>NC_044264.1:3772844-5149267 GCF_003957555.1 Calypte anna
ATTTTAAGCATGATCTTTCTTTAAATCCTTTTGAAAGAACCAGGAAATAATCAGGTCTGGGCAGATTTTTGATAAGCAGCTTTCCAGTATGGGAAGAATATTTTTTGTGATAACGTTGGCCAGTGGCAGAAGAAAACAGCTGCTTGGGTCACTTCACTACTGTCAAAACATGAGATTCCTTCCTGCAGGATCTGCTTAGAAAGCTTCATCCAAAGTCAGTGACATGCAACACCCTGGAGTTCTCCACCATGTTTACTTCAAATTCCTGGCACACTTCCTTCAGGAACGCAGAGGATTTGGTTACCAATGTGGAGGTTTCCCCAATTTCACATGCCATGAGCATCGCCAAAACATCAGCATGTGGTGTTTTGCCAGGAGAAGAGGACCCTGATGCCTCCTCAGCCACTGTTTCCAAAAGAACATCTCTCTTCAGTACTCATGCTACTACTATTACTATTACTATCATCATTTGGACCCCAGGGTATTCTCTTTCCTAGTTGTGTTAGGATTAACCACTCATTCTTCCCTCACTCTTTTTAACCTCTCAGGACAGCACATTCCCACCACAACACAGTCTCTGAAAGCTGATCCCCTTTTGCAGGAGTTTTCTTTAGCTTTCATTTTCCCAGGATGCTAATTCTTGGTAACAATAATCACTGCATCTGGTTGCCTGTGCAGCATTTGCCACTTAAAAGGATTTCAGATGTATCAGAACACAGTTACTCACACAGAGCATTTGATCTGGAGTACTGCGTGGTGCCCTAAATTGCAAAAAATCAGACTGCAATAGCTCTCAGGGGCTTACGCCTAGGATATTGTAAATATACAGCTTTAACCATATCCACTTTTGATCTCAAACCAGAGAAAGCATAATAAAATAATCCACTAAAGATAGGAGCTTGGGAAGATGTGGTGACTAAGAGCATCCTTTGTTTTGAGGCTAAGCTGGCTCTGAACCAGAGCTCTCTTACGAGAGCTGGAGAAAGCAGTTAATTTGTTCTGCTACTAAAAAACAGATTAAAGTACAAGGCTAAAGAACAGTAAATAACACCGTGTTCCTTCATAAAGCAAACTGAATGGTTGTATAAAACAAACAGAAGCATTTCATAATTCAAAGGGAAAAGGAAAGGAAGTTGAATTTGCACCAGACAGTCCCAGACCCAATCTTTTTCTAAGTGTTTTTCTCTCTAGGAGAGAGGCAGTAACAACCTGTCTTCCAGTCAGAAAACACTCAGGATACTGGTGAGTCATCCATCATGTCAAGATCTTTTTTCTTTCAAGTAACTGTTTAGAGTTCACAGGGAATAATCTAACAATAGATCTCATCTATATAGCATGGTAAAAGCTCACATTTCAGCAGCAATCAGCCCCATGCTGGCTGAGGACCCCTCTCCCACATGTCTGTGATTTCGCTGACTTGGGCAGCACTGCTAAGGGACACAGGGGCCCAGGCACCCACCCTGAACCCCATGGTGGCTGCTTCCAGCACTGGGTGAGCAGCTCATGCTAAACAATTTATCCAGCTCAGACAATTCCAACCACCTTCTCTGCTTATGCATTGACAGAACACTGACAGAAAATTCTCTAGGAGCATAAAATGAAGCAGTGGGATGAGCACAGCAATACAAACCTCTGGGAAGACTCTGGGATCAAGCAGGAATCCCAAAGTCCCAATCCCTCACATATTCCCCATCATCTTCCAACAAAAATACAGACAGTGGTGATTTTTGGGGGGGACAGGTATGTTTGGAGCTACATGAACCCACATTATGTATACAGCAAGTGAACGAGCAGATTGTCTTATAGTAACCTCCTGGCTTACTGTAACAGGATAAAACCAACAATGATACAACTGACGTCATCCACAGGTACAAGCCAGAGATGGGGCTGGAGATGTTTTTATTAAATCCTCCCCACCCCTCTCACAGAAGGACAGCTCTCTAACACAGGACATCCCTCCCCTTCCCTCCCAGATTAATGCAAACCTAAGCCCAACACTTTGCATTTAATTTGAATCACAAGAGATATTTCAGGAGGTAACAAATTGAAGAGATTCTTGCCCTATATATTTTCACAACAATGATTTGCTTTACTTTATGCAAAAAAATGTCATGAATATGTATTCCAATAGCAGCAGACATAAATCAGAGCTCAGGGTGAATACCCAGCACACAGCTCCTCAATTAGAAACCTGCCTTCCCTGGGGATTAAGCAGGCTGGTGGCAGAAAAACACCAGAAGCCACTTTGTCCACATCAGTAAGAGGTTTAAGAGATGTCTTGCCCCAGGCTCTGTGCACTGTGCCTGCTCTTCCCATCCCCATCTATGCTGGACCCATTTTTTAATTTGCAACATTTGCTGACCCACCCAGTCCCAGATGTTCCCTGGTCACTGCAGGATCAGCCTGTAAAGCTCATCCTCAACAATGTGCCCTTGGTGGAAACACTGGTGTTGCTCTGGTTCTGGTATCCCCACCATAAGAAGGACACAGAATTGTTGGAAAGAGTCCAGAGGAGGACACAAAGATGATCCTGGGGCTGCAGCCCCTCTGCAATGAGAGGAGAGGCTGAGGAGCTGAGATTGTTCAGCCTGGAGAGGAGAAGACTCTGGGGACACCTCAGAGCTGCCTTCGAATACCCAAAGGAACCTACAGGAGGGCTGCAGAGGGACTTTTCATAAGAGCATCCAGCAACAGGATAAGGGGAAATGGTTTTAAACTGAAGGAAAATAGGCTTAGACTGGATATTAGAAGAAGAACTTTAGGAAGTTAGAACTTTAGGAAGAAGAACTTTAGTACAAGGATGGTGAGACTCTGGAACAGATTGTCCTGAGAAGCTGTGGCTGCCCCCTCCCTGGAGGTGTTCAAGGTCTCTTCCAACATAAGCCAATCTATGATTTTATGATTCTCTCAATGACATCTGGCTCAGCAGATGTCATTGGGGCAGAGGTACCAAGGTACTGTCTTCCTTTGGACTTTCCCAGGTTGAAGCAATGCAGCAGAGAGGGAGATAATTTTTTTTCATATATATGAAAAAGTAATACTCCATAATCTAGCACATTTTATCAGAGACCAGATATAAACAATGACATAATGCTGGTGCAAGCCAAGTTCATACAAGGAGGATTTAGTGCTGTGGCTCTCCACGTCAAACCCCTGCAGCAGCCACTGCTAAGGACAGTGCAAAACCCTGCTTGGTGAGTCAGCCAGGCTGATACAGGACTCAGACACAGCTCTTGGAAACTAAAATCTCTTATGATTGACAGATATGGTTCTCATCCTGAGATAACCCCCTGTGCCTGGATGAGGAAGCTCATTGGCCTTTTTTCCCCCTGCAAAAATAATTTAAGAGTTGCATCTTCTCCTGCCTTTCCAATCCCTGCATTTCTGAGAGCAGCAGGAGGGCAGCCCCAGCACAGGGCTGGGGGGCTTGTGCTGCAGACCCAGGGCCTGGCATCAGCTTGGGTCTTCAATTCCTTTGTAAATCACTCCCAAGCAGCCCAAACCACTCCAGGAGCTTCTGACTCCCTGTAAAAGAGCAGTGCTCCAGCAACACAGGGGGTCTGGACAGGAGGAGCTGGATGTCCTGAGCATGACCCCAGAGTGAAGCAGCAACCATGTCCTGGGAAATGTGGAGCTGGGAGGGCAGACTGTGACCAAAATCCTCAGGAAACATTTTAGCATGCACTGAGCCTAACCCAATTCTTTTATTGCATCCAGATCAGAGGTTTGGAAAGGTGCCTGCAACTCTTCTATGGAAAAGCTGACCCAGAGAACTGCAAAGTGTTGCGACTGTCAGCAGCATCCATCGTGCAGTTAAAAGGAAGGCTCAGACCCATCAGGACCAGTGCTTTGACTCAGATGCCATCCATGAGTATTACCTCAAAGCTGCAGCAATTATCAAACCAGAAAACTGATGAGACGCTCGGGGAAAATACATTTTCGAATACTTTATTAAATCTCAGTCAGGGGGATTATTTTCTATATTGTGAGTGGGCACAATCACACATCTTCTAAAGACCTTGAGAGCAGTGCAAGGCTGATGTCATGCAACTTGATTTATTGGAACTATTTATACCACAACCAGAACAACTCTCACGAGGACAAGCCATCCAGATTGTGAAGGAAACCCATATAACCCATATTCCCATCCACATTGCATTTTTCTTTCTGTTGAAGGCATTTAAAAAGGAGAAAACCAGAGCAAATTGAAGAGGCTGTTGTTAGATGCAGATCCCCACCCTGGAAATTATGGCTGAGAATCTGATGCTCAAAAGATTTCTGGCATGGTTCAAGGCCTTGTGTTTCCATGCTTAGGAGTTCATCACACTCACCATTGCTATTTCATTGCAACTTATTTCATCATCAAATGGGGGGCTTGGCAATAAACTTGAGTTCTGCAGTTCCTTAAATCCAGCCGTACTGCAATCTGAGGACATGGTGACAACAAAGAACCCAGAGATTCAGACATCCTATTTCAAGAGAAAATTTCTACCTACTGTGATGATAACCAAGACAAGCAAGAAAATGCCTGAATAAAGGCTCCCTTTTTATACTTGCAAAATTCATAAAAGCAGGTGGGTTTACTCTATTTTATGTTTTTATGATTTCCCTTTAGCTAAGCCCGAGAAGTTGCCCTTTTCTGTCTACATTGTGGATCAGCTCAAAAAGCATGAGCAGAAAAATTGGCATTTTCTAGTAACTTTAGTTATTACCTGCTGCTCTGCATATGTTTATGTGGAAATAGGATACTCACTACTTGAAGATATGATCATGTCACTTTCAGGACATCATCATAATTTAAAAAGTGATTCTTGGGCAATTTTCAGGAACTGCAAGGCAAGACGTCCTGAAATGTGGTTTATGTTTTCACAGGCCACGAAGGAACATTTGTTGTCCATAAATAGCATTGCCTTTCAAAAAAAAATTGATAGAGAAAAGAAAAAGTAGAAAATGACAGTCTGGGAATGAGACTTTTCCAGGCAGGTCCTTCCTATGCAGAGCCCTGCACTGCACAATCCCCCAAAACTCCATGAGAGATTGGGGCTGGAGGGGTTCCCTGAAATGGGTGGTGGCTCAGCTATGGCACAGGATGGTCCAGCACTGGGTGAGCATTAGAAAGTTGAACTTATATTTGAGATACTAAACAGGGAAGAAGAAGCAACTGGTTTTCTTAGTCATGAAGTGTCTGGCATGACAGCATTTAAGGTAAGTGGCTTGACAGTCCCAGTGGAGGCTAGAAGGCAGAACAGTTTCACATTGATAGTTCAGGCTTGTGGGGTGATGTTTGCTGCCTTCAGACTTTTCATGTATTGCTGGTGTTCAGGCTGCTGAGACCTGCCTTCCTTTGACCCAGTCTCAGGACTGGTAGATATCAATCAGCTGCTTTTTTTTTTTTTTTAAGTAGTATTTCAATCGCTTTTAGAAGAGAAGCATCTTTTCTAAGGTGAGGACAATTTCTCAAAGCTGCTCTTCTGAAGAATATAAATGTCTCCTGCCATGATTTTTTTCCACCTAAGCTCCACTGATGCATTAGTTCTGTTCATCTTCTTTCTACCCTACTGTTCATGTGAAAAAAACAAATTTTGGCAATCACAGAAGTGCTAGAAATTGCACTGGAGATGTGTACTCTGTCAACTGTATCCCCACAACTTATCAATGCCAGTATTCACAGCCCTGTTACCTGTACATCAGCTTTGAGACAGCACACGTTCTTATGGCACATCTAAAACTGCCTAAAGGGGTTTAAAATTAAAGCGCTGACACATGAGCCCACGTGGCAGACCAGGAGTGCCAAATGCAGCATCCCTGCTACAGGAACCAGATACAGCCTCTGAGCATCTCTCCTACTGATGTACAAGGAAGGGTCAAATGAAGAGGAACAGAAGGGAAAAAAAATCAAATAGAAAAATCTGTAATACTTGCCAGTGCTGCCTTTTGACTGGCTCAGGCGGGTGCCAAGCACAGCAGGGAGGAGAAGGATGGAGTCAGACCCATGGGGCTGATTAACAGGTGATTAAAGGGCCATGGATTAAGATGGGAAGGGGTAAAGGGTTAACAAATACAACATTCCCATCAGCAGAAGAGAGGACACTGTCTGCCTTGATGGTGAAATGAGTTTAGTTTTGACAGATCTGGGTCTGCTGTGCTTAACCTCTACTGCAAGGAGATTTTGAGATGATTTGCTCTGTCACAAGAAATCCTTTCTGCTGCTGAGCCCTTCCCCTCTGCATTCCCATTTAGCCAGTGCCAGGGTGCAGGAACAACTTGGAAATCACTTGGGAGCATCTTCTGTGCTTTACAGCCTTCCCAGAGCTGTCCTATAAACACACCCAAGTTGGGAAGTGAGGCCACACAAAGAAGAGCTGAAATACAGACTGTAAGAGGCATCTCTTCTCAGCAATCCCAAACCCAGGCATCCAGCCTGAGGCATTCAGCCAAACTCCCACCCCAGGAGCTACATTTAAGTAAGATGAATCACTTCATGTACCCAGCTCTTTTCATTACAAAGGAGAAACATTAACCTCCAGGGTTTTTCAGGGAGACATGTATGAGGAGAGCCTGCAACTAAGAAGCCCAAAGCTTTGGCAGCATCTCTGGCAGCACCACAGGTACACAACCAGGTGCATCCAAGGTGCCACCACTACTGCATGCCCAGGGAAACAAGAGGGGGTGGAAGAGACCTGAACAAGCTGTGCAATGCTAACATTCAGGAGTCAATCTCTTTGCTTTCATCCAACATCAGGACAGGGTTTTCAGAAGAGAAATGAAGCTTGATGTGGCCAGCAGCTGGTGCTCAGTGAAGAAGAGAAATATTTAGTGATTACAAAACAGTGCATTTCTTGTGCTTTTCATTAACTAGCAGAATTCAACGGAAAAACAATTCAAGGAGCTAAATTCTCAGTACATTTTTCTTTTTTTTTCTTTTTTTGATCAGCATTTGTCTGTTCAGGAGACACACAGCTCACTCATATCCACCACATTTCAGCAGCATTCAGATTCCTCAGCACAAAGTGGTTACCACAAAATGGTAAAAAAAAAAAAAAAAAAAAAAAGAAGAAAGAAAAAAAGAAAAAAAAAGTACTGAGTTATGAAATAAGATCAATATCCAGTGTCCTGCTAATAAAGTCATATTTTAATATAAAATATTCATACAGCATACTCTACACCTCATTCTCTCTGCTAGCTGAATACTGTTACTGACTATTCAAACAGAAAAACTTCAACCACTTTGCTCTTCAGTGTTCTGGAGGGACAATAGGGGTTCCAGCAGCTATTTTGATCGCAGTAGTGGAGGGAAAGGAAAGAGGGAAAGAGAGAGGGTAAATGTTCCAAAACTCTATATTAGGTTACGAAGTCGGCTGAAAGAGGGGAAGTTTTTCAGAATGTAAGGACTGATCCCACTCAGTGGAACACGAAACACTGCACTCATTAGTGTTTCCATTAGAAAGTTCTCCTTCCTACACTGCAAGTCACCCTTGTGCTCTCTTCCTGCCCAGTACGAAACCTTTTTCCCCCTCTAGAAACAAAACTTAAATCACTGCTCCCCTCTGTTGTCTTCTGCTCTTTCGGTTAGAGTTAAATAATAATTAATGTTGCTATAAAGATGAGTTAAAAACCCCAAACACAGCCTTGGAGCCTGCCCAAGGGGTGGGAGCTTCCCCAGAGCTTGCTCCCACCCTCAGGCAGAGATCTGGGTGACATTTAGAGCCAGATGCAATCTCTCTGAATTTAATAGTCCTTGGTGAATTTTTCATCCATTGGTTAACCCATGTACTTGTTGAGCAGCCAAGTGCCCACCAACACCGTGAAGAAGCATCTTCTTAGAATTAAAGACTGGTTAGGGTCCGAAGGGACCTTAAAAATCATCAAGATTCAACCCCCCCTGCATGGGCAGAGACATCTCCCATTAGATCAGATTGTACTTCCAGGGATGGGGCGTCAACAACCGACCTGGGCAATCTATTCCAGTATCTTATTCCCCTCATGGGGAAGAATTTTTTCCTAATATCAAACCTAAATCACCCCTCTTTCAGTTAAAAAAACATTACCCTTTGTCACTACCCTCTTGGTGAAAAGTCCCTCCCCAGCTTTCCTGGAACCCCTTCAGGCACTGGAAGGTGCTCTAAGGTCTCCCCATTGCAGCCTTCTCTTCTCCAGGCTGAACACCCCCAACTCTCTCCACCTGTCCTTATAGCAGAGCTGCTCCAGCCCTATGATTATTTCTGTGGCCCTTCTCTGGACCCTCTCCATCAGGTCTGTATCTTTCTTGTGCTGGGGGCTCCAAAGCTGTACACAGTATTTTATATATTGTATATGTTCTTCGTTGTTTTCAGGTCCCCCTGTGCTCCCGCTGGTACCTGTCCCACTGAAAGGGCCCAAGAAAAAGCAACTTTCTCTTCACTTGCTCTGTGCCACTTCTGCTTTTGCAGGTTTCCCACATCTTCCTCTGCTATCCAGGCCCCAAGCACCTTCTCTGCTGAGCACTTCCCCATGCAGGACTCCTTCAGTGCCCTCCTCTGCCCCCCTGCCCTCCTCTAAACTTTAAGTCATCACTTTTGTGACTGAGGGCCAGGAGCAGCCCAGCGTAGTTCAGGGTGTGGGGAGCCACAGCAACGTCCTCACCTTCATTCTCAGATCCTTTCCTGAGAAACCCCTGGGGTTTTGTTGCCTTTCCAATTGCTGCTGATACAGGGGTGACACTTTCATAACCTGCCCACAAAAACCCCTCTAAGTAGAATTCCCACCTCCCCAGGAAGAAGACAGAGTTTCACAAAGGATGGACACCGGCAGAGAAAACAGGGTGGCAAGTAGGACCCTATATCAAATGTGGGTCAGCCCTAACAACACTTCTGCATTGGAAGCTCCTTTGAAACAAAGCCAAGAGAGAACCTGAATGGGTGTTTACTCCTGAGAATCACAGACCCTTCCAGGTGATGATCAAGAGTATTTGCATGGCTTCTCATGCTCTTCAGTTGACACTATCAGAGTTTCTTTACAATCTATTCTATTTACATGATACATATTTGCCAAGAGCTAAATGCTTCCAGTGAGAATAATCTACTGCACACTGCTCATTTAGAACAAAGTTCTCCTTTTTCCTTTCCAGTAATGAAAGCAGATGGCCCCAAAATGCTCCAAGACTTATTCTTAACTGGAACTGAAATATGGAAATCCAGGGGGAGGGAGGGAAGGAAAAAAAAATCTCATTTGCACTTCCTGAGATGTGCTCTCAAGCCAGAAATCATCATCAGGAGCACTATCATTCCCTCAGGGAATTGACCACAGAGCTTCAGCCTCGGGCCAGGTCTCCTGCAGCTCTAAAAAAATATTGCTCTTCTACCTTCATAAACCTACATGAATTTACATCAGCAGGATAAGTACAAGTGAACACAATCTACACCACATATAACTATTAATTTACCTACGGTTCAAACAATGTACCCAAGGTGTGTATATCTGCTTGAAGAGCATGGACTGTACACTGCTTCAACTGCTGCTATAAACCAAGGAGTTTTATGAATACCTCTTGTTTAGGTAATTATCGATTTATTTCTGCAACCTGCGTACTGGAAGTCAGATCAACTTTAGGAGAAAAAGGAAGAGAGATACAATGTTACGAGCAGATAAAAAAGGAGGTTTATTGTATATTACCATCATAGCTTCTCCTTCAGATGTTTCAATGTCTAAAGAAATTTAAAGCTCTCTCTGTATTTTCCTTCCTCCTCTACAGTGATGATTGCCTTTAGATATATACACCAGTTACAGCAATATAACTAAAAAATATGGCATGCCACGGCTGTTTTATTATGCATTCCATTTTTTAGACCTTGGATTATAACTGCATGGCAGAAGCCTGGTCAGTAAAGCTGAGACAACTTGTGCAAAGATAACAAAACTAACAATTCCCATTTCACATCACGTTTTCAAAGGCACTGAACATATCTCTCCTTCGTAAACATCATAGGTCTTCTAAATTTGATACCAATAAACACATTTTTCCCTTTATACATGTCACAGAAAGAATCCAGCAAATCCATTAAACACACAGACTTGCTACACCATGACTAAGGTGTTCCTGCAGACCAAATGAAATCAAAGCAGCCTATACACATTTCCCCAAGGTGTTCTGTTTTTAGGAGGTAGTTCTCAATTTTATTGTGCAGAAAGATGGTCGGAGGAGGAAAGGAGAGGAGCAATTCAGTGTCTAAGGACCCCTGGGCAAAAACCAAAAAATACAGTTGCTGTAAATAATTCTCCTCTGTGAGCTCCTCCTTCTACTGGGGACCGGGACAACACTGGTTCCAACTTTAGATACTGTTAAGCTTATATGTTAGGCAAAAAGAAAAAAAAACTATAGTCTCAGATGGGGAAGTAATCACCTTGTTAATGCTCTTGAACGTTCTCCTTCTAGCCTACAAATGCTATGACCTGAGCAACTGTTTGCTCCTGCAATATAATCTAAATAGACAACAGAACTCATGTAAAACTAAGACTAAAGACACAACCAGACACTCTTGTCTGCATTTGACAAAAGGAGCAGATGATGTAAATGAAGAGTTTTGAAAGGCTTTAAAAATTATTCACTTGGCTGATTTTTTTGAATGTCAGCAAAAATGACCATTAAGATGTCCTGCCTAAAAAGTTCTGGATGTTGTTCTTGCAGCTTGTACAATTCTGAGACCTGCAGGGCAGTGATCACACAGGTTCGTTTTCTTCATAATTTTTAAGTTTTCAGTATTTTGAGCCTAATCAGCATGAGGGGATAGATCATTAGACAAGATGGGGGTCCTGCACACAGACACAGGGGTCTAACAAACCTTTGGCCAAGAGGTGAAGCCCAAGTAAAGGAGATGTGGTTGGTATGAGAGGCAACACACACTGCTTACCAAGAGAAAGCAGTGGGGAAGCAATGCCACTGCTCCAACTGGAGATGTGGGATGAAATGGAAGCAAAGCACCACCAACAGCCCTAACAATGGGCAGCAGAAACACAAGATCACTACTCAGTGGCTGTGACAAGCTTGGACTGGAAATATGGTTAAAACCCTCTGATAATGTCAGTAGCAAGAGTTGTGAGAGGGGTTGGGTTGGACACTGTGGCTCCTCACCCTTTGGGTGCTCTGGCAAAGTCTGCTGCTCTCTGGGTCCCAAGGCCACACATCTGCCCCTCACTCGTGGCTTTGGGAACAGCTGCACGGGAGCTCTTGGTGGGAACAGAAAGGCTGGGGGGCTGCCAGGCTGCAGGGAGAGCAGGCTGTAATATCAGCAAACTGCATTCTTTTTTTTTTTTTTTTTTTTTTCCAGCTCTGAGTTTTTCAATTTGTGTTGAATGGAGACATCTGTGCTGGCCACTGCAGGAGGAGAGAGGAGCTTGTGTCACCTGTGTCCCACCACCTCCGAGCATCAACCAGAGATGCCAGCAGAGCAAGCACAGATAAGGAGAACACAAAGCCTGCCAAAATCTCAGTTCACCAGTGGGGTGAGATATTATGGGATCTGGAGTTGGCTGAGCAGAAACTAAAGCTACAGGAATGTGAGTTTTTTTAAGATCACAGCCAAAGCCTAGACTGCCAATTCTGGAAAAAATCCCATAAGGAACATGAGCTTTTTGTAGACCCACACTGATTTTCAAGGACAAATGGTCAAAGCCGAGGTTTTGAATATAAAACAGATGTGAATCTGTACATTCAAATGGTTTTAAACCAAAAAACCCATAAAGGAGAAAGGAAACATTCTATTTTATGACTGCAGTCTCTTTGCTTTTGTAACTTTAAAGCAAAAGCCATAGGGGCCACAGAGGAGCCTCAGGTGTTCAGATTTAGTCTCCTGGTGTTGAGGGCTGCTTCAAGAAGACTGGGGAGAGGGGTATGTGTCCTGCCAGTGCAGGGACCCAAGGAAAATCATAAGGGAAAGTATCCAATGGGTGGTTTGGACCAATTCTCTCCCTTAAGAGGTTTAGGAACAAACCAGGCAGAGGGACACAGAGCACCTGGGATTAACACAAACACAATTGTGCTACAGGACACCTTAAGCAAAAGCATATTCTCTACCATTACCTCTGGTGAGTGGTGAGATCTCTCCAGGTGGAATGGCCATGATGTAAGGAGTTTGATTATCACTCAGTCTTTGCTAGCAATGTTAATGCTGTCTCCTCTTAAACATGAAATGGCACCTCCCCACAGTCCTGCCTCATCTTTTAACACCCACCTTAGACCCTGCAGTTGGAAAGCAAACAAAACACATCCTCAGAAGCAATTATAAAAACCCTGACGTGCCCTTAAGACAACCACTACTTGAATGATGCCAAAGCAACAGAAGAGATGAAACCCTGCCAAGCTGAACTGGTCAGTGATGAGATTGCTACCCTGCCTTCTCCTGTAGAGGTACCCACCTCCCATGGCTTTGGAGATGTGCAGGACAGGGACCTACAATGTGCTGAGCAAAGACCTGCAGCATGTAAGAGGCGACATAGCAGGAGCATGGTGAATACCTCTGCCCAGGAGAAAGGCCCTTGGCAGATGCTGCTGGACCTGGGTCCTGGCTGCTGGCATCCTGGGGGGTTCCACCAAGGGTGACAACATCAAGAATCATCTTCCTCCAGCAGATAGCACTTGGCAGGCAAATGTGGAAAGTTCTTTTGTTGTCTGTAGTTTTGGGTATTGCTGTCACCTTGTGTCTCAGCAAAGCAGAGCTATAGACCTAAAAACACCTATTCTGCATACTAAGTTAGATATATTTAGTCCAAATGTGAATTTATATCTAATTGTCTCCCTCCATTTAGCTCTGTTGCTTTGCAGAATGAAGCACCTGCTACAAAAATAAACTTGGGTTCTTTGTGCCTGAGGCAGATCTAGACAGCTATCTCCCCTATGGGATTACACATGAATTCTTCATTATAGGCTGCATTATTTGCAGCACTTTCTGCAGAGCTAAGAAATTCTTATTTTTTCTTTCTCTTTTCAGTCCTACCACTGAGCTTCCAGGCACAGATATCTCTGATATTAAGGAACTGCAGTCAGCACAAAGCAGTCTTTCTTAATAAAGTAGAAACACAAAACAAAGGGTGATCTTTGCTTGATTGATGCTGCTTCATTTGCATGTGCCCACTAGCAGTACTTTTGTTAATTAATATGTATTTTGTGCCTGTAGATGCATATAAAATTGAAGGTTTATTGTTATTGAAGCTTTAGGTATAAATTTATTCAATGAACAGGTTATCTTACTTCCTGGTGCACTCTCCCAGTGTTTTCTGTGCAAATAAGACATCTCAAAGGGGGTGACACATGACAAAAATCCAAGAAGGATGCACTGGTAATTTAAAGGTAGATGAGTTAATTAGCTCATAAAATGGAAGAATTGTTTGGAGGGGGCAAGGAGGGGAAGGAGAAGAAACAACACCTTCTTTCAGTGAAACATTTTGATATTAAAATATTGACACTTATGTCTCACATTCAACTTCAGAGGCCTCAGTCCAGAAACACCCTAAAGAAGAAGCACTGACATTTAAGCTGGCTCAATAGGTCTGTGGAACTTAAGGAGACTTCCCAGGTCCTTGGAAGTTAAGTGTTCTGCTGGATCACAGCCTGAATAGTCAAAGGTGGAATTTAATTTTATTTTCTGATCTGCCTCACTGCTTCCTGTACCGGATGCTTCTAACCAGCTCAGAGAGGAACTGGATGCTGAAATATTGCTAAAAACAAGAGTGCAGGAAAAATAATAGCTTTATTTTATTTTATTGTATTTTTATTATTTTATTTTTTTATACTTTAGTTCAATGATATCCAATACCTTAGTGGCTGAATTTTTAGGCAAAGCCAAGGAAGTTTTCTTCAACCACCTGAACTCTTACAGAATTGGAGGATGGGATTTGGCTGGCAGCTTCACAGCAGCACTGGAGGCTGCCAGGGAGGTGCAGAGGTTCCAGCTGCAACATTTTCCTTTGCCCTGGGAAAACCCTGAAGCCAGGGAGATAAATGGAAAGGCATTCAGTGTTCCTGAGGTTAACTCCCCCCTACGGATTCTGGAGGGGGTGCATCATAGTCATTAGGTCATCACCAACAGCAAAAGTCTCACTGTGAATAATAAAATGCACCATGGGGAAGCCAGAAAGTTCACTGAGTGTTCCCCTTCCAGAGAGCTCTGACTGTGAGTGCTGTTCAAAACAGAGCACTCAAAACACCTCTGCAGTCTCCATCGAGTATGACAAGGAGACATTAGACTGAAGGATAAATGCACTGGGAAACATAAATCATGTCTGGTTATTTCCACTGATAATCTCACAAGGCACAGGGCAAGTCTCAAGAGATCTCACACACATCAAGGGGCACACGTGTAAGCTCTGGCTTGTCACAAAAGGAAAGAGGAGATTTTCCAGGATGGCTGAAGGAAACAAATGATTAGAGTTCTCACTGAATTTTGCTGGGACTTCTGTCTTCCTCGTCCTGCTGAAGCAGTCACTCCAGTCTGCCAGGACTGAAAAAGCTACGGAAGTGAAGCCAACTGTTCTGAGAAGCCCAAACAAGCTGATACTGCTTATCCTTAGCACTGGCTGAGTCCAAAGACAGCAACACCTTTTTTAAATATGAGAAAATGCAATTCCTATTGCAGTCATACTTCATGTCTACAAAAGTGACCTGAATATGATGAACCAAGCCAAGAGAGCTCAAGTACGCAGTGTTTGTTTAGAGCAAAGCAAGCCATGGTCTGGACACAGCACAATCTGCCAGAGGTAGAGATCCTCCAGGGTCTTCTGCAAGGGTTCAGTGCCAGGCATGATTGTGTACCAAGTGTTAACATCCTTATGTTTTAAGTTATACATCCTTGGTTTTACAGCTGCTTTGTCCTCACTGTGTGCTGGAGCTTATGACAGCACAGTGGTGAATGATGCTCAGCACCAGGGAAAAGCAGAATGTCAGGAGGCAGGTGACAAGAGACCAGTGTTCAAACATGCAGGATGAATTTCTTGGGAGGAAGGAGTGACTGTAACACAACCCATCCAAAATGCCCATAAGATGACATAAAAGAAAGTGCTACAAAGCAATTCCAAAGAGTAGGACACAGGTCTCAGGATTCTGATGTTCAAGAAGCCCAGGAGACGACACAAATGGGATGCTTGAAGGGCACATGCAGGGTAAAAAGTTCCTTCACTTCAGAGTGAAGCTGGCCTTGCTACAGTGCAGGGACAAGATTTGGTCATGAATACTATTATCTTTACCAGAATTTTCTGCTAAGTCAGCAGAGCTGGGATGGATCTAGGCAGGGAAATGCAAGCAGTCTCTGTTTCTTGCCATCAGGCTGGCAGCTGACTTCTAACCGTGCTCTGTGTGGGTGAGGAGTTCAGATGAAAAAGAAATATGGCCTGAACAGCGTCAGAGCTGAGGCTGCAATTGCAGCAGGAGCTCTTTGAAGAGCGATTTCATCTGTAAAAATTAACAGGTTTGACCTGAAAGTCCTTGAGAGAGGATGGCTGCAAAGCCTGACAGAAGCACTGAACCTACTAAAGGCTGGTTGGGAATTTCTAACCATGAGCTTTTTGGTTGAAAAGCACAGGAGTGCAACAGCATTGTTTACATTTTCACCAGGAACAACCCTCAAACCCAGGAAAAATCTGTGGTCAACAAAGACAGAGCCCAATCCTTGATTAAAAAGTCAAAGCTCAGTGCTGACAAGGCAGGACCACTGTGAGGTCCAAGGACCTGTCTGGGTCACCAGAGACCAATGAGAAAGATCAAATCTATTTTGTGGCTCTGGAGGAGGTAGGGAAGAGATGCAGGTGTCCCACAGCCCCAGAAAATGCATCACAAGTTGTTCTTCTCATAAGAAAGGACAGATAAAAACACTGAAAAAATAACCTTGCCTTTGCAGTCATGATGAGCAGGGAGCTTTCTGAAAGCTTTATGATATAATGGGATGAGAAAAAACCTCATTCCTCATCTCAGTTTATTACAAGCTTCCTTTATTGGTCCGTAATTTTACGTCAAATTTTCTCTTGGCATTTCCCAAGTGTGCATTTTGTGAGAAGACGAAGTTCAGGTTGGCTGGGAATTGTTTTTAAGGAAGACACAAGACTGTTTTCTCTTTTATAGGATAATTTATATCCCAGACACTCTAGGCACATGCACAGAGTAAATGTGCTGCTGCTCACCTTGTAGAGTGACGAGTGAAAAGAAAAAGCAAATTTCAGTGAATTATTGTTTCAGACCTCAGAAATACTCTAAAGGACAGTTGTCCTCCAGGGAGTGATGCCTGAACACCATCTTTCAAGGGCCTAACTTTGCTACACCTCAGCAATTCCTGACCCAATTGCAGCTGCCAGGTACTTGGAGAGCCAGGATTGCAGCTCATGTGTCATCCTCACATTACCAGGGGCTCTGGGATGGGAAAGGGAGCAGGGCCCAGGCAATGGGGATGAGAAGGGATGTCCCTGGGCTGCTTCCACTCAGCAGGGCCCAGAGAGCTAATAAAGAAGCAAACCAACAGGGAAGGCAAGAGCTGAAGCACAATTGTGCCCAGCCTGCTGGCATCACCCCTGCCAGCTCCTTCTCCCCCCAGATACACCATGATCCATGGTGAATGTCAGCACAACAAACCTCTGGCTCATGGAGCCCTCAGAATGTACTCAGCACTGGTGAGGCCACAGCTTGAGTCCTGTGTCCAGTTCTGGGCCCCTCAGCTCAGGAAGGACATTGAGGTGCTGGAGCAGGTCCAGAGAAGAGCAAGGAGGCTGTGAAGGGATCCAGCACAAGTCCTGTGAGGAAGGGCTGAGGGAGCTGGGGGTGTTGAGGCTGGAGAAGAGGAGACTCAGGGGAGACCTCATCACTCTCTACAACTCCCTGAAAGGAGGTTGGAGCCGGGGGGGGGTGGGCTCTTTTCCCAGGCAACTCTCAGCAAGACAAGAGGGCACAAAAGGTCTCAAGTTGTGCCAGGGGAGGTTTAGGTTGGAGATGAGAAAGAATTTCTTTATGAAGAGGGTGATCAGACATTGGAATGGGCTGCCCAGGGAAGTAGTGGATTCTCTGTCCCTGGAGATATTTAAAAAGAGACTGGATGTGGCACTCAGTGCCATGGGCTGGGAACCACAGTGGTAGTGGATCAAGGGTTGGACTTGATGATCTCTGAGGTCCCTTCCAACCCAGCCAATTCTACAATTCTATGAATATCTGCTGATGTACCCTGAAGGTGCAACCTGGACCCCACATTTTAGTGTGCCCCAACACCACTGCCCAGCCAGCCAAGAAATACAGGTAAAGTATCTTAAGTCTTCCCACAATGAGATACACTGGATGGCATCACAGGTACTTCTGGTGTTGGAGATGAAAGCAAACTTACCTGAGCATCAAAGTCAGGACTGCCAAGATGAACCTGCCCGGCTAACACCTTCCCAGAATGGTGCAGGTGGTGGAGGCAGTGGCAGCAGGTGCCACAGATCTACCCCATTTTATCCTAACACCATAATACAAAACCTGGATGGTGAGACAACCTGAGCCCCTACTCCATCCCCAGCCCAGAAGGCTCAGGCATTTCCATATAAAATATTGAGGGAACATGGCCAGGAATTGAGACATCCTTGAGCAACAAGAAGGAATAATGCAGAGACTTGGGGTGTTTCCTTTGTCCTATCTTTCTCCACAGAGGATGGGGAGCTGGAAGCCCTGGAGAAGTCAAAGGGCTTGTGGAACAGGTGTGATGTCCAAGAAACACAGATGGAAAAAAGGCAACCTGCCTTGGGGACACTGGAGTTGTCTTTGATGCCTACAACCTGGATGTGGGCAGGGGTGTGAGCACCCATGCTTGAGAAGCCTCTGAAGAAACCTCACCAGTCAATGTCATTGTCATCCAACAATATTCAAATTTCTACAAAATCCACTCGGAAGAGCAACATGAATAGTTCAGTAGGAGGAACAGACTAAGACCACACAAAGCCAAGTGCTGTAGAACCTCCCTCAGGATTTAGGCTCCATTTTCTAAAATCCAGTGGTGAAAAGCGTAACTAACCCAAACTTTGCCAAGTCTCTGAACCTGCACAGCCACTTGCCCTTGCTCTCCATACCCATTTAGCTTTGGAGATTCTGTGGTTGCTCTTCACATTCAGCTATCTCCATCCAGGCTGACCAGGGTGGACTCTTGACTATGGTTTGAGGCATTAAACCAAGGTCTGGTAGATTGCTGACCACCGCTTGCCAGAGGCACACTCCAACCCTGGAAAAATCAGTAAAAATGCAGCCAACACCTGCTGGAGTTTCAAGTGAAGCTAAAGCATGGCTGAGCCCTAACGTGGATTTCTGCATCCACCACTGAACCCTGGCTGCAACACATGGGCTATTGCACAGGATGAGCTCTCATCTTTCCCAGCAAAGATGATCAGAGTCTTCCCAGCGTAAAAATCAACTTGTCAGTAAAAGCACCCCAAAGCAGTGGGGTGAAAATTGCCACCCCTTCCCCTGCCTCTCCGTGTCCCCATCTGTCAGTGGGTCACAGGCAGGGATGACAAATGATCTTCTATCAAGAGGAAAGAAAGCAACAGGAGCTCTGTGGCTGCCTGCCTGCAATTTCCTTCCCCAAAGACTAAACCAGCTCTAAACCAGCCCAGCACTGCTGCAGGGAGAGCAGAGCTGCTCCCCAGCTCCCAGCCCAGAGCTCACAGCCTGGTTAGAAAATAATCAAAATACGTCCCCGTTTCATGCAGGCTGTTGTGATGAAAAACATTTTACCAGTTTGGAAAATTACACCAGAGCTTCTTGTAAAGAATCTTCAAGCACCCACAGTAAAGATGGAGCTGACAACTGAAATGCCAAATAGAGGGATCTGAATTCATACTTGTACTGATTCTTGCTCTTAAAATAAATTGGCAGTGATTGGATATTGTTCAGTGGTGGAAATATTTCTTCCAACCGTACAACAATCACTCAGAAGAGCAAAATTTACTTCTCTAAGAGGGATATAGGCACAAATAAACAGATTGTGGCTGTATACAAAGATAATGTCTTACTGGTGTATCACTATTTCTACAGCTTTATTTCTAAAACCTTTTCCAAAGCCAGTCCTACTCTGCCTCTTATTTTCTTCCAAGTTAACTACATTTTATTTGGAAACAGCCTTAAGCCCCAATTTCTAAGTGGATTTTGGTGCCTGACTGATAAAATACTTTTCAAAAGCTGGTCTTGAGTCTATTTTATGGCAAGGTTGGATTGGGGGTGGGGGAGTTGTAAGTCAGGGTGGGTTTTTTTAATGTTTCCTAAATTGCAGGAGTCTCTGGGGTTTGAGAAAGCCCTAGGCAGCTCTGTGAGCACCAAACCCACTGCTGCTACAGCTGCTCCATGCTACAGAGAGGTTTCCTTGTGCACAGAGACAGAGGAGGCAGATGAGATCCATCCCTTGCATCTTAACTCTGCAGATCAGGCTGGGCCAACTGAAGCTCCAACATCTGTTAAATAAAACTTATCCCAGGCTTTGGTGGTTCCCCCATTACTTTAACCAAGGTTTAGCCCCCAGCTTTTCAAAAGGGGTCTTTGGCTCTAAATCCAAATTTTCCGTCCTCGGTGTAAATTCTCAGAAATGTCAAAAGACTGTAGATTTGAACAGTACACACTCTCTAGGGGACCAGCTGATATCTGGTAATTCTACTCCAAAGCCTTCAACTAGTCCAAGGTGCATCCTCTCCTTCCTTACAACTGTTCCACAACCAGCCACAGAGTAAAGCCTCGGAGACATCTCACAGCAAACCCTCTGTGTTCCTCATAGAATAATTTGGGATGGAAGGGACCTCTAAAGGTCATCCAGGACAAACCCCCTGCAGGTAAGTAAAGAGACCCTCAATGAGATCAGGTTGCTCAGAGTCTTGTCAAGCCTCATCTTGAACAGTCCACTTGTTCACTACCGTCATAGTAAAGAACTTTCACTTAACATCCAGTCATAGAATCATAGAATTGTAGAATTGGCTGGGTTGGAAGAGACTTCAGAGATCATCAAGTCCAACCGTTGATCAAGTCCAACCACTACTGCTGTGGTTCCCAGCCCATGGCACTGAGTGCCACATCCAGTCTCTTTTTAAATATCTCCAGGGATGGAGAATCCACTACTTCCCTGGGCAGCCCATTCCAATGCCTGATCACCCTCTCCATATAGAAATTCTTTCTACTGTCCAACCTAAACCTCCCCTGGCACAACTTGAGACCCTGCCCTCTTGTCTTGCTGAGAGTTGCCTGGGAAAAGAGACCAATCCCCCCCCGGCTCCAACCTCCTTTCAGGGAGTTGTAGAGAGTGATGAGGTCTCCCCTGAGCCGCCTCTTTTCCAGCCTGAACAACCCCAGCTCCCTCAGCCTCTCCTCATAGGGTCTGTGCTCGAGTTCCTTCACCAGCCCAGTTGCCTTCTTTGGACCTGCTCCAGGGCCTCGATATCCTTCCTGAGCTGAGGGGCCCAGAACTGGACACAGGACTCGAGGTGTGGCCTCACCAGGGCTGAGTACAGGGGCAGAATCCCTTCCCTGGACGTGCTGGAGACGCTGTTCCTGATCCAGGCCAGGATGCCATTGGCCTTCTTGGCCACCTGGGCACACTGCTGGCTCATGTTCAGCATCCAGTCCTTCCTTCAGAAGTTGGGGCTGATTTGTTACCACACTTCTCCAAAAAACCCTTTGCTTGTGCACATGCTATTTTGTGATTAATTCAATCTCAGCAAAGCTGAGTGCAGATGGGAGGAAAAAAAAACCCAATACACTGCACATCACGAGAAACTCAATTCAGCCCTAACTACTGCATCTTGGTGAACCCTCACAAGCCTAATAAAGCCTTATGAATAAATTACACGCTTTTCAGCTTCCTATTTTTCTACACGATAAAAAAATGTGTCAACACCTCCTTGCAGTTCCCCCATCCCACCAGGCACAGTGTCCCTCCAGCCCATCGCTCAGCAGCTGGTGGCACTCACCAGAGGAAGGCTGCAATTCACACTCAGGCACTGATGGACAGGGTGGTTAAAAAGGGATTTCAGGTGCTGCCTACCCTCAGCTATCTCTGCCTGCACCCAGGCTGTAATATATTCATCAGAAGAACTGAGAGACACACTTGAAGAAGATCAAACAAAAAGCCCCAGCAAAACGCCCGTGTGAGTGACAGCAATAACACACATTGCAGAGTCAGAACCTGACACCTGGTATTAGATGTTGCGTTTGCTTGACATTATAAAAATAAATTCCACCCTAACCAGAGATATTTTTACATTTTGATGACAGGCACTAACTATTTAGATATTAGGTTCATGCAAGTGGAAACTTAGTAAAATACCCATCCAGCAGTCGTTTTGCTGCATTCCCCATTATGCTTATGTTATCACTCTCCATTTGGGAGCTGTGAAGGATGCTCTATAAAGACACAGGGTGTCCACATCAGAGCCAGTGGTCCAAGTTGGGCCAGGAAAGCAAGCCTGTGTTGGAGGGAATTTTTTACAAAAAGAGAGGCAAAAAATTTGAAATCTTTCTCCTGACTCACAGCCCTGCCCTACCACCCTTCTTCTCCTGCCACCCAGCACCCCTTGGGGGGGAATTTTCTGCCTCCCATAGGGCTGTATACAGGCTGCTCATCCCTCACCTCAGACCCAACAAGACTGCAGATGCCGTAAGAGCCTCTTGCTCTAGATTCTCTCACTGTTTTCCTCTTAACAAAAAGCTATAGCCATCATTTTATAGAAAATGTATGCAGAAAGAGAAGGATTTGATTTGCTGAATGCAGAAAGAGTCAAACTCCCTATACAATCTAAATATACCTACTTCATGGATTTCCTTTTTTTTTTTTTCCTTCTCCTTTTTGCCCAACTCTCTCAACATTTCAGCATATGAATAATGGTGCTCATACAAACAAAATGGGCTCCTTCATAGATGAAACATACACAAGAGATCTGTACCATTAAAATGCTATTTAAGTGATTTGAAGGTTTTCTGAAAGACTAAAAGGCACACAGGCATGGTACCTCTGGGAAAGGATCAATGTCACTGCCAGCCTGAGGAGGTTATGTGCTGAACTGGCTGCAGGGTGACAATTTGATGGTTAAAGAAATCTCCACTAACAACAATCTGCTCAGTGCCCTGGTGTCCTGGTTTCAGCCAGGATAGAGTAAATTTTCTCTCTTGTAATATTGCTTTCAGCTAGGACCCTCATAAGGAGCTGCACTTGCAGGAATTATCAGCAAGTTTCTCAGTCAGTGTCTGCTCCTAGAGCTGATACTGCTCAGGGTTTATAGTTACAGCTGGGGAATGGTCTGCAGAACCAAGGCCACCACTCAGTTCTGAGAAATCTTTTATGGTCTGGAAAGAGAAAAGGAGTAAAGAGGTCACACCTGCAACTCTCCTTTAGGGAGGAGTGGACAAGACAAATGATCAAAATTGACCAAACAGAGTATTCCATCCCATACGCATCATACTCAGTATAAACTTGAGGGATCACAAGGGTCAAACCCCTTCACCTTCACCCTTCCTTTCATCCTTCTTCCCCTGTTCTTGTTTGCTTTGGCATCCTGGGAGGATTCCATCCATTCCTCTGCCTCTGGTCCTGATCCATCCCAGCTTGGATCTGTGTGTTCCTGCCTCCAGCTCCCAACTGCTGCTGATCCCAGGAGTTCAGCCAGGACTTTCCGAGGGCTGCCCTGCAGCCTCGGTCGTGATGTGAGAGTTACTGGGGGAAGGGGAAGGAACATGGTATAATTTTTCTGTATATTTATATATATTTAATAACTTTTTTTTTCCATTTTATCATTGCTGTTTCATTAAAGCTGGGTAGTTCAGTTTCCAGCCTGTCAGTCTCTGTCCCTTATTCTCTTTCCTTTCTTTATCAGGGAGGGGATGGGAATTAATAGAGAGCAGCTGTCAACTGCTGAATTGCTGGCCCAGTGTTAAACCCTGACACCTGGGCTGGGCCCATTTCATGTTCCAAGCTCTCTGTTCCCAGCCCTTGCAGCTCTGCACAGATTCTGCCCACTCCCTGCATGCAGCTGCAGCTCAGCACCATGGGTTGGGCTTGTGTAGCAAGGTTTTGGTAAGCAGGGTGGCTGCTATACGGGGGCTTCTGGAAGAAGCTGCCAGAACCTTTCCCTGTGTCAACAAAGTCAATGCCAGAGGGTTCTAACCAATGCTGGCCAAGGCCAAGCCCACCAGCAACATCTTTAAGAAGAGGAAAAGTTGCTGCTCCACAGCTGGAGAGAGGAGTGGGAATGTCAGAGGAACAATCCTGCACACACGAGGTCAGAGAAGAAAGGAGAGGAGATGCTCCAGGTGCCAGAGCTGAGATTCCCCTTCAGCCCATGGAGGCCCATAATAAAGCAGATACATGCCCATAAAAGTTGATTGTGGAGCAAATATTCCAATGTGTCAGGGTTTAACACTAGCCTGGGTGATTAAACAATTGAGAGGATGTCTATTAATCCCCATTCCCTCTCTGATAATAGAGACAGAGATCCCTGAATTGTGCTTTTGTAATGAATTCAATTATTGATTCTTACCACACAGGTAAGGTGTGGGATGATCAGCTAATAAGCATTGTCAGTTAATTGCTGATCTCCAAGTGGCAATTTGTAGAAATGATACCATCAAAGTAATAATAATATCTGTATTGATTAAACTAACCTCTTAAAAGACAACTCAAATAAGTTTGATTTAACAATGCATGAAAGAAGCACAAAATACTCTGAAAACAATCTTGTGACCCACCCCAGACTTTGAAATCATGGCAACAGTCATGCAGTAGGCCATCTGCATCTTCAGACACATCCCATTTATGGGAGCATCTTCAGTGAATGTCTGTGACTAACCACGAAAACCAAATAAAACTCTTCCTGCAGAAAAAAAGTGAGCCATGGCAGCTAAGAGCAGTCTTCCACTTTGTCACACAGTCACTAGAAGCCAAGGCCACAAACAGGTTTTAAAAGAAAATAAAACTGTTTCAACAGGAGGAGCAGAGATGGTCAGAGCAGCCTCTGTGCCAAAACTTCACACCTAGGGACACAGAGCAACCATGAACACTCTCAAGCTGTGGGAACTGCACAGATCAGAGCAGAAGCAAAAAGGTAAGAGCCTTGGCTCAGATCTTTTTCAGGCCAGAGCAGGTTATTCTTTCCAGGGCCAAGAGCAGGAGCTGGGTTGGGGCAGGAGCCAGGCTGGGGGCCTGGATGTGCCCCAAGACAGATGCCAGGAGCTTGGAGCAAGTCTTGATCACCCAACTCCTAAGGCAAGACCCAGACCAGGTATGAGATGTCTCCACATGTCCCAGCTCCAGCAGCTTCCGTGGCATTGCCTGGTCACCAGCTGAGCAGTGTGAGGATGAGATTTCTTCAAAGCAGTTTGCTGGGAGGAGTTATTAATTGCAGGAAGAGATCTAAGGTCTGTCCCTGTGGCTGTCAGCACAGAAGACAAACCTGGGGCCATCATCATTTTATTGCAAGGCAGGTTTTGGGAGAAAAAAAGCATGTGAAAACTCTCCATTGAAATATTAGTCTCAGCTGCCTTGCTTAGCAAACACTTCTCCACTCTCTGCCAAGAAAAGGGGAATTAGACTCAATTCTGCCTCGGGAAGTGGAGTAGTGACACCAGGGAGAAGAGAAGTGATAATAAGCACAACCTTCCTGGAGACACTCCAGGGTGAGAAATGAAATACAATAATAGGGAGAACAGCATGTTCCCCTTGTCAGAGCCAAAAGCTGCCCTGCAAGCAGAACAGGGATTTGCCTGGGGCATGCACCCCTAATGGCTTTATTTATTATTATTATTGATCTAGCAACCAAAGGGAGCTTCCAGCCTTTATAGGCGAGAGCAGCTAGCCCAGGCACCTCTGTGAACACAGCTAACGAGGTTTTGTTCTTTAGGTGGCTCCTGCAGCAGCTTTTCTCTCCATAACTGGATTCAGCAACTGGAGGAAACACCTGCCATGTATTTCAAGACACACAGGTACAGCCCTGCTTATTTTAAATATTCAGAGCATACTGCAAAAACCATGCTCTTGTAGAGCATACGGCCTTGGCCCTTCTACATTAGGACAACCAAACCCTCTCAATTATTTACTTCAGTTGTGACTCAGGTTATCATAGAATCATTACGGCTGGAAAAGACCTACAAGGTTGTTGAGTCCACCCATAACCCAACTACCACAATCACCAAACCATCTTCTGAAGTGCTACATCTAAATGCCTCTTGAATTTAAGTGCATTATATTTATCCTAATAGAGCTAGTTTGGGTTAAACCACTAATTTTACATGTCCATCTTATAGCCTCAGATGGGTTTAATTTCTCATTTTGTTCTTTGAGCACTTTTGCTAATACAGAATACAGTGTTTTTGAGAATGCCACATGATTCCCAGAGAGATGATGGAATGTGCATAAGCATCAAAAAGAAAATAAATACTTCTTGTATTTCTTTTCATCCAAGAATCACTGAATCTGACAAGGAACCACTTGACTACTTTTCCAACTACAACCAGCCACTCATCAGGTAAAACAGCAAAATACCCACAAAAAGCCTGAGAATTTCTATTCGAGTTGAAACTTCTGAAGGATTTTATTAAAAAAAAGAGTCCTAGGTTACTGCTATGGATATGGCAGCCATGGCAGGTTGCAAGCATGTGAGGATGGCAACCTCTGAACATCAAGACCATCATAAACAGATCCATCCAACTGAGACCTGGCATCTGCAATGAATCCATCATGAGACTGTCTCCTTTACACATCCAACAACAAGCCTTGGATACACTTGGGTGTATTAGCCTTGGATACAGTATTTAGACTGAAACCTTACCTATGAAGTGGGACTCAATACTTGGCATGTTCCCCTTGCAGACCCACCACCTCCAGGACCGTTTTCCATAGGAGCTTCCTCACTTGCAAAACCAGGAGCCAACATGTATTAAATGGGACTGATGAGCTCCTGGTCTCTAAATAAGACACTTGCACAGGGATTGAGTTTTAAAACTCTTTGAAAATCTACTTTCTATATGGTCTTCCAAGGCTAATTTCCTAAGTATTTAATTCTCAAAATGAGTAATATTTTTAAAACCTTAGCCAGAACACACAGCAGGGAAACATACGGGTTGCAAACAAAAGTTTGGAAAAGTCACTTGAGGTAGAGAGGGACATTTTTTTTCTCAAAAGGATGTTTATTAGACAGCCTTTCTTAAAAGTTCAGCATGTAAGAAATGAAGAGAACATACATTCATCACTTGTCCCTCAGACATCTGTCTTATTTTTCAGTAAGAAGCCAATCTTCCATGAAATCCCCCAAAACCCCGTCAGATGGGTTGCATTACTAATTGTGAGAAGACTTGTTCTGCAATGATATTAGTAAGCAATCCCAGAAACAACCAAATAAAAGCATAGCCACAAGAGAAGTAGAAGCTTGGTTTAGAGCAGGATCTCTCCAGGCCCAAGAAGTGAACTGCACAATGATGTGTAATAATTACTTCATCTGAAGAAGGGCTATGTGGCATATTTAAAGCCTTTAATTTCTGTTCCCCTGTTTAAGCAAGATTATTGCTCCCTGCAGCCAATACCAATAGATTTCTTAAATTTCTTCTGACTTGCCAGCAAAGCAAATATCCTCTGGTAAATCTATGAACTGAACAATGATTTTTCATTTTTACAACAGCAGAGTCAATTCAATTTTCCAGTTGGAAGTCTCAAGCCTCTCCCTATCAGCTTGTTAATGTACAATTGCTGCAGTCTAAAACTTGCCTGGAAGAATCTCCACAGATTTTGCCATCCCAAGCTGCTTCTGAACATTGAATTCATTCCTTATGAATCACTTCACTGTATGTAAACACTTGAATCACTAAGTCACATCTAATATTGTGCACAGTAATCAAGTGATACTGTCATGGTGGATTCTGTAATGACAAATGTCTGCACAATGTCTGCACTCAGGCAGCTCTGAGAACATGGCTTTTAGTTTATCTGCAGACACTAAAGACCTGATAAATATTTTCAGGCTTGGTGTCTGCTTAAGATACCCATAAGAGTCCCACCTGCCTCCCTATAACTTCTCACATGACAACAACAGCACTGTACTTTATCCCATATTTAATATACCTTATATACAATATAAGCTATATTATATATACTATGATATATATTATTATATATATATATTGTATATACCTTACAGGCCCTTAAAATAACTGTCAGGGCCTGAATACATTCACTTGCCATTTCAGCTCAGTAGCTTTGTGAATCAGGTCAGACAGATACACACTCAAAAAAAAAAAAGCCTCACCTCCTAAAAGCAGCTTATTTTCCTCCTTAAATTAAAATCATTCTGCTTGGAAAAGACCTTTAAGATCATCAAGTCCAACCATTAGCCCAACTCTACTGAGTCCTAAAACATGTCCCTAAGCACCAGATCTACACAGCTTTTAAACACTTCCAGGGATGACAATTCAACCACCACCCTGGGCAGCCTGTGTGAGTGTTTGGTAACTCTCTGAGTGAAAAGTTTCTTCTAATATAAAATCTGTTCTAATACCCAAGATAAACCTCCTCTGGAGCACATTGAGTACATTTCCTCTCACCCTGTCATTTGTTACTTGGGGAAAAAGAGACCTACTACTACAATCTCCTTTCAGGTTGTTGTTGAGAGTGAAGTCTCCTCTCAGCCTCTTCTTCACCAGTATGCTGCAAAAATGCTGTGAACTTGTTCAAGTGTTGCTTTGGGTTCCTTAAGCCCTGTTAGGTGTAAGTTTTCTCATCAGTGTGTCACTAACCTTGATGCCCAGCTCAATGTTCTCCCCTCCATACACATCCATCCCAGGATCCAGGAGCCCAATCTCTCCAAAGAACTTTCGGTTCACAACGAAGGAGCAACCAATCATGGCTGGCGTCCTGCACCAGAAGAAAACCAACAGAAATGCACAATTATTGACTTTTCCCAATCTTTAATGGACCAATGGCTAATTTCTGCATAGTTATCTCAGAGGCTCAGCAGCAGTGATTGAGGGCTGTGCCTTTGAAGACATTATTTTACCACTGTGACAGAACTGTCCAAAAATTCAAGTTCACTTCACTAGGTACAGACTGGAGAAAGAGGTCTCCTGAGATTAAAGTACTGAAAAGCTTTCACATCTAGCTCTGTTTCAAACACTTGGTGTGCTGATGGGCAACAGCACAACTTTGGGTTTCCATTCCCTGCAAGTGAAGGAAATATAATGATGGTGTTTCCTGTCTCTTCCTTTCTTCTAGCACATCAGGCTTCAGGACAGACACTACTTTTTATGGTTTCTTGTGAAATGGAGTTTCTGATTAGGGTCTCTGTATTGTATTACAATCACCAAACAATACCAAGATAAATTGCAAAAGCAAATCCTTAAAAGACTTGAGACAACAGATTGCAGAAAGCTCTGCTGTGTCATTTGTGACAGGGCTCCAAGATTAGAGAGGAAGTTGTCACATTCCTCCTGCAAAACCTCATGCCCTACAGCAAACAGCTCAACTCCACTTCTGCAAGAGCAGCCAAGCAGTGTCCTAATAACAGAGAAAAATGAGTGGTTCCAACAATGCTGACATCAATACAATAGCAGAAAGATTGAGGAAAAACACAATGTCAGGGGTTAACTTATAATAATTGTGCAATTTCAGGGATGCCATATATTGTTGTGTTTATTGAGGACCCTGGCACACACCTCATCCCTCCCTCTTTACCACGCAAAGTGCTGGACCAACTCTCCACCTGATACAGCCACGCCAAGCTGAGGATGCTGCTCTGCCTTGTGCAAGCTGAGATCACATCTGTGGCTTTTTTTTGAGTGGTTAAGCACTTGTGACCCTCAGCATCAAACTGCACTTTGTACCGAGCATGGCACTGAACAAAACTGTTTCATTATGGGCTCGCTGCTTAGGGACAGACTAACCTGGTGTGGTTATGATCTGTAGGATTGTTACCCCCTGGGATATTTGCTGTATTAAAAAAAAATATGAAAAGTATTCTTCCCTTTAACTTGCTGTCATTAGGATCTACGCTGTAAAGAAAAAAACAAAACAAAACAAAGAAAAAACAAAACAAAACAAAAAAACCCCAAACAAGAAACAGGGATCCATTTTGAGCTATGCCAAGGCACCCCCAGACTCTGATCTTGTGAAGAGCTACAGGATCCCCCTGCCCACTCTGAGCTCAAAGCTTCAAGCAGGGGAAGCTCCTGTGATGGGGCACCCATCAATCATCTCTGCAGCTCCTCACCTGGGCAAGGGCACAACTTGCCTAATGCTGCCTGGGGAAGCCTGGCAAGGTGTAACACCATGTGTCTGGAGATCTCACACCACTTACAAGTGTTCATTCTCCCAGTCTTGAGGCAGAAATGGGACAACCAGATCGTGTATTTTAACAGCAGACCCAAAGTCCTGGTTTAAAGGCCATTTCACAGCTTGTTCATGTTGTGAGGGACATCCAAGGCCAAAACAAGAGATTATGACCCGTGGAGGAAGAAAGTACATCCACATATCCTCAGACATGGCTTACAGATGATAAGGATCAAGACCAAACTCTCCATCCACACCTTACAAACTTCTGGTACCTGCCAGAGGAGAATCTGGAGTCCTCAGGCTCCATAACCCCCAAGTACCCCCCACAGCAGCCAAATTCATCTTTATGAAATCCCCAGCTCCTTGGATGAAGAATTCCGCCACTTAAGTGTTATTATTTATAGACATTTTAATACTTTAATAGAGTGGTAGAACAACTGAATGCTGCTGCCATATTAAATTAGTTAGAATTGGAATCCATCAGAGGGGTTTTTTCAATAGATTTTTTCCCTGACAGCCAGCTTGGCCTTCCTTCCAATAAGTGGTGTAATGTTTCATGGTTTGCTGCCACTCTAGTACTTAAGATTTCAATTCTACTGCTTTATTTGTAGCAAGTTAACTGCCATTAGCAGAAACAATTCTTTCTCAAATTATAACCACCTTACAGATGCCAAATCTAATAGCTCCATTATCCTAGATTACCTCCTGGAATTCAATAGAAGGGTAAGCTGCTCACGTTGTACATTGAACAGGAACAACCCAGTTCATCTGCTCCATAGGGAATAGGTGTGGGGGAGCACAGGAACCATTGACTTCCCCAATCAAAACCTGTGAGATCTGCTAAAGGCACTCAGAGATCAGTTAAATCCAGAAAAAATATCAAGGTGAAAGTGTCAGAGAAATGAAACCACATTTCTCATCCAGTGATTTGAAACACTGGGAACTCACCACCAGGTAAACAAATTTTTCTGAACTAACAGACACTCAACAGTTGTTCATAGGAGCTGTACCCCCCAAAAAAAGCTTTTTTCATCATTATTTTGCAACATAACTTTATAAATGACAAAATCATGGATCCCTTGCAAAATGCTCTTGGAAGCACCTGATTGGGATTTTGTGATATTCACCTTCAAATATTCCTCCTCCTCATTTTGCTGCCCATTCTGTTTTCAGCACACCACAGCATGAAGCATGCAAAGCAGTGGATCCAAGGTCCCTCAAGCAATACATATTAAGTGCTACATTCTTCTTTGTAACAATGCCTCCATATTAAACAAATGAGGAATCAACAATTGAAATAAAAGCACTATTTGATTTTGTAGCAAATCCTTCAAAAAGGTGGACATTTACAATAACAGATAGCCCACTGGCAATGAAATAATGGCCCACAGACAAAGAGCTGATAAAGCCTCTTGTTCCTCTGCCCCTTAATTAAACACATTAGCAGTTTGTTTTTAAAAATCACACGGCTCAGCTCAGCTAAATGGATTTTTATTTGTCCCAATAGCTATTTTTACGAGAAAGGAAAAGCAGAATTTGGCAGAAAGAATGAACAGAGATGTTCAGTAGAATTATTGGGTTTGCATCCAGAAATCCACAGCACTAGTTCCTCACCATTATTTCAGCTGGCTCCTCCATACAATAAGTGACAAAAGGTCAAGAAGAGCACCTTTTATGAAATATCCTCAGCAATAAGCTCTAGATAAAGATAAAGGAGATTCAGGGGAAAACGTTTATCCTCGTCTATTGAGTTACTTTAATGGTCTGTCTTTCTTTAGTACACAGTTGCCATCTAATGATTAAAAAGTCTCAAGTAGATTGCCTCTTCTATTCAAGAAAATTAATTTTCCCACACAATTGGGTTTTGCTTCCAATTTTATAAAGCGTGAGGTATAAAATATGTAGAAAAAAGATATTAAAAAAATAATTAGTGGTCATATCGCTGAGTGCAGCAGGCTGAGAGCATCCTTTAAGAGCTGCTGGGGTGTCCAGCTTCTATGAAGCTGCTCTTATGTTTAATAAACTTCAGTCATGGAGCTGCTCTACCTTCAACAATACAGTCTCACTGCTTTAAGAGACACAGCATCACAGGTAACACATCTGAGACAATTCTTTGCCTGTACAGCAAGGTGTTATTGGTCCTTCTCCCAAGTTTGCCACTCATATTTTAACAGACCAAACTCAAAAATCTTATTTTCCATTTTGAGATTTCAGACTTGTCCAAAAAGATGCACTTCTGTTGCCCATCTGCACCTCTGTGTTTCAGCTGGGGGTCACTGATGAGAGCCAGCACCTTGGCAGGAAACACTGGGAGACTCTGACCTTTAGGGTCTAAATTTACCAAATTCAAAATATGTTGAAAATTTCAGGTCCATTATCAAATTTGGTTGAATAAAATGTGTGGAATTAGATAGTGGCCTATCCATTATTTCTCAAACATTACCAGGGTAAGGAGAAACACCACTTGAATTTTTACATGGCCCCATGATAAAACATTTCATTTTCTTTTGGCCCCAGATGAAATTCAGGACCCAATCTGCAGAAAGGAACAACTGGCAGTGCTGTTACCTTTGTGCTTCTGCATCCACAGCTCAGCAAATAGAATGCAGAATAAACAAATACCAGGATTGTAACACGGGTTTACAGCAAGAGAAATACAAATATGTGGCAGGAAGGACTGTCCCCTCTGGTCACCAGACAGGGTCAATCAGATGCCCCACAGGCAGCAGATCTGTGCCAAACCTTTTGCTGTGTCCCTGGGGCTCAGGGACTTCTCCTCATGAGGGGACACCATGCTGGAGTCCTCTTGCCTTGGCTGTTCCCTTGCCAGTCCAGCCCAGCCCATGAAGGGCACCAGGACATCTCCATCATGGCCACGGAATGTTGCCACTAGTGAGTCCTTCAAGTGCCATTCTTTGGCACTGCTCTCATGGGGATCACCAGTCAGCTTTACTCCAAAGCTGCAGAGGAAAACTCTGGTCCCTCCAGGTTTTGGGGCCAGAGAAATGGAAAGAAGAGAAGAACTGAATTAGTTAACGATCAATTAAAAATCAACAAAGCCATTTTTGGTGACCATCTGCCTCCTTGGGAACTGCTCTCTGGAGCTTCAGCGGGTTCTTGAGGCCCCATGGAGCGGTGAAGGTGTGACAGGACAGGCTCAGGCAGAGCCTCAGAGATGGAAAGGGACCCTGTTCTTCTCTCAAATGGGATTACACCAGGGCAGGACAACTCTGCACAGGGAAAACAGCACACCCAGGCACAGTGAACCAGAGGGCCAAGACAAACCCAGCCCTTCCTGGCCTGCTTGCCACCTTCATCAGCCCTACCCCACCTTGTTCCCCTTCCCCTGTCCTCAGAGAGGGTTCAGTCACATCCAGGAGGCACCACTGAAGATGAGGAGGAGGAGGATGAGGTGGTACCCTCCTCTCCAGCACCAGCCCTTGCAGCCCTCCTTGTCATGAGCTCAACTGCAAACCCAAATGCATAGGGCTCCAGCCCCATCCCAGCTTCTCCCAAAAGCCCCATGCAGAGAAGGTGCTATGGACTGGGATTTGCTGCAAAAGTGAACTTCAAGTCATTATTTTGGAAGGGTGTTTGAGTTCCAGGGCAGCTGCAGGAGGCAGCTCACAGCACTGAGCATGAGGGCAAGATGCTGATTGCAACAGCCCCAGAATTAATGTCACACCTGAAGCACAGAAATATATATTACTTCTGCCTCCAACAGAGGGGCACCTACTTGCAGAAGCAGAGTCAGGCAGGAGCCACACTCTCAGCTTCCCTTCACTGCCTGTGTAATGGCTTGGGCAGATAAAAGCTGGGTGTCTTTCATGAGAATGTAATAAAATTTCTATGAAAGAACAGCATTTTAGCCACAGGAGCGTACCTTGCTTAATATTATCCCTAGGATGGCATCTGCAATAGTTGTTTTTTGAATAATTCTAGCTTCCCTGCCCCAGTAACCTTGGTTAATTGTCTGTTTCAAATGGGTTTATTTTCCCACTGTTGCAAAGTATTACAGAATCTGCAAAAGAAATTAAATATAAGAGATACTTCATAAAAGGGAAACTAGATTGCATGCTTTTTCGGAATTTCCTGGAGATGAATATGACTTGAACTTTTTATGGCACAGAAGCTGTGAAAACTATGTATTTTTTAAAATTCTTATTATGTCTATCCATGTCTGTGACCTTGATCAAGATAGATTTGACTTTGCCACTGTTGTGTGCCTGCTCACATTTCTATGTCAAGAAGAGACTCAGTCTGGGACCTGAGGCAAAGCATGTCACTTCTTTGTACCTCTGTTTCCTCATGTGTCAGATGAGTACAATACCTAGATACAACCTACTAGATGCTCTCAAGAAAAGCAATTTATAAATCACAGCAGTGACTTCCCTCTGGGGGCTGCTGAATTAACCACCACATTCTTATGAATGCCAGGCACCACCACCACCACCTGGTTTAAGTCATCTATGGTGAGAAAAGCCCTAGTAGTTAATAACTTTATAGGAGAGCAACTGGCACACAATTTGCTGTTTCTAGCTGTACTTTAAGCCACCAGCAGCAGGGCACCCATGGTGTGCTGACACAGCAAACTGCTATTCACATAGCCAAGCTTCAGGACTGCAACTCCATCGTAAAATTTTCCCTCTGGGATAAAAACTGCTAACAACATCACGCCCTAAAGGCATTTCCATTCCTTACCTATTCTGGGAAACCTAAGGATATCCCAGTCCTCAACATCACCAGATGCCTGAGCACCCACCTTCATGGTGCTGTTCTTCAGCATGTTGGGTAGGGTTTTCCTGCAGACCTCTGCTGCTTCAGGCTCCCAAAATGCTCCTGTGCAGGTAGAATCCCCAATTCTGAGTACTTTTTCATAGAATCATAGACTGGCTTAGGTTGGGACATCATCTACTCCAACCTTCCTGCAGGGACACTTCTCATCTAGGCCAAGTTGCTCCAAGCCTCATCCAACCTGGCCCTGAACACTTCCAGGGAGGGGGCAGCCACAGCTTTTTAGAGTCTCATCGCCCTCGTACAGCTGAAATAAAACCCCAGCCCTGAAGACACATGGCTCAGAGCTTCACCCATTTCTGCAGCCACTTGCAAGCAGAAGACATGCAGGCTACATCCCAAATTCCCAACCATCTCCCACAGCCATCCTGTAGGGACCTCAGCAAAAGACACCAACCTGGGGAAATTCTCCCAGACTGACAGCCATAAGATGGGTGCAAGCCCTGATCAGGCTTACGAGACTTTGCAGAAGGTTTCTTGGGCTGTTTTCCATCATTCAAGCTCTGGCAATAGTGCAAGGTGTAACTGCTGGCCCCATCCTGCTCTAGATGGGGGAGCAATGCTGCGTGACAGTGTTTGAGGTATGCAGCTCTGAGTGTAAAAAATGGTAACTCAGAGCAGAAGTCACCTCAGAGAAAATAAATTTGATAATTACCCTTCCAATGGGGCTCAGTCTCTGCTCAGGAATAGCTTTGAGGAAATAGTTGCAATTACAGGATCCTCCCTCAGGATATAAAGAGTTGGGTCTTCATTTTAGCTCATTTAATGGCAGTTACAGACAGGCACTTGGGGAGAAAGCAAAACCAAACCTTTCACACTTAGTACAAAGCCTTTGCCCTACAGTGATAAACCCCAGTGCCTCCCCAGGAGCTCGGGGGAAAGAGGCTCCTACCCCTGGGTCACTGCAGCCCAAAACCATCAGTACACAGAAGGTTCATCCCTAATGGTGTCCCAGTTATTCAGACAGGCAGAACTGGGGGAAATTAAGAGTGATCACTCATTGTGATTTATTAGGGACAGTCCTACAGGAGAGGTGGCACAGTCTGAGGCTGAGGTAACACAGAGCATGATTTTCTTGAATGCATTGGCTCATTCTGGAAACTGGAGAAAAATGCATAAAAGACAGTAAGAAAAATACTTTCCCTGTCTGGAAAACTATTGCACACCAAGACAGCAAACAAAGGGGAATGCACACTAGCATGGATGATGAGTCAGAAAGGCACAGAATTTAGTTAACCTGGTTTTACTTTTCCTTTATGAGAGGTGTCCTGAAGATCTTACACTCAAAGCAGATCTGGAAATAGCTCTTTTGTTTTCACTCACAGAGAAATTATCCATCCAGAGCACATTCTTGTAGTCAAACCCAGGAGCTAAGTCACAAAGCCTTGTCTCCACCAGAAAAATAGATGTTTTCTTACATCTCATTAGTTAAACATGTTAACCAACACCAGATAAAATTCCAGCAAAATAAAGTACTTTGCAATTTCAATCAAAGCTGGGAGGTGAGAGTAAATCAGAATCTTTGCCATGCTGTGCACAGAAAAGCTGCTGTCACGTAACACAGGGTGGGTAAGGGGGGACCCTCCTTTAATGATTAAATCAAGAGAAGGTCAAGGTCTCTTCCCACTATTGACCACCTATTGCCTCTTCAACACAAGTGGGGAGCTCCCTCCTGAACAGCTTTTTCAGGAGTTTTCAATCCCATGAGAACTTTTCATTAAAATGGGAGAGTTTATCTATGCAAATCAGACCTATTTATTCCACGTTAGAGATGCACAGCTCCCCAGGGCAACATCAGGAACCAGCTTCACAGTTTTGCCAGAAGTGGTTTGAAACCTCATTTCTGTTAATTGTCAGCAACTGAAATCCACCTCATTGGGCAGCTCTGGGCAGAACACGAGATCTCTTCATCTACCCTACTGCATACGTGGTTTTAAAACACACAGTGAGGCAGCCAATGCTTTTAAACTTATTTCCCAGTTACTCAAGAAGACAACGTTTTTAAATAGTCCTAGATTTAAGGATTCGCATTTGTACAGTATCAAAAATCCCAGTGACACAAGAACAGGCAACTGCTGGAATTTCACTGCCATGAAAATTAAATATTTCTTGTACTTTATTCCCTCCAATGTATGACCTTTTGGCACGTCTGACCCACGATTTACAACAAAATGTTTGGCACAGGAAAAGGGAAAGAATTAAAAAAGACCAAATGTTTATACTAAGGAATCGCTGGGATGGAAACCAGAGTTAGGGTGTCAAAAACTGTACATGCCCACCAAATCCAGTATCTAATCCTAATCCCACTCTCACTGGTTTTCAAGTTGGAGCACCTGATTCCTCATTAAACCAAACCAAATCAGATTTCAGTCACAGACAATCTGTGATGAGCCCATTTTGGTACCACCTCTGGGTCTCTGCTGTCTTGCTCACCACAGCCCCAGTGGGTTCAGCTCCATGGTGCTGCTCACATGTGCTGAACGGCCCAGTCCAAATGCCTTGTGCAGGAATTGTTCACCAGGAATAACTCCTTTTGCTGGCTATCAGATGTAAATGCAAAGTAACTGTAACTTCATCTCTTTCCACTGTTGCTAGACTGCTAATTAAATGATAATTACTTTTAGATGTAATATCTATAACTAATGGGCACTTAACAAGAACATGTTATTTACTTTTCTCTTTTTAACATGAATATTTTTTTTTTCAAGGGAAGCACAACAGCTGCCTCTTGGTCGTGTTTCTTCTCTCTACCCAGCATAAAAGTCACAGTGAACACATTTCACAGGTGAACAAAGTTCTCTTTGCCTCAGACACAACTTGCAACCCAATGCATCCACAAACCATAGCATCCAGCTGGAACTGCCAAAGACCCCCTGGTACCCAAAATGGGACTTGGGTAGCACATCATGTCCTAGAATAGGAAAATCAGTGTCCCCATTTAGTTCATTCCTGTGTCTTAGTGAGAGCTCACCAGGGGCTCCTCTCTTGGCTGCTCTTCACGTGTAATAAGTTCAGTGCAGGAACACGAGCCACAACTGCTTCTTCCAAAACCCCACCTGGAAGAGGCTGTGCCACCACACCATCACATCTCAGACCTCACATCTACACAGACCAGTCCAAGGCAGAGGCTTGGAAGGCAGATACCACACAGTGGATGGGCCCCATCCCTACCATGCAGCCCCTTCTCATCCTTTGTGGATGAAGATATGTGACATGGCAAGGAATTTATTCAAGATAAATCACATAAACCCAAAAAGTATTTTCCAATGCAGCATTTACACGAAAATGATCCTCCAGCTTCTAAACTTGCTTCAAGTGACTATTAAATGCAAAATGAAAGCAACTGCAATATTACAACTCAACTGACTTTTTAAAGGTGATGATGATCTGAAGATGGTCTCTGAGGGTCATACATGTAAGTCTTACTCTAGAAACCTGCTCTGCTTATGGCTGAAAGGTCATTTTTATTCTCTGAGCCTAGTCAAATCCTGGGAATCCAGAAAGAAACCACTGCCTGTAATGAAGATGTTTCAAAATCCACACATCTGGGGCTAAACACACAAATGATACCCTGGGCTGTTACAAACTGGAGTTAAAAAGTCATTCCCTTGACAGCCAGGAACAGAGCACCAGTCCCTATCAGCTCAGGGGCCCCTGAAGCAGCAAAAGGAATAAAAGGGCAGTGAGAGAGCCCAGAGCGGTGGTAAAGCCCCATCCCTGGAAACGTTCAGGGTTAGGTTGGACAGGGCTCTGAGCAACCTGATCTAGTTGACAATGTTCCTGCCCACTGCAGGGGAATGGAACAGACGATCTTGAAAGGTCCCTTCCAGAGCCACCACCATCCTCATTGTGTTGGTGACCCTGGCCACCAGGCACCTCTCCCACCAGAGGGTTATTTTACACAGTCACTTTTGAACCTGCGGCATAACCACAACTCACTGGCTGGTCCCAGCTTCCTTCGTACCCTCAGAAGTACATCTGGAACCTAAATTCTTCCTAAGTCCTAAAATCAAGGCACTATCCGAAATACGTGTTGGCTGATGACTGACCTCCTCATTATTGGGTTTTCCACATTCCTGTGTTGCTTTCTGATTTATTGCTGTAATGGACACTGAAGTTAAAGATTCAGGAGGTTGAAGAGATTGGGAATTTCAGGGATATTTCTGCAGACAGAATTTAGACAAACACGTTTATGCTCACGAGAGGCGAGTACTAAGAACAGGGACATGAGTAATGGTTATTGACAGATGGAGCAGTTTCACTTTGTGGGTAAATGAGAGTGCACTGAAACAGCCCGGTAAGCACCTCAAAGAAGCTGAGTAATGCATTTATTTTGACAACTACTTGATATGAGCCTGCTGGTAGGGAGGGCAGCTCTCAGCTTTCTCTTACTCTTCATGCATTTCCAGTGCCGGAGCACGATTCCTGAGAAATATAGCAGATAAGTTTTGTGCCTCCAGCATTTACTGGTAAATGTCATTCTCATTTCTCAGGGTTTGGGGTTTATTTTATTTTAAAAACTGAGTGAAGCAAATAGAGAAGAAAAATGAGTATGGAAAGAACTGTATCAAAATGTAAAAGCGAACTTGGTAAAGATGATTGTCAGGTAGAGAAACTGTTTTAGATTCACCTCCAACTGCACTAGAACAGATCTACTCAACCACAAATCCAATGTTCCAATATTTACAGAGGTATTTAACCAAACTGCCTGTTTCAGGGTCAGACAACTGAGGGCAAACAGCTTCCAATGCAGAAACCACCTTCCATCCCAGGTACACTTCCCATGCCTAAAGACCCATGAGAATTCTAAGGCTCCGTGTATTTCCTCCCATAGAGGCAAGCAGATCAGGGACCACTACTGCTGAGGAAAGAGCTCTTTGAAAAGGTGATGTGAGGCACCACTGATCACAATGCAAGCAATAAAATTCCTGTAGATGATCTACTGACCTCAAGATGGTCTCAAGGCCTGAGCACCACAGTTGATCCTGTTACTCACTTCTGCTGGAATGGGCCACACTCAGCATGAAACCACTCAAGAGTCAGTTTGTTGTGGGCTTTCTAGATGGTTGATTTGGGATGAAAAGGGACCAGGTTTGGGGGGTTTGTTTTTAAAAAAGAACAAGAAAACAAATGGCCAAATGCATTGATTTTTCTAAACGGAGACCTTGGATTCAAGGCCCTCTTGAAGTTGTTGGCAAAACTCTCAGCAAACTCCTTGGTGGCAAGAGTTCACCTTCAACATTTAAGGAGGAAAAAAAAAGGAGTGTGAATTACAGGTTGCTCACGTAAGCAAGCAGAGTACATCACCAGCCAGCTTGCATTCTCTGGCACCTGATAATTAGGAGGCTGTGCAAGTTAGGATGAATGAGCTCAGCCATGTGGAAAAGCAGCATCAGCCCAAGAAGAATGGGACCTGATGGAGAGCCAGGATTTCACTCATACACTTACCATGACAGGAGCTCATTTGAAGCCAAGATCCTCAGGGATGCAGAAAATAGATCCTTTTTCCCCTTCAAATTGTCATTCCCTGACTATACCCAGGCAAACTTTTCACATTCACTGGACTTGATGATCTTTCAAGGTCCCTCCCAACCCTTAACATTCTGTAGAACTGGAGACATTAGCACAAAGGTTCATTCAGTGGGGTGTCCAGGTGCTTCCCTGTAATTCACAACAAGGTTCTCAGGATTAAAAATGAGAAGGTCAAGGGCAGGCTGGTGGCTGCCCTCCAGGCTTGGCATTGGCCCAGGCTCCTCTCCAGGAGATGGAGGGGACCACCCATCACCACCACCGGTGCAGAATGTGAGGAAGGGTAAGGGAGCTCAGCTCTGCAATAGTTTCATAGCTTGATGCAAAATGCAGCTGGAAGCAGAGAAGGAGCTGTTCCCGCTTCCTAAAAAAGGTGGGAATCTACAGGGGGAATCCTAAGTGCTTTGCCATTCTTGTTTTGCCAGTTAAGCATTTTCCCATATGTTTGTGGCCAAAGAAAGCTGACTCTTTTATTTGTGTTTTGCCTAAAGTTGAGCAGCAGATCTGCAGTTTGCCCTGGCAGACCTCCAGCACACTGCAGGCTTTAAAAAAAAAACAAAAAACCACACACAAAACCCCAAGGCTTTGTGATTGAACCCATGGGCTGGAAAAAACTGGAGAGAGCAGATGTTAGTGTCTGAACTCCTAGAAAACTAGTTGGAAAAGTGGGGAAACCATTATCAGTAAATAGTTTGTGGAGTTCTGCAAATCCAAAGACTGTTGAACCAAATCAAGAGGTGCAATGAGTTGGTACTGCAAGGATGTGCTCTGTGCATTCTAATCCAAACTGCCTTCTGATTCTTGGACAAATGAGTACTCATTTAAATTGCATTTTTAAAGTGTATTTGCAGAGCTTTCTTCCCTGTGCAAAATTAACAGTGGGAAGGAAAGACAAAAAATAAAGGCATGTGCTAAGAATCCCTGCCAGCTCAGCTACATGGAACAACAATTATGCCTTCTTTTCCTATAAACATTACACACCAAAAGAGCCAAAAGGACTTTCACTCCACTTTGCCTGTAATCAGAAGAAACTGATTTAAACAGTCCAAAGACAGACCACAGAACAGCAAAAGAGGCAAGGGAAGGTGTGACCTCCTGGGTGCCAGAGCCAGGTGCAGAAGGAGGCTGCATTTTAGTGATGTCAAGGAGTCAGAAAAGAGGAGTGAAAGCACAACCAAAATATTCTGAAGCTGTGGGGTAAACCTGTACATAACTTACACAGAGGAAGTGCTATCATCAGAAAGTTCATAATCTGCACACGAAACACACCTGAACAGTTCAGCATCAATGCTATGCTGAAGAACCCCACTTTACCATCCCTGCTTTAAGTGAAGTGAGAATCTGATATTTTAACAGCCTCCACTGTTGGTGGCATGTACTCACTGAAGAACTTAGTCTGAGCTAAGAAAATCATTTTACCCACGTATTGATGGCTTTTGATGCATTTCAGAGCTTCATGCCTAGCAGTTTTCAAAAAGCAAAAAATACAGTCATACAAAACTGTATGACAGTGGCACACACATTTTTAGAAATTGCTGCTTTGTGGCTGCAGATGTTCAGCATGAACAGGGGAAGCAGGGCACAGACAAAGACCCTGAGGAAGCAGTCTGTCCTCCTGGCAGCAGCTCCCAGATTGGAGAAAAACAACATAAACCAAAACTGTGCTCTCATAAATATCTACCTAACCACCAGAAATACTGTTGGACAATTTCTTGTCCCCACCTTACAATGAATACCTACTTTAAGAATATAGTTTCAATTAAAAGATGACTAAATGAAATAAGCCCAGAATGTGTGTTTTCCACAGGATCAGGGCTTACTGCTGTTCTTTTAGGCTTCAGCTCAGCAAAACCCTAAACACATCCTTTGCATCCAACAGCTTTGGATCCCTGGAGTTAAAAGAGTTTCACTCTCACCCAATCCAGAGCCGCAGCTTTCACTAAGGCCAAAAGAGCTCATTACAATCAATAATGATAAAACCCTTTCCACCCACCTGATGGTTTCTGAAACCCACCCTATCCCCCTCCATTTTTTAAAAGAAAAGACAAATCCATGCACATTGCATCATTTATGCAGAACTCCCACCAGCACCATGAGATTGCAGCCATGACTGGAGCATGAGAGGATACTTTGTAACTCAGTTGTCCAGGTAACAAGAGAGAAAAAGAAAGAAAAAGTGTAGAAAGAGGAACTATAACAGCAGAGCATGTGTTAGAGAGGTGCAGTGCTGGCAGGAGAAGGTCTGAGCTGCCCATAAAGAGACAAATCAAAGCCATTTACAGAAGGATGATCCGGGTCCTTAAATTCGGTTAAAGCTAAAAGCCCATTTTGCTTTCTCCTTGGCTCTTCGTCATTCTTGATAATTCAACAAGATGCAAAAAGCAAGCAGATGTCTGGTGCTGTGCTGTGACTGTTGCAACCCCTGCCTTTATTATCTCCAAGCACAAAAATGGCATCTGCAGGACACCACTGTTCTGCCCTGAAGCAGCTACAGCAGCTCATGACTGTGTTTGTAACCTGGGCAATGTAATCTGGAGCTATTCTCCAGATCCTGTGCTAGCTACAAAGAGTTATGGGGCAGAGAAAAGACTTCAGATGACCTTGGAAAAATCAAACTGCCCCTCCCACAAAAAAAAAATAAACTAGTCACCACAGCACATGCATGCTGTGGGTTTCCATCCCACATGGGTTTCCATCTCTCCCAGGTCATAGAATCATAGAATCATAGAATTAGCCGGGTTGGAAGGGACCTCAGAGATCATCTAGTCCAACCCTTGACCCACCGGAGCAGTTGCTAGACCATGGCACTGAGTGCCACATCCAGTCTTTTTTTAAATGTCTCCAGGGACGGAGAATCTACCACCTCTCCGGGCAGTCCATTCCATAGCCTAATCACCCTCTCCGTGAAGAAATTCTTTCTAATATCTAACCTAAAATTAGGTGGTTTACTGAAATCTGGGAGCTGCAGATGGAGGACATGCTTCCCTCACACTCGCAGCAGCCTCCCACCAAATTTTTTTATAGTTTCAGCAAAAATCTCACCTGGCCAATGGAGTTGATGGCAAACTCCTGCACATTGCCTGTAGCAAATCAGCCCCATCACACGTGCACAGACAGGGAGAAAGTGATCACAAACTCAGGATTTGACTCCACATCTCCCCTTTCAGAAGCAGATAAAAAACTCAGCTCTCAATTTAAACACAAAAATTGTTGCTCTTCTGACTTTCTGAGTGCCCCAAGTGTCTCTGGATTTGCTTTCAAACCACTGTGAGGATCAAATGCAAGATCCAAAACTCTGCAGTATTAGCCTGGGACTTACGAGCATCTGTGTGGTTGTTTTTTCTCCCCATTAATTTAATTTGACAGAAAAGAGCAGGAAGGCTTCTGGCTCCTGTGTGGGCAAAGTGGATAAACAGCAGGAATTTTAAGGGAAGCTGAAATTAAACAGAAAAGAAAGAGACTGGTGCCCCACCAAACAGCCTTTTGTGCTTCCTTTTTCTCCATCCCATTTTCTGTGCCCTGCATGTTATAATTAGACTATTTTCATGCTCACCACTTACCTGTTCAAACCTATACTTTGCCTTTGATTTAGACCACTTTGACTGGAAAAACATCACAGTGTTTTTCAAGGAAGACCTCTAATGATGGATCCCATGACACAGGGAGATGGGGAGACCCCACCACTGCCACACCACCCTCCAAATGCAAAGATTTAGCCTTGGAGAGCAGCAAATGTTAAAACAGCTGCTTTAGGAAAATCTGCAAGGGTGAGCAATTCCTTAGTGGGAAAACCTTTTTGCAGGTCTGTAATCAGAACTGCATGGAATTAGCATCACAACTGTTCTTGCAGAGGAGATATTAAAACCTTGTTTTATTGTTTTCCTGACTATTTGTCAGCGTGGGAAAATGCACTGCAGGCAACATACAAGGCAGAGCATCTTACTCACTGCACTTACTCCTGGTACAGCAAGACATTTAAGCAATGGTTGCTGCTACCAGCTGATTTACACCCTGGGGTGCAGCAGTGGCTTTGCATTGATCTCCCAGCAGCATCTCTGAGCACAAGTTTTTCCAAGCTGCAACACACCTTTATTTCTTTGCAGAGGTCTCAGCCAAACTGAAACACATCCAGGGCTGAGGTCTGATCTCAGCCCTGGTTTGGCAGCTTGCTGCTTCCAAGAGGGGAAGGGACAAGGTGACTTTCTCTGCCGACTGGAGCAGCGTGTAGGAGTTGTAACTTGGATATATGCAAATGGAAACAGACAACTCAAGCTTTTCCTTCTGCAAAGCACATCCCACAGCAGAGCTCTTGCAACCGTAAATAACACCAGGCCTATATCTTCCCCCTCCCTCTTCAATAAATCAAAAATCTAGGCTCAAGAGGAGTAAGAGTTTTGCAATCAGCTGCAGTAGGAGAAAGCATTTTCACCACAATCTTTGGGATTTTGAGAGAGTGGCTCAGAACAAAAGCTGAGTCCTCTGTGTCTGCCCCACCCCTTCTAGTGACTGCAGGGTTTAATTAAAGGAGAAACACGTGATGCTAATTCCTGTTCAGTCAGACAACCCCAGCAAACACCCAGCACTACCAAGGGACCGACTGGATCCAGCCCATCTGGGGCCAACAGCTCTATAAGGAGCACAGTAATTAAACATCAGCTGCTTTTCTTTTTTCTATAGTTTCATCAGCCACCTACTTCGACAGTATGAACAACCAACTAGACACTATTCCAAGAGCTGGTAAATGGCCTCCAGCTACAAGAGGCTGATGCTTTGTGAGGCAATCCCTGTTGTAAGGGATTAACCACACTGAGCCAGACGTGTAGAGACCCAGTGGCTGGGGTTGTGCTGTGAGCTCTGGTGGCTTTATAGCTCAGGATCCAGAGATACACCACAACCCCCTCAATCAGCTGCTTATCAAGAGAGATTGGCTGTATTTCACCCACTGCAATACAACCCCCACAACCTCTAACCTGTTGCTTTGTTACTGTGATGCCTCTCCCTCTCATAGCAAACATCTCCTACACAAAGTCAAAAGCAAAAGGCAAGTACCAGGTGCACTTTACAGACAGAGATGGGCAACTATTTTCACACACAAAAAAAAGATTTTAAGCCCCCAAAATATATTAAGTTCAATCAAACTCAATTTCAACTGTTCAACTACCCACGGCCTCCTTCGTTATTTACTCAGCCATGAAATCTTCAGTTTTAGATTAACACCCCAAAAAATCCCCAGTGGCATTTTTGTTGCAGATGACAGCCTGAATTTCATTCAGTTGCTTTCATATGAAGAAATGGGCAGGTCTTTCACATCAGATAATGATGGAAATGGATCTCTGACAAACAAGTCACTGAGAACACCAGGCTTTGAAAATGATACTTCAAGTATCTTTTTTTTTAAAGATCTTAATATTCTGCACCAATGTGTAGTTATGTCCATGCAGATACTAATTTGCAAAACAACGAGAGACATCCAATTCCATTCTTAAATAAGATCTTCTCATTTATGCAAATATGGAATGCACTTCAGTACAGTACTTTGGAAAAATAAAATTAGGGGTAGAGGAATTCTTCCCATCAACCAAAGAGGATAAGAAAAGGAAGATAATTTATAATACCTTTATTATTCAAATTGGAATAAGATATACCAAAAGGCTTCAGTCAGTAAGAATGGTATCTGCCCCTTCCAAAAACAACATCCTGAAGAATAAAAGTGCTCCCCCTTTGCTTCACTGTTCAACATTTACACTGCACCTCCCATGCCCAAGAAAGGGATATAAAATTACTTGGAATTTTTTACAGAATAGGAGAACTGCCAGCAAATTCCACTGTCTCAGTTCATAGAATCATAGAATCATAGAATTGGCTGGGTTGGAAGGGACCTCAGAGATCATCGAGTCCAACCCTTGAACCACCGTTGCGGTTGCTAGCCCATGGCACTGAGTACCACATCCAGTCTTTTTTTAAATATCTCCAGGGACGGAGAATCCACCACTTCCCTGGGCAGCCCATTCCAATGACGGATCACTCTTTCCGTAAAGAAATTCTTTCTAATATCTAACCTAAACTTCCCCTGGCACAACTTAAGTCCATGCCCTCTTGTCTTGTTGAAAGTTGTTTGGTAAAAGAGCCCAACCCCCACCTGGCTACACCCTCCTTTCAGGTAGTTGTAGAGAGCGATGAGGTCTCCCCTGAGCCGCCTCTTCTTTAGGCTGAACAACCCCAGTTCTCTCAGCCTCTCCTCGTAGGGTCTATGCTCGAGTCCCTTCACCAGCCTGGTTGCCCTTCTTTGGACCTGCTCCAGAACCTCGATATCCTTCCTGAACTGGGGGGCCCAGAACTGGACACAGTACTCAAGGTGTGGCCTCACGAGGGCTGAGTACAGGGGCAGAATCACTTCCTTGGACCTGCTGGCAATGCTGTTCCGGATACAGGCCAGGATGCCATTGGCTTTCTTGGCCACCTGGGCACACTGCTGGCTCATGTTCAGCTTCTTGTCGATCCAGACTCCCAGGTCCTTTTCTGCCTGGCTGCTCTCCAGCCACTCTGTCCCCAGCCTGTAGCGCTGCATGGGGTTGTTGTGGCCAAAGTGCAGGACCCGGCACTTGGCCGTGTTAAACCTCATCCCGTTGGAATCAGCCCAACTCTCCAGTCTGTCCAGGTCCCTCTGCAGAGCCCTCCTGCCTTCTAGTTGATCAACACTCCCCCCCAGCTTAGTGTCGTCTGCGAATTTGCTGATGATGGACTCAATCCCCTCATCTAAATCATCAATGAAGATGTTGAACAGAACTGGGCCCAACACTGATCCCTGGGGGACACCACTAGTGACCGGCCGCCAACTGGATGCAGCCCCGTTCAGCACCACTCTCTGGGCCCGGCCCTCCAGCCAGTTCCTAACCCAGCACAGGGTGCTCCTGTCCAAGCTGCGGGCTGACAGTTTTTTCAGGAGGATGCTGTGGGAGTTCTATACCCCCAAGCAACAAAGAAAAGAAAGAGGAAAAAAAATAGCAATTCTAGTGCAACACAGTGAAGTGAACCAGAAGATTAAAAGGTTCAGAAGGGAATAGTTCACCTGATATTTCATACAGAGAAGATGCAAGACAGCAGGGATGTACCACAAGGAATTGCAATAAGAAAAGGTTACTGGAAATATAAGTGATGCTGGGCATGTGCTGCTACAGACCTCAGGGGAAAGCTGATTATTCCAGATTTCTGGAGGATAAATTCAGTGGCACATTTTCAATGTCCTGGCAGAAATTGATGCTAAGTCCAACGTCACTCATGGCACAAAGCAGGAGGACAAAGAGCACCCTGGGCTTGTCTCACTCTTACTTTCCACAGGTACCCATCACCTGCTCACAGAGGCTGGACAGTGAGACACATGGGTTTTAAATACATTAAATACGAGTTACCTAAATTATGAAGTTTCATAAGACTAATAATTTCCTTATCTATTTTTAAACCTAATGTTTCTTGCAGTATCCTTGATGCCTCAGCATCAAGTCAAAGCTACAGAGGGTCATGAGAAGAAAGAAGCAGTACATTTTCCATTTGTTTTCTTGAGAAGGACCTTGCCTTGATTCTCCATGAAATACAACATTTCAGTGAAAACCCTTTGTCAAAATTTTGACTTCTGGCATTTCCAATCAGCAGGAGAGCTCTGTACTTACTCCATGCATGACTGAACTAAAAAAGAAAGCACGTTTCAGATGAACTGGCAATCTGCACAAGGAATTTCAGCAACACTCATGAGATTAATTCTGGAGAGTGATGCTCTCCCAATCACACATCATTTCTGCTTCCCTTTGATACTGTTTCCCATTACATGTGCATTAGCACAGTAGCAATAACTCCGCTCTGCTAGTTAAAGGCGAGGTACAGTGAGGACCTTGAGCTTAAAGAAGCAAAAGTTTCAAAATAATTCAGCATCACTGAAAGCTGAAGCCCACCCCAGGGGGGCTGGATCTACATTAAGTCAATAAATTCCCTACATCTTTGAAAAAGAGTCGACCATTCCCCTTGTCATCACAGAACCACACATGGACAAACCTGACTCCTGTCCCAAGATTAACAGAAAGCATTATTCAACGTATGGGCAGCTGCCAACATGACTATATAGAGCTGCCCACTCCAGACATTTGACTTAAAAATCACATCTGCCTTCTCAACAAACACAGAACAATACACTGCATTTGTGTGACCAAACATTTCATGCTTGCCATGCTGTGCTTGAAACAGATGCTTGATAAAACTCTAGTGATATAAATAGGGCAATCATTTGCTAAGGCCATATGTTGGAAGCATGTAAGATGGACTTGGTAAACTGAAGAGTCTTCAAAAAACAGTAATGATAATAACAGGACTGAACAGATCTCAGATCTAATATCCTTTGGAGCTCTTTGGTTTGGGGCGTTGTTTACTAGAAACTCAAATGACCACCAAATAGCTTTTCTCTGCCCTCTCTCACAAACCTCTCCAGTAATGCTGGCTACAGGGTCTGACTGAGTGGGTCATGGGCCCTGAGATCCCTGCAGTGAGTAGAGCTTGGCTACAAATGCAACAGAACACATCTCTGACAGCCCATCCCCAAATTTCTAGCTTGATTAACACTAAGGTGATTTCTCCAGCAACCACTCCAGGAGCAGCAAATCACTGTTCAGAGGGACCTGGATGGCAGGAGCAGTTCTGCAGGAGCTTCAGAAAATTCAGTAAGGACTAAAGCCATGTCCTGCACCTGGAACATGAAAATGGGCTGGGGGTAACACAGCTGAGAAGATGTGGGGGCTCCTAGGGGCAGCAGGCTGAACACCAGTCAGCAGTGCAGCCCAACAGCAACATCCAGCAGTCAGGGGACCATTCTCCATCACTAAGCATGTGTTAGGTGACATCTGGAAGATCATCCAGTATTGGGTCCCCAAGGTAAGAAGCAGGACCAGCCCATGGGGAGATGGGTTCAGCAGTGGTCCCAAAGATAGCCAGGAGAGGCTGTGGGAAGAGGGACAGCTCAGCCCAGGGAGAAGAAGGCTTCAGGGACAAACAGCCACTAATAGTCTCTCATATTTGCACAGCATTTACTGAGGCAATACAGCCAGGCTCCTTCACTCCTCCTCCTGAATCCAGATGTTCAAATGACCCCAGATAAACATGCAGCCCTACGAAGAGCTCCATCCAGATGCTGCTCCCTAATGCAACAGGATGTGTTACAGACAGACTTCTTCATTATTTCCCAAGTAGATTCCCCTTCCCTTTCATCAGCCTTTGTATTTTGATGTTTCCAATTTCACTGGGTATGTTTTCTGCAGTATTAAATATTTCCTAGGTTTGGTTTTTAATACATGGGAAATTATGTGCTCCATATGCGAGGGGGAGCAGAACATGCTGACTGCACAAGTGGGTGGAAAAGTCCGGGGGGAAAACAGCAGAAGGAAGGGAAGGCACTACATTAAATATTAGTGTTTCAAAGTTGCTGAGCAAAGAAGGAAGATTACAGCAGCCAGGTCTGAGATACACCCTTGCTCCATCACACCAGTCCCCAGTGGCAAGGGAGAGAGTGCAAAGCCTGCTGCCCAAATGGGAAACAGATGGTGAATAATTCAGAACTCATCCATTTTTCTAATGAAATTTCAGGAAGGAGATAAATATGCCAGTATTTGTCTGATCCTTATTACTGCATAAAGGAACCAATCCTGTAAGGGTCTGATCACCAGCAAACTTTGAGACAGATCTGCAGAGCTGATTGTCATGGGTCATGTCCTCCTAAACCCTTTCAAAAGGGTCCCAAATCCTCCCCCAAAGCTCTTGGTGCATCAAAGTGAACTCTAAACCACTGACTTCTGAGCCATGACACACACTACTTCAGCCCTACTGGTAAGACAATTATTTCAGAGCATTCCCACAAAAAAAGACTTTTTTCTGGAAGACAGTGGTGGTGGTCATCCTCTTTCCAAAGCCAGGCTGCATGTGTGGTTGTCCCAGCAGTCTATGAGTTGGATGAAATTGGTACAAATGTATCAAACTTTGCAGGAACTTCTTTAAATTCTCTCTGTTCCACAAATGGGCTCCCTTGGTGCCTCTGAGGCAAAAGAAGTGAAACATTCCCCTCCCAAGATACCTTGCACCAGCACCTACATGTGCTTTGTCACTTACTGGTACCAGGCAGTGCATGTCCCATGCATTACATCAGCAGCTCCTCTTTTAACAGCACTGTAAGGCTTCAGCTCTGCAAAACCACATGGGGACTCCTGGGACCTGGCTCACAACACAAAAGCCCCATGGATCTGGCTCCAGAGTGACAGGGATGTCCTTCAAACTCTCACAAATGAGCTTCATGAATTATACACACAGAGGGGGCTCAACAGCTCTGAATTCATCACCCTGCTGCTCTCACACCCTGCCACAAAGAGCAGAATCATACCATGCCACCACCTAGGGTACTCACCTGCCAACTCACAGCAGCAGTGAGGGGCAGGTCACTTACTGGTGCTGCTGAGGCATTTTTGGACTATCCAGCATCTGTGTCACCCTTCAGGACTGATTCAGGTTTAAGGACATTGAAGGGGTTGTCTCAGATATGCTGGGAACATACAGATTTTGCAAAGCCTGGCAGCTGTTTCATGTTTTTCTCCTTCATCCTATCATTTGTTTTCTGCTTCATACTATGTAAGTCAAGAATGCACACATCAGTTTATAGAAGAACTTTGTTTAAGGGAGGTAGGTACAGTAAATAAATGTCCTGAGAGGAGATGTGAATCAGTGTTTTGCCCTAGGCAAAAATTCCTTACCACTTGATGTGTGATCTTGGGTGAGCCACTTCCACTTACACTTAACTCCACCTCTAAACACCCTTCTCTTGCTATTCAGACTCCACAGCCTTTGCAAAATGGATTGGCCCTGCAATGGATTTGATGCATGAGTCTTAAATACTCAGTCTGGTTTGGAACCTCTACGAGAAATGCTGTGATCCCATCATTGTAAAAAATACCTCTCATTGTAACAGCTCAAGGAGGGAACAATCAGGGCATGTATCACACAGAAGAATTCATGTTCAACACCCCCTCTCCTTCTTTCCAGGGCAAGAAAAAGAAAGGAGGAGAAGGAAGAGACAGATCTCATTGACCACAATGAGACTCAGTTGGTCAAGCTGATGATAAAGGCCTGCAGTAAATTAAACTGTGAGCATTTATACAGCTGATGTGATGCTTTTATGAACCATCTGCTCCTGGCTTACCTCCGCTGTTAGATGTAGCTAACATTAGCAGTTGTTAAACTTTGTCATTTTAAGACAGTTTCATCTTGCTATAAATTATTTTTAGCTTCTATATGACTCACACCACTTTGAGCAGGATCCTTCTTTGAGACAGAAAAGGTAACCTCTGCATCCCTCTGTCTCCTCCCAGTCCTACCTCACTCCCTGCCACATCTAAGAGGCAGCAAATGGGTTTTACCATCTGCCTGCAGTGGAAAACCCCAGATCTGACACATAGAATCATAGAATCATAGAATTGGCTGGGTTGGAAGGGACCTCAGAGATCATCAAGTCCAACCCTTGAACCACCGTTGCGGTTGCTAGACCATGGCACTGAGTGCCACATCCAGTCTTTTCAGGGACGGAGAATCCACTACTTCCCTGGGCAGCCTATTCCAACGCTTGATCACCCTCTCCATAAAGAAATTCTTTCTAATATCTAACCTAAACTTCCCCTGACACAACTTAAGACCATGCCCTCTTGTCTTGTTGAAAGTCGTCTGGCAAAAGAGACCCACGCCCACCCAGCTCCAACCTCCTTTCAGGGAGTTGTAGAGAGTGATGAGGTCTCCCCTGAGCTGCCTCTTCTTCAGGCTGAACACCCCCAGCTCCCTCAGCCTCTCCTCACAGGGTCTGTGCTTGAGTCCTTTCACCAGCCCAGTTGCCTCCTTTGGACCCACTCCAGGACCTTGATATCTTTCCTAAACTGAGGGGCCCAGAACTGGACACAGTACTCGAGGTGTGGCCTCACCAGAGCTGAGTACAGGGGCAGAATCACTTCCCTGGACCTGCTGGCCACCCTGTTCCTGATCCAGGCCAGGATGCCATTGGCCTTCTTGGCCACCTGGGCACACTGCTGGCTCATGTTCAGCTTCCTGTCAATCCAGACTCCCAGGTCCCTTTCTGCCTGGCTGCTCTCCAACCACTCTGTGCCCAGCCTGTAGCGCTGCATGGGGTTGTTGTGGCTCCACAATGATTGCTTCCAGGGCTAATGCTCTGCATCACTTTGTCACGGTTTAACACTGGCCCGGCAATTAAACCGAATAACAGACGCTCTCTATTAATCTCTCTCTCCTTGATAAAGAAAGGAGAGAGAATAAGGGAGAGAGACTTATGGGTTGGAAACTAAACTACACAACTTTAATGAACAGTAATGATAAATAGGTAAAATTACTAAATATATACAAATATACAGGAAAATGGATACCACGTTCCTCCCCCCTCTCCCCCAATAACTCTCACGTCACCACCGAGGCTGTAGGGCAGCCCTGGGAAAGTCCAGGTTGGACTCCTGGAGTCGGCAGCAGTTGGGAACCGGAGGCAGGAACACACAGATATGGGCTGGCACGGATCAGGACCACAGGCAGACGAACGGACAGGATCCTTCCAGGATGCCGGGTGAAGGAAGGGAAGCAGGAAATCAGGAAAAGATCTGGCTCGGCCCTCGTGATGCCTCAAATTTATACTGAGTGTGACGTATATGGGATGGAATACTCTGTTTGGTCAATTCTGGCATCTATCTTGTCTGTTCCTCCCCAAAGGAGGGCTCAGGTGGGACCTCTGTATCCTCCTGGACGGTAAAATGTTTTCCTCAGAGCTGAGCAGTGTCCTTGGCTCTGCATACCAGTCTCTAGCAGTAACTATAAACATCAAGTGTTATCAGTCCTAGAAGCAGACACTGAGAAACTTGCTGTTAGTTTCAGCAAGTGCAGCTCCTTACAAGAGACTGAGCTGAAAGCAAAAGTACAAGACAGAAAATCACCTTTATCCTGGCCCAAACCAGGACACACTTTTGAAAGGGCACTTGGGCACTTACAAGTAATTAGTATTCCTCTGCCTATATTTTTCCTCTCCCACCCAGAACTAGGCAAAACAATCTCCTTCATAAACTGCAGGACACAAACCAAGGATATTTAATGGGCCACTGTACTCCCATACAGGGAAGATTCCTCTTTTCAGGGAGCATCCTTGATGTTGGACATTAATGAGAGACATTATTTCAGAGCTGAAAAGCTCTGTAGAGATTTTAAATATCTCCATTTCTCAGGATTTCAGAACTCAATCAACATTTCACATCTACAAAGGATGAAAGCAGAGCTCGTGGGAGCCCTGCAATCCAGCCTCCAGTTCTTGTCCCCTGTCCTCTTCGAAATATTTCTGTAAGGAAACCACAGTGCCAAAATGCAGATGATGTCCTAATTCAAAATATAATTCCCTCCCATTAACAAGGCAGTCTCTTAGCTCTCCCAGAGACCATCTAGGAGTGCTGATTTTCCTTGGCTGCCCCTACTATACACGACAGCATAGGATGGGGCACAGCAGCATCCTTCACCTCCATCAGCTGGTCAGGCCAAACCAAATGGCCGTTCAATTTTTAGGCTCTGGGATGTGTGATGAAAATGTTGAGCAGCTTGTTGAAGCTATTTTCTCAATATTGACTGGAAAAGAAAGCACTGAAAAATTCATTCTGCAGGAGCAGCTAGTAAGGCATTCAGTAACAGGGGTTCACCTCTAATATTAAACTGGTTGCACAGACGATCTTCAGAACTGGCTTTTGAAGTTAAGCCTGAAGTACAATGCTTCAGGTTATTTCTTCCCTGTGTTTTGCAAGGAAAAAAATGTAGATCTGCCAGAGTCCAAGGCATAACATGCACCTGTGGGGAAGGGGAAAGGAGGAAGAGAGAAAAGGATTTAACAAGACACCCTGCTCAGAGGCAACAGTAGAGGTTCTTGCATCCTGTCTGACATCTCCCACAAGTCAGGATACACACAGCAACTCTACCATTCCAGGCAACTAAAATTTTCTGATTAATTGCAAGGCAAGCTCTGCCCTACTTCCCAGCTCCTCAGCACACATCTCTTCCACAAGAAATCCAAACTTGCACAGTCAGGAGGTCACCATTTGCATTTATTCCAGATGTGCTCATTGTTTAAAAAGCAGCACAAGCAATGCCCTGCCTGAGGATGTGCTGCACCTCCAGGGATCACCTGGGCAATGCAGAAGATTCACACACCAGGTCCCACGTTGCCTGTGCACACCTCATCTTTTTTTAGTCTCTATTTTTAACTCCTTTAAGGAGCAGCAAAAAGCTGAAGAAAGAGCTGCTCTGACACAAGGTGTGCCTTGTCACACGGACCTGTGTGTCTGCTCTGTCCCTCACACCCCCAGCACTCACCCTGCAGGGGATGGGCCCAGGCACAGCTCTGCTGAACTCCCTGCAGAGCTTTCTGCTGCCTCTAAGCAGAAAAAGAGCAAACCTGCCCCTGCCCACCATCTTAGTCACACTAACAGGACAGCCCTTACCAGAAATATCCACAGGGCATCATCAGTCAAAGCATCACAGCAAACCCTGGGGGCTCAAGCAGACAGATGCTACCCCCCTCATCTTTAGAGGCCAAGAGCTCTGCTCCTCAGAGCCAAGCCCTGAACTCTTTTATATTCTAAGCTACAGATCACAAGAGGTTGCTTGGGGGGGAAAAAAAAAATAAATAAATAAAAATAAAGGTTATTTTATATTTGCTCGTACGCAGCATTAAAGATAATGCTGGTTTGCTTTAGAATAAAAATGCCAGTAGTTATTTATCCAGGTGGAGAATTAAGTATACTGCACCAGCTAGCAAAAGCTCAATGAAAAAGTAAATCCTTGGGATGGAGCATGCGGGAGGAAAAAAAAGATTAATTGATTTGTGACTACAAGGAGGTTTATACAGAACCATATTTATCACTAGAGTGTTTTTGAATTCAATAGAAACTCTACTCAATTCTCTTCTGCAGCCTTGGTTTTTTTTTTTCTGTTGGAGAAAATATATCAGCAAGAAAATAGAAATGACATTTAATTTTAAGGAGCATCACCTTGCTTTAGTAAATAAACTAGAGTGGGAGTTGCAGCTCTGGGATATCTGCTGAGCACTCCCCCCCAGGTGGGACTGGCAGGACTGAGCAGTTCTCAGCTGACAAAACCTAGAGCACAGCAGAGGCAACCAAGATCTCCAGTTTGGTTTTACTCACTTTTCACCTCAAGGTGCTGATGCTCATAAGCTGCTTGGAGTAAAAGCTGGGGAAGATGCAGGTTTGTCTCTCTGCACTAACTCCTGCCTTGCTCCCACTTTGGTAACAGGAGCACCCATGGTCTGTCCCCTGGGGTCAAGGGTATCTCAGCTGTTCAACCCACACCATAGAAAGGTTGTTCAAAACAGAGTTATTTCACATTTGATGTTGCCTTCATCTAAACTCAGATACCTGAAATAAAGATAATCCAAAGGCACAGAGCCAGGCAAGCCCTGAGATGGTGAATTTATGGATTGTGGCATCAAATTTCTGTGTCATTCCTACACTGCATGTTCAAATAGGCATTTGCTTGGCTTTACCTACCATGGCAAATGGGACTGCATTCAAATACAGAGAGACTGCAATACTCTGAAGACAGGTTCATCATTTATTTATTGTTTGCTTCTTATTTCAGAAGCCAGAATTACACCATAATTACTTGAAGAGAGACTATAAAGACCCAAGCTGTTTGTCTAGCAGCCTCATTTATTTTTGCATGGCAAAGAAATTATTTCCCCCAAAATCAGAAAAATAAGAAAAATACCCTTGAGTGCCTCATCCAATTTTAAAGTAAGTGACGTGTTAGTTCACACTACAGTGAGCAATTTAATTCTCAATTAAGGGATTAGATCAAACAATAACTCTGGACCATTTGGCATACCACAGGCAGCTTGGAAAGGAACTGGCACATTTCAGCCACTCCAAGAAACTCTCTAGTTACACAAACCTGCTGCAGACAACTGAGGTTTCCTTTGCAGGTTGGAAGAGAACAACAGAGAGTGAAGAGAGGAAAGTGGAGAGAAATTGGGCTGCTAAAGGCTGGAAATGCCCAAGCTGAGGGCAGCCGTGATGCCCTGTGCAGGAGTTCCCAAGGGAGAAGGCCACACACACCACAAGAGTCCTTCTGGCATCATCCCGTGCCTCCCAGGGAGAGGCAGCTCCAGAGAGCAGAAGGAGGAAGAGGAATGGATCAGGCAGCACATGAGAGCTGCAAAACTGTTACAGATGTACTTTTGGCTTATTTCTCCCAACAAAGTACTTGAGACTCACATTTGCCTATTGAGTCGTCCCTGTACAGTCCCAGAAGCATCTTGCTGCAAACACTTAAAGGCATTTTTCCTTAATTCCTGCTCTTCTCTGCTTCTTCTGGAAAATGAGCCATGACACATGAGCCATTTGCAACGCGCTGCAACTATGACATTGCTTGTATTTCCATGGCAACTCTCCCCCCTCTCTCCTCAACTTATAGACATGCATTCCCGGCAGAGTTTGGTTGCAGACACAGATCATTATATTTAATCTGAACGAGTGTGTACCTGAGTTGCCTTTATTTCACAAAACTGCATAAGAAATTAAATTCCTCTCACTATTTCCTTCTCTTATGCCCCAGCGTTATTACTTGCAGTGCTGTGCCATTACTTGTTGGCATTTTGCATCAGTACATAATGATCCAATATCAGATAATGTTAAGATGCAAAAACCACTCAAAACACCAGACAGCAATTTTCTGCTCAGTTTCCCAATTTAACCTGAATTGATGCTACATTGTAAGTTTGGATGAGGTTCACGGACTACTCTAATTATAATAGCATCTTGGGCAGCAGCAGTCACTTGCAGCCTGCCTTTTTGATACTGGTCTTGATAGCACAATTAAGAAGCTGGACAGAGAACTTCTTTCTGAGATTTGTCCTAATGAAGAGCAAGAGGCCCTGCTGTTAAACCTCTTCCTTTGAGCAGGCTGCTGCCTCCAGCCCAACATAACCCTCAACTCCAATGAAATTAATTCTGTTTTATAAATCCCCACTTCAATTATCCACGTTCAGCTTCCCCGTCCAAGAATAAAGCAGTGCGACAAGAGGCAGAACTGGCAGGACCCAACATTGCTTCTATCTGCAACTCCTGCAGCAACACTTACTCAGCTTACAAGTTAAAAAGTAGTTTTTCTCCCTCTCCTGACCACTACCACTGCAAATCCTCTCCCATTGAGTCAACTCTGGTCTTTTCTGTCCCACAAGCCACCAAAAAGGGACACTGAGTAGGATGGCAGCAACCCAGCCCAAAGTGTCCAACCCACAGTGAAGCAGAGGGACATAGCCAAGGGAGTTTTTTTCCTGGTGTCAGACCAAGGAGCAGGATGGAAGATGTGCTGACCCCACAGGCATTTCCTCAGGGTTGGTGCCCCAGGCCCAGGAGATGGCAGCCATCTGAGCCCACAGGAACAGGCAGAGGAGCTGCTCCATGAATAAATCCTTCTTCCATGTGCATCACTGCGGCCCATCTGATGAGGAGTAGCAAGTAAAATGATTTCTTTGCTCCTCGTTACCCTTTTGGCTGCCTAAAACTGTGCATCAGCTTTGCAAAAAAGAGCAGAGTGAAAACCCAGCTGCCTGGGTTCTGAGCACACACAAAACCCCACTGCTGCTTACATGGGGCTGGGTTTGAACCCAAAGCGTTTACATTAACAACTCCCTTGGGATGTGATAAAACATAGTGAGTAGAAATCTCCTAAAGGAACTTTGGAAGAATTCTTCTTCACTGTAAAGCCATTGGCAAGAGCTGCCTTATGAGCAGCTTCATGGCCAAATGGAAGAAGAAAGGGGAGGGGGGCTGGCACATAGAAAGATTGTTCAAAACAGAGTGAATTCACATTTGATGCTACCTTCATCTAAACTCAGTGGGTGGCAGTTTATGCATCCCTACTAAACCCTTCTGTTTGATACCTGTGGATAGATGTTTCTGCATTTTTAGCCAAGTCTATAAAGATAACAGAAAATACACCTATTGCATTTGAGAAGAACTGCCCCATTTGAAGAAATGAAGTCTAAATGAGACAAAGCCAGAATGAGTAAAAAAAAAAAAAAGCAAGACTTGCTGGCCTAAGATAGGTTATTTCTTTAGAGATGCATCTTACACCTTTCCTCAGAAATAATTCTCCATGTTCACAGAAGATGACAATGACAGACAAAAAAGAAATCCATTTTGAAAAGATGTAAGTAAGCTGATATATAAAAGAAAAGCCACAACATTATTTTGTCACATATTATATGTGCTCCAGAGAGACAACGCATGGTTAGGACTATTACCCACCAGACACCATGCTGTGTTATGGGTAGTGTCCTGGTTTGGGCCAGGATAAAGGTGACATTCTTGGGTCAAACCCCTTCCTGCTTCCCCTTCTTCCCATCTCCCTGTTTGCTTAAGCATCCTGGGAGGATTCCATCCATTCCTCTGCCTGTGCTCCTTATCCATTCCAGCCTGAATCCCTGTGTTCCTGCCTCCAGCTCCCAGCTGCTGCCGACTCCAGGAGTCCCGCCTGGACTTTCCCAGGGCTGCCCTGCAGCCTCGGTGGTGACGTGAGAGTTACTGGGGGAAAAGGGGGGAGGAACGTGGTATCAATTTTCCTGTATATTTGTATATATTTAGTAATTTTTCCTATTTACCATTACTGTTTCATTGAAGTTGTGTAGTTTAGTTTCCAACCCATCAGTCTCTCTCCCTTATTCTCTCTCCTTTCTTTATCAGGGAGGATAGAGAGCATCTGTCACTCGGTTTAATTGCCAGGCCAGCGTTAAACCCTCAAGGGTAGGTACGAGACAAGAGGCAATCTGAGATTCAGAATCCTAAATATTCCCACCACAAGCACAGGCAAGTGCCAAACCCCAACCAGCACCACTGACCACATCTGGATTTTAAGCAGCTCCCTCTCACTACCACACACTCCATATCACTGATCACTAGGAACAACCAAGGGAGGAACAAAAGGAAGTATTTCACAATGTGGTTTTTTTCTGCAGTGGATGCAATGGGATTTTTTTTTTTTCCAGGGAAGGGGAAAAGATGACCAAAAGACCACACTATTCCAGAGCAAACATGTTGACCATATTGATGCTCAGAATATTCAACCAGGACATCAAAAAGGGAATGCAGTAGCTGAATCCAGAACATGCCCTATGCATCCTCACCACAGCTTCTGTTACTGCATTTTTCTTCCAACCCCATCTCATGCTCAATAAACTGTACAGAATGGTAGAGATCTAGCGAGCAGGTCTGGAAGTATATCCCAAAATGCTGAACACTGAGACCTGGGACTTCACAAGCCCAAGTTTCCCATTTTTCAGGTCACTGCTCTGACCTGAGTCAGGCTTCACCTTGCTGCCAGTTAAATGTTTCACACAGCTCTCAAAAAACAAACCCAAAAACCTGAGGCAAGTCTTGCTGCAACTGTGACAGCTCCACTGAAATGTCATCTTCAAAAAATGGCAAAAAGAAGGAATTGAACCCAGTGCTTTCCCACAGAGAAGCTCTCTCCAGGTGGAGGGTAAGGGCACCAAACTTGTGCTTCCAACTTTAAGTCCCTTTTTGTTTCATCTCTGCAGATTGACTTAATTAAATCCTCTTCCTTTAAAATAAACTGCTCCAGTGTGGTGTTCACTCATGCACAGGAAATTAAAGCCTGTTATAAAACTAATTTATGCACCCTGCTGGCCACAGTGCCTGTGGAGTCTGCATCCCTGGACACACACTCAGAAAGCATTTGCACATGTTTGATCTGAGTTTTGCTAAACAGTGTTAGCATGTTAGCAACAGCTGACAAGTTTTTAACTTTTTTTTTTTTTTTTCCCAAATGAAAAACTTCATCAAAAGGAACATTTACACAAGATTGGGGCAGGGTAGAGGAAGTACCATTAAATATTCAGCCCTGAAGAGTGTCACAACATTTTTGGTTTTTAATACTGATTAAAAATAATAATTTAATAGAAATTGGCCCAATTTCTTTTCACTAGGACTCATTGTATCCCTCTTGCTTTCTCTGAAACAACAAGCCTTATATTGAATTGATTCATACTCAATCCAATGAGGTCATGCATGTTTAAGTATCATCATCCTTACTACAGATGGAAAATCAACTTTCTCTCATGTTGCAATGCTAATTATCATCTCGTTTGTCTAGCAAGGGCACCTAGACAACAGCAAAAAAACAGCAAAAAGACTGTACAGAAGCCGTTACAGAGAGTGGCCAGGATTTAGCAAAGCACTTTGCCATGTATGATTTTAAACATTCTCAGTTTAGCTCTTCAAGTTAAGAACATGCTCAAATATTTTGCCCCGTTGCACTTTCAGTAGAAGAATGAAGAAAAAGGGGAAGAAAATATCATGACACTCATGTAACTGATGGGAACATGGGGGTGCAGAATAATGAAAGCTGAGCCTCTGAAAGGCACAAAATGTTTCTGAAATGCAAGGGAGTTCGAAACACCAACTTTTGGGTTAGAGTGACTGTGAGGAATAAAACATACTCTGGAAAGATTTTTACAAATCCCTTCAAGCACCAGTAAATCATCAGGCACCTACACACCTTTGCCACTTTGTCCCTTATGACTGTGAAGGTCCAAATTCCCTGCCTGGGGAGGTTAAGTTTTCCTCCTACTGATGTCACGGATTCAACGCTCTACAAAACTGAGCCAGGGGGTAAATGAAACCAACCAAAAACCTGCCTATAGACTGAAAACACTTCTTTTCTTCTTTTGCTTTACAGGAAGATAGGTAAACTTGATGTTAATCTCTGCTCCAAGCAAGCCTAATTCTTTTGCATCCAAATAAATTGTGGCATCCAGGAGCAGAGCTCAGAGTACATCAGTGCAATGATGCGCGTGACCCAAAATAAGAACATGAGGACCAGGAGACTGCTCTTCAAAGCAGCTGGGTGTACATATCTTTGAAATGGCTATTAAATTCACTTAAGCACCAAATTAAGCAAAGAGTGGGAAGAAAGACTGATGAAACTGTAATCTGATCTTTCCTGATCCAAGCTTAACCTTGGCTTGGCAGCACTGTCTGGTTTTATACTTAATTTAGTAATGCTCATATGATTTATTCCTATATTAAAGTCTATTTCACAAAAGCACAAAAAGAAACTGCTGTATAAAAAGAAAATGCTTGCTTGCAGTTAAAAATGAACCCATTTTACTAGGCATGCAGGAATTTCTTGACTAAGCTAGGCATGAATCAGCAAGAAAAGGACTGCTCATTGGAAAAAAGCAGTCATATTACATTGTCTTTCTGCAAGGCTATTCCCTGCTTAAATGGAAAATGTGCCACTGCTGTACAAGCCCCGATAACTAATGGATCTGAAAAGCTCCTTGGTTCACATCAAGTCCCCCTCAGAAATCTTGACCATAAGTATTTTACCACAAGCAGCATGAAGAGCCACTTCTGATCACTGCTTTGCTGTCCTGGATGCAAAGAGACCATCAGCCTGGTGCCACAGTCCAGTAAAACTACTAATCCTTTCTTATACTTGTCTTCATGATTGCCCAAATGATTTTCCTTGGTGAGTCCCCATCCCAAGACGGGTTGGAACAATTCACTGTGGCTAGCAGCAAGCCAGCCATCTGCTTCCCCCATCTCCTCACTCCTGTTCCAAAAAGTAACTGGAATCTCTCCACTACTTCCACTTTCCACTTTATTTTTAGAACATCCTTCAGTCAGGATGTAATGCTGCAGATTCTGTGTTTTTCTCTCCTGAAAACCACATTTTCTTCCAGAAGAAACCTTACATTTGTTGGCCAGAGCTTTACAACATAAAAACAAAACATCAGGTAATATTAGAAAGACCTGGACCCTGAAATCCAGAGAATGGTGAAATACCTTCATCAGACTTTGACAAATGGAAGAAAAGTGCATATGTATTTTTTCCCCCCCATGGTAACGGTGGCCAAGCCCATACCTGCCCACATACAAGTGCAGGTGCCTTTAAATTTAAATATGGGACTAAGGAGGAAAGGGGAGAGGGCTCCAGGGCAGGCAAAGGGCTGCTCATCCCAGACAGAAAAACCCTCCTCAGAGTTCTTTCTTTGTAGGTTGGAACCAGTTCCCTCTCCACCAACAAGAGGGGAATCTGCCTGGTCTGAGATCAGAGCAAAGCGAGTGCTCCTCAGATCAAGCTGAGAAAAAGCCCCCCCTGATGGCTCCTTAGCAAGTTCCTGCTCCTCTTCTAAAGAGCAGAGCAGCTGTGAGGCAACTGGGATCTCAGAAAGGTGCTCATTAACCACCACGGGTCAGCACAGCAATCCTGACCTTCCTCAGCCATCATGTCAAGGCAGAGATTAGTCCATAGGGCTCATTGGAGCTGATTTTGCTCCCAGCCTCCTGTTTCCCTAGAATGCTCTTTTGCTCTCACCAGACTTTCTTGGGACAGGAAGCACAGCAAGTTCCTGATCTGGGAACCCAATATCTGACTGAGCTGTGAGGACTCCTTGTCACCTCCTCCCTCCAAGTGGGATGCAAACACACAACCCTGTGGGACTCAGGGCACGGGAAGGGGGAGCAGTTGGGTCTTCAGCAAACCCTTCAGGATCAGCCCAGCTGATGCCCATCCATAAAGCTCCTACAAAGCTGTTGTGCAGAAGGACTTCCCAAGCCAGCAGTGCTTCTGCAGCCTCTCCATTGGCAGCAAGAAGCCAGACACCAGTCTGGCACTACACAGTCATTTAGAGGCACTGAGAGCTGCACTCCAGGGCCTCCAAAAGAAGCAACTAAAAGATGTTCAAATGTGGTTTCATTTACATATAAATAAATAAAAAAAAAATTGGCAACACCATTGTCTGCCAGTCCTCAGCCTGCTCTTTCTGGGAGCCCCAGGCACACAGCTCCACCAAGGACCATCCAACAGCTAGCCTGGCTGCAGAAGGCAGCAAACACCAACTTTTCAGTTCTTTTTCCAACAATTGGGGTGGGTGCACCCACATCTACGGGGGGTGGAGGACCCCCATCCCATGAGACTATGTCACCAGGAACCCACCAGTCAGCTTCTTGTCAAAGCCTGACAGCCTGTGATGATCAGTGTGAAGTCTGAGCTCCTCTGTAGTGTCACTTCCATGCCAAATGACAGAACTGTGCGGACTGTGTTCTGGAGACTCTGCTGTCTCTTTCAAACCCTGGTGATTCTTCCACCTATAGGATGTGTGTGCACATCCCCCCATGGAGAGTAGCCATACCTGCCAGAGACCCAACCTGTATCCAACTGACAGAGCTCTTGGGGTTGCTGCTTGATCCAGGCACGAAGGGACTGGAAAACAAATCCTGCCAGGAAAGCTCTGTCCAGCAGTGACCAACTGGAGGGAGCAGCAGTCAGGGCACTCACACACCCCAGGCCATACTCAGTGTCACTCTTCTGCCACCAAGCCACGCCATACCTACTTGCCTACACATACCTACCACACGTATCTACTGCTACCCTATGCCACTTTATCCCCTTTTTATTCCCCAGGCAACTTTTACCTTATCAGATGTCCTTCCATGTCACTAAGGTCCTCAGGATCCCATGACATTCATTGCTGGAGCTGCTGGTCCTATTGATCCTATCCCACTACACTGTAAAAAGCCACCATGCAGCTCTAAGTGGCAACTTTCCCTCCAACTTCCCCGAGAGGCTTTAAGAAATCAGATTTAAAAGCCAGAATCTTCAACACCTCCAAGACTTAAAACCTCAGAATACCACATACAGACAGGGCCAGTGGTGACCTAAATAGGTGACAGCAGCAAAACCATTAGGAACTCACAAACCTGCCTTTTCTCCATCTTTTTCCACTTGCAGATTTCCAGATCCTCATGTTTGAGGTGGAAATCCAGGGTGAAGAGGGATGGGTATGGCTGCCTGGATTGGCACTTGGGGCTAGCAAAGCCAACAGAGCAAGACACAGCCCACAAGGTCCCTCCTTGGGTTTCATGGACAACTCCCCTGATAGTTTTTGCCTGTTAAACACATGATGTGCAAGCCTGCTACTCACACCGATGTGTTTTACAAGCACAGTGAAAGCATTTAAAGATTTAACCTTGAGAAGGTTGAATTTAGATTGCCCATCACAGAGCAGCAGATGGGGGCTCTGAGAAGTGAGAGGGACAGTTTATAAAAGCCTCTGATGCTCCCAAGCAGAGGGAGCTCCTAGCCACCAGTCCCTCTCTGCTTCGACCTATGGGTATGATAATAAGGATCTATTTTTCCTTTAATTTAAACTGAGCCTATTTATGTGCCACTGACAGAAAAAGGCAGTGAATGAAAGTTCACATGAAAGATAATCGTAGCCTTCAGCACTTGTGCTCAAACACTATTTTAAGGCTCTTGGATGAAGGGCTGCTATATTTTGTCACTGAGCACAATGAGCTTGATTATCACATCTTTGTTTTGAATGCTCACAAAGTCCAAAGTCACTAAATAGTTGCTTCTTAATGAGAATAGATTGGTTTTGGCCAGTAAGTCACTTAATGCCATCTGCCAAAGAAAAAGAAGTTTACAGAGATAACTTCTTCCAAGTCCTTTCTGCATATTGTCCCCTCAGTTTTGGATTTAGAGTGAAAAGACATTTGTATAATTCAGCAGCAGCAGCTTTCTCCTGGGGGGACGTGTGAACAGACCACAGAAAAGGCTCCAGTTGGCTCTGACTTGCAAAACTACTTCATGGACTACAATTCAGTCAGTGGGATATGAGCTCTGTTTATTGGTGTTGCCCCAGATTGTTTTGGTTTTATTCATAAGGTTATTTCAGTGAAAACAGGATGACTGAAGCTTAATTTTACTAGCAGTTGTTAAATAATTCAACACACATCTCTTCTGTCTCTTTAATGCCTCTGAAAAATCAACCCCCCCCACAAATTAAAGGCCAAATCCTGTTTACTCTTTCCTCTTCTAAAGCAACTTCAACATCAGTAAAGGCTGTTTGTGTGACTTGGGCTCAAATTAAAAGTTCTGTCAGTGCAAGTATTTATTTTCTTTTAGTTTTTAAATCAGAAACCTTTTTTTTTCTTTTCTTTTTTTTTCTTTTTTTTTTCTTTTTTTCCCCTCTCTCCATTTTGATCAAAATACTTCTCTTTCACAAACTTTTAAAAATAGAAAGGTAAGGAAAGGTAAATGTTTCCAGCATGGCCATCTTACTTTCCTCATAGAAATGGATACGTTACCATTTTATACCAATAAAAAACAACTCTCCTCAAGAAGGAGGATTTGCTCCTTCCTCTGTACCCTTTGTTCACCTCCAGGAGGGACAGGCCCACAGTCTGTCCCTTGCCCAAGAAGAAGCCCTCCTGACTTTGATGCTCAAAGAAGGACTTGAAGCATTACCTGCAATAAACCCTGGCAAGGGGTGGTGGTTTCAATGAGAACCAGCCCCAAGTCAAGGCTGCAAAGGGCTCCTGGCTGCAAGAGGGTTAAATCTACACCCAGAAGCTTCAGGACTCAAGGGATGGGGCTCCTCCATCTCAGGAAAAACACAGCCTTTTCTGAGAGCTATTTCACACTGCACCCATATCCCACTCCAGACTCCCAAATTGTCTAAGGAGTGCAAATGCTGCCTTTTCAGGTTCATTTGGTCAAGCATGAGCCCATGCAGGTCCCTGAGGTCTGTCCATACCATGACATGCTGGCATCTCTGCTGACACCATCAGCCATGATACTCAGAAGCTGCAGAAACCCTGATGCTTCACTCCTGAACCTTTTCTCCAGTTTACCAGAAAATGATGCAGCTTGCAGGGGCTGCTCCCAAACCCTGGTGTTTGGGGTTACACTGCCATGTTCCGGTGAGGCTGGGACCAACCCCAGCTTCCAAATACAGCTAATATTTGCTATCCCAAGATCAGTCTTAAGAAAATAAAAATACCTGAAACAAGATGGAGCACTAGCATCCATGGAGAGAGCTGGCCATCACCTGGGCTGCTGCTAACACATGCTTAAATCTCAGGTGCACCCTTAGCAGAGGCATTATAGCCTTTCAAGCAGTGACATAAAATCTGTTCATCTTGTAAAATCTGACACTATTATATATTATTAGACACCCTCCTTTTATGCTTTGCACTAAATTATCTAAGGTTAAAATGACCAGATGAAGCATTTCTCATAAAAAGGCACGACACCAGCAATCTGAGCCTCAAAATCTCCAAAGCTCCCAGCAGGTTTCTCACACCACAGGGAATCTCTGTGAAATTTAAGAGCTTAAAATTAGCATGCCAATGAGCAAAAGTCACTTTGTACAGTGAGCTGGCATTCACTTCTCCCCAGTACCTTTAAAAAATGAACCAGGGAAGTCAATTAATGTTTGGGTTTTTTTTCTCTGTGTCCTCAAATCTTCATCAAAACTCCTCATGGCTAAAAGGAAAACCCAAACTGAGATAACAGGAAAGGTTCTTGTCAAAGTACTCTTGAAGATGGTTGCAATTTAATCCAGAGATGGATGATAACATTTACTGAGATTGTGATCCTGGCCTAAACATTCCCTGTCCCAGAATCTAAGCCCAACTGAAACTGTCCCTAACTAAAACAAAAAATTAAGCCCTCAATTTCTTCTTCTGCTAGCTTGTTTTCAAGTTTTCAGAGACTTCCCTCCTGAGCCATGCAAGTCAGTGTGATCAGCCCTGAAGTTTGGGAGTCCCCAACTTGTGCAGCAGGAAAGCTGTGATGGAGTCACCACCATGGGTAGTGGGATGAATTCCCATGACCGGAGTGCTGCCCTGGGTGGCTACAAGCTCCTCAGAAGGGACAGACAGGGTAGGAGAGGTGGAGGAGTGGCTCCATGTGTTAAGAGAGTCTCTTGACTCTGTAGAACTCAAGGTCAAGAATAATAAGGAGGAGTGCCTATGGATCAGAAGCAGGGAGAAAGCCCAGCAAGGCTGATACCCTGGTGGGAATCTGTTACAGATCACCCAATCAGAATGATGAGAGGGATGAATTCTTCTACAAGCAGCTGGCAGATGTCTCAAAATCACCAGACCTTGTTCTCATGGGTGATTTTAATCTGCTAGATGTCTACTCCACACAGCAAAGAAGAGGCAGTCAAGGAGATTCCTGGAGCATATAGAGGATAATTTCTTGCTCCTCCTGGTAAATGAGCCCAGCAGGGATGGATCCCTTCTGGATCTTCTGTTCACAGAGAGGGGCTGGTGGGACATGTGGTGGTTGGAGGCTGTCTTGGGGCACAGTGACCATGAAATAACAGAGTTTCAATACTCAGGGATGCAAGGAGTGCCAACAATAAAACCTCTACGCTGGACATCCAGAGGGCAGATTTTGGCCTTTTCAGCAGACTGATTCAGAGTGTACCCTGGGAAACAGCCCTTGGAAACAAAGAGGTCCAAGAGGGATGGGTGTACTTCAGGCAGCAAGTCCTGAATGCACAGGAGCAGCTGTCCCTGTGTGCCCAAAGGCAAACCAGAGGGGAAGATGAGCAGTCTGGCTGAACAGGGAGATTTTGGAGGAAATTTGGGTTAAAAAGAGACCTTACAGATTATGGTAAAAAAGCTGACTGACTACTCAGGAAGTAGGAACATAGGTCATGCAGAAAGAAAATTAGAGAGAGGAAGGCACTGTTTGAACTCAATCTTGCTACTTCTGTTAAGGGTAACAAAAAGTCTTTCTACAGATAAGTCAGTGGCAGAAGGCAGGGAAAACCTCCATTCTTTGTTGGACATGGGGGGAAACAGTTACCAAAGATGAGGAAAAGGCTGAGGTATTTAACACTTTCTTTACCTCAGTTTTCAGCAGTCAGACCTTATTCTGGGGACAGCTGCTTCAGGGGCTTGTAGAGAGAAATAGAAGCTGAGCAGCTCCCTTGTAATCCTGGAGGGAGCAGTTTGTGACTGCTGAGCCACTTGGATCCTCACAAGTCTATGGGATCAGATGGGATCCACCCCAGGGTGATGAGGGAGCTGGGGAAGAGCTCCCCAAGCTGCTCTCCAGCATTTAACAACAGTCCTGGGGAGGTCCCAGATGATGGGAAGTTGAGCGTCACACCAAACCACAAAAAGGGACAAAAGGAGGACCCAGGAAACTCTGGGGCTGTCAGCCTGACCTCAGTGCCTGGCAGGGTTATGGAACAGATCATCCTGGGGGCAATCACACAGCACCTACAGGATGGACAAGGGATCAGACCCAGCCAGCACGGGGTTAGGAAGGGCAGGTCCTGTCTGACCAACCTGAGCTCCTTTTGTCATCAGGTGACTGCCTTGGGGATGAGGGGAAGGTTGGGGATGGAGTCTGCCTGGAATTCAGCAAAGCCTTTGACACCATCTCCCATAGGATTCTCCTGGAAAAGTTGTCAGCCCAGGGCTCAGACAGGAACACTCTGGGCTGGGTTAGGAACTGCTGGAGGCCCCCAGAGAGTGGTGCTGAACAGTGCTGATCCAATTGGTGTCCCCCAGGGATCAGTCCTGGGCCCAATTCTGTTTAATATCTTCATTGATGATTTAGATGAGGGGATTGAGTCAACAATTAGTAAATTCACAGATGACACTAACCTGGGGGGGAGTGTGGATCAGCTGGAAGGCAGGAGGGCTCTGCAGAGGGACCTGGACAGACTGGAGAGTTGGGCTGATTCCAATGGGACGAGGTTCAACAATCCAAGTGCCAGGTCCTGCATTTTGGCCACAACAACCCCATGGGGAGCTCCAGGCTGGGCACAGAGTGGCAGGAAGGGACCTGGGAGTCTGGATTGACAGGAAGCTGAACATGAGCCAGCAGTGTGCCCAGGTAGCCAAGAAGGCCAATGGCATCCTGACCTGGATCAGGAACAGCATGGCCAGCAGGTCCCGGGAAGGGATTCTGCCCCTGTACTCAGCTCTGGTGAGGTCACAGCTTGAGTCCTGTGTCCAGTTCCATGTCTGACTCCTATGGAAATCAGCTTTCCCCCTGACTTCCAAAGCAGCCATGTCTGAAGAGCAAGAGCATCTTACAACTGACTTCATACAGAAAAAGGAATTTTCCTGCATTTTTGTGTAGACACAAGTTAAAGTCAGGAAGCACTGGTTTTCATTTTAAACATCTGCATCACTTCACATGAATGGTTTTCTAGGGAATCTGGAAGTTTTGAAAAACAAACCAACAGAAACACAGGAAATAATCCTGAAAATTCTATCCTTTCCTCACATGTCAGCTCTGTTTAACAGTCTGCAACATCTCCAAGTGACTGGATGCCTTCTGATAAATCACCACACTGAATACTCCAATGCTGAAAATATTTCTCATAGTTTAAGCAAGGCTGTCTATAGCTATTTGCTAAGGTTCTGATGGGCTGCCATAGCATGCTCATCCCTGCAAAGGTGTGGATGTGCCACAGGAACAATTTGTCCTAGACATGAGGATCCACTTGCACCAACCTTGTAGCGGTCATTTCTGAGAATTGTTTTACTCCCACATTTCAAGGTTTTTTGCATGTTCTGTGTGGACAGAAGTTTCATGCTGCAACAGTTGCACTTATTAAGTCTTGGTGGTTAAGATTAAGAGGAAAGAACACACCATTTATTTGATTAAAATAAAGAAAACACCAAGTTTATGTGCTTTTGAAAGTCACCATGGGATGATGGCTGCTGGAAGCACTAAGAAAAAACAATAGCTAGTGGTTTCTGGAATTAAATATATAGGTGTGTGTAGATATTCACATATATATATGTGTGAAAATACGTATTAATATCTAGATATATGTGAATACATATATATAAATAGAAGTATGTATTCATATATAGAAGTGGATATGCGTAAATACATAAACTAAAAATAATTCATAGCACCACAAATCTCTATGGTCTTGCATGAAATGGAATGTGCAACAACTTAAGCGGGAAATCTCAACACCATCTGCAGTCTACAACTGAGAGAATAGTTTATACTAAACACCCCAAGTATTTTACTGAATAGTAGAACAGACACCCTCTCTCCACTCCTGTCATATTCAATAACCTAAAATCCCGCTGCTTTTGTCTGCCTCAACCTCTGCATCATTTACAGAACCAGGATGACAGTTTGTTCTTTCAGAAGTACATTGCAATGCATCAGCATTTGAGAGGCAGAGCTGAAAGGTAACTGGGTGGGTTAATAAAAATTATTTTCATATTTTAAAAATCCCAAATCTAACAGCCTTTCTATTCTTCTACAATCCGTAACTCTTAAAATTTATTTCCTCCTTGCAGTGTTCCTAATACTTATTAAATGAGCTTTTGCTTTCCATCACCAGGAAAGATTAAATATGTCAAATAGGTGCAGCAAAGCCCCGTCCCAGTGCAGTTTAACCTGCTAGCTGGTTCCCAGCTACACCCTGTGTATAGCAGGCTTGGGAAGAAGCTTCTTTGTCAGCTCTGGACTCACCAAGGGCTTCTCCTTCAGCCCCAGCACACAACAGGGCATTGCTATCTCAAGGAGCTATTCAGGAGCACTTTTGCCTCTTTGACTCCATGAATCTGCTCAGTCAAGTGAGAAAATACAAAGAGAAAGTCAGCAAATGCATTATATTCTAAATAATCTACTTTTGGGACCAGTGGGGTCACAGTGCTGTCAATGGACTTGCCAAGCAAGCAGCAAAAATTCAAGTTTCTGTTCTCTCTGGTGGGTTAGGGGAGCCACAACTAGCAGAAAACTGCAACAACTCTTGATTTCCATGCTCAGATCCTTTGTCCTCAAGGCTGCTTCATATGCACTATCTGCTTGCTTGGCTTCTTGAAGAGACACAGATGCAAGAGTGAATTTAATTTTTTCCTGAATCAGACCCCTGGAGTCATCAATATCTCACATATGTAGTTATAAATCATGAGTCCTGCAGCTGAAGCACAATCAGCATGTCTAGCCCCAAATCTTCCAGATATCAGCAATTTCTCCAAAGCTGCTTTTTGACAAAATCTGATGCAGCATGATTTAAATAAGTCAGGCAAAAGAAACTGCTGGCTTTGATGTTTGCAGCCACCAGAGCTGCAGCAGTGGACAGGCTCCAGAACCCAAGAAGCCCCCAGAAAGCCTCACATTCTGCCAGGCGGGAAATGAATCATTCCTGGAGATCATGAGAAGGTGGATCCCACCCTATGGTACCCCATATCCAGATCAGGTCATGGATCTGAAGCTCCACAGCATTTCCAAAGACCTTTTAGGGATTTCCCTTGGGACATGGGAAGCGTTGGATTTCTTCCATTTTTTTGACACACATTTTTTGTGGATTCTCAATAAACTCTGATCACTGTGTATCATTAATAAGAAAGAACTGGATAAATCCAGGTTACATCTCCTAGAGCAAAGCATGTCCAAATATGTATGCAGGCAGGTACCCATTTATACACAAACATAAGCACCATCTGAACTAGGAAATCAAAATGTCTCTGCAGGAGCTCATGCTGATGAAGATGAGAATCTATATGATGACCATTTCAAATGTCACTTAATGTCTGCCTCTTCTGTGAGCACTAATTTAGAGATGATACATTGTGCTGTAATCACAGTTTTATCTTCTGGGCAGAGGCAGTCAGAGGAAGTCTGTGAGCCTGGCAAGGAAAATCTAGCTGTGAAATGTATGCACAACTGAGTGCTAAGACTGAGGGTGCCTTCATGTTTCAGGATTTTAAATGTTAATGGCGGGGGAAAAAAAGAAGATGATGATCTATTACAGAATTCAGGTATTACACTGGCATCTCTCCTAGACATTAAGAGAGACTATTTATTGTAGGGAAATTATGGTATAAAGCAGGAGCCTGCAGACAGTTTGAGACTGGGCCATATTTTAGATGGGTTTCATGCCATCAGCTCTCTCTGCCTGGATAATTATATCTTGTGAATTATCCATGAGAGAAAATTGCCTCCAAACATACTCACACAGCTGTCTGTCCCCTGCCTCCACTGCTGAGTACTTGATAGGTGCTGAGGCACCATGGATCACCAGCATGGGGAACCTCTTGTGGGGCTGACATTATCCCCATGCACCAAGAGGAGGAATAAACTGCCCCACTTTGCTCCCACTCTTTTCTCCTAAGAAGTCTGTAAACAACTAATGTACCTCTGTATACTGTAATTTCAGAATTTCCTCTAATCCCATGCCTAATGACATGGAGCAGTGCACTAATATCCTTTTCATGCAAATACTGCCATAAAGTGAATGGTTTTCATAGCATTCTATGACTAAAAAAAAAAAAACAAAAAACCCCAAAACTGTAGCATTTTATTTTTGGTCTGTATTTGGTTGCACAACATAATGCAGACAGTATTTTTCAGCTTTTTGTTGTGGACACTACCCATTTATCTCTTTCATAGTCCTTTCCCCAGTGCATGTTAACAATGTTATTTTAGTTTATTTAATAGCACTGGGAGCCTACTGGGTTTCCTTCAGAAGCCCTTTCTTGGAGGCAGTGCCCTTCCACCCCTTCAAGCCCTGAGTCCCATGCACTGTGGGGAACTCAGCACCCTCCTTGCATTAGGTACTGCTGCCCCCAGATCAGTCCCAGTCTCCCACCCACTCTGAGCTAATTCCTCCCCTCTTTTTTTTGTTTTGTCCCATCAAGTTTGTCCCGCACCAGAAGCCTGGAGGGGCTGGCGCAATATTTCAGAGTTGCCAACCCTGTCAGCTGAAGCACTACAACAACCTAAGGTGAATGTTTATAAAGTTTACCCTGAGCCTTTTATTCGAGAAAAAAAACCAATGCTGCATGTCATGAATTCAGGCTCAGTCCATTGCCTAGGAATAATCACCTCATTCCTTATGATTTGCAAAAGCTCAGTGCTGTAATTAAGGTAAAATGACTTTGTCATGTGCAGTTAAAGCTAAGGCTGTACAAATTTGCACAGTTCCTGTATTTCCCAAGTGCTTTTGCATATTGTCACCAAATGACACCCCTTCCACCCTACCAAAACCCCTTATGACTTTAATTGCAGCATCTCTCAGCTGGTTCATGTTCTGCCCCTCCATCCAGCCCCTCCCAATGCATGGCACTGATGCACCCCCCAGGCTCTGTGCTGTACCTGATGGGCAGTGAGGGGTCTCCAGCATCCCACCAGTCCTTGGGGGGGCTGATGTACATGCACCACAGCTCCCAGCTGTACCCATGGGCAGAGTTTTCATAACGCTGCACCTCAAAGTTGTCCTGCTTGATGTTGTCTATGGAGGGAAGAATGACCCTTCTCCTGTTCTCCTGAATTCGGGAAAGCACCGGCTCAGCCCTGAGTGGTAAAAGAAGAAAAGAGCAGGAATTAACTGTTAATTTATTCCATAATTTGCAGAGGGACACTGCTGCACACAAGCTGTACAATACAGCTTGTACACTTTAATGGGGGTAAGAAAACAGGCAACCTTGTCACCATTCAGTAAACTAAAGGGAATCATGTGGACTCCATGCTCCCATTCACAAGTGGCATCACAGCAGAACCCAGCCTAAGGAGCTGGGAAGTGTCACAAGGCTCCTGGCAGGGTAAGGGAGTGACCCCAGATTGCAGCACACCAGCACCCAGCAATCCCACCAAGAGGCGAAGTGTTTGTGCTATCAGGTCAGAGTCCTGTGTCCTGTTCTGGACACCCCAACATAAAAGGACACAGAGCTCGTGGAAGGTGTCCAGAGCAGAGCCAGCGAAATGCTCAGAGGGCTGAGTAGCTCCCTGGGAAGCCAGGCTGAGGGATTGGGGTTGTTCAGCCTGGAGAAGAGGAGGCTCCCAGGTGAGCTCAGAGCAACCTTCCAATATCTGAAGGGGCTTCAAGAAAGCTGAAGGAGGGCTTTGGACATGGGGGGGTAGGGAGAGGACAAGGGAAATGGGTTAAAACTTGAAGAGGGGAGATTTAGGTTAGATATTCAGAAAGAATTCTTTCTTGTGATGCTGGTAAGAGACTAGCCCAGCTTGCCCAAGGAAGCTGTGGATGCCCCATCCCTGGCAGTGTCTCAGCCCAGGCTGGATGGGACTTGGAGCACCCAGGGCTGGTGGAAGGGGTCCCTGCCCGTGCAGGGGGTTGGAACTGGATGATCTTCAAAGGTCCCTTCCAACCCAAACCACCCTGGGACTCCGCAATTTCTGAAAGGTTTGCCAAGCTCTGTCAGTCACAGGGGAGGTGTTGCAAGAAGCTTCAGCATTCCCACATGATGGGATATCCCACCTGGACACGTGCCTTGCAGGGAGTAGCCAGTGGAGCACAGAGGCCGAGTGCTGCGTGTGCAGCTCAGGAGCTCTGGGGAGTTTTCATGCTCTCCTACACAACTCACACAAAAACCCATGGACCAGCTGAAGCTTTCAGCACAAAGACAGGACTATTTTAATAACCAAGGCATTAAGCTGTGGAAATAAATTGAAGCCTCTGAAACTGGACGTTATCTTTTTCCTGCAGAGCTGATACACCATGTTTTCTCTGGTATGCTGGTTTAAAAACCAAAACAAACTCCTTTTTATAAAATAACAATTCCATATTCTAAACTTTTTAGTTTTCAGCTTTGTCCATGTTTTTAAGCTGAATTTTCCTGACATCTTTACTAAGGTAGCAAATAAATCAGACAATGCAGGGGACAGTTTTGCAGCATGGACTGAGTGTAGAGCCAGGAGTGACTTAAACAAAGTCCTCAATGACCACCTGGAGATTCTTCCCATTCAAGAACACCAGCCCATCAAAGGAAATAGGCTCCAGATGGACAAGGAAGAGTTAGCTCATTCCACAACAGGTACCTAAGGTGTGGAGCACCTTTGCCCAAGGTGGATACTTAAAGTTTACACGGGGTCAATAAACAACTGGAAAAAAGAGACAAGAAGTGAGGATTGTGAAACACATCCACACTGTGTCTGCTTCCCATCTGCAAACTGCTGGGCTTTGGTAGCACACTCTGAAGAAATATCACAGGGGTTAGCCCTGCCTCTACATGATTTCCTGAGCTTCTGACTATGGTTAGTGACACAAGAAGGAGCTAGGCAGGCCCTTGGTTTGCTGCAACACAGCTGCTCTCAGGTACTTGTGTTTCACCTGGATGGTTACCCATCCAGGGTATGGGTGAAGCAGTGATGTGCATTTGCAGGGAAATGCACAGATTCCTGTGCTGTCATGCACAGGTGGACATCAAGCATGAAACCATCATCTTCAGGCTGGGAAACCTGGCTCAAAAACTTCCTTCTGTAATGCAAGGCCACAAAGGGTGTGCTTTGTTTAAACAATGCTTTAACTACTCCAGACTTCTTCGAAATCAAAAAATAAAAGCAAACACATCCCTGGGCAGAACAGGAAAAAATCCTGAAAACAAGACTAACTGAAGAGTCTTTTTCACCTTGGGACACAGTTCAAGGACTCTATAGCTACAAAACTCACCCAAATGTGTCTGATCAGGGGGTGTGCTCAGCTCAGGAGCCACAGACTGTCCTGGGCCCAGGCTGCCAATCCCAGGAGCAATCTGCACTCCTGGTGCCTCCAGACACAGCAGCAGGGATGTAACACCAGAGCAAGTCAAGCTCAAGCTGCAGAAGAGCTCACTCTCCACCCCTAGAAAAGCTGTTTCAAGAGCTCAGTAAATGGGAGCTTTCTCTATATCTCAATAAAATCAGGTGTGAGGATGCAAGGACCTGAAGAGGAGAATATTTAGCTGGGAACAGAGATATCGGTATAAGAAACGTCTCAAAGACACCCTTCAGCTGCATTGTCACTACAAATATGGTAAATCAATCACCGTGCTGAACTCTGCTTCCAGCTGCTAAAGCATCTTTTCTTGCAGATATTACTCTCCATACAAATTTTTCACAAGTTAGCTTCTTTGTATCCACTCTTCCAAACGTGGCCTCTTTATTTTTTACATTTGACTAGAGAAAAAAAACATTAAAAATAACGCTCAGGCTCATTTTATGATCTAAACTCACTCTTAAGCCACTTGAACTCAAATGTTGTGAATTTGTCTAAAAAAAATCCTTGTGAAACAATCCTTTTGCTTCTTCTGTACCTCTGCACTTATTCTCAGCTGCAGAAGAAACAAATTGGTTCAAAGCACCTGAGCCTTCCCCAGTGGGACACAGCTGCAAAGAGTAAAGGAAGTAGGAAACACTTGCTCTTTGAATCCTTGCTGCCTGGCCTTTCAACTTAGAGAAATCACTTCTTGAGTGGGAAATCAACCTGAAAAGTAAAAATAGGGTGTGGGGGGAATTGTGCACATACAAAGGAGGGAATAGAAAATTATTTCAGAAAACACAGGCAAGGGAAGGTTTTCTTTGTCTTCCCATCAGATCTCAGCAGTGGCCACCCAGTACAGAAGGCAGACAGGATCAATAAACCAGAGGACTTGTTTGCAAACGCATCCTTACAAAGCAATGGGCTGTCCCTTTACTGCGTCACACACACAGACACTCTCACCAAGACCTTGAGGCTGAGCACCTACCAGCCAGCAGTGAATTCCACATGGGCATCAAAAAATCCAGTGATCTGGCCAGTGGCAGCTTTCCAGCCTTCAATCCGAGCTCGGATGAGTCCTTCCCTCTTCTGGTTGCGCACAACCTTCACCAGCCCCGGGTACCGCTTGTTGACGTATTCCTCTAATGGTGCCTTCAGCTCCTCTAGAGAACAAGTGCCAGAGAAGGCATTGAAAGGGTGCAACAGTTTTCACCTAAAAGAAACTCACTTTATTGTCAATACAAATAGAACTTACTGGAAGCAAACACCTCTAGATGACGTTGGGAGGAATAGAATAATTTGGAGACACTCAGTGCAGATTTTTAGCAGACCATCTGAGAGTGGACTGCCCATAACCCTTACAGAGGAACTGAAGGTTGACAAAGATGCTACTATGGGAAACTAAGGAACCCATAGAGGCAAAAAACCCCAGCTAGACTGCCATGCAATACCCGGGTATCACCCTGCTGAAAGACAAGAACAGAAAGCAGTGACCTGTGCATACCAGTCAGAATACCAGTCTGAATGTCTGATGGAGATTTAAGCTGAATGGATTACTCAAAATACTGCAAAACCCATTTGAGGTAACTTAAACTACATATCATTTTTATTCAGCCTCATTACTACAGCCTTGGCATTTGCCTCTTTGTTTTCCAAGCAAAAGAGTATACAGCAAGTCTCATCTGCTGGGAAAAAAAAAAAAAAAAAAAGAAAAAAGGATTATCTGTTCCCTTCCCTTCCATGCCTTCTTCCAAACACATAAAATGTGCTTTCTTCAGCCTGCCTTTTTGAGATGGCTCACCTCCCAAATTCATTTCCCCAAAGTCTCATTTCTCTCTTACGCTGAAGAAGGAATAAAAAGAATAAAGTAAATGAGCCCCTTCCTCAATTCAAAGCATCTGCATCACATACATACATAACTCAGCAAATTCCATTTCATGCTGAGCCACTCAGAGAAAAAACAATATTTTATGGAGAAAACAACTCTTCCAAATGGTTTTAAGGAGACAGAAACAGATTTTTCTGACAGATGAAAATCCACAAGCATGGCACCAGCATCTCAAGGGTTTTTTTATCAGGAAGTCATTAATGACCATGACACTACAGGTAAGGCTGACCAATTAAAACAACTTTTAAATTATTTTTATCTCAGTTGAAGGAAAACAGGAAAAATCCTTATGGGTAATGTTTATGCCACTCAAAGGAGAGCCCAGCTGTAGTGAAGCAGACTGGTTGTAACACCACTGTCTCAAAGGCAGTGAAGGGTAAAGCTTCAGCAGTTCCTATGCCCACCACACTGTGGAACATGTGGCTCATCAGAAAGTCCCTGGGGAGCCACAGCCACATCCTCCTTCTTTTTGAAAAGATGCTGGATGCCAAAAAGTGAAAAAGTGATCTGCAGAGAGCCCAAAGGGCAATACAGCACCCACGTGAACATGGGAACCAGCACGAGGTGAGCATGGAGAGCACATGGAGCAGATGCCTGTGACTGGCATCATCACACTCCACACACCAGCCCATTCCAAGTACCCCTCTCCTGGCCACAGCACATGCTACAAGCACCCCTGCTGGGCTGCTACCCAACTGGAGAGACACTTGGCAGAGACAAAACCACTAACCAGACATGGGAAATGTGCTTCCAGACCCACTCTCCACTAAGGTCTCCCTGTACAGCCTTGCACAGATTTTGGAGCTTTGCTACCTGCCTTCCCTCCCAGCCTAGCTCAGTCCACAGCTGATGCCTTTTGGGTAAGAAATCCCTTTTCTTACCCAAGTGCTTGTGCAAGCACTAACAGAGAGGACAGCTGCACATCTGTGCTGGCCTTTGCCAGTCTCTTGCCCTCCCAAGCTGGTTTGCAGCTGTGGGAGGAGGGCCCAGAGCAGGGCAACTGCTGAGCCCTGTTTTGGTATTGCAAGATGTACACTTGGCACTCAAGTGGGCATCCAGCCAGCAGAGACAGGGATGGGATGGGCTTTCTATTTTGCTTCTCAGTACATCCAGAAGTGCAAGTGTGGAAAATCCAGTATCAGAAATCAAATATCAGTCTCTGGGAACCAGGTAATCAAGAGAATGGTTTGGGCTGGATGGACCTCAAAGTTCATCCAGTCCCATCCCTCTGCCATGGGCAGTGGACACCTCCCACTAGACCAGGTTTCTCCAAGCTCCATCCAGCCTGGCTTGGACACTCCAGGGGGGAGCACAGAATCACAGAAAGTGAGGGGTTGGGAGGGACCTCAAAAGATCAAGCCCAACCCCCCCCTGTCAGAGCAGGATCACCTACAGCAGGACACACAGGAACACATCCAGGTAGGTTTTTAATGTCTCCAGGGCAGGAGACTCCACAACCTCCCTGGAAAGCCTGGGCCAGAGCTCTGTCACCCTCACAGTGAAAAAATTCTTCCTAATATTTATACAGAACTGCCCATGCTCCAGCTTATAACCACTGCCCCTTGTCCTGTTGTTGGTCACCCTGAGAAAAGTTCCACTCCTTTCACATCTTGGTCGCTCTGTGCTGGACTCTCTCAAGCAGTTCCCTGTTCTTGAACTGAGGGGCCCAAAACTGGACACAATATTCCAGATGTGGCCTCACCAGGGCGAAGTAGAGGGGGAGGAGAACCTCTCTCAATCTACCGACCACCCTCCTTCTAATGCACCCCAGGATGCCACTGGCTTCCTTGGCCACCAGGACACATTGTTGGCTCATGGGCATCCTTCCATTTCCCAGCATCCCCAGGTCCCTTTCCCCTGTGCTGCTCTCCAACCTATACTGCTACCTGGGGTTGTTCTTTCCCAGATGCAAGTCTTTACACTTGTCCTTGTTGCAATTCATTAAATTTCTCCCTCCTGCAGAATTCCTGTTCAAGTACCAAGCCAGCCTTGGTGCAGGTCTCCCCTGGGCAATGAGCAGGACAGATGTGACCATGCTGTGGAAAGGCCAGCAGTGGAAAAGCCAGCACCAGCACAGCTGCACTTCCAGAGTTTTTAATTCAAATCATTTGAAGTCATTCCTGATTTTACCCTGTGTTTTCCTGCCCTCAGCAGTTGCTTCCTTGAATGCCATTACTGCAGCAGGAACACCACTGGCAGCAGCTCTGACAGGTGCTGTCAGATGGCGAGGTTTTGGGCTGAGGACACAGCTGCTGCATTAAGGTCAGTAGCAGCAAAGCTTTTCATCTGTCATCTTAGCTTAAGAAATGTTTCATCCCCAACTGCTGTATCTTTGCAGCACATCCCAGAGCTGTAATAGGAAGGTTGGGAGGTACCGAGCAGTACACCAGGAATTAAATGACTTGCACTAACAGGGAGCTTTTGCCTAAGGGAGGCAGCTTTCACACAGTCCAGCAACCTGGCTGTTGGAGCTGCTATTTTCAGATCTTCATGCAAACTACAGCAGGGGAAAAGCATCTTCCAGGTCAAGTAACTTGCTGCCATTCTCCTCCCCTCTGCCTGGCAAAAGGTCACAGTGGTGCCTTCAGCCCTCCAGCTCTCTCCTGAAAATGAGAACATCCCCTAGATGCTGATAGTCAGCTCCACGTTCATCAGCTGGTTCCCCAGCTCACCTTCATCCTTCTTAACCAAAGCACTACTGATGGAGGTGAGCCACACCACCAGTGATTTTACCCCAACTAAGCACTGCAACTGAATCTACAGGCTTCTTTCTCTGCCATGCCCTATGCACTGCCATGCACTGGAATCCCCCCTTCCCCTCCCATGAATGCATCCTTTGAGGAAGCCTCAGAGCACACCACATCATTCCCAAGTCATGTCCATTAAGTATCCAAACAATATTTGCTTATGGAGGTATTTATATGTCTGGCCTTTACCATTGCACAATTACTTCCAGGAAAGATGTGCAGAGAGAAACCTTGCTGAAAATGCCACCAGGTCTGATTTCTAGCCTGCCTTGTGTTCTCCATCTATCCATTTTGATCTTCACTGAAGGGCAAGTCCAGGGAACTAGACTGCAATAGACCTGTTACTCTATTTAAAAAACCCATCTGCCAGCTGCAAATATATCTATTACAAAGTATTTTGTCACCTACATGAGCTTTCTGGAAAACAGGCATGCCAGAGAAACTGAACCACCTGATGCCACTAGAAGTAATCATGTCACAGACATGAGCCCAGAAGCAACCACAGGAACATCCACTGCTCAGTGCCCCACATCACAAATCATGCTCAGAGCTCCCAGTTCCCCTTGAAGTCCCCAGACCTGCAGATGTGAACTGCCTGGTGCCACACAAAGAAAGAAGCCAACAGCACCAGAGGTGTTCAGGGAACTACCAACAGCACACAATCAGCATCCAACAATACCCAGATACTGAATAACACCTCTTGTACACCCCTAAAAAAAACATCATTGTGTTTGCCAGGCTGAGCTGGGTGGGAAAAGTGTACAGAGCCCATGGCTGTTATCATAACACTGACACCTGGAGGACAGGATCTGGGGCTGGGAGTGTTCCAGTGCCACAGGGGACACCCCTGTCCCACACTCCTGCCTCCCTGAAACACTAAAGCCATTGTGGACTGAAATTCTGCAGCGAGAACTCACAAAGGGAACTCCTTCAATGGACACTTAACAGATAGGGGAATTTCTGCAGTGAGGCTGAGAGTTGAGTAAGTCTCTGAAGCTTTTGATGTTTGCTTGCAAATATGGAAGGGGAAACTGTGAAAAGGGGAGAAGGTGCAATTCTCATCAGGGGTTCCTGATGAGGCAAAGCTGGTCCTACTAAGTACATCTGGCTGCAAGTCTCTGGTTCATTTGGTTTCTCAAAAGCCAAAGAGAGAGAACCCAAGGTTTGCTGCTCTACTCCACACCTTGGCAGGGCCTGAAAGCCTCAGACCTTGACCATCACTGGAACATCACCATTTAAGCTGCAATGAAGCAACCCACCTTGAGTCTGAGCAACAAAGAGGCACCTGGGCTGGACCAGCACCTCCGAAAAGCTGAGATATGACTCAGCTTCTTGCAGTTCTCTTAAAACCTCCCTCTAAATGCAAAGGCAGAGGAAAGACAAGCCAGCAAGCTCCCAGGGGAGTGTACACAAACCACTGCTGTTGCTGTTGAAATGAGCTGCAAAACAAGACAGCCATACATCAAGTCCCAGCTAATACATTACACAGAGGTAAATTACAACCCGTAGCATGTTTCCCAGCTCCTCTAAGCAGTCTTTTATCCAAAGGTTTTCTTTTATACCAAGAGGTTTGCTTTTCAAAGAGATATTATCCCAGATTAAAAACACTAAAAAGACAGACAGCAAAAAGAAAAAGCAGGTGATGATTAAGCAGCAGACTCAAAGTGTGCAGCTGTGAGATAACATAACATCTCAGGGGCACCTGGCTGTACCCCTCCAACAACCTAGGAAATGTGTTATCACTCAGAAACACAGCCTACACACTGGCTTTGTAATTACACCCCTGCAACAAGCACAAGCAAAACCAGCCTACAAAATGAAGTCCTTATGAAGTATAAAGTGCAGCTCAAGGGAGAAAGGGGTTCAAACTACAACTCCCCAAGCTTTTTCCTTCAAGAGAGTTTTTTTCCTCCAGTATAATGCATCAGTATCTTTCATCTATTTACAGCTCAGATATAAAGTCAGAATGAATGTGTTTATTAACTTCTAATTTCTCATTGCATGCCTCTGGGCTGCATGGTGCTGTTGTACATACCACGTTACAGGAAAGCTGAGAGCAAGAAGTGTCCATTGAGTCTTCAGAACCAGTTTCAGTCTGAAAGCACACCACAAGGTTTTGATTGTGTCTGAGTAACTGGTTACCAAAGGCAAAGCAGCAGTCAGGCCTGCCCCAGTATGCTGTTCTTACCTCCACCCCTGGGACTAATTTTACAACTTGAAGTTGACTTGGCAATCCCAGGGGCCTTTTATTATCTGTTCTGGGAACATGCTGTTTCTTCCATTACCCAGACAAGCTGTATTTCCTCTTCACATCTGTGTAAATTGCTCTCTGACAAAACTTACCCAGCAACCCCACAAGCACACAAGCCCCCAGCCCCAGACTTTCATCAGCCTTTCCCTGAAGCTGCTTCTGGTAGACCACAAGGCTGTGACTCAGATACTGGTCAGAGCCACTGCCCTCTGAAGGTCAGCTTGCTTTCAAGTTTATAAAACTGAGCCCCCAAAGGCTTTGCCCAGGCTACAGCAACATGCTGCACACCCACAGAAATGGTCCCTCAAACACACAAGGCTGCTCACAGAGACTGATCCAATCTCCTCTTCTTCAATCACAGCCATCAAAGTTATACCTGTACAACCTCATCCCCTGCTCAACACCAGTGCTCAGTCCTCCAGGATCCATCTCTAAATCTTAAAGCAAATGACAAACTATTTCCCTGTAACTCTTCTCCTGTAGAAGCCACATCCATATATTGCAATAACTTTGTAATATTCAAAGCACTGTCTATATGATGTTGCTATTGCTGCTCACAATTATATCCTTGCCATTAATGTCATTCCCATTAATAATTCTTTGCTGTCATGGAAGCTCCTTGATATTACACCAACTGAATGCATGAGTCCCAAGGATGCTTTCTGGTATGCATTATCTCTTTTATACAAGAAAAGTAGATTATTACAAACTTGGGAGGATCTCTCCATAAACATCTGCCAAGTTACCTCATTATCTTCTTCCAAATCAGTCCCTTAAAAATCTCATTTGTCATGATGCTTAAAAAGGCTCAGCAGCATAGTGGTGACATGGCAAACAAACCTTGCCAGTTAACAGCATCCCCTTGCCCCAACACCCAGGCTCCTCATACACTTCTTCTGCAGGGTTTTTGAGGACAGAGCCACTTGGGTGTTCAGGGGTGGTATAACCCATCAGTAGGGACCTTGGCTGCTCACAGTTCTGATGCAACCAGTGCATCCTCTTGGTGGGATCCCAAGTACATGTTGCCTATGTGTGAGAGGAGGTTGGGATTCTCCCACCTCCTGCACATGATGTATGAATTTGTCCCTCAATTTGGGTCATCTACCTGCACCTCTCTACCTGGATAGGAGCCACACGGTGCTCTAACACAGCCCAGACAGCTTGGTCAGCCTGTAAAAATGGGCAAGAAGTCCTTTAGCACACTACAAATTTGGTCACCTGCCTTGCTACCATTTTGACACCCTGCCACCATCCAGCCACACCACCAGACCTCCCCACCACTGGCCCAGCCCTTACAGCAAACAGCCAGGGAAGACAGCCTTGCAAACTCAGCAGCAGATAAAGAGATCTCCTTCTGCATCCTGGCTGCCAGCTGCAGGCTCAGCCATGAAGGGGAGAAATGATGCTTTTTAAAAGGATTCATTTCATTGTCCTGTGCCTTTCAGTAGCATCTCCAGAGTACTTGACTCAACATAGCCTCCATGCTGCATACTGAATGCTGGGTGGAACATGGTTTTAGAAATATTTTTCTTTGTGTGTGGCAATGGGTAGAGAAGCTCAATAATTATTACCACTGGGTCCTCTTTTAAAGAGTGCTCACTGATACAGTAGAATCCGGAGAAGCAGCATCTCATTTTGAACCCTTTAAGTACAGGGGCAGTGCTAAATACTGCAGTGACAGATCACCTGCACCCTAGCCAGCTCCAAAACCCTTCCAGCTCTGAAATTCCATGGCTCCAGTGGTGCACATCATCCTAGCTTTTGCACCACAGCTGCTGTGATTTCCATCAGCTGAGAAGCTGCCCTCCTCTTTCTTTTACTGGTAATTATAATTCATCAGTTTTCTATGGTGCTCATTACTGTGGTATTTGAGCATCTATTTTTACAGGCTTGAGTAGCTTGCTGCCATCTCATCTCACAGCAGACAGACAAGCAACCTTTCAGGCTCCCTCTGGAAATGAGCTGTTCCCCTTGCACCCCCTCCATGTTATTCCCTTTTGATCACAGCATCCACAGCTCACATCTGCTATTTTTTAAAAATAAAATTAAAAGCATGCAGTACAAATAAAATGGCAGAAATCAAAATAACTTAACTATTTGCTGCTCTTCACAAAGAATTTAAATACCCTGACAACATTATCAAACTGTATCTTGGGAAAACAAGCCTTGGAGGACTCAGAGTCTGAAAATGCTTCCACATGAAAGTACCTTCTGCAGCTTGTGCTATCACACAACAGGGAGGATATCCCACACGGGAAGATGCTGCAGCAGTGACTGAGAGCTGGCTGAACCAAATGACTTGATCAGGTTGGTTGGGTGTTTCCTCTTCTTCCTCTTTACTTATCCATCTCATATAAAAAATGTAATAGAAGAGCAAGAAGGGCCTCTACAGGGTCCCAGACAGTTATAAAGCCTGGGATGTCACTTTACAGATAGGGAAACTGAGGCACACACAGAGAAAACAACTCATTTAACACCACTGCAAGGGGCCAAAGCAGAATAGTTCACTAGGCTCCCAGGGTCTCATTCCTCAGCTTCATAAAAAATTTTTAAAGGAGCATCTCTGTAACAATCAAAGTGTTGTCATTAGAAACAGGGATACACCTGAAACCAGAAATTCTGGATGCTCTTGTGAAGAGAAAAGTAAGATGGCTGACTGGTTTCCTTTAGATTTCTAGCTTTCAACTACAACTTCAAACAATAATTATCTCAGAATTTAACTCTGGGTTGATCTAGCCTCTTTTTTGCTAGAGAAGCTGGAGAAAACTAGAATGCCAGCCAGCACCCAGCACCCACCCCCCTCCCACCACATGCCTCCCAGCAGGGTCACCATTCCCCCAAAGAAGAATGACTCCAGCGTTGAGATTTTTAAGAAGTGAAATGGTGGTGAGCTCTGAGCTCCCAGCACTGCTAACCTTCATCACTGTTGTCATCCACCAGGATAATCTCCTTCAGGAGGTGAGCTGGAGTGTGGTTCACCGCGCTGTGCACCGATCGCAGGATAACCGAGAGTGCTTCATTGACGAAGATGAAGATGATGGAGATCTGGGGTAGGTCCTTGCCATATTTCAGCTCTTTGCACCTGTAGCATTAAGGACAGAGAGAGGCAGGGTCAGCAGAGCACAGTGCTTCGAGTCAGGCACACCTTTAACACAGAGTATGAGATGCTGCTTGACATCCCACAGCTCTGCACTGCCAGGTTTTCTGGCTGCCCATGCTTCATTGCAGCTGTGCTGTCAAAAAAGAGGTAGCAGGGTCAGAGAGCACCCTCTGGGCTCAGAAAACATCATGGGCAGGGGTCAAATCCAGAGTCTGCTTCTCTGGGGTTGTGTTTGCATGTTGTGTACACATGTTTGCGGGTACAGGACAAAAAGGAGCCTCCAGAGTGGAGAAAATGGCTTTAACTTTTCAAGTGAACTCCACATTCCAGCTCTAAGATTAATAGCTGCTCAGAAATGAGCTTTGTTCTTAAATGGCACTTAAGAATTTTCTTCCTATTTGCTTTGGAAGGAATTGAATACAAAATGACCCTCGGTTAAATAGGTTTAATAAATGTTTTATCTCTCTTTGCAGATACTTCTGAACACATTCCTGCCACTGAAGTATCCCAGCAGAGCATTGCTGTGAACTGCTGGTTTGGTACTTCATAGCAAGGATAGGTTAAAACCAATAACTTGTGATAACCTCTCTGGGTTTCAGGAGTAATTGCTTAACTAGAGATGGTTTTGTGGCTGGGTATCTGCTTAGACACATTCCTGTGTATCAAAGCAAGGCAGAAGTGGAAGGAGCCCCCAGGTCACCTACCAGCCAGCAACACCCCTGGCAAGCCACAGGTTCCTGTTACATTGATCCACCAGACTTTGAGCCCCAGGACAACCTTAGAGCAGAACCATGGCAGCTCTAAGGGGAAGAGGTCCCCCCAGGTAACCACAGCTTGCCCAGGAGCACACTTTGTCCCCAAAGGTACACGGGTGCTGTTCTAATGCTACACTTGATCCTAACCCAAAACCAGATCGTAATAAAGTCTTCAGAGGATGCTAACAGGCTATGTCTGTAGCTACTTCAAACAATTTCATCCAACTCTCCAGCTTTCCCTACAATAAATAAGTGTGAGGGAAGAAGAGCTTCCTGCTCCCTCCCAGCATTCATGACAGATTAGACATGCAACATTAGGAGTGTTCACAGAATTACAATGAGCATTTACCACTTAAATCCTGCCAAGAGAAGCAAAGAAAGACCAAAGACAGGAACAACATCTCAGCATCACTTCAAGCTCATTGACCCCCCAACAATGACTCTGTATTTAATTGTACTGGGTGTTTCTCCAGCAACAGCAACCATTCTTCAGACTCCAAAATGAGACCTGGGAGACAAGGACTTTCAGAGAATGACAGTTCCTTGTGAATCTTCTGTAGTTAAACAAATATGCTGGATAAAAGCACGGTTGTATTTCTTGATTTAACTATCACCTACCCTAAAGCAAGCCAAGCTCTCTACAGGAGGGAAAGTACCAAATGGTAAAAAGGATCTTCCAAAGGGAAGATCTCTCTTTAAAATCAGTGAACAGTCATGATGGGCTAAAGTGACAACTGACCCTGAAATCCAGCCACAAAAGTCAAACTAAACTGACTCTGAGATTAAAACCCTGCTTTTGATATACATTGATATCTGCTAAGCTGAAGAGAAGGTGGTCACAGGAGCAAGAGTATTTCCTTTTAATCATTGCACACCTCTGGGCAGCCTTCCCCCGGGGCACACTTCAGGGGGGATAAAGAGCTCAGCGTGTGATACAAAGAGGTTTGGAGGAAAATCCAAACTGAGCCCTTTGAGGTTCATCTCCTGCTTATTCACATTCCCCCTGCACCACTCTTATCACACTTCTCCTTCCCTGACTGCTAAGGACAGGCAAAAAGATATAGGGAGAAGAGATAAGTCCAGGGAAGGAGTGGGCACCCCCATTGTTCATATGCAAAAAGCTCTGATTCTCTGAGGACAAGCCAGGGAGAGAGGGAGGCAAAGGCTCTGCATAAACACCACTCTCTCCAGTGGCTTTGGTTGCAGCCACAGGAGAGAAGAGGGCAGCAATTTAAAACCAAATAAACCTCAAGTTTGTCCCTCACACGGGTGGGCTCCCTTCTCTCTACAAAGAGCAGCTGGGCTGGGGGATGCTCTCTGCCCACAGCAACATCAGGTCCTTCAGGCTCCATCCCTGTGGTTCATTCCCAACAAGTTGACAGGTCAAGAAAGACTGGTACAAGCAAGCAGGAAAACAACTACTGCTCCCAGGAAAACAGCAACTGCTCCCAGCATGTCCCAAGCCAGGCAGGGGGAAAAAAAGAGGGCAGGGAGGAAGATATGCTTGAACTAAACCATAATTAGAAGGGCCAGAGGAGAACTTGTTTGAAACAGCAAGAGTAAGGAGTATAGGAGATGGGAAGTAATGGGGGAGGGATGTGGGGACAATTCCCAGCAATTCATGGGCTACCAAACCACACCTGAGAGATACCTTGCCCCTCTGCCCACAGCTGATGGACTTCTGGCAAGAAAGCATTTGGCTGCTTGCCAAGGTAGTACCTTCCAAATTCAGCACCCAGGCCAAAATACTCCTACATTCAGGATTCAAGGCTCACTAATTATCCACAGGGCCAGACCTGGATCCCTGCACAGCTGTGGTCCTCAGCTCAGACCATGGGCTGGTCTCTTGAGGGATCAGTAATTAATGAGAGAAATGCGATATGCAGAAAGTTCTCAGGGGAGCTGGAGGCTAAGCAGGGCATGGGACAGCAGCTTTAGGAATAAACCTGCTGTTCCAAGATTTTTGCCAAGGTTTTCTAGAACCTGAGTAAACACCAAAGCAAATCCACATCTTATGTAGGCTGAAAAATTCTGCAGCTCCTCACATCTTCTAGGAGAAGAATGAGGTTTTATTTCTAACACTTAGTTCACACCACACTTGTTCTGCCTACAACTTTTGGTCTGGGTCTCCAAGGCTTCACTATGTACATTTGAAACATTTTAATTTAAATAAAGAAGAGTGGAGAGGCCACAATGTATTCCTGTTGCTGTCAGTCATTAGTTACCCACAGGTTTAAAGACCAGCACCTCATTTTAAAAATAAATTTGCCCACTTCCTGCTTTCCATCATTACCAATAGGCTTGCTCAGAAAATCCCCATCACCCCCCATACACCAGGTGCTCATCATCCCCAGTGCCCATCTGCTGGTGGACCCAAGGCAGAGCTGCACAGCAGAGAAATCATAGAATGATTTGGGTTGAAAGGGACCTCTAAATCTCATCCAGTCCAACCCCTCTGCAGTCAGCAGGGACACCCTGAGCCAGATCAGGGTGCTCAGAGCCTCCTCACCATGAATATCTCCAAGGATGAGGCCTCAACCACCTCCCTGGGCAACCTGTTTCATCTGTCCACTACTCTCATGGTAAAGTTGTTGCTCCTAACACCCAATCTAAATCTACTCTTCTCCACTTTCAAGCCATCACTCCAGGTCCTTGCAAACAATCCCTCTTCAGCTTTCTGTAGCCCCTTCAGGTACTGGAGGCAGAGGCACCCCCCCCAGGAAACAGAGGCACCCTGCCCATTTACCCAAGGGTAATACCTGGCCTTGGGCATATGAAAATACTTCTGACAGGAGGAAATTGAAGCAGGTTGCAGCTGATCCCTGGTTGCAGCAAAAAGGTCTCCTCTTTGCTAGATAAGAAACAACTCAACTGATACAGCACATAACATTACTTACTTGCCAGCACCTCTAAGCTCACCAGGGCAGGTTGCACAGTGACTTTTTCCCCACAATATCCTCCTCTCTCCAGGCAAATGCAGGCTGACACCTGCCTGCAGGACATATAGCCAAGCCTTGTGAATCAATAGTAAAAAGAAACAGATATCTTAAAGTTTTGTCTCTCATTTAGATCAATGAGATATCAGACTAAGAGGCATTATGTCCCATTAAATTGTGCTTGACTACATCCCATTAAATCGTGTTCACAAAGCCCTCTAAGTTTTGAGAAGCTGGAGCAAACCCCCTAATGTCTGACATCAGGTTTAATTTAAGGACCTCACTGAGCTCTCACTGAGAAGTCCTGGTTGTTCTTAAATAGGGGAGAGAAAGGGGGCTTGCTCCAGCCTTTGTCCAAGACCCAGACATGTCTTTTTGTTACTTCAGAAACCAATGGAGCAGCCACAGAAACCAGACCCAGCACAAATCTCTGCCTGGCATGTCCATGGACCACACCATCCCCATCCATCCATAAGGCCACCAGGGATGGAGCAGCAGCCAAGGCACTCTTGGGCTATGGGCACTGCCACCTTTCTTCTGTCCAAGATCTTCATTCTACATGAAGCCCAAGTTTGCAATCAGGAAATGTGCAAGGCAACACATGAAATTAAATCTATTTATGGAGGTAATTTTTAACTGTCCATCCTTTGCTGCTACTGCCTGACACAAGAAACTGTTTAGAAACAAATGAAGGATGAGGCAGAGACAGGGGAAGGGGAAATATGGCTGAGTTTATGCTGAGCAGCTTGGTGTACAACAGGCAGTATTAATCAAGTCAGACAATTTCAAAACACACACACACAAAAATTAGAAATTCAAGTTTTGCTACCACACATGCTTGTCTACTGTAGGAGTCTGCCTTTGAATCGTCTGATCATTTGTTTTATCCTCACCACCCAGCTGTAAATCTATTCTTCAGTGAAGCAAGTGAGATTACGATGTTATTAGCTGTCTCACTAACAGAAAAAGGATATCATGTCATCTACTGCCTCCTGATCCCATGGCAGAAAAATAACCTAGAATCACAGCAAGCACCCCTGGAGTGCCAAGATAGCACAAAATGGCAAGAGCATTTAAAAAAAAACTTCTTCCTCAGTGATTTAACATCATCCTCTCTATTACTCAATTAATACATCACAACTGTCTTCTGGGGGGCAAAGCTATTTCCATCAGCCATCTAAAATCCCCCTGTCCAGCAGGAAGCAACTGAGAGCCAAACTCAGAGGGCTGCTATACCTGCACTACCCCAAAGCCAGCCATTTGTCAGCACAGGGAGTACAGGTTATGAACCACCTGGAACATGGACTATTCCAAGACAAAGGATGCACCCACTTGTCATATCCTTCAGCTCCACATCAAACCATGTTGGCCCAGAGCTGACAGTGGATTTTATGGACTTTTATGCCAATGGTGTGGCTTGCAGTTGCCATCAGGCAGCACCTTTCATAAAACAGCAATCTAATAAAAATGAAAAAATATAATGCATTATTGTCTAAGTCCATAACCACAGGCAACAGGAGCCTCATGCTCTAGAAAAAAAGACCAACAGCATCCAGATATTAGTCCAGAGGGAAGCTGGGGTGACAGCCCTGTAATTTGCTTTCCTCCCAGAGTATTTTCTTCCCTGGATCACAAATCAGAAATATTGCTAATAGTGAGATACCCAGTAAACACTAATCCCAGGAGCTGCAGCAAAGACCATATTAATCACTGGCTCTTGAAATCATCTTCTACCTTCTGTGATATGCCTCCATCAAGTCACTCCTGACAGCACACCCATCTGTTTTGCACAGATCCTCCAGTCTTCAAGATCATCAACTTTTCCTTAATCTGTGCTGTCCCCTCCTCCCCCATTCCAACATAAATATGCCTACCAAAGTTTGAAGTGTAGATTAAATGCCATTAAGCAGAAAGTACAGCTGCACACATTCCCAGGAATGAGGCAGACCTCCCAAAATCTGAAAAGCCTGCTTTAGTCAGATATGCTCTGGTTTTCAAAGAGTTCGATATTTGAAAGGGAACACTTGGATCTAGACAAAACCCAGGATTTATCAGGCTATCTGAAAATGATCCATCAAAAAACTTATTTTCCTAGTGATATATTTCTAATAAATCATTCCTAATGCCTGTTAAGCATCATGGATTATCCAGCCCAGAGCTATCTCTCCAAACTGAGAGGTGGGGCTGTGGCAAGACACTGTGGATGTTGGCAGAAAACCTCTGAGATGAACTGGGAGGAGCATCAGGTGGAATAGAGAGAAAAGAAAAATATCACTGAAGGAGAAGTATCTGCTGCTGCAGACACAGAGCCCTGATGGTGCTTTTGACTCAGTTTTAAGCAAGGTAAAGAAAAATCAAACCTCCTCCCTCCCAAAACTAGGATAAAAGTCTCAGCATCTGCTTTGAGACACATTGCATGGAACCATACAGACACAGTGAGTTTGCCACAAGCTGTTTTCCTCCAGGCTGGTGCCACCTCATTGCTAGCCAAGGCACAGTCTGGAGTGTCAGCAGAGTCTCTCCTTGCTGATTTGGCCATTTGCCCTTTGGTCTGCAAAGGAATACCCCAAAGTTGATCTCCAACACAGCCCCACCAGCACAAACCCTTCTGCAAAGGTCATTTCCAACTCAACTAGGTTCCTCACTGCCTGGGAAGCCAACATAAGGGAGTAAAGCCACTCAAGTTCATGAAACACCAATGAAACAAAAGCTTGCAAGAAAAGCTATCAAAACATTCTCTACACTGAAGGACCACCAGCATGCCCCAAAACACACAGTCCCACCTAATAGAACAGCAGCACACACACCAAGCCCTGCTCATTTTGAACAGCAGTGTCATGAGAAAGCAGCACCCCATCTGGAGACTTAAATGTCTTGCAGGCTTCATGCTTTCCACCTCCAGCAGTGGAGGAACAATTATGACTTGACAGATGAAGAGGGGAAGAACAACACACACAATAGCCCCAGAGTGAATTACTGGCAAACTAGGAACTTGGAGATCTACTGTAAAACCTTGGTATCACGTTAGAGTATGATATTCTTACTCTCCCCCTGCTGACACAGGCCTCCCTGGCCTACCAATTGCTTTGTGTCCTTCCAGCTTGAACCACAGAATGGTTTGGGTTGGAAGAGACCTCAACACTCATCCAGTGCCACCCCCTGCCATGGTCAGGGACACCTCCCACAGCCCAGGGTGCTCCAAGCTCCAACCTTCAGCACTGCCAGGGATGGGGCAGCAACAGCTTCTCTGGGAAACCTGGGACAGGGGGTCAGCACCCTCATAAGAAAGAATTTTTTCCTCATGTCTAACCTGAATCTCTCCCTCCCCAAGCTGGAAACCATAGTCCCTCACCCTCTCACTACACACCCACCTCGATTCCCCAGCCCTTCACCCCAACTCACGACACACACCATGTGCCGGAAGGCCAGGCCCTGCTCTGCTTTGGGTGGATGTCAAGTCTGAAAAACACACATAGGAGAAAAGGTCAAAGTAATATTAATCTTCACTTCAGCAGCCATCGGAGCAATTCCAGTGGGCTGACTAATGTCTGGCACAGGTAGGGATTAGACAGCAGCATCTGAGATAATTTTTGGAAGTCCTGTGTTATTCTTTTAACTGATGGCCACAAGTGGGTGTTGAACTTGCTGCTTCTGCTGCCACGTGGCAGAGGATCTCAACCCTCCCTGCTACCCCTGAGGGGTGCTCAGGCTGGTGGATGACCAGTGTATCTATTTAATAGCTACATCTTCATTAACTGTGACACTGCACCATTACTCATCTTTGCAGAAATGCCCTGTAGGCTGTTGAGGACACAATTCTCCCACATCGCATGAAGGTGACATCCCTTCTACATCTCACTTGGAAATGCTAGCAGCAGGAACCACCAGGGAGAAGGGTGAACACCCATGGCCTGCAGAATGCCCCAAGTCTTCAAGGCTCTATACTGCTCCCACATCCTACAGAGCTGCCCCTACAGCTAATAACAGGGGTCCTGATGGGTCCTTCTCCATATTTTTTGTGTGATTGGTCAAAATAAACACCAATGATCTGGGCAGACAGAATTAGGCATGAAAATGTGTGCCAGAAGATGGACAGAGAATCCAGATCCTACATCCCACTGGAAGATGACAGAGTATACAAAGGGGGTTCTTATGGAGATCAGATGTCTTCATAGAAGATTCCAATGAGAGGTTTTCAAGGACTTCTTTCCCTGCTACATATCAGAGTGGCTAAATGTTCCCCTTCCTTTTTTTTTAAATTTCTTTTTTATTTTCAAGTCTGAACACCCAGTATTTCCCCAGTCTGGTTCCTGAAGTATACTTATTAATAATTTCTTCACTGGCCATCACACAAAATAAATCCAGCTAACGTGCTTATCAGGAGTTTATCCCTTTCCTGATATTTCATTCTTGTATTAGGCTTGAGGGTTTGAATAATTTAAAAGGCAAATGTTCTTTTGATTACTAGAATAAATTATTCTTGTGACTTACTGTCCTTAAAAACACTGTTAGCATCATGAAAGTGCTCAACTATGTTGGCACAGCTCTTATAGGATTTTGTAGATTTTCCTATAAATGTGGTTCAGCAGTAGAAAGAGTTTGACTAAATAAGCTAATACATTTTTAAATGCCTTTCCTACGATGATATATGGAACCACAAGATTAAAGCTAAGGGTGCATAAGAGAGAACTTGATCAGAATTTCTGCACATTAAGTGGAATTCTCCCCCAAAATTACTACCCTATAGATTACTGTTCCACTAAGTTCTGATAAAGCCAAGTTAGAGCAAAAATTATCTTTCACCTTAAAGAATTCTCAGTCTATTTCTCAGTGCCTAGGAAGTTCTAACTCCTCAGTTCCCAAAACTGCACCTTCATAGTGCTTCCCAAATGTGACATACCAACAATTTTACCCCATCACAGAGACAGAACATCAGAGCTCTTCTGATGGAGCAGCATCCCAAGAGCAGGTTAACAGACAATGTGATTTAAAATCCCACAACCAGCCCATGGGTCCTGTCACCAGGTACTCACTCTTCAGGATAGCTCTAGTAATGATGTCCACTGCTTCAGCTCTTTGCATAGAGTCCTCCAGCTCTTTGCCTACTCCTCAACAATCCCCCAGGGACAAAATACACCATGAGAAACTAAGGGTAGACACATATTAGTGTCTTTGCCCTGCATGATTACATTCCAACTAGGCAATCATTCCCTCTTCAGGGCCATATCTGGACTCCATGGACATCCACAACAGAGCTAGGGATTTTCTGTTTGCAAAGAGGCTTCAGGAGAAGGAGGCTGCATTCTCCTTAACTAAGCCATCGACTATTTAACCACCACGTGACGTTCAAAGTTAACATGATCACTGCTTCAAATGAAGGAATTGCCAAAATTAAGTAGTCAGCCCCAAGATGACAGGAGGTCAACAGGGATGAGGAACAAGTCCTGCTGCAAGGATTCTGTCAGTCTGTTGGCCTTTCTGTCATCCCAGGCAAAGCTCAATACACAGGGAGAAAATTTAAGAGCATTTTTTTTTCCTTTTGTTTTAAAACAATCTCCTCAAACATGCTAAACCAAAATAGGCATGGACTGAAGGAACAGGCTTCAAAAATGTTTGTCTATAGCATCCTACAAAGAGGGACATCACTACATCAAAGCCAGAAGCACCCTGACCTCTCATGGGGTGCAGATCCTGAGCTATCAGCCCATGATGCAAGCTCTGGTCTTGACCCCACTGCCAAACTGCTGAGCAGACCTTGTGTTTTCACCTGGGAAGGGCTGTCACTATGCCATACAGTGCTGTCAAGCAGAGGAATGCTGACTCTGCCACCAGGGGTAACTAAATCCTCAGCAATTACAAGCATGGAAGTGCTCAGAGATCATGAGATGAAAGGCAGTAAAACTGTAAATTAACAGTGCATGTTCTGACATCCTCTGCTAGAGGTGTCTGCTACTGATGTAGCCCATAGTGCAGACAGTGTGGGATGTGGCTAAGTAAGAGACATACAGTCTTAGGCAGAAGTCAAAGCCCCCTTTAGAGTCAATGAAGAGACGCTGCCACTGCGAAAGGACAATTAAATCCACCTCTGTCTCTCTGAGGTATAAGGATATTGCTGTCTGGTAGAACAGACAGATGCAGTTATTTTTGGGGTGGGTGGGAAATGTCTTTTTTTTGTCCCCTGATCACATGCAGCTGAACATTCAGATGGGCAGGTCCAGTGAAGTGAGCATCAGAACCTCCCAGGACAGTAACTTCAAGGGTGCCAATCCCACAAGCAAGCTCGACCAACAAGCTCTGCTCATCTGGGTGGTTTAAAACCATCACTGCTGTAAGCCTTTCCTGTCCGATGTGAAGTGAAACCCTTGGTATATAGCCTGACTGTAGAATCATCTTGATAGAATAGATCTCATGGGAGCTCCAGATTTGACATCCTCAGTACATACTTAGAGCAATGAATAAGAAAAGTGGCTAACACTTGTGCTACCTGGAACACTGGGTGGAACAATGCTGTTCCTGGCACAGCTAGTATAAAAATGATGAACTTAAAAGGAACAATGGATTTTTAGAGATAGCTCTTCTTTTTTGTAGTAACAGAGCCACTCTGTTATTACCAATCTGCTGACAGGTTTATGACCTGGGGAGATGAAGAGGTTTTTAAACCTTTCCTGTTAGATACTGAAATCACTGTATAAGTTTACTTAACCTCTGTCAGAATTACATCAGCATTAGCAGAAGGATGTCCCTCAGCTCTGTCTGGCAACTTGCAGCATGGTGGGAGAGCTCTGCAACCCCAGCATCACTTGGCTGCAGTTGGCACCAAGAAAAACAGAGGATAAGCTGTTCCCTGAGGCAACAATATTGCTATGTTTGGTAAGAGATGAAGAGTGCTTCATTTGGAAAAAAAATAACCATACTGGCCACAAGCAATTTCAAAAGGGTCAAAACACACAGGATGGGGTTGATTTTGATTTGTGCTTCTACTCCTATCCCAATCTCATGTACCAGGCTGAATGCATTTAATGGGTTATAAATATTGATGTCCCTTAATGGTAGGGGACAATAAGCATGGAGGGGTTAATACTCTTGAAGGCATCATAGGTATTTAGTGACAGAGTTCAGAAGCAATGACTATCCACAGTTTGCCTGCACTCACAGCTTTTCATGCAGATTTTCCCTGGTGCAACAAGTATAAGCAGCCAAGCATTCACTCCAAAACATCAGACACTTCCCTTTATTCCATAGATGAAGATCCACACCTCCACTGCTTTTCTGTGCTTAAACTTGCTCCTGTGTGACTTCTATACTGTTAAGAGTCCCATTGTCCACTTCTGTCTGAAAAAAATACCAGGCAAAACTGGGAGACAAAAGTGACCAACTCAAGAGCCTGAGCATACAGAAGAGAGCTCCTCCAGCTTACCCCAGTGCAAACCAGCAACACCATTCACATACCTACCAGGCAGGTTAGGAGGAGATCCAACCCACTATAGCTAGTCAAACAATAGCTGAACTGCTACAGGGTTAAGAATAAAAAAACCTGTACTGTTATTTTCAGTGATGAGTATCAGGTCTTTTTTACTATGTCTATTCAATAATCCCTGACTTGATCTGCAGACATCTAAATGACCCCAGATACACAGCAACCTACCACAGACACTTTACAAAGTCTTTACTGTTACTTAAACCCAGTGAGTAAGATTTAAGGCTACAGTTTTTCTTTCCTGCCACAACAGAAACACTAACAGGAGTATCTAAAGCCTGACACACTTGAAGTCCACTCGATCACTCGCTCACCACCAGCAGCCTCCTAAGAAATAGATGCATGTTGCAACTTCATGTTCTAAATTAGAATCACAGAATGGGTTGGAAGGCACCTTAAAGATCATCCAGTTCCAACCCCCTGCATGGGCAGGGATACCTCCCACTAGACCAGGTTGCTCAAGGCCCCATCCAACCTTCAACACTGCCAGGGATGTATTTGTAAATTCAATGCATTTTCAGGCAGCACCGGCCATGATATACATGATGTGAATAGCCACAAAACAGAGTTTTCCAGAAATACATACAGTGACACAAGGTCTACACCTTCCCAAAACATACTTGTCATTTACCTTTACACACCAGAGGTTTGGGTCTACACCTGAACACCACAAAGTAGAAAAATTCAAGAGCCTCCTTCCCTCTCCTTCTCACCTCCTGAATGCCATCTGACTTCTACTTGCTCTCCATAAGACCCAACACCAAATCTTTTCCCAGTTGCACTGCCAGACTTAACACATGAGTATGCAGCCAAGATTTGGCTTTTCTGCCTGAAGCCAACACCTGTTCCCAGATCCCCTCCTGGCCCAGCACAGAAAACCAATACACACTTAAGACTGATGCAACTGAAAACCTGGGAGGTAAATTCTTATATATCAGTGGTGCTCTGACTGGACTGAATGATCTACTCGAGACCGGGCTGCAAAGCACCATGGCTGAAATACAATGTTATCAGTCATGTTGCAATCTTTTGCTGTCTACACATACACAGAGCCTGTGGGAACCCACACAGGCAGGTTCAAGCTTGTTCAGGTTTCCTTAATCCAGTCCTACAGGCTGCTTCTCAACTGTTAATCACACATCTGTATTGCTTTTAGTCTTTAAATCCCAGTAGGAAAAACCTTGCATTTCCTTCTGAACTGTTGACTAGTAATTCCACAAACTAAAGCTATTGATTTTCAACAAGCTTCATTCATGTTCTCCTCACAAAATTAAAGCTTCACCAGGAAATGAATTGATCTTCATTTGGCTTTTGTAAAGATTATGAACAAGTTTAAAAGAAAGCCAGACTGCTATTCACATTGCCACTTCCTAATCATGCTCCATTCAGTGACTGCTTAGTTTAGTTTGCATTTTGGTGATTCAGTTGCACCTCTTCTTCCAAAAGGCATTATCAATATTAAATCAATTGTGTCTATCCTATTGAAGGCTATGGAAAAGCAAACCATTTTCTATTATTCAAGCATCTTAAAAGGCCTAACATTGTCTGGTACACTTTAGTGTTTACAGATTCAGAACACTAGATCCTCATAAACAATTTCTGATGATTAAAGCTCTAAAACTCTTCACATTTCCCCACAAAAAATTGTTTTTTAAAGCACCTACTTTATTTCCATTAAGTATCTTTCAGAAACGCTGTGCTTTATATTTTAGAATTAGGATATCAAAAATACACACTACAATTTAAGTATTTAGGAATACACAGGCAGTTCTAAATACACATTACTCACCCAGCAAGTTCTAACAATAAATTACCTACTGAGTTGTGAAAACAGAGTGTGCAGAGAAGTATATCTTTTAGTGAGGGGCTCTTGTAATAAAGTTATGTTCAGACATATCTAAGGGGCTTAAAAGCCAGAGGAATTACAAGTGCCACATCCACTTACCCAGTGTCACATCCACTTACCTATCTTTCCTAACACACGAGCTGTTCTACTAACAGGAAGAAAAAGAGTCATTAGGAGATACTTGGTCAAGGATTTAATAGACAGCCACAATCTGGGAGGAAAGCTGAAATAATTTTAGAGTTTATTACTGAAAGATTCACACTTGGGGGTTGACTGTCTTTTAAACAAGCTATTGACCTCAGGACAGGCTCAGTCACTGCCTGAGTCCCCCATCCCTCTGCCCTTCCCAGTGAGCTACACAGATTCAGGCTGGCAGCTCAAGGCAATAACCTGCCAGCCAAGTGAGCCAACACACCAGACTGCTAGGAATGCTGGAAATCTAAATAAATAACTGCAGGTCTGACACTGTCAGACACCAGTGTTTGACTCCTACCTCTGCTGGTTTGCCTGTCAATGTGGTACCTGTCCAAAAGCTCCCATGGCAACAGAAAAGCTCTGCAATACATGGAAGCAGATCAGTAGCACAAACACATAAGCTTTGATCTCTTTAGAAGCCAACTTAAAAGTGTATCCAAAGCTTAATTTGGTTCATTTATTTTTTGTAAGTACAGTTCAGTGCCAAGCATTTCTGATAATACAGGTACTTTTCAGCACCAGAGGTTCAGAAGACGACAAAAGCAAACTGTTAAATTATACTAATCCCATCCTCTGCCAAAGTGTGCATTTAATACTTATGCTGACATTAGGAAATGCTTTACAGCATACTTCATAGATAGATGTCTTCCCTGAAGCATCATGTTCCAGACTTACAAGAATAGGGAACAATTTTGTAGTTAGGAAGAGTAAATTGACAATTATTGGAATTCACTGTATTTAAAAAAATTAGGTACTTTGTATATAAATCCTTGGTCACAGTGTTTCAAGATTACACTATGCATAATGACAGTAAGAGAAAATCCTAACAGCTGCTAAGCAAATATGGAGTTATGTTCCCAAAAGTACTTCCTTACTGAGGTTAAAGAATACACTGGGACTCAAAGCAGAGAAGTCTTTTGACACCCTTCTGCTTCCCCAGAGCACATGGAGAGCACAAGTATGCTTCAATGACCTTCACTCCAAAAAGGAAAGGAAAAAAAATACAAAAAAACCAAAAAAAAACCCAAGCTGCCCTGTGTCCCTTTCTAAATGGAGAACAGAGATAAAAGATAAAACCCTGAACTTTATAGTTGCAAGTCAGAGACTTGCAGTTGTAGGGGGATTTTTCAGAGCTTCCAGTGGAGAGAGCCCTACCTGCCTGCAGATGTGTGCAGGGTACAGCACACCTCAGTGCCATGGAGCTGCCTCCCTCCAGGAGAAGTGTCCTAAAAATAAACCCCAAATATCAACCAGAGCTGGAAAAGTGTCTCTAGAGACTTGACTTGCCTTAGTTTTCAAGAAAAAGAATTACTGGAAGTCCAATAACAATCTCTCTGTACACACATACTGGTATACAATGAGGAATAAAGATCAATACCAGTGCTTACTCAGCAACACGCTGGTGCTGGAAAAGCAATGCAGCAATAAAGCAGTTTTTCCCTCTTGTGGAAATCACCAGCAAAAGTGGCAGTCCTGTCCCTGGGGAGACAGGTGGCTTCCCAAGCACCAGGCACTGACTGCTCTCACAGCACAGCACTGGCTCTTCGCATCTTGAGTGCCTTGACAGTGCCAGAGAAAGAAAACCCAAATTGTTTAGGTCTGAAGCTGGGTTTGCAAGAATCCTCCTACCCCCTCGTGATTTTCTGAAGGGAGAGATTCACCACAGCCCCAAGCATTCCTCTGGAGAGCAGAAGGAACACATGCAGCCTGGCAGAACAGAAATGCCTAAAGCCATAAAGAGCCCAGACAGATTGGACAGAAATAGTGCATGAATAGAAAACATCCAACCTATCTCTGAACTGCAAAATTGATCTCACTTTGGTGAGCCTTGCTCTGAGGGATGTTTTCTTTATGCCAGAGCTTTGACACCCATACTCACTACTTGATTTCTTTACTTGCTGTCCCAAAAAAATTTCCAGTGGCATCTTGCTCAATAATAGAAAATATTACTTTCCCCTTTTTTATGGCTAGAGCCCTAAAAAGCTGAGATTGAGTGTTTTTCACACAACACTGGATCAGATCACAACTGTCTCGTAAGAGAAAAGATACACAACTAGGTCTGACTTTTCTTGGAGATGGAAACATATTTCAATGCACTCCCACAGGCTAACCAAACAGAATTCCACATCTGAAACAGTCATGAGTTTTTTCCCTTCTTACCCTGTCTTCATTCCCCCATTTTTTTCCTTCAGTTATTTCACGAAGATTTAAAAATCCCTATGGCTTTCCTCTCTTTTCCTTCCTGTGGTTTGCATGTAGAATAGCAAAAAAATACCAGAAAACCTCTTTGCAATAGGTAAAATAACTTACTGTGCATGCAAGAGAGAAAAAGCTCTTTTGACCTCTTTTGTTTGCAATCAACAGCAGTGACTACAAATAAACAGTCACAAAATTCCATTTCCCAGCAAATCTCACCAGCAGAATTCAAGTATTTTGTTTTCGTCTTCTTAAGCACTGTCCTTCTCCTCACTTTCATTTCACCAAACCTTGCTAAGCATCCTGAGGCAGGACATGACTAAGTAACTGGCACAGTATCACAACCACCTGACTCCAGGGATGATCCAAGCTCCTAAAAATCTGAGGAAACTCAATTGCTGCAATAATATTTGCAGATTGCAGCCAAGAGAATAAAGAACAAGAAAATAAATATGATAGAACATGAAGCCTACAGAGACTTCCCTGAGCCCCATCAGAGTCAACAACAGGGCAAGGGTTGAGTTTCGTGGCACAAAACATTACCAGTGCTGAAGCCTGAGAGCAGACAGGGCTGGTGCAGGGTGAGAGCATCCTGGGTCCAGCACAAGGGTGGTGGGAAGGCAGCTATGGTCTCATAGACAGGAGACTGAATTACAGGTCTCCAAGACCCATCCTCTTCGACAGTCCTGATGTATCAAAGTCACAGTCACTTTCAGGACTTTCCAAAGATATATTCTGTTATGACTGTAACCCAGTAACCCAAGGGGAGGCTGGGACCCAAAGGCAGCTCCTTGCCAGGGGGGAAGGGGCTCTCGAGGGGTGGGAAAAGCAGCAGTGTCTCCCATTACAGGTACTCCTTCCACCCCAGAATATGTTCTAGCAACCAGTATGGACATGCTGGGAGACCCAAAGGGGGACACACAGACCACTTCAAATAATAATAAAAAAAATTAATTCAAGAATGGATTTAGCAGTTGGCTAATTTAGTTGCCAAAGAACCACCCAAAGTCTTTGCTAATTCTTTGTCTTTTCAGCTATATCCCAAAGAAAGGCTTTCAGCTAGCTGTTACACAGAGATCCCTGGCAATAAAACCACCTAAAGCCAGATGGTGCTAAACAGCCCAATTGCTCCCAAGGCAGCTACAGAAATAAACAGGTGATTCAGCCACTTGAGAGTAATGACTCTGACTCAACCCCCAAACACACCACTGAGAGGAAAGAAAATCAAGTCAGTGATATGTAACCATTTCATCTTCAGCAATGGCTTCCAGGTGATGGGAGAGCTCTGCCGAGGACACAGCTCTAAGGCCATGTGGGCAGTGAATAAATGCAAAACCTTACTAGGTGAATGCTGCAGAAACCCAAAAGCAGACCAAGCTCCTGATACATACACACTGCCCAAACTTTTCCATGCTTTGCCTGACCCATAGGCAGGCAGGAGGAGGGGGATAGGGTCTCCTGGCTAGGAAGCCCTCAAAAACTCCGAAAAAAAAAAAAAAATCAAGCTGGGCAAGTTGCTTATCACTTACACCATTTTTCCCCTTCACTTTAGTATCTTGAAGCTTCTCTGCATGAGAGCGCCTGTTGAGCACCTTCCACAGCAGGAAGGTGTCATCTTCACCCAATGATTCAAGAGCCCTAAGAATTGTGGGTATTATTTTTTCTTAAATCTTCTTCTTAATCCCATAATTCCACAACATACCACTGAATCAGAGCTTAGCAGGATTCCAGAAAGGAACAGAGTTTTAAACAGATAATGAAATCTCCACATTTTTGTTTGATAGGATTGAAAAAACAGAACAGAGGAGACAGAACGTGCCAGATGGGCAGATTATTTCATACTTTTCCTTAATATGATTTCTCCAACCTGAAGCATCTGGTAATTCTGCTATCAGAGATCAGATACTAGTTAAACTGGACAGGCAGACTGATCTAACATAGCAATTTATATTTTCCCACTACATGTATGAGGGGGTTCCCATTAAGTCATACATCATAGAACAAAACATCTGTGCAGAAAATCTAGTATCAAATCAGGGAATATGAGCAGCCCTTAGGATCCCACATAAACATGCTTCACTTGCAATAAAGAAAACAACACATCTTCTTAAACCCCCTCACCCCTTGTAGGCAAGCAGAAAATGCTATGAATTTATCAACAATAAAATTCACACATCAGCCTTGCTCTTCCCAGCTTTTGTAGAAAACTAAAGAAAATCTCTCCAGATCATTGGTTTGGAGATGTGTGCAGAAGTTCTGCAGTCTACAGGCAGCACCTTAGGTATTCCAATCTAGAAGCAATAATTGTTTTCCAGAACAGGCAGAAATCTCATCTTGAAGTCCAAAAAACTAATCAAGCAAGAGAGAAATGGGCTGCCCATGTCCACTTCATTTCCCCACTGTTCTGTTACAAGACTCAAAATAAGGTCCCTTGCATCACAATAGCATTCCTCCTTTATTTTAGCCCAAGGAGTAGGTTTTTCAGTCACCCAAGATGTAACACCATTCTCTGGTTCACCCTAAAAGCACCCTGCTTTACACACGCAACACAACCATTCTGCTCACAGTACTTTATGTGAATCAGTCCAGTGTAAATCCCAGTATTGCTTGAGTGGTCAACGGCAGGGTAGACTTTCTACTTCCCAGTCTAGGTAAACAGCCTCAGCTTTTAAGAAAAGAAAATATCTCAAACTGCATTATATAATTATATTGAAGATGCTAATCCAAGCTAATAAAAGACACCACTACAATTCCCCAAATCAAGACAAGCAAGGCACTCTGACATTCCTAGCCCCAGGAACAATCTAACCCTCTCCTAAGTGCCATTTTATCTCAAACATCTCTTGGACCATTTTTATCAGAGAAAAGCCCTCTCTCTCCTTTCTGCTGTGTCTGGCTCATCAGCTGGGACTCATGATGCCTCCTCATTGCCAACACCTGCAAACCACTCTGAGAAGGGACACCTGTGGCTATGACCCCTTAGCTATGCTGACCATGGGGTGCAGAGTCTAAATACAGAAAGACTACAAAACATGCCAAGTTCACTTTGGCCATAGTCACAAAGAGGGGACAGGAAAGTCTCCAAGAGGTCTGATCCAGCATAGCTCAGCACTCAGGAGAATGACTTGAAAGGGAAGAACAGGAATGACTGTAGGAACAGCTCACGTCCATAGGGATCCGAGATGATGAGGAGCCTTCAGCTGAACCCAATGGGCTCCACTATTATATATAAAGCTAAAACATGCTTTGTAATGCTTATCAGCTGGAGGGTTTTCAACAGTTTTTCCCCACTAATGCTGCCATTTCAAAATCATTTAGGCTGATTTCCTTTGGCTTGAATCTATTTTAATCAGAGACCAGGATACTTGACTTAAATGGTTTGTACTAAACCCTCCATAAAATCAGCCATAAAATTGCATGTACAAAATAGCAAATGGATCTTGAAGTCAGAAGTGGAAAAAGCTGAAACTTTTTAAATACTCCAGCAAATTCAAGCCTATTCATTACCAGGCCAACTGCTCTCTAACAATGCCAAGACAATTAATCCTTAAAAAAACCCAAACAGAACAAAATGCACGCTGACCAAATCACAATCCTGAAGTTCTTACATAGATAAAAGACACCAGGTTATGCTGCTGTAGTCAGTACTCCCAAATTCTCTCCAAAGTATTAGCACAGGTCTACATTGACACATATTTAATAAATTGCTGTGTCTGCTCTGTCCTCTCCACCACCCTCCCATGAAATGATGTATAATGGCACTGAGGAAGAATACAATGCAAACCTAAAAATGTCACAATTAATCCTTTTCTCTCCCCACCCCCCCAAAGATCTGAAAAAAAATTACTTCTCAAATTAATTCCTACAAAGTAATGCTGGCTCTGCTAGAAGTCAGAGTTCTGGATGAGAAATGAAAATAAGAAGCTCAGACTCAGGAAACTGCTAGAGAAGGTCTCACTTCAAGGATTTGTCATTGTAGTGGGATTTGCATATCACACAGTCAAAGGTGCAATTCCTACCTGCAATTCATTCGGTCCATAACGAATCATTCCAGCAGAATTGGAGCCTGGGCCTTCAATCCCTTTGAAAATTCATCCAAATATTTCTGTTGTCAGAAACTGACAGCCTTAAAAACTCTGAGTAGCTGTTTGAAATTCATGCAGCATGAAGAGAAGTGATGGAACAAAAAGCTCTCCATGCACTCACATCCTTAACAATTTGCCAGTACACTGGAGACATGGAGCTGCATCCCCTTGCTGCATGATTTTCATTGGTTTGCAGATGCCAAGCAATGGCTTTTTCACTGCCCTAGTGACACAGGAGTTGGACACCTATCTTTCAGAATCTGAATCTCTCTCAGCTCATTTTCTTTTATCAGAGATTTCACTCCAGGCCTGGACAAATTGACACTTTCCTATTTTCAGGAATGCTCTGCAAGCTATATCTAAAATTAACTTTCATCAAGATAAACTTACAGCACGTCTTTCCTCACACTCTTAACAAAATGGTTTGGCATCTCATTTAAAGTCTATTTTTCCTCTCTGCTTAGCAGGTAAACGCTGTTCCATCACCGTCATCCTCAAAGGTCATTCTGGTGGATGGATTTTGCCACCTGAGCCACTGGGCTCCCTCCAAAGGAGCCTGCACAGATGTCCCAGAGAAGATCCCTGCCTGTGTCCTAGAAGAAGGACTGCAGGAGCAGCCAGAGAGCCCCAGGGGTCTTGCAGGAACATGAGAGAGGGACAAGGGAGGAGAAGGGAAGAGTCTGTGCACAGTGAACAGCCCTTTGCTGACAGTTTTAGTATCGTCACTACCCCCCAAAGTAATGTATTGCTTCAGGAAAACAAAAAGAGAGAGAAGACTGGGAAGAAATAAAACTTTTTTTTTTTTCCTTGATAAATCATTTTTATGATCAGTTTCAGCCAAACTACATCAGTTGCTCATTACTGAGCAAGGCCCTGTGAGCAATGAGGGCAGAGTGAATGGCAGCACATGAGAAATGAAAGCAGCCATCACTCCTGGTTCTCAGATGATACCCAAACATGTACTTACTTGGTTGGACGATAATCTGGGATGGAACGATCCAGTGAAATTTTCTCACTGAGGTAGGAGTTGTAGCCATATTTCTCATGTGGTCCCTTTGCTTTCTCCTCCTCCTCAGGGGACAGGGTGGCAGGAAGCCCCCCTTTCCCACGTCCTCCATAGCCTTCAATGAGACCAAGTGATTTGGAGAGACCTCGAGAGAAAAAAACAAAACATCACCATCACTGCTAAAATCCATCACTTACTTCCAAGCTTTCAAAGAAACAAAAATAATCTGAAAATCCAGGGTGTTCTGCCTTGGTTTTCTGAGAACATTTAAATTCTAGTTCTTTGGCCCAATGCTGGAAAGAAAATTACTTGAAATTCTCCACGGCTCGGGCACACTGTTCCAGATAGCTCTGTCACCAGCATCAAACTGATAACCTGTCCCAGGGATCTGTGCATTTATTTAGCTGTTAGGAAGGTTATTTAGGCCTCCTTCCCACTCTCAGAGAGGTAATTACATGTAAGGTTAGATGTCCCCAGGAGAAGGATAGGTTGAACAGAGAAAAAGAATAAAATAGGGTTGGTTAACTGCCAGCTGAATGAATTTTTGCTCAGTGTGAACAGCGAACAGCATACAAATGTTACAGATTTAAAAACAATTTCCCCTCAAAGCTTTCTTATCTTTTAAAGTATAACATTCCCAGACCTTTATCAAGTGGAATTATTTATTTATATCTGCACAGCTGAAGAAAATAGGCAAAATTCAAAATGAGCTGCACAAAAAAGAGCTTTATTGATGATCTGGTGGTGATTGTGGGATTGTTCATGTTTGTGTTATTATTTACTTTACAGGACACTTGGAATATTCTTCATTTGCAGAGATTCACTCTTTTTGTTAGAAACAAACAAAAAAAATATTTATAATTTGTGTGGGGGGGGTTGTTGTTGGTTTTTGGGTTCTATTGTGGATTATATTCCTCTTTGTTTCCATGGCAGAGCCCTGACTCTCAGAGCAGAAGAGGCTGTCAGACCCCAGAGAATCATGTTGGACCCTTAAGATCATCAGGTCCTACCCTTCCCCCATCCCTGCCCAGGCCACCCCCACCCCATGTCCCTCATCCCCACATCTCCAGGGCTCTCAAACCCCTCCAGGGATGATGGGGACTCCAGCCCTGCCCTGGGCAGCCTGGGCCAGGCCCCGACAACCCTTTCCAGGCAGAAATTGTTCCCCAGCTCCAACCTAAACCTCCCCTGGCACAACTTGAGTTGTGCCAAAAGTTCCTCTTGTCCCATCCCTTGTTCCTTGGGAGCAGAGCCCGACCCCCCCTGGCTCCAACCTCCTCTCAGGGGGTTGCAGAGAGCCAGAAGGTCTCCCCTCAGCCTCCTCTGCTCCAACACCCCCAGGGCCCTCAGCTGCTCCTGGGCAGACTTGTGCTCCAGACCCTTCCCCAGCTCCATTCCCTTCTCTGGACACACTCCAACCCCTCAATGTCCTTCTGGTTGTGCGGGGCCCAGAACTGACCCCAGGACTGGAGCTGCAGCCTCAGCAGTGCCCAGCACAGGGGGATGATCCCTGCCCTGCTCCTGCTGCCCACACCAGGGCTGGTACCAGCCAGGGTGATGGTGGCCACCTTGGCCACCTGGGCCAACACAGTGGCTCACATTCAGTCACTGCCTACCAACACTCCCAGGTCTTTTTCCACCAGGAACTTTCCAGCCACTCTTCTCCCAGGCTGAAGCACTGCCTGAGGTTGTGGTGACACAAATGCAGAACCTGACTCTAAACTTTATTGAATCTCACAAAGTTGGCCTTGGCCCATCAATCCAGGCTGCCCAAATCCCTCATCACCACTGATGCTTTTGAAGGGACAAAACGTTTGAAGTCATGCACAGGGTTTCACCATGTCTAGCTCCTGAACCTACCACAGATTTCCAGTGCCATTACCCTGGAAAGAATACGCTGCCTCCACATCTACAAGACAGATTTAAATAATTTTTCTTCAAAAGCAGTATTTTGAGACAGTCAAATTACCTACAAATGTAAACCACAGTTTGAAGCACTTGAATAGAAATTACTATTATTATTCTTTCTTCTGACAAGGAAGCTCTAAACAGCCTTCCCTTCTAGAGAACTTCTGAGAGTTGATACAGTCCCTCTGACTGCACTGGTCTTGATTAGATTTTTATCCCAGGACAATAATAACAAACCAACTGCATGGAGCAGTTGGCTGTGGTGTGGGGATGGATTAGATATCCCACCTGCTTTTCCATCTCTAGACTTAGCAACAGCCAGAGGACCAGGTCAAGAAAGCTGGGAAAGATGAACTTATACTGGAGGCTGTGTTTTCATACTGTATTTTTGTAGCACTTCTTGAGGAGTACTGGCAAAGAAGGCCAGCAGATTGCTCTGTCTAAGCCCAAACAGCTGGCAGGACGAGGTTCAGCTAGTTTACAAAGAGATACCCATTTCATTTCAGACATAGACTCCAACAGGATAAAGGAGTATTTTAAAAAACTTACTCTCAGGAAGAGAGAGTTCATTCAAAATGTCTATTTCTTTACCAAAATCCGATCTTTTCTACAGGAACAGCTCACCTGTAGATGCCTACAATGCCTTAGGGTACCCTAGATCATGTCCTGCTTCTTGTTACACCAAAAAGACAAAAGGGTTTCTTCAGTTCATCAGCAGAGGGTTTTACCACTATATACATTATAACAGAAATGCAGGTTTTTTTCAATTTAGTTGCTTCCTCTTTGCTTTCCCCCTGAAAGGTTTCCCCCAATATCTGTAAGAAGTTGCTTTACTGCCTACAAAGCTTGTTCTTGGCCAGAAAGACTGAAGCAGTGACATGTAACAGAGAGACTGTCAAGCCCTTCCACAGCATCTTACATGGTCTTGCTTCTACTACAGGTATCCTTGGGATCTACAAGTTTGTTTTTTCCAGTTTGGTTTGCTTTCCCTCAATTGCTTTAACAGATTTCTCACTTCCCCTATGCTTTTGGCTATTGGTGCCATGTAAGAAGGGCTGAACAGAGCTGCAAACTTTCCTCTTATTTCTGCATAGGAACTACTCAGTCCTTCTGCTACTATAAACCCTACATCTGTCAATACAGACAAATCTGTGTCATTGAACTTCAGGCATCAATTAAGGAGATCAATTCATACATGTTGGTCAGGGCACTCCTGAAACACCTTCACCTCTCTTTCAACACCAACTAGGAGAGTAAATGCACCCCAGGGACAATCACAAAGACAAATATTCCCAGGTGTGATGTGACAGGGAGGGTCTCCATGTCTGTATCTGTGATGGTTGAAGATCATAGAATCATAGAATCATAGAATCATAGAACTGGTTGGGTTGGAAGGGACCTCAGAGATCATCAAGTCCAACCCTTGAACCACCGTTGCAGTTGCTAGCCCATGGCACTGAGTGCCACATCCAGTCTCTTTTTAAATATCTCCAGGGACGGAGAATCCACCACTTCAGTGGGCAGCCCATTCCAATGTCTGATCACTCTCTCCGTAAAGAAATTCTTCCTAATATCTAACCTAAACTTCCCCTGGCACAACTTAAGACCATCTCCTCCTCTACCTCGGGCTGTCAGAAGGGTTCATCCTCGCAATGTCACTTTGGTGGATAGATATTGAAGTAAGATTCAAGAAATGTTTGGCAAGAACAGTAGTTCCTGTCTAAATAGAAGAGGAAGAAATTTGCTTCCAACTGGCTGAAAAGGTGCCTCAGGAGAGGCAGGACTGAAAACAAATGGCTACAGCCAATCCATTCACAATTGCACTTTTATTAGCCCCATTTCAGGGCTGCATGAAGAAGGGAACAACTCTGAAGGGTTTTGCTGTAACTTCAGACATTATCCTCACTCCATTCCCTGGAGTTCCTTCATGGGGGCTGGGATCCAGGGAAAGCTGCTCTGTAGCAGGTAGCTCCTTGGGCTTTGCATTAACCCACATTTGGGTGCAGACATCCACGTGTTTCCCAAGCCTAAAGGAGAGAGAGGCCAGTAGCCCATCTCCCTGAGAGGATCTCATGTCTCTTGCATGCCTCTTCCTCTCTTTGCTCCCCTTCTTCCCACCCATCACAACTGATCTCCAAATGGCCTTTTTTCAGTCCCCATTAAACCACTGTGGTCATGGCCTACATCAGAAGCCAAGATCTTAAGGTTGCACCTACTGGAGGTGGCACACACCCCTTCTATCCTTTTGTTTGCCCTTCACAGCCTGCATGGTTTGAGACCATCTAGGTCTCAAAGGACAAGTGATCTCTCACATTGAGTTAAACGGCAAAATACTACAAATCAAGTGCTTCTGGTGATGCAGAAAGGAGCCATCCTCTCTGGAGCCCTTTAATCCCCCACACAACCATCCAAGGCTGGTTTTGCAGAACAGCATTCTGCTGGCTCCTCTTGCTAGCACGTGCTTGTAAAAACTTTACACTTTGATAATCTGTAGCCCTTTGGCAAAGCTGCTTGAAATTGGCCCAAAAAGGAAGAAGAAAGAACAAAAGCATGATCCCATCTACTTACTGCCTTGAAGAACTGGGCTAAAAAGTTAGAGTCAGAATTGTGCCCAAGACATGGACCGAATTCCTTTTTCATTTTGGGAAGACAGCAAAGCAGAGAGCCCACTGCCAACATTGTCTCTCCCCATGTTGGTTCTGGTCTATCTGTAGAGGTAAAGAGCACTAATCCCTCTCCCCCCACAAAAAAACCCAAAAAAACAAACAAGCAAACAAAAAGACCAAACCCCTCCCCAAAAAAAGAACTTGACTTCCGGAGAGCAGATTTTGGCCTATTCAGAAGACTTGTTCAGAGTATACCCTGGGAAATAGCCCTTGAAAACAGAGGGGTTCAGGAGGGATGGTCGTACTTCAAGTAGCAAGTTTTGAAAGCACAAGAGCAGGCTGTCCCAGTGTGCCGAAAGGAGAGCCGGCGGGGAAGACGACCGGTCTGGCTGAATTGGGAGACTCTGAAAGAAATTAGGGTTAAGAAGAGGGCCTACCAATTATGGAAAAAAGGGCTAACTACTCAAGAGGAATTTAGGAATATAGTTAAGTCATGTAGAAAGAAAATCAGAGAGACAAAGGCACAATGTGAACAGAATCTCGCCACCTCTGTGAAGGATAACAAAAAGTTCTTCTACAAATACATCAGCAGCAAAAAAAGAAGGGGCAAGGAAAACATCCATTCCTTACTGGACACGGGTGGGAATATAGTTGTCAAAGATGAAGAAAAGGCTGAGGTATTTAACACCTTCTTTACCTTGGTTTTCAACAGAAAGACAGGTTACCCTGAAGACAGATGGCTTCTGGAGCTTATAGAAGGTGACAGGAATCTAAACAGCCCCCCTGTAATCCTGAAGGACACAGTCAGTGACATATTGAGATGCTTGGATCCCCACAAGTCTATGGGACCGGATGGGATCCATCCAAGGGTGATGAAGGAGCTGGCAGAAGAGCTCGCCAAGCCTCTCTCCATCATCTACCAACAGTCCTGGCTCACTGGGGATGTCCCAGATGACTGTAAGTTGGCGAATGTCACGCCAATCCACAAAAAGGGCCGGAAAGAGGACCCAGGAAACTATAGGCCCGTCAGCCTGACCTCAGTGCCTGGCAGGGTCATGGAACAGATCATCCTCAGTGCAATCACACAGCACCTGCAGGATGGACAAGGGATCAGACCCAGCCAGCACGGGTTTAGAAAGGGCAGGTCATGCCTGCCCAACCTGATCTCCTTTTATCATCAGGTGACCCGACTGGTGGATGAGGGGAAGGCTGTGGATGTGGTCTACCTGATCTTCAGCAAAGCGTTTGACACGGTCTCCCACAGCAAACTCCTGAAGAAGCTGTCAGCCCACAGCTTGGACAGGGGCACTCTGTGCTGGGTTAGGAACTGGCTGGAGGGCTGGGCCCAGAGAGTGGTGCTGAACAGTGTTGATCCAGTTGGCGGCCGGTCACTGGTGGTGTCCCCCAGGGATCAGTGTTGGGCCCAGTTCTGTTCAATATCTTTATTGATGATTTAGATCTAGAGGGAATTGAGTCCGCCATCAGCAAATTCGCAGACAACACTAAGCTGGGGGGGAGTGTGGATCAGCTGGAAGACAGGAGGGCTCTGCAGAGGGACCTGGACAGACTGGAGAGTTGGGCTGATTCCAATGGGATGAGGTTCAACACGGCCAAGTGCCGGGTCCTGCACTTTGGTCACAACAACCCCATGCAGCGCTACAGGCTGGGGACAGAGTGGTTGGAGAGCAGCCAGGCAGAAAGGGACCTGGGAGTCTGGATTGACAGGAAGCTGAACATGAGGCAGCAGTGTGCCCAGGTGGCCAAGAAGGCCAATGGCATCCTGGCCTGTATCAGGAACAGCGTCACCAGCAGGTCCAGGGAAGGGATTCTGCCCCTGTACTCAGCGCTGGTGAGGCCACACCTCAAGTACTGTGTCCAGTTCTGGGCCCCTCAGCTCAGTTCAGGAAGGATATCGAGGTCCTGGAGCAGGTCCAAAGGAGGGCAACCAGGCTGGTGAAGAGACTCGAGCACAGACCCTATGAGGAGAGGCTGAGGAAGCTGGGGGTGTTCAGCCTAAAGAAGAGGCGGCTCAGGGGAGACCTCATCTCTCTCTACAAGTCCCTGAAAGGAGGTTGTAGCCAGGCGGGGGTTGGTCTCTTTTGCCAGACGACTTTCAACAAGACAAGATGGCATGGTCTTAAGTTGTGCCAGGGGAAGTTTAGGTTAGATATTAGAAAGAATTTCTTTACGGAGAGAGTGATCAGACATTGGAATGGGCTGTCCAGGGAAGTAGTGGATTCTCCGTCCCTGGAGATATTTAAAAAGAGACTGGATGTGGCACTCAGTGCCACGGTCTAGCAACCGCAACGGTGGTTCAAGGGTTGGACTTGATGATCTCTGAGGTCCCTTCCAACCCAGCCAATTCTATGATTCTATGATTCTATGACATCAGACCCCCTGAGGACTGACAAAGTTGGTTTTCTTCAAGAGATAATATAAAAATGTAATCTCTACAGCAAAATTATTCCTCGACTGAGTACACTTATAGTAAATATATTACTCTCTCCTTAAACTAGCTGTGTATTTCATAAGCAGACAGGAGTTTCTTAGGCTGTAGAAAACCTTTGGTAAAATACAGTATGATGTGATACACAGCCTTCATTTAAAAAGCCCCTTGCCAAAAAGGCTCCCTGGGCAGCAGGAAAGATGGAAAAGCATCTTGCCACCTGTCAGGTGGAGGAGAACGTTAACCCTACAGATACAAATCTTAGCCAAGGAAGCTGCTTGTATCAAGGAAGCTAAGGGTAGAGGGAATAGTGTCTGGAATCAAAAGGCATTTCTGAGAGACAGAGGTCCTGAGCCTTTGCACTGGGAGTGGTGCAAAGAAAAGAGGAGGAAGTAACCTCAGAAAGATATCTGAAAAAGCAAATTTTTGGTTGCATCCTTCCTGCTGCATGAGTTGGAGAGTATGTATCACTCAGATTGAAAGTCACGGGCCTATAAAGAGGAACATGAAGAAATAAATAAGACCAAAGTGATACCGAAAAACAAGAGATGCATAAAGAGAAAATTCAAGTAAATGTCTTTGAAAAGTGCTGCTGTTATCAAGCAAAGCACCACAGACCTCCCAGCCCAAACAGCTCTCCCAGGCGCTCGGGCTCCTGGATTCACTTCAGCCAGAGATGATAGATAATAGGAAATTTCTGACTCAACGAAAAAAAGAGGAGAAACAATGAGGTAAGTGACCTAAGACATGCTGTGTGTTACACTGCAGACACTGCCTCTGCCTGACCTCTCAGTGAAGACAGACAAGGAACACGGCAAAGAGGCTATTAAGGGAATTTTATGAGAAACTGGCATAGATACCAAAGGGTGAAATGTCATTTGTAATGCTAGAAATTATATGAAACTGCTGCAGTTTTTAGAGTTGTCCTGCTGATCACTGCAAATAGAGACTGTCATGGAGAGGACTCATTAACAATAAGGGTAATTAGCAGAATAACCAGACACCAATTTTCCTTTGAAGCTGTGGTGAAACCCAAGACCCAGGATTTTATCTTTTCTCCCTGCAGCAGTTTTTACACATGTTTTGCCAGTCTTTGCTCAGACCTTTTGTTTATTAGACTAAGCAACACGAATTCCTCTGACTGTAGGTTAAACCTACACAACATGCAGCTGTGGGCTGTTAAAGGGCAATGGAAATTAGGGAGTAGGAAATACAACTGGCTCTATCAGCTTCCTTTGCACTTGCCTCCTCAAAGCATCCTTAGAGTCTACGAAAGGAAGCCAAAAGTAGGAGTAAAGGGGTCAGAAGATAAGAGATCACTTTGGGGGAGGGGTGGTAGCAACACAGATTTTAAAAATTAACTTCAGTACTTGAGTCCAGCTGAAAAATCAGTATACCCCTGAACCCTATGTAATTTTATCCAGTGTACATGCCAGGTATGTTTTTCTCGGAGAAGACCACTTCTGGAAAGCCAGTATGTATCCCCAAAATCAGATGCTGCTGCAGGATTCTGACATACATCTTACCCCTGCCCCTTGATAAAGGATCAATGCTATCACCTTCCATTTGGACAGTATTTTCCCAAGGAAGCTGCTCCTAAATCGTATCTGAACACTTCCCTCAGCTGCAAGCTGTTTGCTGTCCTTTGCCATGCAAACAATTTGTTAGTTTGCTGCAGAGATAAATAGGAACATGATGGCTGGCAAAAGGTGGTTTCAAGAAAATTCCAAACCTCTGGCTTCCTGCTGAATGACAAATGGGAACTCAAAAAAGGCAGCAGGTGAATGCTGCTGGGCCCACACTTGACAAGCAGGGATTTTAGATGGACACAAGCAAGCTGAAAATACAGAGTATTTAACATGTATTACAACATATCTCATCTTTGAAAAACCTCCTGTGGATGTAAAATTATTTGAATAATTCTCACTAAAATGAACGTGTCCAACAGAGAAGTGAGATTTCTCTTAAATAACCTTGGCATGGCAGTGTGTGAGAACCTCGTGCACTTTCCAGCAGCCCATCCAGGCAAGCACCAAAACAGGCTGCTCAGGTCAGGCACAGGTCCTCATTATTAAATACATTTCAGAATAGATTAGATGAACATCAGTATCAAGAATGATTTAAGTATAGCTGCGCTGCCATCATTATGGCATATGTCAAACAACATCAGCGTTTCTTGTACTCTATGAAATGTTGGGAGAAGCTGAACTTCACAGTTCTAAGTCTCTTTTGAAACGTTTTAACATAAACAGACATTTATACACATATATATATGCACATACATACACATGTTCAGAACTGAGGTTTTCTTATCTATATGGAAATGGAAACATGGAGAAATGATCTCAGAGCCAGAGCGTGGATGAGCACCCATTGCAAGGAGAACACAGCCATCAGAATTTCAAAGCCAGCCTCACAGTGTTCAGGACATTACATTACCAAGTTCTGGTTGCAAATAGTGATTTCCCTGATCAAGATTCACCTCATGCACAAAATAACAGAAATCCTTCAACTGGCTGAGGCTGTTTAGTTCAGAGGAATGATATAGTTGATTCTAAAACCCGGGACTAGTGGAAGAGCTTGGACATAGATCTGACCTTCCTGAAAGTCTGAAGGTATTAGCATCTACAATTCTGCTTCACATTTTTAAAGTTACTTGTTGGAAAAAAGGCATCTTTTAGTAACAGAACTGGTTTCGAGTTAGAAAACCATAGGCACTGCAGCTCAGCAGGGAGAGCAGGCTTCAATGCGAGCCTCAAACATAGGTATCTTGTTACAAAAGACAAGACTAAAAGTGATTTACATCCCAAGGAAAACCCCAGATACGTGCAGAACATTCTTGGCAATATAATTAGAGCCATATTCTTGCCAGGTTTGTACTGACACTACCACCCCAGATGTCCTGCTCTGGGAGCTCTCTCTTTCAAACAAAACACTCAAACCAAGAGGTTGATCGCTTAGGGTTGTTACAGGTTTGTCTGAGTGACATGTTCCACATTCTGCCCTTAGCATGGACATGGTTTCCTTCTGCTCCTCCCACCCTCACTTGGTGCTCAGCATCTGCAGGCTCAGCACCCACAGCACCCCTCTACCAGTTGTAGGAAAAGGGACTGGGATGTGACAGTGCTTTTGGGGTGAAATATGCTGGAATAAGACACGTCATTACAGCAGCAGTTGCAAGATGCACGTTATAAGAAAAGATCTATATTTTTGCAGTCAAGACATTGATATATTTGAGGCAGTTGCCAAGGAATGGAGTGACATGAGCAGCAGCTGACTCAAAATTCCAGCTACCAGGCTTGGATCTGCAGGGGGAGGGTGGATGAAACATATTTGCCAAAAAGGCAAAGAAAATAATGTGTTATAGCAATCTCATGCATTTCTTTCTCGAAGATATGAGACCATTAAATACAGTGTAGTCCATTCTCACCAGCAGCACAATCCTTTTGCCTCCAAACAGAGCTGCTGCTCAGGCACACTTCAGAGATGCTAAATGTCAGTCCTGGCACAGGACCACCCAGCCAAAGGTGGGGAGACAAGAATTTCTGAAATTCATTTTGCCCCCAGAGAAACTGCATTTAGAGTTACACCCACAGCAGGACAGGGCTACCCCTGGGAGCCAGAGCAGAGCCTCAAAGAAGATAACACAACCCAAAAAAACACACAATTTTTTAAAATCCTATTTGAGGGTTAAAAATAATATTTTGCACTTTTATTTTCACAAGGAATCTGTTATTTCCAGATCGTGTTTCTATAACAAGCTGTTAATGTTTGTGGTTTATTTTAATGTATGTTCTTGGTTTCCTTTTTGTAAAACATTTCCTGTCTCTATATATTAGTCTGTTGCAAAGTGGAAAGAAGTTGCCATTTGGTAAGAAAGGAAATGAAGAAATACTACACGGTAGTACAGACACCACAAACACAATGCTGGCTGCTCTGTTTTGGGTTTTATGGTTATGTGGCAGGTTACAGGTTCAACACACAAACTGTGTCAGCCCCATGCACTGGGCACCTTCACTGCCACCCATTGGGAGCCAGGACAGGAGAGGAAAGAAATCTGGAGATGGTCACCAAACCAGGCACCAGGTCAGGCTGTAGACCCTGACAGAGGTTGACAAGGCCAACCAAGGAGCTCCCTCCTTCTTCCCCAGTTCAAGCTCTCAAAGACTGGAGAAAGAAGGCAAGCATGGATGGGATTTTTAATACATGGCCCCAGGCAGAATTATCACATTTCTGAGACAATATGCCAAAAAGCTGGGAATCCATGCACAAAAAAAAAAAAAAAAAGGTATATGGGACACTACCTTAAGAAATACTGTTTTTTCAGAGGGGTGCTCAGCATGCACCCAAGGTTCTCAACAGGGACTCTTGGATCTATGTACCCCTCCCTGGGCCACCCCTCAATCTGCTTGTTCACAGGATGGTTTGGGTTGGAAGGAACCTTGAAGATCATGGAGTTCCAACTCCCTGCCGTGGTCAGGGACACCTCCCACAGCCCAAGGTGCTCCAAGCCCCATCCAACCTTCAACACTGCCAGGGATGGGGCAGCCACAGCTTCTCCGGGCAACCTGGGTTGATCCCTGTTGTTGATTTTGCCCTGTGAAGTTGCAGCAAAATGCCCATCTGTTTCATTAAGCTATTCTTTAAAGACCAGCATATTAGCGAAGAGATGACATTTCCAACAGTGGTCTTTTGCAAAAGAAGAACAGCAAATATCTTGAAGCCAACATGTAACTATTAACTGAAGCTGCAAGGAGAAACTCGGAGTTAAAATGTACATCTTCAGCAAGTCTGCCTGTGCTTCTTCCTGCTGCCTTTTACTGAGCTGTGAACTTACTACTTACTTTTTAATGTCAAGCAAGTCTATTTTACAGGGTTTTGCTTAGTGCATTTGATTTCTTTTATATTGCTTGTTCTGGCTGTGCTCAGCTGCTATTCTCACTCAGCAACTGAGCCGATTTGTTGTTGGTTTACTGGTGTGCATTCAGTGCTCTCAGCCATACAAGACACCCCAGAGAGTGCTTTTGCTTTTCAAATATCTTCCCATCTGTTTGTGGTTTGCAAATAGGTCATAGGGGTGGCACACCATGACTTGCAACATCTACAGACAGAAATAGAGGAGCTAATTTGGTCAGCAGAGAGAAATACTCTCCTCTGTGCCTTTAGTCTTGCACATATCTGCATTCTCCGAACACCTCCACTATTAATGGATCCAAAGTATTTCATGTAACACATCTATTATTTTAACCAACCTACTAGCACAACAGGTATCTCTTAGCTAAAAACCAGGAATTGCTACAGTATAACTTGGTCGCTATACGGTGAAGCCACAGCTTTGTTCAAGTGCTTTGCTACCAAACCCAAGTTACTGAACCTAATGAAACTGTGCAAGTGCTGAAGTGCTTCACCAGACAGAGGTCTCAAGGAAGGTGAACTGGAGCTTGCTCTCTACTGTCTGTGCAAATCTATGAATGGTTTATGCTCCAGTTATACTCCAGGAACAATTCCTAAGAGGCTACAGATCTGTGACTATTTAACTTTGCGATTCTATAGAGAGCTTCTGATGATAGGCACTAAGTGCTTTAAAAACATAATTAATGCTCAGAGCACTCCTGAGAGGGAGCTAAGTATATGACTTAGACTTTACGTCACCTGAAGTAGGACTGTCCTGGCCTTGTTCTCCATGAAACATTTGGTCCAGTAGGATACAGAGTACGACAGGGTTTCAATCCCATTGGATTTGGCGCTCCATGAGAACACAAGAGAAAACACACCTCACTCCTTCACTACGTGGTCAAACACAGCAAATAATTTGTCAAAGGTGACTTCCCCAGAAAGAGATCAGTGTTTAGAAACAGAATCTGAGTTGTCACAATTAAAAGGTCTCAAAATGTGCCTTTTGCCAAACTCCTCCTTGGGAGGGACTGCCCTGCATTTGCCATATGGTACCACAACTTCCCAGGCAGATGCAATCCACATGTCCATTTTCTCTACCACCCTTCCAGCCCACTAGCACAAACATTTTCTTCTTCTGTCTTTTCATCCTACCTTATTTACCATTCCTTAAGGTTCCTGGTGATCAGGGCAGTCTCCTACACTACATCCCTTGAATGCTTTCAGCCTTTTCCTCCATCCCTCACCTCCTGTCCCTGGGACTACACACCCCGTGCCAAGTCATGGCTGGATCCTGCTCTGGAGAAGCCAAGATCAGGGCAGAGATTCCTACAATATAAATAAACTCACCCTTAAAATTAATGCCAATGAGCAACCTTCTACCTCCCCAGCATATAGGAGTTCAACGTTCTTTTTGTGGCAATACTTATAGTTTTTAAAAAAATTGTTTAAATGCCATCGCTTCTTCTGGACATGCAGAGAGAAGGATTTGTCAGGGACATATTGTAAGTAACATCTCGCAAGTAAGGCATCTCGCAACCACTCAGTGTGTGATACCTTCCCTTTTGCTCTTGCCCCTCTTTAGGGAGAAATGCCATTACCCTGAGAGGTATCTCCTCTCATCCCTGAGAGGATTAGAGGACTTAAAGATGAAAAAAGGTTGTTGTACAACACCCAGGATCTCCCAATTAATTTATCAGCTCCTTGCCTTTCCAGGTCAGCTTTACCAAGGAATCAGATTCCTGGTGGAAAATGCAGCTGCAGTAGACACTGAGCTGCCAGATTTTGAGCCCTATATCTTTACTGTTCAGCCAGGTGCTATGGAAAGATGCCCTAAAAAGATTCTCTTTCCAGGGAAGGAAGGTGTTGCTTACAATCCCCCCATAACAATTACAAATCCAATGCTTAGATTGCAGAATGAAAACCAGACCTTACTGGGAGCTCAGGGTACACAAAGGGAGCTGAGGACCTCTCACAGGACAGGGTCACACTCTCCATGAGTCATGTGAAGGCTGAAGGGAATCATTTCTTTTCCTCCCATTCTTTCCCAAAGAATCCTTCTAGGATCTGCTGCTTTTTGTTTTCTTCCCACTTGCCATGACAAAGCCTCCCACACACCCCAAGTTTGCAGACTGTTTTCTCCTTGGAGAAATCATTTATTTATGAGCAATACACAACTTCTACTTCAGATGCAAGTCAAGAGAAAAAACAAAAGCATTACATTCATTTCTCCATGTTTACTTATTAAGGATATACCACCTTTGGTCAACCCCCTCGGGGTATTGTTTCTATGACTGGACCTACAATTCACAGAGAATAGGAAACATTGAGCAGGAAGCTCAACGTAAGGAAAGGCTGTAAGATGCTCTCCCAACACATTTTTTGAGTTTAAATTTTTAGTTTACATACTCTAGAAGGGGAATGTGGAAAACTGAAGTATTTTAAGCACTTGCTCTTCAGCACGGCTTTTCCAGTGTCAAGTTTTCCATCACGCCAGCAGTTCACCTCTCTGCTTCCACTTGGGCCACCTGGCAGTGCTACAAAAACCCTGCACTCACAGCCCTTCTTGCATCTCCACAGTCAAGTGGCTTTCCAGAACACAGCCCTGGATCCCCAGCCACAAACCCAACCTCTGCACCATCCAGCCCCTCCTCTCCCTTTTCCTTCATCTCTGGCATCTCATCCCTACCTGTGTTCATGGTCTTCAGAAACACCCTCCAGTGACACCAAGATGCTGAAGTGATTTCTTTCTAAGGGGAGCATTGATGTCTGTTGGTGTTAAGCTTCTAACTGCTGACACCATTCATCCCTCTTTTCCCCAAAAGGGATGCTTCCCACTTTAATTTGCCATATGAGATTACCAGCAGATAACCCCAGGTAACAAAACCCCTTTTCTTCTAAATAACCATGCTAAGCACAATACTAGGCTGCTCTGGATTTAATTCTCTGGATACAATCTTACTCAGTTTTCAAATGATTGATAGACACCCCATCAGAAACCTAGACTCCAAACTACCAAGTTCAACATGTTCAGAGGCTGCTGCTGATTTGGCATCAATCCACATCTCAGGTGTGCCCTTGTGGGCTGAAAACAAAGACTGCAGGATTTTTAAATCTGAAATATGGAGTTTAACTTCATAGCTCTGTGAGAACTTTCCCTGGAGAAAAAACAGAAGGGACTGAGAGAACTGTGAACCTGAGGCACTTGCTGGTGCCTTGCTGAGCTCCCCACAAAAATTGGAACAATGGATTAGATAAATTTGCATAAGGAAAAGTAAGCTCTGTGCCCCACAAACTGGAGTCCTGAGCCCTGGCTGGAAGAGCACAACCTGCATGACAGCACCTGAAGGCACAGCAGTGTTGGCCATTACTCTTCCATAGCTTCCTCTCCAGATTAAACCAAGTATCAGAACTACCAAACCTAAGTTGCTCATGGCTTCATTGCAGTCCAACTCCACAGGAATCCTTCACCTGATTTCCATAAGCCTTAAGTCACATTCCTCCTCATCTAAAACAGCAATTTGCTGAGGGTCACCACATTTGGAGCTGAAAACTTAACTGACTCTCATTTCAGATGCCAGAAAAGTTTTCCCTCTGACACATCACCCCCATTACCTACTTCTACCTGTCATCACTTCTTGAAGGTACAAACCTAATTCTGGTTCCAGACAGATAAGTAGCAGCTTGAACCAGATTTTTTTTTTTTCCCATGTGCATGCAGATGCTTAATGATCTATGCTGGGGGAAGGAGAGGAGAGGATAAGACACACAAAAATAACATAATTGTGCTGCTCAAGGTTTCAGTTCCAAACTGGGTTATGGAACTGGCAAGAAAGGTAGTTTGAGGTACTAAAAAACACCTTAGTAAAAACAACAAAAAATCCTCTTTAAAAGGACAGATTGCTGAGAGGATACATTTAGACAGACAGCATCAACTCCTCTAGGCTAAACCGTCATATTTCCAACACAAGTGCTCCTGTAAGAAAAGTGCTCATTTCAATTAGACCAGTCTCAAAAATCAATTGTGCCTGGACCAAATCTTTTGAAAGAAACAACACACACCATCATCACCACCTCAAAAAATCCCCTCACCCTTCTCTGCCTGCCAACATGTGCAGATGCCCTGCAAATCCAGAGAGAAACCACTGCACACTGGGATGCCAGCTCGGGAGGGAACTGGACTCTGGAAGGTACTTCGAGTAAATAAAGGCTAAGTGGACGTTTTTGGCTACACTTGGGATGCCCCAGCACAGCTCTTCTGGTCTCGCAAAACCAAAAGCAGAGATAAAAACTTCAGGATGAGAATTTCTGACAGGAAAAAAAAAAGGGGGGACAATATATGTTTAATAATTTTTCAAAAGGCCTCAGGGCAAATTCTCCAATTTTTGCACAGATTAGTTAGAGCAATTAGTTAAGTCATCAACTGTAAGGTCTGTAAAGCTGAGTGTCATTTTATTGTTTATTTGCACTGAGCTTACCTCAATGAGATCTCGATACATGCCTGGATTTCCTAAACACTACCTAGGTACAAATAACTAATGACAATCACAGTAAGTGGAATAGATTTAAGGTGACTGTGAGGCTCCAGGAAAAAGATGTTAATCCCTACAAATTTATCACCCTCGAACGTGCCTCAGCAGGGATCTGACGCTGAGCCAAGGGTTGTGTGTGCTGGTGGCAAAGTTGGTAACTACAAACTATGCTCTGTTCAAGACTAGCAAACTGTACAGGATTTGATCAATGCACTGATGAGACTCAGGGGACTAAACAGAATTTTACCAAATTTGCTTTTATCTTTTGCAATGTCAAAGTCACATCTCCAGCCAACACTGGCTGCCACTCCACTAACATTGCCTGTATTTTATAAAACCAACATTCCTCCCAAGGCTGAAGCTGCATCTCATTTGGGAGAGCAAATCCCATCTCCTGACTACTACTAGGCTATGCAATGTAGGAGGAGAAGGAAAGACAGCTGCATCACAAATTACCAGCAGGAGACTTTTATCAGCATCTGAGGAGCAACTTTTATCTATTTCTTGGCATCCCAGAATCACCGAACCGTTCTGGTTGGAAAAGATCTTCAAGATCATCATTCTTCCAGCACTGCAAAGGCCACCACTAACCCATCTCCCTCAGCACCACATCTACACGACTTTTAAACTTTAAATTCCTCCGGGGATGGATACTCCACCAATGCCCTATGCCAGGGCCTGACAACTCTGTCACTGAAGAAATTGCTCTCAATCTACACCTCCCCTGGAGCAATTTGAGGCCATTTCCACTTGTCCTATCACTTGTTCCTTGGCAGAAGATAACAAACACCACCCCATCCCTTACTACAACCTCCTGTCAGGGAGTTGTATTATGTCAGAGAATCTCACACAACTTTCTAAGGTAAGTTGATCAGATTTTGTGTTTCTAATTACAATTATCTCTTATTCTTCAACACCTGGAAAGCCAACATTTCCAAGCATCCCTTACCTCTCACTTCACAGGGAGCACATAAGGCAAAATGGGCACTCAGAAAGCCCTTCAAGGAATATTTTTCCACACAGGGCTGTGTGTGGGATGTGTCAGTCAGGGGGGGCACAGCAGCCCTACAGGACCCTCAGTGTCCCTGCCAAAGGGCAAATTGCAAAGGAATGTTTTAAGATGAGGAAGCAGGGGAAATGGTTCCCATATGAACTCTGAAACAAATACAGGTCATTGCAAACCCCATATGGTACATGTCTGTAACTGTCTGCAGAAAGTAACTTGCTCTTCATGTTAAAAAAAAAACAAAAACCAACAAAACCCCGCTGTGCTTATTTCTGGCGTTTATTAAAACCACCTCTGAAAGTTGTGCATTAGTCTGTGCATTAGTCAGATGAAATCGTAAACAGCTGCAAATCATTACATATATATAATCTACATAAATACATGCACAGGTCTAATCCTATGATATGCCAGACTTAGTAACCAAGTCCCAGATCCTATTTCCTACTATTAGTACCAGAAATAAAATTTTTCAGGTAATCCCAGTTAATGGAGAGGAAAAAACTCAGTAACTTTTCCTCAGTTTTCATCCCACAAGCAGACTATTGTAGTCACTGTTCCTCTGTCTAAAATAAGCACAAGTTTTCCTTCACATGATTCACTATTATGTTACATTTAAACAAAATCCATACGTTGGCACCAGCTACTAAAATGCCTCACAGCCCAAGCTAGCAGCACTAGCTCCATAAAGCTAATTTTACCCTTCCAGCACTCACTCCACTTTTTTGAGCAATCTGCTCCATGAAGCCACACATGACTGCAGTATCCCATCAGCAATAAAGGAAAAGCAATAAATCCCTGATGGCATTGCACCCAGGTTTAGGTAGAAAATCTGTTATTTAAATGCAGCCAGATAAGCTGATACCAGGTTCCTGGAAGAACCCAGAAATCTTTAGCATACACAGAGGATCAAGACCACAGATTAAAACTCTCCCAAAGTTCAATCAGCTGCAAGAGCACCCCACAGAAAGCAGCATGTTGGCATCCCAAGGGCTCTCTGCCAGCACGGGCAGCCCCCTGCACCCCCTCCATGGCTCCCATCCAGGCAGTAGTCCTACTGAGTCCTACAGACTACTGGCTTAGTCCTACTGAGCAGATCAACTAGACATGTCAACTAAACAAAACACCACTGTAAGAAGAAAAGAAAAGGCAAGAACATCAGCAGGATAGTAAATGAAGAGCGATGAGTTTGCATTAGCATGCAGCTATTGAGCTGCAGTGTTATCTAACACATTAGAGCTGCCTGCCAGGGAAGGCAGCCCGATGGCCCCTTCCTTCCCTCCAGGGCTGGCACAGCTCCCAAATACACCTCTTCTGAATCCCACCCAGCAGCCCAGGATCCTTAGGGTTCATTTCACCTCCAAAAGTGCTGAGCAGCTTTAAAAGCCTTGTACCGTAGTGGACTGAGGTTATTTTTAATTCCGAATGATATGAGCTAAAGGTTGAACAAAAATCTCTCCCTACAAGGTTTGAGACAAGTAATTAATGACCTTTGTCAGTTATTTCTGCATGCTGTGCTACTGCTACAGAAATACACAAAACTTCATTTAATCACTTGCTGATTGGAGATTCATTAAGTCTTCTTATGCCTAAAAAAGCAGTCCACAGGCATTCATATACATAAATTAACTAAAGACAGTCCAGGGCAAGGCTGAGAATTTGTCTGACCACAGCCACTCCAGAAAGCACTGCAGTTATCCAAGTGTGTCAGCCCACCAAATCAATAATACCAACATCTAACTTATTCCCATCTATGCTATCAATCACACACCAAGAAGTCAAAGTTAAGATTGGCAGGAGGCAGGAAAGAAAGAGGACAGTCTCCTAGCCAACAGCTAAGTGTTGAAGGCAGCCAGATAGAGAGTGAGCGTTAGATAAAAAACACAGAATTCTTGCATCTTTCTGTGCATCTGACTGAAAATGTTTTCAAGCATTAAAGACATTGCAAACCAAGGGATGTTCTTCAGCATTGAGGTGGCAACCATTCAACTGCAGGAAGACAAGTTGCCTGCAGTCTGCTGTTGCAGGAGAAGTAACCTCACTGCTTTGCTGTAGCCATCCCTTGCAGGACCAGACTGCCAAGAGGGGAGAATTCTGTTCCTCCCAGAGAGCTCCAGGTCTCAGGATTTGGGCCAGAATAAATAATGGCAGTAACGTAAAGTAGGTAAAATCAAGAAGAGTGCTATTAATTCCTCTTTGTATTCTATTTTGGATTCCACATCTTTTCTTGAAAAAGGAGCAGGCAAGCATGCAAGGCTCATGCTAACACAAACACTAAACAAGATACCAATATTATGTGAGTACCACCTTCCAAAGGCAGCAAGAGGTGATTAAGATAAGAAGGGGGAAGACTGTGCAGGGATTAAAGAAAAGGCACAGCAGGAGCATGAAAGGGATGTTTGCTGGAGCGGATCCAAGCAGCATTACTACAGACCCACTTACCTCCCATGTCATTGCCCCATCAGACTGCTGAAGCACATCACAACCTGTTAAGAGACCTCAGCCTCCTTCACAGCACGAGACACACATTTCAAAACTGCTGTACACGAGCATATTTGTCATCTTGGGAGCTCTTAACTCATCTCCACATCATCTTGCATCGGTGCCCAATGCGAACGCGCACCACAGCAAACTGCAGCAGCCCCAGTCCTCAGAGCAACACAGCTGCTTTCCACTGATTCCACACAAATTGTTTGGTACCTGCACACAGCACCAATCCTGCCCATGCTGGGTTCTGCTGCTCATAAAACACACATATGCAGAACCAGCTGTAGGTGTTGACAGAGAAAAATTATCTAATGTCTCTGCTCTTACAAACCATTTCTTTTGCAGCCTGGATGCTCCCAGCTGTGATATGGCAATGCAAAAAAAGTTTTCCATCCTCTAGGAAAATGAGAGCTCTGTTTTAGGCATCTGACATTCAATTTGCATACCCTGCAAGATTTTTCACACTAGCACCTATAGCCAGGTGTTTAAGCAGATTTAGGCTCCAATTTTCACCAATTTCATTACATGTTAAATCATACTTGGAAATTACACATGACCAATTTGTCCAGCAGCAAAATTAAATCATGACAATCCTTCCTCCTGGCACATCAGGATCCTTGCAGGCACAGAAGAAAATTCTTCTGACACCATCTGTGTTCCCATTCCCAGTGCGATCCTGACAGCTCCTGTTGTGCCTGATCCTCACAGCTGTGGATGCATTTACCACGCCAGGCAGTGAAGATGGGCAGAGATCTCCTCCTAGCACATCCCATTTTCCTCATCAGGTGCAAAACTGGTTTGGGGACAGCACCAGGGCTCCATCTATTTTGTCAATTGCTCACTCAGCACTTCCCCAGTGTGCAGTGTGACCATGCACCAAGTAACTTGTCTCAGGATTCAGCACTGCTTGGACCTCAATGCAGATATCACAGATCAAGGTCTGGGGTCCTAAGTGGTGGGACAACCCCTCCTTTTCTCCCCATGACATTCCAGAAGCATGAAGAAAAGGAAGCACCTTAAGCCACATTACAGCCCAAGCCAGTCTGAGTCACCACAGAGTGGTTTGGGTTGAAGATCATCAGATCCCAACCCCCTGCCATGCCCAGGGACACCTCCCACAGCCCAGGGTGCTCCAAGCCCCATCCAACCTTCAACAGTGCCAGGGATGGGGCAGCCACAGCTTCTCTGGGAAACCTGGGACAGGGGCTCAGCACCCTCACACTAAAGAATTTCTTCCCAATATCTAACCTAAATCTCCCCTCTTCCTGTTTAAAGCCATTCCCCCTTCAACACCTTCAGCTGATAAAACCCAGACAACTCTGATACACACAACTCTGAGCCCATCACACCCTGCAGAGGGGAGGGAACTCACACCACTGGCAATGTCTGCAGAACTTGGAAGCTGAACTTACCATAAAGCTTTGTGACACACCCTCGGTTTTCTAAGGAACATCTGGGTTTGGGAGAACAACTGCAAATACTCACAAGTCCAGTTTGAAGGGGCTGACGGTGCTTTTGGTAGCCTAATGTGCTTTTCCCTATGCATACCAACAGAGTATGCATAGAGTTGTAACAGAGTAAAGTTAATAAACTTTAAAAGCTAACGATATGCTTAAGTGGAGCTGGGTCATAGAACACTTCCACAAGGCAATAAAAAAATGAATAGCAGGAACTGGACTCTTTTCACAGACGACCTTCAACAAGACAAGAGGACACAGTCTTAAGTTGTGCCAGGGGAGGTTTAGGTTAGATATTAGAAAGAATTTCTTCACGGAGAGGGTGATTAGGCTATGGAATGGACTGCCCGGAGAGGTGGTAGATTCTCCGTCCCTGGAGACATTTAAAAAAAGACTGGATGTGGCACTCAGTGCCATGGTCTAGCAACTGCTCCGGTGGGTCAAGGGTTGGACTAGATGATCTCTGAGGTCCCTTCCAACCCGGCTAATTCTATGATTCTATGATTCTATGATTCTATGACAGATCTGCAGAGGCCAGAAAGGAAGCCTGAGGCCTGGCTGAAAGACAGTCCCATGGTTTGGTACCTGCTGCCATTTGTAGGTGGGAAAAGACACCCAGTCCTTTCAGTAAGGGCTGACAGTTCTGTGATGGGAGAACACAGTCCAGCCCAGCTTCACTTCAGACTCCTACCAAATTTGAATGACAGATGAAGATGTCTGGCATTGAAGGAAACTATACACATTTAGGCATCCTTGCAAATCAAGCCCAGTATCTAACTGCTGGCATGGAAATACCTGCAGCTTTCTGATATATGGTGCCAGAGTATATTCTAGTCTGGAAATAGATCATCCACTTAATGCATGTACCAAAGAGATAAATGTTCGAGGGGTTTAATAGCACCCTTGATAATAGGACTTGTAATGGATTTTTAAAGTGAATTTAAGTCTGAGGGAAGGTACTACACTGATGCTCCTGGAAGCCTAAATCCTGGTGTGTACTGTCCCAGGAGCCATTTTCAGTGTAGAAAAGAACACTTTAAAGAAGAGAGGTGTGTAATTCATCAACAGGGGAGCAAAGCAAAGGCAGGGGGGGCTGCTACATACCTACTCCCAACTCACCCACAAAATGCTCACTTGTGTGGAAGGGCTTTGTCACATCTGCACCGTTTTCTACTTCTGATCAAAGGACAAAGGGAGAAGAGAGGAGAGAATCCCAGGAGAATATGTAAGCCTGAGACTGGCAAAATCTCTGAAGTCTGTAATCTAAACCCTTGCCGTGGCCACACTAAGGTCCTGTGTGGCCCAAGATGTCAGCATGGATCCTCTCTCCTTGCTTTTCCTCTCTAGCTTAACTCAACCACATTTCCCAACATCTTTAGCCCCTATCCCACCAGTCCTGATAGATCCCATACATCAGAGATACTCAGCAGGACCAGAGTCAGAAGCACCAGTCCAGCAGCTGCTTATGTCTACATATCTGTGCTTAATTTAAAACCCATGAGTATTCCATTGCATGCCACACAGCACCTTTCCCTGGATCTCAATTGCAAAAACACCCCAAAAACCAAAGCCCCTCGAACCCCACTTGTCTGCTGAAGGGAACACAAAGACCTTGCTGTACACAAAAGCTGCCAAGCACTTGCTTAACCTCACAGAGGTCAATTAACACCAAACAGAAACAAACAAGCACACAAAAAACTCAATAATAATTTAACAGGAAGGACAGCAAGTGAAAAGTGTGGTGCATAATGAGATATCACAAATAAGTGATCTCAGAAAGGGCAGACAACATCAAGTGCCCTCTTCAGTGACCACTGCTTTGAAAATTCTCTTTTTGCTTCAGAGTTCTCTATAAACCCCAGCATCTCTGTCACACAGCCCCAGATGTAACACGGTACAAAAGTAGAGATGAATATGCTTTAATTCAGGGCAGAAGTCTAAAGAAAATGGGCTGCCTTAGGTACTTTCTGTCATTCACCTTCAAGACTCAGAAGAGACCTAGCAACTCATCACTGGTGTAGCTGGACTTAGCAAATCTCTTTCTTTTACCCCACAGATTAAGGTCACAGAAGATCTGGACCATTGTGCATTTTCCCCTCACTCTTGCAGGAGCTGTGTTGATAGGTTGCTGTCAGCATTTTCCTTCCAATCTATACCTTTAAGTTGAAAATATGAACTTGCTCTGAAGTGAAAAGGCATACAAGCTTCTGCCTTGAAGCAACTGTTTTAGAAAATGTGTTTAGAAAACTGTTTTAAGATCCTCCTGTGGTAGAAAAGAGCAATAGGGAAGAAATATCCATGATTGTTTATATTATTAATTATAATTACCATAACCTTCGGCCTTGGCAAAGTAGAAAAGCATTGCTTTCTGGGAAAAAGGACTTTGGCAAGATTTTTAGTGCTGAATACCTAAAGCTAAGCTCTTCAAGATATGTCTTGAGATTAAAGAAATTTCCAAAGGCATATGTGAAAGTTAAATGCTTTGATTTTTCCAAAGTTTGGTAGAATTGCAATCCTGCAGACTCTTGTGTATCCTTTTATCTTAACACGCTGTTGAGCAGCTCTGCTGGTGAACCTAATTTAAGCACTGTCTAAGCCTAACTTGTGTAAAAGCCTAAGTCCTACTGATTTCTGACAAATTTGTCCTTCAGTCCACACAGATCCTTTTGAAAATGTACCCTTTGATTCCTCTTCACATCATCTAATGCCATGCCCTTGGAAATCTCCTCCTTACACAGAAAGCAGTTTGCTTTGCAAGAATGTGTCGAAAAGACTGACACCACTCTTGCTCTACCATGAATTGCTTTATTCCTTATCAACTGTGCTGTCAAGATCTTGCAGTTTTTTTTTATTTGATGGGAATATAAATGAAGATTATATAGTACTTTATGAAAAAAGACTGGGCAACATGGGGACGCAAGACAGAATGAGAAGGTGAAAGTGATTTTTCTCCTGGAATGACTTTAATATAAATATTTTGTTTATGTTAATGTAATTATTTTAATGTAAATAGTGCAACATTAGCATTAACTACAGTACAACAAATCAGGAGGAGCTATGTGCCAGGTGCTCCTCTGTGGAGCTGCAGCACACCTGAGGCTCTGCTGCTGCTGGGGCAGCAGGAGCTTCACCAAGCCCAGGGACTCACCCACACATCCCCTCTGCAGGTACACCCAAACCCAGCCCTGGCCATGCAACACTCAGGCAACCTGTGCCTATAAACAAACTATTATCCAGCATTGCTGAACATTAGGCAGCCCAGGGATAATTTAAATTACGAGTCCAACAACTTAATCCAGAGACAGCCTCACCTGGAAAACCAGTGATAGTCACACAAGCCTTGCTCTGTGCATGACTTTTGCTGCCAAGCCTTGCACAATGCAAAAACAAAAACACCAAAAATCAACACAGTTGTTCATTCCAGATCTTTATCCCAAATTCAGCTCCAGAAGGAGGTGTTCACATTCCCATCCAGGTGCTTCCCCCACCCCCCGCCCCCAGGTGGTAGGACTGGCTGTCAGCACAAATCCCTGGCTGGAGATTTCTCCAGGAGGAGATGGCCACAAGATGAAAGGTAAGAGGAGTCACAGGGTACAGAGGAGCAAGGGAAAAGATGCTCATGGCTGAAACATTGAAAAGAACATTTGCCTGGCAAAGCAGGAATCAAAGCATTACAGATTTAATGCGGTAACAATCACTCAGCACATCCTCTCCTGGGGGCTGAAACATCCTCCCCTCCTTCATGGGATAAAGATGTGAGGCTATTAAGTGGAGAAGGATAGAGTGAGCTGTGTAAGCACTCAGGACAAGTTAGTATGTGAGCTAATATGAACAGATGAAGCCTTTGGGCAGCCACTCTGCCTGTCTGTCCCAACACACAGAATGTGACAGCTGCCGCTTGCCTCCTCCTCTCCTTCCCAACAAGGCACACAGGCAGTTCAAGGGCTATGCTCCACCAACGTGGGGGATAAGCACTGAAAATTAAGACAAAAGCAATTCCTAAATGCCCCAAAATGTTCTGGCCCTTTAGTATAAGGACAGCCAAGGTTCAGCTACTGGCAGAGGATGATATACATCAGAGCTGAGACTCTCGTATGGGATTGCTGGCTCACTCAAGCACCACACCGGCCTAGGGCACCTTGCTTAACCACTGGCATCAACCATCACCTTTTGTGCAGCTCTGCAATCCTTCCCATGTTGTTGAATGGAAGAGAAATACATTGACCTTCAGGATTCACAATTACAGACCAACACGTGGCTGGGTTTATCAGCTGAAGCAAACCTGCACACACAAACACACACACACAGCCTAAAAACTGAGCCCCTGTGAGCTGCACTGAAGATATTTATCAATTTCTTTGGGAAGCTTGCACAGTTACAGACCACACAGTGCTGCTTCTGTGCATTATCTAAAGAAGGCTTTGAGCCTCCAGTGCCATCACTTTGTCCTGGTGGAGAAGTCCTATCCAGTATCACAACATGAGGTTTACTGAACCATTCTGCAGAACTCAGGAGGGCCATGTCCTCTCCTCGGTTCAAAACTCAGACAAAAAGGCTCCTCTCACTCACAGCCATGCACTGCAGATTGCCAGGCACAGTGGTTCCAACCACAAGCTTATAATATTTCTCTACAAACAGCACTATAGTACCACAGTTGAAGTCTGTGGTTGTATTTGAAAAGCAGACTATTAATTTTACCATAAAAATGCATCTAAAACCAATAGAGCATGACAAAAAGCCTGAACCAAAGAACCTATTTACTAGTTTTTCATAAACATAAGCCTGTAACAGGAACACAAAATCCCAGAACAATGCAGTGAAAGCCTCACAGAGACCTCCTTGTGCACTATTGCTCACTCTACCAGGACTTTAGAAGCTATATCCTAGGGAAAACTAAAATGCTTCTTTCTCAAAATGGAAGTCATTTGTCATCTCTTAATGGCCAAACACTCCATCTCACAGTGAAAAGACTTTCTCTTGAGTTTATGTTAAAGGACAAGGAAGTATGGGGCCACTGCTTTTGAGAGCAAGCTGATCAGAGCCTGTCAGGATCAACAAATAAATAACCAGGGAGCCCTATGCACTTTATACAAAATATCAGGCTATGCAAATTTACCTTTTTAGCCTTTCCATGTTTGTAGTAAACTTTGCAGAAGTCCGACAACAGGAATTACAAAATACAAATCACCAAAAAGACAACAGATTTCAGCGCCCAATTTTCACTTCATTAATGATGCCATGCATGGAATTGCTGATCAGGCTCAGAAGTGCCACCACTGCACAGGCCTCCATACAGCTGTACCCCCCAGCTACTTACCCATCATCTGCTCAGTTAGTCCTTGCAGTATATTGTAGAATCATGGAATTATCAAGGCTAGAAAATGCCTCTAAGATCATCAAGTCCAACCAAGCCCTAAAACCCCTAACCACCATACCATCCACTGTAGCACCTCATCTACCATCTTTGGAACACCTGCAGATATGGTGCCTCTACCACCTCCTTGGACAGCCTGTTCCAATGTTTAACCACTCTTTCTGTGAAAATTTTTTTTCTAATATCCAACCTGAACGTCCCCAGGTGGAGCTCGATCCCATTTCCTCTTGTCCTATTGCTGGTCACCAGGGAGAAGAGGCCTCACTACAGCCTCATTTCATTGTAGAAAGCAACGAGGTCTTCCCCTCAGCCTCCTCTTCTCCAAGCTGAACAGCCCCAGTTCTCTCAGCCTCTACTCATCAGACCTGTTCTCCAGACCCCTGATCAGCCCAGTTGCCCTTCTCTGCACCCTCTCCAGCACCTCCATGTCCTACTTATTCTGTGGTGTCATTCCCCCCCCCCCAAAAAAAAAAATCCACATATGATCAGAAAGTTAAAAGAGATGGGTCAGAAACTAACTGGAAGATGTTACAGTCCTGCTGCTTCTGCCAGCACAGACCCAAGAAATATTCTTGAAAAAAATATGCAGAGATAATGGCATTGCAATGCAGGGGGAACAGAACATGTTAAAATACTGCAGAGCATCAGTGAAGAGGCTGAAGACAACAATAACCCTGGTGCAGAGTACACCGTGGAGAAGAGACCATGACATGTGGGTATGGTGGCACTCTGGGAAATGCTCTTTCAAGGACTGGTTGCAAGTGGCTTCTGTGGCAGTAAAAGCCCAGCAAGAGCTGTTGCTCCCCAGAAATAAAGAGGACAACTGAAAACAATTGGGTTTTATTAAGGCTCACTCAACAGCAGCAGAATTCAAGCACAGAAAGCAGCAGCACCAAGTCAGTTGTTTTCAACAGGCAAAGGCAGAGAAGGTCAAGGATGAAGCTGGAGCATAAAAATATGAAAAGTGCCACATAGGAAGCACACTGACCTCCAGGTGAACACGCAGACAGGCACACTTTCCATTTTTTTTTAAGACATAAGAGTCAATCTTGCAGCTATGTAGGACAGTCCCTGGTAAGAAATCTGATGCTGGGAGGATCTATGTGAAACAGTTTGCAGAGCCTGCTGGAAGCCCCTAAATAAATGCTTGATAAAACTGTTTTCCCAACAGAAAAACATAGCAAACCATGATTTAAAATTTAAAAGAACAACCTTAAAAGAACTGCCAGCTACCCCTGCTATGGGTCTCATGTGAATTGCCATGTTCTGCAAACACTGAAGAAGTTCTTGGAGCTGATCAAGCAGATTTGAAATGCACAGCAAAGCAAAAAGGACTGCGTCAGTGCTACAGAAAAAAACAAACAAAAAAACCCACTTTCCCCCCAGTTTAGATTTATCTGTTCCTAGCAGAGACTTACAGAGGGTGACAGTGACAGAGCTGATGGCACCTAACACGATCATTTTTCCCCCTCGCATGAAAAGCGCAGCAAGAACCCAGCACCAGAAGCAGCAGGGAAGGTATTTGTGGGACTGCAAGAGGTCAGTCGTACCCATATTATTCTTATCCAACATTTTCATGAAGAAATATAGTTTTTAGAGGACTTCTAATACATCATAGTGGAGTAGCAGGTAATCCCACTCAGTCTTCATCCTGCATCAACTGTGGCACAGAGCAAGGAGAGCACACATGGTCAGAGGTCAGGCAGCATGACAGCAACTGGAGAGCTGAAAGAGCAGCCAGGAGGCAACACAGTCACTGTCTCTGCAAGATGCAGTCCCTCACACTCCCTTAGAACCAGGGAGAGCTGAAGCACCTCCCAGGTTAACATCACCTGCCTTTCACAAAGCAAGTCTGAAGAGGGGAAAGGGTTCACCTCAACTACTACAGTAGGAAGAAGGACCCACTTGTGACAGCGAGGAGAGGTACAGTTCGTGTTGAACTGATAACTCATCTAGTCTTGGCTTAAAAGTTGATACATTTTTTTTTTTGCAAATTCCAGGCACTCTCCCAGGAACACTGACGCAGCTTCTTGGTATGAATCCAAGACAGTTATCTCTCAGTCATTCTGCCTCGTTGTTAAAGATAGGAGGAAAAATGTCCTTTGTGAGTAATTCTAAATTGTCTCTAACTGAATTGTCTGCAAGGATCATAGAGACACATACTGACAGAATCTCCTTTTGGAGAAAGGGAGGTGAGGTTATTTTAGAAAATACATGTACTCCTATATTTTTAGTCCCATAAACCTACCTTACAAGAAGCTGTAGACTCATCTTGCATCCATTTTTCAGTGTAAAAGTACATAATTTTTGGTTGATCCATACATCAAAGCACCGAAATGACCACTGAGACATTTTGTACCCTTTATCTGATGTCCTACGGCTGCTACTGAGTCAATTTTTTTCCCCCTAAGAATTCTTAAATCTTACATTTAAAATAATGTATTCGCAGATGTTCTCTGCACTTTTTGTTCAACTGAATTCCCTTTAGTTTAGTTCCTAGTAACCATCTTCCTTCCCATGCTCCCTCTCACCTTGTAGTACAAGCAGCAATAATGGAACATGTTGCAAGCTCAACTTCTGTCATTTCTCAAAGCCCCCTGATCTCTCTAGCGGGACAGAGAAGCACAGTGGATAAAAGTCTGAAAAGCAGCAACAGCAGTGAAGGAAACTGAGTCAGACCAAAGTACTGCACTGTCACTTCATGCCCTGGAAGGGGAGGTGGTGCCCAGTGGGTCCTTTGGCAGCAAAGAGTGATTTTCCATATGTGCTTTGGCCACTCGTCATCAAACCAGTATAAGCCCTGAGCCATCAGGTTCTCACCCTCACCCAAACACTGCTGTGAGCTGCAAGCTGTCTGCAAGAGAAGCTCATAGCTGTCCTGGGGGAGGGAAGGATGGGGGCCAGAGGAAGGCCAGCTGTATGTCAGTATGCAGGCTGAACCTCAGCCTCAGGCTTTAGCCACATATAGCAATAAAAGCCAGGAAACTGCAACACTTTCCAAGACTCACTTGGCCATTAATTCCACAAAACGCCTGCCAGTTTCAGTTCATCCAGCCCAGCTGTCTGGGAAAGGTGGGACATCTACAAAAGGAAGTTATGTATAAGGGCTTTAATCTACAAGGTTAGGGACTCTGAAGGAAAAAGAAACTTCCTACTAAGCTAAGGATTGTCTGTCCTTGACTGCAAGCCTGTAGGGAACAGTCTCATCATGTGCACACACGGCGCTCCTCACATTTGGCATGGGCATCTCTCTCCACAGCAATCAATCAAGACTTGTGAGGGCACCAGGAAAAAAATGTAAAGGCAAACCTGGGGGAATAGGCTTTAACCAGAGGAAGAACCAGGATTCATGTTGGATACTTCAGAGATTTTTCTAGCTGCATCTGAGCTGAACGTTTTACAGCACTGGCTGTGTCTGTGCACACAGAGCAGATATTTCTCATTTCATACATCATTTACTCCTGCAGTGATTCCACAAAGTCACAACATGTCCTTAATACACAGAAGAGGAGAAATCCATTCTTCTCATGATCACGGTTAATGCTGGAGATACTGATCATAGAATTCTCTGCACAGCAATGCCACTTGCTACAGGATAATCACATGTCCTTAATAGAGAAATACAAGGCAAACATAGGAGAGCATCAGCTCCTTGCAATCAGAGGACAATGGTTAAACAGGGGGTGTCCTACAGTGCTTAGCAAGTTATTTATGTGCAAAGCTCCAGCCCCAAGTGGAGAATGATTCTCTCTAGAAGCTATCAACATGTTTTTGGAGAAGAAAAGGTGACTGTGGGTGGTCAGTGGACAGTCTCATGAAGCATTCAGACACTCTGACAGAACTTGGGGTACCCACAGTTCAGCTTTGACTGAAGTATCCTCCTGTCTGGGAGGACCTCTGCCATCCCTCCTCCCCAACATCTCACCAACTCAATGCTGCAGGCTGGTACCCTTGTTCATTTGCTTGTAGACTGGTGCTAAAGCCCAACTCCAACAACCTCTGGGAAAAAGGTGAGAAGCATTTTTTATAATTATATATTGAAAAAAAAAAAAAGACCACAAGAACTAGGGCAGAAAAGCAAGAAGACATGAAGCATGAAGAAAATATTTTAAGTGTAACACTGTTAGTCAAGGCTGCACAAGAGTTTATTGTTAGAGCTGCCACACTGAGACACACACATGATGTAAATAATAGGGTGACAGACCTGTAGAGGAAAAGCAGAAAAAAAGGGCACAAGCAGCATGATGTATCACTCAAAACAAGTGGTGCATAGGATGGTGTAAAACTCATCAATTAGAGCCACCCATTGAAATTTAACACAAGCCAACAAAAATTCCATTGTCTGTTGGGTCCCAGACAGCTGTCTTGAAATTAAATCAAAGATTAAGGGGAATTTAATAGTAATTTTTAGAAGGCAGAGCTACCATATGAATGAACTGGTTAGTCTGGTTAGCTCCTGGTTAGAGCTGGCAGGGAGATGGCTAAGCAAATTATTCAGGGGAGTGGTAAAAGAAGTTCACTGACTTGAATTCGAAGGTGGTATCCATCTTCTGGAAAAAGTCAGAATGTTCTTTGGGGGTGAGGGGAGAAAGAACACAAAATTTAATCAGATGCTAACATTCCATCCCAAATCTATTTGGAAATGTCTGGCAAAGGAAGTACATTTTCAAATGTTAGCCAAAGAGATGGGACTGGCAGGAGGACAGAGCACATTAAAGTGAGAAATGAAATTAAGTGCTCAAGGGAGAATTTATTAAAAACCTATTACTCTGAGATTTTTCATGCCTCTGTTTTCCTTCCCAAAACACTGACTTACTATGGATTAGCAAAGATGGGAAAGGACATCCTGAAAAAATGTACAAACTAATGTATGTATCTTATGTAAATTATAAAAGATCACAGTCTGGTACCCCAGGGGCCAAGAACAGATCCAGCCAAACTGTGCTGTTTAGCAAACAAGTCTCTAATTAACTTCACCAGACAAGGACCTCAAAAAAAATCCTACATCTTTACATGCTGCCTACCTAAACATAGGCAGCAATCTGTGTTTTGGGGTTTCTCTAACCCTTGCAAATAATTACAAAATGTATGGTGCTAGGCAACAGGTCAGCTGGTCACAGCTGTCAGGCAAATTGGTACCTGGTGATCTTGGGCACTTGTCTTTCTGCCCTGGACCTCCTCTCATGAGTCAAGATAGCAACCAACAACAGCTGCTCTGGGGGTTTTCCTGGTGGCTACATAGGAAAGCAACACCTATGGCTGAGCATGCCATCTGCTGTAATCTGAATTTAAATATTTGAAAACATTTTAGGGCAAAATTTCTCATGTGCGCTAGGAAAAAAAAACAACTCATCCCTTAGTTGAGCTCCTAGAAACAGCTCCTAGTACCTTTTAAAATGCAACTCCTTTGCATGTGTATTTGCTTTTGGCATTTGGGACTGTGTCCAGCTGGATCCAAAAACTGAGCCTCCAAGATCCCCTTATTTGTAAAGCTATGGGTCCCACACAGTTTGTAACACAAACTGCCCCACAAAAGGGCAGGCACAGGGACAGGACCTGAGCTGCTGAACCACCACAAGAAGCAGAGTGAGGAGCAGGGGCTCTGGCAATTCACCCATTTGCATCCTCATGGAAAAGCATCCTCATGCTTGGTGCTACTGCTGCCATTCCCAGGCCTTCCAGCAAATCCTCATTACACATTCACAGCTGCAGCTGACCCCTGTTAGAAAGTATTTTATTAAATTAAAACATCAGTCCCAGAAATAGATGTTTGCTTAACAAACGTAAATGATTTGGGGATCTCACGCTGCAAGCCGTAAAATAAAATTAAACTGTGGCAAAGCTAAAGAAATTATGCCATAAAGAGAATGTAGTGGGAGGAACACAGAGACCTCTTGCCAAAAGGAAGCTGCTTATCACAGGCTTGGTACACGTCAAAAGCTCTCAGGTATGCCACATCCAGACAAAAAAAAAACAAAAAACCAAAAAAAAACAGTAAGAGAGAGCAATTATCAAGCCACACTTCAACAAAATGTAATAAGGATATTTAAAAACACTAAAAAGCCTACATTTACAGACCTTAACTGTAGATTTCCTTTCCAACAGTTTTCTACATTTGTTTCTGTATAGAGCTGGCTATATCATTTATCACTATGAATTGTTTGGGTTTTTTTCTGAGAGAAGCTGCATTCATTCCAGGATGCTGAAGTGAGAGTCAAATCCTTACACTGCACCCACCGCTGTATTCCCTTTATCAGCAGTGCTGGGCTGCAAACTATTCTACAGAGGCTGGGGGAAAAAAACCAAACAAATAACAAAACAAATCACACCAGAAAACAGCACCAAAACAAAACAAACCCTACCAACAAAAATAAACCATGGGGAAAAAACTGCAACCTCTTCTTCACTTCCAGACCCACAGAGGATTTTGGACACTGCTCAATGTTTTGTTCCACTTCATCCACATGATGCAGCATTCAGGTTTTTAGCCTTCAGGAAGGCTCAACTGAAACAAACTACTTGGGAGTATTCACCCCTCTTCTTTCATGCCTGCAGGGAAGGCAGTGAATTGATACCAATCCCCTCCACTGTCTCCAAGATCTGCGGGAAACCTCAGCATCTCTTTGGAAAGCCACATGAACAAGCTGCACAAAGTGCAGTTCAGATGGTTTTAAGGACAGAAACATGATACCAAATTTCTTTTCCAAACCCAGACCTGTACCTTCTGTTGACCCTGAGAGAGATGTTCTCTCCAACACAGCATCCCTAGCTGATTGCTAACCCTTTGGAAGTGGCTGCATCCACCCTTTTTCCCCACCAAAATAAGATCTTTAAGTCCTTTGGTGTTTATGTTTATTCCATGGCTCCAGAAAGTTGCTCCATCTCTCCAGAGTGTACCCAAGGAAAGGGATGCAGGCTCTCACAGGCAGGTAAGGGATAGAGGCAGCAGCACTGTGGTTCCACTGCCCTTCAACACAGGGGACTGGCAAGAGCTTCCCAGGAGCAAAAGAAAAAAAATCATCAGGCTCAGTGATGCAAAACCTCCATATGCAACAATACAAATCGTAACTTGTTATTTAATTTTCTAAAAAAAAAAAAAAAAAAAAAAAAAAAAAAAAAAAAAAAAAAACCTTTTCCAGGGGTTTTACAGGGTCTGGCATTATTGAAGCTTCACTTCTACAACAGGCACTGGCTGCTGTGCCAGGGAAGGCAGAACACAGTGTGTTTGCACACAAGGACCCATCTGTTCTATCTCTCACAACTGGATCCAAGAACTCTGCTGTTTTTGTTTGTATTGCCATGCCCACAGGAATGTCTTTTCCTATGCCATGAACAAGCATGTCTGAAAAAGGACACTGCCATCATCATTACTCAATGGTCTTTATGCTCTCCCTCCCTGGAGCTGAGCTCTGCCAGACACCAGGCACTGAGGAGAGAAACTGAGGCATTTCTCACCAGATTCAGCCTGGTTTGTCCACTGCCATCCACAAGCTGCAACCAATAATGGAAGAGCTTTAAGTTTCAAAGCATAAGGCTTAATCCTTGTACTTTATAACCCCACCACAGAGGAGGATTACTTAACTAAAAGATGGTGAGAAGCAGAGAACCTGCTGCCCCAAAGCAAGTGTTCTGATGTGTGGAGGTTTGTGGGAAGATGTAGCTGTGTGCCAGGGATTAAATCGCATCCCTAGGAGACATCTCCCCAGTGCCTCAGCTTAGACATGAAACCAGCTGGCAGTGTTCCCTAACATCCCTGCTACATTTGATTTCAGATTAATGTTCTGGGGACTGTGAGAGATGGTCACTGCCACTTTAGGACACCAAAGACCTTTCAAATGGCTTGCCAGCCCTCTGAAACCATTATCCATCACATACTGCCTTCAGCAGACAAGAGGCTACAGTACTTAATCCAGTATTTAACTTAGCCTTTATTTAAAGACAAATATATAAAAAACAATAAAACAGCTTTGATTTTGCATTTCCTTTTTGGGTCACCCACTTTGTACCAATTCCTCAGTCCTGTTTTTCAGGGCAGCCTTTCCCAAAGTTAATCCTGATGTGAGCTGCTCATTTCTTACCTCTCCCTTCTCAGCAGACCTGGTGAGTATAAAACATCACATTTAGGTAAGTGTTTTTATTTGGACAACATCCTGCCGCCTTTCACAACTCCTCTTTTATGACCACACCAGTGAGCCTAAGTAAGCTTTTGGACTCTTTCCTGGAGCAGCGCAGACACTGCTGGTATAACCATCTTTTGACTGCAAAGGTTTTCACCTGCACCCACCAGGGTGCATCACTTCTGATCATCCTGGCTCTGCAGAGCTGCCTTGCAGGGTCCCTGGGCAGTAAGACTGACCACTTTGCCCACTGTGTTTTCCTGCTGGCTCTGACAACACCATGAGGTTAAAATCAGATCTAGAAGCAGGCAAAAGGTGCAGCCTGTGACCAGTACTTATTATCTCTGCATCTTCAGCCACCAATCCTGCCACAGCTTTGGCAGAGTGAACAAAGTGGCCCAGGGCTCGGGGTCCAAACCTGCACCAGAACACAGGAGCTTGAGGCTGAAAATTGTTTGGGTTCCAAGAAACCCCACTTGGCTGCCAGCAGAGGTGCCAGCACAGGCACCATGGTGGGAGGGAGACTTGAGTTCAGCCTGAGATCCCAAGCAGCTCAAACACACACCCTTCAGTTTACACCCCTCTAGAAGTAGCCACACAGGGCTAAGAAAGAACGATTTAGTTACAGTATTTCTGAATTACTTAGTTCTCTAAGTGCCCAGTAAAATAAGATTTTTATCAAAACTTAACGCACCTGTTTACTGTTCAGACAAATGGCAGAACGGCTAGAAAAGCCCTGCGTTGTTAGCTGTCCAGCACTTCAGAGAATTAAAGTGTTTTTTTAAAAATACTATATTAAAATAAATCATAGAATCACAGAATACACCAAGTTGGAAGCGACCCATCAGGATCATTGAGCCTAACTCCTGTCCCTATGTAGAGTGTTCCAAAAAATCACACCATGTGCCGAAGAGCATCCTTCTGAAAGGAATCATCAGCTTGACCTCAATGCCTGGCAGGGTTATGGAACAAATCATCCTCAGTACAATCACACAGCACCTGCAGGATGGACAAGGGATTAGACCCAGACAGCATGGGTTTAGAAAGGGCAGGTCATGCCTGCCCAACCTGATCTCCTTTTATCATCAGGTGACTGCCTGGTGGATGAGGTGAGGGCTGTGGATGTGGTCTACCTGGACTTCAGCAAGCCCTTTGACACCATGTCCCACAGCAAACTCCTGAAAAAGCTGTCAGCCCACAGCTTCGACAGAAGCACCCTGTGCTGGGTTAGGAACTGGCTGGAGGGCCGGGTCCAGAGAGTGGTGCTGAACGGTGTTGATCCAGTTGGTGGCCGGTCACTAGTGGTGTCCCCCAGGGATCAGTGTTGGGCCCAGTTCTGTTCAATATCTTTATAGATGATTTAGATCTAGAGGGAATTGAGTCCACCATCAGCAAATTCACAGACGACACTAAGCTGGGGGGGATTGTGGATCAGCTGGAAGGCAGGAGGGCTCTGCAGAGGGACCTGGACAGACTGGAGAGTTGGGCTGATTCCAATGGGATGGGGTTCAACACGGCCAAGTGCCGGGTCCTGCACTTTGGCCATAACAACCCCATGCAGTGCTACAGGCTGGGGACAGAGTGGCTGAGAGCAGCCAGGCAGAAAGGGACCTTGGAGTTTGGATTGACAGGAAGCTGAACTTGAGCCAGCAGTGTGCCCAAGTAACGAAGAAGGCCAGTGGCATCCTGGCCTGTATCAGGAACAGCGTTGCCAGCAGGTCCAGGGACGGGATTCCACCCCTGTACTCGGCCCTGGTGAGGCCACACCTCAAGTACTGTGTCCAGTTCTGGGCCCCTCAGTTCAGGAAGGAGACCGAGGTGCTGGAGAGGGTCCAAAGGAGGCAACTGGGCTGGTGAAGGGACTTGAGCACAGACCCTACGAGGAGAGGCTGAGGGAGCTGGGGGTGCTCAGGCTGGAGAAGAAGAGGCTCAGGGGAGACCTCGTCACTCTCTGCAACTCCCTGAAAGGAGGTTTTAAAATTATCCTAAATAGGAAAAATTAAATAAACCAGGACCCTTCACCTAGGAGAAGATGAGAGAGAAAGAAGATAGATGAGCTCAGAGGACAGAGGTCAGTAATTCTGAATGAGAGAAAAAGCAAGATTCATTTCCTCAATGCACCTGGTAAGTGACCAGGTACCAAGTTTACAATTTGCTAAAAGACAAAAGCTTTCCCATGGCCCTTCCCCAAAGCCCAAAGCCCTTGGTTTGGCCCAGTTACACCGTCACACAACCACAGGACTGTCGAGGGGGGCATTGGATGTGTGACTGTCACTGATCTCCACCCTTCAATTGCTTCCACAACCAATTTTTCTCAGCCATGTTGCCCAGCTCAGTTGTGGTAGTCAGCTCTTCCCAAAAAACCCAAATGTTCTTCGCAAAGGGTTTCCATTGGAACAAAGTGTTTAATTCAAGTGTCTCTACAAATACTCTTCTTCTTCTTCATATCATACAGGAAAGAGTCAGTCTCTCACCAGACCCACAAAAGAACTGAGGCCACTCGGAGTCCTTGCACAGCAGAGCACAGGGGGAAAAATGAAGGATAACATGAGCAGGTGGTATTAAAAGCAGTGGAACAGCATCTCTCCATCACTTTGTCAGCTGACTTGACACTTTCCTCTCTGCAATAGGTCAGCAAACTTCTATTTTATATATCTTGCTTAAAACATAAATGTTTAAAGTCAGTCCTCAAAACTTCTCAGATTTGCTATTCTCAGAGAAGAGTGGAAGTTAAGAGGAGCTGAGCTTTGACTCGCAGACAAAGAAAATGTTATTAAAAAAGCAATAGGGGACAATAATTGCATAAAGTTGTTTCAGGAGCATTAATGCCCTGAGGTGGCTCTGAGCAGTCTTTTCCTACCTACTCATCAGTTCTTACTTTTTAACTTAGCTCACAGATCCTGCCAAGTTCCCAGTGGGGTTTGCAAACTTAACATATGGCTCCAGTGAAATGCAACTACTCACAGGTAGGAAATTTTCATCTTGTTGCATTCAGGTGTTGGAAGAAAGAAAGATTTCAGGCAGACAACCACACAGATGGTGCTCTTACAAAATATTTATTACTTTGCAGGGTGAGCAAAGAATATTTGTTAGTACCTTCTCTAAATAAATGTACAAATCTTAATCTCTACATAAAATTTAAATGATCAGCTCAGGCAAGACTGTCTTAGTCAGAAGCTCAGACCAACAACTTCCCCTCCTCTTTTGCCTATCAGGACACCATAATGCTTCAAATGCAAGAGCAGCATCTATCGAATTCTGAGCATGTGAAATCTCAGATCATTACATTTCTTGCAATGCATGAGCTGTGCCCATCTCAGGCCCCAGATAGAGGAATCATTTTGCAGATGATGCCAGTCAAGATCAAACACAACTTGCAGACCACAAACCAGCAGCACTGGGGCACAGCCAGCCTGCAGGAACCCAGTGAGTGTAAGTTCTCTAAACAAGTTCTAAAACCCCTGGCACTCACAAATTGCCCTTTACTGTATGAATCCATGCATTTCCATGTATGGACACAGCCTCATCTGGACACACATTACATGGACTTCACATCTAAGGAAAAGACCATCCTGCGGACAGGGCAATGAGCTGTCACTGTGGGTGCTTGTGTTGCTTACTCCAGCCCCATGGGCAGCACTTGGCCTTCCAGATATGATGCTATTTTGCAAAGATAGATCCCCTTAGATGGTACCAGACCTGAATCAGACACACATTATTAGTAGTAAGGGAGAAAAAGGCCACAAATTAGTATGAAAAAAGGCCACAAACCATATACCCACCCAGCTAGTATTTATTTGTTTGCACATACATACAAATCACTCTAAAACACAACCCTCAAGAGCCCACAAGCAAGGCATGCTGATCCTTCTCATTTAAGTGAAGCTATGAAGATTTCCTGCAAAGGTTAAACCGTGGTTGCCATTTCCCCAAAGCCCTCTCATGACCTTGTCACCTACCAAATGCTTTTACACTGAGAGTACAGCTCCACCTCTGCTGCAACACCAACACAAATATTTAAAATAGAAAGGAGCCTCTTGAAGGACAAACAACGTTTCTTCAGCTCCAGTTCTTCAGCCCTCTGTCAGGTGTCAGGAGAGTGCTCAGCCAGGGCAGCACTGCTGCAGATGCTTTAAAATTATATAAATAAATAAGGAGCCCATTCTCCACCCCGCTCGCTCTCCCCCTCCCTTTAAGTAGGTCACTCTGCTCACTATGGAAATCAGCTCATCTTCAAAGCAGGTTTGCTCATCTCCTTTCCTATCTCTTTAATATTAGAAATGTGCAAAGCATTATAAGAGCAAAGGCTAATTTCAGACTAATTTGATTTATCCCCATCATGGGTATAAACATGAAACTCTATTTAGTTGTCAAAAAAAAAACAACCCTGAAACATGAAAAATTCATGAAAGCTTGCAAAGTATCTGCCATGTAGTTAGTTCTGAACTTGGTACATAGGTTCAATTCCAAGACCCTGGCAGATAACACAGTGCAAATGAAATGCAAAGGGGGTTGTGACCTGGGAAGGTGGGGAAAAGAGGAGGGGGGAGAGAGGGAGGGTGGGGAAGAGGGAGGGGGGGAAGAGGGAGGGGGGGAAGAGGGAGGGGGGGAAGAGGGAGCAATCTCCTGAATTACACTGTAAAAGCTCAAGGGACTGATGTAAGAGAAGCCCAGCTCATACCAATTTCAGCCCAAAATTTAGGCCTTACCTTTATTTATTATACCTTTTTATTTCTTTGACCTTATCTAAACCTTCCCACTTCATACTGCCAGCTAATAAAGCCCAGAAGCCAAGCCTGCCCCTGACCCTGCTAAAGTCCCTGGGAACTGGGACTGGTTCAGTGCCATGGCCACTGAACCCAGCAGCTTCTCATCTCAGCCTAGAGCAGAACACACCAGGACCCACCCTGGGGGGAGCTGAGCTTCCCCTGGGGACTGCAGGGACTGCTGAGCTGCTGCTCACCTCCAGGAAGCTCTGAGCACCTGGTAAAACGGAGCATGCAAACTGCAAAAAATGCAACTTAAGGCATGAAAAGAAATTCCAGTGCTCACCAAAGGCAAATATTGAAAAGTTTTATCTAACAACATCCAAAAAATGATTCCAAGAAAATGAACTATAAGAACTCATTATTACTTGAATGACCCAATCAGCAATTTGGCTTTTTTTTAATTAAAAAAAACAAACAAACAAACAAATCATCATTTTATAATTCAAGTATAAAGGAATTTCCTAAGCCTGGAAAAGCATTTGCATTATGCACCTCTGAACATAATAGCGTGGCACAAGACTCTGACACAGCACGCTCAGCAAAGTTCTCCTGACAGTAGTGCAACTTCGTCCTATTCTTTTGCTCCATTGATCCAGTCAGAAGACTTCCTGGATCAGCTTTTTTTTTTTTTCCCCAAACTTCTTTCTTTCCCAAGGCTCAGCATGGAGGTTTGAGAAATGCAAAGGAAGACGCAGCCAAAAAAAGAAAAATATCTTCCATATCTTCCTTTTTTTCAATCTTCTGGAAGAAAGAGTGAGAAAGGCTGTAGGTCTGATGCCACCTTTAACAGCATCAGCATTCTGCCTGCTTGACAGTAAATATGTTACCCCACCAGGTCTATGCAGGAGGAGCTGATGTTGGTTTGCAATCGTTGGCACAAGGGGACCTGCATTCTGTTGTACCCGTGGCACCACAGTCTCTGCTTCCAAGAAGGAATTATTTCCCATGATGTGAAGTGTAAAGATGATATTCAAAGCTTCCACTTCCATGCAAAGCTTCCTTAGGAGTTTAAGGATTTGGTTCCAAACTTGAGTACTGTCCACTGAACCCAACCCTAGAACACTGACCTGGGACATAGTCATAAGCTGTGTTTACTGCCAGGACACACCTGACACGGACCAAGGTTTTAAAAAAGACAAAAAACATAATTGCAATGGGCCTCCAGATTTCCGAATTTAGAAAGCACACTATTAATATTAATAAGTATCATTTTGTAGTAGGAAAAAATACAGAAAATAGCACTGTGCCTTAAGCCCTAGAATCAACTGGGATCTTTGGCAGCAAAAGCTGGAGAAGACAGCAGCAGCTGCCAAGTCACAGCTTGAGTTGCCTCTAGTGAAGGTGACTGCAAAATGGGATTAAGAAAAAAGAAAAAGAGAAAAAAACACCCAACAGGTAAAATTCAAAGTGAAATAAAATGCAAGGACAGACAACTGAGTTAACAGGCTTCCTTTACTCGCAGAGCATCTGAATTGTTCTGAGTTGCTTATTTCCATTTTTCCTCCAACTGCAGCCCCTGCGTCCTAACTGAAACACTTTCCAAGTTATTTTTGTTCACCCTCTTTCTTGCATTCTCAGCTCTCTGCAGGGAGGTCCATCTGACAATAAAGTCAATGGCCTCAATAACATCTGTGGGGCCCTAAACCAGTTCACATGGTCCCATCAACACTGCAGCAAAATGGACCATGAAAAAACAACCCTGCTGTTTTCTTCCCCACAAGCTTCTGCCCAGGCTCTCACCTTTCAGTCACATTTTCCCTATTAAATTTCTTTTGGAAAATCCTAAGAATTTAAGAAGAAAAAAAAATTAAAAAAAGACAAATAAATCAAGAACTCCCAAATCAAAAACTGCTCCACAGCAGCCACTCCTAGGTGATGTCCTTGCTGACTTAGCATGAATTTAAACCACAAACCAATGCTCAAAGTCTTTGTGTTCTTCATTGCTGTTCTCGTGCCACATCCAGCTATTCTGCTTCCACTGGGGACCTCTGTATCAAAAACCTTCTTATAAAGACCAGTACAGGTCCAGCACTTAATGCCAACCTGAAAAAAAAAAAATCAAATCACTGATACTAATCAGTTCTCAGACTTAAAAACTAAGCCATCAGCAGTTAGCTTGTATCTAGGACAGATGCAGCATTTAAAATACGTACTACAAATGAGAACCATTTAGGCACATCATAATTAGTAAATGGCAAATATTAGGAGTTATGGGAAAAGAGACCGTTAAAAGAGATTTTAATAGCCCTGCATTTCATACGTTCAGATGTGAAAATCCAGTCACCATACACTTGGAGCATTAAGCCTGCATTAAGGAACAAGCTGCTTAATTTCTGCAGTTGTAAAAACAAAGGTTAAATATCTGCTTTAGCACAAACCCCATAATTTTTCCACAGTGCCTGTACTGTTGTGCTTTACACTGCTAACAACACCTGCCCTGGCTTTATACCCACACATCTTCCAAATGTTCTTCAAGGCTACCAGCACTTGAATTAACACACCAGAAAAAAAAAAAAAAAGCCATGGCAACGAGGTTTCTGGAAGTAACCTATCTTTTTAGTACCCCTCATTTCTATAAAATACCAAGTGTAAAGTAACACTTTCCTCTAGACAGACATTTTTTCACTACTTGTAACACAATCAACAAGCAACTGTGCTGCATCCAAACATTCCTGTAAGCACCAGAGATGCTCCCAGGATGCCCACTCCCTGACTGGATGCCTTGTTCCATGCCACCTCTCCTCCCCAAATTCTATGCCAGCCTCATTATGGGGTTTCCCAGACCCATTTTTTTGGAGCTGCCTGTTCAGTCCCTCCACTCTTTTTCCTCTGTATCAGCTTTTGTGCATCTGTGGCAGCAATGGTTCATGGTTTTCTCATAAATCACTACCAAAATATATCTGGACCAGTTTGTTGGGATTAAAGATAAATATGGTCTTGACCATATCTGACCATTTCAGCTTCACTGGAAAAACTCTAAACCAATTAAAGCAGTTTCTCACAATGGGAAAGGCTGCATAGGATCAGAGTCAGATGGCACCAGAGATGCCTACACCTGGGTGTGCAGCTTTGGAGGAAATTAGGTTTTTTGGCTGTTCAGGTCCAAGAACTGTAATTGGAGCTGGGTATTTTGGGATACAGAGTTCTGGCAATCCAAATCAGACCTGGACATTCAAGTAATTCCAGGATTTTCCAAACAGCTGCACAATTACGCTGGATGTCTCAAATTAGGATGGGATATCCAAGTTTTATTCTTTTCCATTCACTGGCTCTTCACTTGTAGAAGCCTGGCAGCTGGTTTTAATTTGCAAGGTCTGATGCTGTTCAGCAGGATCAAACAGGCAGCAACAGTAGGGAGGAAAAGTTGTGGGAAGAACACAGCATTCATTAGTATCTAGAAGTTGAGCAACTTCCTGAGAAAAGACTGGCAAAAATGTAAAATCCCATTTTACTGTCTAAACCCTTTTATGTCTGTGCAGAACAGCTACTAAACTCCCCCAGAAAGTCATTTATTGATTCAGCGCTTGATCCAAAGACAAGTGAAGTCAATATGCCCTGACCTGAGTAACACCTTCCCTGTAAGGCATCATGAGAGCTGGTAACTACCTTTAGACACTTCTGACAGGGGCAGAGTTCTAAATGAAAGCTGTCTGCATGCCCATAAATCATCTGCATCATCCAGCTGTCATACTGTCATACATACCACAAACACTGATTAAACTACACCATGTCTGAACCATCCTCCTTTCACATCAGAGAAAGCAGCTCTGGCATCCCCAGCCCACCAGCTTAATTATTCATTTATTTCTCCAGATATTTATTTCTCTTCAGCTCCACCTGCAGAGCTTGAAAACCAGCTCTGTCCCCTTGGGTGTTGCATGTGGTCAATCAAATCAGCTTCATCCAAAGAGTACCTGACCTCCACCACCATCTATCTGTTCCTCCAAACTCAGGTTTCCAGTCCCTCACCTTAGAATCACAGAATCATAGAATTGGCTGGGTTGGAAGGGACCTCTGAGATCATCAAGTCCAACCCTTGAACCACTGTTGTGGTTGCTAGACTATGGCACTGAGTGCCACATCCAGTCTCTTTTTAAATATCTCCAGGGACGGAGAATCCACCACTTCAGTGGGCAGCCCGTTCCAATGCTTGATCACTCTCTCCGTAAAGAAATTCTTCCTAATATCTAACCTAAACTTCCCCTGGCACAACTTAAGACCATCTCCTCCTCTACCTCGGGCTGTCAGAAGGGTTCATCCTCGCAATGTCACTTTGGTGGATGGATGTTGAAGTAAGATTCAAGAAATGTTTGGCAAGAACAGTAGTTCCTGTCTAAATAGAAGAGGAAGAAATTTGCTTCCAACTGGCTGAAAAGGTGCCTCAGGAGAGGCAGGACTGAAAACAAATGGCTACAGCCAATCCATTCACAATTGCACTTTTATTAGCCCCATTTCAGGGCTTCATGAAGAAGGGAACAACTCTGAAGGGTTTTGCTGTAACTTCAGACATTATCCTCACTCCATCCCCTGGAGTTCCTTCATGGGGGCTGGGATCCAGGGAAAGCTGCTCTGTAGCAGGTAGCTCCTTGGGCTTTGCATTAACCCACATTTGGGTGCAGATATCCATGTGTTTCCCAAGCTGCAGTTACTAGACTATGGCACTGAGTGCCACATCCAGTCTCTTTTTAAATATCTCCAGGGACAGATAAACCACTACTTCCCAGGGCAGCCCATTCCAATGTCTGATCACCCTCTCAGTAAAGAAACTCTAATGTCCAACCTAAACCTCCCCCGGCACAACTTGAGACCCTGCCCTCTTGTCTTGCTGAGAGTTGCCTGGGAAAAGAGACCAACCCCAACCTGGCTACAACCTCCTTTCAGGGAGTTGTAGAGAGTGATGAGGTCTCCCCTGAGCCTCCTCTTCTCCAGCCTGAACAACCCCAGCTCCCTCAGCCTCTCCTCATAGGATCTGTGCTCGAGTCCCTTCAAGAGCCCAGTTGCCTCCTTTGGACGCGCTCCAGCACCTCAATCTCCTTCCTGAACTGAGGGGCCCAGAACTGGACACAGTACTTGAGGTGTGGCCTCACCAGGGCCGAGTACAGGGGCAGAATCCCTTCCCTGGACCTGCTGGCGATGCTGTTCCTGATACAGGCCAGGATGCCATTGGGATTCTTGGCCACCTGGGCACATTGCTGGCTCAAGTTCAGCATCCTGTCAATCCAAACTCCAAGGTCCCTCTCTGTCTGGCTGCTCTCAGCCACTCTGTCCCCAGCCTGTAGCGCTGCATGGGGTTGTGGCCAAAGTGCAGGACCCGGCACTTGGCCGTGTTGAACCCCATCCCATTGGAATCAGCCCAACTCTCCAGTCTGTCCAGGTCCCTCTGCAGAGCCCTCCTGCCTTCCAGCTGATCCACACTCCCCCCAGCTTAGTGTCGTCTGTGAATTTGCTGATGGTGGACTCAATTCCCTCTAGATCTAAATCATCTATAAAGATATTGAATAGAACTGGGCCCAACACTGATCCCTGGGGGACACCACTAGTGACCGGCCGCCAACTGGATCAACACCGTTCAGCACCACTCTCTGGGCCCGGCCCTCCAGCCAGTTCCTAACCCAGCACAGAGTGCCCCTGTCCAAGCTATGGGCTGACAGCTTTTTCAGGAGTTTGCTGTGGGACATGGTGTCAAAGGGCTTGCTGAAGTCCAGGTAGACCACATCCACAGCCCTCACCTCATCCACCAGGCAGGTCACCTTTCCACAACCAGGGTCTGTCCCACCATGTGGCACTTTATGAACACATACAGTGGATATTTTATGGATATCTTCTTAATTTTTAACCACATGTGAAAGTTGTCTCCCATAGCTCTGAGGGGCAAGCAAAGCTTCTGGGGGCAGATACCCTGAGGAAGGCCAGAGAGAAGAAGAATCTGCTGCCTGCCTCCTCTCCATCCCTCAAAGCCCATGGGGATCCTTCAGCTGCAGGACTTGTCTTCAGCAGAAAGCTCCTGGAAGAAACATCACCCTTACCTTCTGTTTTCACTGACACTGCAGTACTGCCCCTCCAGCTCTACTTCCTCATCCTTCCTGCCCTTTTATTTCATTTTCTCACACATCTCCCCCTTCAACCTAGTCAACATAGAATTAATATATATTAAAACCAACATTAGCTTTAAATGCAAAAACTACAGGTAATTAACATGACATTAGATCTAGCTCTTCTCCCATCTGCATCCTTCTGTTGCTTGATTTATCTCAGTAAATAAGTAGTCTGGGAACAGCTTGTTTCTTACTGGTTTATAGCACGAAATCTAAGGGACATGAATCAGCCAGAGCCACAGGAGAGGATTACAACCGAAGTGAGTGGTAATCACTGAATTAAGGCTATATTCCAGTTGTTATGATGAGAAATAAGAAAGGAGTCAAACATCTCTCCTTTCTTGCTCTTTCTGTCCCTACTTCCTTGATACCAGTTCCAAGTAATTGCAAATCACTTAAACACATCTGCAACTTTTTCCTTGTTCTACCATTTCACTCTTCATCCCCTTCTGTCCTTGAGACATTCATCCAAGTAATGCATAAGGGATCTTGAGTCTGTCACTCATATAGATTTTTCTAATATTATTCTTAGTGACTTGTTCAACATTACATAAAACATTGGAGGAAAAACTGAGCCCTAAGCCCTTCCTGCTTGAGTGCCTGGTGCCCCTAATGGTGACACCGGTGCTCCTGATTCATGAATAATTACTGAAATTCCACTTCGTGCTGTCTGGCCTACAGTTGGCAAAGGACAAAGCACAACATGGTCCCATCCTTGACTACAGGTTTAAACAAGTTTGTAATTGCTATTGCCATTATTATTTAGTCTGAGCAAATATGAAAAACTGGAATAAAATCTGGCAGAATAGGGGCTCCAACCAATTTCAAGTGTTCAGTGTTCCAGGGCACTTCCCTAAAGGTGCTACACACTAAAAACAGAAAGGTCAACAAAAATTATTTTAAACCCAATACAGAATAAACAAGCTTTAAAATATTGAATGGCTCCTCAGCTTTTTTTTCCCTTCTCCTTTGCATTGTGCTTTAGAGTATCATCAAGCAATTGTTTTGGACGAATTCGTAGCAATTTGGCAGAAACTTGAGTGCTCTCATGATTTAATTTGAGGCGTCATGTAGGCAAAGACCCAGAAAGAAATTCTAATTATTTCATTTTAAAATTAACCTCCTCGCTTTTATCTTGAAGCTCTGAGAACATGCACAAGCATAGCAGGCTGTGACACTGCCTGAAATACTATACAAGCAAATGAAGATTAAAAGAAACATTAAATAAATTCTGACAGCCATCAGGTAAGAGACATTGCTTGCCTCTTGTGCTCTCTGCAGCTTGAGGAAACACCCAAAATAATTCAACTGAGGCACTGTTGGTGTCTGTAAATCCACTCTTCCATTGTTTTTTTTTTCCACTCTCTGTATCTCAGCAACAGTCAGACACGCAAGGAAAAGCAAATTGGATTTCCATTGCCCACAAACACAGAAAGTGTTAGAGAGAATAGAGTGGAGAAAAGGAAATTGTCTCCTGTTTGGTGCTGGGGAATGGGGTCAGGGACACTACAGGTGCTCAGGGCTCTCCAGGCTGCACACCCCAAAGACAGCTCTCCCACTTTCCCACCCAGAACCTTTCCTCCCTGACGTGCCAGTGCTGACCACTCACACCTCAAACCATGGCAAGAAACACAAAACATTTCCCCTTGCACATACGCTGAGCACATTCAAAGGAAGAGGGACCAAGGATTCCCCTTCCTTCCTCAGTATCTAATGCTACCACCTCCCACAGACGGTTTTAGTGCCCTGAAATTACACAGTCAGGTGCAACAAGGTGTTCCAGCTGCACAGTAAAAAGTGGTGATTTCAGAGATCTTTCATTTTCCCTATCAGCAGGAAGAGTGGCACTCCCACTCAACAGCCTGGGTTGGACAACCTCCGGAGATCCCTATTTTTAAAAAAAATCTATTTACCAAGAGGAATCATCTTACTCCCATATTACAGATGCTGTGGAGCTATGGATATTTCCTATTCCAAGAGTGAACAAGTTCTGTAATGTGCCAGATGGCCTTCAGCATCATTGCCTGTGGGGAGCTGGTGCCAGAGGGACTCAGGGAAGCAAATCCTGGGGAGGGCAGAGGAATTGGGACTCATTACACAGCAAGCAGCACCTGAGCACAGGTGAGCAAGTTTCCAAAAAGGAAAGCAAACAGTGATTTTTTTATTATCCAGTTCACTCCTAATTTTAGAGGTCTTTTTTTTTTTTTTTTTTTTTTTTTTCAGGAAACTTTGCATCTCTCCCCTGACATGAGCATCCATGCCCTCAGACTGCATCTGATGCGTGGTGTGTGACTGCTCAGCAGAGCACTCTGCCTGCACGTCATGTTTTATGTAGGGCTCTCATTGCATCATTACCACGTTATTTTTAGATAACCATCAGTAAATGTCAGATTGGGGGTCAATAGCTATTAGATTTATAGGCAGAACTAGCTATGCTTATTGCTATGAGATATAAAGCATTAAACAAATTCTTAAAGAAATTCAACCACAGGGATTAGGGGTTAGAAAATACAGCTGCCAGTACTCCCCAAACTGTTTAGTAAAAATAATATTGTACCACTAGGATCCATTACTGATGCTGAAACACTGCTGTTGACTCACAGTAGGGTCAATACTACTCATATTCCATTAAAACAGTCCTTTGCAGCCTTCGGTAATGACATCTTATTCAAAATCAGTCTCCCTTTTAGGTTTAATGTTTCAACATGCGGAATCGTCCTCACTTACCCCAGGATTCAGGCGTAGCTGTAGGAGATGGCAGCCTGCCAGCCCGCCACAACATCTGGACCAGATTGTTCAGTTTTACATAAAGAGTAGTGACATAAATCACACAAGGAGTAAAGCCTTTTTAATTACTTGAGAAGGCTCATTTCTAGTTTCTTTTCTGGTCTGTCTTATTAAAAGGTAGATTTGCTCGCAGGTTGCACACAGCTTTTCCTGTTTAGAAACGCAAGTGCCTTCTGCCAGGAGAGAAGGAATGAGAGAAGATGGTGGCCAAGAACAGACCAAAAGGACTCCCCAGAAATCCAAGCATGTTGACAGCCTATGCCTAAAGCCAGCTTTGTCTGTCTGTCCTCCCTGATCAAAGCAGAAGATCTCCAAGAAGGGAAGTGTGGGGCTGTTGTCCCAGCACTGCCTGCTGCCATCCAGAGGGCCTCAGGGGATCCAAAGATGCAGCAGGAGCTCAGCAGATGTGATAAAGCACTGAAGGCAGAGTTGTGCCCTTCAGGAGTGGCAGCTGGATGCCAGGCAGGGTGCCTTCAGGCACTGAAATGTCATTAGATGCCCATGTTTTGCCAAATGCACCCAATTCCATACGTCTTTTACTAGGGAAACAATAGTACACCACTGATCCAAAATGAGGCTTGGAAATATACTGAAATCCACATTATCACAACACTTGTTTAATTTTAATCCTTAGAAAAACATTCTTAAAAGCTGCATAACTAACTTGGCAGTGTTAATCTACCAAACCTTTCTAAATTTTGCCATCGAGATAAGGTTCTGTTTCTCTATTCAAGCAAAGGTGAATATGCAAGAATAAAATACCAAGGTTGTCACTATTTTCTAGTCATTGCTGCTGCATGTCATGAATCCCATCTTGTCTCTGCATGATAAATGTGTTAGAGGCTTATTACTCATTCATTGCCAATGACAGTGAATATTCTGATGATGATGCCAAACAACTATCGAAAACAAAAATTATCTATCGCTTCCTGTTCAGCCGGGTTGTAAACTAAATGTCACGTTAATGACTGAGCTTCCAGATACTTCCTAAATGTCTATCCGAAGCCTCATCTTTCAACACTATTATTTCCCTCAGAACTGCTCCTTTTATTTGTTCCTTGTTCAGTATTAGACTCAATTTCTATGAGCCTGATCATAATTTACAGGCAGCAGCTCCCCAGTGTCTCGAGCCCTCGCAGACCACTCTCCTACAGTTGATCAGTTTAGGCTGAGAACTTCTACAGGCATGTACTGGATCTTGATAATTTGCATTATTCTTAATGGGGAATATGGCAACCCACTCTGTTAGGTATATAATAGATATTGAAGCTGCAATTTGTATAAAGTAGCCATAAATAATAATAAAGTTAGTTTCTACTTCAGAAACACCGTGGCAGCGAGACAGACAGGGAAACAGCATCTCAGATGTAACAGAGCAGTCACATCTTCATAACATCTCACTTTATCTCTACCTCACCATTTCTTCTATCAAAGGATTTCACACAGTGAGACTGTGCTCATATAAACAGCTATTTTATTTTATTTTATTTTATTTCATTTCATTTCATTAACATGACTAAAGTATGGGCCCTTCTCCCTACACACAGCTCTCAATTCTTTACATTTGGTGGTTTATCTTAATCAGAGAATTTCTTAGCATTTTAGTTAATATATTACCAGTTAAAATCTGAATATTGCTAGTCTTCGGGTGTAACACTATTACATACTGCTAAATGGCTGATAGAACTGCTTTTAATCTGCCTTATTTACATATAGAATTTTAATACTCAGTAGTTAGCTTAGTTTGCTATGTACTTCGAGGATGATAAGTGCTATAGAAGATAAGCATTATCTTATTCTTACGGGAAGCAAAATCCACATATCTCTAAAGTGTTTTACATTCATTAAGTGCCACTTTACAAAGGGGATGGAAAGACCATGCAAAAGGCTGTGCTTAAGTCTCAGCCTCATTGTCCACGTGCAGCCCTCACTAACTTCATTTCCTAATTGGATAACAGAGGAGCCCACAAACCTGTATGCAGGGAGTTTGCTGGCATGCACTTGCTCATATCTCAGCATGTCCAAATAATTCCATGTGCAAAAGCACAGGCCCAAGCTCATTTTAAAAAAAAATGAATACAGGCTTATTTAATCATCATGGAATTCTAAAGTTCCTCTTCAACTTCTAATACTTAGTAAAGCAGCAGTTCACTCTTTGTGTACTTTAACGTGAAGGGGAAAACCTTCTGTGCTTACTCCTGTTCTGGCCAGCTTCAGTAGTTTTTCATCACTGGCCTCTCATTTACAACAATATGCATTTAGGTTTATTCTCACCTGATCTTATAATTTACCTGTTGTAAAGTTCTACAGAACATCCACAGTTGAGTAAGACCTCTAGGATCACTGCATCCAAGGGTCAACATCCCCCTCCCCCAAAAAAATGCATGTACCAATATCTGTGTCACCCACCACAGAATGTTCTGAAGTGCCTCATCTACACAGTTTTTAAATACCTCCAGAGATGGGGCTCCACCACCTCCCTGGGCAATGGGAGGTGTTCCTGTTCCAATGCCTTTACTCTCTCAGTGAAGAATTTCTTCCTAAACCTCCCCTGGTGAAACTTCAGGCCATTTACTTTAGTCCTATCACTATTCACTTGTGAGAAGAACCCAGCACCCACCTCCCTACAACCTCCTTTCAGGGAGTTGTAGAGAGCAAGAAAGTCTCCTCTCAACCTCCTCTTCTCCCAGCTAAACATTCCCAGTTCCCTCAGCCTCTCCTCATAGGGCTTTTTCTCCAGACCCTGTACCAGCTTGTTCACCCTTCTCTGAAGGGCCTTCTCTCTCTCACTCCAGCCCCTCAGTGTTTTGTAGTGACAGGCCCAGAACTGAAGACACACTTAAGGTGTGACCTCCCCAGTCCCAAATACAGGGGCACCATCACTTCCTTACTCCTGCTGGTCACACTATTCCTGATACAAGCCGAGGACGCTTCCTTGGCCACCTGGGCACGCTGCTGGCTCACATTCACCCAGGCATCAGCCAACACCCCCCGGTCCTTTTCTGCTTGGCAGCTTTCCTGCAGCTCCTCCCCAAGTCTGTAATATTTCATGGGGTTGTTGTGACCAAAGCGCAGGACCCAGCACTTGGCCTTATTAAACCTCATTTTATTGACCTTGACCCATCAGTCTGGCTTGTCCACGTCCCTTTGAAGAGCCTTCCTACCCTCAAGCAGATCAACACTCCCACCCAACCTGGTGTCATCTGCAGACTTATTAAGGAAGCCCTCAATCCCGTCATCTACATCACTAATGAAGAAATTGAACAGGGCTGGCCTCAGAACTGAGTTTCCAAATAAAATTTAAACAAAGAGCTTAGGAAAAGTCAGCAGTGCCCTTTCACAGCATTTTCTATCTTATTTAGTTTGAAGTAAAAAAAAATTTTTTTCCCACTACTCAAAGATACCACATCATTCCTGTCCTCTTGGCTTCCAGGCAAGATCACTGGATTCAGGTGTTGTTCATCAAGCAAAAATGCTCTACAGAGGGAGTTAATACTCTGCATGCTCCTTGGAGATTCTGAATGAAGACCCCACACTTCTGCTGAAAATGGAGGTGTTTACCCCAGCACATCTGGGAGGGAGCCAATTGGAAGGTTCCTTAGTTCACCAGTGACCAACAGAACTGATCTGTTTACATCGAGGCTCACCTACGGTAGATATGGCTGACGGTTTCCCTACACACAAACCTGCACTTCTTATTCTCAAACTAGCAGCTCTATTTAATTATTAAATTAGTTACATATTGACTTAAACAGCTTCTGGCAAACAGGGATTGCTCACTTCTGGTCAGGATTAGACTCAGAAGGACAGGGACAAAAACCAATACACAAAATCAGATCCAGGCTTTCCTCCTACTTAGGGGGAATACTCAGCACTGGTGCAGCCCCAGCACTCTGCACACGTAAGGAAACCTGCTGATGGATCCTATAAATCCCACCAGACTCTCAGCACTTCTCTGCCTTGGCCAGGCATGGCTGGAGGCACACACCAGCATTATGCTCTCACCTTTTGACGTGGGGGCTAAATGCATACTGCAGTACCCCAAATGTTTCCCCTTCTCACACCCAGAGTGGGATCAAGCAGAATTTCAAGAGGACAAAGGGAGGTGGAAGAGAGTAATGGATAGACTCAAGTAAGCAAAAACACAGCCAGACAGAACCTACCTGGGCAATTCCGCCAAGGCTGTTTCTTGTAGGAAGGGGAGATGAGCAACTTCTCACCAGGCAACGGAAATGGGACCCATCCCATTAAGAGAATTGCATGATGAGCAAAGTCTTTGTACGTGGTTTCATGTGGCAAACAGCAGCTTTCCTCAGGTCACATCACTCATCCTCTGTGCCTTTGATGTTAAAAACTTGGCCCACCCTTGCTGTCTTTAAACGTGTGATTTCTCAAAACCCTCAAGAGGGAGAGGGTTACATAAATCAGTCTGCCCAGCACTGCCCAGGAAGCCCACGGCTGTGGCAGAAGCTTAATGTTCTCTTCCAAGTCTTTATTCACTCCAGCTCCTCACTAGCTAAATAGTTTGTAACACGAGCTCAGAAATCCTCTCTTTGTAAACATAGACCCAACTCAAAAGTTCACTTGTATGACTCTCCATAAAGCTGGAGATACTCTGGACCGTAATTTTTACTTACGTAAACATCAGCACACAAATAATTAGATTTGGATCAAAAAGACAAGTTGTACTTAATACCCAGGGTAAAACACACACGTTCCTTCCAGGCCTTCATTAGCTTTCTCTGAACATCTGCTGAACAAGAAAATTCCATGCACAAAAGTGACTACAGAAATTAAAAATCCCCCGAACTCCCAGGTAAGTGTGTGCACATACAACAAGCTCCATTTCAAAGGGCACCCTCATACTTCTTTGCACCTCTGGGAGCCATCCAATAGAAGACCATCTAAAAGCAACAGAAAAGGAGAAAGTAAAACCCTCAAGACTTGTGCAACGAACTAAGAAGCAATAGCAAACATTTAGAAAGATCACACCTACAGTTCTCAACCAGTTTTAAGCCAACAGACCACCAAACAGACAATCTGGACAAACAAAAGTCTTCTCCTGGTTACTTTATGAATTACAAAGAGGAGAACACTAAAGAAGGCCACCATCTCCTGTGATGGCTCCCCAGTCCCATACAGCATTCTCAAAGTTCTCTTTCAGCTACCATCTGAAAGGAATGTCCCAGGGCTGATATGCTGTAACTTCATGGAACTGCAACCCCACCTAACAGTGGCTGGAAAACATTGAGACCAGAAAGGTACTTCACCTACAAGCAGTTGTAGGATGAGGATTGAGTCACAACTGGGACAGCTGTTCATGCAGAGAGAGGACAAAGAGGGGGTCTGGTGCTATTTCCAAAATGGTGCAGCAGAGAAACGTCATTCAAAAGGAACAATTGCGTAAAATACTTCCTTCAACAAACCTGTGGCAGTGCTGTTTAGCTTGTTTTCATGGCCAACATTTACAGAAACAAATATACCTACATACAAAATTACAGTTGCCATACCAGAATGAGCTGTTATTTCCAATATGCTTTACACTACGTTTTTTTTCTTAAAAGAAAATTTGAAAAAAAAAAAAAAAAAAAGCAAAACAATAGCACAGCAATGGTATGATAAGATTGCTCATTTGATCTTTACAGAATGGAGGGTTTTTTTAGAGATTCAGGTTTTTTTCCAACTCCCACTGAAATCCAGCCAAGTTCTGTAACGCAGAAAAAAGTCATAGCTGACTGCATCCAAACCGTGTTTTAATTCCTCTCTTTGGCCAAATGCTTCCCAGTGCTCCTGGAGGTGCATGCTTCCTACATGCCACACTAAAGGAATCCTTATTCTACCATTTTCTACACAGGTCAGTTTTAAAACAAAATCCAACCTTACACAACAGAAAGAAAATTCTCTCAGTTGGTGTGTTTTGCAGGGAGCTTGTCTAAGAGCATATGGTGGGGTTTGTCAGGCACTTTCTCACCAGCATGCAACTTTCCTATCCTAAATGCAAAAAGAAAAGAAAAATAAAAATTGAGCTCATATTTGCATACATCAAGCAGACACTAGGATTTCAGCTTTAGGTATTTTTTCAGGTGCCCAGACTGCCAGTTCAGGCACAATCCTGGTCTCACTCCCTGCCTCAGCACCTCTACTGCTGCCTCTCAGTACTGGGGGTTGCTGAGGGGGGTTCACCTGCCCCCTTCCAATTTGCTCTGAACTCATGTCTTGCTGAAGCACAACACAGACATCACTCAGGAGAACAGAGCACCTCGTACTTTTCTAAAAATTGCATGTACCCATCAAACACTTGACCCAACGTTACGTAACAGCCATGCCAGAGCTGGTTTCCCGCCAGACTCATCAGTGTGGCTATAAATCACCCTGGCATGCAGGGGCCAGACAAGATGTCACATTTATGTGCTCAGCTTTACACCTGCCTTAAGAAAATGTTTGTGAGACAGGCAACATACCTATTACCTCTCTGCCTCCCCGGTCTTTAAGTGCACGAATGCTCCCCAGCACTAAGCCAGCTACTGTACTACAGCGTAATGGCACTGAGTGCCCACAGCACCTTCCAGACCTGCCAGCACGCCAGAGCTGTCCTGTGAGCCATGCACACCCAGAGCCATGCCCTGGCTCCTATGATAAGCACCAGCTAGATCCCCAAGTAGGGAGTCCCACATTAATCTTCAGAGTCAGGCAATAAACTTCTAATTTCAGCTCTCCCTCTGTTCTTCACAGAAATGGTAGAAGGCAACGTGATGACTTGTCCAATGCCAAGGTCCTAGCATGAGGTCTCCTGCCTTGAACTGCAGCTATTGCTCCTTTCCTAAATAAGTACCTAAACCTCCTTGGAAACTTCTGCCCTAGAAGCAGAAGCAGCCAGTTCCAGTAAATATAATCCAGCTTTCTACCTTATTCCTTCTTTTGTTTCACCTTGTTTGTCACCCAGCAGTGCTGGTTCAACACCTCCTGGTGAGAGGCACTTCCATCAGCAGGGCAGGCTTTTCATGCAAGCCTATGAAGTAGCAACATAAAGAACACATTCCCACTCAACTGAGTGCTTTCTCATTTTGCACGGTGCCCTCCCCAAAGCACAAACACTGAAAGGTACATTATATTCTTGCACCTGCCTCAGCGCAGAAGTACCACCAGCAGTAACTCTGATTCAGAGCACCGTCACAGCGCACAACAGCTTTTACTTCAGCAGGGCAGAGTCATGCATGAGCTTCATATTCAAAACTCGGGGAGGGAATCACACTGACATTGCCGAAAAACATTAACTCTGCTAATTCTGCAATACAAACACTTGCAGCTGTTAAAACTACAGAGATGAGAAGCCATAAATGGGGCTCCTGATTGCGATTACATTCCTGGTCGGGAGTCTGCAGGGAACAATTTTTTTAAAAATCAGCTTATGTAGTATTTTAATTAGATGCCTCACCTAGATTTCTTACAGCTTTACAATGTTTCTCTATCCTACATGGCATCTTCTAAACTCCCATTCTACATCTCGGAACTACTGAACCTGGTGAGATTTTAATAGAAATCCCCTCACTACACTATAAAGAGAAGCATTACTTCAGATTTTAATTAGCAGCTGTCAATGCTGAGCCACAGGAAACACTGAATAGTTTGCTTAAGTTATTAAAGAAAGTGCATTTTGCTTTCTGACCTTCTGCACTCAAATACTTCAAACATACTTCAGCCGTTTAAAAACTCCTTTGCAAAGAAAAAAATCAAAACCAAAAAAACCCCAGACAACTCCGTAGTAGTAAAAGCCATTCCCTCAATCAATATACAGCATGCTGCTCCAATCCATATTCACCCACTGAACACCCTTCCTTTCTGATGCAGAAATCACGACACTGTCATTTCCTGACCAACATCTTGAACCTCAAAGGCAGCACTAGGTTTATATACTTTCCTCTGTAAGGTACTCTGAGCACAAACACCAACGGATGTTGAAATCAGATACTAAACTGCTCTCGATGAGTCTGTTAAGACTCCGCTTGCACAGGAACACAGGAAAAAGCACAGTTCCATCAGGCAAACTTCAAGCGGGTCGTGTGCCCTCTCCTTCCCTCGATTAATGACACCCCGCATTTAATGACCCTCTGCTACCATGCCCAAAAGGCATTAAGGGCAATACTGGTCCTACCATTCAGCTGCCTGTAGACTATATCTTCTAGGAGGGACAGTCTCTTCAGCACCGCATCCTGGATGGAGCTGAGGCCGTGGGCTGTCAAGTTGGCCACTTCTGCCCTGGGATGGATATCATGGAAGGAGTCGCCGCTCTTGGCCGTGATGGGTCTGCACTTGGCCAGGAAAAGGACGAAGCCAGCCACCGCGATCAAGTTTAACACCAGGAGCACTTTGACTCTCCGCAAAGAAGCCATCAAACTTCCCGAGGGGCACCGCCAGCCGCTACGCTGCCCGCAGGGCTATGGGAGCGGCCCGGCAGGTGCCCGCCGCTGCGCGCACATCCCACGCCGGAGAGCGAAGGGGCTGCGGGGCTCCGGCGAGGTGGAGCGCCGCGGAACCCGCCGCTGACTACGGCCACGCCGAGGGGACACCAGCGCCGGGGCCGCCCGCCCCGCCCCGCCCGCCGCCGCGCTGCCGCCGCAACTTCATGCCCCGCGTAGGGCGCCCGCGCCTGGGCCCCGGGCCCCGCCAGCCCTGCGGCAGCGCCGCGCCCGCTCCGCCGCCCGATGGAGGGGACCCGGGGCCGCTGCTGCTGATCTGAGCGGCCCGGCCATGCCCCGCCGGCAGCCGCCTGCACCGCGGCGGGGCGGGGTGAGGCGGGGGCGGTGCGGAGCTCCCGCCCCTTTGGGCGCCCGGGGAGGGATGGCGCGGGGAGCCCGCGGAGCGCGCTCTTCAGGATGCGGCAAGCGCCCGCTCCGCGCACCGGCCGCGCCTGCGGAGAGCGGCCCGGCCGCCGCCCGGCTGCCGAGAAATCCCGGGCTGGAGCACCGAGGCCGGCGCGGGGCGGGGAGAGCGGGCCAGGCGCTGCCGGAGCGGTTCGGGAGCGATGCCCTTCCTACCCCCCGCTCCCCCTCCTGCTCCGAACACCCAGCGCCCGTCCCGGATCGCTCGTATTTGCCGTTCAGCCGTACGCCAAAGTTTCACTGCCCTCCTGGCTGATGTGCGGTCCCTTCATCAACTTTACTCCCCGCTTCCCGGCGTCGTCCTCCCCTTGGAAGACCCTTGGAAACCTGGGGCTTTGTCTCCACGGGCATTTAATAACAAAGGCAGCATCCGGCCCCGCTTTCCTAAATCCGCGCCTCAAGCACTCAGTGCCCGCGCTCGGGAATGGTCCCCGAGCTGTCCCCCAGGTGGCTTAGCGAGGGTCTTCTACACTCCAAATATCAACCTGGGGTAGGGTTAAACGAACGAATTCAAAATAGAAAATTTTAAAGCCCGACGACTGAATATCCTTATCGGAGAGGAGAAAACCAATCGATTTAGAGCTTTATCCATTTACCACAGCTAACCCCACTTTTCAAAAAGATTACATGAAGATGGATTAGAAATGCAAACAACGTTGAGTCATTGTAACCTACACACGGCAACTTCTCAAGATTTAAGAATATCCTCTCTCACCTTCAAGCCATAATTAAAAAAAAAAAAAAAAAAAAAAAAAAAAAAGGCAGTGCCATGGAAACAAACTTAAAATTGCTTTAAAGGATTTGAAGTTTTAATTTAGAATGAGCTGCAAATGAAACTTTTATGGTTTCTGCATTCAGACAGTCAGACCCAGGCCCCTGCTACCAACACCTGAAGCAGGGAGACAGGCACATATTTCACAGACAGACCCTAAACTGGCACGGTCAGTACTTCATCCACGCTCAGGTTTATTACTCCAATTCGAGGGGCAAAGCTGTGAATGATTTTGGTGACACAAAGCTAGAACTACCTTACACAATCCTGAAAACTATGAAGGGTTTTTGCTGGCACCAAGGGGAAGCTTATTCTTGACAGGTTTGGGGTTTTTGGGGGGTGTTCTGACACATGGTAAACCAAACAGTTTCCTTTCCAGAGTTGTAAACTGAGGTATTTTTTCCCCACTCTATCAATAAAAGCACTTAAAAAACTCAAACCAAACCAAAACAAAAATCCTGGCACAACTTTACAGAGTCCTCTACTGGAAAAGAGACCCATGTGGCCTCAGATTATCAGAAGCAGGAATATCCATGCAAACAGATAACTACCTGCTATGTATTTCAGAACAGTCTCGGATAAAGAAGACCCATTCCTGCTTGTTCTTCACAGTGCTCCAACTGCAGCCATCATGGTTGCATTACACACAAACAGCAATATCTATTTTAATTATAAAACACTGGTTGTAGAAATCTGTGTTTAAGAAATTTTGGCATATGGCTATTAAATAGTATGACCCCACTCAAAAAATAAATAATCTTAATATATTTTTTAAAAAGTAAGTGCAAGAATTCATCTCCTTGCTGAAAGACAAGGGGAGTATTTTTCCCTGCTTTCTCCCCCCAAGAAAGGAGCACAATTAAGTCTCCCAACAAAGCAGGATGAGAGAAAGCTACAACCCTCCTTATGGTGGGCTAGGTACAGGACACTGGCCACTGTGCGTGTGTGATCCTGAGGAGGAGACCATGTGAGGACAAAATAAACATGTCCAAAATTCCACAGGGGAAAAAAAAAAATACTCAATATGGGAAATTGCACAACTACTTAAAATTAAGAAGACACACAGTTGTAACAGCAAGCCCTACAGCACCCCTGCCCTGCCCAGGAGAATCAACTTGAAAAACTTCCCTAGGTGTCTGTCATTGTTGCTGCTTTTCTTTATATAAAGAGTAGAACAAAACAGCACAGACTTTAAAGCTCTGCTTGCTGACAACAAATAGCCATCAACTGGGAGATTCACCAACCCAGCTGCAAAACATTTCCATTACAAAAAAGAAAGGTTTTCTGCTGCTGGTCTCATGGAGCAAAGCTCCAGGCAGGAATCAGCCTTGGCCTTACAGGAGTGGAGGGTCCCCTTATGAGTAACTGAGCCCCCTCTCCTACATGTGTTGCAACGTTTCATATTCCACAAGACTCCTTCTACCACGCTACTCTTAGCAGCAGCAGCTCTCCCTTAATTTGTTTTACTCCAAGCAAGTCATTTCAGTTTTGTTCAGTCATCCTATCATCACTTCAGCAATTTTAGGAACTGCTAGAGCTGAAGCCCCAAAAAATCATCACCAAACAGAAAACATTTTGTGTCCTGAGCAACAGCCACTAGCAAACTCTGCAGGATACTTGGCCAATTGCTGTATTTCCAAATAGCCTGAGACTATCTGCCCCAACATGAGTTGCAGAATTATCTACCAATGCATTCCTTTATCTGACAGGGATGGATACCTAAAATGATGTGGGGAAAGGCAGCATATTGCAGAGAACAAAAAACAGTAAAGACCAAAAAGTCCACTGAAGATGGAAACCAATAGGAACACAGCTGTAGAAGACCAGAAAGTTTTGCTTTGTGTTATAAGAGTCTTGAGAACAGCCTCCCACATGCTCCATAACCACTCTATCATTGGAGTTCTGCACCACTGTGAAACTGAGCAAAATTTAAATCACAAAAATAAAATGGTAGCTTGCTATAAACATAGAAAGGTTTCTCAAGACCCCACTGTCCAAAATCAGGGTTTCAAAAAGGAGTAGCTCATCTTCCACTGTAGAATTTGGGGTTGTGGGGTTCTTTTCTAATTTTTCATTTGCATTACATTCCTTAAAAAAACAAACAAACAAAAACATACAAAAAAACCCCAACACAACCATAAAACACTATTATTAAATAGAGAAGAACTAGAGGGTATTTATCAGGACTGGGGAGATATGATGAATTTACATGTCTAATAGAAAAATTCTATTTTTGCCCAACACGGTGGAGTTCTATCAACAGCATATTTGCACTTTTCAAGTTTTAGCCAAAATAATTACTCCTCTCCTTCGGTGAGGGGCGAAAAAAATCCATTAGATCATGAATATTCAATGGCTTGATTAACAACATACTAATCCTTTCATTGTCAAATACAGCAAATATGAGCTGCCAGCTACAAGAATTAAAAAATACCAAAATAACTTCGTTTCCAGAAGTTCTCTCATCCTGATCACTCTGAAGTATATGATGGTAGCATGATACCATGACATCTGGGGCAGACTGTCTTCACATTCTGGTAGATGTAAACAGGTCAGCTCCAGCTCAGTTCTCTCACACCTGCTTCCAGGGCAACCACTGAGACCCTTGCTGGGGTGCCCTGCACTCACCTGGAAAACTTCAAACATCTACATTTCCAGCCTTGTAAACACCAGCATAAGAAAGCAGATGTTTGAGTCATCTTAGATAAATTTGCTTGAACAAAAGACTTTGAACCCCCATAGGAAAACCATGATCTGCAAGAGGAGAAAACCAAAAACCCAACAAACCATGAGAGTTCAACTTAAAGCCATGGGGTGTTTCCTCAAAATCTTGATGTTCTGGCTGGAGTATTATTAGTACAATTGGATTTCTTAGTTTTCAGGCTTCAGGTGGTGCTCAGGAGTTGCCAGTCTTTTTCTCTCAGGCTTTTGAGAATTCCTAATTATTCAGCTTTAATTTCTTTGCTGCCCAGAATCACCACTAATAAAGTCCTCCTCCATCAGGACAGGTGTATTCAAGCCTTCATATTGCCTATGGGCTCTTTGATTCTCACTCTGTTTTTTTTCTCCATGAAGTGCTCACAGCTTCTCTAGGAGTCACAGAGTGCACCCTTGTCTGCTACCCACAGCTGCACCATGACCTGCAGCATCATGAAGTTCAAGAAGGACAAGTGTAGAGCCCTGCATTTGGGTAGGAATAACACCAACCACCAGTATAGATTAGGGGATGTCCTACTGGAAAGCAGTTCTATGGAGGAAGACCTCAGAGTCCTAGTGGACTGTAAATTCTCCACGGGCCAGCACTGTGCCCTTGTGGCCACTGATAGTGTCCTGGGATTGCACCTGCTGTCCAGGAGGTCTAGGGAGGTTCTCCCTCCCTCTACTCTGCCCTGGTGAGACCACACCTGGAATACTGAATTCTGTTTTGGGCTCCCCAGTTCATGAAAGACATGGATCTACAGGAGAGAGTCCAATGGAGAACTCTGAGGATGATGGAGGGACCTGAATATCTCTCCTAAGAAGAAAAACTGAGAACTGGGGCTGTTTAGCCTTGAGAAAAGAAGGCTAAGAGGGGATGTTATAAATGTCTATGAATGTCTATAAATGTCTGAAGGGTGTGTGTCAAGAGGATGAGGCCAATCTCTTTTCAGTGGTGCCCAGTAATAGGACAAGGAATAATGGGTTTAAGCTAGAACACAGAAATTTCATCTCAACATGAGGAGAAACTTCTTGACTGTGGGGGTGATGGACCCCTGACCCAGGCTGTCCAGAGAAGTTGTGGTGTCCTTCTCTGGAGACTTTCAAACCCCACCTGATGCAGTCCTGCCCTGAGTGATCCTGTTGTGGCAGGGGTTGGACTGGATGATCTCCTGAGGTCCCTTCCAACTCCTGACATTCCATGATTCTGTGATCAGGCCTTGCTGCATGCAGAGCTGCAGTCCCAGCCGTCCCAGTGCTGGCACTGCAAGGGTCAACAACATACTGAATTTTCTCCCTGCTCTCAGTTTATTGGCTATGTGGGAAATGCCTAAGCACTTGATAAAAAATATTTCTTTTCCAGAAGCTAGCATTAAAAAGTTGTTGGCACATTGTTTACTCTCTCTGGATTAATTTTTGATGGTAATTTAAGCAAATATTTTACATCAAGGAGTGAATTTTATCTCCAGCCTTAAAATTTTCTTCCACTACAGGAACAGCTAAAGCACAAAAGTAACTTTCTTCAATTTTATCTTAAAAATTTGGGAACATATTTAGTTCTACATTACAATAACTCTATTCATATTTCATGAGTTTTTAAGTTTAGACTGTGAACATGGACAGCTCATCACTGACACATTGGGGAAATGCTGTGAAAAAACAAGCAACTTACTGTACTTTTAGCTTATAAGATTGCCTTATGGCTCCCTCAAGGATATTAAAAAGAGATCTTTGCAGTGGTTATCAATAAATATCTTTCAGGATCATAGTTTTTAAAGCTTCTAGAATGGCTTCAACTCTTGCTTGAATTCAGAAATGGAAGAACTCACTTAGAAAAGCAAAATTGTAGCTTCATGCTCAACTACTCTGCAGTTTTGCTGCTGTGAACTTCAGTATTCAGCTTGATGACCAAAATCTAATTCTTAGATCATTCTCCTTCCAACTGCAAGTCTGATCTCTCCTACTCTATTCTTATTAAAGCTGGTTAGAAAAGTTTCAGCTTCCACATTGAAAAACAGAAAGGAAGGGAAAAGTTCACTGAACTTCTGACAAATGATTAAAAAATAAGAAAATGTTTTAAATACTGAAATTTTCTGTGAAAGGAAAAAAAAATCCCCACTTACTTATTTTTATTACAGAAGATATGGCCAATATTATTTCAGCACCTAACCATCCCATAGTACTCCTAAACATTCCATTCAAGCCAGGGGATACAGTATTATTTCTTCATGTTACATGTGCATACAAAAGGATGCCCTTTATAAAAAGCAGGCTTTAAATTCCCAAGGAGAACAAAAGCTGACAAAAATGAGTTGGACAGGATCAAACCAAGAGCCTCTAGCACAGAAGCTCAGTTTGCCACCAGCCTCTGAAGCTGAAGGCTGACACACCTTCAGCAGCACTGCAGTACATCCATGTCACTGGAAAGCAGGGAAACCCAGCAAGATCTCCAAAGCCCATAAGAAAATATCCCTGTTTCTCTTAACACTGAGGCTGCCGGTAGTGCAAAGGAGGTATAGACAAGAAGCCAGTTAGGTTGGATATAATAAATCCTTTTAGGGTTTAGTTTTCTCCCTAAAAGTCAGATCACAGACTGGTTTGGGTCAGAAGGGACCTCAGAGCTCCCCGGCTCCCAATCCCTGCCATGGTCAGGGACCCCTCCCACAGCCCAGGGTGCTCCAAGCCCCATCCAACCTTCAACACTGCCAGGGATGGGGCAGCCACAGCTTCTCTGGGAAACTTGGAGATCTACTGTAAAACCTTGGTATCACATTAGAGTATGATATTCTTACTCTCCCCTTGCTGACACAGGCCTCCCTGGCCTACCAATTGCTTTGTGTCCTTCCAGCTTGAACCACAGAATGGTTTGGGTTGGAAGGGACCTCAACACTCATCCAGTGCCACCCCCTGCCATGGTCAGGGACACCTCCCACAGCCCAGGGTGCTCCAAGCCCCATCCAACCTTCAGCACTGCCAGGGATGGGGCAGCCACAGCTTCTCTGGGAAACCTGGGACAGGGGCATAGCACCCTCACTGCAAAAAATTTCTTCCCAATATCTAATCTCTCCTCTTCCAATTTAAATCTGTGATCCCATAGTCCTATCTTGCTTTCTGTAGCAACCTGGCCTCTGTTACAGCAGAAGAGAACGCAAAATAGAGTATTACCCCTCTGCTGCTCCTTAAGCCTGGTTCTTAGGACTTTTTAGATGTCACAGATAAACTTTTTATCCTATGTCTTATACCAAGTTTTCAGCTTTCAAAGCTGAAACTGTCCCCAGGGACTGTACCCAGGGATTCCCTGGGTGTGCATGCATGGCTCTTCCCAGCAAGAGCAGTGACTGCTCCTTGTAGCCACAGAGCCTGCTCTGGTCATGGTGTGGCTACAGATACAAATGGAAATTTTACACCTCCTTCTTTTCCTTGCCTTTGAGAGCTCTCTGTCTATTGATGTCAAAAATACAAATAGCATCTCCTGAAATAAACAAAACAAAGTAAATAGCTGTGTGACTTACAAGCCAGTGTGCACAAATACTTTTTATCTTTCATGTAGTTCTTTTTTTAGATAATTAAGATATCTCTTGCACTAGAATTGTGTCTAAACTTTTTATAAGTCATGCTAGGGTAGCTTTTGTCCTGCTGTGATTATGTATGGTGGGCTGGCCATTTTTTTAATTTTAAGGTTAAAAATTTAAACCTCCCAATAAAAAGGTACCAGAGATTGCAACAAGTGGTTAATGAATGCCAATCTGTGTACAGCATCCCACCAATTAAATGTCATTGATAGATGTGAAGAAAGTGGTTATGAACTTAAAAGATTCTTCTCATAAAAATTTCAAGAGGTCTGTATCCCAGGGGGAAAAAGAGCCCCCAACTTCAAAGTAGATCTTAACATTTAGAAACACAAGTAGGTCAAAAAGCAGACATTTATATGTGTTTACTCTTTGGTTTAAGTAACCAAATTTCACTGTCAGGTAGCCTTTTGGTTTAGTATGGGGAAACTGCACATCTACTGTTTTACCAGTTCCCAAAACACACCAAGTGCATCTCAGCCATACCTTAGTATTACTGAGTATTGAGGGTAGGGGTAAGAGGGAGGGAAAGGCAGGAAGGAAGCTGGATTTTATTTCAGATTTGCTGTTGATTCATTGGGTGTCCCTGGGCAAAGTGCCCAGAGCTGACTTTTCAGAGTAGTCATGGATCAAATATTCAGGCACTCAACAGAGGGCTACAGCTTTAGAAGAGCTCCATCCACTCTGCACATAAACCTGAGAGTGCTGAGCCCTTCTGAGTAGCTGTTGCCAATGTGGGAAGGGAAGTAATTGGTTGATCTGTCCTCTTGCACAAATATTCAAATACTCACAAACTCACATTCTCTGCTGCTACCTTCCTATTTTCAAGCAGCCCATTGAAACCCTCAGCAATGCTGCTGAAACATTCCCCATCACTGGCAGCGGGTCATTAGTTTGTGAGGTTCACAAAGCTACAAAGCCCAGAGTGGAGGCTCCTGAAAGGAGAGCTTTGAAGGCAGGAGTCTCGATTTTATTGCAAATATTCTCAGCTGGGAAGTCATTCAGGGCAAGCCCCTTCCTCCTCCTCCACTTGTTTAACATCTAGGTGAAATTACTGTAGGGAATTTGAGACAATACAAGACAGAATGTGGGCTGTATTGTGCTTTTTTTGTCAGGCTGCACAAGGAGATGGGCAAAGCAGACCAGTTGCAGCTGAATCAGCTCTGCTCCCACCAGTCACTAGCTGGTGGGGTTGGAATGGAAAGCAGATCCCAAGGCTGAGTAAAACCTATAACTTCCTGCATCAAATGAAAAATGGTGCCCAAGATAGGCTGCAATTTTCTCCCCAGTTATGAAGGCAGGATTCAAGGAATCTTCTTTATCATCAAGCATATCCCACCTGTGGTCCAGTGAAGCATCATTTGAACCAGTGCTAGGTGCAACATCTCCACAGGTAGCTCCAGCCTGATTAGAGAGTTGCAGAACTTGATAGCTCAACAAGGCCAAACTTCCTGTTTTCATATGGTCTAACTAGTTATTGAGTCACCCTGAAGGCTTTGTTTTTAGCTTTGAAGATTCCTGTTTTCATTTCAGAAGAATTGCCAGAAAGATTTTCTCTTTTCTTTTCAACAGTAGTATTTGTTATGGGTGAAGGATATGGCATCTTTAAGAAAGAAGAGAGAGAATTATGTGCTACACCCTCTGTCTGAAATGCATCCCCTGAAGAAACATACACCTGCATCAAGGGATGAAGATCTTGCAGAAAAGAGTATTTTTTACAGGGAAAAAAGCTGTGCTGAGCCTATCCAATTCTCACTTTTTTGGTCTGTTTCATTATAAAACCTGGGTGTTTCTCCTTTTCTTCACACACAAGGGGGATGAAGTGTTAAGAGATGAAGGGATTCACTCAAATTGCACCAACATTTTGAAATGGCACAAAGAACTAGGGGTGTCCTCAGCCCTGCCTCCCCCCCAGGAACTCTCTGCCTTTCTTTTCTGTGCCCTGCATGAACCATCTGCTCCAGGACCAGCCACAGAGCAACAACTGCACACCAGAGGTCCTGCTGTCACACTGCTTCAGAAACCACATTAGGTCAAAAAATCAGTGAAAGGGAATCAGATGGATGTCAAACCCAGTGCTATTGCTACCAAGTGCCCACTCGAGCTTTGCAGCAACTCCACCCAAGGAATCTCTGCACTGTTCCTGCTGCTCATTGCACCAAGGTCCACAGGCCTGGAGTAAAGCAGCTCTGCAGCACCTATAAGTTTCATTTGCAGGTTTCTTTCCTCCTTCACAGCAGCTCCTGCAGTTGTTCTTCCCCACTTGCCAGCAGTGCTGCCCCCAGAGACCAGGGGAACATCAGGAGGAGGCATTGCAGCGCTTTGCCCTTGGTTTTCTTCTCTAACTACTTTTTAGAATTTTAAAACACAGTGCACTCAGGAAAGCTTGTAAACTTCTTCGTAAAGTTGGCCATGCCACAGGATTATAGAATACCTCTTGGAACGCTGGATAAACAGCTAATTTTGGATCTGTCACCAGAAAGCACTTATATATTTCAAAACGCTATTAGCCCTTAAACCAAAAGAAATGCAGGATTTGATTTGGGGCAACAGGCTATAAAACACTGAAATTGTGTGGCAACTCTGCATTGAAAGCAGGTGGAAGCAGCTGTACAAGCCGTGGCATTTATTTTATTCAGCTATTTCAGGCATACTTTAGATAGCTTCCAAAATGCAGGCATGAAAACTAACATTAAGTAAGGATACTTAAAAAACCCCAACCTGTTGAACAGATGATTTACCACACATTTGCAGGAAGCAGAACACCATTTGTTCTGTTATGTAACAAGGCAGGGGAAGACAGTAAATATTACCCGTTAATAAATAAGCTACAAATAGCTTTGCATTTTTTTTTACAGCATGGTATCTTTATGGAGCTTTAGAGCCATCAGCACTGACCATAACCTCCTTATGAGCACTGGGGGATGGAAACACTTAAGCACATCTATTAATCCTAAACACCCTGCTTACTTTTAAAGGGCTTTACAACAGCAATGGACAAGCCAACAGGGGATGGTGGAAGAAAGAGCCAGGCCCATAGGCTGGCTGAGAGGCTGTTCCAGTGTGGGTTTATCTGTGGCCTGGACAGTTCATTTGTATTTTCTACACAGAGTGATTCCTGCAGAAAAGCTGATACCCAGGGGAAAAGAATTTGGTGTTTCTCTGGGAAACAACCAACTACAGGAAGCAATTTCTCCCCCCTGCTCCCAAAGACACACACATCTCAGAGCCTTTTAAGGAAGAGAGGTGTCAGAATAATTAACCAGAGCACTGCTGCTCTTGTGCTCCTGCACAGCAAATTTGGGGCATACAACTTACCAGCACAGTGGTGTAATTCTGACCTTTACCTGGGGCTTTACTGTTTGCATTCTATCAGTTACACACACACATTTCTAGGAGGAAGAGCTGAATTCTAAAATTTAGTGAAAAACAGGTTTCTGTAATAAAGAAATTATGTTTTCAGCATCACTTCATTCAACAAAGTGTAAGCAGCACAGACCTGACTTGTTCCATGGTATTGGCACTTGTATAAAAAGCTCTAACAGAAAATACTTGAGATACTGAGGACACAGTTCTAGAAAGAAAGGTTCTGGTGACCCACAAAGACCATAGTAAATAAGCAAGAACAAGATCCACAGGTGTGATAGGCTCAATGCATCACAACAGCAGTTCTGCCATCTGCTTTGCTCTCACAAGGAGATATCCTTGTGAGGTCTGGTTAGTCAGAAATACTGCTCACAGCTATTCCAGGGCACGATCACACCAGTTAAGACAAGACAGATAATACTGGATGTATATTTTTTTCTTTCCAGTATTCAGTTTTGGCGTTCAAAACCAGGAAAGCACAAACAAAACCATTTTGGTTGGAAAAGATCTTCAAGACCATCAAAAGCAACCATTAACCCAGTACCACCCCATGTCCCTCATCCCCACATCTCCAGGGCTCTCAAACCCCTCCAGGGATGATGGGGACTCCAGCCCTGCCCTGGGCAGCCTGGGCCAGGCCCTGACAACACTTTCCAGGCAGAAATTGTTCCCCAGCTCCAACCTAAACCTCCCCTGGCACAACTTGAGTTGTGCCAAAAGTTCCTCTTGTCCCATCCCTTGTTCCTTGGGAGCAGAGCCCGACCCCCCCTGGCTCCAACCTCCTCTCAGGGGGTTGCAGAGAGCCAGAAGGTCTCCCCTCAGCCTCCTCTGCTCCAACACCCCCAGGGCCCTCAGCTGCTCCTGGGCAGACTTGTGCTCCAGACCCTTCCCCAGCTCCATTCCCTTCTCTGGACACACATTCCAACCCCTCAGTGTCCTTCTGGTTGTGAGGGGCCCAGAACTGACCCCAGGACTGGAGCTGCAGCCTCAGCAGTGCCCAGCACAGGGGGATGATCCCTGCCCTGCTCCTGCAGCCCACACCAGGGCTGGTACCAGCCAGGGTGATGGTGGCCACCTTGGCTATTTTATGGCCTTATGGCCACACCTGGGCACATGCTGGCTCATGTTCAGCAGGCTGTTGGCAAACATCCCCAGGGCTTCTTTCACCAGGCAGATTAGAAGAAGGATTCTTCAAAATAATTGTGGTTATCTCCATCTCTGATGCTGTGAGTCCACTTCTGCATCAGCTGGATCTGGAAAAAGGCAGATGCACAGAGTAAGCAGGCCTTTAGGCAGTAAGATGTGCATAGCATAGCTCCAAGCAAACATAGTTGCCTGACTTTCCCTGCTTTGTGGATAAGCCAGCAGATGAAGCTTGCTTTCCAACTGAGCTTTTGGAATCTTGAGCAGAAAAAAAAATAAATAAATCCATGGATAGATGTTTCTGCCTGTACAAAACTGCATCAGTATAAAACTGAGGAGGTCATTCTGAAATTATGTAAATGCATTTTTTAAAAAAAAAAAAAAAGCAAAATAACCCAAACCTCACAAGAACTACTCACTCAATTTAGCTACTAAGCTGTCTGTAATAGCTTACTACAGATGAATCACAGACAGGATCACAAGAAAGTAGGTTAAATTCAATAGGCTAAGAAGTACACAGAGTATACCAGCTATCACTTTGCAGGATTAACAGAGAGAGGTGTCACATACAAATTATTTTTGCAGTTTGGCAAGAGTAGGTCTTGAAGTAATTAAGGACTTCAGGTCTTAGGCTTACTAGTTACAGATATCAGCTGGAAAGTCAGACATCCACTCACTGAAAAATTACTTTATTGAGACTCCCAATGCACCTGACTCCAACCACACGGACACTCCTACTGAAGAAAATTACTCCACTCATTGAGACAAAAGGTCCTACATCAGTAAGTGCTGGGAGAACTGGGATTCCAGGGAGTAGGTTTTAAAAGAAAGCTTTTGATTGGTGAAGGGTGGGGAGGAAAGATACTCAGTGACCAATTCAGTGAATGGGAAAACCCTGTTTACTGGATTTAACTCCTGCATTTGTGAATTGCTTGCAAAGATACATTTTATTTCTTTAAGCCTGTTAATTGTCCTTGTGCAAATGGCCTAGATAATACCTGTGTATAATACAAACCCATTTTTGCTCTATATGTAAAATTTCACTATTGTATCTCACTGAATTGAATCGTGTGGGCAATCAGTATGTACCAGTCTGTGTTTGAGTTGCTGTGTTTACCAGTTCCATTCTGGCTCACAAGATAATTTGTGATGAGCAGCTACAGGGTCACAAGATTAATTTGAACTCCAATTCAACCAGGAAACAAAATAAATTTTTACATACTCCATGTAATAAGCCAAGATAAGGTTAAGCTTAACAAATTTGATGTTCAGTGAATAGTTATTTAAATGCTACAAACTCTGGTAACTTGATAGATCTACTTACAGACATGACTATTCTCTAGCTCAATATTAACTAATCAGGCTGTTCGTGGCCATAATTTATCAGTATACACAAACCTTTGACAATTAGAATTCATGTTAAACACACCCACAATGCAATCTTTCTGAACAAGCACATCAACTGACCACTCACAGAAACTATAGAGTTCAAGAGTCCTACATGGAAATCAGTGCAGAAAGGTTAAAACATTTCTGTGCATAGCTGATTCTCCTGCTGAAAAAGACCATACCGGAATCTCTCTCTCTCTCTTTTTTTTTTTTTTAATTTTTTTTTGCAGGTAGTCTGGAAAGGGTCTGTTTTTAAACTCTGCCTTGCTCTTTCAGCTGCATTAGCAAGGAGGAAGGCTTGTAGGCAAAGCTTTCAGCCTGTTGATGGGGTATTTCTGTGAAAAAAAAGCATTTGCTGCCCCTTCAAAGAGCTGCCAGTGCCTGAAAAACAGTATATATATATATATGTATATATATATATATATATATATATATATTTTATGTATATACATATAAGTATTCTGCTTAGAAAGATCATCTAGGTCATATTTTCCACACTGCTCTACCTTCCACCATCAAGGGCACTTTCACAGAAGCAGGAGCCTTATTATTAGGGATCTCATCTGCTACTCTTGCTTATTCCCCTGAAGTTTAACCCTCAGTAGAGCAGACATCTCTCTCTCATTTCCCCAGCAAGCAAACAGTATCAGCTTGCCCAGGGGAGGAGAGTTGAATTTCAAGGGAAGGCAAAAACACCTAAGCAAGAACAAACAGAAGATTTCATAAGGCATCATTAATAAATGACAAGCAACCAACCTTCCCATATGATCCTTAAATGAAAATCTTACTGGGCTCTGCAGTTCCTGGTATATAGCTGGGGATAAAGGCATGCTCAGAGGCAAAGAACTGTAACATCACTCCCCTTCAATATAAGCCCTGGATATAAAATACAATACTTTTATGACATATTAGACCCTCAGGTATACAGCAAAAGCCAGCACCCAGCACCTGTTATTTGGATTTTTGCTAGGGACTAATATTAGACATCTTTATTTATATTATGTAGTACTTTACCTAGTAAAGCCCATCTGTATTCCTGGAACAGATCACAAAGTAACTTCTAATATGCTGTGGATATAAATAGCAAAGCTCGGTCTTCTGTAGGGATATTAAATGCAAAATGCCTTTCAATTATCTGTTACAATTAGACTAGTTTACTAGTCTAAAAACTGGCATTTTTAACCCTTATCCAAATCCAGGACCCACACAACTCAATGATTACTAAAGAGCAGGTCATGCTTTTCAGCCAGCAAGAGGACTGTATTTCATAGCTGCAGCTTGACTCAGTACTCCACGGTCTAACCTGCAGGTTCAGATACTCACTGTGATTTCATGCTATTACATATCAGTGCTGATAGCACATCTCAAATACAGAGGTAAACAGCAAAAGTAATAAAAAATGGCCTGTACACAAAGGAAATGGCCTTGATTAGTATGTGAAGTGAGGGGATGGAAAAGAAGAGCAGCTGGATACTCCAGAAGATATAACCAGCAATTAGGGTTATATTGAAGGTACTGTGACAGCACCGTACAGCAAAATCCTCAAACACACCAATGACATCTGCCTTCAAACATCAATATCCACCCTGCCAACTAACACAAGCCCCAGGCCCACAGAAGGTCACAGGCAAAACTCCCACCACCCCAGGAAAGACCATCACCAGTCCCTGCTGTTTTACATGCTCAGAGACTCCCCCACACTGAGCTGTGCTAACAACCTTGTCAAGAAGTCCAGTGCATATTGACATTATTCACAACTGTATGCAATTGACAGTGGTTTTTAAAACTCTGAAATAATGGGTCAAGGACAATCCAGCTGCGTGGACAACAATGAGAATACCCAACAAACACTAAATCCATGCTATGCTGCAAAGGGCACAGCCCTGACCTAAATGAGAGGAATCACAAGGGGAATAATCACAGCTTTTCAGAGCACATAGCAGCAGAGAGCAGGGGGAAGGTCTTTAGTGCCTCCTTGCCCATTCCTCCTTAGATAAATCCATAGCTGTTAAGGTCCAAGTGTATCAGAAGCAAACTTTGTGGTTGTTTATAAAAAGCCCCAAGTTGGAGCCTTTCAATGCAACGTCCTGATTATTTTCAGAGAAGAAAGCATAAGGCAGGAGCTACCCTTGAGGCTGTCAGATTGATAGCACTTCAATTAGCCCATACCCACGACCTAGGAGAAACCTTGCAGCTTAGCACGAGCTCCTTACAGGGCATCTTTATGCAGATATTATCAAGCACTTGTTTTTGATCTGCAGTTCGTGTGTGTATTTGTCCAGTGTCTATTAACTTGTCCAAGGTGTCTGAATATTTTATTTCCATTTTAATGCCATTCTTTGCCTGCCTAGGCACTCTCTGTGGCTTACATCAACTCTAGGAGTGAAAAAGTCCACAACAGTGATGCCACTGAACACCCAACACTTCTGTGCTGTCCTGTGTACATCTTGGTTGAGCTGCCCTTGTAACCCCCAGTGAACCCCCCATCTTTCAGGGAAATTTAAATGCCTGCCTTCTGCCACAGAGCTGAAGAGAAAGGATAGCATGGGAAAGGACCTCCTCCTGGCTCATCAGGTTTAATAACCTATTACACTGCCTCACATCAGCACTTTTATTAAGGAAACATCCCTACAACAGACATGCCTTTTGTTCTCCCCCCCACACACATTTCCAGGTGAGGACCACAAGAGTGAACTATGAAAATATGTCTGCAAGGAGAGTCTGGGCTTCTTTACCTGAATGTGGTGGAGTGGGAGAAAACAGTAGGACCCCTTGCAGTGCAGTGACCTGGAGTGGTTCAGCTTTTGAAGGCAGTGAGAGGGCCAGATGAGCAGGAGGGCTGATCAGCTGTCCCTGGGCACGGGGGACAAAGAGCATCACTGCAGGACATGGCACAGTAGCACTGGCAGAGAGTGCAGTCAGCACTGAGATATTGGATGCAGACAACAGCCTGGATTATCTTGGCAGTCACCATGTTTATGAATTTCTGCAATATTGGATCTGCATGATGTTAGGGAAAAAAAGAGGCAATAAAGTCCAAAGAAACCAACCCTATGCCAAAGGTGCAGCAGGAACCTTTGTAGCCTGAGGGAAGCAGTGATGCCATCAAAAACGTGGCATATTTTTGTTAAATCTATCATTCCATCTGAATCACCTACATGTTTGTACTAGTTTCTCATAGATTCATATATCCTCATTTTTTCATGTTTCAGCATTGGGATTTAGCATCAGGTCTTGAAATTAGTGCAAATTATATAATTTTTTACCAGTTGAGACGGGGAAAAAAAAAAAAAAAGAGGTGACCCTTCTACAGCAGCACCAGAAGCAATTTAGCAGTGACCTACTTTGTGAGAAGGAAGCAGAAATGCAGGGAATGAGGTCCTCAAGACCACAACGTCAGGAGACATCTCACATACCAACAGCCCAATCTAGCATTGAGTTTTAGGGCAAGAACTGCTGATGGCTGTTGCTGCACTGTAATCTGAAAGAAAATTCAGGCATGAAATAATTTGAGCCTATTCATGGCACATGCAGTGCTACACGTTTTTTCTTTTTCAAATAAAACAAAACTGTGGAATCAATTTCTCTGAGCCAAACATCTCATGTGACAATTTATTTTAAAATATCTGGCAGCTTCAATCTCCTCCAACTCAGCATAGGAATTCAAATCATCTGGGACACTCAAGCTAAGACCTAAAGCAAAAGAAGACAGGCAATTATAAAGGCTAGTATGAGGCTACAGAGGGCTGGCTATACTCCTATTTCCCATCTCTTGAAGATTGTTATACTGGGACTAACATACTACAGAAAATACATGAAGCTTACATCAGAAAGATGTTTGGGTTTTTTCCTGCAAATATGCTACCATTATGCTACCATGCCGCCATTAAAATTTTACCCATCTCTTTACCTGTAGCCCTGAAAAAAATTCCATCCCAAACATTCATTTTTCTGACATCTAAGTTTCCACTATCAAAGTCTTTTAGAATATACAATGTTTCAGAGATCACAGCTTGATATAATCTTTGGATTTTTCCTTGTGATGACGTCTGTGTATTTATAAACTGGCAGCACAACCACAGGTCCTGAGGGAGCAAAACTTACTTCCTCAACTAATCTCTTTACTGAGTGGTAGAGATCTTAGCAAGGAGGCTGAGCTATAAAAGCTTTTATCCCCAGGACAACACATACCAAGATCCGATGCTCTTTATTCAACAGAGCTGAGGGAAGCAGGATCAGTCCTGCTGGCTTGACAATGAGGCTGTTCCAAGTTCAAGTCTCCATTCAAAGTCCCATCCAGCTATGTGTGAAACCTGTCCCAAAAGCTGTGGGATAAAAAAGCATTTGGACACATACACATCAGCCTCCTGCTCCTCACCAGAAGTATTCCATATTTGCAGAATATATGGTTCTGCACCTGAGAACTACTGCTGTAACTGACTTTTATCAGAACCCAGAAACAAAAACAAGCTCTGCACAACTTCAGCTGTATCCACTGGAATAACCTCAAAGAGCCAATTGCTTAATCCTAGTAGAGGCAATCTCTGAGCAAAGCATGAAAATGTAAAACAGGAAGAAAACTGATCCTTGGTACAGGCTAATTGACTCATGCAAGGCCACATGGATCAAGCAACAGCAAATCTGCATTCCAGAAACCTCAGGCTGAATTCTTTGCATCCTCTGCTCAGTTATTAATGTCAAGGGAAATTCAAATAAATAAGAGATTCAGCAACTGCTTTCTCATCTTAAGTTCAAAAAATCCACACTTACTTCTCTGGAGGAGTTTCACCAGATCTGATTGCAAGGCTATTTCAAGCAGGAAGCCTGTATTGCTGGATTATAAACCCCAAGTGGGAATTTATATGAACATCAAGGAACTAGAGCGCTGTGATGCTGGTAGTAATTAGCAGCACTAGAGTATACTGTAAACACCACCATTTCCCCTTCAGTGTCTGCTGTTCTGTCCTATGAGATGACCCCTGGTGAATTTATAAATTGAGCTGACTACAGCTCTGAATTCAGATTTGCATTTGGAATGAGAGTCTCTGGAGAGAAAAACCCACCTAAGGCTGGAGCTGCTGGTGCTAAGCCAACCCAGCACCTCTGCTGGATCAGAGCCAAAGTCACACCAAGCGGTCAATGCTGTGGTGCTGCAGGGAGCTCTGTAGGAACAGAGACATGCAGCAACACAGAGTAATGATCATCTGTCAAGGGCCTTCCACGGAAGACTCCCAGCTTTATGTGTGGCCAGGCACTTTCTAGTAACTGAGGCCATACAAAGAGCCAAAATCAAGAAGTGCTGAGAATAGCAGGGAAAAATAAAAACAAAAGATTGAGAATTGCAGGTCTAGACTCCTCTCAATCCTTTCACCTGCACCTCCTTGCCCTATGTCTGGCACCCTTCCAGGTACAGCTATGTTCTGCTGCTTGCTCTAGCTGAGACCTTTTTCATCAGTGTCTCATTCGAGTTCCTCAGAAGCAGTTGTTATATCAATGCAAATCCTTCAGTGACTTGAAGATACAATAGTGCAGATAAAAGTGCCTCCAGATGTGTTTGTATGCAGTGCAAGTTAAGGTTAAAACTTAATCACAAGCTCTTTCTAGAGCCTTACCTTCAGCCCCATGAAGCAGACTGACCCTACAAAGTTTTGGGTACCTCTCTCAGGCCCCTTATCCTGCCATCACCCTGCTCTCCTTTCCAGATCAGTAGCCCCAGTTGAGGCTGGGGTAAGTCAGACCCAATAACCCCCTTGGACATGGGTACAGAAATGACAAGTCCTGCTGTCCTAGGAGCCCTCTCTACCCTAAGCAGCTCTGTGCTGAGCAAAGGGCCCTCTGCTTAGCACAATGTCAGGCAAGATGCAATTTTTCACAATAAAGCATATGAGATTTGTCCAATCCTTCACCCACCACACAGTTTTTAAATCTTAGTCACTCTTACAACTCAAACAAGGAGTCTTATATTTTTATCCTCTGATTTTCTCCCAGCTTTCCATTGTGCTGATGCACTTCTATACCATATCACTACACAAGAGCTGCTGCTTGCTGTTCAACAGATGCTGCTATTTACACCTTCAAGGCAACTGACCTCTAGATGTGGGTGTGCTGTTTTTAATCATTTAGTTCCTTTTGAATGAAAGTCATCAAATTAAAGCAAGGTATGCCCCCCCATTTTCAGAGGACAACAGAACACAAAACCAGAAACCAAAGTGTGTTTAGACACCTTTTCCAACTCAAGTAAAAACCCATCCATCTTAATAGCAACCAAAACTGATAGCTCTTCCTAAACACTATGAACACAGCAGATGTTAAAAAGCTGTTTAATCTTCTTTAGAGTGCTTTAGGTAAAAAGCTGTAGCTTTCAAACATGTACAAAGAAGGTCAGAAAACAAAAATGCCTTAAAACACTTTTGCTCAGGGGCAAATAGGATCTGAAGTGACCTCTATAATTTCTCAAGTTCCCAAACTTCATTATTATCAAGTCCTCTTTCCCTTTTGATGTTTTTAACTATGCAGAAGCTGGGTGTTGCCTTCAGCTTATCTAAAACTTGTGAGCATTTTTGATTTATTCTCCTTGAAAGGTTAGTATACCTCAGGCTGAAGCTAATGACTGGAGATCCATTGAAGTGCAGATTTACCATAATCACTTTTTCAACCCCATCATAAGGACACCTTTACAGTTTCTCCTGGAAAAAATTCCACAGCCCCCCAAAGTTTGAAACTGCCAACTGTTTTCTAAAAGTTACTATTCTTAGAAAGTTTCCTCTTGCTTGACGAAAGGATATTGCATCTTTCACTGGTTCATTCCCATGCACAATGCCATCATCAGCACCAAAACCTCAAGAAGATGATCCCTTTGGGAAGTAACATTGCCCTACTGCTATTAAGCTCAGGAGACTCACCAAACACCAAAGGAGGCTTAGAGCAGACACCCTTCAAACTACTGTTCTTGTCACAGGTCTGTCCTATCTCCTCATGGGATGCATGTCTTTTAATATTTATTACTATCAATCCTGATTAAGACTAGACCATATTCTATAAGCAGGCACACAAACTCATTACTCCTAATTTTATGTCACATATGCATTCTTTGATGCAATTTAGTATATCTCTGCCACCAAAAAAAAAAAAAAATTCAAAAGGCAATGATTCATCCAACTTCAATTCAGCCAGTGATTGACAGAAATACTAACTTCCATCATTTATTCTTAGTTCCTATTATTTAAACCTAAAGTTCAAAACTACCAAGACATTTTTTTACAGCATGTCTAATCCTCTCTAATATTTTATTGTTGCTCACATTCACTTGAGAAAGAGACCAGAAAAAATATTCTGCTTAAGAGGCAAAACAAGGTAGTGCAGGATTCGACTCAGGTGTGGAATATAACATCATGAACACCACAGATGGAAAACAGGACAAAGCCTGAGATAATGGAGTGCTCCTGCAAAAATGATTGCATAGATGCTATAAGGGCCTAATGCAGGGAAGGCTGCAAGAAAATTTCTTACTTCCAACAGGTCAAGGACAAGACCTTAAAGCACAGCTGAGGAGGAGGTTGTGTTTGCTCTTAATCTTTTCTGCAGGGACATGCTGTCACTGGATTCATTTCATAAGCACTGAGAATTTAATTTCATTCATCCATAAGCACTGAGAACAAACAGAAAAGAAGGTTCACAGCCTTTTGTGCCTCTAGTGCTTAGCTCAGGGCTGGAATGGTGCAGGAGATGCCAGTGTGATGTTCACTATTGTTGGGTAAAGGTACCAACTCATCTCCTGTTTTCCTCCTTGGCAACATCATGACCATCCTTTCCAGCTCAGGAATGCAGTCCTCTCCTGCACACAGCTCTCTCCCTGGGTGAACTGGAGATGCTTCCAGAGCAGTCAATGACAAGCAAGCTGCACTTCTTCACTACACCAGCAGAGACTACTCAGGAAGCAAACCCCACCTTCAATTACAGATCTATTAGCCCATACTAGTAAGAGGCAGAAGGTTTTATTGTGGCACACACTTTCCTTTTCTTTTCAACCAGACTTTAACTGGCTCTCTGCTTCACTGCTGAAGTATCAAAGCCATGTTCTCTGAGAAGTTAGAATTCATTTTTTTTTAACTTTACAAGGGAGACTCAAATGTGAATATCAGTGCACTTGACAGCTTCTTTAGAGAGTCTAGAACCTAACCTGAAAGCTGTTTTCTGGAAAAAAAACCCAACTGTTTTCCTTACATCTGCTCAACAGAACAACAACACAAATAGGCTGTTCCTGTCAGCTCCTAAGAATATTTAAGGAAGTAAGGAGGAAGTTGCCTTCACTTCTTTCTACTCACCTGGCTTCTCCTTGTGATCTATCAGTACCCAGCTGATTAATCCTAGGAGATGCATAGACACCTATTGCACTAACTGGTAGTTAAGGAGGGAAAGAGGGTAGAGTCTGCCAGACTTAAATACAGACACACTCCAAAGCTAAGGCAGGTTAAGAATGGGGCTTATATTCAACTTCATATTAAAGTTGCAAATGGGAGAGGATAAGAAGAAAATTTCTCCCGATATCTTTGCCACTAAACACATCACAGGGACAAGCTTTTATCCTAGCATTTTCTCCAACTTCCAGAATGTCCAACCACAGCTCTGGGGTTGCAGGTCTGTGCTTATCAGCTGATGTGACATATCCAGAATAGCTCACCTCAGTTAAGAGAATATGGAACACTTCAGACTGAAAAGGGCAGTCTACAGCAGAAAGGGATCTCTAGGCAAACCATGACAAATTTTACCTTTATTTACATTGAAAAGTATCCTCCTGGTGCTCAGGTGATGGCTCAAGAGCACTGTTGGATTTCCCAACCATGCCTGAGGAGGTAAAGAGGTTATTCTGTAGTGCTGAACCATCTGCTTTGATGTAGATTTGTAATGGTACCGAAAGCAGATTCTGAAATTGTGTAAGAGTTTATATAGGTAATGAATGATACCTTCACAGTATCCTGGAGCTGGAGTATCCATAACAACTCTCCATTGTGCCAAGGGACTTTTACTCAGATACTGGAAAAAACAGCCTGATTTTCATAAGGTGCAGCAAGGTCCTGGTGGGATTTTTCCCTTAATTCCTGAAGACTTCAATGCCTTAAGCTGTCATGGGAGACAACATCCACAGCTGTGGGCTTCCTCAGTTTCAGCTGTCCTCCCCAGTACCTGGAGCTTAAAGAAGATCTACCTACAAAATTGTTCCCAGTTGCAGTATGCAAGTAGCAGCTATGAAGACAGTCCAAATAACCCACTTAGTTTCAAAAAGCAAAAATCACGAAAAGCCCCACAAAAAGAATCTCATCCAAATCTGTCCCATTGTAAGAGTCAAGTTTTACTAGTAAAGTGCTGCAGTGGACATGAAAACTTTCATTATCCTACACATGGATTTCACCACTTAAAGACATACCCCACATGCCTTTTAGAAACTTTTTTTTTTTTTCCTGGCCAACTACTGTGAATTGAGTGATGTGGCATAGCTGTTACTTTTTAATTAATTCTTTCCCTAAATAATTACTCTTTATTCCATCTGTCTCATAAGGTAATGAGCATGTAGGAGCACATTTAAATGCACTTCCCTTGGAAATGCTCAGTGGCACAATCATGGGTCAGAACATAACTTCACAACTGTGATCCATCACTAACTCTGTTTTCCAGAGTGATCTCAGAGTGCAAACATCTGTCCCAGCCAACCACAGCCACTGCTGACTGAGACTGAAGGGAATTGGTCTTCCTCTCCCTGATTTCTCAACAGTGAACACTAAAGCACAGTACACAGCCTAATTCTTCTTCTGTGATGAACTGATGTTCTGAATGTGCACAATTGATTTGACAGCATACATTATTCACCAGCTTTTGCCTTTTTAATTGTAACAATAAACCCTTATAGGTTTAAGTATTGTCAGCTGTCTTGGGGGTTCACTGCTACATCGTTTGGCACAAGAGCCTCAGCCTCCAAGCCTCTAACTTATCACTTAAATATTTACTGAATTTGACACCTAGAAGTCCCAGCAAAGCCTGTGGAAGCATGGACTCACATCCTTAAATTCCAACACAGCTCAGGTGCTGCAGAGTATTCAATGCAACAGACAGACGTTTTACAGGGTTTAAAGGCTCCTGGCAGTCACACTGCCCCAACACTCCCTCTGAAGAGCAGGTTACTGGGAGAGTGCCCCATGTCCTCTGGGATACCAGGGCTGATTGCCAGACTGAACTGCAGAGATTCTTCTGCCTATTTAGCCAGGCAGCAGCACAACCCCACCTCCCTGCACTACACACACGTCTGAAGACAACCAGCACAGCACCATCAGCAACCCTTCACACATACATATGATCACGGGATGGATCTGCAGATAATAATTTACTGACTCTTTTAGTTTGTCAGTAAAGTCACAGAATGTGCATAGTGTCTATGGTCAGCAAAAAACAAACACAGACCAAAAAACCCCAAACAAAACCAAACCCAGCCAACAAACAAGCTTCCCCAGTGCTTTGCAGTTGCCATTATTTGCAGTCCTGAGATTCTGTTCGGCAACAGCTTTTAACAACAAAATGTATTATGGAAATTTGGTTCACAACCAGACAGTGCAGGAAAAAATTGAATTCCTACCAGATCTGATTTGATTAGCATTTATAGACAAAGCTCTCTGTATTCTGGAAAAAAATACTGCAAAAATAAGTTGATATGTTTTTCTCTTGTCAGAAAACCCTACAGACTTGGGCATGTTTTGAAAACTTCTCTCTATTGAATAAGAGTCTGTCCACATTTCTCAAGTTACAAATTAATGAAAAACAGAAAAAAAAAAGTTTAAAAAGCCCTGAAATCCTTCAGTGAAGCTGAAGACTATATTGGCATATAGGTTTTAGCTAATAAGCTCCTAGGGCCCAAATAATATCTTCTAATAAACCTTGTAATTTGAAATTGTTACGACTTCAGGGAATTTCCTAACTGGGATCCAAGTATTTTAAAACTGAAGTAAAGAGGCAAGGAAAATTATAACAGAAATTAATTAACAGAATTAAATAGAATTAATGGATTGCTTTCATAATCAAATTAATTCAAGGTCTGTATTCAGCAAATGTGAAGGTAAGTCAGAAAATTTTGCTTATGTACATTCCTTAAAACTGTAGGTAATTGACTTCATGCATTTTGTATCTTTATTAGGTTACAGTTAACAATGTGTTAATATAAAGACACGACTCCAGTAATGGCTTCACTAAAATTTAAATACAGTGTAAGCATTGTAAATTATCTTTCTTGCTGGCAATGCTGAACTTATACTAAATGCTGAAGATGGTTATATAGATCTACTGGGATGTGTTCTAACAGAGTACTTTGGACAACTGAGAAGCATGATATTATAAAGCATATCCCATAGACCTAATTTTACCCATTTCATTTTATGCTTCCTGGAATATGCATGGAATTCACTGAAAGGAGGTGGTTAAAGGAGGGAAGAGTAGAGATGTGACTCTTCAGGGCATTAAGAGACCTGGCTGAAAGGAGACCTTCTTCCCCATGCAGGGGTAAATAACACTCAAGAGAAGCTCTGAACTGCCACATAAGTTCATTGTATGCTTACTTTACAGTCCTGCAGGTTTGCATCTTGAAGTTGTTTGAGTCACTTAAAAAATTTTCTTCCTATTGAACATGCTGAGCAGACAGCAAGTGGTGGTCAGTTCTGCTGCAGAGTAGGACTAAAACAGATGAGCACAGGGTTCCACCTGCAACATGGTTTTGGGACTTCTCACACACCTCTGACAGCTGCAGCACTGTGGAGCAACTGGGATAGGTCTAAAACACAATCACAGCTATCTTGTATGCAATTAAAAATAATTTTCTACTGCAAAAAAATACAGTACTGTAAAAATTCAGAATGAAATTAGAAGCTGTACTGACAGGATTTTTTTTCCCAGAAATCTCAGGACTGACAGCTTTTCCCTTCTACAGGGTCTATGTACCAGGCTGGTCAATAATCTTGTTTCCATCTGCACACCTACAAGACGCCTCAACCTCCAATATCAGAGAGCCAGACATGTTATCAGTGTTTAATCTTGCCATTAATGTCTAAGTCTGTCATCATTTCCTCCTGCCTTACTAGAAAGGTTTGCCTGCTATAGGTTTTTATTTCTTGTCTATTCAGCTTAGGGTTTAGACATACTATTGGTCAAGTGTCCCTCTGAGGTACTGTGTACACAGCCTGAAATATCTCGCTGTCAGGAATGTTCTTCCTTGCATTTATTTCATACCTCTCTAGCTTCACCTTGCTTCTGCCTCGAGTAATCCCTCTTCATATTTTTGCTCTTCAAATATTTATAGTGTATTATGTTCCCTTCTTCCCTCTGTCACCCTCAGTGCCTTCTAGCAATTTTCTTTGTTAATCAAGTCCTTCAAGCTCCTGTTAATTTCTTTTCTGCTCTTTTCTGACCATCTTCTCAATTACAATAACTTCCCAGTGATGAAGTAAGCAGAATGTAATTTATTTTGGGTGCACTTGTGTAGATACTTTACAGAGAAGCACAGCCAAGTGGATCCAGTATCATTCACTTATGCAATGCGTGGTGCTGACACTTGAACACGCACCCTCCCACCAAGCACAGGATTCCTGCACATTGTGTGCAATCTGGCCACAGAAACTGGGAAGCATTCTGGGCAGAGCTGGTAGCAGGAGCTCTTGTCTGATGAGCTGAAATACTCAGCCAGTTGCCATCCATGCTCTCCTTTGTACCTCATGGGAGTTTTCTTCTGTAAGGCAACACAAGCTTTACACACAGGAGCTCCTGGAGACTTCAGTCTTCAAGAAAAGAGCAAGGATGGGTCATCAGGAAAAAGATAAAGGTGGAAACCATCCTGGCTGTTCTGTCCCATGCAGCTCTTCTGCAGATGGGAGACAGCCTGGAATTTGCAATAACAACAGATGCAATCCTGTTTCTCTCTCTCTAGAAGTCAATTTATATCTCTGGGCTTGAGAGACTCCACACATTCCCTCTGCAATTCAACTGTCAGCACCTTATTTACATTTCCAATGGCTCCATCCAGGATGTGTTTCAAATGCAATAACCAGAAATTCTGCATGCATAATAAAATCTAAACTTACTCATAGATTATGAGGGGGTTGTAGGCAAATCAAATTTCATATATATATATATATATACACATTTCTTAAATGTGTAGGTAGTAGTAAAGTGCCATGCCTCAAGAAATAAATTCTTCTGTAAAGTAGATTTCTCAGTGTTACTGTAAGAATAGGGCTTTTTTCCTCAAGGTCATAGGATTTTTTGTTAGACACCTCTTGCTCTTCAGTAAGATCAAGCAAGCCAAGTACAAGATTAGAAGACAGGAGCACTCTTTACAAGCTCACAATTAGACAGGGTCTGAAATATAATTCCAAACCACATCAGGCTGCAGTGCATTAAACTCAAATTCAATGCCAACTGCTTGGCATTTCACTGTCTAAACAGATTTATCCCCCTCCCCTCACATTTGCTTTCCTCCTTAGTTCCACTGCACATTGGGTTCTCTTTCCACCATTTTAGGACAGGTGAAAGTACAATGCAGCACTTGAAAAGTATTTCTGTAAGGCAGAAGTTCGCCAATTTTCCCTCTTGACCCACATGTCCTAGAGCCATTTTGGTTTCTAATTCTCATCAGTTGAAATTCTGCATTCTTACTCATGTACTTTCTTAAGCTGTTTAAAAAAAAACAAAAAACCCAAACATATCACATCCACCAAAATACTCTCCTTTTCACATGCCCATTCCACGACATCTGGAATGCAGCTTTCTCCAGAACAGACATGAAGAGTTTCCCAGATTTATTTTACCATATGAATTTGTTTGAAACATTCCTGCTAGATGATGAAGAAAACAGTTTTATACTTGGAAAGTCAGGGTAAGTTTGAGATGATCAGAAAGAGAAGGAGTGTGAAAAATCACTGCTCCTGACAACATTCAGTAACATCCTTAGGGGTTTTGGAAAGCAGACTTGGCAACAAAAGCAGCATTGAAAAGACCATCACTCAATAGTTGACTGAAATAAATGTTGGTTTCTGCTAGTATGAGCCAGCTGGGTTTGTACTTGTCAAAAATATGCATGGCTGGCTCATGGTACGTTACATAAGGGTAATGATTCAAATCAGTGATCTTAGAAGCCAGCCCATGCCATCTGTAACACTGTCATGTGTAAGGTTTGCACTGCAGAGGTTTAGTTAATATGAAAAGTTGGTTTCCAAACAAAATAGCAGTGTTAAAACTTCCATAGTTCCTTTTCCTTACATGCAAAACATGCAGTTTTGCTTCATTATAAACAAACACAACAGACAGGTCTCCACAAAAATCCATTTTCTCCTCCCCATTCACAAACAGCTCAACCCTCAATATAAGTAAGGCTCTGTATTTATCATGACTGCAATTGCTTTCACCAGGCAGGGTAAAAAAGGGAAGAGGTTCAGTCAGGAAAAGGAGAAAATATTTTTCACTATTGATTCATTTCAAAGACAAGGAGAACATTCAAGCATTGGCAGAAGCAAGCAGATGGATGGCTGTACTGCAGAGGTTCTCTGTGCAGCACCTCAGTCCCACACATGAGCCTGGAGAGCCCTTTCCCCTCAGTTCTTTTGCAGCTTTGGCTCAACTTGCCCAAGCAAAATAGCTGAACTGGTGGACCTACACGTCCTCTTTGGTCTTGACCTTCTAGTGCATCTGCTCATTGCATTTTGTATCTTTACACAGCTTCCAGCCCACCAGTGATACAGACTTCTCTTCCACTTTCCAGAAATATAAGTGTGAATTCCATCCACCAAACTACACCAAGATCTGTTCTTTTCCCAACTAGCATCCTTCTACAGAATAAACTGGACCTCGACATTGTCTGAATCTCCTTAAAATATTTGCCAAGCATAAATTCAAACTGAAAGACTCATTTCCACTAAAGCCACCCCAACATCTCCCTACCCCTCTCTTTCCCACATTCATGGTTTGGCTGTCATCTTCAGTTTGACCTTCCAGAAAGCAACTCATTGCAAATGCTTTTTGAACACCACCTCAGAATAACACCATAGAGACAAATAGTCTCTAACCACACCATAGTGAGGATAAAACTCTGGTCAAGCCACTAAAAAACATCTCCACTACCACATATGTTTCCTAACCCAACCTTTGTGCACCCTTTCACAATGCTACTACAAAGTCAGACTTAAGGGAGTTATTTGGTAGACACCTACAATGACTCTGCCCACCCACTCACTTGGGAGATGTAACTAAAACCACCCAAAGGAATAGATTCCAGGAGCAGAAATTACGTTGCAACAAAGTTCAACTAATCAACAACCTGGAAATTATGGCTCTTGCACTGAAGGTAGAAGAAAAGGAAACTTTTAACTCAGCATTTCAAATGACACATTTTCCCTCTGAGAAGTATTAAAAGTATTCTGATCTCAATTGTTATTTGATAAAGGATTTCTGTAAAAAAGAAATTATTATTTTACTATGCTTTTAGTATGAAAAAGTAGTTTCTGGTCTTTTTTCTGTTTTTAAAACTGCTACCCTTTTGTTTACTGCATGAAAATTACCAGCATGTGTTTTTTAAGTGTGAAAGAGATAAGAGAGCTAGCAGTAACTAGGACATTTATAAAATAAACCCAGATCTACCACAGATAGGCCTACAGCCACAGACAGAAAGCACCCTGCAACATTATTTCCACCTTCATTCTCCCTACTGGCCTTAGTTTTGTATTGTACTTTTTTTTCCTCCTAGCAAAAGCAAATAAAGGTAGATATGTATATACATTTCTATACAGTGAGCTGCACAAAGCCATACAACTAGGAAAAAGAGTACACAGAGAAGTATGGCCAGGAGAAATCAGATCAGCAGGTTTGAGTATTACAAGTGCAGGAAATATGAAAGCAGAGAAAAAAATGGTACTGCTGACACTCTTTTCCAGATTAAGCATCTGGTACACCTGACTCTTGTCAAGTGGAATGAGAAGATAGAAAAGGAACTCAGATATGATGTGCAATTGTGCTACTGCACATAGTTATCTGCTGCTTGGGTAAAGCAGAATATCTACTTCATGCTTACTGTGAGCCTTCAAGTTGCCTAAATCTACTAATATTATCAAAACCTGTTTGGGGATTCAGAAACTGTTTACTTCCATTTAAGTAATGTGATCCAGGAGACAAGAACAGGCTCATCAGCCCATAGTCACTGCAACATTATCTCATGTACTAAAATTACCAGCTCTTTAACTACCTTCTGATTGTCATATTTTATTTCTTTAAAACCAACCAGCTTACACTTCAGACACACCCAAGTACAACAGTAGCTACAAGGGTTTCCTTAACAGATCTCCTGAATAAACCTGGGACCTGTAACAGGAAATCATCTGATAATGGATTCAAGGGTTAAAAAAAAAACAACAACAGTCTGGATTTTTCACTCAACACTACTGCAAATTAATAACATTATTGAGACAATCATTTCATCCCAAGGACATCAAAGCAGACACAAGAAAGCCTTGTATAAAACTTGTCTTCCTCACCCCCTTGCCTGGTCCAAAAAGAATTGGTGCAAAACCTTCAACACAAACTCCTGTCCTGAGACCCCAGGAGCAGAGAGGGCCTTACAGCAGCAGTAACCAGGGGAGTTCAGTGCTGTGCCTGCTTCTGCCACTCAGCACTTGCCTCTCCTGAGCTTGGCAAAGCTGCCAACCCCAGTGCTGCAATGGGCTGACAACCCAGCACTCGGGTTCACTTTCTAGTTCAGCCATTAGTTGGCCACAGGATAATGGGGGAAAATGACACCAATTCCTTTATAAGTGCTTTTAAATTCATGGAGAGATAAAAGCTAAAAAATCACCAGGAGAGATGAATGATCTTTGAATTGCTCAGCTTTTTGAATGAGTCTGTGTCCTTACAAAACTTGCCATATAACAGAAGAAAGTCTCAGCACTTCCCAAAGCTCAGCAAAGACAGTTTGCCTACCTAACTTTGTCTTACCCTCCTCTTTACTCCCTCTTTCAAATTCATCACTAAAACACTCCAGTTTATCTCAACAAATTTACTTGATGAACTTTGTCCTACATAATAAACTGTTAGCAAATGTTACATTTTCCCAGTAAAGGGATTGGGAAATGAAAACTGTAGGAGACTTTCTTAAAAATTACAAAGTAAATTAAATTATGAAGCTACTCAGGCCACCAAATGTATGGAAAAGACGACAGAATAAAAAAAAAAAGCAAGGGTTTGAAGCTGGAATTGGCACATTCCTGCAGCAGAAGTGGAGAACATTTGAAGAATCTGTGGTACTAACGAGGCCAGTTGCCACCTGCATCCTCTGCATGGCATAGCCAGCTCACAGAGTGAGGATTTCTCAAGGGTTTTGGTCAAGGTTTCAAGGCTGGTACATGCAAGACCCTCTCTGCAATGCTTCATCTTCCCCAGATCTTTTCCAGCCTTAGATGGAAATACTCCCTGAGGACATCTAGTATTTTTTATGAACTTGCTCTTTATGAACATGCTCTTACCAGACTCAGACAAAGAAAAGAGGTTTTTGGGTGTTAGAAGTTAGAAATGCAATGGAGCTGCTTCATGCACACAGACACTGCTCCATCATGCAGATATTGTTATTGCAGGAAGAGCCAGGCAGACACTTGTCCCAGCTGCCTGTTCTCAACACAAATGAACTCTTGCAGATGTCGTTAGCAGCAGCAACATCCTCAAGGCCTTAAAAAAGATAAATGTAAGAACAAATTTATATAATCAACTGACTATTGCTGGCAGTGGCCACAACTTTAGTGTACTCAGAGAGACTAGAGAAACCTAGTGCCAAAAAAAGCAGCTGTAGTGGGAGAATCAGATACTGCCATGTGCATCAAGTGGATGTCATACCCAGGCATAATGCCAAGACTGATTTTTCAGTAGCACTAATGACTATTTCACAAAGTAGTTAATTAAAGAGCAAGAGGAAAAGCAACTCTTGACTTGGCCCTGGCCACCACTGAGGATCCATTTCTTCATTCCTGTTCATGGACCACTGCCACCCAGGGGCCACTGTGTGTTAAAATTCAAGGTCCATCTTTGATTAGCAGAAAATTGAGAGACATTTTGCAATCAAGAACAACTTTGAGTTCAGAAAGAAAAACCCCATGCACCTCAGAAGTGCAGTCAGAAAGAGCAAGATCCTTAGAGATAGTAGAAAGGTTATGTAAAGATGACACTACACTGAGGCTTCAAGAAGGTGAAGTTGTACCCCAAATAGAAGGCAGCACATACTACTCCAGCAGCCTGATTGCAAAGGTGGTAGAAAACAGGCCAAAATACTCTGAGGAACAAGCTTGCAAAAGTTGTAGCATCTAATAATAAATCCTTTATCAGAAAATGTCCTAATAGTAGCTTGCTAGACAGCCTGCAGTGCCAGTGGGTGATCGAGGTAGAAAAGGAGCTTCCACTGAAGGTAAGGCCACACTAAAAAAGAATTATTTTTTTTTTCCCTTTTCAGTCAGAACATTTCAGTGCTTTTTTCCACCCAAGACAGTGGGAGCTAATAGTACTGGAAGACCTACCTGAATCTGAAGTGCCAGTGGAAGAAGTTACAGCAAAGGTAGGAGGCACTCAAAGTGCCAACCATAGGCAGAAAACAGTATTCAATGAAGAGTTTTAAATTAATTCAAAGAACTCAACTTTTAGCTTTTATACCATTTATTTAATGTCTGATTTAGGCCTCATGTTTAATCTTGCAAGAGAGTTTCTAAGCTGATCTTTCTGGAAGGGCATAAACATATTCTCCAAATTACTATTTACAAGGAAACACCTCTTTAAAATGTTTTGCTGTGTGTACTAAGAAAAGAAATGCATGAAATGAAAAAGGCACAGAAATTTCACCATGTAACTTGTAAAAGTCTTCATTATGGAATACTTACAGATACTGTGATTTTCAAAGTAGGCTAAATAAGTCAGGTATGCAAATCCTTCCAAAATGGTTAATTGGGTGTCGAATAGATCCTTCATGGGTGCCTCTGAAAATCTTGTATTCATTGTGAGTGGACTAGTGCATCAACTCCAATGCTACCATTTTCTCTGACAAAACTGAGAAAGTTCACAGAGGTGCAGAGCTGGACTTGGATGGATCAGAATTCTCTCTCCTACTTTCTTTTATCCACATTTTGGCACTTCCTAAAATAGTTGGGGTGAATCATCCAGTATATAATTTTTCTTTTATTAAGTACAGACTTGGTTTTGTATGGAGATTCAACTGGAGCTGTGTACAAGTTTGATTGGGAATTCTCTCACCCACGTCCCTTCAATCTCAGCAGAGGAATGTGGACTTCAAAGGATCAGATGTCAAGGATCAGATGTCATATTCAATTCAGGTGCTCTTCAATTGCAGTCACATCCTTCACATGACTCTTCTTCATACCATGAAACCAGCAAATAATTAGTTAATAGCTACTACTGCCAATGCAACAAAAACTAACTACCGTTTTCTCAGACTGCATTCCAAACAGCTACATACTGTGACTATCAGGATATATTACTGAGAAGATATTTAACTATCTTACTTAGAGCAGTGGCGATAAATTCATGTCCATAATTAACATCTTACCACCTGATGTGAAAACAGAGCCAGTCCATGGAGCACACCACCCTGGGGGAAGGCTGAGAGTAGTGAAAGCAGAGAGGAACCAGGTAACTACAAGGATCTAGAGCACAGCTCAAAACTTTCTGCCTGGTTTGAATAAATCGGTTGCTTATAAGTTCCCACGCACTGCATACAAATGAATTTACAATTTCTTACATTTTGATGCTAGAGTACCTTACAATTCTGGACATTTGAAGTACAAAATCCAAATTTTGGTAAGTAGTCTTCTATAAAATAACTACTCTGAGTTACCCACAACTTGAACTTAATCATAGAATGATTTGGGTTGGAAGGGACCTTAAAGCTCATACAGTTCCAGCCCTCCTGTATTGGGATACCTCCCATTAGACCAGGTTGCTCAAGGCCCCATCCAACCTGGCCTTCAGCACTGCCAGAGAGTGAGCAGTCACAACTTCCTTGGGCAACCTGTTCCAGTGTCAAACCACCCCACACAGGAAGTATTTTTTTTCCTAATGTCTAACCTAAATCTCCCCTCTTCAAGTCTAAAACCATTGCCCCTTATTTATCACTACACACTCATGTAGAAAGCCCTACCCCAGCTCTCTTGTAGGGTCCCTTCAGATATTGGAAAGTCACTCTGAGGTCAACCTAAGAACCTCAGTTCACAAATGACGCAGCTGACAGAGAGAAACATTCATCTTCACCTTTTGAACTTACAGATTGTAAACAGAGCAGAACGGACACGCTTCTTATATGCACAAGGACTCCACTCACACTTACAATTAATTTCTTGGTAAAAAATATAAAAGCAAAGTTACTTCAGTAAAATACTTTCAGATCTTTCAAAAATGTTGGAAAGCAGTTTAAATTCTCATAATGCAAGTGCACTCCTTTCTGTTAGACTCTGATCTATTTGCTTTCTTGTATTTCCCACAGGACATGCCACTACAATTTCCCCTTGATGTCTGCCATTTCTGAAAGCCCAGAGGAAATGACAAGAATAGCCTAATACAGATGAAAAATGAAGCAATCAATAGGCACTAAAATGGAAAATTGCATACATGTATATTACATTAACTATACAGAAATACATCTTACAGAAATTGTGGCTAAAATAAATTGCACGCAAAAAATGCTTATTAATGCTATGGGAAATAATGTTGCTGTTAATGTAATTTTTACTGATGGCTTATTAATTTCTTTTAAAGTCCACTATAATTAGTAGCCTTTGCATCAATTTAGGTTAAAAAAAATAAAAATCAGAGATTATATAGGTCAACACAACATTTTTTATAAGTTTAAAACAGAAAATAAATCCTAAAGGATTCTTAAGGCTGCTTTGCCCACAACTGTCAAGACCCAGCTATGCAAACCTTTAATTTTGAGATGAGGTCAGAACTGGAGATGTTAATTAATATTGCAGTTAGATATTGAGAAAGATGGGGTAAAACCCATGACAGTCTCAAAGCTCAGCAAATGCTTTTTGAGCCATACTTAATAGTATTTTCTGTAGCTGTTTTTTTGTGACAATGCTGCAAGTGTAAAATAATGAAACACAAAAAGATGGAGGTCAAAAGGAGATGGCTATCCGTGTTATTTTTTCACACAAAGGGGATAAATCTGTCTACCTACCCTAAGGTTCACACCCTCAATTAACATAAAAGCTGCAGTTCATCCATGAAGCCAAGAAGCCACTCTTCCCTCATCAGCAAACCAAGAGACATCTCCTGCTTTCTCCACCTGCAGCTCATGTCTGTGGCTACAGCCTTGGAGTGAGGGCTTCACCCCAAGACAATTCTCAAAGAGAGATGCCTTAACACATGACTTTATTCAGCTCCCTTCAGTTAAAAATACAACTGCCTAATTTGTAGTTTTTACCATACAGAAAAGTGAAGTATTCCAGTAAACATGTGAATGCTCTTCATTAATGAAGTAATAGATGTTTAAGTTTCTATACAAATTTATCATGCTAATGTCAGATAGAAATGTATGGTTATGAATAATATTAAGCTCTATTCACTTGGTATGCTTTCAAACAGGATATAATAATCTCTCAAGCTTCCCCTAATCTATGTATTCTCTTAAGAAGGGGATTAAAGTTTCCTGTTCATTCATAAGCAAGTCACAGAGTCTATGTAATGAACATGATTCAAATACACTCAAAGTACAGCTCATTTTTAACCAGAGGCCAGAGAGTCCCTTGTGGACATGAAAAAATGCCTAATGTCCTTAGCTATGCCTCTTAAAATATTTTTCCATACAGACTCAAGAATATGAAAATGATCTATTATAAAAGTTATAAAAAACCCCAAAACACTGCGAACTTCTTACTCTACAACAGCACACAAACAGCAGTAAAATGGTTCTGCTCAGCCTCTGTATACTATTGACCAATCTGAGTAAATTACTGAAGACATTAGGGCATCGTTACACTTCCTCTGTCCCTGAGTTAGAAGGAAACAACTGCTGGTAACATCACAGCCATTTTCCTTCCACTTTTCAGACATCCTCCCCTCATAAATTCAGCCTAACATAATTCTAGGTATCTCATTACAGAATATGGTGCTTTTTGTCCTCTTCTTTCTACTTCCGTCTGTGAGAATCTATGTTGGTGAGAAGTGACATGAAGCAAGTGAAGCTGCTGCATTACTCAGAGGTTCATTTTGGGAAATGCTGCTCAAGTAGGAGTCAGATGCTCCTGCAGGAAGACACACTCAAGACGCAAGCAGCCTCCCCAGCCCTACCTGCTTTCTGAACTCCAGCCTCCACATGTTTGCTCTACACTTCTCACTGCAGTGCTGTGAACAACTGTATCAAAAGCAAACAGGCAGGTAAAGGCTATTGTGAAGGGCCCTGACCATGTATCAGAATCATGTGATAGGGCAGCAACCTCGTTTGTGGCTGCACGAACAAAGATGGCCACTTGTGCAAGCCAGATCAATTCTCTGTAATCTAAAAGCACGTACAAAAATACAGATGTTGGCTCCATTACTTTGTTTGCTACTGGGAAGTGTTCAAATATTACTGAAGTTACTGTGGTACAAAAAAAATCCTATTCAGAAATGAAAGAATACTGTCTCCCTCATATTGTTAACAGCCATTATATTTAATTTGTTCTATTCATTCTTGAACAGATGTTGGAGCTGGAGGCTCACAGACACTTTCTCAGTTTTAACCAATATATTTGATATGCTTCAGCATGGACTTCTAAAACCAGAAACCTCTCTAATCCAGTGTGGAAAATTGCTTTGAATTTAAAGAGAAAATTGAATACTTCCCTCACTAACAAGACAACCTCTTTAAAAGGGAAAGTGAAGTTAGCAATATGCTCTGCAGCATTATTTCCAATATTCTTTCATTAATACTTAACCCAACATGTTTAGGCTTGGAGATATTTTCTAGTTTCCCATATTTAGAAAAATTTTTGCAACAAATAATTTTATCATCTAGTACACAGTATCAGGTGACTTATTCATACCAATTGTTCATTAAATACCCTGTCCAGAAACTAAAACAATTTAATTGCCTAGTAGCTCCTCTATTTTACTGATTAATTCAGTTTGCCAAGAGAGATTAAACTCATTAATCCTATTAATTTATCTCAGACTTGTTTTAATTTCAGGACACACCTTCTGGTTGATACACAGCTTGTGTCAGCTCCATGACTAAATGGAAAGGCAAAGTCTGTGCTGTCTTGTTAGCAGTCTCTGGTCTCACTGGGTACAGGAGCAGACCCATGGAGCCCCTCGAGGTAGCCCCGCATTCTCCCAGCTAGCAAAGCCCTACCAACAATCCAGCAATAACTCTGTGGGTGGCTGTACAGAGGTCTGACATTTTCAAAGGGCTCTGGGCAAGATCCTACTACTGAGAATCAAGGTGGGACATCAAAAAACACAAACATCCAAGATAGGGGAACAAGTAAAGGAGAGGGGAAGGGGCTGAATTCAGCAGCAGCGCTTTGGACCAGAGATGGCACCAAGGCTGAGGCTGATCTCAGCAGTAGCAGAGTAACAGAAAGGTAAAGCTCAAGGGTGTCACCCATTAATCAGCTCTCCACTCTTCCTTTCCTTTAAATGCAGCCTCAGCAGATGAGGACTGAAGCTATCAGCACATCTTTCCCAACTTGTATCCCCTCCTACACAACTGCCTTGAGAGCAAAGCGCTCTCCTCACAAGCCAGCTGGCAGAAAACAGATGTGAGTCTCCTTTCATTTTCTCTACATCACTCTTCCTGCAAATATTCAGGCAGACCCACACTATCTGGGTCATCTAAGGTACCACAGGTTCAGGATCTTTCAGTCTCCTGGACTGAAAAAACCTTGCTGCTGCCTTTGTACGTGTGGCCTCATACCCTGCTCCGCTATTGTTTCTGAGTGCAGAGTTCCGTTTCCCTGGGTCTTAAGTTTCCCTCTGTAAAAAGGAGCAACCTCACATATCTGTCAGATGTTAGACCTTAAGGAAATTCATAGAGACTTCCAAAACCCAGCAGGCTGTATTTGAATCAAGGAGCAGGAACCTATAAAAAATTCTGATATTTTTCTAATCACAATTACACATAAATGTTCCTGTCTCATCTAAAAACCAGCAACACCTGGCGAAATTTAAGTACGTGCTGTGAGAGAGTCTGGGGTATGTAGAAATGTTAATAGATAGCAGTAGTACTGAACAGTTCAGTTTTTGGTTTTCCAGAATTAACACTGCCACACTCTGCATTGACTTTTGCTTTGTTCTAAGGTACAAGGTCTTTGCTTTAATGTCAGAGTACGATTCTTTATTGAAACTAGTATTATCAGTGTAAAAGTTGTGTTTTCTCTTTTTCTAACTTTATTTGAAGGAAACCTCTAGCAAATTGTATTCTGGTGTAGAGTAACATCAAGAACTGGAGTCATCTTCATCAATTCACTTGTGCAGTTTGTAGAAGGTAATAAGGTAGGTGATAGGTTGGACTTTTTTCTTGCAGGGCTACTAGCAGGAAAATGAAAAGGTTTACCTGCTCAAATAGTCATCATTGCTTCCTCCTGCACCTGTCAGAAGCTTGTTAGATCCCTACAAAACATGGTTTTTTACTGTTTGAAAAAGTTGGTGCTAATTCTGTCCTTGCTTGCCCAAAGAGAATGACCTTGCTATGAAAGAGCTAGATGTTTCCAACCACTCCCAGAAATGAAAAAAACCCTATTGTTCTGTAATGGCTGTAAATTCATAAATAAAGGCAAAGAACTACCTGCTAGACAAAGGTTAAGGGCAATAATTCACTTTCCTTATCTACTTATGTTACAGGAGTGGGAAGAATGCAGTGTAATATGAAGGCAGATCGACTGGAACTGAAGTCAGTCATGTGCATGTACAAAGAGCCTCAGGTGGTACCTCTCAGCAGAAAAAAAAAAAAAAAAAAAAAAAAAGAGTCTTTACCAGGTGAGTGATACAGCAAGAAGGCAGTGTTTATAGGATTCTTCTGAAAGTACAGTGTTATCAAGTCCTGCCTTGTCAGGGGTGTCAGAATTTTCACTTCACTTAAGTCCTTGATTTCTTTACTTACATTTTGGTCTCCCAACCCAATTACTACTATTTTCCAAGTTTTTTTTCTCTAGTAGTGGATAAGTAGCTTCACCTCAAGTTTCATTAGTAAACGAAAGTAAAGGAAAACTGGCATTTTATAATGGGAAAACTTCACAAGCTCCTACCTGCACGAACTTCTCCTTTTTAAAGGCATTCTGCAAGAAAGAAAGTAAATGTCCTTTTCTGCAGCTGCATTGTTCCTGATCAACCACACGTACAAAGGCAGCAGCAAGGTTTTTTCAGTCCAGGAGATTGAAAGATCCTGAACCTGTGGTACCTTAGATGACCCAGATAGTGTGGGTCTGCCTGAATATTTGCAGGAAGAGTGATGTAGAGAAAATGAAAGGAGACTCACATCTGTTTTCTGCCAGCTGGCTTGTGAGGAGAGCGCTTTGCTCTCAAGGCAGTTGTGTAGGAGGGGATACAAGTTGGGAAAGATGTGCTGATAGCTTCAGTCCTCACCTGAGGAGCAGGGTATGAGGTCTGCAGATTCCTTGGTTTGGTGAACTAACCACTAAGATATAACACTTTCTGAACCAGAAGTTTTCACAGGAATCCAAGCAATGTCAGACTAAAGAGACAGAGAGCATGAGGAGGAAGGAATGACAATTTTTATTCTTACACAGTTCTCTATTTCCCCATAGTTTGCTTGCAGAAAAACCTCTATATTGCACGTTTATCAACATCCACTTTCCTTCTTCACTTGTCATAGACTAATTGAAAACTCACTGGTTTACTTGAAAGATAGTGTAAGCTGTTATCACTTGCCTTGATTCTATTCTTTTTATTCTCCCCTTCAGAAACAGGAAAGAATAATGCAGGCAGTGTATATGTGTAGAGTACAGATGTGCTTTTGGTGAGGGAAGAGGACAAAGGTACTGCTGCCTTTTAAATACCAATTCCAATTAAGTGAGCAAGTCAGAACAGTCAGAATCCTCCCAGAAAATGGCCTTGCAGATGATGTGAGAAGCTCTGTGGAAAATCATCTCTGTCACTGAAGTTCTGAGCAGGTATCAAGTTTTAATGTTTCCACAAAACTGGAAACACCTACTATTCTCATGATTCATTTTGGGTAACCAAATGATCTGACCAGTTGTGCTAGCTAACCCTCTGTTCCAGATTCATCCTGTAACCCAAACAAAAGCAAACAAGGGAAACATAACAATCATCTTGGTGCTTGGATGAAGAAACCCAAACCCAGAGCCTGAAGGAGATAAAGAAGGGGCAGCCCTTCCAACATTGTGTTTTCTGTTGATCATTTCTAAGGTCCTTTCCAACCCAAACCATTCTCTGATTTATGAATCCATCCCTCCTGACCAACACTCTACACTGCAGCCAAGCCAACAGGACCACATAAAGCAGCCTGGATTTGAACCTCAGCCCCTGTCTGTCTTCTCTAAGCAGGACAACCCGAAGCTTTGCCCATGTCAAAGATGCACACATAGAACTTCTCATCTTCTCATGCATCAAAGATGAAAGACAAACATTACTTCCTGCTCACTGTGTGAAATTTCTCACATAAAAGCCTCCCCCTCCAAAAGCCTTTCAACATCATATGCTCCCAATGACAAGAAAGCTCCTGGCTTCGAGAGCAGAGTCTCAGTTCACAGGACTGGTTTTCTTCTTACTCCTGCAGACAGGCTCATTCTCTCTAGGTGGTAAATCATTCTGCATGTTCTAGGCCCTGGCATCACACACACTGTTTAATGCTGCAAAATCAGTATATCCTGAAAGACATGGTAGTCTGTGGCAAGCTGTAGAACTTGGAATCCTTTAACTATGTAACTTAGCCATTTTTGCTGCTGTTCAATTAAAAGTAACTGAAAAACATCACACTGTATTAGAGGACAGCAGCCTGCAGGAAGTTGTAGCTAGTCTACTAAAAACTGCAAAGCCAAATACACATTAATGTTGTCCTTGCTAATACGGCCCAGGTGTTAGGCATCCAAACCAAAACATCAGATCAGCTGTGTCTCATAAGTCTGAAAACAATGAAAAATGCTTCCTAAAACATTTAACAACTGACTGGCATTCTACAGATGAAAGACAATGGAAGCCTCTCTTCTCCAGAAACTAAGTTTTAGAAGATTGAGTTGGCTTCAGCCAGCACTGGTGTAGGCAGCAGGAGCAGGGCAGGGATCATCCCCCTGTGCTGGGCACTGCTGAGGCTGCAGCTCCAGTCCTGGGGTCAGTTCTGGGCCCCTCACAACCAGAAGGACACTGAGGGGTTGGAGTGTGTCCAGAGAAGGGAATGGAGCTGGGGAAGGGTCTGGAGCACAAGTCTGCCCAGGAGCAGCTGAGGGCCCTGGGGGTGTTGGAGCAGAGGAGGCTGAGGGGAGACCTTCTGGCTCTCTGCAACCCCCTGAGAGGAGGTTGGAGCCAGGGGGGGTCGGGCTCTGCTCCCAAGGAACACCAATGGGACAAAGAGAAAATGGCCTCCCCTCCAGGAGAGGTTTAGATTGGGTAATAGGAACAATTTATTCACTGAAAGTGTTGCAAGATCCTGGCCCAGGCTGCCCAAGGTAGAAGTTACGTCCACCATTCCTGGAGGTAGTAAAAAGATGTAGATCTTAGGGACATGGTTTAGATTTGATAGTGTTAGGTTAATGGTTGGACTCAATCTTGCGGCTCTTTTCCAACCTAAATGATTCTATGATTCCCCCTTTACTTCATTGTGACTACATTTGCACTGAGTTCAGGATTTGCAGAATCTAGATTTTCCATGAATAATTTAAACCTTTAGCCTCTTTAAGGTGCTGCGTGCACCTATTATGCTTTCTCTGAACTGAACAAGAAATATGAGAAGTCTCTCTTTAAATTTAAAATTGAAGATTAGATCAATTTTTCTTTTTGGTAATCAGCAGATTGCTAACCTGGATTAGGTTTAAAAATCTGGCAACAGCATAGACACATAATACCCTGTCAGAATCTTCTAATACTTGCATTCTGTCCTAATTTAAAACAACTGTTGTTACTAGGCATAAAGCAGAAATAAACAGCCTCCACCTTGTTGCCAGTAAAGACCAGGGTTGCTTCACTGAATCCGAATTCTGTTCCTTATAAAGGCCATTGACTCTTTCCCATGACCACCCAGGAGTGGGTGCTCCCCATTAGTTTTGGATTGAAGCTCTCATTATTTCAGAGATGGGAAGTAATGAAATTATGTGCTAGGCAGTCCTGTGCTGTACCTGTGCCTTAGACTGATTAACACAAAATTCGGTTTTGTGCTATTCATCACAAGCCCTTGCTATGTGAGTAGGAACAGGTCCTGCTGTGCCCCCAGTGTTGCAATATCCAACTTCTTTCAGGAATTATCCTGGCATTATTCATTGCAAGACTCTCCTTCTCCTCCCTGTCAGTCTCATTATCACCTCCACTGCTGTGGGCAGACACAGGCACTCTGACCTAGCTCCAACCAGCTTTGAATCCTACCCCAATAATAGGTACTACAGAGATGATTAATATATCACCATCAAGAAGAATCCACTTCTTTTGCATAGATGGAGACAGCCGTGCTGAATTCTGGAAAAGCAGAATCCACAGACTTCCTACTTGGCAATAAGCACCATAGAGGCAGGCACTGGAAAATCCCCATCACCTAACTTAGACCTTGAAACAAACAGGGGTAATTTTAATTTGGACAGTGGTAGATATGAAAAATAGGGGTTTAAAATTGTAGTTTAATGTTTTGTTGAGCATATCTTTCAGTTTAAGAATGTCTGCTTGGACTGTTTGTTTGGGGTGTACATTTGGGCGCGCTTGTGGGGAAGCGCTTGTGGGGTCAGAAAAACAGGAGGAGGGGCTGACCGCAGAGGCCCGCGAAACAGCGACATCACGTGACCATTCCCCTCAGCACCAGAACGAAGCCCGCGAAAGAAGAACCAATGCTGGGGGAGCCCGCGGGATTGGAACCAGTGATAAACTGATGGGAGACTGAGGGGGAAGGGCTTTATGAAAAGTATAAAAGGGCCAGTTTTACATTATTGAAGGTGTGAGCCGACTGTTGGAGCTGTGTGTCCCCGGCCGCCCAGCGCGCTGCTTTACTTATATAGCTCTCACGTTCTCAATAAACAGTTTTACTGCTGAAATATCGAGTCAGCGTTTTTAACAGTAGATATCTGGATTAATTTCTACACAAGCATTGCAAGAGTCTCCAACACACTGCTAGAAAACAAATCTCTTCACTGCACAGAGTACACCTGGGAGAGGGGGGCAATGTATGGGGAGGAAGAGATCTGAGGAGCAATAGGGCTGAAGCAAAATGTCAAAAATAGTTTTAAAAAGCAAGCACAGCATCCTCAAGACTGGTTACAGAAAAGTCCAGGGACATTTGTGAGGTTATTGGGAAGTTTAGAGGTTGGGGGTGAGTATTCTTTTTTGCTGCTATTTTTAGGCCTGGGGAGGGAGGAAAGAAGGGAACAGAACAACTCAGTGTGTGGCAGATTGGGGCTGCTATTCACTAGCTAAGATGAACCTGCCTCCTGCAGACACTACCTATTCTCTGTTTCTCCTTCTCAGAGGTGCCTGGAGGTGGTTCATGCTTTCCTTTGCCTTCACTTCTATGCTCTTCTATCAGCCAGCCACTTCATGACTCGGGGGCTGCAAGAGCGAACAGCACCACCTAGCTCCTAACAGCAAAATAACTTACTCTGCCCCAGCTTCCAGGATCCTCCTCCTCTTCTTCACTGGTTTGTGCTGGAGAGGGACCACACACCCCATCCCTAGCAGATGCAAACCTCCAGTTCGTTTCCCTAGAGCAGAGGCTTCCTCTGTGTGTCAGCTGTCTGATCCAACTACTGACCAAGTACAGGGCTCCTCCACAGCTGGCACTCAATGGTCTCTCCACAACCCTGGTGAGACTTCTGCTTTAGCCAAGGAAAAAACCTAGAATATCTCTATAGCTTTTTGCAAGTTGTGTTTAACCAGAGGTACTATAAATTATGAGAATAATTACAGATTATACAAGGTGTTCCTCTGGAAAAAGAATAAAATATCTGAGAACTCATTTTAGACAGGCAGAAGCAGTCCAAAATTATGAGCATGGTTCACTTGAACATGATAATAAACAAAAGGGTTTGCATCAAAGACAGCTGATTAGAGGAAAACACTCCAACATGTCCCAGTGGCTGCTCTACCACCAGTCTTCTTATGAGAAGGCCTACACAACATCTTTGTCAGACTGCACCAATAGTCATCTTGTGCTCTCCTTTTGCCCTGCCCACCCCTGTGTAGCCAGGTGAATAGTAAAGGATGTTTCTTCAATAATTTATTCAATAAAGATCACAAAATTCATCAGGTAAATTATTCAAGACATTATTTGCCAACTTTTGGGGCTCACATTGCAAGGAAGAAATTGAGCTCCTGAGAATGTTACACACAAAAAGGTTGTGCTTACAAAACAGCCCTGCCAAATCTTAAGCAATTATCTAGCAGTTCCCATGCCCTAATAGCTCTGACTGTCCAAAGAAAGGCCAGTAAACAAGACAAAATAGAGGTTTGCTCTCCAGAATCCAAACTGGGAAAAAAAATACATATATTTATCTTAAAGGTTGGGTTAGTTATTGAATGGTTGCCTAGCAACACTTCCTAGCAACACCACTGCAGAGGAACCACAGTGAGCTCTCTCCTACAAGTCAATTAGAAATGGTAATCAGGATGGGAAGACCCAACCATCCTTTCCAATTAGAAAATAACAATTCTAACCTCACCATTCTTTCTTATTAGAAGCTTTGTAAAATTATCCCTTGCTTCATTTTGCTCTGCCTTCCTTCACTTCTCAAGAAAACTACATAAGCCTCAAGTCAAGGTTGACAGTATTAGAAGCAACACCTAAAAATATAAAACAAACCAGTCCTCTACATTTCCTAATCAATGATCTTCTGCAAAAGAAGCTCAAGAGACACAGCTAGCTTCTCAGTACTCTTCAGATGAGGAGATTCTTTCAAAGGAAGAGTCCTACAGCAAGTCCTACAGTAATTCCAGCACTTGAAGTTGTATTGTTCTTCCCAAAGTTCACAGGGCTGTAGCTGGTAACTTTTCTCTATGCCTTTAAGCATAACACAATTAGGGAACGTGGTATTCCACCAGTAAACTACTACACTTCCCTGGCTCTGAGTCTGTAAACAATACCAGTGGATAAGAATGGTTTGTTCAAAAAGAAAAAAAAGTAATTAAACTGCTTGGTAATTTCATGTCGTTTAATGCAATGTGTCTGAAATGAGATTTGAAAACTAAAAAGCCAGGCAAATCCCTGAGATGGGAACTATCACATATTTAAAGCCTTTCATACTTGAATCTGTCAATCTCAGCAACGAAATTAAATGAAGAGCAAAAGGAAAGAAAAAAGTGATCCTGTGTGGGCTGGTGACTGAATGAGGTTTAAACAGTCCCATTTACTGATCTCTCCAATACACAGTAACAGCAAAAAATAGATTTCCTGCTGTCAAATGACCATAATTTTCTAGTTGTTTACTCTCTCCAGAGCCAAAAATTATCTCCTATTTAATTGCCTGCAAAAACTATTATACACTTTCATTAGCGTTTCTCATACTCACTCCCTCCTTTATGTAGATTGCCAGTAATTTGCAGGAACATCTCCCCCAAAGTTTGAAGGAAGTAAGCTTCAGCACAGTGCTTACTTACAGACCTCATCCATTACCTACTCACATTCCTAACAAGCTGCAAACTCACAAAAACTTAAAGAATTACAAGTCCCTTCAGAGTCTTTGATCCTGAAACATTCTTTCCCTGCACTGATCTCCAACAGCAAGGAGAACTGATGACCTCCATGTGGCCTGGGATGTCTTCAGTCCCTAAGTACCAGCCAGCACAAGCACAGCACTGCCATGGCTGAAAATTCTTTTGGGAAAGGGAAAAAAGCTGAGGGTAGGATTCTAGAACATCAGGGAAGAAGAGAATAAGTTTGCCTCATTTATTGCCCCCTGGCTCAGACAGCATTAGCTGTGACCCACACCAATCCCAAGAAGTGTTTACCCAGTGTGACCGCAGGAGCCACCAGTGCTGAAGATGCTGCTACCACTAAAGATAAATCATTTCAGTGCCTTGTTAACTTGGCCATCTGATGGCAAAGCTTTGCCATATTTTAACTGCTTTGATTTCACAAAAATAAAGATCTATTTCAAAATAATTGACATGGCCCACAGGGCACCTGCCAAAACTTTGTTTCTACTCACTTTGTTTCTACTTTTCCCAGCTTCCAAATCCTGACACATGGGTGCAACTGTGACCTGTTGCTTCCCTTTACAACAAAGGGTGGACTGCTGCTCAGGGCTATTTTCTGTCCAACCTCCTACAAAAGATACCCTCAGTTATCACAGAATGGTTTCGGTTGGAAGAGACCTCCAAGATCATCCAGGCCAACATTTGACCAACACCATAAGCTAACAACTAAACCTGTCCCTAAGGACCAGGTCCAAATGCATTTAAATGCCTCCAGGGATGGTGACTCCACCCCTGTTCTGGGCCATTCCAATTCCTGACAACCCTCTCAGTGAAAAAATATTCCCTAATATCCAGCCTGAACCTCCCCTGGCACAGCTTCCAACTATTTCCTCTGGTTCACCAAGGAGAAGAGGTTTCCCTCCTTGCTCCCACCTCCCTCGAGGTGGTTAAAGAGAGCCATCAGGTCTCCTCTCAGCCTCCTCCAGACCCAACACCCTCAGCTCCTCACAGGACTTGTGCTCCAGCCCTTTCATGAGCTTTTTTGCCCTTCTCTGGACACCTCCAGCACTTCTATGTCCCTCCTATACTGAGGTGCCCAGAACTGAACACAGGACTCAAAATGCAGCCTCAACAGAGCTGAATACAGAGGGATGTTCACCTCCCTGTTCCTGTTGGCCACAGTGTTCCTGATACAAGCCAGGATGCTATTGGCCTTCTTGGCCACCTGCACACACTGTTGACTCATATTAAGTCAACTGTCAACTAATACTCCCATGTCCCTTTCCAACTTACAGCTTTCTAACCACACTTCCCAAGTCTGACATTCCCCAAGTCAACATTTCCAACAAGATGTGGCTGCTTTGCAGTAGCTAACACAGGGAAAACATGGCAGGCGTGCCTGGAAGAATCTGACCAAGCTGAGAAATGACATTACAGCTTTAGCAGCATCCTCTTTACAGACACTATTAAGAGAAAGCTTATTAGTCTGTCAACTCTACATGGTAAATCTGCAGCCCTCCAGCTGACTAAAGCTAACTACTTGTTTCATAAAGCCCACAGCAAAATTACTCAATAATAACAGAAGGGGTGAAAAAACACAACTGTGTTTTTTAATGTGTAAATTGACAAAGTTATTTGAAAAGTCTATATAGCCTTTAGGAAGGAGAAGGTTCTCCACTCTTGTCTGACAGCAATGTATCTGGTAAGAAGGTACTATAATCAAAAGACTTTCCTCCATAGCTGACACATGTTGACGCTGATTTTTGTGACAATATCCTGTGTCATCTAGAGCTGGGAGACGGATCTGCCTGCACCTTTCATTTAATGTGAGCACAGTAAATATATCAAAAGATCACTGAATCGCCAGAGCTAGCTTGGCAGACAACCAATCTGATTTGGTTAAAGCAGATTAAAATCTACAACAGAAAAACCATAAATGCACTGAGTGGGGCAGATTCAAAGGTGAGAAATCAGCATCACCATCCCTGACTAAACATGTGAGTCAGAGGGCAGGGATAAACTACGGGGCAGCTCTTTCCTTATCACCTTCTCAACCTGTCCAGGTCTCAGGGCTCCCTTCTCCGATCTGGGCTGTGGATCTGCTCCCCATTCCCCTTGTTGTCCCTCGTTGCTGCTCGGGAGGTGCTTGCCAGGCACCTCAGGCTCTCCCAGCTGGGCAGCTCTCCAGAGAAGCAGCTCTCTGGCACAGGAGGATCGCAGGGATGAATGGAAGCAGGATTACCTTCTCTTTTGCCCAAACATGGCTTTTACAAATAAAGCAAACCACTGAGTGAACATGCAAACCACACACACACACCCCCAGCCAGAACCACACAGTATTCAACTTCACAAGAAGTTCAACACAGTGAAGTGGTTGGAAGTTGCTCTTCCAAAACCACAATTTGGGATTATGTAAATTCTGCATTAAGAGCACAGGGAGCAATTTATAGCCTTTTACTGAAACTGTGTTTGCTCATTCCTCAAAAGGCCAAAGAAGACTTTTACAAAAGAAATGAAAAGATAAGACGTGAAAGGCAATTTCAGAATTTAAATAAGAAAGCAGTGATTATGCTGTCAGCCCTCAGGACAGACAGGAGCGCTTTGTTACAAAGTTAGTCTGGAAGGAGCCCGGATGAACTGTGAGGAAAAATAGAAAGAAACAAAGAAAAAAAAAAAAAAAGCCCAAGCCAAACAACCTCTCTGTATTAAAAACATCGTCCTGCTAACAGTCGATGCTAACAGAGATCTATGACACTATCCCTCAGAGGAGAAGGAGAGGGAGTGAATAGGTCACAAGCGAGCCCCATCTAATCCTGAACAATTTCAAAACACTCAGAAAGGATTCTTTGGGGTAATACACTGGCAAGATGAGACATTACAGTCTGTGCATCTCAAATTCTATTTATGTTCTTCAGACACGCTCAGAAATGGCAAGCTTCGGCAGCACCCCTTCTCAGCAGAGTTTGCTGCTCTGTACCAACCCAGCTGCAGGCCCAGGGATTCCTCAGTTCAGCTTTACCTGTGCTTACTGGACACGGATGGAGCCAGGAGACAGGTCAGAAGGCAAACAAACAGAAACACAGGAGGTTTCCTGAGGGTCACAGCCCAAGGGGGCAGTGGGCTCCCTCCATGCACCCCCCGCCTACACCACTCAACCTGTGAGCTCCCAAAGCCCTCCTAAGGGCCCAAACTCCTTCAGGAGAAAGCACTCTGTTCTGTACTGCTTTTTGGCATCTAAGCAATCCCCCCACCTCCCCGCCCAACAGAAAAAATATAGAATCAAATGCAAATTCAAAATCTTTGTTACAAAGGGAGAAAAACACAAAACACACATAAAGAGTATATGGGGGAGGGAGGACTTTGCCCAGGTCAGTGACAAAATGTGACAGCCCCTGTCACAAACCAGAAGCTTTCCCCAAAAAGCAAAACCCACAGGCTTTCCTGGAGACATCTACTCTGAGTATCATGTCCATTCTTGTTTTAAGTTCTCCTTCTACTGACAATCCCAAGCGTCTAAATGGTTATTTGCGGAATACTAAGCCAGAGTTTTCAGTTGAAATTAAGACATGCTGCAGCAGGGACCCCCCCCAGACAGCCCTTTTTGTAAGTCAGAGGGCAGAGCTGTTAGCGTGGAGACACACATAACCACTCAGGAGAGGTTATATGTGGTGCTTTATTTCGAGGCCCCGGGAACCAGGGGTACATACCCAAATCTGGCTCCGAAGTCAGTCACAGCGCGGCCGCAATTTTATCCCGGAAAATTTCGCAATCTAATTGCATATTCAACAGGTTATAGCGTTTTCTAATCCATATGCATGTGTAGATTGCTTCATCGGTGAATTGCGACACTGGCCCCTTCTGCGCTTGCGTGTCTCCCTCAGGTGGTCGTCGGGATGAAGTGAGGAGTCTTCCTCGTTGTGTCCATTTCACCTTTATTCTCTTGGTTAATGTCCAGCTGGTGTGTGATAGCTTCCAAATTGTTTTTACTACCAGCTTCCTTCTATCTCTACTCGACTAACTTTGATATGCTGAGTCTTATCTCGCTACTTAAATAAATGCTGAGTACATAGTTTTCCTACTCCCAACAAAGTACCATTCTTTACAAGGTAAAACTTTTACACGTTTCCACATTCCTATTTTCTTCTACCTCTAATTGTAAAATAATTCTAAAATAATAAGATTTGGAATATATTTCTTTTACTTTCTTTCTATCCCAACAGAGCAAGCTGCTAAACGGCAAGGGGAAAGTGGCTGAGGCGAAAAAACAACAAAAAAACAAACAAAAAACCCCAAAACGCCACCAACACAACAAAACCCAAACCCAAACCCCTCAACATCTTATTTGAGCATACTGCCACTCTGAAAAGTAACTTTTTCTTGTGGGTAGCCTGCAAAATCCCAGCTAAGCTTCCCCTCTGCACACAAGGTGATAGCTCATTAGGCACATACAGGGCAAGTCATTGACCAAGTCTTTACTGACAAGAGAAATCTAGCACCATTACCTTGCCTAAGTCAAGGGGGGAGGGAAGAGAAGAAACACACTCCCCTTTCTCCACTCCCTCTCCTAATTAACACAGGCTGCTGAAAGCAGAATCTTGGGTAGCATCTATTGTAGCATTACCTAAGAATGCAACTGGGGGGAGGGGGGGGGCAAAGAGGGTGGAATTTGTCATTTCTGTGAGTGAAGAGTTTTAGAGTAAAAGAAACTTCAGTTTCTAAAAATTGTTGTTTTGTTTGAGGGGACTGCATATTTGTCATTTTCTTGCCTAAGGAACCACAAGTTCTTTGCAGAAAACAGTCTGTCACAACAGTAGATGCAGACATGTAAAATAGAATCTGAAAATAAACTTGGGCTGGTATAGCAGCTTGCCTTTTCACTGGGAGGTATTTTTGCAAGAGGCCATCTCTTTGTCTTCTGGGAAAGAAAAAATGCTTTAGGACTGGACAGAGGGAAATCTGAATGCATTTGCAGCTGATTCTCTCAATCTTCAGTAGTTTAGTTCTAAAGGAATGCATTATGTTCTAAAGGAATGCAGTCACTGACCTACTGAGCTGCTTGGATCCCTACAAATCTATGGGACCAGATGGGATCCACCCAAGGGTGATGAGGGAGATGGCAGAAGAGCTCGCCAAGCCTTTCTATATCATCTACCAACAGTCCTGGCTCACAGGACCCCCTGTCCCCCCCCTGTCATCTGGGGACATCCCAGATGATTGGAAGTTGGCAAATGTCACGCCAGTCCACAAAAAGGGCCAGAAGGAGGACCCAGGAAACTACAGGCCAATCAGCCTGACCTCAGTGCCTGGCAGGGTTATGGAACAAATCATCCTCAGTGCAATCACACAGCACCTACAGGATGGGCAAGGGATTAGACCCAGCCAGCATGGGTTTAGGAAGGGCAGGTCCTGTCTGACCAACCTGATCTCCTTTTATCATCAGGTGACTGCCTGGTGGATGAGGGGAAGGCTGTGGATGTGGTCTACCTGGACTTCAGCAAGGCCTTTGACACGGTCTCCCACAGCAAACTCCTGAAGAAGCTGTCAGCCCACAGCTTGGACAGGGGCACTCTGTGCTGGGTTAGGAACTGGCTGGAGGGCTGGGCCCAGAGAGTGGTGCTGAACGGGGCTGCATCCAGTTGGCAGTCGGTCACTAGTGGTGTCCCCCAGGGATCACTGTTGGGCCCAGTTCTGTTCAATATCTTCATAGATGATTTAGATGAGGGGATTGAGTCCACCATCAGCAAATTTGCAGATGACACTAAGCTGGGGGGGATTGTGGATCAGCTGGAAGGCAGGAAGGGCTCTGCAGAGGGACCTGGACATACTGGAGAGTTGGGCTGATTCCACGGCCAAGTGCCGGGTCCTGCACTTTGGCCACAACAACCCCATGCAGCACTACAGGCTGGGGACAGAGTGGCTGAGAGCAGCCAGGCAGAAAGGGACCTTGGAGTTTGGATTGACAGGAAGCTGAACTTGAGCCAGCAGTGTGCCCAGGTAACGAAGAAGGCCAGTGGCATCCTGGCCTGTATCAGGAACAGCGTTGCCAGCAGGTCCAGGGACGGGATTCCACCCCTGTACTCGGCCCTGGTGAGGCCACACCTCCAGTTCTGGGCCCCTCAGTTCAGGAAGGAGATTGAGGTGCTGGAGCGCGTCCAAAGGAGGCAACTGGGCTGGTGAAGGGACTCGAGCACAGATCCTGTGAGGAGAGGCTGAGGGAGCTGGGGTTGTTCAGGCTGGAGAAGAGGAGGCTCAGGGGAGACCTCATCACTCTCTACAACTCCCTGAAAGGAGGTTGGAGCCAGGGGGGCTTGGTCTCTTTTCCCAGACAACTCTCAGCAAGACAAGAGGGCATGATCTCAAGTTGTGCCAGGGGAAGTTTAGGTTAGATATTAGAAAGAATTTCTTTACGGAGAGGGTGATCAGACACTGGAATGGGCTGCCCAGGGAAGTAGTGGATTCTTTGTCCCTGGAGATATTTAAAGAGACTGGATGTGGCACTCAGTGCCATGGTCTAGTAACTGCAGGGGTAGTGGATCAAGGGTTGGACTTGATGATCTCTGAGGTCCCTTCCAACCCAGACATTTCTATGATTCTATGATTCTGTTTCAAAACTACATGAGGATTATATTTATGGGTAGAGTGGCTCACTGTCTCTCTCACTTTTCCTGTCCATTCTTTGGCAAGCATGAACAAATAAAAACAGTGAGTGTCTCCCAGGTTCAGGTGGAGCAGTATTTCCACCTGCTCTGACTCCTTTCTGCAGGCAGTTTGCCTTCACACAAATATCAACTAGAACTCCACTACTTGTCAGATAATCAGTTAGGCAGCACTTGGGTGGATTCCCATGCCTGACACAAGTCTGCACACAACATTTCCAGCACGCCAGGGGAGCAAACAAGGGTTTAGCATGTCACTCCCTATTCTCCCACAGAGGCAAAAGGGAACAAAAAACCCAAACCAAAACAAACAAAAAACCCCCAACCAAACCAAATGAAACATAAAAAGAAACAAAAAAAAATCTGCTGCTGCTCAAGATTCAGCATCTGCCAATTTGCACACTTTTCCTCAGAGAAAGGAGAACAAGGAAAACGGGCTTTGCAGAGGGTATTTTTTTTGCCCTCTCTGATGGTGTTGTCCCCAAAACAGGTTCTTTACTCAGTGTGAAGTCCAGTCCACACACAGAGACGAAATAACAGGTTTAGTATGATCTTGGGTGCCAGGACTGGGTGCCAGCAGGCTAGTGCCAAGAGAGTAGCACACCATAGTGACAGAACACATGATATTTATACAGTATGAGATGAGATCCAGTTACAGTGCTTATCTCAACTATTTCCTTTGATGGGTCTCTGCATATTCAGAGGTAAGGGCGAAAGAGCTGTGCTGTTTTGGCTTGAGTGTGATCTTTATCACAATAATGAGACTGGCTTGTCTTGGTTCTGCTGACTTCATTTCCCTTACATACAGCACGGTAAACAGTGCCTCTGTAGGGCAGTTCCTCCTCCTTTTGTTTATCCAAAGGGTTAAGATACCTACAAGGTTGTGGCCAGTCCCTCAGTCCTTGGCAGGCTAGCAATTGCCACCCTTGAGCAGTCATTCTGAGAACTGTTTAACAAGTGCAGCCTCATTATTTCTCAAGGTTCAGTCTGATTCAATCTGGATCTTCAGAGAAATGACTCATGAGGACAAAGGAAGGTTGAAGTCCTCTTGGAAATTTAGCAACATTGAAATTTCAAAACACTGAATTCCACAGGAATACAGCATAGGTATCAGCTGTAACAGTGGCAAAGTTCTAAGATGCTTGGCAACCCTGAAGTAGTAGGCACAGCTACCCAAACATGAAAAGCATTTGGGAGGTGACACAGCAGCATGCTGATGACTCCTTGGGAAGAAATGCTGCTCTAAAAGACAGAGAAACTACATTTCCAAATGGTAAATGTCAAAGTGTTCAACTATACCTGCACAAGAACCATTTGCAGGATTCAAGCTGCATACAAAGCCTGAGGAAAACTGCTCACACTGCTTTACAGTGCAAAGGACCAACTTGATGTGAAGTCAAGTGCTTAAAAATGTTGAGGCTGCTCTATTCCACATCAGTTTGCAATGGGAGATGGGAGAGGAGACCAATGCTCCACTGTTCAGAGCATCCCACATCAGAAACACCCATTCCTAGGTGGAAGTTTAGTAACTTGCTTTGCTTAATTGCTATGGTATCCATATGCAGAGCAAAAGGGAGTATAAGGGAGTTTAATGAGCATATTTCTTCCCTATTTCTTCCTGGAACATGTGGAAAGCAGTTCAAAGTAGAGGTTAAGAAGTCCAAGTGGCTATTGCATTGAAGGAATCAGATCTGGAAGGCTCCAAGTATGATAAATGCTAACTATCGTGATTACCACAAACTGATCTTAAAACACATACCATGATAAAGAGAAAAGGATGGGCATAGTCTTCAAAGGACAGTCATTTTGCATTGCCTATCAGCAACAGTTCATTTATGGCCCATAGCCTCCCCATGTGGTATAATTATGCTTCTGCCTGTGCACACAGGCCAGCATTGCTCAAAACTACTTTCCATTCTGGCTGATTGCTTCTCATGCTGCAAGTCAGGCATGGCACTGGACAAGGATGACTAGGTCATGCTGGGGGTCATAGCACTGGATGATCTTCAAGGTCTCTTCCAACCCAAACCATTCTATCATCTTCTATAATCTGTGATCTTCTAAATAAAATTAAAATTCTACACTTGTGTGCACACAAGTATAAAATCCAGTGGCAATTGCTTTACAAATTAGAACATTCAGATAGCCCAAATACAAAATAATCCTTTGTATTCATGTATTAATAATGTATTTCTAAAGAAGCAGCAGGGAAAGGCCTGAGGCAGGACCCTGACAAGCACACACACAGAACATACATGGAGTTTACATGTTAGTCTATTAACAAACACTAAGCACATCTGTGACATTGCAGGGAAAGCAGATGAAGGACCAGAACACCAAATCCAGTACAATGTGTTCTGCTGAAGAGAAAGAGCCCCAGACAACCACTATGTCTTGCCAAGGCAGCCAGCAGATCTGCAGATCCTTTAAAAACAAAAGGCAACCATGCTGTTATATATCCCTTTACCACTGGGTTCTGCAGGAGCTCCACAGTTGCCACCTGCTTCCTGAAAAAGCCAAGTGTGCCAGAAAAGAAAGAGAAAATAGACCAATTTATACACAGGAGCAGAACATATAGCAAGTGATAGTACACATCTTTATCTCTGGTGTTTGCATTCAAGTTCAGTGATTTGATTCTGGTTATCCCTCACCTTCCATGCCTGCACCAAACCAAATGTCTGTTTTACATCATGTTGCTCTCTTCCTACAGAACCTTCAGGACCCTGCTTCTTTTCCAGCTGCCAGACTTTGCAATACTTGGCACTCCCTGACTTATTGGGTGGTCTTTGAAGCTCAAGAGTTCACTAATTCATTTCCCTGCTTTATTTCTTTTAAGGATTCCCTCTTAAAAGTGGAGTCTGCTCAGTCTTGGGGAATGACACTGTGCTAGCATGTGCTTTCTATAACCAAGAGCTTAAGCATGAAAGGGGAGAAAGCCTGAGAGTACATCTAGTCAGGCTATAGCATAAATGAGCTAGAGAATAGAGCTCACAGGGGAGATGGGGAACAGCTTTTTGGCCTAGAAGCAGCCTTCTCTTCAGGAAGAAGAAAATTGATTTGTGCACTCTGGTTCAATTAATTACCCCCATGCAACTGAGTTGATGCTTTAGACCAAGAGATTTTCCACCAGAAGCTTCAACAGTAAGTGGTGCTGGAGGCTGTCAATCATACCAGTGCAGTGCCATAGCCAGGCTGACTTTCACTGTGCTTCATCATCCCTGGAGCCCACATTCATCTTCAAGGAAGTCACAGACAACTTTCCTGTCCAGCTTACCAGCAAGCCACACTTCCAGATGATAAAAAAAAAAACAAACCAGGATGTCACCATCCATAAGCTCCTGCTGCCTTGCCACCACTTCCTCTTCTCGCTATTCTGTTAAAACCCAGCTACAGTTTTGCAGCTAAGATATCTTCTACTGTAGACTGTGACAACTCTTCAATTTCTCCAGTGTAAGTCCTCCTCTAGTTCATAGGAGTCTTCTCCTCTGGGGTAAAGACAATGCTTTCTGATGACCTCAGGAAACAAGGCAAGCCAGCTTGTAACTCAGTTCAGTTATCAAATATGAAAATAATATTGTGCAGCTCTCCTCCACAGATCTCCAGGCCTCGGGTTACAGACCACATTGTGATTCCCTACCTTTATATCATTAGGCCAGGACATGTAAAAGTTCCTGCTACACGGAAGAGACATTAAGATTCTCATAGCCAATTTTTCTGTTCATTTGAATTGGGACTGGTTGAGTTAAATTGATTCTTTTAATGCATTTATCCCCTATAGGGACTTTTTTTTTTTTTTTTTAAATGCTGATTTGCTGAAACTGTGCCTATCCAATACTCATTACTGAAATGCATGGAAAGCTGCCAAAAGAAGTGATTCCTTCTGACTAAACAAGGGATTTATTACTAAGAAACCACTGCACAGGGTAAAAATCCATCACAAACTTATTGATTTAAGCTGATTGTAAGTAATCACACACAATTTATATTAAGTGAAACATACTGCCATCTAATTTAGAGTAAGTGAATTGAATTCTACTACTCTGAATTCTGTTTAAAAGCAAACTCTAATTGGTATCTAAATAGGAATAATTGAACCTTTCAGAAAATATGAATAAAATATTCCATTATATCTGTTTATTATGTATTGATAGGTCATTTTTACCTATTTAAAAATAGCTAGGTGTAATTATAGTATTATATTTCAGCAGAGATTTATGCATAAGCCTGAGGGTAAGTTAAATAGAATTGGACATGTACAGCACCTGCAGTGTGGAAAAAAGAATTTGACATGCAGGATGCAGTTTAAGTTACTTTAACTCACTCTTAATATAGAAACCTCAAACTTTGTCTGCTTTCCATAAAATATAGGATAAAATAAAGTAACATATCTTATTAAGACATGCTTTTCCCACCTCTAGAGGAAGCATCTCAGGATGAAAACTGTAACATACAGCACAAATTATATTGATCAAGATCACATTCAGGGAACTGTGCTTGTCAGTCTCCTTTGATATGTCACATAATTAGATCCCAGTCCTCGGTAATATTAGCACCAATTGCCAATTTTGTTTCTAAACAAACATTTGAAGGTATTTGCTCTTCTTTTAAACTGACAGTGTGTTTACATTATGCCAAATTTAAAAAAAAAAATCTTGTTCAGGATGATCTCTCTTGCACTCAGAAATTTTACTATTCATATTTAAAGATGCAAGAACATATTTATATTAATAACATCCCCAATGTATAGACCATAGAGTGTGCCACAGTTTCCAGTAATCAATTGGCTTCATAGCTTTTGAAGACCAGAAGCCCACCTCAAATGGTTCCTCATGGAAACTCTCTCTCAGGTCACAGTTAGTTCATTTCTCAGCAGGAGTCCTTCTGCACCAGATCACAACAGAAGCAACGCACAGACTTCACCGGAAACATCCCAACAGTCCTTTCCACTGCAGGCTGGGTTCAGAGAGCTTTCATCAGCTGCCTGTTCACAGGAAGGTGAATTTCTAGTCTTACATGAAGTAAAAATACATATATATGGTGTTCTCATGAAAACAACTTGAAAATTGTATTTTTTAAGTAATTCTCCAACATACGTTGCACACATAAGTTTGAACTTAATCCTGCAGTGAGCTGCAAGTGGAACAGTTGTCCATAGCTAGCCTCATTACAGTTCCATTAAGTCCATTTGCAGAGTGCATTTCAGGACTGGTCCCTTAAGAATCTGATGTTCCTGGAGTTTATTAAATTGTTGGGTGTCTTCAACAAGGCATCAGCTCTACATTCAAATCATACTTTACTCTGATTTACCCAGTTAGTACTAGCCACCTGTTAGCTGTTTTTTTTGCAAAACTAGATGCTTCCATTTATATAAACTTTTCCTATTTTCATCATAACCTGGCTCTTAACACCAGTGCCTTGATTAAACACTGCAAAAGTGTAGAAAATCCACAGAGGTTTAAGGACAACACGTAGTCACCAATATGGTTAAAGTGAAGTCGTCTATTAACAATTCACACTCGCTTTATATAGAGCCCTTGTTTATATAATGATATCTTGCAGGTGGCTATATTTTGGCCACAGATCCTGTTCTCACAGAACTTCTACTGGCTACATCATTATCCTGTTATTCTTCTTTTCTGCTGCCAGCTCCCTTATCTTTTTCCCATAGCTCATCTTCCAGTAACCTTTCAACTGGGCCTCAAGGCCCTTAGCTTACTCTAGCTAAAGCTAAATAGTTAGGATTGCTCACATGTCTGTTTTCTTCCAGACAGTTTCCCAACACAAAAGTCTCTCTGCTTTTCCACTGCTCTGAGGTGAAGTCAGAGACTATGCTGAATTATGCCAGAGGACACCCATGCCCCCCAGGGACTTGCCAAGAATGACAAATTCTAGAGAAGCTACTTAAGAAATAAAACATAATTTTCAAGCTCAGTTTTTTAAAACAAAGTTATCTACTACAAATAGCAGAGACATTTTTTTTTCTGTCCAGTGGTGTGAATGTTGCCAGGCCATAACAAGTCTGCACACAATTCACGAGCACCTGAGTAACATTTCCACCCCAAAGAACATTCAGTGGATGCAGGTAACTGAGCTGGTATGATGTGCTTGCTTGATGTGTTGGAAAACATTTATTCCATATATAAAAACATATGATATAACATAGAATTACAGCACAGGTTAGTAGAGACCCATGAGGATCAAGTTCAACTCTTTGCTCCTCTTAGGACTACCTAAAACTAACCCATATGATTAAGAGCATTGTTCAGATGTACCATGAAGTCTTGACAGGCCACGACCACTTCCTGGGGCGCCTGTTCTAGGGTCCTACCAACCTCTCAGGGAAGAACCTTTTCCTAATGTCCATCAGGAACTTTTCCTGATGCAGCTTCACTCTATTTCCATGTGTCCAACACCAGAAAGGTATCAACACTTCTCCTTCTGCTGCCCTCCTCAAGGTGGTTGTAGCCTGTGACGGGGTTACCCCCTCAGCCTTCTCTTATCCAAGCTGAACAAACCAGTGGACCTCAGCTGCTCCTCCCAAGTCTTACTCCAAACTGGCTTACACTCCCATTTCCCAAGCCCTGCACTGCTGCTTGGAAACAGGGCCACAGACTGCAAGAACATTTGTGTGAAGTTCCTGAGCTAGTCACAGCCAAGGACAGGGACTCCCCAAGCCACCTGCTACCAGCTACTCCACTCTTTGTTAAAAGAAGTGTGAGGAATTAGCAAGTTAGAGGAAAAAAGTAATCCTTTTCTCTGAAGGGTAAATTTATCTTCATCAATAAATACAAGTAAAACTTCAGTCAGAGATAAACTGTCACAAGGTAAAGAAGGGAAAAAAGGCTTGTCAAGGGAACAGATGAGGTTGAGCACACACAACTAAGAATTTTTCTGCTGCCTTTCTCCTCCTCTCTCAGCAGTTCAGCTACTTCCACCCAGGCTGTGAAGCATTTACTAGAAACATAGCAGACAAACTAGCAAAAAAAAACCAGAAGAAGAAAGTTCAGTAGAGCAAATGCAGAAAGATAACGTAGGCACAGTCTTTGAACAGAAAACAGTGAAAGGAACAATTTGAGAATTGGCTTTTGTCATCAAAAGCTGCTGGCAGTAGGACTGTTTCTGAGCAGAGCTCTACAGGTTACAGTCGTGGTCAATGGGAAACACAGGTGCTTTCAAGGCAGAGCAGCAGCAATAGCAGATCCTCCCCTCCTTTATCTTCTGATGCAGGAGCTCGAGGTTCTGAGACAACCTCTGTCAAAGACAGCCTAAAACCATAGTTTTGTTGTTTTGAATAACCCATTTCCTCAAACTTGGATCATTGTAGTATATAACAGAAAAAAAAAAAAAAGATTCCTGAGGTGAAATGGTTTAATCTAAAGTTGCAGTAGTAACAGCAGAGAAGTCCCTGAAAAGTGCTAATGCCTTCTCTTCATCCCCCCCTGCATCCAAAAGTGGTGGCCCACATTCCCTTTGCTTCAGTTTTAAAAGTCTTTTAAAGTAAAACTGCTTGTCGTTTGTGTTGCACTGCAGTAGTTTGACATGCTGCTTTTCAGTATTAAGGAAACTCCACTGCTAACAATTTCAACAACTCAAGCACCAGAGAATGACAGCAGAACTGACACCATGCAGGACACAAAATGAGATGTTACAAAGTGAAGCTTTGACGTGCTTAAGCACTTGAAGCAGCAATTAATATTTGCTTTCTTTCCAGTCCAAAAGGAAGCAGTTTTATTAAAGGACAAGCTATCCATCCTATACACTCAACCCACATCATTGCCCACAGGTCTAACAGAAGCCACTGCTCTCCTGCCCCATGGGATGTGCTGTCCCATATGCAGCAGTTAGAGAGCAAACACAATCAAAGTAAGGCAACATTTGCATTCACTTCAAATGAATATCAGAGGTTTTGCAAACATTAGAAATTAGCCTTTTTTTGGTGGACATCCCTGCCTTACCTTTCTCAGGCCTGTCACAGGCTCATCCACAAGCTCCAGCCTCTTCCAAATACTGTATTTTCATAAAACCTTGCACTAAGGTCAAAAAAGTCAGCTCTTGCACTATCCATCTCACATCCCTTCATTTCCTGCCCCAAGGCACATAACTTCCCAAATCTTCTATCTTCATTTGCAACAGGGCTTCCGTGCACACACTGGTTTGGCAATTAAAGGCACAGGTCTAGCCCTCTAGATGCAAAAGGAGGTTTGTTTTTTTTTTGTCAACCCCTGACCTCCAGCCTGCATAGAAATCCTAAGAAATCACCCCCAAAATCCTATTGTCAACCGTGGGCCACCTAGATCCCAGCTCCACAGCACTGTCCATAGGGGTTGAAATTACCCCCACATCCACCCCTGTAACCTCAGATTGCATGGGCTGGAGGAAGGACAAAGTGCTGCAGCTGCTGCTCTTAGAGCTCCCAGCCCCATCCCTCTGCTCTTCCTCCTTTCTGCTTCTGCCTATACTGCAATTGTATCAACTGGTCCACAGGGCTCCCAGGGAAGTGAGACCTTCGGGAAAGGGAGGTGGGTAGGAAGTGAATCTGGAAAATGCTTTAAGATGAGGAAAAACCCAAAGTGACATGCTGTAAGTTGTTTACAGACTATATGAGAATTCGAGAGAAGCTGGCAGAAGTGGTGAAGACAGGAGGTGTTACTTTTACCCAAAAAACACACTTCTAACACAGGAAAGTATCACGAAGGTTTCCTTTCTCAAAGCTGCCAGGAAAGTGACTTACAGGAGCATCTCAGAGCACTGATCAAATCTCCATCTATGAGATGCATACTAAAGGAAATCAAACAATAAGATTTCAAGATAAAGCACTGTCTGGCAGAAGCTGCACAGATACAAAATGCTGCAAGGGTGCATAAAGTAACCACCAAGCATAGCACAGCCCAGATCCTGTGCCCTAACACAGAACTTGCCCCCTTACTGGGTCTGGTTTTCAATAGGTCACAGCTTGCAACAGCAGAGAGCTTTGCAAGACAAGCTTTGGAAGACCAGGCTTAAAAACCCCGATGTGAAACCGTGACATAGAGATTATTTTGCTTCTCTTTCTTTTCCCACAGGAAGCAAGACACTGCTAGTCTCTGAAAGGGGAAAGCACAGGCGCTCAGTTTTTTGTTTTGTGTTTTAAATAACCTCCCTGACACAGTCTGCAGGGAGAGTTGAAGGCCTTGACTGCCCACTGTCAGGAAGAGCACAGTGGACAACACACAGATTAATATAATCCAAGTATTGCCCTTTACTGAGTGTAGCAGTAGCACGTTTATACACAGTCAGGCTGATAGGGTAATATAAGCATATTGCTGATTGGTACAACACATTCTTCATGTGCCACAAGGCGCTATCTAACTGGTTAAATACAACTGTTTATGTGCTGTCTATGCGATGCTTTCCCATCCTGTTATTCTTCTTTTCTGCTGCCAGCTCCCTTATCTTTTGCCTGTAGCTGATCTTTTAATTGCCTTGCAGCTGGGCCTCAAGGCCCTTAGCTCACTCTGGCTAAAGCTAAATAGTCAGGATTGCTCATTTTCTTCCAAAAAAAGCCCATGAAAAGAAGAAAAGCACCACAAGATGTTTGCTGTCCTGGGTTATGGTTTCAACATCAGAAGGACTTCTTTAAAGAATAAACTAAAATTTAAGTTGATGTAATTCGAAATAGCAAAAAAAAAAAAAATACCCCCTTTCGTGCCCCTGTGACGGCATCCACACATACCTTGAGCTTACAGCCAATTACTCTGTGATGGTTGTGGTCACTGTTTGCATTTGTTTGCCAGTCCCATTCATTCGGAGTTTTGGGAGGCCTACTGAGCACTAATAGAGAGTGGCCCTCGAGAGCTGGTATATTTGAGGTTTGTGATAAATCGCAAAACCGTAGTCCAATTGTTGGTGGTGCTGTGGGTAGGGTTCCATGTGAGGGTTAGGGCCAGCCAAAGTTTTCAGTGGTCACTCTTTGCATTTGTTTGCCAGTTCTGTTCTCTCCAAAAGCTCCAGGCTGAGCTCTTATACCTTTCTAGGCTGTTCAGAGACAGGCTATGTGTAGATAAGCATCTTAGAAGTTTCCTAAATCAGTTTGGCTTGGGTTGGGTCCCTGAATTCTCTGTCTCTTAGGCTGTAGGGGAGGTTATTGATTGGAGATGTTAAGGTTGTGGAGAAAAGAGAGATGAATTCTTTTTTGCATTCCTCTTCTGACATCATCTGGTGAGTGAGAGGCACTGTAACAGCCCCATTGGCAATTTCATCCCTAGAGAGCAATGGGAAGAGAGGAGAGGGCATAAACATCTTTTTCTTCCTATTGCTTAGCAATTTTTCAACTGGGAGAAAGGCTGTAACTGTGAGGTGCCAGAAACTGAAGAGCTGTGAGGAGAGCACAAGCTGGAGAGGGAGAAGCAGGGATTCCCATGTAGGTCCTGGGGCCATGCCAGGGCATGTGCACATATGGCTCTGGGATGAATTGGAAGGTAGTGAAGCCGAAAAAGGCCAAGCAAAACTGTTTAGAGACAGAGTTTTTAGTCTCTAAACAGCAAAGGTATTTATTTTCGGATCCGGGTAACTCCCAGCTTGCGCCGGACAAAGAGTTCCAAGGGTTAAGGGAAAAGGGGTTAGGGTATTTATACAGTAAAAGGGGAGGTTACAACATTATTACATTCTCAGTTCTTGCTGACTTCATTATATTGCTACAAGGTGATATCAGACCCCGGCCATAATTTTCTTCTTATCCGTTGGTGGTGATATCTTTATGTTCTTCTTGTGCGGATGTTCACATCCTTTGGTGCCCAGCTGGTGCCTGAATGGCCTTGGCAGTGTCTTGCTTTAAGTACAAGACTTGTTTTGAGAAAAAGAGTTACAGAAGAAAAGACTTACACTCTTAATTATTTCCGAGCTAGAAGTTAATCCCGTAAGGACCTTGTATTGGTTACATTGTTCTAGTGGGAAAATGACATGTCTCAGCTGCTTTGTCTGGGAAAGTGAAATGTCTCAGCTGCTTTGTTAGCTTCTTTCTTGGTTTAACCCTGAATTCTTAGTAGTTATGAATACAAATTTATTAGCATATATTACAAGTCATAATTCTACATAAACTAAATTCACACAAACACCTTATAGAATCATAGAATCATAGAATTGGCTGGGTTGGAAAGGACCTCGTAGATCATCGAGTCCAACCCTTGAACCACCGTTGCGATTGCTAGACTATGGCACTGAGTGCCACATCCAGTCTCTTTTTAAATATCTCCAGGGACGGAGAATCCACTACTTCAGTGGGCAGCCCATTCCAATGCTTGATCACTCTCTCCGTAAAGAAATTCTTTCTAATATCTAACCTAAACTTCCCCTGGCACAACTTAAGACCATGCCCTCTTGTCTTGTTGAAAGTCGTTTGGCAAAAGAGCCCAACACCCACCTGGCTACACCCTCCTTTCAGGTAGTTGTAGAGAGCGATGAGGTCTCCCCTGAGCCGCCTCTTCTTTAGGCTGAACAGCTTGGCCTGATCCACTTTCTTCTTCATTCCCCCCTTTCCTTAGAACTTACGAAATCCTTTGTCAAGTTCCAAGGGAAGGTTTTCATGCCTTTGAATCACTGTCCACAGTACTCAGATCCTTTTGACTACATCATTCAATTTGTAGTATAGCCACACACTGAAGAAGGATAAGATAAGAATCATCACTACCATGACTATTAGAGGGTATATCAGGTAGTGGAGTACTTGCGTAGTCGCAGGGGAATATCCCGTAAAGATATCCCACCCATGACACTTCCCTACTTGTTCTATCTTTGTTAGCACCTGCTGTATACCTTTTGAATCATGTGTTACTTGTCAAAGTATGCGTTGTGTTGTTCTATTAACTTCACAGACTAATTGTTCTATGTCAGGGTGTATAAGCATTGCCTTCAAAAGATTAATATTCATGCCTATCTGCAAATGCGGTACATTACGATACAGAGTATACTCAGCTTCAATCAATTGCATAGTGGTTAGTGGAACAGAATATTCAAAATCACAGCCTACGATTCTAGAAAAATTACACACACATAAATTGGTACCATTAGCTATCTCAGGACAATAACCAATGAAAATATGAAGGCATAATGTTCTAATACATGCACAGCCATTTCCTACATAGTAAACCTGTGATCGGGTGTCATTATGGGGAAACATTTCAAAAGTACACACTCTATCATAGAATCATAGAATCATAGAATCATAGAATTGGCTGGGTTGGAAGGGACCTCAGAGATCATCGAGTCCAACCCTTGAACCACCGTTGCGGTTGCTAGACCATGGCACTGAGTGCCACATCCAGTCTTTTTTTAAATATCTCCAGGGACGGAGAATCCACCACTTCAGTGGGCAGCCCATTCCAATGACGGATCACTCTTTCCGTAAAGAAATTCTTTCTAATATCTAACCTAAACTTCCCCTGGCACAACTTAAGTCCATGCCCTCTTGTCTTGTTGAAAGTCGTTTGGTAAAAGAGCCCAACCCCCACCTGGCTACACCCTCCTTTCAGGTAGTTGTAGAGAGCGATGAGGTCTCCCCTGAGCCGCCTCTTCTTTAGGCTGAACAACCCCAGTTCTCTCAGCCTCTCCTCGTAGGGTCTATGCTCGAGTCCCTTCACCAGCCTGGTTGCCCTCCTTTGGACGCGCTCCAGGACCTCGATATCCTTCCTGAACTGGGGGGCCCAGAACTGGACACAGTACTCAAGGTGTGGCCTCACGAGGGCTGAGTACAGGGGCAGAATCACTTCCTTGGACCTGCTGGCAATGCTGTTCCGGATACAGGCCAGGATGCCATTGGCTTTCTTGGCCACCTGGGCACACTGCTGGCTCATGTTCAGCTTCTTGTCGATCCAGACTCCCAGGTCCTTTTCTGCCTGGCTGCTCTCCAGCCACTCTGTCCCCAGCCTGTAGCGCTGCATGGGGTTGTTGTGGCCAAAGTGCAGGACCCGGCACTTGGCCGTGTTAAACCTCATCCCGTTGGAATCAGCCCAACTCTCCAGTCTGTCCAGGTCCCTCTGCAGAGCCCTCCTGCCTTCTAGTTGATCAACACTCCCCCCCAGCTTAGTGTCGTCTGCGAATTTGCTGATGATGGACTCAATCCCCTCATCTAAATCATCAATGAAGATGTTGAACAGAACTGGGCCCAACAGTGATCCCTGGGGGACACCACTAGTGACCGGCCGCCAACTGGATGCAGCCCCGTTCAGCACCACCCTCTGGGCCCGGCTCTTCAGCCAGTTCCTAACCCAGCACAGGGTGCTCCTGTCCAAGCTGCGGGCTGACAGTTTTTTCAGGAGGATGCTGTGGGAGACGGTGTCAAAGGCTTTGCTGAAGTCTAGGTAGACCACATCCACAGCCCTCCCCTCATCCACCAGTCGGGTCACCTGATCATAAAAGGAGATCAGGTTGGTCAGGCATGACCTGCCCTTCCTAAAACCGTGCTGGCTGGGTCTGATCCCTTGCCCATCCTGCAGGTGCTGTGTGATTGCACTGAGGATGATCTGTTCCATGACCCTGCCAGGCACTGAGGTCAGGCTGACGGGCCTGTAGTTTCCTGGGTCCTCTTTCCGGCCCTTTTTGTGGATTGGCGTGACATTCGCCAATTTCCAATCATCTGGGATGTCCCCAGTGAGCCAGGACTGTTGGTAGATGATAGCGAGAGGCTTGGCGAGCTCTTCTGCCAGCTCCTTCATTACCCTTGGGTGGATCCCATCTGGTCCCATAGACTTGTGGGGATCCAAGCATCGCAGTAGGTCACAGACTGTGTCCTTCAGGATTACAGGGGGGCTGTTTAGATTCATGTCACTTTCTATGAGCTCCAGAAGCCATCCGTCTTCAGGGTAACCTGTCTTTCCGCTGAAAACTGAGGTAAAGAAGGTGTTAAATACCTCAGCCTTTTCTTCATCTTTAACAACTATATTCCCACTCGTGTCTAGTATAGAATGGATATTTTCCTTGCCCCTTCTTTTGCTGCTAATGTATCTGTAGAAGGACTTTTTGTTATCCTCAGTATCTAAGCACAAATCTTCATTTTCTATGACCGTATTTTCACATATGTATCCTAGTTGTTCTTTAGGAATACAGGCTTCTGTGCTGATTGATTGCCATTTTCTCTTGGAGTAATCAAAACTTGCCCAAACATTATGGCCTATGGGTCAAATTACAACATTCTGATGCACAGTTCCTAAGGTCAGGATGGGAAAGATGATTTTCTCCTTGGCAGCACTGATAGTGAGCGCATAGGCCTCGATTTGCTCACCTTGTGAGTAAGTAAAATTTACAAGTTGCCACCATGCCTGATGATCCTTCTCGAATTGGGTCGTAGAGCTATCTCTCGCTATCATTTCTTTTATTTCTTGGGGTAGTATTCCAGATGTTCCTTCTCTCAGAATTCCTGCAGCTACTGTTTGTACCCACTGCTGTGTTTGAGTGCACTGAACAGCGAGTGCAATCTCTCTGTTTGCATCACCAGTGTACTCTGCAAGCTTTAAAAGGTCTTCAGTGGTGTGATTAGCCACTAGGGTCAGTAATTTAGTTGCTAGTGACTGTGTTTCTGCTAGGCTAAGTATGGATGAGCTCAAAGACACTTTGAGTTCCCCCAAATGGGAAGTGATGGCACTTAATTTGTTTACCAATACTTCTTGATCTATTGTGTTCAGTACCCCTAGTCCAGTGCCAAACCATCCGGTGACATCTCGTTGCACGCGCCTAGGGCGTGATCTGGCTGCCAACCACACCTTCCAGCCTTTAAGGCTCTGCTGGATATAGGGCTGGCATTCCTGTCATAGCTGAGTAATGTTTGTTTGGATATTTACTTGAATTTTCTTCAAGGAATATGTAGGATCAGATTATCTTTTCATTTGGTCAAGAGTGTATAAGGATTAGCTACCACTGGATGCAGAGTCTTAGTAATCTCATTTACAGCCCTTAAATCCTGTACCAGTCTGTAAGTTCCGTTTGGCTTCTTGTCTGGTAATATTGGTGTATTGAAATCTGATTCACATTCTACCAATAGCCCTAATTCTCAAAACCTCTCGATCAATGGCGCGATTCCCTTCCTATCTTCCAGCCTCCGGGGGTATTGTTTTCTGTTTACTGGTTTAGCCCCTGGTATTAATTCGATAATGATGGGGGCAGCCTGTTTTGATTTTCCAGGTATATCAGTTGCCCACATGGACGGATATGTTCCATTTGTGATTCGGTTGATGTTATGATTATCAGATTCTGGTTTAACACAACTGATAGTTAGACTTAGGGCAGTTATGAATTGTTCTTCATTTACCTGGAGTTCAAGTTTATTTTTATCAAATTTTATTATGCCCCCTAAATTCTCTAACAAGTCTCTCTCTAGCAGAGGTTTTGGTGAATTAGGTAAGTATAAGAATTGATGAATCCCCATCTGTTTCCCAATTTTGTATTTAAGAGGTTTCAAGAAGAAAGCCTTTTCTGCTTGGCCTGTCACCCCCACAACATGTACAAATTAATCAGATTTTGTTATTAATTCCTGATTTAAGACTGAATAGGTAGCTCCAGTGTCAATTAAAAAATCCAGTTCCTTTTTATCTTCCCCAGCTTTATTTTAACTAGTGGGTCTGCTAGGGAATGACCCACCGGTCCCCTTCAGTTATCAGTATCATGAGCAACCGGAACAACAGATGCCCCTCCAAGTTCTCTGTTTCGTTTAGGGCATTCGCGTTGCCAGTGTCCCATTTGGTGGCAATAAAAGCATTGATTCGGGTCCACCTTATTTTGCTGAAACCTTACTCTCCCTCTCATGGGATAACAACGCTCTCTACCTCTAGCACTTGGAAGCCTTGGACTTGCGTTTACTGCTGCTATAATTCTGGCAAGTTTCCTACCCTCTCTCTTTTCTTTTTCTTGATCCCTATTGTTGTACGCTTTCCAGGCCTCATTCATTAAAATTTCCAGATCTCTATTTGCAGGATATTCAAGTTTTTGTAATTTTTTTCTGATGTCTGCACAACAGCGCCCCATTACCAATCCCAGCAGTTGTTGTTTACTTATTTCTGACACAGGATCTAAGGGGGTCTCATTGCTGCTCTAAGCCTAAAGCTCTAAAATGTCTGTTGGTGTTTCATTCTGTCCTTGTCTTAATTCAAACAGGGCTGCCCAATTTACTGCTTTCGGTATTGCTCTTCGCAAGCCCTGTGCAACTAGCCTTCTGTATTGCAGCAATAAATCATATTGGCATGGGTTGTTTGGATCCCAGTTTGGATTACTAGTTGGAAATACGACATCCACAGGCTCCTGTAGCAGTGCAGCCTGTTCCCTTCCAGTTTTTAAAACAAGTTCTTTTTCCGTCTCTGATAATTCAGATAGCATTAGATCAATATCCCCCCAATCAGCGTCTAAATTCTTTGCAGTTAATTCAAACCTCCTAGCCACTCCTTCTGGGTCTCGCCTTAAATTTTTCACTTCCTCTCTCCAATTATTAAGGTCGCTTGTGGTAAATGGTACTTTTATCCGTGCTTGTTCTCCTAATTTGGGCATTACTTGCCAAAGAGGGGCTATTGTATAGCCCTCTGGGATTTCTTTTCCTCCCTCGCCTTCACCGTCTCCGGTCTGAGCTTTTGCCCTTTCTGCTTCAGCTTTTTCTGCCTCCAGTCTTGCTTTCTCTGCTTCTAGTTTTACCCTGTCTGCTTCAGCTTTAGCCTCTATCCTAGCTTTCTCTGCTTCTAGTCTTGCTGCTTCTAGTCTTGCTCTCTCTGCCTCAGCTTTGGCTTCTACTTTAGCTTTCTCTGCTTCTAATCTCGCTTTCTCTATTTCCAATTTTGCTCTTTCTTCTCCTGTCTTTGCCATTTCTGCCTCGCTTTCCTTTTCCTTTTGCTCGGTTGCCCCTGTGTAATATGAATGGCTGGTTCCTTCTCCGGGATCATCTCTCAGGTTTTCGGTGTCTGCTCTGTTCTCTTTCTTCTTCACCTTTTTCCCTGTCTCCTGTGGGGCTTTCTCTTCGTCTTTGTCTTCCCCCGCCAACTTTTGTGAAACACATTCCAATTCCTTTCTTTCCGCACTTTCCAACTCCTTTCTTTTCTCACTTTCCAACTCCTTTCTTTTCTCACTTTCCAATTCTGTAGAGCTACTGCTGCTTTCTTGTTGTGACTTTGGCAGCGGTACTCCACATCCTGGCACAAGAGGCTGATATTCTTGGAGGCTAATGGTACTTTCCGCATCACTGCTTTTTTCTTTCGACTTAAGGCATCGTTTCCCTGTACTACAAGCATCACAACAGCGTTCCTTAACTTCGCTGTTTTTCTGATCCCGTTCTAGGGCTAAAACCAAGGGATCTTGGGGTGATACATTTGTTCCACAATCCTTTTGCCATTCCGGCTTATCTCTTAAAGTGAAAAACATGTCTGCATATATCACTTCATCCCACTTTCCTCTTCTACGGAGAAACAACATCAGTTGTTGGATGGTATTATAATTTAAACTTCCCTCCAGTGGCCACCTTTCCCCATCATCTAGTTTATACAGCGGCCACCAATCTTGACAATATTTCACAAGTGTCTTTTTCCTTATATTTCCCCCCGGGATTTCACCAAGTTCTTTCCAATGTTTTAAAATGCATCCCAAGGGCGTTTTAGCATCAATTTTCTTACTCTGTTCAGTCCCCTTTATGCCTAGTCGAGAGGTTACAACTGTGGGACCCTTTCTGGATTACCAAATTCTATTCAGATTTCAGCAACTTACAATTTAAACACCTTACTCAACTTATTCTAGTATTCAAGCACACTTCTTGTTTTGCTTTAACAATCCAGATTCACATCAATCACCTCGTCCGTCTCTGGCCTGCTCCCTCACGGGTGACACTGAAACGCAAATCAGGACTCCGCACTCGCTTTGCGATTAAATTGCGTCTCAATCACTCCCACACACTCACTTTCAGTCAGAACTCCGCAAAGGTAAAATCTGACACAAAACCTTACACGTTGCTTTACCGCCTACGGTCAAAAGATGCCGCTATAAACCACGAATACCTGCCGGTGTCGCGGCAAAAGACTCCCCGCATTCCCCCGAAGATAAAGCTATAAAACTTTTCTTCGATAGGGGCGCGTAATTATCCAAAACACTTAATTCTCTTTAAAAGAGGCGCACCAAACACTCAAAACACTTAGATTACTTACAAGCAATACAACAGAATAAGATAATCATCAATCACCATATGATCATATGAACCACAACATTACCAAAAACACTTTAAAAACATAATACAACACAGAGAGTGTACTTTCCCACTGCTGTGAATGAACTTAAATTCTCCTGGGGAATTGAACCCCGGAGAGGGACGAACTCAGCGCTAGACTGGACTCTAATCTGTCAGCCTGGGGGCATCCCCATAAGTCCCTGTGAATCCTGAGGAACCCAAACCTCCCAGAGGACTCAAACATCCCAGGGGGACTTTAACCCACTGGGGGTCTCCAACCCCCCTTTCCTAGAGGCCTCGAAACCCTAACAAATTTATAAATACCTTTTAAGTATGAGGAAGGTCTGGTGTCCATCTGCACGTAGAGCCAAGGGAGTAGGGGAGGCTTATCCAACAGAATTCGTCGAAGGGGCCCCAAAAGCGTCCCCGGGCCCCACTGGATCACGGCACGACGGAGTCCAGTCCTGCCGCGGTCGCCAAAAACGAAGCCGAAAAAGGCAAAGCAGAACTGTTTAGAGACAGAGTTTTTAGTCTTTAAACAGCAAAGGTATTTATTTTCAGATCTGGGGAACTCCCATCTTGCGCCGGACAAAGAGTTCTAAGGGTTAAGGGAAAAGGGGTTAGGGTATTTACACAGTAAAAGGGGAGGTTACAACATTATTACATTCTCAGTTCTTGCTGACTTCATACCCACAGCACCAACAACAGTCGACCTACGGGTTTGCGTTTTACCACAAACCTTGAAACTACCAGCCCAAAGCGGCCATTTTCCCCTATACCTGAATGGGCTCCCAAAAGTCCGAACAGTCGGGACTGGCAAACAAATGCAAAGAGTGACCACTGAAAACTATGGATGGCCCTAACCCTCACATGGAACCCTACGCACAGCACCACCAACAGTCGGCCTACAGGTTTGCGTTTTACCACAAACCTTGACTCTACCAGCCCTCTGTGGCCATTTTCCCCTGTCGCTGAATGGGGTCCTAAAAGTCCGTACGGTTGGGACTGGAAACCAAATGCAAACACCTACCATTTCAAACTTTGGCTAGCCCTAACCCTCAAATGGAACCCTACCCACAGCCCCACCAACAGTCGGTCTATGGGTTTGCATTTTATCACAAAACTTGGATCTACCAGCCAGATGCAGCCATTTTCCCCTATCACTGAATGGGGTCCCAAAAGTTCGAACGGTCGGGACTTGCAACAAAATGCAAGGAGTGACCACTGAAAACTTTGGCTGGCCCTAAACCTCACATGGAACCCTACCCACAGCACCACCAACAGTCGGCCCAGGGGTTTGCGTTTTACCGGAAACCTGGAATCTAATAGCCCGATGAAGCCTTTTCCTTGTATCGCTGAATGGGGTCCCAAAAGTCCGAACGGTCGGGACTGGCAAACAAATGCAAAGAGTAAGCACTGAAAACTCTTGCTGTCCCTAACCCTCACATGGAACCCTACCCACAGCACCACTAGCAGTCGGCCTTCGGGTTTGCGTTTTACCACAAACCTTGAGTCTACCAGCCAGAAGCGGCCATTTTCCCCTATCGCTAAAAGGGGTCCCAAAAGTCCGAGCGGTCAGGACTGGCAAAAAAATGCAAAGAGTGACCACTGAAAACTTTGGCTGGCCATAACACTCACATGGAAACTTACCCACAGCACCACCAACAGTAGCCCTACGTGTTTGCGTTTTACCACAAACCTTGAATCTACCAGCCCGATGCAGCCTTTTTTTTCTATGGCTGAATGGGGTCCCAAAAGTCAGAACGGTCAGAACTGGCAAACAAATGCAAAAAGTTACCACTGAAAACTTTTCCTGGCCCTAACCCTCACATTTAACCCTACCCACAGCACCACTATAAGTTGGCCTACGGGTTTGCGTTTTACCACAAACCTTGAATCTACCATCCAGAAGCAGCCTTTTTCTTCTATCGCTGAATGGGCTCCGAAGTGTCCGAACGGTCACAATTTGCAAACAAATGCAAAGAGTGACAAGTGAAAACTTTGGCTGGCCCAAAAGCTCACATGGAACCCTACCCACAGCACCAACAACAGTCGGCCTACGGGTTTGCGTTTTACTACAAACCTTGAATATACCAGCGCGAAGCGGCCATTTTCCCCTAGTGCTTAATCGGGTCCCAAAAGTCCGAACGGTCGGGACTGGAAACCAAATGCAAAGATTGACCACTGAAAACTTTGCCTGGCCCTTACCCTCATATGGAATCCTACCCGCAGCACCACAACAGTCGGCCTTCGGGTTTGCGTTTTACCACAAACCTTGAATCTACCAGCCGGAAGCGGCCATTTTCCCCTAGTGCTGAATGGGCTCCCAAAAGTCCGAACGGTCGGACTGGCAAACAAATGCAAACAGTGCCCATTGAAAGCTTTGGCTGGCCCTAACCCTCACATGGAACCCTACCCACAGCACCACCAACAGTCGGCCGACGGGTTTGCATTTTACCACAAACCTTGAATCTACCAGCCTGAAGCAGCCTTTTTATTCTATCGCTGAATGGGGTCCCAAAATTCAGAACGGTCGGTACTGGCAAACAAATGCAAAGAGTGACCACTGAAAACTTTGGCTGCCCCTAACCCTCACATGGAACCCTACCTACAGCACCACCAACAGTCAGCCTACAAGTTTTTATTTTACCACAAACTTAAGATCTACAAGCCCGAAGCGGCCATTTTCCCCTATCGCTGAATGGGGTCCCAAAAGTCCGAACAATCGGGACTGGCAAACAAATGCAAAGAGTGAGCACTGAAAACTTTGGCTGGCCCTAACCCTCACACGGAACCCTACCCACAGCAAAACAAACAGTCAGCCTACGGGTTTGCGTTTTACCACAAACCTTGAATCTACCCGCCCGAAGCGGCCATTTTCCCCTGTCGCTGAATGGGGCTCCAAAAGTCCGAACGGTGGGGACTGGCAAAGAAATGCAAAGAGTGACCACAGAAAACTTTGGCTGGCCCTAACCCTTACATTGAAACCTTCCTACGGCCCCACACCCAGTCGGCCTACGGGTTTGAGTTTTACCACAAACCTTGAATCTACCAGCCCGATGCAGCCTTTTTCTTCTATCGCGAAATGGGCTCCCAAAAGTCCGAACGGTGGGGACTGGCAAACAAATGCAAAGAGTGACCAGTGAAAACATTGGCTGGCCCTAACCCTCACATTGAACCCTACTCACAGCACCACCACCAGTCGGCCTACGGGTTTGCGTTTTACCACAAACCTTGAATCTAGCAGGCTGAAGGAGCCTTTTTCTTCTATGGCTGAATGGGGTCTTAAAAGTCCAAACGGTCGGGACTGGCAAACAAATGCAAAGAGTGACCACTGAAACCTTTGGCTGGCCCTAACCATCACATGGAACCCTACCCACAGCACCACCAAAAGTCGGCCTACGGGTTTGCGTTTTACCACAAACCTTAAATTTACAAGCCCGAAGAAGCCTTTTTTTTCTATGGCTGAATGGGGTCCCAGAAGTCCGAACGGTCGGGACTGGCAAACAAATGCAAAGAGTGACCACTGAAAACTTTGGCTGGCCCAAACCCTCACATGGAACCCTACCCACAGCACCACAAACAGATGGCTTATGGGTTTGCATTTTACCACAAACCTTGAATCCACCAACCCAATGCAGCCTTTTTTCTTCTATCGGTTAATAGGTTACCAAAAGTCCGAACGGTCAGAACTGGCAAACAAATGCAAAAAGTTACCACTGAAAACTTTTCCTGGCCCTAACCCTCACATTTAACCCTACCCAAAGCACCACTATAAGTTGGCCTACGTGTTTGCGTTTTACCACAAACCTTGAATCTACCAGCCAAAAGGAGCCATTTTCTTCTATCGCTGATTGGGCTCCGAAATGTCCGAACGGCCGGAACTTGCAACCAAACGCAAAGAGTGACCACAGAAAACTTTGGCTGGCCCTAACTCTCACATGGAACCCTACCAACAGCACCACCATCAGTCGGCCTACGGCTTTGGGTTTTACGACAAACCTTGAATTTACCAGTGCGAAGCGGCCATTTTCCCCTAGTGCTGAATGGGGTCCCAGAAGTCCGAACGGACAGGACTGACAAACAAATGCAAAGAGTGACCACTGAAAACTTTGGCTGGCCCTTACCCTAATATGAAATCCTACCCGCAACACCACCAACAGTCGGCCTTCGGGTTTGCGTTTTACCACAAAGCTGGAATCTACCAGCCGGAAGCAGCCTATTTCTTCTATCACTGAATGGGCTCCGAAAAGTCCGAACGGCCGGAACTGGCAACCAAACGCAAAGAGTGACCACTGAAAACTTTGGCTGGCCCTAACCCTCACATGGAACCCTACCAACAGCACCACCATCAGTCGGCCTACGGCTTTGCGTTTTACCACAAACCTTGAATTTACCAGCCCGAAGCTGCCATTTTCCCCTATCGCTGAATGGGCTCCAAAAAGTCCGAACGGTCTGACTGGCAAACAAATGAAAAGAGTGACCACTGAAAGCTTTGGCAGGCCCTAACCCTCTCATGGAACCCTACCCACAGCACCACCAACAGTACGCCTACGGGTTTGCGTTTTACCACAAACCTGGAATCTACCAGCCCGAAGCGGTCATTTTCGTCTATCGCTGAATGGGGTCCAAAAAGTCCAAGCGTTCGGGACTGGAAAACAAATGCAAAGAGTGAGCACTGAAAACTTTGGCTGGCCCTAACCCTCACATGGAACCCTACCCACAGCACCACCAACAGTCGGCCTTCAAGTTTGTGTTTTACCACAAACCTTGGATCTACAAGCCAGAAGCGGCCATTTTCCCCTATCGCAGAATTGGGTCCCAAAAGTCCGAATGGTTGGGACTGAGAACCAAATGCAAAGAGTGACCACTGAAAACTTTGGCTGGCCCTAACCCTCACATAGAACCCTACCCACATCACCACCAACAGTCGGCCTACGGGTTTGCGTTTTACCATAAACCTTGAATCTAACAGACCGCAGTAGCTTTTTTTTTCTATCGCTGAAGAGGGTTCCAAAAGTTTGAATGGTCGGGACTGGCAAACAAATGCAAAGAGTGACCACTGAAAACTTTGGCTGGCCCAAACCCTCACATGGAACCCAACCCACAGCAATACCGGAAGTCGGCCTACGGGTTTGTGTTTTACCATAAACCTTAAATCTAACAGCCCGAAGCGGCCATTTTCCCCTATCGCTGAATGGGCTCCCAAAAGTCTGAGCGGTCGGTACTGGCAAACAAATGCAAAGAGTGACCACTGAAAACTTTGCCTGGCCCTCACATGGAACCCTACCGACAGCACCACCAACAGTCGGCCTACGGGTTTGCATTTTACCACAAACCTTGAATCTACCAGCCTGAAGCAGCCTTTTTATTCGATCGCTGAATGGGGTCTCAAAAGTCCGAACGGTCGGGACTGGCAAACAAATCCAAAGAGTGACCACTGAAAACTTTTGGCTGGCCCTAACCCTCACACGGAACCCTACCCACAGCACCACCAACAGTCGGACCTACGGGTTTGCGTTTTACCACAAAATTGAATCTACCAGCCCGAAGCGGCCATTTATCCCTATCGATGAGTGGGGTCCCAGAAGTCCGAAAGTTCGGGACTGGATAAGAAATGCAAAGAGTGACCAGTGAAAATTTTGGCTTGCCCTAACCCTCACATAGAACACTACCCACAGCACCACCAACAATCAGACTACGGGTTTTTCTTTTACTACAAATCTTGTATCCACCAGCCCTAGGCAGGCAATTTTCCCTATCGCTGAAAGGGCTCCCAAAAGTCTAAACGGTCGGGACTGGCAAACAAATGCAAAGAGTGACTAGTGAAAACTTTGGCTGGCCCTAACCCTCACATGGAACCCTACCCACAGCAACACTAAAAGTCGGCCTACGGGTTTGCGTTTTACCAGAAACCTTGAATCTACCAGCCTGAAGCAGCCTTTTTCTTCTATGGCTGAATATGTTCCCAAAAGTCCCAACGTTTGGGACTGGTAAACAAATGCAAAGAGTGACCACTGAAAACTTAGCCTGGCCCAAACCCTCACATGGAACACTGCCCACAGCACCACCAACAGTCGGTCTACGGGTTTGCTTTTTACGACAAACCTTGAATCTACCAGCCCGATGGGGCCTTTTTCCCCTATCGCTGAATGGGCTGCCAAAAGTCCGAACAGTTCGGACTGGCAACCATTGCAAAGAGTGACCACTGAAAACTTTGGCTGGCCCCTAACCCTCACATGGAACCCTACCCACAGCACCACCAACAGTCGGCCTACGGGTTTGCGTTTTACCATAAACCTTGAATCTACCAGCCCAAAGCGGCCATTTTCCCCTATCGCTGAATGGGGTCCCAGAAGTCCGAAAGGTTGACTGGCAAACAAATGCAAAGAGTGACGATTGAAAACTTTGGCTGGCCCTAACCGTCACATGGAACCCTAACCACAGCACTACCATCAATCGGACTACGGGTTTTTCTTTTACTACAAACCTTGAATCCACCAGCCCGAAGCAGCCTTTTTCCCCTATCGCTGAACAGGCTCCCAAAAGTCTAAACGATCGGGAATGACAAACAGATGCAAAGAGTGACCACTGAAAACTCTGGCTGGCCCTAACCCTCACATGAAACTCTACCCACAGCACAACCAACAGTTGGCCTACGAATTGCATTATACCACAAACCTTAAATCCACCAGCCCAAAGCAGCCTTTTTTTTTCTTTCACTGAAAAGGGGTTCCAAAAGTCCGAAAGGTCGAGACTGGCAACCAAATGCTAAGAGTGACCAGTGAAAACTTTGGCTGGCCCTAACCCTCACATGGAACCCTACCCAAAGCACAAGCAACACTTGGCCTATGGGTTTGGGTTTTACCAGAAACCTTGAATATACGAGCCCGAAGCGGTCATTTTCCCCTATCACTAAATGGGGTCTCAGAAGTCCGAACCGTCGGGACTGGCAAACAAATGCAAAGAGTGACCAGTGAAAATTTTGGTTTGCCCTAACCCTCACATGGAACACTACCCAAAGCACCACCAACAATCGGACTACGGGTTTTTCTTTTACTACAAACCTTGAATCTACCAGCTTAAAGCGGCCATTTTCCCCTATCGCTTAATGGGCTCCCAGTAGTCCGAAACGTCAGGACTGGCAAACAAATGCAAGGAGTGACCACTGAAAACTTAGGCTGGCCCTATCTTTTACATGGAACCATTCCTACAGCACCACCAACTGTCGACCTACGGGTTTGCGTTTTAGCACACACCATGAATCTACAAGCCCAAAGCGGCCATTTTTCCACTATCGCTGAAAGGCTTCCAAAAGTCCGAAAGGTCGAGACTGGCAAACAAATGCAAATAGTGACCACTGAAAACTTTGGCTGGCCCTAACCCTCACATGGAACCCTACCCACAGCACCACCAACAGTCGGCCTGCAAGTTTACGTTTTACCACAAACCTTGAATCTTCCAGCCCGGTGCAGCCTTTTTCTTCTATCGTTTAATCGGGTCAAAAAAGTCCGAACGGTCGGGACTGGCAAACAAATGCAAAGAGTGACCAGTGAAAACATTGGCTGGCCCTAACCCTCACATTGAACCCTACTCACAGCACCACCACCAGTCGGCCTACGGGTTTGCGTTTTACCACAAACCTTGAATCTAGCAGGCTGAAGGAGCCTTTTTCTTCTATGGCTGAATGGGGTCTTAAAAGTCCAAACGGTCGGGACTGGCAAACAAATGCAAAGAGTGACCACTGAAACCTTTGGCTGGCCCTAACCATCACATGGAACCCTACCCACAGCACCACCAAAAGTCGGCCTACGGGTTTGCGTTTTACCACAAACCTTAAATTTACAAGCCCGAAGAAGCCTTTTTTTTCTATGGCTGAATGGGGTCCCAGAAGTCCGAACGGTCGGGACTGGCAAACAAATGCAAAGAGTGACCACTGAAAACTTTGGCTGGCCCAAACCCTCACATGGAACCCTACCCACAGCACCACAAACAGATGGCTTATGGGTTTGCATTTTACCACAAACCTTGAATCCACCAACCCAATGCAGCCTTTTTTCTTCTATCGGTTAATAGGTTACCAAAAGTCCGAACGGTCGGGACTGGCAAACAAATGCAAAGAGTGACAAGTGAAAACTTTGGCTGGCCCTAACCCTCACATGGAACCCTACCCACAGCACCAGAAACAGTCAGCCTACGGGTTTGCGTTTTTCCACAAACGTTGAATCTACCAGGCTGAAGCAGCCTTTTTCTTCTTTGGCTGAATTGGGTCCCAAAAGTCCGAACGGTTGGGATTGGCAAACAAATGCAAAGAGTGACCAATGAAAATTTTCCTGGCCTTAACCATCACATGGAACCCTAACCGCAGCACAAACAACAGTCAGCCTACAACTTTGCGGTTTACCACAAACCTTAAATCTCCCAGCACGATGCAGCCATTTTCCCCTATCGCTGAATGGGGTCCCAAAAGTCCGAACGGTCAGGACTGGAAAACAAATGCAAAGAGTGACCAGTGAAAACTTTGGCTGGCCCTAACCCTCACATGGAACCCTTCCCACAGCACAACCAACAGTCGGCCTAACTCTTTGCGTTTTACCACAAACCTTGAATCTACCAGCCCAAAGCGGCCATTTTTCCCTTTAGCTGAATGGGCTCCCAAATGTCCGAACGGTCGGGACTGGCAAACAAATGCAAAGAGTGACCACTGAAAACTTTGTCTGGCCCAAACCCTCACATGGAACCCTACTCAAAGCACCACCAAGAGTCGGACTACGGTTTTCAGTCTTACCAGAAACCTTGAATCTTCCAGTCCGAAGGAGCCATTTTCTACTATCGCTGAATAGGGTCCCAAAAGTCCAAACTGTCGGGACTGTCAAAGAAATGCAAAGAGTGACCACTGAAAACTTTGGCTGGCCCTAACCCTCACATGGAACCCTAACCACAGCACCACCAACAGTCACCCTACGGGATTGCGTTTTACCACAAACCTTGAATCTACCAACCTGATGCGCCCCTTTTCCCCTATCGCTGAATGGGTTCCCAAAACTCCGAACGGTCGGGTCTGGTAAACAAATGCAAAGAGTGACCACTGAAAACTGTGGCTGGCCCTAACCCTCACATGGAACCCTACCCACAGCACCACCAACAGTCAACCTCCAACTTTGCGTTTTACCACAAATTTTGAATCTACCAACCCGAACTAGCGATTTTCTCCTATCGCTGAATGAGCTCCGAAAAGTCAGAACGGTCAGGACTGGAAACCACATGGAAATAGTGACCACTGAAAACTTGTGCTGGCCCTATCTTTTACATGGAACCCTACCCACAGCACCACCGAGAGTCGGACTAAAGTTTTGCGTTTTACGACAAAACTTGAATCTTTCAGCCCAAAGCGGCCATTTTCCCCTATTGCTGAATGGGCTCCCAAAAGTCCGAACGGCCGTGACCGGCAAACAAATGCAAAGAGTGACCACTGAAAACTTTGGCTGGCCCTAACCCTCACATGGAACCCTACCCACTGCACCAGCACCAGTCGGCCTAAGGGTTTACATTCTACCACAAACCTTGAATCTACCAGCCCGATGCAGCCATTTTCCCCTATCTCTGAATTGGCTCCCAAAAGTCCAAACGGTCGGGACTGGCAAACAAATGCAAAGAGTGACCACTGAAACCTTTGGCTGGCCCTAACCCTCACATGAAAACCTACCTACAGCACCACCAAGAGTCGGACTACGGTTTTTCGTTTTACCACAAACCTTGAATCTTCCAGCCCGAAGCGGCCATTTTCCCCTATCGCTGAATGGGCTCCCAAAAGTCCAAACGGTTGGGACGGGCCAACAAATGCAAAGAGTGACCACTGAAACCTTTGGCTGGCCCTAACCCTCACATGGAACCCTACCTACAGCACCACCAACAGTCGGCCTACGGGTTTGCGTTTAACCTCAAACCTTGAATTCATCAGCCCGAAGCGGCCATTTTCCCCTATCGCTGAATGGGCTCCCAAAAGTCCTAACGGTTGGGACTGGCAACCAAATGCAAAGAGTGACCAGTGAAAACTTTGGCTGGCCCTAACCCTCACATGGAACCCTACCCACTGCACCACCAACAGTCGGCCTACGGGTTTACTTTTTACCACAAACCTTGAATCTACCAACCCGAAGTAGCCATTTTCCCCTATCGCTGAATGAGCTCCGAAAAGTCCGAACAGTCAGGACTGGCAACCACATGCAAAGAGTGACCACTGAAAACTTGTGCTGGCCCTATCTTTTACATGGAACCTTACCCACAGCACCACTGAGAGTCGGACTAAGGTTTTCATTTTACCAAAAAACTTGAATCTTTCAGCCCGAAGCGGCCATTTTCCCGTATCGCTGAATGGGCTCCCAAAAGTCCGAACGGCCGTGACTGGCAAACAAATACAAAGAGTGACCACTGAAAACTTTGGCTGGCCCTAACCCTCACATGGAACCCTACCCACAGCACCACCAACAGTCGGCCTACGGGTTTGCGTTTGACCACAAACCTTGAATCCACCAGCCCGAAGCGGCCATTTTCCCCTATCGCTGAATGGGCTCCCAAAAGTCCCAACAGTTGGGACTAGCCAAAAAATGAAAAGAGTGACCACTGAAAACTTTGGCTGGCCCTATCTTTTACATGGAACCCTTCCCACAGCACCACCAGCTGTCGGCCTACGGGTTTGCGTTTTACCAGAAAACGTGAATCTAACAGCCTGAAGCAACTTTTTCTCCTATGGCTGAATGGGTTCCCAAAAGTCCGAATGGTTGGGACTGGCAACCAAGTGCAAAGAGTAAACAGTAAAAACTTTGGCTGGCCCTAACCCTCACATGGAACCCTACCCACAGCAACACCAACAGTCGGCCTACGGGTTTGTGTTTTACCTCCAACCTTGAATCTACCAGACCGATAGGGACTTTTTCCTCTATCGCTGAATGGGCTCCCAATAGTAAGAGCGGTCGGGACTGGCCAACAAATGCAAAGAGTGACCACTGAAAACTGTGGCTGGCCCAAACCCTCACATGGAACCCTACAAACAGAACAACCAACTGGTGGCCTACGGGTTTGCGTTTTACAACAAACCTTGAATCTACCAGCCCGAAGCGGACATTTTCCCTTATCGCTGAATGGGGTTCCAAAAGTCCGATCGGTCGAGACTGGAAAACAAATGCAAAGAGTGACCCCTGAAAACTTTGGCTGGCCCTAACCCTCACATGGAACCCTACCCACAGCACCACAAACAGTTGGCGTACAAGTTTGCATTTTACCACAAACCTTGAATCCACCAGCCCAACGCAGCCTTTTTCTTCTGTCGCTTAATGGGTTCTCAAAAGTCCGAACGGTTGGGACTGGCAACCAAATGCAAAGAGTGACCACTGAAAACTTTGGCTGGCCCTAACCCTCACATGGAACCCTACCCACAGAACAACCAACAGTCGGCCTACAAGTTTGCGTTTTACTACAAACCTTGAATCTACCAGCCCGAAGCGGCCATTTTTCCCTATCGCTGAAAGGCTTCCAAAAGTCCGAACGGCCGTGACTGGCAAACAAATTCAAAGAGTGACCAGTGAAAACTTTGGCTGGCCCTAACCCTCACATGGAACCCTACCCACAGCACCACCAACAGTCGGCCTGAGAGTTTGCGTTTTACCACAAACCTTGAATTTACCAGCCCGGTGCAGCCTTTTTCTTCTATCGCTTAATCGGGTCCAAAAAGTCCGAACGCTCGGGACTGGCAAACAAATGCAAAGAGTGACCACTGAAAACTTTGGCTGGCCCTAACCCTCACATGGAACCCTACTCAAAGCACCACCACCAGTCGGCCTACGGGTTTGCGTTTTACCACAAACCTTGAATCTAGCAGGCTGAAGGAGCCTTTTTCTTCTATGGCTGAATGGGGTCTTAAAAGTCCAAACGGTCGGGACTGGCAACCAAACGCAAAGAGTGACCACTAAAAACTTTAGTTGGCCCTAACCATCACATGGAACCCTACACACAGCACCACAAACAGTTAGCCTACGGGTTTTTATTTAACCATAAACCTTGAATCCACCAGCCCGAAGCGGCCATTTTTCCCTATCGCTGAAAGGCTTCCAAAAGTCCGAACGGCCGTGACTGGCAAACAAATTCAAAGAGTGACCAGTGAAAACTTTGGCTGGCCCTAACCCTCACATGGAACCCTACCCACAGCACCACCAACAGTCGGCCTGAGAGTTTGCGTTTTACCACAAACCTTGAATTTACCAGCCCGGTGCAGCCTTTTTCTTCTATCGCTTAATCGGGTCCAAAAAGTCCGAACGCTCGGGACTGGCAAACAAATGCAAAGAGTGACCACTGAAAACTTTGGCTGGCCCTAACCCTCACATGGAACCCTACTCACAGCACCACCACCAGTCGGCCTAGGGTTTGCGTTTTACCACAAACCTTGAATCTAGCAGGCTGAAGGAGCCTTTTTCTTCTATGTCTGAATGGGGTCTTAAAAGTCCAAACGGTCGGGACTGGCAACCAAACGCAAAGAGTGACCACTGAAAACTTTGGCTGGCCCTAACCCTCACATGGAACCCTACTCACAGCACCACCACCAGTCGGCCTACGGGTTTGCGTTTTACCACAAACCTTGAATCTAGCAGGCTGAAGGAGCCTTTTTCTTCTATGGCTGAATGGGGTCCCAGAAGTCCGAACGGTCGGGACTGGCAAACAAATGCAAAGAGTGACCACTGAAAATTGTGGCTGGCCCAAACCGTAACATAGAAACCTACCCACAGCACCAGCAACAGTCAGCCTAAAGGTTTGCGTTTTACCAGAAACCTTGAATCTACAAGCCTGAAGCAGCCTTTTTCTTCTTTGGCTGAATTGGGTCCCAAAAGTCCGAACGGCCGTGACTGGCAACCAAATGCGAAGAGTGACCACTGAAAACTTTGGCTGGCCCTAACCCTCACATGGAACCCTACCCACAGCACCACCAACAGTCGGCCTACGGGTTTGCGTTTTACCACGAACCTTCAATTTACCAGCCCGAAGAAGCCTTTTTCTTCTATGGCCGAGTGGGGCCCCCAAAGTCCAAACGGTTGGGACTGGCAAACAAATGCAAAGAGTGACCACTGAAAACTGTGGCTGGCCCAAACCCTCACATAGAACCTTACCCACAGCAGCACCAACAGTCGGCCTATGGGTTTGCGTTTTACCACAAACCTTGAATCTACCAGCCCGATGCGGCCCTTTTCCCCTATCGCTGAATGTGTTCCCAAAACTCCGAACGGTCGGGACTGGCAACCAAATGCAAAGAGTGACCACTGAAAACTTTGGCTGGCCCTGACCCTCACATGGAACTTTACCCACAGCACCACCAAGACTCGCACTACGGTTTTGAGTCTTACCAGAAACCTTGAATCTTCAAGCCCGAAGGAGCCATTTTCCCCTATCGCTGAATGGGTTCCCAGATGTCCGAACGAACGGGACTGGCAACCAAATGCAAAGAGTGACCACTGAAAACTTTGGCTGGCCCTTACCCTCACATGGAACCCTACCCACACAACCACCAACAGTCGGCCTACGGGTTTCCGTTTTACCACAAACCTTGAATCTACCAGCCCGAAGCAGTGTTTTTCTTCTACGGCTGAATGGGGTCCCAAAAGTCCGAACGGTCGGGACTGGCAAACAAATGCAAAGAATGACCACTGAAACCTTTGGCTGGCCCTAACCCTCACATGGAAACCTACCCACAGCACCACCAAGAGTCGGACTATGGTTTTGCGTTTTACCACAAACCTTGATTCTTCCAGCCCGAAGCGGCCATTTTCCCCTATAGCTGAATGGGGTCTCAAAAGTCCGAACGGTTGGGACTGGCAAACAAATGCAAAGAGTGAACACTGAAAACTTTGGCTGACCCTAACCCTCACATGGAACCCTACGCACAGCACCACAAACAGATAGCCTACGGGTTTTTATTTAACCACAAACCTTGAATCCACCAGCCCGAAACGGCCTTTTTCTTCTATCGGTTAATGGGTTACTAAAAGTCCGAAAGGACGAGACTGGCAAACAAATTCAAAGAGTGACCAGTGAAAACTTTGGCTGGCCCTAACCCTCACATGGAACCCTACCCACAGAACAACCAACAGTCGGCCTACAAGTTTGCGTTTTACTACAAACCTTGAATCTACCAGCCCGAAGCAGCCATTTTTCCCTATCGCTGAATGGGTTCCCAAAAGTCCAAACGGTTGGGACTGGCAACCAAGTGCAAAGAGTGAGCAGTGAAAACTTTGGCTTGCCCTAACCCTCACATGGAACCCTACCCACAGCACCACCAAGAGTGGGACTACAGGTTTGCGTTTTACCACAAACCTTGAATCTACCAGCCCGAAGCGGCCATTTTCCCCTATCGCTGAATGGGCTCCCAAAAGTCCGAATGGTCGGAACTGGCAAACAAATGCAAAGAGTGACCACTGAAACCTTTGGCTGGCCCTAACCCTCACATGGAACCCTACCCACAGCACCACCAACAGTTGGCGTACAAGTTTGCATTTTACCAGAAACCTTGAATCTACCAGCCTGATGATTTCATTTTCCCCTACAGCTGAATGCGTCCCAAAAGTCCAAACTGTCGGGACTGTAAAGAAATGCATAGAGTGACCAGTGAAAACTTTGGCTGGCCCTTACCCTCACATGGAACCCTACCCACAGCACAACCAACAGTTGGCATACAAGTTTGCATTTTACCACAAACCTTGAATCCACCAGCCCAACGCAGCCTTTTTCTTCTGTCGCCTAATGGGTTCTCAAAAGTCCAAACGGTTGGGACTGGCAAACAAATGCAAAGAGTGACCAGTAAAAATTTGGCTGGCCCTAACCCTCACATGGAACCCTACCCACAGCACCACTAACAGTCGGCCTACGGGTTTTCGTTTTACCACAGACCTTGAATCTACCAGCCCGATGCAGCCTTTTTCCCCTATCGATGAATGGGGTCCCAAAAGTCCGAACGGTCGGGACTGGCATAGAAATGCAAATAGTGACCACTGAAAACTTTGGCTGGCCCTAACCCTCACATGGAACCCAAATCACAGCACCACCAACACTCGGCCTAAGGGTTTGCGTTTTGCCACAAACCTTGAATCTACCAGCCCGAAGCGGCCATTTTCCCCTATCGCTGAATGGGCTCCAAAAAGTCCGAACGGTCGGGACTGGCAAACAAATGCAAAGAGTGACCATTTAAAACTGTGGCTGGCCCTAACCCTCACATGGAACCCTACCCACAGCACCACACACAGTCAGCCTACAACTTTGTGTTTTACCACAAATCTTAAATCTACCAGCCCAAAGAAGCCATTTTCCCCTACCGCTGAATGGGGTCCCAGAAGTCCAAACGGCTGGGACTGGCAAACAAATGCAAAGAGTGACCACTGAAAACTGTGGCTGGCCCAAACCCTCACATAAAACCCTAGCAACAGCACAAAGAACATTCGGCCTATGGGTTTGCGTTTTACCACAAACCTTGAATCTACCAGCCCGATGCGGCCATTTTCCCCTATCGGTGAATGAGCCCAGAAAAGTCCGAACGGTCAGGACTGCCAAACAAATGCAAGGAGTGACCAGTGAAAACTTAGGCTGGCCCTATCTTTTACATGGAACCATTCCCACAGCACCACCAACTGTCGGCCTACGGGTTCGCGTTTTACCACACACGCTGAATCTACAAGCCCGAAGCGGCCATTTTTCCACTATCGCTGAAAGGCTTCCAAAAGTCCGAACGGCCGTGACTGGCAAACAAATTCAAAGAGTGACCAGTGAAAACTTTGGCTGGCCCTAACCCTCACATGGAACCCTACCCACAGCACCACCAACAGTCGGCCTGAGAGTTTGCGTTTTACCACAAACCTTGAATTTACCAGCCCGGTGCAGCCTTTTTCTTCTATCGCTTAATCGGGTCCAAAAAGTCCGAACGCTCGGGACTGGCAAAAAAATGCAAAGAGTGACCACTGAAAACTTTGGCTGGCCCTAACCCTCACATGGAACCCTACTCACAGCACCACGACCAGTCGGCCTACGGGTTTGCGTTTTACCACAAACCTTGAATCTAGCAGGCTGAAGGAGCCTTTTTCTTCTATGGCTGAATGGGGTCCCAGAAGTCCGAACGGTCGGGACTGGCAAACAAATGCAAAGAGTGACCACTGAAAATTGTGGCTGGCCCAAACCGTAACATAGAAACCTACCCACAGCACCAGCAACAGTCAGCCTAAAGGTTTGCGTTTTACCAGAAACCTTGAATCTACAAGCCTGAAGCAGCCTTTTTCTTCTTTGGCTGAATTGGGTCCCAAAAGTCCGAACGGCCGTGACTGGCAAACAAATGCAAAGAGTGACCACTGAAAACTTTGTCTGGCCAAACCCTCACATGGAACCCTACCCACAGCACCACAAACAGTTGGCGTACAAGTTTGCATTTTACCACAAACCTTGAATCCACCAGCCCAATGCAGCCTTTTTCTTCTGTCGCTTAATGGGTTCTCAAAAGTCGGAACGGTTGGGACTGGCAAACAAATGCAAAGAGTGACCACTGAAAACTTTGGCTGGCCCTAACCCTCACATGGAACCCTACCCACAGCACCACCAACAGTCGGCCTACGGGTTTGCGTTTTACCACAAACCTTCAATTTACCAGCCCGAAGAAGCCTTTTTCTTCTATGGCCGAGTGGGGCCCCCAAAGTCCAAACGGTTGGGACTGGCAAACAAATGCAAAGAGTGACCACTGAAAACTGTGGCTGGCCCAAACCCTCACATAGAACCTTACCCACAGCACCACTAACAGTCGGCCTATGGGTTTGCGTTTTACCACAAACCTTGAATCTACCAGCCCGATGCGGCCCTTTTCCCCTATCGCTGAATGTGTTCCCAAAACTCCGAACGGTCGGGACTGGCAACCAAATGCAAAGAGTGACCACTGAAAACTTTGGCTGGCCCTAACCCTCACATGGAACCCTACCCACAGCACCACCAAGACTCGCACTACGGTTTTGAGTCTTACCAGAAACCTTGAATCTTCAAGCCCGAAGGAGCCATTTTCCCCTATCGCTGACTGGGCTCCCAAAAGTCCGAACGGTCGGGTCTGGCAAACAAATGCAAAAAGTGGCCACTGAAACCTTTTGCTGGCCCTAACCCTCACATGGAACCCTACCCACAGCACCACCAACAGTCTGCCTACAACTTTGCGTTTTACCACAAATCTTGAATCTACCAACCCGAAGTAGCCATTTTCCCCTATCGCTGAATGAGCTCCGAAAAGTCCGAACAGTCAGGACTGGCAACCACATGCAAAGAGTGACCACTGAAAACTTGTGCTGGCCCTATCTTTTACATGGAACCTTACCCACAGCACCACTGAGAGTCGGACTAAGGTTTTCATTTTACCACAAAACTTGAATCTTTCAGCCCGAAGCGGCCATTTTCCCGTATCGCTGAATGGGCTCCCAAAAGTCCGAACGGCCGTGACTGGCAAACAAATACAAAGAGTGACCACTGAAAACTTTGGCTGGCCCTAACCCTCACATGGAACCCTACCCACAGCACCACCAACAGTCGGCCTACGGGTTTGCGTTTGACCACAAACCTTGAATCCACCAACCCGAAGCGGCCATTTTCCCCTATCGCTGAATGGGCTCCCAAAAGTCCCAACAGTTGGGACTAGCCAAAAAATGAAAAGAGTGACCACTGAAAACTTTGGCTGGCCCTATCTTTTACATGGAACCCTTCCCACAGCACCACCAGCTGTCGGCCTACGGGTTTGCGTTTTACCAGAAAACGTGAATCTAACAGCCTGAAGCAACTTTTTCTCCTATGGCTGAATGGGTTCCCAAAAGTCCGAATGGTTGGGACTGGCAACCAAGTGCAAAGAGTAAACAGTAAAAACTTTGGCTGGCCCTAACCCTCACATGGAACCCTACCCACAGCAACACCAACAGTCGGCCTACGGGTTTGTGTTTTACCTCCAACCTTGAATCTACCAGACCGATAGGGACTTTTTCCTCTATCGCTGAATGGGCTCCCAATAGTAAGAGCGGTCGGGACTGGCCAACAAATGCAAAGAGTGACCACTGAAAACTGTGGCTGGCCCAAACCCTCACATGGAGCCCTACAAACAGAACAACCAACTGGTGGCCTACGGGTTTGCGTTTTACAACAAACCTTGAATCTACCAGCCCGAAGCGGACATTTTCCCTTATCGCTGAATGGGGTTCCAAAAGTCCGATCGGTCGAGACTGGAAAACAAATGCAAAGAGTGACCCCTGAAAACTTTGGCTGGCCCTAGCCCTCACATGGAACCCTACCTACAGCACCACCAACAGTCAGCCTACAACTTCGCGTTTTACCACAAACCTTGAATCTTCCAACCCGAAGTAGCCATTTTCCCATATCGCTGAATGGGTTCCCAGAAGTCCGAATGGTTGGGACTGGCAACCAAATGCAAAGAGTGACCACTGAAAACTTTGGCTGGCCCAAGCCCTCACTTGGAACCCTACCCACAGAACCAACAACAAAAGTCGGCCTACGCGTTTGCATTTTACCATAAACCTTGAATCTACCAGCCTGATGCACTCTTTTTCCCCTATCGCTGAATGGGCTCCCAAAAGTCTGAACGGTTGGGACTGGCAAACAAGTGCAAAGAGTGACCAGTGAAAACTTTGGCTGGCCCTAACCCTCACATGGAACCATACCCACAGCACCACCAACAAAAGTCACGCTACGGGTTTGCATTTTACCACAACCCTTGAATCTACCAGCCCGAAGTGGCCATTTTCCCCTAACGCTGATTGGGCTCCCAAAAGTCCAAACGGTCGGCACTGGCAAACAAATGCAAAGAGTGACCAGTAAAAATTTTGCTGGCCCTAACCCTCACATGGAACCCTTCCAGCACCACCACCAACAGTCGGCCTACGGGTTTGCGATTTACCACAAACCCTTCTTCTACCAGGCCAAAGAGGCCATTTTCCCCTATTGCCGAATAGGTTCCTAGAAGTCCGAACGGCCGTGACTGGCAACCAAATGCAAAGAGTGACCAATGAAAACTTTGGCTGGATCTAACCCTCACATGGAACCCTACCCACAGTACTACCAACAGTCGGCCTACGGGTTTGCGTTTTACTACAAACATTTAATCTATCAGCCCGATATGGCCATGTTCCCTATCGCTGAATGGGCTCCATAAAGACCGAACGGTCGGGACTGGCAAACAAATGCAAAGAGTGACCAGTTAAAACTTTGGCTGGATCTAACCCTCACATGGAACCCTACCCACAGTACCACCAACAGTCGGACTACGGGTTTCCATTTTACCAGAAACCTTGTATCTACCAGCCTGAAGCAGCCTTTTTCTTCTATGGCTGAATGGGTTCCCAAAAGTCCGAACGGTTCGGACTGGCCAACAAATGCAAAGAGTGACCACTGAAAACTTCGGCTGGAGCTAACCCTCACATGGAAACCTACCCACAGCACCACCAACAGTCGGCGTACAAGTTTGCGTTTTATTACAAACCTCGAATCTATCAGCCCAATATGGTCATGTTCCCTATCGCTGAATGGGCTCCCAAAAGACCGAACGGTTGGGACTGGCAAAAAAATGCAAAGAGTCACCACTGAAAATTTGGCTGGCCCTAACCCTCACATAGAACCTTACCCACAGCACCAACAACAGTCGGCATACGGGTTTGCGTTTTACCACAAACCTTGAATCTAACAGCCAGATGCAGCCTTTTTCCCCAATCGCTGCATGGGCTCCTAAAAGTCCGAACGGTCGGGACTGGCAAACAAATGCAAAGAGTGACCACTGAAAACTTTGGCTGGCCCTAACCCTCACATGGAACCCTACCCACGGCACCACCAACAGTCGGCCTACAAGTTTGCGTTTTACAACAAACCTTAAATCTTCTAGCATAAAGCTGTCATTTTCACCAATCGATGAATGAGTTCCAAAAGTCCGAATGGTCGGGATTGGCAAATTCATTCAAAGAGTGACGACTGAAAATTTTGGCTGGCCCTAACCCTCACATGGAACACTACCCACAGCACCACCAATATTCGCACTACGGGTTTGCGTTTTACCACAAACCTTGAATCCACCAGCCCGATGCGGCCATTTTCCCCTATCGCTGAATAGGCTCCCAAAAGTCCGAACGGTCGGGACTGGCAAACAAATGCAAAGAGTGACCAGTGAAAACTTTGGCTGGCCCTAACCCTCACATGGAACCCTACCCACAGCAACACCAACAGTCGGCCTATGGGTTTGCGTTTTACCACAAACCTTGAATATACCCGACCGAAGCGGCCATTTTCCCCTATTGCCGAATAGGTTCCTAGAAGTCCGAACGGCCGTGACTGGCAACCAAATGCAAAGAGTGACCAATGAAAACTTTGGCTGGATCTAACCCTCACATGGAACCCTACCCACAGTACTACCAACAGTCGGCCTACGGGTTTGCGTTTTACTAAAAACCTTGAATAGACCAGACCAAAGGGGACTTTTTCCCCTATCGCTGAATGGGCTCCAAAAAGCCCGAACGGTTTGGACGGGCATACAAGTGCAAATAGTGACCAGTGAACACTTTGGCTTGCCCTAACCCTCACATAGAACCCTACCCACAGCACCACCAACAAAAGTCGGACTACGGGTTTGAATTTTACCACAAACCTTGAATCCACCAGCCCGAAGTGGCCATTTTCCCCTATCGCTGAATGGGCTCCCAAAAGTCCGAATGGCCGTGACTGGCAACCAAATGAAAAGAGTGACCAGTGAAAACTTTGGCTGGCCCTAAACCTCACATGGAACCCTACCCACAGCACCAACAACAGTCGGCCTATGGGTTTGCATTTTACCACAAACCTTGAATCTACCAGCCCGAAGAAGCCATTTTCCCCTATCGCTGAATGGGGTCCCAGAAGTCCGAACGGGGTGGACTGGCAAACATATCCAAAGAGTGACCACTTAAAACTTTGGCTGGCCCAGATCCTCACATACAACCTTACCCACAGCACCACCAAGAGTCGGCATACGGCTTTCTGTTTTACCAAAAACCTTGAATCTACCAGCGCGATGCAGCCTTTTTCCCCTATTGCTGCATGGTCTCCTAAAAGTCCGAACGGTCGGGACTGGCAAACAAATGCAAAGAGTGACCACTGAAATCTTTGGCTGGCCCTATACCTCACATAGAATTCTACCCACAGCACCACCAACAGTCAGCGTACGGGTTTCCGTTTTACCATAAACCTTGAATCTACCAGCCTGATCCACCCTTTTTCTTCTATGGCTGAATGGGTTCTCAAAAGTCCGAACGGTTTGAACTGGCAAAAAAGTGCAAATAGTGACCAATGAAAACTTTGGCTGGCCCTAACCCTCACATGGAACCCTACGCACAGTACCACCAACAGTCGGCCTAGGGTTTGCGTTTTACCACAAACCTTGAATATACTAACCCGAAGCAGCCTTTTTCTTCTATGGCTGATGGGGTTCCGGAAGTCCGAACGGTGGGACGTGCCAAGAAATGCAAACAGTCATCACTGAAAACTGTGGCTGGCCCAAACCCTCACATGGAACCCTACCCTCAGCACCAACAACAGTCGGCCTGCGGGTTTGCGTTTTACCGCAAATCTACCAGCCTGACCCACCCTTTTTCTTCTATGGCTGAATGGGTTCTCCAAAGTCCGAACGGTTTGGACTGGCAAACAAATGCAAAGAGTGACCACTGAAAACTTTGGCTGGCCCTATACCTCACATAGAATTCTACCCACAGCACCACCAACAGTAGGCCTACGGGTTTGCGTTTTACCAGAAATCTTGAATCTACCAGCCCAAAGCTGACATTTTCCCCTATCGCCGAACGGGGTCCCAGAAGTCCGAACGGTCGGGACTGGGAAACAAATGCAAAGAGTGACCACTGAAATCTTTGGCTGGCCCTAACCCTCACATGGAACCCTACCCACAGCACCACCAACAGTCGGCCTACGGGTTTGCCTTTTACCATAAACCTTGAATCTACCAGCCTGATCGACCCTTTTTCTTCTATGGCTGAATGGGTTCTCAAAAGTCCGAATGGTTTGGGCTGGCAAACAAGTGCAAATAGTGACCAGTGAAAACTTTGGATGCACCTAACCCTCACATGGAACCCTACCCGCAGCACCACCAACAGTCGGCCTACGGGTTTGCATTTTAATACAAACCTTGGATCTACCAGACCGAAGGGGACTTTTTTCCTATCGCCAAATGGAGTCCTAGAAGTCCGAACGGTCGGGACTAGCAAACAAATGCAAAGAGTGACCACCGAAAACATTTGCTGGCCCTAACCCTCACATGGAACACTACCCACAGCACTACCAGCAGTCGGCCTACGATTTCCGTTTTACCACAAACCTTGAATCTACCAGCCTTAAGCGGCCATTTTCCCATATAGTTGAATGGGGTCCCAGAAGTCCAAATGGTCGGGACTGGCAACCAAATGAAAAGAGTGACCACTGAAATCTTTGGCTGGCCTTAACCCTCACATGGAATTCTACCCACAGCACCACCAACAGTCGGCCTACGGGTTTGCGTTTTACCAGAAACCTTGAATATACCAGCCCGAAGCAGCCTTTTTCTTCTATGGCTGATTGGGGTTCAAGAAGTCCAAATGGTGGGACGGGCCTACAAATGCAAAGAGTCACCACTGAAAACTGTGGCTGGCCCAAACCCTCACATAGAACCCTACCCACAGCACCACCAACAGTCAGACTACGGCTTTGCGTTTTACCACAAACCTTGAGTCTACCAGCCCAAAGAGGTCATTTTTCCCTATCGCCGAATGGGGTCCCAGAATTCCGAACAGTCGGGACTGGCAAACAAATGCAAAGAGTGACCACTGAAATCTTTGGCTGGCCCTAACCTTCACATAGAATTCTACCCACAGCACCACCAACAGTAGGCCTACGGGTTTGCGTTTTACCAAAAACCTTGAATCTACCAGCCCGATGCGGCCATTTTCCCGTATCGCTGAATGGGCTCTGAAAATTCCGAACGGTCAGGACTGGTAAACAAATGCAAAGAGTGACCACTGAAAACTTTGGCTGGCCCTAACCCTCACATGGAACCCTACCCAAAGCACCACCAACAGTTGACCTACGGGTTTGCGTTTTACCTTAAACCTTGAATCTACCAGCCTGATCCACCCTTTTTCTTCTATGGCTGAATGGGTTCTCAAAAGTCCGAACGGTTTGAACTGGCAAAAAAGTGCAAATAGTAACCAGTGAAAACTTTGGCTGGCCCTAACCCTCACATGGAACCCTACCCACAGCAGCACCAACAGTTGGCCTACGGGTTTGCGTTTTACCAAAAACCTTCAATCTACCAGCCTGAAGCAGCCTTTTTCTTCTATGGCTGAATGGGTTCCCAAAAGTCCGAACGGTAGGGACTGGCAAACAAATGCAAAGAGTGACCACTGAAAAATTTGGCTGGCCCAAACCCTCACGTGGAACCCTACCCACACCACTACCAGCAGTTGGCCTACGGGTTTGCGTTTTACCACAAACCTTGAATCTACCAGCCCAAAGCGGCCATTTTCCCTTATCGCCGAATGGGGTCCCAGAAATCCGAACAGTCGGGACTGGCAAACAAATGCAAAGAGAACCCTACCACACATTTACATATTTACATCTTTTTACATATACATCTTTAAGGGGAATTAAACATCACACAATTTACATATATTTTTAGGGAGAATTCTCAACCCTTACACATATTTTGGGGATAATTCTCAACCTTCTTTCTCTCAACATTCTTTCTTTAAGGGAAATTAAACATACCCATATATTCGCTCAATGTCAGCCCCTTTCTGGCAAAGTCTCTTCAAGTTGTCTTAGCACTCTTCACAAAGTCTCTGCAAATTGTCCCAGGCACTTGCCCTCTGTTCCGGGGTTTCTTTCCTCATGGGCCTCGGGATTTAACCCTTCCTCATGGGGTTTTCCCCTCTGCTCTGGGGTTTCCTGTCCAGAGAGCTTGTTGATCATACCTTACAGGGAGAACATTCTTGCAGTTTCTGTGCCAGCTAGGTTTTCAGCAGGCTGCCCGCATTCTCCACCAGATGTAGCGGGAAGAGCCCTTCTTGCTCCTAGGGCTGATCCTGAGGCCTCGGGGCTTAGCCCATTCCTGGACGATGTCCCAGGGCTGTTCCTGGGGCTCTGGGATCTAGCCCTTCTTGCCTGCTCCTGGGGCTCCTTGAGCTGTGGGCTTCTCAATCCTCACTGAAGAGTGAGAGCTCTCTCCGTGGGTGTCAGCTGCTCTCTTATTGGCCGCCTGCTCCTGCACATGCTCAAGAGGGAGGCCAGACACAGATGAACCCACACCCACTCATCAATAACTCAGGGCACCTGGTCCTGTCTCACTACACTAAACCTCACATGGTACCCTACCCACAGCACCACAAACAATCGGACTACAGGTTTTTCTTTTACTACAAACAGTGAATCCACGAGCCCGAAGCATCCATTTTCCCCTATCGCTGAACGGGCTCCCAAAAGTCTGAACGGTAGGGACTGGCAAAAAAATGCAAAGAGTGACCAATGAAAACTTTGGCTGGCCCTAATCCTCACATGGAAACCTACCCACAGCACCACCAACAGTCCACCTACAGGTTTATATTTTACCACAAACCTTGAATCTACGAACGCAATGCAGACTTTTTCTTCTATCGCTGAATGGAGTCCCAAAAGTCCAAACGGTAAGAACTGGCGACCAATTGCTAACAGTAACCACTGAAAACATTCGCTGGCCTTAACCCTCACATGGAACCCTACCCACAGCACCACAAACAACAGTCGGCCTACGGGTTTGCGTTTTACCACAACTCTTGAATCTACCAGCCCGAAGCAACCTTTTTCTTCTATGGCTGAATGGGCTCCAAAAAGTCCGAACAGTTTGGACTGGCAAACAAATGCAACGAGTGACCACTGAAAATTTGGCTGGCCCTAACCCTCACATGGAAACCTACCCACAGCACCACCAACACTCGGCCTACGGGTTTGCAATTTACCAAAAACCTTGACTCTACCAGAACGAAGCGGACTTTTTCCCCTATCGTTGATTGGGCTCCAAAATGTCCGAACGGTCGGGACTGGCAAGCAAATGCAAAGAGTGACCAGTGAAAACTTTAGCAGGCCCTAACCCTCACATGGAACCGTACCCACAGCACCACCAACAGTCGGACTACGGCTTTGCGTTTTACCACAAACCTTGAATATACCAGACAGAAGGGGACTTTTTCCCCTATCGCTGAATGGGGTCCCAAAAGTCCGAACGGTCGGGACTGGTAAGCAAATGCAAAGAGTGACCAGTGAAAACTTTGGCTGGCCCTAACCCTCACATGGAACCCTACCCACAGCACGACCAACAATCGGACTACAGGGTTTTTTTTTACTAGAAACCTTGAATCCACCAGCCCGAATCAGCCATTTTCCCCTATCACTGAACAGGCTACCAAAAGTCTGAACGGTTTGGACTGGCAAAAAGATGCAAAGAGTGACCACTGAAAACTTTGACTGGCCCTACTCCTCACATGGAACCCTACGCACAGCACCACCAACAGCCGGCCTATGGGTTTACATTTTACCACAAACCTTGAATCTACGAACCCGATGCAGACTTTTTCTTCTATCGCTGAATGGAGTCCCAAAAGTCCGAACAGTAAGAACTGGCAACAAATTGCTAACAGTGACCACTGAAAACTTAGGCTGGCCTTAACCCTCACATGAAACCCTACCCACAGCATGACAAACAGTCGGCCTGCAACTTTGTGTTTTACCACAAACCTTGAATCCACCACCCGAAGCAGCCATTTTCCCCTATCGCTTAATGGGGTCCCAAAGTCCAAACATTCGAGACTGGCAAGCAAATGCAAAGAGTGACCACTGAAAATTTCGGCTGGCTCTAACCCTCACATGGAACCCTACCCACAGCACCACCAACAGTTGGTCTACGGTTTTGCATTTTACCACAAACCTTAAATCCACCTGGACAAAGCAGCCCTTTTCTTGTATCACTGAATGGGGTTCCAAAAGTCCGAAATGTAAGGACTGGCAAACAAATGCAAAGAGTGACCACTGAAAACTTTGGCTGGCCCTATATCTCACATGGAACCCTACCCACAGCACCACCAATAGTCGGCTTAGGGGTTTGCGTTTTACCACAAACCATGAATCTACCAGCCCGAAGCGGCCATTTTCCCCTATCGCTAAAAGGGGTGTAGTGAGACAGGACCAGGTGCCCTGAGTTATTGATGAGTGGGTGTGGGTTCACCTGTGTCTGGCCTCCCTCCTGAGCATGTGCAGGAGCACGGGGCCAATAAGAGAGCAGCTGACACCCACGGAGAGAGCTCTCACTCTTCAGTGAAAAGGGGGGAAATGTAGAGACAAGATGAACCAGGTGTCTCGAATTGCCATTGAGTGGGTGTGAGTCCACCTGTGCCTGATTAGGACAGGCCCCTATTGGGCATGAGCAAGACCAGGGGGCCAATAAAGGTGGGACACACACCCACAGAGCAGACCTCAGCTCACTCTGGTGCGAGGCATGGAGAGGCCAGCAGCTCATCGAGCCTCTGGAGCAAGAAAGGCTCTTCCCACTACACTTCTACCCTGGAAGCACTGTGTGGTGGCTGGAGTCCTGGAAGAGACCAGCAGCTCGTCGAGCTTCAGAAGCAAGAATGGCTCCTCCCGCTACATTGGGTCCCAAAATTCCGAACGGTCGGGACTGGCAAAAAGATGCAAAGAGTGAACACTGAAAACTTCTGGCTGGCCCTAACCCTCACATGGAACCCTACCCAGAGTACCACCAAAAGTAGGCCTACGGGTTTGCGTTTTACCAGAAACCTTGAATCGATCTGCTTGAAGCAGCCTTTTTCTTATATGGCCGAAAGGGTTCCCAAAATTCCGAACAGTTGGGACTGGCAACCAAATGCAAAGAGTGACCAGTGAAAACTTTAGCTGGCCCTAACCCTCACATGGAACCGTACCCACAGCACCACCAACAGTCGGACTACGGCTTTGCGTTTTACCACAAACCTTGAATATACCAGACAGAAGGGGACTTTTTCCCCTATCGCTGAATGGGGTCCCAAAAGTCCGAACGGTTTGGACTGGCAAAAAAATGCAAAGAGTGACCACTGAAAACTTTGGCTGGCCCTAACCCTCACATGGAACCCTACCCACAGCACGACCAACAATCGGACTACAGGTTTTTTTTTTACTAGAAACCTTGAATCCACCAGCCCAAATCAGCCATTTTCCCCTATCGCTGAACAGGCTACCAAAAGTCTGAACGGTTTGGACTGGCAAAAAGATGCAAAGAGTGACCACTGAAAACTTTGACTGGCCCTACTCCTCACATGGAACCCTACGCACAGCACCACCAACAGCCGGCCTATGGGTTTACATTTTACCGCAAACCTTGAATCTACGAACCCGATGCAGACTTTTTCTTCTATCGCTGAATGGAGTCCCAAAAGTCCGAACGGTAAGAACTGGCAACAAATTGCTAACAGTGATCACTGAAAACTTAGGCTGGCCTTAACCCTCACATGAAACCCTACCCACAGCACGACAAACAGTCGGCCTGCAACTTTGTGTTTTACCACAAACCGTGAATCCACCACCCGAAGCAGCCATTTTCCCTATCGCTTAATGGGGTCCCAAAGTCCAAACATTCGAGACTGGCAAGCAAATGCAAAGAGTGACCACTGAAAATTTCGGCTGGCTCTAACCCTCACATGGAACCCTACCCACAGCACCACCAACAGTTGGTCTACGGTTTTGCATTTTACCACAAACCTTAAATCCACCTGGACAAAGCAGCTCTTTTCTTGTATCACTGAATGGGGTTCCAAAAGTCCGAAATGTAAGGACTGGCAAACAAATGCAAAGAGTGACCACTGAAAACTTTGGCTGGCCCTATATCTCACATGGAACCCTACCCACAGCGCCACCAACAGTCGGCTTAGGGGTTTGCATTTTACCACAAACCATGAATCTACCAGCCCGAAGCGGCCATTTTCCCCTATCGCTTAACAGGCTCAGAAAGGTCTGAACGGTCGGGAATGGCAAAAAGATGCAAAGAGTGACCACTGAAAACTTCTGGCTGGCCCTAACCCTCACATGGAACCCTACCCACAGCACCACCAACAGTCGGACTACGGGTTTGTGTTTTACCACAAAACTTTAATCGACCTGCTTGAAGCAGGCTTTTTCTTCTATGGTTGAATGGGGTCCCAAAAGTCTGAACGGTTGGGACTGGCAAAAAAAAGGAAAGAGTGACCACTGAAAACTGTGGCTGGCCCTAGCCCTCACATGGAACCCTACCCAAAGCACCACCAACAGTCGGCCTACGGGTTTGCGTTTTACCACAAACCTTCAATCCACCAGCCCGGTGCGGCCATTTTCCCCTATCGCTGAATAAACTCCAAAAAGTCTGAACGGTTTGGACTGGCAAACAAATGCAAAGAGTGACCAGTGAAAACTTTGGCTGGCCCTAACCCTAACATGGAACCCTACCCACAGAACCACCAGCACTCGGCTCGCGGGTTTGCATTTTACCACAAACCTTGAATCTACCAGCCCGATGCAGCCTTTTTCCCATATCGCTGAATAGGGTCCCAAAAGTCCGAACGGTCGGGAATGGCAACCAAATGCAAAGAGTGACCACTGAAAACTTGGGCTGGCCCTAATCCTCACATGGAACCCTACCCAGAGCACGACCAACAGTCCGCCTACGCGTTTACGTTTTACCACAAACCTTGAATCTACAAGCCCGAACCTCCCATTTTCCCCTATCGTTGAATGGGGTCCTAAAAGTCCGAAAGGTCGGGACTCTCAAACAAATGCAAAGAGTGACCACTGAAAACTTTGGCTGGCCCTAACCCTCACATGGAATCCTACCCGCAACACGACCAACAGTCGGCCTACGGGTTGCATTTTACCACAAACCTTGAATCTACCAGCCCGAAGCGGCCATTTTCCCTTATCGCTGAATGGGCTCCCAAAAGTCCGAACGGTCAGGACTGGACAACAAATGCAAAGAGTGACCACTGAAAACTTTGGCTGGCCCTAACCCTCACATGGAACCCTACCCATAGCACCAACAACAGTCGGCCGACGGGTTTGCGTTTTACCACAAACCTTGAATCTAACAGCCCGAAGCAGCTATTTTCCCCTATCGCTAAATGGGGTCCCAAAAGAATGAACGGTTGGGACTGGCAAACAAATGCAAAGAGTGACCAGTGAAAACTTTGGTGGGCCCTATCTCCAACATGGAACCCTACCCTCAGCACCACAAACAGTCGGCCTACGGGTTTGCATTTACCACAAACCTTGAATCTAACAGCCAGATGCAGCCTTTTTCCCCTATCGCTGCATGGGCTCCTAAAAGTCCGAACGGTCGGGACTGGCAAACAAATGCAAAGAGTGACCACTGAAAACTTTGGCTGGCCCTAATGCTCACATGGAACCCTATGCACAGCACCACCAACAGTCGGCCTACAAGTTTGCGTTTTACAACAAACCTTGAATCTACCAGCCTGAAGCGGCCTTTCTCCCCTATTTCTGAATGGGGTCCCAAAAGTCCGAACGGTCGGGACTGGCAACAAAATGCAAACACTGACCACTGAAAACTTTGGCTGGCCCTAACCCTCACATGGAACCCTACCCATAGCACCACACCCAGTCGGCCTACGGGTTTGCTTTTTACCACAAACATTGAATCTACCAGCCTGAAGCGGCCATTTTCTACAATTGCTGAATGGGGTCCCAAAAGTCGGAAAGGTCGGGACTGGCAACCAAATGCAAAGAGTGACTAGTGAAAACTTTGGCTGGCCCTAACCCTCACATGGAACCCTATACACAGCACCACCAACAGTAGCCCTACGGGTTTGCGTTTTACCACAAACCTTGAATCTACCCGCCCGAGGCAACCATTTTCCCCTATCTCTGAATGGGCTCCCAAAATTCCGAAGGGTTGGGATTGGAAAAAAAAAATGCAAAGAGTGACAACTGAAAACTTTGGCTAGCCGTAACCCTCACATGGAACACTACCCACAGCCCCACCAACAGTCGGCCTACGGGTTTTGCTTTTTACAACAAACCTGGAATCTACGACCCCGAAGAGGCCATTTTCCACTATTGCTGAATGGGGTCCCAAAACTCCGAACGGTTGGGACTGGCAAACAAATGCAAAGAATGACCACTGAAAACTTTACTGGCCCTAACCCTCACATGGAACCCTACCCACAGCATCACCAACAGTCAGCCAACGGGTTTCCATTTAACCACAAACCTTGAATCTACCAGCCCGAAGCGGCCATTTTCCCATATCGCTGAATGGGCTCCCAAAAGTCCGAACGGTCAGGACAGGACAACAAACGCAAAGAGTGACAGCTGAAAACTTTGACTGGCCCTAACCCTTACATGGAAACCTACCCTCAGCAACCAACAATAGTTGGCCTACAGGTTTGCGTTTTAACCGCAAACCTTGAATCTACCAGCCCGAAGCGGCCATTTTCCCCTATCGCTCATCGGGCTCCCAGAAGTCTGAATTGTCAGGACTGGAAAACAAATGCATAGAGTGACCAGTGAAAACTTTGGCTGGCCCTTACACTCACATGGAACCCTACCCACAGCAAAACCAACACTAGGCCTACGGGTTTGCGTTTTACCACAAACCTTGAATCTACCAGCCCGAAGCGGCCTTTTTCTTCTATCGCTGAATGGGCTCCCAAAAGTCCGAACGGTCAGGACTGGACAACAAATGCAAAGAGTGACCACTGAAAACTTTGGCTGGCCCTAACCCTCACATGGAACCCTACCCATAGCACCAACAACAGTCGGCCGACGGGTTTGCGTTTTACCACAAACCTTGAATCTAACAGCCCGAAGCAGCTATTTTCCCCTATCGCTAAATGGGGTCCCAAAAGAATGAACGGTTGGGACTGGCAAACAAATGCAAAGAGTGACCAGTGAAAACTTTGGTGGGCCCTATCTCCAACATGGAACCCTACCCTCAGCACCACAAACAGTCGGCCTACGGGTTTGCATTTTACCACAAACCTTGAATCTAACAGCCAGATGCAGCCTTTTTCCCCTATCGCTGCATGGGCTCCTAAAAGTTCGAACGGTCGGGACTGGCAAACAAATGCAAAGAGTGACCACTGAAAACTTTGGCTGGCCCTAATGCTCACATGGAACCCTACGCACAGCACCACCAACAGTCGGCCTACAAGTTTGCGTTTTACAACAAACCTTGAATCTACCAGCATGAAGCGGCCTTTCTCCCCTATTTCTGTATGGGGTCCCAAAAGTCCGAACGGTCGGGACTGGCAACAAAATGCAAACACTGACCACTGAAAACTTTGGCTGGCCCTAACCCTCACATGGAACCCTACCCATAGCACCACACCCAGTCGGCCTACGGGTTTGCTTTTTACCACAAACATTGAATCTACCAGCCCGAAGCGGCCATTTTCCCCTATCGCTCATCGGGCTCCCAGAAGTCTGAATGGTCAGGACTGGAAAACAAATGCATAGAGTGACCACTGAAAACTTTGGCTGGCCCTTACACTCACATGGAACCCTACCCACAGCAAAACCAACACTAGGCCTACGGGTTTGCGTTTTACCACAAACCTTGAATCTACCAGCCCGAAGCGGCCTTTTTCTTCTATCGCTGAATGGGCTCCCAAAAGTCCAAACGGTCGGGACTGGCAAACAAATGCAAAGAGTGGCCACTGAAAACTTTGGCTGGCCCTAACCCTCACATGGAACCCTACCCACAGCACCACCAACAGTCGGCCTACGGGTTTGCGTTTTACCACAAACCTTGAATCCACCAGCCCGAAGCGGCCTTTTTCTTCTATCGCTGAATGGGCTCCCAAAAGTCTGAACGGTTGGGATTGGCAAACAAATGCAAAGAATGACCACTGAAAACTTTGGCTGGCCCTAACCCTCACATGGAATCCTTTCCACAGCAACACCAACAGTAGGCCTACAGGTTTGCGTTTTACCACAAACCTTGAATCTACCAGCCCGAAGCGGCCATTTTCCCCTATAGCTGAATGGGGTCTCAAAAGTCCGATCGGTCGAGACTGGCAAACAAATGCAAAGAGTGACCACTTGAAACTTTGGCTGGCCCTAATGCTCACATGGAACCCTACCCACAGCACCACCAACAGTCGGCCTACAGGTTTGTTTTTTACCACAAACCTTGAATCTACCAGCCCAAAGCGGCCATTTTCCCCTATCGCTTAATTGGGTCCCAAAAGTCCGAACGGTCGGGATTGGCAAAAAAATGCAAAGAGTGACCAGTGAAAACTTTGGCTGGCCCAAACCCTTACATGGAACCCTACGCACAGCACCACCAACAGTCGGCCTACATGTTTGTTTTTTACCACAAACCTTGAATCTACCAGCTCGAAACTGCCGTTTTCCCCTATCTCTGAATGGGCTCCCAAATGTCCGAACGGTTTGGATTCGCAAACAAATGCAAAGAGTGACCAGCAAAAACTTTGGCTGGCCCTAACCCTCACATGGAACCCTACCCAGAGCACGACCAACAGTCCGCCTACGCGTTTACGTTTTACCACAAACCTTGAATCTACAAGCCCGAACCTCCCATTTTCCCCTATCGTTGAATGGGGTCCTAAAAGTCCGAAAGGTCGGGACTCTCAAACAAATGCAAAGAGTGACCACTGAAAACTTTGGCTGGCCCTAACCCTCACATGGAATCCTACCCGCAACACGACCAACAGTCGGCCTACGGGTTTGCATTTTACCACAAACCTTGAATCTACCAGCCCGAAGCGGCCATTTTTCCTTATCGCTGAATGGACTCCCAAAAGTCCGAACGGTCAGGACTGGAAAACGAACGCAAAGAGTTCCAATGAAAACTTTGGCTGGCCCTAACCCTCACATGGAACCCTACCCACAGCACCACCAACAGTCGGCCTACGAGTTTGCGTTTTACTACAAACCTTGAATCTACCAGCCCGTGTAGTGGAACAGAGCGACCAGGTGCCTCTGATCATCAAGAAGTGGGTGTGAGCTGCTATTAACTCCACCTGTGCCCAGCCAGGGCAGGGCCCCTATGGAGCATGTGCAAGACCATGGGGCCAATAAATAGTGAGGCTCACACCCACGGAGGCAGCTCATTCTAGAGCTAGCTAAGAGAGCGGCTGGTTGCTTCCATAGCAGCAGACCATCTTTGCTAGTTCCACACTGTGGGCAATATACTCAGATCACATCCTACGAGTCTATATCACCATATCAGCGCGTCGATCCCGGACAAGAGACTCCTTTCCGGCAACATCTGGTGGAGAATGCGGGCATAGACCTTGGTCTAGCCCAAATTTCCATCGGATCAAGAAAAACAGGACCTGACCCAGGGCAAACGACAACCGGCATTCGGGTAAGAAGATCCATTATCCTTCAATTATCACTAAAAATGGGACTCTCCTCCAGCACCCCCTCTGCACAGGGACCTTCCTACTCCCCATCCGCTATCGCCGCACGGGCACTTTGGAGGGAGGTCGGAGACTTACTAAATGAGCTCCACGATCAGGAGGTCCAAAAGAGTATAGCGGGGATAGAGGCCACCTGGGAAGTGATGGCTACCGGCCTAGAAGGGATAAAGAAGGAGGCAAGGGCTGCCGTCACCGCAATAGCGGCAATGCCACCAAACGGCAGCTTTATTAAAACACCGCCTCCTGAGGTAGAAACCAGCGTGGCTCCCTCGGCACCCCCACTGCCGCCCGAGGATGAAGGGGCCCAGAAGGCATTCCCTATCCTAAGCAACAACAGCTTCGCCGTCAAGGGCATGAGAGGGAAGGTACATCACACTATAGCCGAGTTCCTCTCCGACCTCGGATTAAAGGAAGAAAAGGCTCCAGACAATGTAAAGCCATCAACAAGTGACTCTAGCGGCGATGTAAAACCTTCCCTACCGTTACCTCCCAGCCCAGAAAATAAGTATGACAAAACAGCAGTCACTCCATCAGCCATACCCGTTGGGCCAGAATCAACGATAAAAGCATTATTAGAACAATCCACCCAAGCAATGAAATCCTTGGAGAAGAGAATATTGAACCTAGAACAACGGTCATCATTCCAGACTTACCGAGACCCACCCTCCCTCCCCGATGATGATGAGCAAAGCATACCAGCACCACTGTTGCCAAAGCAGACCAACCAGGGCATCGGCAAATCCCGACCCGGAATATGGTCCGGCATCATTCGTGATGCCATCATCGAAGGAGATTGGGAGCCTAACACCGTAGCCTACCCTATCCTGTATGATAACAACGGGCCGACCATCTACGAGCAACACAGCTGGAAGACGCTCCAACAGGCGAAAAAGACCCTGAGGGAGGGGGGACTAAGATCGGAAAGCGGCCAAGCCATCTTAGACTGGTTATTCACCGCGGACACTAACTGTCCTCATGACTGCCGAAATCTAGCCAGGTACCTGCTTACTCCGTCCCAACAGATTGTATGGGTAAAGGAGTGGGAACGCCTGGCCCACGTGGAGGCGAACCGCCCGCGAGCAGCCGGTGACCCATTAGCAGGGGTAACCAGTGAAATGCTCACGGGCACAGGACAGTACGCAGACATACAGGTCCAGCTCCAATTCCCGGCTGTACTACATCATATTACGGCGAGTTTGGCCCGCCAGGCGTTTAACGTAGTCCCTGAGCCTACCCTGCTCCCTTCATTTACCGCCGTGAAACAAGGGATAAACGAGCCGTACCAACACTTCGTTGACAGACTCTGGCAGTCTGTCACGGCTCAATCTGAATTAGGGACCGAACAAAGGGACTCAATGTTCAAACTTCTAGCATTTGAAAACGCCAACCTGAAAATGAAATCACTATTTTCTACGTTACCAAAAACAGCAGGGGTCTTGGACATGCTGGAGGTTGCTGCCAGAGCCACCCAGACGCAGCAGCACCAAGGGATGGCTAATGCTTTTGCTGCCACCTTAGAGCCCACCCAAAAGCTTCTTGCGGCAGTAGCGCAGAAACTAGGTGGAAGAAGAAACCATTTTAAGAAGAGAAGTCGACCGAGAAATCCCATTCCCGTCTGTTATCGCTGCAGGACATCGGGCCACTCAGCGAGGGAGTATTCAGCCACCGTCTGGTGTGACCACTGCCAGATGGATAATCACAACGACCGGGCATGCTGGTACAAAAAAAACGGACGGCGCAGCGCGCAAGGCCCCCGCGCCATGACACAAGTGGCAGGGCCAGCGCTTTGCAACAACTCCCTGCCCCAGCCACAAGAGGGAGCTTGGGCTTCGATGTGCCCTGTGCAATAGATATTACAATGACAACAAACCAGGCCTACCGGCTACCATCAGGGATTCACGGACCAATCCATCAAGAAAATAGCACGGTTGGGGCATTGCTAATAGGGCGTTCATCAACTGGAATGGCAGGACTTGTTGTGCTTCCTGGAGTCATAGACGCAGATTCAACAGGGGAGATAATGATTACATGTTTCACATTAACACCTCCCCTAGTAATCAAGGCAGGAACCCGAGTAGCGCAACTAGTCCTCCTTCCAAAAATGAACACAGGGAAGAACGCCCACACGGTGCGAGGCGACCGAGGTTTTGGGTCTTCGGGAAGCACGCTAGCAAGCTTAGTACAACAGATGAAGACTAGACCCATTATTGTTATAAAATGGTCACCGAAAACGAGGCAAAGACACTTTCAGTGATGTTGGATACAGGAGCCGATGTTACAATTATCAATCTCAACGTATGGCCACATCACTGGAAGCTCGTCACAGCCCGCGGCGCCGTTCAGGGAGTGGGTGGTGGTTCCACCCCCCAGCAAGCCCTAGAACCGATTCAACTCCACTTTCCTGAAGGTCAAAAGATATACGTGCGCCCCTATGTACTAGCCTTGCCTGGACAACTCGGAGGTTTGATCGGGAGAGAAGTGATGAGTCAACTCGGAGCTGTCCTTTCCATTCCCGAGCCCACCCGATCCCTCCAGAATTTTCAGTAGGGGCCACTGCAAGTGTGCCGCCAACACCCAGACTAAAATGGAAATCAGACACCCCTGTCTGGGTGGAGCAGTGGCCTTTACAGAGAGAGCAGCTACAAATTGCTAAAAACTTAGTAAAGGAGCAACTGGATGCGGGGCACATCCAACCATCAGTAAGCCCATGGAATACACCAATATTCGTGGTCCCCAAAAAATCGGGAAAATGGCGATTAATACAAGATCTACGAAAGGTCAATAACCAGATGTGGCCAATGGGCGCCCTCCAACCCGGGCTGCCCCTACTCACGATGTTACCAAAAGACTGGCACCTTCTGGTTATCGATCTCAAAGACTGTTTCTTTAATATTCCCCTGGATCCTGAAGACACAGTGCGCTTCGCGTTCACAATTCCGTCCATCAACAAAAGTGAACCCGCGGAAAGATACGAATGGGTTGTCCTGCCACAGGGGATGAAAAATTCCCCGACGATATGCCAGATGTACGTGGCCTGGGCATTATCGCCGATCCGCAATGAGATGCCAGATACATTAATATATCACTATATGGACGACATACTGTTTTGCCAAAAAGCCCCATTCCCCGAAGATCTCAGTCAAACAGTGACCAACCGACTAAAGACCAAAGGATTAATAGTGGCTCCAGAAAAAGTGCAAACGAAATCGCCTTGGAGCTACTTGGGGTGGAAAGTCACCCACGCGATGGTAAGACCTCAAAAACTGGAAGTGATAAGTTCAATCAAAACTTTGAACGATGCTCGAAAATTAGTGGGTGAACTCCAATGGGTCCGACCCATAATAGGTCTTAACAATACAGATATCCACCACTTCTTGTCACTGTTACGGGGCACGCATCCAGGTACGTTAGTACACTGGACAGATGACCACACCAAGGCATTAAAGCAGGTCGTCCATAAACTGGCAACCAGCTACGCGGATCGACAGGATGCCGCACAATCCATTGGGATCTGGGTATGCAACCATCCATCATACCCATTCGCGCTACTACTCCAGGACTTCTGCTGGAATAAGGAAAATGGGGAATATTCTCACGTCACCGAAAAACGTCAACATGAGCAGAGCTCCCCAACTTCGGACTCTATAGCCATCTTGGAGTGGCTATTCACACCACACACTCCACAGAAGGGTGTTTGGCAGCAGACCGAAATAATAACACTTCTGATATGGAAAGGACGGCAGCGTTGTTTAGAAGTAGACGGTCAGGAGCCGGGATGGATTAGCATCCCCATAAAAACAGCTGATTTCGACTGGCTACTACAATGCTCCGAGCCTCTACAACTGGCACTATTCGGTTATTCTGGGGAAGTCCGCCACGGAGGCCCAAGACATAAACGTCTGCAAGCGATCAGCCAGTTCCAGTGGATCGAACGTCCATTGGTTTCAGAGCGCCCAGTGTCCGGCATTACGGTGTTCACCAATGCCGGAAAAAGATCAAAAACGGCCGCCTGCGTATGGCAAGACAAAGGTCGGTGGAAACATCATCTGATTCAGGGCACTGCGGAAGACAATCTACAAACGCTGGAACTACTGGCCATTATTTGGGCTCTCACACAGTGGCAACGGGCTCCCTCAACATAGTCTCCGACTCACAATATGCAGTCGGAGTGGCAAACCGTATTGAAGATGCAATTATTAAACCTGTACGGAATAAGCGTCTGCTAGAACTCTTTTACATGTTACAACGTGCCACTAAAAGTCCGAACAGAGCCCTGCTGTATCCTTCATATTCGAAGTCATAAAACATCCCTGGGACTGGGTGAGGGAAACGCAAAGGCTGACTCCCTGGTCAGCCTAGGGATTCAGAGCCCGGTGAGCCAGTTTGCAAAGGCTCGGGACAGCCACTCCCTATTTCATCAAAACGCCAGAGCATTAAAGCACATGTTCTCTATACCATGGGAGGATGCTAAAGGAATTGTTAGAGCCTGCCCCCAATGCGTGCAATTTGGCCCGGCCCTGGGTATGGGAGTAAACCCACGTGGATTGCAAGCTGGCGAGACGTGGCAAATGGACGTCACCCATGTCCCAGAATTTGGACGATTAAAGTATGTCCACGTAACAGTGGACACTTTCTCTGGAATGATTTGGGCAACAGCTCAAACGGGGGAGAAAGCTCTGCATGTGGTCCGTCATTTAACAAACTGTTTTGCTGTCATGGGGGTCCCCCAAGTAGTAAAAACTGACAACGCACCTGCCTATACAGGTGGGAAAGTCCAACAATTCTTTGCTACTTTGGGGGTAAAGCACATCACAGGAATCCCCCATTCGTCTTCAGGTCAAGCGATAGTAGAAAGAGCTCATCGCACCCTGAAGACATACCTACAAAAACAGAAGGACAGCAAGGAGACGGACCCACAGATGCGGCTGGGCAAGGTATTTTTCACACTAAATTTTCTTAGCCCAAGCCGCGACTCAGAGCAACCCCCCGTGCTGTTGCACTACTCCTCACAGAAGATCAATCGCATGCCGGACGTACAGATCTATTATAAAGATCCTTCGACAGGCCAGTGGCTAGGGCCAAAACCGCTGCTGTTCACCGGGAGGGGTTATAGTTGCGTATCCACAGACCACGGACCCCTCTGGGTGCCCAGTAAGTGGACGCGCCCTGCCACAAATAGACCTCCAAGGCACAACCAACATACCTGATTTATGACTTTTGATTATGCCCCCCCCCTTTTTTTAACAAAACCAAAAAAAAAAAAAAAACAAAAAAACCACCAAAAAAAAAAAAAAATTTCCCCTTAAAATTATCGTGTAAATTAAAGAAAAAAAAAACAAAAAAACAAAAAAAACACACAAAAAAAAATTTCCCCTTAAAATTCTCGTGTAAATTGAAGACCAAAAAAAAAAAAAAAAAGAAAAAAAAAAGGGGGGGGGAAATGTAGTGGAACAGAGCGACCAGGTGCCTCTGATCATCAAGAAGTGGGTGTGAGCTGCTATCAACTCCACCTGTGCCCAGCCAGGGCAGGGCCCCTATGGAGCATGTGCAAGACCATGGGGCCAATAAATAGTGAGGCTCACACCCACGGAGGCAGCTCATTCTAGAGCTAGCTAAGAGAGCGGCTGGTTTGCTTCCATAGCAGCTGATCATCTTGCTAGTTCCACACTGTGGGCAATATACTCAGATCACATCCTACGAGTCTATATCACCATATCAAAGCGTCGATCCCGGACAGGAGACTCCTTTCCGGCAACAAGCCCGAGTCAGCCATTTTCCCCTATCTCAGAACGGGCTCCCAAAAGTCCGAACGGTTGGGATTGGCAAAAAAATGCAAAGAGTGACCACTGAAAACTTTGGCTAGCCCTAACCCTCACATGGAACCCTACCCACACCACCACCAACAGTCGGCCTACGGGTTTGCTTTTTACCACAAACCTTGAATCTACCAACCCGAAGCGGGCATTTTCCCCTATCGCTGAATGGGCTCCCAAAACTCTGAACGGTCCAAACTGGCAAACAAATGCAAAGAGTAACCACTGAAAACTTTTGGCTGGCCCTAACCCTCACATGGAACGCTACGCACAGCACCACCAACAGTCGGCCTACGGGTTTCCATTTTATCACAAACCTTGAATCTACAAGCCCGAAGCCGGCTTTTTCTTCTATGCCTGAATGGGGTCCCAAAAGTCCGAAGGGTCGGGACTGGCAAACAAATGCAAAGAGTGACCACTGAGAACTTTAGCTGGCCCTAACCCTCACATGGAACCCTACCCACAGCACCACCAACAGTCTGCCTAAGGGTTTCCATGTTACCACAAACCTTGAATCTACCAGCACGAAGCGGCCATTTTCCCCTATCGCTGATCGGGCTCCCAGAAGTCCTAATGGTTTTTACTGGCAAAGAAATTCAAGGAGTGACCACTGAAAACTTTGGCTGGCCCTAACCCTCACATGGAAACCTACCCACAGCACCACCAACACTCGGCCTACGGGTTTGCAATTTACCAAAAACCTTGACTCTACCAGAACGAAGCGGACTTTTTCCCCTATCGTTGATTGGGCTCCAAAATGTCCGAACGGTCGGGACTGGCAAGCAAATGCAAAGAGTGACCAGTGAAAACTTTAGCAGGCCCTAACCCTCACATGGAACCGTACCCACAGCACCACCAACAGTCGGACTACGGCTTTGCGTTTTACCACAAACCTTGAATATACCAGACAGAAGGGGACTTTTTCCCCTATCGCTGAATGGGGTCCCAAAAGTCCGAACGGTCGGGACTGGTAAGCAAATGCAAAGAGTGACCAGTGAAAACTTTGGCTGGCCCTAACCCTCACATGGAACCCTACCCACAGCACGACCAACAATCGGACTACAGGGTTTTTTTTACTAGAAACCTTGAATCCACCAGCCCGAATCAGCCATTTTCCCCTATCACTGAACAGGCTACCAAAAGTCTGAACGGTTTGGACTGGCAAAAAGATGCAAAGAGTGACCACTGAAAACTTTGACTGGCCCTACTCCTCACATGGAACCCTACGCACAGCACCACCAACAGCCGGCCTATGGGTTTACATTTTACCACAAACCTTGAATCTACGAACCCGATGCAGACTTTTTCTTCTATCGCTGAATGGAGTCCCAAAAGTCCGAACAGTAAGAACTGGCAACAAATTGCTAACAGTGACCACTGAAAACTTAGGCTGGCCTTAACCCTCACATGAAACCCTACCCACAGCATGACAAACAGTCGGCCTGCAACTTTGTGTTTTACCACAAACCTTGAATCCACCACCCGAAGCAGCCATTTTCCCCTATCGCTTAATGGGGTCCCAAAGTCCAAACATTCGAGACTGGCAAGCAAATGCAAAGAGTGACCACTGAAAATTTCGGCTGGCTCTAACCCTCACATGGAACCCTACCCACAGCACCACCAACAGTTGGTCTACGGTTTTGCATTTTACCACAAACCTTAAATCCACCTGGACAAAGCAGCCCTTTTCTTGTATCACTGAATGGGGTTCCAAAAGTCCGAAATGTAAGGACTGGCAAACAAATGCAAAGAGTGACCACTGAAAACTTTGGCTGGCCCTATATCTCACATGGAACCCTACCCACAGCACCACCAATAGTCGGCTTAGGGGTTTGCGTTTTACCACAAACCATGAATCTACCAGCCCGAAGCGGCCATTTTCCCCTATCGCTAAAAGGGGTGTAGTGAGACAGGACCAGGTGCCCTGAGTTATTGATGAGTGGGTGTGGGTTCACCTGTGTCTGGCCTCCCTCCTGAGCATGTGCAGGAGCACGGGGCCAATAAGAGAGCAGCTGACACCCACGGAGAGAGCTCTCACTCTTCAGTGAAAAGGGGGGAAATGTAGAGACAAGATGAACCAGGTGTCTCGAATTGCCATTGAGTGGGTGTGAGTCCACCTGTGCCTGATTAGGACAGGCCCCTATTGGGCATGAGCAAGACCAGGGGGCCAATAAAGGTGGGACACACACCCACAGAGCAGACCTCAGCTCACTCTGGTGCGAGGCATGGAGAGGCCAGCAGCTCATCGAGCCTCTGGAGCAAGAAAGGCTCTTCCCACTACACTTCTACCCTGGAAGCACTGTGTGGTGGCTGGAGTCCTGGAAGAGACCAGCAGCTCGTCGAGCTTCAGAAGCAAGAATGGCTCCTCCCGCTACATTGGGTCCCAAAATTCCGAACGGTCGGGACTGGCAAAAAGATGCAAAGAGTGAACACTGAAAACTTCTGGCTGGCCCTAACCCTCACATGGAACCCTACCCAGAGTACCACCAAAAGTAGGCCTACGGGTTTGCGTTTTACCAGAAACCTTGAATCGATCTGCTTGAAGCAGCCTTTTTCTTATATGGCCGAAAGGGTTCCCAAAATTCCGAACAGTTGGGACTGGCAACCAAATGCAAAGAGTGACCAGTGAAAACTTTAGCTGGCCCTAACCCTCACATGGAACCGTACCCACAGCACCACCAACAGTCGGACTACGGCTTTGCGTTTTACCACAAACCTTGAATATACCAGACAGAAGGGGACTTTTTCCCCTATCGCTGAATGGGGTCCCAAAAGTCCGAACGGTTTGGACTGGCAAAAAAATGCAAAGAGTGACCACTGAAAACTTTGGCTGGCCCTAACCCTCACATGGAACCCTACCCACAGCACGACCAACAATCGGACTACAGGTTTTTTTTTACTAGAACCTTGAATCCACCAGCCCAAATCAGCCATTTTCCCCTATCGCTGAACAGGCTACCAAAAGTCTGAACGGTTTGGACTGGCAAAAAGATGCAAAGAGTGACCACTGAAAACTTTGACTGGCCCTACTCCTCACATGGAACCCTACGCACAGCACCACCAACAGCCGGCCTATGGGTTTACATTTTACCGCAAACCTTGAATCTACGAACCCGATGCAGACTTTTTCTTCTATCGCTGAATGGAGTCCCAAAAGTCCGAACGGTAAGAACTGGCAACAAATTGCTAACAGTGATCACTGAAAACTTAGGCTGGCCTTAACCCTCACATGAAACCCTACCCACAGCACGACAAACAGTCGGCCTGCAACTTTGTGTTTTACCACAAACCGTGAATCCACCACCCGAAGCAGCCATTTTCCCTATCGCTTAATGGGGTCCCAAAGTCCAAACATTCGAGACTGGCAAGCAAATGCAAAGAGTGACCACTGAAAATTTCGGCTGGCTCTAACCCTCACATGGAACCCTACCCACAGCACCACCAACAGTTGGTCTACGGTTTTGCATTTTACCACAAACCTTAAATCCACCTGGACAAAGCAGCTCTTTTCTTGTATCACTGAATGGGGTTCCAAAAGTCCGAAATGTAAGGACTGGCAAACAAATGCAAAGAGTGACCACTGAAAACTTTGGCTGGCCCTATATCTCACATGGAACCCTACCCACAGCGCCACCAACAGTCGGCTTAGGGGTTTGCATTTTACCACAAACCATGAATCTACCAGCCCGAAGCGGCCATTTTCCCCTATCGCTTAACAGGCTCAGAAAGGTCTGAACGGTCGGGAATGGCAAAAAGATGCAAAGAGTGACCACTGAAAACTTCTGGCTGGCCCTAACCCTCACATGGAACCCTACCCACAGCACCACCAACAGTCGGACTACGGGTTTGTGTTTTACCACAAAACTTTAATCGACCTGCTTGAAGCAGGCTTTTTCTTCTATGGTTGAATGGGGTCCCAAAAGTCTGAACGGTTGGGACTGGCAAAAAAAAGGAAAGAGTGACCACTGAAAACTGTGGCTGGCCCTAGCCCTCACATGGAACCCTACCCAAAGCACCACCAACAGTCGGCCTACGGGTTTGCGTTTTACCACAAACCTTCAATCCACCAGCCCGGTGCGGCCATTTTCCCCTATCGCTGAATAAACTCCAAAAAGTCTGAACGGTTTGGACTGGCAAACAAATGCAAAGAGTGACCAGTGAAAACTTTGGCTGGCCCTAACCCTAACATGGAACCCTACCCACAGAACCACCAGCACTCGGCTCGCGGGTTTGCATTTTACCACAAACCTTGAATCTACCAGCCCGATGCAGCCTTTTTCCCATATCGCTGAATAGGGTCCCAAAAGTCCGAACGGTCGGGAATGGCAACCAAATGCAAAGAGTGACCACTGAAAACTTGGGCTGGCCCTAATCCTCACATGGAACCCTACCCAGAGCACGACCAACAGTCCGCCTACGCGTTTACGTTTTACCACAAACCTTGAATCTACAAGCCCGAACCTCCCATTTTCCCCTATCGTTGAATGGGGTCCTAAAAGTCCGAAAGGTCGGGACTCTCAAACAAATGCAAAGAGTGACCACTGAAAACTTTGGCTGGCCCTAACCCTCACATGGAATCCTACCCGCAACACGACCAACAGTCGGCCTACGGGTTTGCATTTTACCACAAACCTTGAATCTACCAGCCCGAAGCGGCCATTTTTCCTTATCGCTGAATGGGCTCCCAAAAGTCCGAACGGTCAGGACTGGACAACAAATGCAAAGAGTGACCACTGAAAACTTTGGCTGGCCCTAACCCTCACATGGAACCCTACCCATAGCACCAACAACAGTCGGCCGACGGGTTTGCGTTTTACCACAAACCTTGAATCTAACAGCCCGAAGCAGCTATTTTCCCCTATCGCTAAATGGGGTCCCAAAAGAATGAACGGTTGGGACTGGCAAACAAATGCAAAGAGTGACCAGTGAAAACTTTGGTGGGCCCTATCTCCAACATGGAACCCTACCCTCAGCACCACAAACAGTCGGCCTACGGGTTTGCATTTTACCACAAACCTTGAATCTAACAGCCAGATGCAGCCTTTTTCCCCTATCGCTGCATGGGCTCCTAAAAGTCCGAACGGTCGGGACTGGCAAACAAATGCAAAGAGTGACCACTGAAAACTTTGGCTGGCCCTAATGCTCACATGGAACCCTATGCACAGCACCACCAACAGTCGGCCTACAAGTTTGCGTTTTACAACAAACCTTGAATCTTACCAGCCTGAAGCGGCCTTTCTCCCCTATTTCTGAATGGGGTCCCAAAAGTCCGAACGGTCGGGACTGGCAACAAAATGCAAACACTGACCACTGAAAACTTTGGCTGGCCCTAACCCTCACATGGAACCCTACCCATAGCACCACACCCAGTCGGCCTACGGGTTTGCTTTTTACCACAAACATTGAATCTACCAGCCTGAAGCGGCCATTTTCTACAATTGCTGAATGGGGTCCCAAAAGTCGGAAAGGTCGGGACTGGCAACCAAATGCAAAGAGTGACTAGTGAAAACTTTGGCTGGCCCTAACCCTCACATGGAACCCTATACACAGCACCACCAACAGTAGCCCTACGGGTTTTGCGTTTTACCACAAACCTTGAATCTACCCGCCCGAGGCAACCATTTTCCCCTATCTCTGAATGGGCTCCCAAAATTCCGAAGGGTTGGGATTGGAAAAAAAAAATGCAAAGAGTGACAACTGAAAACTTTGGCTAGCCGTAACCCTCACATGGAACACTACCCACAGCCCCACCAACAGTCGGCCTACGGGTTTGCTTTTTACAACAAACCTGGAATCTACGACCCCGAAGAGGCCATTTTCCACTATTGCTGAATGGGGTCCCAAAACTCCGAACGGTTGGGACTGGCAAACAAATGCAAAGAATGACCACTGAAAACTTTACTGGCCCTAACCCTCACATGGAACCCTACCCACAGCATCACCAACAGTCAGCCAACGGGTTTCCATTTAACCACAAACCTTGAATCTACCAGCCCGAAGCGGCCATTTTCCCATATCGCTGAATGGGCTCCCAAAAGTCCGAACGGTCAGGACAGGACAACAAACGCAAAGAGTGACAGCTGAAAACTTTGACTGGCCCTAACCCTTACATGGAAACCTACCCTCAGCACCAACAATAGTTGGCCTACAGGTTTGCGTTTTACCGCAAACCTTGAATCTACCAGCCCGAAGCGGCCATTTTCCCCTATCGCTCATCGGGCTCCCAGAAGTCTGAATTGTCAGGACTGGAAAACAAATGCATAGAGTGACCAGTGAAAACTTTGGCTGGCCCTTACACTCACATGGAACCCTACCCACAGCAAAACCAACACTAGGCCTACGGGTTTGCGTTTTACCACAAACCTTGAATCTACCAGCCCGAAGCGGCCTTTTTCTTCTATCGCTGAATGGGCTCCCAAAAGTCCGAACGGTCAGGACTGGACAACAAATGCAAAGAGTGACCACTGAAACTTTGGCTGGCCCTAACCCTCACATGGAACCCTACCCATAGCACCAACAACAGTCGGCCGACGGGTTTGCGTTTTACCACAAACCTTGAATCTAACAGCCCGAAGCAGCTATTTTCCCCTATCGCTAAATGGGGTCCCAAAAGAAATGAACGGTTGGGACTGGCAAACAAATGCAAAGAGTGACCAGTGAAAACTTTGGTGGGCCCTATCTCCAACATGGAACCCTACCCTCAGCACCACAAACAGTCGGCCTACGGGTTTGCATCTTACCACAAACCTTGAATCTAACAGCCAGATGCAGCCTTTTTCCCCTATCGCTGCATGGGCTCCTAAAAGTCCGAACGGTCGGGACTGGCAAACAAATGCAAAGAGTGACCACTGAAAACTTTGGCTGGCCCTAATGCTCACATGGAACCCTACGCACAGCACCACCAACAGTCGGCCTACAAGTTTGCGTTTTACAACAAACCTTGAATCTACCAGCATGAAGCGGCCTTTCTCCCCTATTTCTGTATGGGGTCCCAAAAGTCCGAACGGTCGGGACTGGCAACAAAATGCAAACACTGACCACTGAAAACTTTGGCTGGCCCTAACCCTCACATGGAACCCTACCCATAGCACCACACCCAGTCGGCCTACGGGTTTGCTTTTTACCACAAACATTGAATCTACCAGCCCGAAGCGGCCATTTTCCCCTATCGCTCATCGGGCTCCCAGAAGTCTGAATGGTCAGGACTGGAAAACAAATGCATAGAGTGACCACTGAAAACTTTGGCTGGCCCTTACACTCACATGGAACCCTACCCACAGCACCACCAACAATCGGCCTACGGGTTTGCGTTTTACCACAAACCTTGAATCTACCAGCTTGAAGCGGACGTTTTCCTGGATCGCTCAATGGGCTCCCAAAAGTCCAAATGGTTGGGACTGGCAAACAAACACAGAGAGTGACCACTGAAAACTTTGGCTGGCCCTAACCCTCACATGGAACCCTACCCACAGCACCACCAACAGTCGGCCTACGGGTTTGCGTTTTACCACAAACCTTGAATCTACCAGCCCGAAGCGGCCTTTTTCTTCTATCGCTGAATGGGCTCCCAAAAGTCTGAACGGTTGGGATTGGCAAACAAATGCAAAGAATGACCACTGAAAACTTTGGCTGGCCCTAACCCTCACATGGAATCCTTTCCACAGCAACACCAACAGTAGGCCTACGGGTTTGCGTTTTACCACAAACCTTGAATCTACCAGCCCGAAGCGGCCATTTTCCCCTATAGCTGAATGGGGTCCAAAGGTCCGAGTGGTCGGGACTGGCAAACAAATGCAAAGAGTGACCACTTGAAACTTTGGCTGGCCCTAATGCTCACATGGAACCCTACCCACAGCACCACCAACAGTCGGCCTACAGGTTTGTTTTTTACCACAAACCTTGAATCTACCAGCCCAAAGCGGCCATTTTCCCCTATCGCTTAATTGGGTCCCAAAAGTCCGAACGGTCGGGATTGGCAAAAAAATGCAAAGAGTGACCAGTGAAAACTTTGGCTGGCCCAAACCCTTACATGGAACCCTACGCACAGCACCACCAACAGTCGGCCTACATGTTTGTTTTTTACCACAAACCTTGAATCTACCAGCTCGAAACTGCCGTTTTCCCCTATCTCTGAATGGGCTCCCAAATGTCCGAACGGTTTGGATTCGCAAACAAATGCAAAGAGTGACCAGCAAAAACTTTGGCTGGCCCTAACCCTCACATGGAACCCTACCCAGAGCACGACCAACAGTCCGCCTACGCGTTTACGTTTTACCACAAACCTTGAATCTACAAGCCCGAACCTCCCATTTTCCCCTATCGTTGAATGGGGTCCTAAAAGTCCGAAAGGTCGGGACTCTCAAACAAATGCAAAGAGTGACCACTGAAAACTTTGGCTGGCCCTAACCCTCACATGGAATCCTACCCGCAACACGACCAACAGTCGGCCTACGGGTTTGCATTTTACCACAAACCTTGAATCTACCAGCCCGAAGCGGCCATTTTTCCTTATCGCTGAATGGACTCCCAAAAGTCCGAACGGTCAGGACTGGACAACAAATGCAAAGAGTGACCACTGAAAACTTTGGCTGGCCCTAACCCTCACATGGAACCCTACCCACAGCACCACCAACAGTCGGCCTACGAGTTTGCGTTTTACTACAAACCTTGAATCTACCAGCCCGTGTAGTGGAACAGAGCGACCAGGTGCCTCTGATCATCAAGAAGTGGGTGTGAGCTGCTATTAACTCCACCTGTGCCCAGCCAGGGCAGGGCCCCTATGGAGCATGTGCAAGACCATGGGGCCAATAAATAGTGAGGCTCACACCCACGGAGGCAGCTCATTCTAGAGCTAGCTAAGAGAGCGGCTGGTTGCTTCCATAGCAGCAGACCATCTTTGCTAGTTCCACACTGTGGGCAATATACTCAGATCACATCCTACGAGTCTATATCACCATATCAGCGCGTCGATCCCGGACAAGAGACTCCTTTCCGGCAACATCTGGTGGAGAATGCGGGCATAGACCTTGGTCTAGCCCAAATTTCCATCGGATCAAGAAAAACAGGACCTGACCCAGGGCAAACGACAACCGGCATTCGGGTAAGAAGATCCATTATCCTTCAATTATCACTAAAAATGGGACTCTCCTCCAGCACCCCCTCTGCACAGGGACCTTCCTACTCCCCATCCGCTATCGCCGCACGGGCACTTTGGAGGGAGGTCGGAGACTTACTAAATGAGCTCCACGATCAGGAGGTCCAAAAGAGTATAGCGGGGATAGAGGCCACCTGGGAAGTGATGGCTACCGGCCTAGAAGGGATAAAGAAGGAGGCAAGGGCTGCCGTCACCGCAATAGCGGCAATGCCACCAAACGGCAGCTTTATTAAAACACCGCCTCCTGAGGTAGAAACCAGCGTGGCTCCCTCGGCACCCCCACTGCCGCCCGAGGATGAAGGGGCCCAGAAGGCATTCCCTATCCTAAGCAACAACAGCTTCGCCGTCAAGGGCATGAGAGGGAAGGTACATCACACTATAGCCGAGTTCCTCTCCGACCTCGGATTAAAGGAAGAAAAGGCTCCAGACAATGTAAAGCCATCAACAAGTGACTCTAGCGGCGATGTAAAACCTTCCCTACCGTTACCTCCCAGCCCAGAAAATAAGTATGACAAAACAGCAGTCACTCCATCAGCCATACCCGTTGGGCCAGAATCAACGATAAAAGCATTATTAGAACAATCCACCCAAGCAATGAAATCCTTGGAGAAGAGAATATTGAACCTAGAACAACGGTCATCATTCCAGACTTACCGAGACCCACCCTCCCTCCCCGATGATGATGAGCAAAGCATACCAGCACCACTGTTGCCAAAGCAGACCAACCAGGGCATCGGCAAATCCCGACCCGGAATATGGTCCGGCATCATTCGTGATGCCATCATCGAAGGAGATTGGGAGCCTAACACCGTAGCCTACCCTATCCTGTATGATAACAACGGGCCGACCATCTACGAGCAACACAGCTGGAAGACGCTCCAACAGGCGAAAAAGACCCTGAGGGAGGGGGGACTAAGATCGGAAAGCGGCCAAGCCATCTTAGACTGGTTATTCACCGCGGACACTAACTGTCCTCATGACTGCCGAAATCTAGCCAGGTACCTGCTTACTCCGTCCCAACAGATTGTATGGGTAAAGGAGTGGGAACGCCTGGCCCACGTGGAGGCGAACCGCCCGCGAGCAGCCGGTGACCCATTAGCAGGGGTAACCAGTGAAATGCTCACGGGCACAGGACAGTACGCAGACATACAGGTCCAGCTCCAATTCCCGGCTGTACTACATCATATTACGGCGAGTTTGGCCCGCCAGGCGTTTAACGTAGTCCCTGAGCCTACCCTGCTCCCTTCATTTACCGCCGTGAAACAAGGGATAAACGAGCCGTACCAACACTTCGTTGACAGACTCTGGCAGTCTGTCACGGCTCAATCTGAATTAGGGACCGAACAAAGGGACTCAATGTTCAAACTTCTAGCATTTGAAAACGCCAACCTGAAAATGAAATCACTATTTTCTACGTTACCAAAAACAGCAGGGGTCTTGGACATGCTGGAGGTTGCTGCCAGAGCCACCCAGACGCAGCAGCACCAAGGGATGGCTAATGCTTTTGCTGCCACCTTAGAGCCCACCCAAAAGCTTCTTGCGGCAGTAGCGCAGAAACTAGGTGGAAGAAGAAACCATTTTAAGAAGAGAAGTCGACCGAGAAATCCCATTCCCGTCTGTTATCGCTGCAGGACATCGGGCCACTCAGCGAGGGAGTATTCAGCCACCGTCTGGTGTGACCACTGCCAGATGGATAATCACAACGACCGGGCATGCTGGTACAAAAAAAACGGACGGCGCAGCGCGCAAGGCCCCCGCGCCATGACACAAGTGGCAGGGCCAGCGCTTTGCAACAACTCCCTGCCCCAGCCACAAGAGGGAGCTTGGGCTTCGATGTGCCCTGTGCAATAGATATTACAATGACAACAAACCAGGCCTACCGGCTACCATCAGGGATTCACGGACCAATCCATCAAGAAAATAGCACGGTTGGGGCATTGCTAATAGGGCGTTCATCAACTGGAATGGCAGGACTTGTTGTGCTTCCTGGAGTCATAGACGCAGATTCAACAGGGGAGATAATGATTACATGTTTCACATTAACACCTCCCCTAGTAATCAAGGCAGGAACCCGAGTAGCGCAACTAGTCCTCCTTCCAAAATGAACACAGGGAAGAACGCCCACACGGTGCGAGGCGACCGAGGTTTTGGGTCTTCGGGAAGCACGCTAGCAAGCTTAGTACAACAGATGAAGACTAGACCCATTATTGTTATAAAAATGGTCACCGAAAACGAGGCAAAGACACTTTCAGTGATGTTGGATACAGGAGCCGATGTTACAATTATCAATCTCAACGTATGGCCACATCACTGGAAGCTCGTCACAGCCCGCGGCGCCGTTCAGGGAGTGGGTGGTGGTTCCACCCCCCAGCAAGCCCTAGAACCGATTCAACTCCACTTTCCTGAAGGTCAAAAGATATACGTGCGCCCCTATGTACTAGCCTTGCCTGGACAACTCGGAGGTTTGATCGGGAGAGAAGTGATGAGTCAACTCGGAGCTGTCCTTTCCATTCCCGAGCCCACCCGATCCCTCCAGAATTTTCAGTAGGGGCCACTGCAAGTGTGCCGCCAACACCCAGACTAAAATGGAAATCAGACACCCCTGTCTGGGTGGAGCAGTGGCCTTTACAGAGAGAGCAGCTACAAATTGCTAAAAACTTAGTAAAGGAGCAACTGGATGCGGGGCACATCCAACCATCAGTAAGCCCATGGAATACACCAATATTCGTGGTCCCCAAAAAATCGGGAAAATGGCGATTAATACAAGATCTACGAAAGGTCAATAACCAGATGTGGCCAATGGGCGCCCTCCAACCCGGGCTGCCCCTACTCACGATGTTACCAAAAGACTGGCACCTTCTGGTTATCGATCTCAAAGACTGTTTCTTTAATATTCCCCTGGATCCTGAAGACACAGTGCGCTTCGCGTTCACAATTCCGTCCATCAACAAAAGTGAACCCGCGGAAAGATACGAATGGGTTGTCCTGCCACAGGGGATGAAAAATTCCCCGACGATATGCCAGATGTACGTGGCCTGGGCATTATCGCCGATCCGCAATGAGATGCCAGATACATTAATATATCACTATATGGACGACATACTGTTTTGCCAAAAAGCCCCATTCCCCGAAGATCTCAGTCAAACAGTGACCAACCGACTAAAGACCAAAGGATTAATAGTGGCTCCAGAAAAAGTGCAAACGAAATCGCCTTGGAGCTACTTGGGGTGGAAAGTCACCCACGCGATGGTAAGACCTCAAAAACTGGAAGTGATAAGTTCAATCAAAACTTTGAACGATGCTCGAAAATTAGTGGGTGAACTCCAATGGGTCCGACCCATAATAGGTCTTAACAATACAGATATCCACCACTTCTTGTCACTGTTACGGGGCACGCATCCAGGTACGTTAGTACACTGGACAGATGACCACACCAAGGCATTAAAGCAGGTCGTCCATAAACTGGCAACCAGCTACGCGGATCGACAGGATGCCGCACAATCCATTGGGATCTGGGTATGCAACCATCCATCATACCCATTCGCGCTACTACTCCAGGACTTCTGCTGGAATAAGGAAAATGGGGAATATTCTCACGTCACCGAAAAACGTCAACATGAGCAGAGCTCCCCAACTTCGGACTCTATAGCCATCTTGGAGTGGCTATTCACACCACACACTCCACAGAAGGGTGTTTGGCAGCAGACCGAAATAATAACACTTCTGATATGGAAAGGACGGCAGCGTTGTTTAGAAGTAGACGGTCAGGAGCCGGGATGGATTAGCATCCCCATAAAAACAGCTGATTTCGACTGGCTACTACAATGCTCCGAGCCTCTACAACTGGCACTATTCGGTTATTCTGGGGAAGTCCGCCACGGAGGCCCAAGACATAAACGTCTGCAAGCGATCAGCCAGTTCCAGTGGATCGAACGTCCATTGGTTTCAGAGCGCCCAGTGTCCGGCATTACGGTGTTCACCAATGCCGGAAAAAGATCAAAAACGGCCGCCTGCGTATGGCAAGACAAAGGTCGGTGGAAACATCATCTGATTCAGGGCACTGCGGAAGACAATCTACAAACGCTGGAACTACTGGCCATTATTTGGGCTCTCACACAGTGGCAACGGGCTCCCTCAACATAGTCTCCGACTCACAATATGCAGTCGGAGTGGCAAACCGTATTGAAGATGCAATTATTAAACCTGTACGGAATAAGCGTCTGCTAGAACTCTTTTACATGTTACAACGTGCACTAAAAGTCCGAACAGAGCCCTGCTGTATCCTTCATATTCGAAGTCATAAAACATCCCTGGGACTGGGTGAGGGAAACGCAAAGGCTGACTCCCTGGTCAGCCTAGGGATTCAGAGCCCGGTGAGCCAGTTTGCAAAGGCTCGGGACAGCCACTCCCTATTTCATCAAAACGCCAGAGCATTAAAGCACATGTTCTCTATACCATGGGAGGATGCTAAAGGAATTGTTAGAGCCTGCCCCCAATGCGTGCAATTTGGCCCGGCCCTGGGTATGGGAGTAAACCCACGTGGATTGCAAGCTGGCGAGACGTGGCAAATGGACGTCACCCATGTCCCAGAATTTGGACGATTAAAGTATGTCCACGTAACAGTGGACACTTTCTCTGGAATGATTTGGGCAACAGCTCAAACGGGGGAGAAAGCTCTGCATGTGGTCCGTCATTTAACAAACTGTTTTGCTGTCATGGGGGTCCCCCAAGTAGTAAAAACTGACAACGCACCTGCCTATACAGGTGGGAAAGTCCAACAATTCTTTGCTACTTTGGGGGTAAAGCACATCACAGGAATCCCCCATTCGTCTTCAGGTCAAGCGATAGTAGAAAGAGCTCATCGCACCCTGAAGACATACCTACAAAAACAGAAGGACAGCAAGGAGACGGACCCACAGATGCGGCTGGGCAAGGTATTTTTCACACTAAATTTTCTTAGCCCAAGCCGCGACTCAGAGCAACCCCCCGTGCTGTTGCACTACTCCTCACAGAAGATCAATCGCATGCCGGACGTACAGATCTATTATAAAGATCCTTCGACAGGCCAGTGGCTAGGGCCAAAACCGCTGCTGTTCACCGGGAGGGGTTATAGTTGCGTATCCACAGACCACGGACCCCTCTGGGTGCCCAGTAAGTGGACGCGCCCTGCCACAAATAGACCTCCAAGGCACAACCAACATACCTGATTTATGACTTTTGATTATGCCCCCCCCTTTTTTTAACAAAAACAAAAAAAAAAAAAAACAAAAAAAACAACAAAAAAAAAAAAAAATTTCCCCTTAAAATTATCGTGTAAATTGAAGAAAAAAAAAACAAAAAAACAAAAAAAACACAAAAAAAAAATTTCCCCTTAAAATTCTCGTGTAAATTGAAGACCCAAAAAAAAAAAAAAAGAAAAAAAAAAAGGGGGGGGGAAATGTAGTGGAACAGAGCGACCAGGTGCCTCTGATCATCAAGAAGTGGGTGTGAGCTGCTATCAACTCCACCTGTGCCCAGCCAGGGCAGGGCCCCTATGGAGCATGTGCAAGACCATGGGGCCAATAAATAGTGAGGCTCACACCCACGGAGGCAGCTCATTCTAGAGCTAGCTAAGAGAGCGGCTGGTTGCTTCCATAGCAGCTGATCATCTTTGCTAGTTCCACACTGTGGGCAATATACTCAGATCACATCCTACGAGTCTATATCACCATATCAAAGCGTCGATCCCGGACAGGAGACTCCTTTCCGGCAACAAGCCCGAGTCAGCCATTTTCCCCTATCTCAGAACGGGCTCCCAAAAGTCCGAACGGTTGGGATTGGCAAAAAAATGCAAAGAGTGACCACTGAAAACTTTGGCTAGCCCTAACCCTCACATGGAACCCTACCCACACCACCACCAACAGTCGGCCTACGGGTTTGCTTTTTACCACAAACCTTGAATCTACCAACCCGAAGCGGGCATTTTCCCCTATCGCTGAATGGGCTCCCAAAACTCTGAACGGTCCAAACTGGCAAACAAATGCAAAGAGTAACCACTGAAAACTTTGGCTGGCCCTAACCCTCACATGGAACGCTACGCACAGCACCACCAACAGTCGGCCTACGGGTTTCCATTTTATCACAAACCTTGAATCTACAAGCCCGAAGCCGGCTTTTTCTTCTATGCCTGAATGGGGTCCCAAAAGTCCGAAGGGTCGGGACTGGCAAACAAATGCAAAGAGTGACCACTGAGAACTTTAGCTGGCCCTAACCCTCACATGGAACCCTACCCACAGCACCACCAACAGTCTGCCTAAGGGTTTCCATGTTACCACAAACCTTGAATCTACCAGCACGAAGCGGCCATTTTCCCCTATCGCTGATCGGGCTCCCAGAAGTCCTAATGGTTTTTACTGGCAAAGAAATTCAAGGAGTGACCACTGAAAACTTTGGCTGGCCCTAACCCTCACATGGAACCCTACCCACAGCACCACCAACAGTCAGCCTACAGGTTTGTGTTTTATCAGAAACCTTGAATCTACCAGCCCGAAGCGGCCTTTTTCTTCTATCGCTGAATGGGTTCACAAAAGTCCAAATGGTTGGGACTGAAAAACAAATGCAAAGAGTGACCACTGAAAACTTTGGCTGGCCCTAACCCTCACATGGAACATTACCCACAGAACCACCAACAGTCGGCCTTCAGGTTTGCGTTTTACCACAAACCTTGAATCTACCCGCCGGGGCAGCCATTTTCCCCTATCTCTGAATGTTCTCCCAAAAGTCCGAACGGTTGGGATTGGCAAACAAATGCAAAGAGTGACCACTGAAAACTTTGACTGGCCCTAACCCTCACATGGCACTGTACCCACAGCACCATCAACAGCTGGCCTACAGGTTTGCGTTTTACCACAAACATTGAATCTACCAGCCCGAAGCGGCCATTTTCCCCTATCGCTGATGGGGCTCCCAGAATTCCGAATGGTTGGGACTGGCAAACAAATGCAAAGAGTGACAACTGAAAACTTTGGCTTGCCCTAACCCTCACATGGAACCCTACCCACAGCACCACCACCACTCAGCCTACGGTTTGGTTTTTACCACAAACCTTAAATACACAAACTCGAAGCGGTCGGATTCCCAGATGGCTGAATGGCGTCCCAAAAGTCCAAACACTCAGGAATGTAAAACAAATGCAAAGAGTGCTCAGTGAAAACTTTGGCTGACCCAAACCCTCACATGGAACCCTACCCTCAGTACCACCAACAGTTGGCCTACCGATTTCCCTTTTACCACAAAACTTGAAATTACCATCCAGAAGTGGCCATTTTCTGTTATGGCTGAATTCGGTCCCAGAAGTCCGAACAGTCTGGACAAGCATACATACCCAAAGAGTGGCCACTGAAAATTTTGGCTGGCCCTAAACCTCACAGGGAACCCTACCCAAAGCAATACCAACAGTCGGCCTACGGTTTGCTTTTTACCACAAACCTTGAAGCTACATGCCCGAAGCGGCCATTTCCCGGATTGCTGAATGCGGTCCCTAAAGTCCGAACGGTTCGGACTGGCAAACAAATGCAAAGAGTGGCCACTGAAAACGTTGGCTGGCCCTAACCCTCACATGGAGCCCTATGCAAAGCACCACAGACAGTCGGTCTACAGGTTTGCATTTAACCCCAAACCTTAAATCTACCAGCCCGAAGCGGCTGTTTTCCTTAATGGCTGAAAGGGGTCCCAAAAGTCCGAACAGTCTGAATGGGCAAACAAACGCAAAGAGTGTTCTCTTTAAAGTTTTGCTGGCCATAACCCTCACATGGAACCCTACCCACAGCACCACCAACAGTCGGCCTACGGGTTTGCGTTTTACCACAAACCTTGAGTTTACCAACCCGAAGCGGGCGTTTGCCCGGATTGCTGAAAGGGGTCCCAAAAGTCTGAATGGACAGGCCTGGCAAGCTAACGCTTAGAGTGGCCACTTTTCCTGTCCCTAACCCTCACATGGAACCCTACCCACAGCACCACCAACGGTTGGCCTACGGGTTTGCGATTTACCACAAACCTTGAATCTCCCAGCCTGAAGCGGCCGTTTTACTGGAAGGCTGAATGGGGTCCCAAAATGTCCGAACGGTCAGGAGTGGCAAACAAACGCACAGAGTGACCACTGAAAACTTTGGCTGGCCCTAACCCTCACATGGTACCCTACCAACAGCACCACCAACAGTCGGCCTACGGGTTTGCGCTTTACCACAAACCTTGAATCTACTCGCCCGAGGCGGACATTTTCCCCTATCTCTGAATGGTCTACAAAAAGTCCGAACGGTTGGGGTTGGCAAACAAATGCAAAGAGTAACCACAGAAAACTTTGGCTGGCCCTAACCCTCACATGGAACCCTACCCACAGCACCACCAACAGTTGACCTACAGGTTTGCGTTTTAAAACACACCTTGAATCTACCAGCCAGAAGCGACCCTTTTCCCGGATGGCTGAATGGGGTCCCAAATGTCTAAACAGTCGGGCCTAGGAAACAAACGCAAAGAGTGTTCACTGAAAACTTTGGCTGGCCCTAACCCTCACATGGAACCCTACTCACAGCACCACAAACAGTCAGCCTACGGGTTTGCATTTTACCACAAACCTTGAATCTACCATTCTGAAGCGGCCGTTTTCCCGGATCGATGAATGGGATCACAAAAGTCCGAACGGTTGGGACGGGCACACAAACGCAAAGAGTGGCCACTGAAAACTTTGGCTGGCCCTAACCCTCACATGGAATCCTAACCACAGCACCACCAACAGTAGGCCTACCGGTTCTGCGTTTTACCACAAACATTGAATCTACCAGCCCAAAATATTTAGGTGAGGGGAAGAGCTGTTTAAATCACACTGTCTCAGACTCCTCAAATGTCATTAAGTAACGCACAGGTGCAAATCAGCTTTCTATAGTCAAGTAAGACTGAACAGAGGAGATTGTTTATTAACTTACTAATACACAACCTTTTCTACTATTATCATAAGCACTGGTGTAGTCTCACCTCGACAATAAGTGCAGTTTAAAATGCAATTCAAAATGGATGTTAAGGTCCTTGAATGTGTCCAGAGTAGGAGGGCAAAAGAAGTGGATATGCAAATCTTTTGAGCTTAGTTATTTAGAGCGCAAGGAAATGAATTTCAGTGGAAATATACTTAAAAGTAGGAAGTTCTAAATTTCAGCTGATGATAAGTTCACTACCCTTGTTTAAATTTCTAGCAGTAAAAAAACAGCATTGATTGAAGATTCTCTAAAACATATACTTATTCTGGTTTTTCCCTACTCAGGAAGCAGTTCTAAGTAGAGTTTTTCCTAATTACTTCAAGAAGCTTTATCGAATCACAGACTCCGCCAAGTTGGAAAGGACCTCTGAGGTCATCAATTTCAACCCTTAATCCAATCCACTATTGCTGTTGTCACCATACCATGGCACTGAATGCCACATCCAGTCTCTTTTTTTTTTTTAATGTACAGGGATGGAAAATCCACCACCTCCCTTGGCTGCCCATTCCACCATGGAATGTGCTTCTTTTCTTGACTATATATGAAGTCTTAAATGATTAACCTGAGCTTTAGGTGCCTAACCTATTCTGGTTTTTCCCTGCTCAGGAAGCAGTAGAGTTTTTCCTCTATTTTTCAGATCATAACATTATGGTTAGGGTTAGGGATAGGGTTAGGGCTATGCTTAGCGTTAGGGTTAGTGTTAAGTGTTAGGAGTTAGGATTAAGTGTTACCGTTAGTTTTTACTCGTTATTATTGTTAGTTACTTTGCTGTTAAATTATAATACTATTTTAAGATTACCAAATAAACCAGTTTCATTCCTAGTCAGGGAGTGATTAAGCCTGCAAGATCCTTCTCAGAATGATTACTATGATGCTGAAGATACAGCAGTGCAGTTGGGCAAATAAAGATCATTTAAGACTTCATATATAGTTATAGAGAATCTTCAATCAACGCTATTTTTTTACTGCTAGAAATGTAAAAAAGGCTAGTGAACTTATCATCAGCAGAAATATAGAACTTCCTACTTTTAACTATATTTCCACTGAAATTAATTTCCTTGCACTCTAAATAACTAAGCCCAAAAGATTTGCATATCCACTTCCAAACTATCTGGGCATCGAAATGGATGGGGATAGCTCTCATTCCTAGACCCAGTTTTGTACTGTGAGATCTTTTCCATGCACCGCAATCGGTTCAGCTCTGCTGCTTAATGCAAAAGACCTTTGGGCTCTTGAGAAACGAAAGGAAGCCGGTTTGAGTAAAGGACTGGTTTCACATCTCCCCACGTCAATAGAAACGCGAAACAATATTCACATCTGCTTTAAAATTTGAGCGTGTCACAGCTTTCTAGCTCTCTTGCGGCTTTTCTTTCAATCAACGTGATGTTGGAAGGTATTCCAGAGTGAAGCCGAGAAACGAAATCTGGAGAGTATCAGAGCATCAGAAATGCTCCCTGTCCCTGTTTACAGAGAGAGAAGCAGTTTCGGCCAGCTCGGCAGATTAGATGTACTCCTTTGCCTAATATGCTCTGGGTCCGGGATCGGTTTCGGAACATCATTCATGGCTTAAAGGTTAAATTTTCGTTTAGGTATAGGGTTCGAATTAGGTTTAGGTTAGAGTTAGGCTTTTGGAGTAGATTTACAGTTTCGAGTAAAAGTTAGAGTAAGGTTTCGGGTCAGGGATAGGGATAGGTTCTAAGGTAAGGATAAGAATAGCATTCTTTAGGTTTAGGGTTAGCTTTAGATTTAGTGTTAGGAATGTCATTCCTCTCAGTTGCTGTGTCAGCTGGAAAGTCTTTCTCCCGTATGTTCTCTTTCTTTAAAAGAGAGGAAACAAGCCTTGGGAATGTTACAAAGGCAGTGGAACCAGAAGCCCAGAGGCACTAATTATCGATTGTAACATCTACCCACGGAAAGGCGAAACCCGAGACCGAATTCCTCATCCATTTCTTGTAGGTTTCCAGGTCTTTTAGCCTGATAACTCTCTCTTCCAACTTTCATTTCAAGAAACCTGATGTTTACAAGCATTCAAATGAAGCTGAGAGGCAAAATCTGGAAAGACATGAGCATTTCCAAACTTTCCGGGCATCGAAATGGATGGGGATAGCTCTCATTCCTAGACCCAATTTTGTACTGTGAGATCTTTTCCAAAACGCAAAGAGTGGCCACTGAAAACTTTGGCTGGCCCTAACCCTCACATGGAACCCTATCCACAGCACCACAGACAGTCGGTCTACGGGTTTGCGTTTCACCCCAAACCTTAAATCTACCAGCCCGAAGCGGCTGTTTTCCTTAAAGGCTGAATGGGGTCCCAAAAGTCCGAACGGTCGGGACTGGCAACCAAACGCAAAGAGTGACCACTGAAAACTTTGGCTGGCCCTAACCCTCACATGGAACCCTATCCACAGCACCACAGACAGTCGGTCTACGGGTTTCCGTTTCACCACAAACCTTGAATCTACCAGCCCGAAGCGGCCGTTTATCCCGGAGGGCTGAATGGGGTCCCAAAAGTACAAACGGACGGGATTGGAAAACAAACGCAAAGAGTGTTCACTGAAAACTTTAGCTTGCCCTAACCCTCACATGGAATCCTCATGTGCACCACAGCACCACAGACAGCACCACAGACAGTCAGCCTACGGGTTTGCGTTTTACCACAAACCTTGAATCTACCAGCCCAAAGCGGCCGTTTTCCCGGATCAATGAATGGAGTCACCAAAAGTCCGAACAGTCTTGACTGGCAAACAAAGGCAAAGAGTGGCCACTGAAAACTTTGGCTGGCCGTAACCCTCGCATTGAATCCTACCCTCAGCACCACCAACAGTCGGCCTATGGGTTTGCGTTTTACCACGAAGAAATACGGAAATTCACCAGAGCATGTAAATCCTTTGAGAAAAAATTAATACAGTCGAAACTGTGGAGAGATTCTTTTGTATTTGTGTTCATGTCTTTCTGTAAATTGATGCAATATACATCAAGTCAAATACTCACTTTGGCAGCATGGAGCATGTAGAGCACTTGCTTTTGAGCAAGCTTAGCTGGCAGCTTATTGAGTCAATGACTGCATAAAGTTGTCAAATCGGGAGGCTAAGTAAACAAAGTACAGATCTGATTTCTATTCAGGTTAAATGGTAAAATAGGGAAGGGTCGATTATACTGAGCCTAGTGGGGTTTTTTACTAATTTTCTTAATTTTTTAAAAGTTAATTAGAATATGCTGAGAGATCCCTTTGCAGTCTTTGAAAAAGTCTGTATGCAAAGATCTACAAATCCTCTTTCCAGACGGGAATAAACAGTTTCTCTGACAGTGCAAAGACTTTGCTTTCTTCCAGATTCAAAGTGTCATACGAGTCTATTGAGAATCAAGTACATAAAGTTTATCTACACTGGAAGGTAGAGCACTTTAGCTGTACCTCAGCCTTTTCTGGCTACTGCTGTGTTATTTTTGGCTGATCCAGTGAAGAGAAAGTACGGAGAAGCATTGGTTCTCAACATTGGAGATGGTTGTGGCCTGCTGAAACACCCTTCTGCACAATGCCTGATTTGGACTAAATCAGTTATTCCTGGCAATGAGATCAGTACATTGTGATGCATGGAGCTCAGATTTGGCCACACGTGGCAGGTTTAGAGTGAGGTGCTGCAGGTTTAAAGCTGCCTTGAATATATCTTCATTAACTGAACCTCACAGTGACTGGAATTAATCCGTGACCAGACACTGGCACCGGCATCTGAGCTAATCGGTTGGTAGTCCTTAGGTAATCAGTCTCCATTATAGTTAGCAGAGAAATATGAGCAGTTGCAGAGCACAATTTATTTTACGCTTAAAGTAGGCATTGGAGATAGGTGAGAAAGCACCCAAGTTGTGAGAATCTACCTTGAGGAATTCTCAAGGTATGTCAGACAGATCTTCCCTTCCAGGATGCAGATGAATGTGCTTAGGGTAGTAGCTGGCCTGAAATCTCCAAGAGGGTAAGCATCTTAGTAATTTAAGGGTCAGTGAAAGACACTTCTCTGTTTCTATTAAGGAAGTTAGTTTTCCTCAGTGGACAAAGCACTAGGTCATCTGTTAGAATGTATAACCTGCAGTGCATCAAATCCATTGGCACTGGCAGTTGAGAAGGCATCACAAAGATCAATATTTAGGTGAGGGGAAGAGCTGTTTAAATCACACTGTCTCAGACTCCTCAAATGTCATTAACTAACGCACAGGTGCAAATCAGCTTTCTATAGTCAAGTAAGACTGAACAGAGGAGATTTGTTATTAACTTACTAATACACAACCTTTTTTACTATTATCATAAGCACTGGTGTAGTCTCACCTCGACAATAAGTGCAGTTTAAAATGCAATTCAAAATGGATGTTAAGGTCCTTGAATGTGTCCAGAGTAGGAGGGCAAAAGAAGTGGATATGCAAATCTTTTGAGCTTAGTTATTTAGAGCGCAAGGAAATGAATTTCAGTGGAAATATACTTAAAAGTAGGAAGTTCTAAATTTCAGTTGATGATAAGTTCACCACCCTTGTTTAAATTTCTAGCAGTAAAAAAACAGCATTGATTGAAGATTCTCTAAAACATATACTTATTCTGGTTTTTCCCTACTCAGGAAGCAGTTCTAAGTAGAGTTTTTCCTAATTACTTCAAGAAGCTTTATCGAATCACAGACTCCGCCAAGTTGGAAAGGACCTCTGAGGTCATCAATTTCAACCCTTAATCCAATCCACTATTGCTGTTGTCACCATACCATGGCACTGAATGCCACATCCAGTCTCTTTTTTTTTTTAATGTACAGGGATGGAAATCCACCACCTCCCTTGGCTGCCCATTCCACCATGGAATGTGCTTCTCTTCTTGACTATATATGAAGTCTTAAATGATTAACCTGAGCTTTAGGTGCCTAACCTATTCTGGGTTTTCCCTGCTCAGGAAGCAGTAGAGTTTTTCCTCTATTTTCAGATCATAACACTTAGGGTTATGGTTAGGGTTAGGGATAGGGTTAGGGCTATGCTTAGCGTTAGGGTTAGTGTTAAGTGTTAGGAGTTAGGATTAAGTGTTACCGTTAGTTTTTACTCGTTATTATTGTTAGTTACTTTGCTGTTAAATTATAATACTATTTTAAGATTACCAAATAAACCAGTTTCATTCCTAGTCAGGGAGTGATTAAGCCTGCAAGATCCTTCTCAGAATGATTACTATGATGCTGAAGATACAGCAGTGCAGTTGGGCAAATAAAGATCATTTAAGACTTCATATATAGTTATAGAGAATCTTCAATCAACGCTATTTTTTTACTGCTAGAAATGTAAAAAAGGCTAGTGAACTTATCATCAGCAGAAATATAGAACTTCCTACTTTTAACTATATTTCCACTGAAATTAATTTCCTTACACTCTAAATAACTAAGCCCAAAAAATTTGCATATCCACTTCCAAACTATCCGGGCATCGAAATGGATGGGGATAGCTCTCATTCCTAGACCCAGTTTTGTACTGTGAGATCTTTTCCATGCACCGCAATCGGTTCAGCTCTGCTGCTTAATGCAAAAGACCTTTGGGCTCTTGAGAAACGAAAGGAAGCCGGTTTGAGTAAAGGACTGGTTTCACATCTCCCCTCGTCAAGGGAAAGGCGAAACAATATTCACATCTGCTTTAAAATTTGAGCGTGTCACAGCTTTCTAGCTCTCTTGCAGCTTTTCTTTCAAGAAGCGTGATGTTGGAAGGTATTCCAGAGTGAAGCCGAGAAACGAAATCTGGAGAGTATCAGAGCATCAGAAATGCTCCCTGTCCCTGTTTACAGAGAGAGAGAAGCAGTTTCGGCCAGCTCGGCAGATTAGATGTACTCCTTTGCCTAATATGCTCTGGGTTCGGGATCGGTTTCGGAACATCATTCATGGCTTATAGGTTAAATTTCTGTTTAGGTACAGGGTTCGAATTAGATTGAGGGTTTAGGTTAGAATTTTGCTTCTGGAGTAGAGTTACAGTTTCGGGTTAGAGTTAGTGTAAGTTTTCGGGTCAGGGATAGGGATAGGGATAGGTTCTAAGGTAAGGATAGGAAAAGCATTTCTTTATTTTTTAGGGTTTGGAATGTCATTCCTCTCAGTTACTGTGTCAGCTGGAAAGTCTTTCTCCCGTATGTTCTTTCTTTAAAAGAGAGAAAACAAGCCTTGGGAATGTTGCAAAGGCAGTGGAACCAGGAGCCCAGAGTCACTTATTATCGATTGTAACATCTACCCACAGAAAGGCGGAACCCGAGACCGAATTCCTCATGCATTTCTTGTAGGTTTCCAGGTCTTTTAGCCTGATAACTCTCTCTTCCAACTTTCATTTCAAGAAACCTGATGTTTACAAGCATTCAAATGAAGCTGAGAGGCAAAATCTGGAAAGACATGAGCATTTCCAAACTTTCCGGGCATCGAAATGGATGGGGATAGCTCTCATTCCTAGACCCTATTTTGTACTGTAAGATCTTTTCCATGCACCGCAATCGGTTCAGCTCTGCTGCTTAATGCAAAGACCTTTGGGCTCTAGAGAAACGAAAGGAAGGCGGTTTGAGAAAGGGACTGGTTTCACATATCCCCACGTCAAGAGAAACGCGAAACAATATTCACATCTGCTTTAAAATTTGAGCGTGTCACAGCTTTCTAGCTCTCTTGCGGCTTTTCTTTCAATCAACGTGATGTTGGAAGGTATTCCAGAGTGAAGCTGAGAAACGAATCTGGAGAGTATCAGAGCATTAGAAATGCTCCCTGTCCCTGTTTACAGAGAGAGAAGCAGTTTCGGCCCGCTCGGCAGATTAGATGTACTCCTTTGCCTAATATGCTCTGGGTTCGGGATCGGTTTCGGAACATCATTCATGGCTTAAAGGTTAAATTTCCGTTTAGGTATAGGGTTCGAATTAGGTTTAGGTTAGAGTTAGGCTTTTGGAGTAGATTTACAGTTTCGAGTAAAAGTTAGTGTAAGGTTTGGGGTCAGGGATAGGGATAGGTTCTAAGGTAAGGATAGGAATAGCATTCTTTAGGTTTAGGGTTAGAGTTAGATTTAGTGTTAGGAATGTCATTCCTCTCAGTTACTGTGTCAGCTGGAAAGTCTTTCTCCCGTATGTTCTCTTTCTTTAAAAGAGAGGAAACAAGCCTTGGGAATGTTGCAAAGGCAGTGGAACCAGAAGCCCAGAGGCACTAATTATCGATTGTAACATCTACCCACGGAAAGGCGAAACCCGAGACCGAATTCCTCATCCATTTCTTGTAGGTTTCCAGGTCTTTTAGCCTGATAACTCTCTCTTCCAACTTTCATTTCAAGAAACCTGATGTTTACAAGCATTCAAATGAAGCTGAGAGGCAAAATCTGGAAAGACATGAGCATTTCCAAACTTTCCGGGCATCGAAATGGATGGGGATAGCTCTCATTCCTAGACCCAATTTTGTACTGTGAGATCTTTTCCAAAACGCAAAGAGTGGCCACTGAAAACTTTGGCTGGCCCTAACCCTCACATGGAACCCTATCCACAGCACCACAGACAGTCGGTCTACGGGTTTCCGTTTCACCACAAACCTTGAATCTACTAGCCCGAAGCGGCTGTTTTCCTTAAAGGCTGAATGGGATCACAAAAGTCCGAACGGTTGGGACGGGCACACAAACGCAAAGAGTGACCACTGAAAACTTTGGCTGGCCCTAACCCTCACATGGAATCCTAACCACAGCACCACCAACAGTCCGCCTACCGGTTTGCGTTTTACCACAAACCTTGAATCTACCAGCCCAAAGCGGCCGTTTTCCCGGATCAATGAATGGAGTCACCAAAAGTCCGAACAGTCTTGACTGGCAAACAAAGGCAAAGAGTGGCCACTGAAAACTTTGGCTGGCCGTAACCCTCGCATTGAATCCTACCCTCAGCACCACCAACAGTCGGCCTATGGGTTTGCGTTTTACCACGAAGAAATACGGAAATTCACCAGAGCATGCAAATCCTTTGAGAAAAAATTAATACAGTCGAAACTGTGGAGAGATTCTTTTGTATTTGTGTTCATGTCTTTCTGTAAATTGATGCAATATACATCAAGTCAAATACTCACTTTGGCAGCATGGAGCATGTAGAGCACTTGCTTTTGAGCAAGCTTAGCTGGCAGCTTATTGAGTCAATGACTGCATAAAGTTGTCAAATCGGGAGGCTAAGTAAACAAAGTACAGATCTGATTTCTATTCAGGTTAAATGGTAAAATAGGGAAGGGTCGATTATACTGAGCCTAGTGGGGTTTTTTTACTAATTTTCTTAATTTTTTAAAAGTTAATTAGAATATGCTGAGAGATCCCTTTGCAGTCTTTGAAAAAGTCTGTATGCAAAGATCTACAAATCCTCTTTCCAGACGGGAATAAACAGTTTCTCTGACAGTGCAAAGACTTTGCTTTCTTCCAGATTCAAAGTGTCATACGAGTCTATTGAGAATCAAGTACATAAAGTTTATCTACACTGGAAGGTAGAGCACTTTAGCTGTACCTCAGCCTTTTCTGGCTACTGCTGTGTTATTTTTGGCTGATCCAGTGAAGAGAAAGTACGGAGAAGCGTTGGTTCTCAACATTGGAGATGGTTGTGGCCTGCTGAAACACCCTTCTGCACAATGCCTGATTTGGACTAAATCAGTTATTCCTGGCAATGAGATCAGTACATTGTGATGCATGGAGCTCAGATTTGGCCACACGTGGCAGGTTTAGAGTGAGGTGCTGCAGGTTTAAAGCTGCCTTGAATATATCTTCATTAACTGAACCTCACAGTGACTGGAATTAATCCGTGACCAGACACTGGCACCGGCATCTGAGCTAATCGGTTGGTAGTCCTTAGGTAATCAGTCTCCATTATAGTTAGCAGAGAAATATGAGCAGTTGCAGAGCACAATTTATTTTACGCTTAAAGTAGGCATTGGAGATAGGTGAGAAAGCACCCAAGTTGTGAGAATCTACCTTGAGGAATTCTCAAGGTATGTCAGACAGATCTTCCCTTCCAGGATGCAGATGAATGTGCTTAGGGTAGTAGCTGGCCTGAAATCTCCAAGAGGGTAAGCATCTTAGTAATTTAAGGGTCAGTGAAAGACACTTCTCTGTTTCTATTAAGGAAGTTAGTTTTCCTCAGTGGACAAAGCACTAGGTCATCTGTTAGAATGTATAACCTGCAGTGCATCAAATCCATTGGCACTGGCAGTTGAGAAGGCATCACAAAGATCAATATTTAGGTGAGGGGAAGAGCTGTTTAAATCACACTGTCTCAGACTCCTCAAATGTCATTAACTAACGCACAGGTGCAAATCAGCTTTCTATAGTCAAGTAAGACTGAACAGAGGAGATTTGTTATTAACTTACTAATACACAACCTTTTTTACTATTATCATAAGCACTGGTGTAGTCTCACCTCGACAATAAGTGCAGTTTAAAATGCAATTCAAAATGGATGTTAAGGTCCTTGAATGTGTCCAGAGTAGGAGGGCAAAAGAAGTGGATATGCAAATCTTTTGAGCTTAGTTATTTAGAGCGCAAGGAAATGAATTTCAGTGGAAATATACTTAAAAGTAGGAAGTTCTAAATTTCAGCTGATGATAACTTCACTACCCTTGTTTAAATTTCTAGCAGTAAAAAAATAGCATTGATTGAAGATTCTCTAAAACATATACTTATTCTGGTTTTTCCCTACTCAGGAAGCAGTTCTAAATAGAGTTTTTCCTAATTACTTCAAGTAGCTTTATCGAATCACAGACTCCGCCAAGTTGGAAAGGACCTCTGAGGTCATCAATTTCAACCCTTAATCCAATCCACTATTGCTGTTGTCACCATACCATGGCACTGAATGCCACATCCAGTCTCTTTTTTTTTTTAATGTACAGGGATGGAAAATCCACCACCTCCCTTGGCTGCCCATTCCACCATGGAATGTGCTTCTCTTCTTGACTATATATGAAGTCTTAAATGATTAACCTGAGCTTTAGGTGCCTAACCTATTCTGGGTTTTCCCTGCTCAGGAAGCAGTAGAGTTTTTCCTCTATTTTTCAGATCATAACACTTAGGGTTATGGTTAGGGTTAGGGATAGGGTTAGGGCTATGCTTAGCGTTAGGGTTAGTGTTAAGTGTTAGGAGTTAGGATTAAGTGTTACCGTTAGTTTTTACTCGTTATTATTGTTAGTTACTTTGCTGTTAAATTATAATACTATTTTAAGATTACCAAATAAACCAGTTTCATTCCTAGTCAGGGAGTGATTAAGCCTGCAAGATCCTTCTCAGAATGATTACTATGATGCTGAAGATACAGCAGTGCAGTTGGGCAAATAAAGATCATTTAAGACTTCATATATAGTTATAGAGAATCTTCAATCAACGCTATTTTTTTACTGCTAGAAATGTAAAAAAGGCTAGTGAACTTATCATCAGCAGAAATATAGAACTTCCTACTTTTAACTATATTTCCACTGAAATTAATTTCCTTGCACTCTAAATAACTAAGCCCAAAAAATTTGCATATCCACTTCCAAACTATCCGAGCATCGAAATGGATGGGGATAGCTCTCATTCCTAGACCCAGTTTTGTACTGTGAGATCTTTTCCATGCACCGCAATCGGTTCAGCTCTGCTGCTTAATGCAAAAGACCTTTGGGCTCTTGAGAAACGAAAGGAAGCCGGTTTGAGTAAAGGACTGGTTTCACATCTCCCCTCGTCAAGGGAAAGGCGAAACAATATTCACATCTGCTTTAAAATTTGAGCGTGTCACAGCTTTCTAGCTCTCTTGCAGCTTTTCTTTCAAGAAGCGTGATGTTGGAAGGTATTCCAGAGTGAAGCCGAGAAACGAAATCTGGAGAGTATCAGAGCATCAGAAATGCTCCCTGTCCCTGTTTACAGAGAGAGAGAAGCAGTTTCGGCCAGCTCGGCAGATTAGATGTACTCCTTTGCCTAATATGCTCTGGGTTCGGGATCGGTTTCGGAACATCATTCATGGCTTATAGGTTAAATTTCTGTTTAGGTACAGGGTTCGAATTAGATTGAGGGTTTAGGTTAGAATTTTGCTTCTGGAGTAGAGTTACAGTTTCGGTTAGAGTTAGTGTAAGTTTTCGGGTCAGGGATAGGGATAGGGATAGGTTCTAAGGTAAGGATAGGAAAAGCATTTCTTTATTTTTTAGGGTTTGGAATGTCATTCCTCTCAGTTACTGTGTCAGCTGGAAAGTCTTTCTCCCGTATGTTCTTTCTTTAAAAGAGAGAAAACAAGCCTTGGGAATGTTGCAAAGGCAGTGGAACCAGGAGCCCAGAGTCACTTATTATCGATTGTAACATCTACCCACAGAAAGGCGGAACCCGAGACCGAATTCCTCATGCATTTCTTGTAGGTTTCCAGGTCTTTTAGCCTGATAACTCTCTCTTCCAACTTTCATTTCAAGAAACCTGATGTTTACAAGCATTCAAATGAAGCTGAGAGGCAAAATCTGGAAAGACATGAGCATTTCCAAACTTTCCGGGCATCGAAATGGATGGGGATAGCTCTCATTCCTAGACCCTATTTTGTACTGTAAGATCTTTTCCATGCACCGCAATCGGTTCAGCTCTGCTGCTTAATGCAAAGACCTTTGGGCTCTAGAGAAACGAAAGGAAGGCGGTTTGAGAAAGGGACTGGTTTCACATATCCCCACGTCAAGAGAAACGCGAAACAATATTCACATCTGCTTTAAAATTTGAGCGTGTCACAGCTTTCTAGCTCTCTTGCGGCTTTTCTTTCAATCAACGTGATGTTGGAAGGTATTCCAGAGTGAAGCCGAGAAACGAAATCTGGAGAGTATCAGAGCATCAGAAATGCTCCCTGTCCCTGTTTACAGAGAGAGAAGCAGTTTCGGCCAGCTCGGCAGATTAGATGTACTCCTTTGCCTAATATGCTCTGGGTCCGGGATCGGTTTCGGAACATCATTCATGGCTTAAAGGTTAAATTTCCGTTTAGGTATAGGGTTCGAATTAGGTTTAGGTTAGAGTTAGGCTTTTGGAGTAGATTTACAGTTTCGAGTAAAAGTTAGTGTAAGGTTTGGGGTCAGGGATAGGGATAGGTTCTAAGGTAAGGATAGGAATAGCATTCTTTAGGTTTAGGGTTAGAGTTAGATTTAGTGTTAGGAATGTCATTCCTCTCAGTTACTGTGTCAGCTGGAAAGTCTTTCTCCCGTATGTTCTCTTTCTTTAAAAGAGAGGAAACAAGCCTTGGGAATGTTGCAAAGGCAGTGGAACCAGAAGCCCAGAGGCACTAATTATCGATTGTAACATCTACCCACGGAAAGGCGAAACCCGAGACCGAATTCCTCATCCATTTCTTGTAGGTTTCCAGGTCTTTTAGCCTGATAACTCTCTCTTCCAACTTTCATTTCAAGAAACCTGATGTTTACAAGCATTCAAATGAAGCTGAGAGGCAAAATATGGAAAGACATGAGCATTTCCAAACTTTCCGGGCATCGAAATGGATGGGGATAGCTCTCATTCCTAGACCCTATTTTGTACTGTAAGATCTTTTCCATGCACCGCAATCGGTTCAGCTCTGCTGCTTAATGCAAAGACCTTTGGGCTCTAGAGAAACGAAAGGAAGGCGGTTTGAGAAAGGGACTGGTTTCACATATCCCCACGTCAAGAGAAACGCGAAACAATATTCACATCTGCTTTAAAATTTGAGCGTGTCACAGCTTTCTAGCTCTCTTGCGGCTTTTCTTTCAATCAACGTGATGTTGGAAGGTATTCCAGAGTGAAGCCGAGAAACGAAATCTGGAGAGTATCAGAGCATCAGAAATGCTCCCTGTCCCTGTTTACAGAGAGAGAAGCAGTTTCGGCCAGCTCGGCAGATTAGATGTACTCCTTTGCGAAACATGCTCTGGGTTCGGGATCGGTTTCGGAACATCATTCATGGCTTAAAGGTTAAATTTCCGTTTAGGTATAGGGTTCGAATTAGGTTTAGGTTAGAGTTAGGCTTTTGGAGTAGATTTACAGTTTCGAGTAAAAGTTAGTGTAAGGTTTGGGGTCAGGGATAGGGATAGGTTCTAAGGTAAGGATAGGAATAGCATTCTTTAGGTTTAGGGTTAGAGTTAGATTTAGGGTTAGGAATGTCATTCCTCTCAGTTACTGTGTCAGCTGGAAAGTCTTTCTCCCTTCTGTTCTCTTTCTTTAAAAGAGAGAAAACAAGCCTTGGGAATGTTGCAAAGGCAGTGGAACCAGGAGCCCAGAGGCACTAATTATCGATTGTAACATCTACCCACGGAAAGGCGAAACCCAAGACCGAATTCCTCATCCATTTCTTGGATGTTTCCAGGTCTTTTAGCCTGATAACTCTCTCTTCCAACTTTCATTTCAAGAAACCTGATGTTTACAAGCATTCAAATGAAGCTGAGAGGCAAAATATGGAAAGACATGAGCATTTCCAAACTTTCCGGGCATCGAAATGGATGGGGATAGCTCTCATTCCTAGACCCAATTTTGTACTGTGAGATCTTTTCCAAAACGCAAAGAGTGGCCACTGAAAACTTTGGCTGGCCCTAACCCTCACATGGAACCCTATCCACAGCACCACAGACAGTCGGTCTACGGGTTTCCGTTTCACCACAAACCTTGAATCTACTAGCCCGAAGCGGCTGTTTTCCTTAAAGGCTGAATGGGATCACAAAAGTCCTAACGGTTGGGACGGGCACACAAACGCAAAGAGTGACCACTGAAAACTTTGGCTGGCCCTAACCCTCACATGGAATCCTAACCACAGCACCACCAACAGTCCGCCTACCGGTTTGCGTTTTACCACAAACCTTGAATCTACCAGCCCAAAGCGGCCGTTTTCCCGGATCAATGAATGGAGTCACCAAAAGTCCGAACAGTCTTGACTGGCAAACAAAGGCAAAGAGTGGCCACTGAAAACTTTGGCTGGCCGTAACCCTCGCATTGAATCCTACCCTCAGCACCACCAACAGTCGGCCTATGGGTTTGCGTTTTACCACGAAGAAATACGGAAATTCACCAGAGCATGCAAATCCTTTGAGAAAAAATTAATACAGTCGAAACTGTGGAGAGATTCTTTTGTATTTGTGTTCATGTCTTTCTGTAAATTGATGCAATATACATCAAGTCAAATACTCACTTTGGCAGCATGGAGCATGTAGAGCACTTGCTTTTGAGCAAGCTTAGCTGGCAGCTTATTGAGTCAATGACTGCATAAAGTTGTCAAATCGGGAGGCTAAGTAAACAAAGTACAGATCTGATTTCTATTCAGGTTAAATGGTAAAATAGGGAAGGGTCGATTATACTGAGCCTAGTGGGGTTTTTTTACTAATTTTCTTAATTTTTTAAAAGTTAATTAGAATATGCTGAGAGATCCCTTTGCAGTCTTTGAAAAAGTCTGTATGCAAAGATCTACAAATCCTCTTTCCAGACGGGAATAAACAGTTTCTCTGACAGTGCAAAGACTTTGCTTTCTTCCAGATTCAAAGTGTCATACGAGTCTATTGAGAATCAAGTACATAAAGTTTATCTACACTGGAAGGTAGAGCACTTTAGCTGTACCTCAGCCTTTTCTGGCTACTGCTGTGTTATTTTTGGCTGATCCAGTGAAGAGAAAGTACGGAGAAGCATTGGTTCTCAACATTGGAGATGGTTGTGGCCTGCTGAAACACCCTTCTGCACAATGCCTGATTTGGACTAAATCAGTTATTCCTGGCAATGAGATCAGTACATTGTGATGCATGGAGCTCAGATTTGGCCACACGTGGCAGGTTTAGAGTGAGGTGCTGCAGGTTTAAAGCTGCCTTGAATATATCTTCATTAACTGAACCTCACAGTGACTGGAATTAATCCGTGACCAGACACTGGCACCGGCATCTGAGCTAATCGGTTGGTAGTCCTTAGGTAATCAGTCTCCATTATAGTTAGCAGAGAAATATGAGCAGTTGCAGAGCACAATTTATTTTACGCTTAAAGTAGGCATTGGAGATAGGTGAGAAAGCACCCAAGTTGTGAGAATCTACCTTGAGGAATTCTCAAGGTATGTCAGACAGATCTTCCCTTCCAGGATGCAGATGAATGTGCTTAGGGTAGTAGCTGGCCTGAAATCTCCAAGAGGGTAAGCATCTTAGTAATTTAAGGGTCAGTGAAAGACACTTCTCTGTTTCTATTAAGGAAGTTAGTTTTCCTCAGTGGACAAAGCACTAGGTCATCTGTTAGAATGTATAACCTGCAGTGCATCAAATCCATTGGCACTGGCAGTTGAGAAGGCATCACAAAGATCAATATTTAGGTGAGGGGAAGAGCTGTTTAAATCACACTGTCTCAGACTCCTCAAATGTCATTAACTAACGCACAGGTGCAAATCAGCTTTCTATAGTCAAGTAAGACTGAACAGAGGAGATTTGTTATTAACTTACTAATACACAACCTTTTTTACTATTATCATAAGCACTGGTGTAGTCTCACCTCGACAATAAGTGCAGTTTAAAATGCAATTCAAAATGGATGTTAAGGTCCTTGAATGTGTCCAGAGTAGGAGGGCAAAAGAAGTGGATATGCAAATCTTTTGAGCTTAGTTATTTAGAGCGCAAGGAAATGAATTTCAGTGGAAATATACTTAAAAGTAGGAAGTTCTAAATTTCAGCTGATGATAACTTCACTACCCTTGTTTAAATTTCTAGCAGTAAAAAAATAGCATTGATTGAAGATTCTCTAAAACATATACTTATTCTGGTTTTTCCCTACTCAGGAAGCAGTTCTAAGTAGAGTTTTTCCTAATTACTTCAAGTAGCTTTATCGAATCACAGACTCCGCCAAGTTGGAAAGGACCTCTGAGGTCATCAATTTCAACCCTTAATCCAATCCACTATTGCTGTTGTCACCATACCATGGCACTGAATGCCACATCCAGTCTCTTTTTTTTTTTAATGTACAGGGATGGAAAATCCACCACCTCCCTTGGCTGCCCATTCCACCATGGAATGTGCTTCTCTTCTTGACTATATATGAAGTCTTAAATGATTAACCTGAGCTTTAGGTGCCTAACCTATTCTGGGTTTTCCCTGCTCAGGAAGCAGTAGAGTTTTTCCTCTATTTTTCAGATCATAACACTTAGGGTTATGGTTAGGGTTAGGGATAGGGTTAGGGCTATGCTTAGCGTTAGGGTTAGTGTTAAGTGTTAGGAGTTAGGATTAAGTGTTACCGTTAGTTTTTACTCGTTATTATTGTTAGTTACTTTGCTGTTAAATTATAATACTATTTTAAGATTACCAAATAAACCAGTTTCATTCCTAGTCAGGGAGTGATTAAGCCTGCAAGATCCTTCTCAGAATGATTACTATGATGCTGAAGATACAGCAGTGCAGTTGGGCAAATAAAGATCATTTAAGACTTCATATATAGTTATAGAGAATCTTCAATCAACGCTATTTTTTTACTGCTAGAAATGTAAAAAAGGCTAGTGAACTTATCATCAGCAGAAATATAGAACTTCCTACTTTTAACTATATTTCCACTGAAATTAATTTCCTTGCACTCTAAATAACTAAGCCCAAAAAATTTGCATATCCACTTCCAAACTATCCGGGCATCGAAATGGATGGGGATAGCTCTCATTCCTAGACCCAGTTTTGTACTGTGAGATCTTTTCCATGCACCGCAATCGGTTCAGCTCTGCTGCTTAATGCAAAAGACCTTTGGGCTCTTGAGAAACGAAAGGAAGCCGGTTTGAGTAAAGGACTGGTTTCACATCTCCCCTCGTCAAGGGAAAGGCGAAACAATATTCACATCTGCTTTAAAATTTGAGCGTGTCACAGCTTTCTAGCTCTCTTGCAGCTTTTCTTTCAAGAAGCGTGATGTTGGAAGGTATTCCAGAGTGAAGCCGAGAAACGAAATCTGGAGAGTATCAGAGCATCAGAAATGCTCCCTGTCCCTGTTTACAGAGAGAGAGAAGCAGTTTCGGCCAGCTCGGCAGATTAGATGTACTCCTTTGCCTAATATGCTCTGGGTTCGGGATCGGTTTCGGAACATCATTCATGGCTTATAGGTTAAATTTCTGTTTAGGTACAGGGTTCGAATTAGATTGAGGGTTTAGGTTAGAATTTTGCTTCTGGAGTAGAGTTACAGTTTCGGGTTAGAGTTAGTGTAAGTTTTCGGGTCAGGGATAGGGATAGGGATAGGTTCTAAGGTAAGGATAGGAAAAGCATTTCTTTATTTTTTAGGGTTTGGAATGTCATTCCTCTCAGTTACTGTGTCAGCTGGAAAGTCTTTCTCCCGTATGTTCTTTCTTTAAAAGAGAGAAAACAAGCCTTGGGAATGTTGCAAAGGCAGTGGAACCAGGAGCCCAGAGTCACTTATTATCGATTGTAACATCTACCCACAGAAAGGCGGAACCCGAGACCGAATTCCTCATGCATTTCTTGTAGGTTTCCAGGTCTTTTAGCCTGATAACTCTCTCTTCCAACTTTCATTTCAAGAAACCTGATGTTTACAAGCATTCAAATGAAGCTGAGAGGCAAAATCTGGAAAGACATGAGCATTTCCAAACTTTCCGGGCATCGAAATGGATGGGGATAGCTCTCATTCCTAGACCCTATTTTGTACTGTAAGATCTTTTCCATGCACCGCAATCGGTTCAGCTCTGCTGCTTAATGCAAAGACCTTTGGGCTCTAGAGAAACGAAAGGAAGGCGGTTTGAGAAAGGGACTGGTTTCACATATCCCCACGTCAAGAGAAACGCGAAACAATATTCACATCTGCTTTAAAATTTGAGCGTGTCACAGCTTTCTAGCTCTCTTGCAGCTTTTCTTTCAATCAACGTGATGTTGGATGGTATTCCAGAGTGAAGCCGAGAAACGAAATCTGGAGAGTATCAGAGCATCAGAAATGCTCCCTTTCCCTGTTTACAGAGAGAGAAGCAGTTTCGGCCAGCTCGGCAGATTAGATGTACTCCTTTGCCTAATATGCTCTGGGTTCGGGATCGGTTTCGGAACATCATTCATGGCTTAAAGGTTAAATTTCCGTTTAGGTATAGGGTTCGAATTAGGTTTAGGTTAGAGTTAGGCTTTTGGAGTAGATTTACAGTTTCGGATTAGAGTTAGTGTACGGTTTCGGGTCAGGGATAGGTTCTAAGGTAAGGATAGGAATAGCATTCTTTAGGTTTAGGGTTTGATTTAGATTTGTTCGGACTTTTGGGAGTCTATTCAGCGATCCGGAAAAACAGCAGTTTCGGGCTGGTAGATTGGAGGTTTGTGGTAAAACCCAAACTCGTAGGATAACTGTTGGCAGGGCTGAGGATAGGGTTTATGTGAAGGTTTGGGCCAGCCAACGTTTTCAGCGTTTGAATTTCTTTGCTAATCCATAATATTCGGACTTTTGGGTCTCCATTCATCGATCCCACTCTTTGCGTTTGTTTTCCAGTCCCAAACGACTTTTGGGACCCCATTCAGCCATCCGGGAAAACGGCCTCTTCCCGTTGGTAGATTCAAGGCTTGTGGTAAAATGCAAACTCGTCGGCCGACTGTTGGTGGAGGTGTCGGGGGGGTTCCATGTGAAGGTTCGGGCCAGCCAAAGTTTTCATTGGCCACTATTTGCGTCTGTTTGCCAGTCCCAACCGTTCGGACTTCTAAAACCCCATTCTGCGATCTGGGAAAATTGCCGCTTCGGGCTGGTAGATTGAAGGTTTGTGGTAAAACGCAAATTGGTAGAACTACTGTTTGTGGTGCTGTGGATAGGGTTCCATGCGAGGGCTAGGGCCAGCCAAAGGTTTCGGAAGCCACTCGTTGCGTTTTTTCACCAGGCCTGACCCTTCGGACTTTTGGGACCCCATTCTGTGATCCAGGAAAACAGCTGCTTCGGGTTTGTAGATTCAAGGTTTGTGGTAAAATGCAAAACTGTAGACCGACAGCTGGTGGTGCTGAAGGTACGGTGCCATGTGAGTACAAGGGCCAGCCAGACGTTGAAGTGGTCACTCTTTGCATTTGGTTGCCAGTCCCGACCGTTCGGACTTTTGGGACCCCATTTAGCGATAGGAGAAAATGGCCTCTTCGGGCTGGTAGATTCAATGTTTGTGGTAAAACGCAAACCTGTAGGCCGACTGTTGGTGGTGCTGTGGGTAGGGTTCCATGTGAGGGTTAGGGCCTGCCAAAATCTTCAGTGGTCACTCTTTGCATTTGGTTGCCAGTCCCGACCGTTCGGACTTTTGGGACCCCATTCAGCGATAGAAGAAAATGGCCGCTTCGGGCTGGTAGATTCAAGGTTTGTGGTAAAACGCAAACCCATAGGCTGACTGTTGGTGGTGCTGTGGGTAGGGTTCCAGGTGAGGGTTAGGGCCAGCCAAAGGTTTCAGTGGTCACTCTTTGCATTTGTTTGTCAGTCCCGACCATTGGGACTTTTGGGACCCCGTTCAGCGATAGGACAAAATGGCCGCTTCGGGCTGGTAGATTCAAGGGTTGTGTTAAAACACAAACCTGTAGGCTGACTGTTGGTGGTGCTGTGGGTACGGTGCCATGTGAGGGTTAGGGCCAGCCAGAGGTTACAGTGGTCACTCTTTGCATTTGGTTGCCAGTCCCGACCGTTCGGACTTCTGGGACCCCATTCAGCGATAGGGGAAAATGGCCGCTTCGGTCTGGTAGATTAGAGGTTTGTGGTAAAACGCAAACCCGTAGGCTGACTGTTGGTGGTGCTGTGGGTAGGGTTCCATGTGAGGGTTAGGGCCAGCCAAAGGTTTCAGTGGTCACCCTTTGCATTTGGTTACGAGTCCCGACCGTTCGGACTTCTGGGACCCCATTCAGCGATAGGGGAAAATGGCCGCTTCGGGCTGGTAGATTCAAGGTTTGTGGTAAAACGCACACCCGTCGGCCGACTGTTGGTGGTGGTGTTGTAGGGTTCCATGTGAGGGTTAGGGCCAGCCAAAGTTTTCAGTGGTCACTCTTTGCGTTTGGTTGCCAGTCCCGACCGTTCGGACTTTTGGGACCCCATTCAGCGATGTAATAAAATGGCCGCTTCGGGCTGGTAGAATCAAGGTTTGTGGTAAAACGCAAACCTGTAGGCCGACTGTTGGTGGTGCTGTGGGTAGGGTGCCATGTGAGGGTTAGGGCCAGCCAGAGGTGTCAGTGGTCACCCTTTGCATTTGGTTGCCAGTCCCGACAGTTCGAACTTTTAGGACCCCATTCAGAGATACAAGAAAAAGGCTGCATTGGGCTGGTAGATTCATGGTTTGTGGTAAAACGCACACCCATAGGCTGACAGTTGGTGGTGCTGTGGGTAGGGTTCCATGTGAGGGCTAGGGCCAGCCAAAGGTTTCAGTGGTCACTCTTTGCATTTGTTTGCCAGACCCGACCGTTCAGACTTTTGGGAACCCATTCAGCGATAGGAGAAAATGGCCGCCTCGGGCTGGTAGATTCAGTGTTTGTAGTAAAACGCACACCCGTCGGCCGACTGTTGGTGGTGGTGTTGTAGGGTTCCATGTGAGGGTTAGGGCCAGCCAAAGTTTTCAGTGGTCACTCTTTGCATTTGGTTGCCAGTCCCGACCGTTCGGACTTTTGGGACCCCATTCAGCGATACGAGAAAATGGCCGCTTCGGGCTGGTAGATTCAAGGTTTGTGGTAAAACGCAAACCTGTAGGCCGACTGTTGGTGGTGCTGAAGGTACGGTGCCATGTGAGGGTTAGGGCCAGCCAGAGGTGTCAGTGGTCACTCTTTGCATTTGTTTGCCAGACCCGACCGTTCAGACTTTTGGGACCCCATTCAGCGATAGGAGAAAATGGCCGCCTCGGGCTGGTAGATTCAGTGTTTGTAGTAAAACGCACACCCGTCGGCCGACTGTTGGTGGTGGTGTTGTAGGGTTCCATGTGAGGGTTAGGGCCAGCCAAAGTTTTCAGTGGTCACTCTTTGCATTTGGTTGCCAGTCCCGACCGTTCGGACTTTTGGGACCCCATTCAGCGATACAAGAAAATGGCCGCTTCGGGCTGGTAGATTTGAGGTTTGTGGTAAAACGCAAACGTGTAGGCCGACAGTTCGTGGTTCTGTGGGTAAGGTGCCATGTGAGGGTTAGGGCCAGCCAGAGGTGTCAGTGGTCACTCTTTGCATTTGGTTGCCAGTCCCGACCTTTCGGACTTCTGGGAGCCCATTCAGCGATAGGGGAAAATGGCCGCTTCGGGCTGGTAGATTCAAGGTTTGTGGTAAAATGCAAACTCGTCGGCCGACTGTTGGTGGAGGTGTCGGGGGGGTTCCATGTGAAGGTTCGGGCCAGCCAAAGTTTTCATTGGCCACTATTTGCGTCTGTTTGCCAGTCCCAACCGTTCGGACTTCTAAAACCCCATTCTGCGATCTGGGAAAATTGCCGCTTCGGGCTGGTAGATTGAAGGTTTGTGGTAAAACGCAAATTGGTAGAACTACTGTTTGTGGTGCTGTGGATAGGGTTCCATGCGAGGGCTAGGGCCAGCCAAAGGTTTCGGAAGCCACTCGTTGCGTTTTTTCACCAGGCCTGACCCTTCGGACTTTTGGGACCCCATTCTGTGATCCAGGAAAACAGCTGCTTCGGGTTTGTAGATTCAAGGTTTGTGGTAAAATGCAAAACTGTAGACCGACAGCTGGTGGTGCTGAAGGTACGGTGCCATGTGAGTACAAGGGCCAGCCAGACGTTGAAGTGGTCACTCTTTGCATTTGGTTGCCAGTCCCGACCGTTCGGACTTTTGGGACCCCATTTAGCGATAGGAGAAAATGGCCTCTTCGGGCTGGTAGATTCAATGTTTGTGGTAAAACGCAAACCTGTAGGCCGACTGTTGGTGGTGCTGTGGGTAGGGTTCCATGTGAGGGTTAGGGCCTGCCAAAATCTTCAGTGGTCACTCTTTGCATTTGGTTGCCAGTCCCGACCGTTCGGACTTTTGGGACCCCATTCAGCGATAGAAGAAAATGGCCGCTTCGGGCTGGTAGATTCAAGGTTTGTGGTAAAACGCAAACCCATAGGCTGACTGTTGGTGGTGCTGTGGGTAGGGTTCCAGGTGAGGGTTAGGGCCAGCCAAAGTTTTCAGTGGTCACTCTTTGCATTTGTTTGTCAGTCCCGACCATTGGGACTTTTGGGACCCCGTTCAGCGATAGGACAAAATGGCCGCTTCGGGCTGGTAGATTCAAGGGTTGTGGTAAAACACAAACCTGTAGGCTGACTGTTGGTGGTGCTGTGGGTACGGTGCCATGTGAGGGTTAGGGCCAGCCAGAGGTTACAGTGGTCACTCTTTGCATTTGGTTGCCAGTCCCGACCGTTCGGACTTCTGGGACCCCATTCAGCGATAGGGGAAAATGGCCGCTTCGGTCTGGTAGATTAGAGGTTTGTGGTAAAACGCAAACCCGTAGGCTGACTGTTGGTGGTGCTGTGGGTAGGGTTCCATGTGAGGGTTAGGGCCAGCCAAAGGTTTCAGTGGTCACCCTTTGCATTTGGTTACGAGTCCCGACCGTTCGGACTTCTGGGACCCCATTCAGCGATAGGGGAAAATGGCCGCTTCGGGCTGGTAGATTCAAGGTTTGTGGTAAAACGCACACCCGTCGGCCGACTGTTGGTGGTGGTGTTGTAGGGTTCCATGTGAGGGTTAGGGCCAGCCAAAGTTTTCAGTGGTCACTCTTTGCGTTTGGTTGCCAGTCCCGACCGTTCGGACTTTTGGGACCCCATTCAGCGATGTAATAAAATGGCCGCTTCGGGCTGGTAGAATCAAGGTTTGTGGTAAAACGCAAACCTGTAGGCCGACTGTTGGTGGTGCTGTGGGTAGGGTGCCATGTGAGGGTTAGGGCCAGCCAGAGGTGTCAGTGGTCACTCTTTGCATTTGGTTGCCAGTCCCGACAGTTCGAACTTTTAGGACCCCATTCAGAGATACAAGAAAAAGGCTGCATTGGGCTGGTAGATTCATGGTTTGTGGTAAAACGCACACCCATAGGCTGACAGTTGGTGGTGCTGTGGGTAGGGTGCCATGTGAGGGTTAGGGCCAGCCAGAGGTTTCAGTGGTCACTCTTTGCATTTGTTTGCCAGACCCGACCGTTCGGACTTCTGGGACCCCATTCAGTGATAGGAGAAAATGGCTGCTTCGGGCTGGTAGACTCAAGGTTTGTGGTAAAACGCAAACCCTTAGTCCGAAGGTTGGTGGTTGTGTGGGTAGGGTTCCATGTGAGGGTTAGGGCCAGCCAAAGTTTTCAGTGGTCACTCTTTGCATTTGGTTGCCAGTCCCGACCGTTCGGACTTCTGGGACCCCATTCAGCGATGCAATAAAATGGCCGCTTCGGGCTGGTAGAATCAACGTTTGTGGTAAAACGCACACCCGTAGGCCGACTGTTGGTGGTGGTGCTGGTAGGGTTCCATGTGAGGGCTAGGGCCAGCCAAAGGTTTCAGTGGTCACTCTTTGCATTTGTTTGCCAGACCCGACCGTTCAGACTTTTGGGAACCCATTCAGCGATAGGAGAAAATGGCCGCCTCGGGCTGGTAGATTCAGTGTTTGTAGTAAAACGCACACCCGTCGGCCGACTGTTGGTGGTGGTGTTGTAGGGTTCCATGTGAGGGTTAGGGCCAGCCAAAGTTTTCAGTGGTCACTCTTTGCATTTGGTTGCCAGTCCCGACCGTTTTGACTTTTGGGACCCCATTCAGCGATACGAGAAAATGGCCGCTTCGGGCTGGTAGATTCAAGGTTTGTGGTAAAACGCAAACCTGTAGGCCGACTGTTGGTGGTGCTGAAGGTACGGTGCCATGTGAGGGTTAGGGCCAGCCAGAGGTGTCAGTGGTCACTCTTTGCATTTGTTTGCCAGACCCGACCGTTCAGACTTTTGGGACCCCATTCAGCGATAGGAGAAAATGGCCGCCTCGGGCTGGTAGATTCAGTGTTTGTAGTAAAACGCACACCCGTCGGCCGACTGTTGGTGGTGGTGTTGTAGGGTTCCATGTGAGGGTTAGGGCCAGCCAAAGTTTTCAGTGGTCACTCTTTGCATTTGGTTGCCAGTCCCGACCGTTCGGACCTTTGGGACCCCATTCAGCGATAGGAGAAAATGGCCTCTTCGGGCTGGTAGATTCAATGTTTGTGGTAAAACGCAAACCTGTAGGCCGACTGTTGGTGGTGCTGTGGGTAGGGTTCCATGTGAGGGTTAGGGCCTGCCAAAATCTTCAGTGGTCACTCTTTGCATTTGGTTGCCAGTCCCGACCGTTCGGACTTTTGGGACCCCATTCAGCGATAGGAGAAAATGGCCGCTTCGGGCTGGTAGATTCAAGGTTTGTGGTAAAACGCAAACCCATAGGCCGACTGTTGGTGGTGCTGTGGGTAGGGTTCCATGTGAGGGATAGAGCCAGCCAAAGGTTTCAGTGGTCACTCTTTGCATTTGTTTGTCAGTCCCGACCATTGGGACTTTTGGGACCCCATTCAGCGATAGGAGAAAATGGCCGCTTCGGGCTGGTAGATTCAAGGGTTGTGGTAAAACACAAACCTGTAGGCTGACTGTTGGTGGTGCTGTGGGTACGGTGCCATGTGAGGGTTAGGGCCAGCCAGAGGTTACAGTGGTCACTCTTTGCATTTGGTTGCCAGTCCCGACCGTTCGGACTTCTGGGACCCCATTCAGCGATAGGGGAAAATGGCCGCTTCGGGCTGGTAGATTCAAGGTTTGTGGTAAAACGCAAACCCGTCAGCCGACTGTTGGTGGTGCTGTGGGTAGGGTGCCATGTGAGGGTTAGGGCCAGCCAAAATTTTCAGTGGTCACTCTTTGCATTTGGTTGCCAGTCCCGACCGTTCGGACCTTTGGGACCCCATTCAGCGATAGGAGAAAATGGCCGCTTCGGTCCGGTAGATTAGAGGTTTGTGGTAAAACGCAAACCCGTAGGCTGACTGTTGGTGGTGCTGTGGGTAGGGTTCCATGTGAGGGTTAGGGACAGCCAAAAGTTTCAGTGGTCACCCTTTGCATTTGGTTACGAGTCCCGACCGTTCGGACTTCTGGGAGCCCATTCAGCGATAGGGGAAAATGGCCGCTTCGGGCTGGTAGATTCAAGGTTTGTGGTAAAACGCACACCCATAGGCCGACTGTTGGTGGTGGTGCTGGTAGGGTTCCATGTGAGGGTTAGGGCCAGCCAAAGGTTTCAGTGGTCACTCTTTGCGTTTGGTTGCCAGTCCCGACCGTTCGGACTTTTGGGACCCCATTCAGCGATGTAATAAAATGGCCGCTTCGGGCTGGTAGAATCAAGGTTTGTGGTAAAACGCAAACCTGTAGGCCGACTGTTGGTGGTGCTGTGGGTAGGGTGCCATGTGAGGGTTAGGGCCAGCCAGAGGTGTCAGTGGTCACTCTTTGCATTTGGTTGCCAGTCCCGACAGTTCGAACTTTTAGGACCCCATTCAGTGATAGGAGAAAATGGCTGCTTCGGGCTGGTAGACTCAAGGTTTGTGGTAAAACGCAAACCCTTAGTCCGAAGGTTGGTGGTTGTGTGGGTAGGGTTCCATGTGAGGCTTAGGGCCAGCCAAAGTTTTCAGTGGTCACTCTTTGCATTTGGTTGCCAGTCCCGACCGTTCGGACTTCTGGGACCCCATTCAGCGATGCAATAAAATGGCCGCTTCGGGCTGGTAGAATCAACGTTTGTGGTAAAACGCACACCCGTAGGCCGACTGTTGGTGGTGGTGCTGGTAGGGTTCCATGTGAGGGCTAGGGCCAGCCAAAGGTTTCAGTGGTCATTCTTTGCATTTGTTTGCCAGACCCGACCGTTCAGACTTTTGGGACCCCATTCAGCGATAGGAGAAAATGGCCGCCTCGGGCTGGTAGATTCAGTGTTTGTAGTAAAACGCACACCCGTCGGCCGACTGTTGGTGGTGGTGTTGTAGGGTTCCATGTGAGGGTTAGGGCCAGCCAAAGTTTTCAGTGGTCACTCTTTGCATTTGGTTGCCAGTCCCGACCGTTCGGACTTTTGGGACCCCATTCAGCGATACAAGAAAATGGCCGCTTCGGGCTGGTAGATTTGAGGTTTGTGGTAAAACGCAAACGTGTAGGCCGACAGTTCGTGGTTCTGTGGGTAAGGTGCCATGTGAGGGTTAGGGCCAGCCAGAGGTGTCAGTGGTCACTCTTTGCATTTGTTTGCCAGACCCGACCGTTCAGACTTTTGGGACCCCATTCAGCGATAGGAGAAAATGGCCGCCTCGGGCTGGTAGATTCAGTGTTTGTAGTAAAACGCACACCCGTCGGCCGACTGTTGGTGGTGGTGTTGTAGGGTTCCATGTGAGGGTTAGGGCCAGCCAAAGTTTTCAGTGGTCACTCTTTGCATTTGGTTGCCAGTCCCGACCGTTCGGACTTTTGGGACCCCATTCAGCGATACGAGAAAATGGCCGCTTCGGGCTGGTAGATTTGAGGTTTGTGGTAAAACGCAAACGTGTAGGCCGACAGTTCGTGGTTCTGTGGGTAAGGTGCCATGTGAGGGTTAGGGCCAGCCAGAGGTGTCAGTGGTCACTCTTTGCATTTGGTTGCCAGTCCCGACCTTTCGGACTTCTGGGAGCCCATTCAGCGATAGGGGAAAATGGCCGCTTCGGGCTGGTAGATTCAAGGTTTGTGGTAAAACGCAAACCCGTACGCCAACTGTTGGTGGTGCTTTGGGTAGGGTTCTATGTGAGGGTTAGGGCCAGCAAAAGTTTTCAGTGGTCATTCTTTGCATTAGGTTTCCAGTCCCGACCATTCGGACTTTTGGGAGCTTATTCAGCAATAGGGGAAGAGGGCCGCTTCAGGCTGGTAGATTCAAGGATTGTGGTAAAACGCACACCCATAGGCCAACAGTTGGTGGTGCTGTGGGTAGGGTGCCATGTGAGGGTTAGGGCCTGCCAAAGGTTTCAGTGGTCACTCTTTGCATTTGGTTGCCAGTCCCAACCGTTCAGACTTTTGGGACCCCATTCAGCGATAGGAGAAAATGGCCGCTTCGGGCTGGTAGATTAAATGTTTGTGGTAAAACGCAAACCCGTCGGCTGACTTTTGGTGGTGGTGTGGGTAGGGTTCCATGTGAGGGATAGAGCCAGCCAAAGGTTTCAGTGGTCACTCTTTGCACTTGTTTGCCAGTCCCAACCGTTCGGACATTTCGGACCCCATTCAGTGATACAATAAAATGGCCGCTTCGGGCTGGTAGATTCAAGGTTTGTGGTAAAACGCAAACCTGTAGGCAGACAGTTGGTGGTTCTGTGGGTACGGTGCCATGTGAGGGCTAGGGCCAGCCAAAGTTTTCAGTGGTCACTCTTTGCATTTGTTTGCCAGTCCCGACCGTTCGGACCTTTTTGACCCCATTCGCGATACAATAAAATGGCCGCTTCAGGCTGGTAGACTCAAGGTTTGTGGTAAAACGCAAACCCGTCAGCCGACTGTTGGTGGTGCTGTGGGTAGGGTTCCATGTGAGGGTTAGGGCCAGCCAAAATTTTCAGTGGTCACTCTTTGCATTTGTTTGCCAGTCCCGACCGTTCGGACCTTTGGGACCCCATTCAGCGATAGTAGAAAATGGCCGCTTCGGGCTGGTAGATTCAAGGTTTGTGGTAAAACGCAAACCTTTAGGCCGACTGTTGGTGGTGCTGTGGGTAGGGTGCCATGTGAGGGTTAGGGCCAGCCAAAGGTTTCAGTGGTCACTCTTTGCATTTGGTTGCCAGTCCCGACCGTTCGAACTTTTGGGACCCCATTCAGCGATAGGGGAAAATGGCCGCTTCGGGCTGGTAGATTCAAGGTTTGTGGTAAAACGCAAACCCGTCAGCCGACTGTTGGTGGTGCTGTGGGTAGGGTTCCATGTGAGGGTTAGGGCCAGCCAAAATTTTCAGTGGTCACTCTTTGCATTTGGTTGCCAGTCCCGACCGTTCGGACCTTTGGGACCCCATTCAGCGATACGGGAAAATGGCCGCTTCGGGCTGGTCGATTCAATGTTTGTGGTAAAACTCAAACCCGTAGGCCGACTGTTGGTGGTGCTGTGGGTAGGGTTCCATGTGAGGGCTAGGGCCAGCCAAAGTTTTCAGTGGTCACTCTTTGCATTTGGTTGCCAGTCCCAACCGTTCGGACTTTTAGGACCCCATTCAGAGATACAAGAAAAAGGCTGCATTGGGCTCCTAGATTCATGGTTTGTGGGAAAACGCACACCCGTAGGCCGACTGTTGGTCTTGCTGTGGGTAGGGTTCCATGTGAGGCTTAGGGCCAGCCACAGTTTTCAGTGGTCACTCTTTGCATTTGGTTGCCAGTCCCAACCGTTCGGACTTTTGGGACCCCATTCAGCGATGCAATAAAATGGCCGCTTCGGGCTGGTAGATTCAAGGTTTGTGGTAAAACGCAAACCTGTACGCCGACTGTTGGTGGTGCTTTGGGTAGGGTTCCATTTGAGGCTTAGGACCACCCAAAGTTTTCAGTGGTCACTCTTTGCATTTGGTTGCCAGTCCCGACCGTTCGAACTTTTGGGAGCCTATTCAGCGCTAGGGGAAGAGGGACACTTCAGGCTGGTAGATTCAAGGTTTGTGGTAAAACGCAAACCCGTAGGCCGACTGTTGGTGGTGGTGCTGGTAGGGTTCCATGTGAGGGTTAGGGCCAGCCAAAGGTTTCAGTGGTCACTCTTTGCATTTGTTTGTCAGTCCCGACCGTTCGGACTTCTGGGACCCCAATTCAGCGATAGGAGAAAATGGCCGCTTCGGGCTGGTAGATTCAAGGTTTCTGGTAAAACGCAAAGCCGTAGGCCGACTGTTGGTGGTGCTGTGGGTAGGGTTCCATGTGAGGGTTAGAGCCAGCCAAAGTTTTCAGTGGTCACTCTTTGCATTTGTTTGCTAGTCCCGACCGTTCAGACTTTTGGGACCCCATTCAGCGATAGGGGAAAATGGCCGCTTTGGGCTGGTAGATTCAAGGTTTGTGGTAAAACACAAACCCATAGGCCGACTGTTAGTGGTGCTGTGGGTTGGGTTCCATGTGAGGGTTAGGGCCAGCCAAAGGTTTCAGTGGTCACTCTTTGCATTTGGTTGCCAGTCCCGACCGTTCGAACTTTTGGGAGCCCATTCATCAATAGGGGAAAATGTCCGCTTCGGGCTGGTAGATTCAAGGTTTGTGGTAAAACACAAACCCGTAGGCCGACTGTTGGTGGTGCTGTGGGTAGGGTTCCATGTGAGGCTTAGGGCCAGCCACAGTTTTCAGTGGTAACTCTTTGCCTTTGTTTGCCAGTACCGACCGTTCGGACTTTGAATTGATTTTGTACTGGGACCTCTTCAGACTGGAACAATCCTTGTGTTCACAGGGGCGAGTCTGTCCTCTCGGGTCAGTTACTTTCTAGCTCTCGAACTGGAGTTAGAAATAAATCAGTCTGGTTTCTCCTCTGAGGTTCTATTTGCTGTGATTAAGGGCTGTGTGGTGCTTCCAGTTTTCCCAGCCCAGCAGTCACCCTCCTTATGCCAAGGCAAAGGGATGTGTCCACTGTGCCAGACCCCAGAGCCCCTTTTGGGGGTCAGCTACCATGGGGAGCAGGGCTTGGCGTGATGGAGTTAAGTCCTGTATGGTGGGGGGAACAGTGCTCTTCCAGCCTGGCTGAGCTGGCCTTGGATAGGAAAAAGGTGTTTCCTGTGAATCTGCTGACACAAAGCTCCTGGGGAGACAGCAGTTTAAAGGCCAGCCTGGGGCAGTCCATGTCCCCACAGGGGATGTGGGGTCTCCACTTCTCAACCTCTGCCAGGGGTTGGCAGCACCATGGGGCAGCTCATGACACCTCATGTGGGTTGGGGGGACACTTTCTAAAACAGCTTTGGGGGTGATGGAGGATGGCACAGGATGACCATGGGTGAATGCCAACCCCTGCATGGCTGCTCCAAGCCCCTGGACACCCATTTCTGCTGCCAGGGTGACAATAAGGCCCCAAAATAGCCCATGGGGTGACAATCCCTGCCTTCCCCCCTCCCCGCCACACCTCTTGTGTCTGGATTGGGGCACCTCCTCCCGCATTTCCTCAGGAAGAAACCCAAGGCTGCCTGGAGGAAGAGGCCGCATTGTGGGAGGGACAGGACGGGACGGACGGGACAGACGGACGCTGGTGCGGTAGCTGCGCTGGTGGGGAGCTGCTGGGACCTCACATCCCACCAGGATGGGGAGCACCTGGCCCATCCTCTGCCTCCAGCTGTGGCTGTGGTTGCAGAGCTCTGCCCAGGAGCTGGACCCCGATGGCAGGAATGTCTGCAGGTAGGTGCCACAGGGGTCTGCGCTGATGTCCTCATCTCATGGGGCTTCTCAGCAGCCCCAGTAGGTCATTGTCCATCTGTCCTTACATGGAAGGAGGTCTGTAGCCCAGCAGTGTGTATGTAGAGACTGGGGGAATGCTGGGAAGTGGGGTTGGGGCACATATAGGCATTTGGGGCACCCAGACCTTTTCTCCAGAGGTTACTTCTCATGGACTCCCACTCCGCAGAGCAACAAGGGGGAGGTGGGAGCACTGGCAAAACTTTCATGGTGTAGTGAGTGGGAAATGTAGGTGTAGCAAAACCCAAAGGGCTTTTTGGAGCCAATGTCCCCTTTGCTTTGCTGCTGTGTTGCCTCTCCCACTGACCTTGCCACCAATGGCAGCACCTTTGGGTGCTTTCCCTTCAGTGCCGTTTCTCTGGGTTGCTGACAAAGCTTTTAGCCCCTCCCAGAGGTTTGGGAGCCCACCACGGTCTCCACAGCAGCATAGCCAGGCAGTCCTGCCCCATCACCCAGCCCCACCACCCCCTCAGCCTGCAGCCTCTTAAATTTCCTTCCATTTTGCTGGCTTCCTTCCGGAGTAATGCCCCTGGGGCCGTGCTGGGCCCAGCCAGGGCAAGCGCCTGCAGTCGCTTTATCTCAGCCAAAACTGTGAAGCTGCATGTGAATCCCCTCCAGCCCTGCCCCCCCTATCCCAACTGAAAGCCCCCCTGGTCTCTCCCACAGGCTCCCTGCTGGCCCTGCATGCTGCCCCGGCTGGAAGCAGGAAGGGCAGGAATGCACAGCTGGTGAGTGATGGATGGTGATGAAGCCCAAAGCTTTGCCAGGTGGCTCCTCCACGGTGCTGGGTGTTGAGAGGAAGCCTCTGCAGCTCTCCTTGGCCAGCAACAGTGGGTTGCTAAAGCGTGAGGACCACTGAACATCCACCAAGCAAGCTGCTGCTGGTGCTTCAGCTCAGCCAGGGGGATGGAGCAGGGAGAGAGATGGATTCCCTAGGAAGGCTGCCTCAGTGGGAGATGGCCGGGTGGCTGATGGTCCAGCAGGGGCGTGTGAGCTCTGGGGGTGGGGCTGTTCTGTGCTGATATTCCCTTCCTGCTGCCGACAGCGCTCTGTGAGGGTGAGGATGCCTGTGGGGTTGACGAGGTGTGCGTGAGACCCGGGGTTTGCCTCTGTAAACCTGGCTTTTTCGGAGCAGACTGCAGTTCCCGTGAGTATTTCCCCAGGTCTCAGCCCTTGCTATCCCTTATCCCAGCCTGGATGCTGAGGAGGGGAAGGGCTGCAGATCTTCCCCATCACCTCCATCTTCACCATCTCCTTCCCTCCACAGCCTGCCCCGAGCAGTACTGGGGTCCTGACTGCAAGCGGCAGTGCCCGTGCTACCCCAACGGGCGCTGCGACCCAGCCAGCGGGCACTGCACCTGCAACCCTGACCACTGGGGACAGCTCTGCCAGTTTCCCTGCCAATGTGGCCCCCACGGCCACTGCGACCCCCTCACGGGTGCCTGCCGCTGCGAGCCGGGCTGGTGGGCACCCACCTGCAAGAAGCAATGTCAGTGCAACCTTGCCACCTCCCACTGCGATCCCCTCACCGGCCACTGCCGTTGCCAGCCGGGTTGGTGGGGCAGGAGGTGCAGCTTCAAATGCTCCTGCAACTTCTCGCCCTGCGCCCAGGAGACGGGGAAGTGCGAATGCAAAGCTGGGTTTTGGGGGCCGGCATGCCAGCGGCGCTGTGACTGCGGGCACGGCTCCTGCAGCCCCCTGAGCGGGCACTGCGCCTGCAGCCCCGGCTACCAGGGCAGGAGCTGCAGGGAGCCCTGTCCGGCAGGAAAATATGGGTCTCAGTGTGTGCACAGGTGAGCCGGGGGGTACCCAGGGGCTGCAGCAAGATCTCGGGGGGAGGGGTGGGGAGAAGGGTGGAAAGTCATGGCAGGTGTGTCTGTCTTGGCTATTAGAACATTCTTCACTGAAAGGTTTATCAGATGCGGGAACAAGCTGCCCAGGGTGGTGGGTGAGTCACCACCCCTGGAGGTGTTTAAAAGATGTGTAGATGTGGTGCTCAGGGACCCAGATTGAGTTAAGGGTTGGACTTGATTATTTTAAAGGTGGTCTTCAGCCAAAGTGATTCTAAGGCCCTTTGTCTGGGTGGGGAGGTTGAGCAGGCTTGTCTGGCTGCAGCATCAGTGTTGCTCCAGAATAAACATTCCACTCATGCCAGCAGAAAGTGCTGGTGCCATCCCAGAATCTGGTCATTCTTGATCCTGCTCCCTAGGGTCATAAAGCAGCATTTGCCCTGCTTTCTCCTTGCCCTGTCAGTACTGCACTAAATGCTAGAGAGTACTTCCCCGTGTTCCAAACCAGTGCTGAACGCTGGTGTATGATGAAACCTGATTTTTTTGGGGGGGGTTGGGTGGCAAGATCTCACCACCCCTTTGTCCACCCCTGCAGCTGTGGGAGCTGCAGGCATAATCAGCCCTGCTCGCCCGTGGATGGCTTCTGCCTGGCCTGCCAGCCCGGCTGGAACGGGACCCTCTGCAAGGAGCCCTGTGCACCCGGCTTCCACGGCGAGGATTGCCTCCAGCCCTGTCCCGGCTGCCGGCTTGGGGACATCTGTGACCCAGAAACCGGGTCCTGCCCACGCTGCGAGCCTGGCTGGATGGGACCCAGGTATACCCGGTCTCAGGGCAAAGGTCCTGGGGGGATGTCCCTGCTCCGGGGCACGGCAGGTTGATGTTTTGCTCTCTGTCTTGGCAGCTGCAACAGCTCCTGCCCTGCAGGCACATTTGGGGATGGGTGCCAGCTCCTGTGCCCCGAATGCGTTGCAGGGAGCTGTGACCCCGTGTCAGGAGTGTGTGTCTGCCAGGCTGGCTACTGGGGAGCCAGGTAAAGCTGGGAGTGGGCAGGGCTGGGGTCCTGCTTTCCCCAGGGACCCCATTTCCCTCCTTTTCTTTCTCTTCCAGCTGCAACGACACCTGCCCCAAGGGGTATTTTGGAGCGAACTGTTCCTCACCCTGCCAGTGCTCCCGGGGGACCTGCCACCCTGCTCGAGGGGACTGCGTGTTGAGTAAGAGCAAGTTTTACTCCTTGGTACTAGGCAAGGGATGATCACATCCTTGCTGGGGACAGAGGTGCTGGGAGGCTGTGATGCAGCCCGAGGTCCCATATGGTGTCTCCTGGCCCCACTGCAGGTCACCAGCTCCATCTTGGGTGGCTCTAGGGGCTTGGCAGCTGCTGGACAAGCTGGAATCAACCCATCTTCTCTTCACAGGTTTAAAGGACCATGGGATCCTTGCAGCCGCCATCCTTGTCCCTCTCCTGCTGCTGCTGCTCTGTGTTGCCTGCTGCTGCTGTGGAGCTGGCCCAGCAGATGTTAGAGACAGGTATTTTGGTTTATATTTTGCAAGCTTTGGTGCAAAACCTCATTTCCCATGCCCCTTCACACCTCTCTCTCCTGCATAGGGCGGCTGTGCCTGATGATGATGTGCTGGCCAGGATGAAGCACCATGTGCAGGGGGTGCTGGCAAACATCAGTGCTATGATGCCTTGCTTTTCTCTGGGTGGCTACAAACTTCCCAAAGTCACAGGTAAAAAAAAAAAAAATCACTGCTAAAGCCCTTCCAGGCTGTCATCATCCCCACCCTGTGCTCTCTGCATTGTCACCATTTGTGGCAGGGGAGCCTGCATCCCCACTTACCCCGCTGCATGTCTCAGGGCAGGTATTGTTCTCCCACCCCAGCTCTGAGCACCCCAGGGTGCCTGAGGTCAGATGAGTGTCTTCTCATCCCCAGTTTCCCACCACGACACGGATATCCCCTTCAACCCCAGCTTCATTGAGGCACCATCATCTGCCTGGGTCTCAGACAGCTCCTTCTCCTCCTTTGACACTGACAACGAGGGACCCGAGTACTCCATCCCTCCCAGAGAAGGTGATATCCATGGCTGCTCACCCCCTCCCTGGCCACCATGCCTGGCATCCATCCTGCCCCGTTACCAAACTTGCCTGTCCCACAGATGGGTGCTGGGCACAGGCAGCAATTGTTTTCATACCCTTGTTTTCCTGCCTGCAAGGACACACCAGGGCTGTCCTTGGCCCAGTAGGATGAGATGTGCCCAGTGGGGGCAGCCCTGTTTCACAACCTCCTCCTGGGAAAACACTCCCAGGGACAATCCTGTTGCATCATTCCCTGTCCCCATGTCCCTGAGCCTGTCCCTGAGCATGGGGGTAGCTCTGGCAGCCCTAACCCTTGTCCCCTTCTCCTGCAGGCGTCCCACTGCTGGGGGAGGCTGAGCTGCAGGACGGGGCATCCCCCCTAGGTGAGGCACTCCCAGACCCATCTGCCTTTGACTCTGAGGATGTCTCACAGCCCTTCGACATCCCCCGCACCTCCAGCATCGCCAAGGCCAAGCGTCCCTCTGTGTCCTTTGCCGAGGGGACGAAATTTGGGGCGGTGGAGACCCCTAGCCCCAGTCGGAAGCCCAAGAGCCTATGGGGCTCATCCAAGCTGTCCCTGCCACCAGAGGACACAGTGGCTGAGCCCCCTGCTGAACGACCAGCCAGTGATTGCTATGAGAACCCCGAGCCCCTCACTAAGGGGGAGGAAGGCCACCGGCCATCACCTCGGGCCACCCCGGGCGGACGCCGGCGGGTGGTCTCCAGCACCAGGCATGTGGCCCAAAGAGTGGAGGCTCTTGAAGCAGCTGCAAAATCCAGCAGCTGGGAGGCAAAGAGGAAGGAGCCCAATGTCACCACTATCTACATGATGGTGGGAACGGCAGGGCAGGACCCCAAGGCCGATGGAGGTGGTGAGGGACCAGTCCAGGCTGTGCTCAAGAGGCTGGGCAGTTTGCAGAAAGGCAAGTGGGCTGCAAAGGAGGAGCCCAAGGTGAGGAGGAGCATTGAGGGCATCCAGAAACCACCTCGCCGGGCTCTGGCACAACGCAGGGACTCAGCAAATAGCTGCAAGCAGAGGGAGAGCATCCCAGGGGCTCCCACTGAGCCATCCTCTGGCAAGCACCAGCATGTCCCTGGGAAGAGACAGTCCTTCCTTCTCTCATCTCCTTCCCCAAAAAGCACCAGGTCTGAGGAAGGGACCAACAATGCTGCAGGTGAAAAAAGCTCTGGGTTAGTTCTCAGCCTTGAACCCAAGGGACAGGCTGGCCTGGAGGAAGAGCCAAAATATGAGAATGTGACCGGTGGCAGTGCTGATTCATCCCCTGGCCCTGCCAAGGAGCCACCAACCACCCCTGCAGCCACCTGAGCCACCACTGCTGCAGTTGGGGCAGTGGGAGACCAGGAGGCCCCTCCACCCCTAGCATGGGGGAAGCTGAGGTCCCCTTCCCAGCTGTGAACTGGAGACGCACTGAGCCTTCCTGTTGGCCCCCTTTCCTCCGTGCCGTCCTGCTGGACTGGACCTTCATTGGGTTGGGTGATGCTGAGAGCCTCAGGGGTGACAGCCCCATGGGGTTGTTGTGCTTCAGGGCTGTTTTCTGCTGGGAAACATGCAAGCAAAAATCAGTTTCACCCCATGGGCTTCACCTTTCCCTGTCCCAGCTCTGGTAATGCTGCTGGGAGCCTCTTGATGTAAAGGTGCTTCTTGCTCAAAGGGATTATTTTGCAGAGCTGGGCTGGGGGTGGATCGTGGTCTGTCACAAGCAGCTTCAGCAGAATTTCATTTTAGTTGTTTCTCTCGCAGGGTATCTGGGACTGCAGGGGTTTGTCTGTGTGACTGTGGTTGTCTTTGTAGCACTTGAAAAGGCATTTATAGACAGCATTTTAAACTCCACACAATGCCAAGCCAGAATTGTGCAAGAGCAAACACGACAACTGGGCTGTGACCATTAACCTGTGAACCCAGCCCTGACAAGGACCAATGCTGCACAGAAAATGCAGGTGCCCAGAGCTCCTGCTATCTCCCACACTTATTCCTGCTGCAGCAACACATCACCATGGGTGGCTGAGATGCAATGAAGGTGCTGAAGCATCTCCAGCACAACCAGAGGAGCTTTGGTGCCACAGGTGAGATGGGCATAAAACCTTTGCTGCCCGTGCAAGGTGGTTGAGATGACAGAGGATTCGTGGCATGAACTGTTTCTTCAGATATATCTAAGTGGTAGAAGTTTCTTGCATATTTTTTTTCTTCTTTTGCATGGCATGAAAGCCTCTGCATGAAAATTAAATGTTACCAAAGCCCTTCAGGAGCTGTTATTCCCCAGCTGCCCTCCAGAATCAAAGAAATGACCAGAAAAATTCTCCAAAGGGTGGACATTGTTGTCAGCCTCTGGCTTTTGGGGTTTTGGTTAGTGGTTTTTTTTTTCATTTTCTGATTCTGCTGAAGTAATTCTGAACTCTTACTGCTGGAGCTGAGCCCAGTGCAGAGCTGGAGACCAGAGGGCAGATGGAATGCAAGTGGGCTGTAAGCATCTGGAGCAAGTATGTTGCAGGCTGCATCTCACATGTCATGTGCAGTGCTCTGTGTGAATCTTCGTCTGGTTGGCACTGCTGAGTTAAGTTTTGGGTTTGGGATGTTCTGTAAAACATGCTTTTTCCCTTTTTGCTTTTCACTGCTGCTTTTCAGCAGTGCAAGGCACCAAATCTCTAAAGTCTCACGTGGAGAAGACTCCCAGTTTTGCAGAGCCTGCAGCACTCTTTCTTGCAGTGGTATCACCCACTGCCATGATTAGACCATCAAATATTTTGGTATAAAAATAAAAATGCTCATCCTGGCAAGAATGTGGCAGCAGCCTGGCCTCTGTTCTGCACAGAGCACTTTTTGTTTTGATGCTATTTTATTACAGTGGCAGGGACAGCCCCACTTTTTTACTTATAAACAGCCATTTTTCCCTGATGGGTTGGATATTTTCAGCCTGTGAGCCGAGCAGCGTTGTGCCAGAAGTGAACATCACGTGAGCTGGTTTGCCCTGGGTACAGCATGTAAATATCTGACAAGAACCTGACAGCCTTTCCTGACGCTGAAACCAGCACCCAGCTTTGAAAGAAACGCTGCTGCTGCTGCCAGAACCTTTCATGTTCACGGGCTGAAACATCACCGGGATGCTTCTCCTGCCTGAAGATGAAGCATCTTCACCCTGCCGGGGCGGTGCAAAGCAAACATGCAGGGGATTTGCAGCACTCGCCTGCCCCTGCGCACGCCAGCAGGGTGGTTGTGCTGGTGCCTTCATTCTAGGGATGCTTTGATCTGGTTTTGCTGTGGTTTTTAATTCTGAGCTGCGAGGAGGGCTGCGAGCCAGAGCTGGCAGGTGAGAGAGGGGTTAATGCCTTCTCATGATGGGTCTCTGCCTTTCCTGTTGCAGTGGTTTGGGTGGGGAGAGGTTCCAGTGTGCAGGTCCTGTCTGTAAAAAGAGGTGACTGTGCTCTCTGCTGGGACAGCTCTTGGGCTCCTCAGGGTAGGAATGGAGGCTCAAGCTGTCCCCCATGGTCAAAAGGGTCTGTCCCTCATCACTACAACCTTTACATCTCCTTTCTCAAACTGCCTCAGCTCTGCCTTTGAAAAAGACCTTGTCATTGCTCCAAGGACTTCCCTGTATGGCCAGGCAGGAGCTGTTACCTCCTTTCCAGCCTAAACTAATTCCTGGCCACTTTCTACAATGCTGTCTTTGTGCCAGCACTGTTCTTTAGCTTCACTTTATTTTTTTTTTTCCCGTCCATGATGTTTACTGAGCTCCCGGGTGTATTTATAGCTGGCAGTGGATCACCTGATAGCTGCTTTGCTCCTTCTAGGATAGGAAAACTGAGCTCCCTCCTGCTCCCACTGTAGCCAAGGGCTCCCGTGTCCCCAGACAGCCTCCTCCTGCTCCTTCCCCTTGCAGTTGGTGTTTCTTGGACAGTCTCTGGGTGCTGAGGTCTCCCAGGGCCAATTGCTGTCTTAGCCTTCCTCTGCTTCTGCTAAAACACAGCACTGACACTGCCTGCCCTGTTTTCTTTGGGCTTTTTTTTTTCTTTCTGTGTGTATGTGTTTATTTACTTTGGCTTCAATCCACTTTCCAGCTGTTGCAACGTTTGACCCTTCTCCCTCAGCCCAGGCCCAGGAGTTTCCTCATCCCACCCTCCTGTTTTCAGGGATGCAGGGGTGGGTGCACATCCATCTGCCCAGGCCCTCAGCTTCTGGGTGGTTTGTACCTGCCCCAAGTTTTCAACAAAAAAATACCAAATCATTATGATCATTAATCATTATGATCATTAATCGTTATTTCCAGGGGTATGTGGCCACCTCTTCCAGCCCAGGACCTCACCAGTGGGTGATGGCTTTATGGCAGGGCTAGAAATCCAGCAGAGGAACCCTTTGAAATTTAGTTTAATATGGGTGAGCTCGGATGCAAAGTACTCTCATGGCTCTCATTCTATTGCATGAAAATGCTTCCGGTGGGCGGGGGCATCCCAAGGGATGGTCACCCGGGGCTGCGGGTTGGTACCCGCTCCCCAAATGCCTTTTAACTGAGGAGGGGGGGGAACAGTTTCTCTCCCCTCCTGGGGCTGGGTAGAGGGGTGGGTGAGCATCAAAGGGGGGAGCCGGTGCCGGTAACTGTAGCGGGTGAGCAGTAACATGGGTCCCGTTACGGAAACGGCTTCGGGTGCTGGGCTGGGGCCGTACGAGCAGCAGCCGGTTCGCGGTGCTGCTCTCCCGGCTGCCGCTCGGGGCCGGCGGAGACCGGCAGCAGCCGGCACCGAAACCCGCAGGGGCGTCTTGGAGCCGGGAGGTGGAGCGGGCGGGCCGGCCGGCGGGGCTGCATCCAGCTCCGTATCACCTCCCGCAGCCGTCCTCCCGTTTTCTTCCCTTTTCCGTCTTTTTTTTTTTTTTTTTTTTTTTTTTTTTTTTTTTTTCGGATGCTGGGAGGCGGCGAGTCCCCTCACCGCTGTGGAGTCGGGGTGCGGGGTGTGTGCTTCACCGACCCCGTAGAGGATCCTCCTTAGTCCCGATCTGCCCCGTGCCCAGCCCCGCAGCGCCGGTTGTTGCGTCCGGGGGAGCACAGGTGCGGCCCGGGGAGGAGGGGTACCAGGGGTGCTTCCGGAGGTGATACCGAGGGGGCTCCCGGGGGTAGGGAAGTATTGCGAGTGAGTGCTGGAGAGATAGAGGCTACCGAGGGGTACCGGGCGGAGGGTACCGGGGGAGTAGAACCTGGTAGGTCCTGAGGGGGTCAACTACCGGGAGAGGTACGGGAAGGGGAATCCCGGAGGGTATCGGGGAGAGTGGGTCCCAGAAGGAAAGTACCAGGGGTGGTTCTCGGGGGTTGGAGGAGCGGTCCCGGAGTGTACCGGGAGGAGGATACGGACCGGGAGGTGATTATCTGGGGGATGTTCCGGAGGAGATAGCGGGGGGTACCGGGAGGGGGGGGGGTTACCGGCTCGGCACGTGCCCCGGCGGCAGCAGCGGGCGCGGTGATTGGCTGAGGCAGCGACCAATCAGAGGCGGCTGCTGTTTGCTTCGGAGGACGGATAAAAACCCCGGGTGGGAGCGCGGCGGCGCGGGGGAGGCGGCGGAGGGTGAGCGGCGGGCACCGGGGAGGTTGTGTGGGTATGGAGGCAGGAAGTGGGGGTCTGCGTGGGGTGCAGGAGCGTGGGGAGTGGGGTTGTTATGGGGGGCGAGTGAGGTGATGGAGGGGGCTTTACGTGGAGGGAGGACGGGGGTGCGTGTGGGGTGGGGTTTGCATCGGACCGGGGAGTGGGGGCCTTGAGGGGGCTGTGGAGAGGGAGGGGGTGAGTTGAGGGGAGCAAGGTGTGTTGGGGGGTGGGTTAAGGGGGAGAGGGGTGTGTAAGGGGGGTGTGGATGGGAGTGGTGTTTTTGGGGGGAGGGGGGTGTATTGGGAGAAGGAGGGGTGATGGGGTGAGCTGTGAGGAGGGAGAGGGGCGCGCTGGGTCGGGGCAGGGGAGAGCAGGAGGCAGCGGGGCTGTTGGGGAGAGGTGGATGGGGGGGATTGGTGAGAGAAGCTCTGGGGAGGGGGGGGTTGTTGAGCGAAGGGGTGCGTGAAGGGGGAGGGTGGGTGACTGGTATAGGAAAGAGAGGCCTGTGCCTCAGAGGATCTGTGCTGAGGGAGCGAGGGGTGTGGGTGCAGGGGTGAGGAGGTGAGGAAGGAAATGGGTACTGGGTTTGGGTGGGGATGTGAGGGGCACGGGTGCAGGCCACCTTCCTGGGCCGGGGGTCTCTGCAGCAGCTTGAGGATGGCCCTGTCCCCTTGCAGGGAGCTGTGCTGGGTCCTCGCCCCCCACACACCTCAGAGCAATCTACAGCTGGGCCCTCTGCTCTGGGAAAAGCCTTGAGAAACTGTTTTGGGCTGTGGTGTTTGTAGCCAGCTGACTTATCCAGAGTGCCTGCTGGAGGCACACTCTGGTCTGGCAATAAAGCTCAGCTTGTCTAAAATGGCCACCTGCCTTATGACCCAGGGTTGGCCCTGTTGCTTTGCACTTCATGGCTCCTTAGAGGACAGCCAGGGCTGCTCCCAAATCTGTTGCTTGCTCTTGTGGGCCCTCAGGGACTGTGTCAGGTGGAGCTGGAGACAGTTAATCCAGCTGCAGCATCTGTGGAGCAGCTCAGGGATGCTGAGGTGGAGCAGCACATGTGACAGGGTGGCATGGGACAGGGGTATCTCCAAGCTGAGTGATCTATCAGTTGGCAAAAAGTGCTCCTTGCTGAGCCATCTGTTTTTTTAAACTGCATATGTAGGACCCATGGCAGATGGAAGAGCTCTTCTCATCTTCTAGAGCAGATCTATGCTCCTGCATAGGGCAGAGCAGACCTGGTGGGTGGCTGAAGTTCTGGGGTTCTGGGGCTGCATGTCCTCCCAGGTCCCAGGCTCTGCCTGCAAGCAAATAGGAGGTTGGGGTGCTGGCTAAAGCCCCCCACTCTAGCTCACATTTCCTTGCTGCCTGCCCTGTGCCGTGGACTCTGGGCAGCTGTTGTTTGCTGCATTTTCATACCTGTTGCTTGGGAAGTGGAACAGAGTCCTTGAATGTTCCTCTGTTGTATGGTGTATGCACTGCAGGGGCTGTTCCAAGGGCACCTGTGCTTCCCCCATCCCTCCAGGTGACTTAGCAAGCTGGTACCGGCAAGAACAAGTTTTACACCCAGGTGCCTTTTCTTCAGCAGGCAGGTTTGCTTGTGTTTCAGTGGGGAGATCTTGTCTTAGACCACGCTGCTTGAGCACCTCATGCTGTGTCTGTGTACTCATAGACCTTGTTCTGGTCCCTGCAGGTTGAGACTCTGTGGACAAGGCCATCTTCTCACCCAGCCATGGCACCCACGCTTGCTACCGCCCATCGCCGGCGCTGGTGGATGGCGTTCACAGCCATCATTGAAAACCTGCTCTTCTCTGCTGTCCTGCTGGGCTGGGGGTCCCTCCTCATCATGCTGAAAGCAGAAGGGTTTTACTCCTACCTGTGTTACGAGTCAGGTAAGGATGTTCTGGAGACATCTGTGAATAAGTTGTTGTTGAGGTTTGGTGGTGTGGATCTGGCTGGGGTAGGGCCGAGATCTCCAGATCAGTCATACGGTAGAAGAAAGGGATGTGTGCTCCTTTCCAAATCCAGTGGAATCCTTGTGATGATGTAATGTGCCTATAGTTGCTGTTGCTTTGTGAAGTGAGTGGAATAGAAGCCTTAAAGATTAGGTAAAGCTTTCCTGGAAAGCCTTTTCTGCTTGGCTTGGACTTCTTTCTCTGTATGGTGTCTTGGCTTGTCTCATCTCTGTGAGGGAAAGCCCTGATATGTCCTGAAAGTTGATAATTTCCAGGGAGGGTGTCATGAGATTGTAGGAGGAAACTATGGCCACTTTTCCCTTAGAAATATGAAAGGAAAGAGCAAGGCTGAAAATGAGACAGGGAAGCCAGTGCTGCTGTTGAGAAGCTGCAGAAGTAAATGCAACTGGTGTTTTTGTTCCTCTCCCTCTTGAAACACCCAGGATGTGCTCAAACCAGGCTGAGTCTCTTTAGGGCTGGCAATCCACCTTCTGGCCCAGCTGCAGGAAGTGGTTGTCCATGTTGCAGACACAGCCTTTCAGGAGAGGAGGCAATCCTGTGGTGCAGGAAGGATAATCCTAGGAAAAACATTGTGCAGGTGGGCATAGATCCCCAGCCTGGGCAGGGAGAGAATTGTGGTCTGGGGAATCCCACACTACTGCAGAGTGGGCAGTGGAGTTAAAAGGAACCTGAGGGTAAAGGTGTGGTATGGATTTGGGAAACTGCTGTAGTTACAGGGTTTGTGTGTGCTCAGACATGGGATAACGGAGTGATGAGAGGCAGGAGGTGGGTACTGGGGCTCTCTCCAGTGGTGTGTGAGGGTGGATGAGATAAGGTGGACCAGCCCAATCAATGCTGGTGAGCATGGAGCTGGAAAAGGAAGCAGCAGGGGAAGAGAGGTGGAAATAAGAGTGTGTACCCCAGAGCTCCCAGTGGGTAATGGCTGAGAAGAGCAGGGGAAATCTAAAATGTGGGGAAGCAAAGTCCAAGAAAAAAGTGCCTGTGGATAGTTGTAATCATACTTTGGGTTTTTGGTTATTATTTTTTTCCCCCTTCATGAGCTGCTGGTTATGATCTTCTGCTTTGAGTGCTGGTGGGCAGCTGCCTCAGTCTTGTAGGGCCTGGGTTGGGGCACCTGGCAAACATACATGGATTTGAGTCTTCTGCCAGCTGTTGCTTGGTTGCTTAATTTCCTCCCTATCCTCTGCTCATAGTGAGATGCTTCCAAGTGTGTCTCTGTCACTTGGGCTGCATGAGGGAAAGTCCTCAGCTCCTGGATACCATTCAGGACTTCTGTTTGAGGCAGCTCAGTTCTCACCCAGCCATGGTGACTTTATCACAGGCCTGTGTAAGAGGTCTCATTAAACCTATCAGGTGGAGGCTTTCTGCCACAGAGATAAAACCCATGGGGTTTGATTAGCAAATGCTGACTGTCTCTGCAAGCAGCCATTTTCCTGTCTGCTTCCTGAGATGTGCCCTGCTGACAAACAAAAAGCCCTGCTTCACTTTGGGCCCACCTCCTATTCTTTGCCTTGATTGCTTTAAATCCATCTGCCTTTGTCCCAAATCAGCAAGAGTCACCTTGGTTTCTCACCCACTTTGACCAATCTGTGGTCTGTCTGGCTCTCCCCATTGGAGTGCCTGTGCCACAGACCACAGGGAAAATGCAAATGTTTGGACTGTGGTGAAATTGCTGTTCTGGGGGCAATTTCTTCCTCCCACTGACCAGCCTGTGCCCTGAGGCAGGAGAACTTAAAACCTGAAAATAAATTAATCTAGTCAAATGTTCTCATTGTCCTCAAATATCTGGCCATCACTGCTCAACTCAGTGATGGCTTGTGATGAGCATGGAGGACCAGTTGTGCTGGTGTCCTTGTTCATCCATTCTTACTCTCTCCCCCCCCTCCCCACACCACTGTAATAACCTTGGTAAGTTGGTAGGGAAGAGACCTTGCTCAAAGTGTGGGAAATTGTCACTGAATGATTGGTGCTGAGTGGATTTTAACCCTTTCTGGGATCAGAATGTGTGGTCCCATGGTTGCCTTTCTCAGCATAACCTACTAAATCCTGCCTCCTGAGTGGATACTAGGCTGGAAGGTTGTAGCAAACAAATTATAACTGGTAGCCTTTGGGCACTTGTTGTTTCTGATGCTGCTGTGTGCATGTAAGTATTGCAAAAACCTGACTTTTCCTAATGAGCCAAAGGTTCTTGGCAGGGCTTTTCGTTTGTCAGCAAAAGCTCTTGCACTTTGTGATGTCTTCTAAAGAAGGAGAAAACTAGACCTTGTCCCTTCTGCAGGCTCTTCCCTGAAGGTAGCAGCAGCTACCCAGAAAGTGACTGCAGTTCATGAAGGGCTCCTTGTCCTGTTGAAGTCTTTCCTTTCCCTTCCTGTCCTTAGCTTCTGGGATTGGATTTTGCTCAGTCACCCTTGCAAACATGTCAGGTCTGCTGGACTCTTAACTCAGTTTTTTGAGGGTGGACACCTAGAAAAAAAAAATCCATCTCACTATATCAAGTCCTTTTAAAGCAATTGTGCAACAGGGTTTGAATTGGGGGGTTGTACCTGTTCTGGGCAGCAGGTTTGGCCACATCCTGAGAGGTATGTTTGAAATTTGCTGACAAGGAGCCTGCTTGTGGCACTTTGTTCCCATTTTAATTTTACTCTGCTACCATCTGGCCTTTAACCAAATTGAAGCAGCATCTTTTTATTTTTTGCAAGAGCTGATGCTGCAGTCTTTATCAGGATTCAGGCCTAATCAGCTGCTGGGGAACTCGATCTGTTCAGGGTCTTGCATTGCTACAGCATTACTGGGATTGTGAATCTCAGGGCTTGGGCCTCTGAGACCTGCTTTAGAAAAATAGAATCCTGAACCTGATAATCTGTTTACAAAGAGCAAAGATAAGGAGCCAGTTGAACAGAGGGCTTTCCTCTAAGAGCTGCAGAAAACTGAAGGGGTGATAAGCTAATTAATTCACTTAGAGCAGGTTAAGGTGCCTTGTTATGGGCACAGGTGGAGGTGCTGCCTTATGCCTCTTTGCTTTTATTCATTTGAGGGCTGTGGTGGGCAACTTGCAGTCTGAAGATCCCTCCCAAGCTGTTGAGATGAGACAACAGCTTGTGAAAAGGTTGCACATGCGACCATGTAAACAGGAACCTGGTAAATGTTCCATTTCTGCAGGAAATGTGCTGTGCTGATCAGCAGCTGTCAGTGGTATCAGAGCTGCATGGGAAGGTGCCAGCCCTCGGTGAGAATTGGTTTAAAATGAAACTGCAGCTGGGGAGAGAATGGGAGTTGAGCTGGAGACTGTGCCATGGTTATCTTGGGCTTCCAGCCGGGGCCCTGGAACTGCAAGTGGAGGGACAGGCAGAGAGGGGAAACCCAGATAAATTGCATTTGCAGTGGTATAAAGCAAGAACATCTCCCAGTTCCCAGAAGTATGACACCATCCTGAAAAGAGAAAACATGTTCTTATGTGGGCAGACTGCAGATCAGTTGTTTGCACATGTCTTTCACTGTGATTTTTTTTTTCAACCAGTGTTCCCAGACTCTTTAGCCCTGTTTTTTAAAATTTTATTTATTGATATTCCTCCCCTTTTATTAAAAAAAAAAAGTAAGAGGAAGGTGATTCTGTGCAGGCTGTGTCCCACAGAGCTATTGCTGGGGTGGCTGTGGATGTTTTGTCTGCTTGGTTCAATCTGATCCATGAAACAAGATGAAAGGAAACCTTCTCTCTGCTGTCTGAGATGGCAGTCACTCCTGAAAAACCCAGACTCGTTCCTCTGGTAATGTGGTGTGTGCCTGGGATTTAAAGAGGTCAGCAAAGAGTAGTTAATGATTGACCCTCTCATGAAACCTACAGCTCTTAGTTTGGGAGAAAGGATGACTTTAAATGTTCCAATAACATCCTGAACAAATCCCAGCGATGAGCTTGACATAAATGATTACTGAGGCAGCCTTCCTCTCACCTAAGCTGTCAGTCTTTTAATAGTAACCTGAACTACTAATTGGGCAGTAGAAATCCTGCTGCTTGTAGTGCTTTAAAAATAGGCAGTATGTTCTTGTAATTGGTGATAAAGACTTGCAGGTTCTTCTAGCTTGCCAGTGAGAGTGGTGAGTGTGCATGGGCTGAGCCTGGTGGCATCAGGCAAATCCTCCTGTGCACATGGTTTTGGCAGGAGAATTTAGGGTGGGCACACAGGCAGCCCTTCCCCAGAGCACTGCTGCAGATGGAGCCAGGCACGTAGGAGACTTTCTCCAGCAGTGTGGCGTGCACTGATCTGGAACAGGATCTGAGCTGTGATTTAGGGAAACTGCTGTTTGCTGTAACCAGGTGCATTAGGGAGGTGAGTAGTTAGGCAGGTTCTCTGCCCATTAATCTCCTCTCAGCTGCATGTCACTCAGATGCTGCCACTTGCTGCCTTTGCTGGTGCTGCTGGCACATGGATGAGGTGGCTCTCAGCTGGACCCTGTGCATGTTGCACATACCTACAGCACCTCCAAAATGTTCTATTTATGGAGGTGGCTCAAAAAAGATCAGAAGATGTCGGGGTGCCAAAGGCTGCTTGAACGATTTCCATAACGCCTCAGTGGTTCTTCTCTTGTTGCTCAGGGCCTGCTTCTATTTTCACAAACAATTTGTATTTCCACATCGCGCTGTTGCCTTGGCCCCTCCTTGGAGCTGGCAATGAACAGCTGTAAATAAGGTGGTTGGGACAAGTAGGGACTGAAGCTTGGTGCCCTGTTCCCAGCCTTCCTGGCAAACCTTCAGAGAGGGCCAAGTTTCCTTGCTTTTTCTGAGCTGTGTCCTCTTTGCCTCCTGGTGTTGCTGCCTGTCCTGCATGCCATCCAAGGGTTTGTGAGCTGGTGTGTGCTGCAGCAGCTCCTTGGGGTAATGTTGCAACTGTAGATGTCGATACATTAACAGTAATTTGTCTACTCCAGCTTTAAATGCCAAATATTTCTGGCTTGACATCTCTTCGTGGGGAAAGCTGACAGGCTTTTTAACATATGCAGCCAGAAGTTTTAAGGTCACTGCACTGTCCACATCCCTCCACCCTTCTTCCACTCCACAGCTGAGCTCTCTGTAGAGTGCTGACACAGGGAAACCACTACTACTTTGTCACTCTTTCTCCCCCCCCCCCCCCTTGTTTTCCTGAGCTTAACCTCTCACCCACATCTGTTTCCTATTAATTTATCTCTGTGGAGAGCCCAAAAAGCCTTGATGCTGTGGGTGAAGCTGTATGCCTCTGCCTGCCTCATGGAGATACTGCCAGAAGTGAGTGTTTAAGAACTTGGAACACAGCCAGAGGAGAATGTGAGGGAAAGATGGATGAAAAAGATTAAGATGCAGTGTGAAAACTGCAGAAAGTGTCCCAAGTCTGTCCAGGACTGATTTCTAAGGATGTGACTTGGGAGCTTTGTGTTCTGGAGTTCTGTCCTCTCTGCAGAAGGGATGCTAATGGGACATGTGGCTGTTTGGAGATACATCAGTTGTTTACTCTGGCTGTCCATGACAAGCAGGGTGAGGGGAGAACAGGTCAAATTATTTGCACATGTCAAAGGAATGGAATAAGCAGTCATCACTGCCCACAGGCATTTTGAGACTGTTTAGTAAAGGTGTTGGTGTGAGCAGTGTAAATGGGGAGAAATGCTGTGTGCCTTCCCCAGAGTACTACAGCTCCTAAGCCTCAAATATCATATCAGTGTCTGAATTCCTGCTAATACCTGGTGTCTGAAAGGTGGAGTGTGATTTGCTTGCAGTGGACACAGAGGTGGGAGGTTTGGCCAACTAGGAGAACCAGGGTGAAACCAGTAATGGTGTTGAGGCTTGGGTAGAAGGGAAGGAGTTGCAAGACAGGACTGTGTGATTTCCAGACACAGGAAGGGCAAGAGCAGCCAAGGGGATCCCCTCCACAAGCTGCACTGAGCAGTGAATGTGAAATCATTTGTGTGAGGGATTCCTGCTAATTAACTGTTAATGAACCAGGGCTCATTGGGAATCAATGATCTTGCTTCATGCAGATGGTTATGTAGGTGACTTTGTCTGTGCCTCCTTCAATATTAGACTTTGTCAGATCAATTATTAAATGTGGAGGAGAGTGTTTTATGTCAGTAGCTTGCAGCAGCAGTAAGAAAAACAAGTGCTTTGTCATACCAGTAAAGGTTACTTATAAGTCAGAGAAGAGTTGGGAGGAGTGCAGTGCACCAGAGCTCTGAGTTAATGAAAGTCTAGAGGCACACATGCTTGCTTGAGGGGTTGTAAGCCACTTTGGGGTGGGATTGTAAGAGGAGCAGAGTTAACATGAGGCAGTAAAACTGCTGCTGCAAAGAATAGGGAACTTGTTTTTTGGTTTTGTTTTTTTTTTGGTCAACTGTTTCTCTGTTACACAACGTGGGCTCTGTTCAGCGTGGGAGTTTGCATGCAGAGTTACTCATCTATGGACAAGAACAGAAAGCTGGAGATATCATTGATCTGTATGGCCTAAACCCACTTGGAAAGAATAGAAAATGTTAATTATGGGACAGAAGTTAGATGCATCAATCTCTTAACAAAGGGAGAAGGCAGGTGAGCTGCCAGCCCTCCTGGGGACAGGGTAGTTAAATCCAGGAAGCATATTTTGGAGCCAGGGCAGTCAGGAAGCAGGGTGGCTGCTGCAAAGCCATCCCTCATCCTGATGCCCACAGTGGGAGTAGGAAGCTTGTCGTTTGAGCAGGCTGTCACCCTGTGCCAGCCCTTGTCAGCCCAGTGTCCCGAAATAACTGATTTGGCTGTGGTTATTGCTTCCAGTTTAGTTAGGCAAAGGATCTGTGAGAACATGCCAGTTGTGGATTAGGAGAACCCTATTTTTGTATTAGTCCCTTCAGGATCTTCTGCTGTCCCCTGTAATGGCCAGGGCCTTGCCGTTATGGTTGTTTTTATAAATTAATGAATTTCTGTCTTTTAAGTTGTCACCCTGCTTAGGGTACTTGTTCCCTGGGTGCCTGTGCATCTCTTTTCCTATTCCCAGCTGAGCTTGTGAGTTTTCCTCTAGTCTTCTGCTGCTCTTCTTTCCCTTCTTCATTCCTCATTGATGATAACACAAAATGTAGTGTGGAGGGATGTATGCCTGGTGTGCTGTGCCACCCTGCTTGTGGGGCTTCTTTCTTCCCTTCCCCCTGCAATTCTGCAGGCCCATCCTGGCATGCTGCAATGACAACCCTCTGTCATCCCCTGTAGAAAACATCACCAGCAGCCCTCAACATGAGAACAGCACAGATTCAGAGCACAAATGGCCTTCCTGCAACGCCCAGGATGAGATGCTGAACTTGGCCTTCACCATTGGGTCCTTCCTGCTCAGTGCCATCACTCTGCCCCTGGGAATTGTCATGGACAAGTATGGTCCTCGCAAGCTGCGGCTGCTTGGCAGGTCAGTGTCTTGGGCTCCCTGCATGGGCTGAGGGCTGGAATTGTGTTGCTGGGGGCAAATGGGTGCTGTCTGGGTGCTGTGGTTGTTGGGTCCTGGCAGCCTCAGGGACTGTATGAGGGATGGTGCTGGGAGCTGCTGGCAATGCATTGGAGCAGCTCTGGGATAATTTCAGCCAGCGCAATAAATTGCTCCATAAAGGAAGGGCCTGGGACTCCATGTCCACCTTTCAGCTCTCCAGTGTTGCTCCCAGGCTAGATGGAGCCTGGAGGAAGAGTGGAGTCATTTGTGAGTCATGGAGGGTTAGCTTTTTCCTTCAGCTGGGAGCTATGTGTCCTGAGAGGCACAAAACCAAGATGTTACATCACTGCTTGCGAGCTGGGGAGTTAACTTGGGGATAAACACATCCTGCCTGCCTTTGCTAGGGCTCTTCTCTGACATGTGGGGTGTGTTGCTTTCTGCCTCAAATTACAAGGTTGTTAGCTACTGCCATCATGGTATGTAGGGAACAGGAACTTGATGGGCACAGTGGAGCTCAGCACTGGTTAATCTGGCACTAGAAATCAAACTGGGCTGTAGGCAGAGTGGGCAAAAAAAGAGCAAGTCTCTGACTCAAACCCTACCAGAGAAGAGCAGGTAAAGACTCTGAGTGCTGTGCTGTGACCACAGATGGGTCTGAGGACAAAGGCTCCTTGCTGCCCTTGGTCACCTTTGGTGGTGAGAGCTGGCAAAGCTCTGTGCTAGAGAACCAGTAAGGGATTTTGGTCCAGTAAGAGTCAGTATTGGGAGGAAAAGTTGCTACCTCAGCCCTTCTGCAAGGTTGGTTGTTGGTTGTTTTTTTTTAATATTTGGGTATTTCCCTGGGTTTTTCTTCCCAAATTGTCAGCTTTCCTCCCTCTTACAGAAATTATACTGTGCTTGCTTAATGAGGTGCTGAGGGGACAGAAGGATGTGCAATTTACTGTCTGTAAGAAGCTCATGGTTTTGGTTCCCTTTCAGTGCCTGCTTTGCTGTGTCCTGTGTGATGATTGCTTATGCTGCCAGCAACCCAGACTGTAAGTGGCCATTTCTCTTCTGGGCTGGGAAGGCTTTGGGGCTCTGGGTGGGTTTTTTGTTTGGTTTTTTTGGGCAGCAGACAATTGTTTATGACACTGCATGCTCTGTCACACCTCTTGTGCTGTCTTGAAGTCTTGCTGAGGACAAAAGCCAAGCATCTGCTGGCTCTGGGGAGGGCTGGTGTTTCACAGCCCTGAGTGGCCAAGGATCTGAGATAGCCAGGTCTTTCAGCTTTGCTTTAGGGCTGGGCCAGGTCCTGTAAAGGAGCACTTCCAAACATGTTTGTGGCTTTTCAGGGTTGGAAGATCAGTTGAGGCACACAATGTGTGGTTGGTTTTCTCACTAGGGATAGATGGAGGTTGTTCCTCAAGACTAGGTGGTGAGAGGACACTTTGAAGCCAGCTGTTTCAAGTGAATCTTCCTTTTAGGACCCATTCAGACAAGCTGCATCAGCAAGTCTGTTCATCAGAGAAAACAGACCCATCCATTCTGGAGAGAGATGATCCCATCCTGAGCTCCCTGTTGGAATACAGCCCTTGCCCTCCCCCTCTGTGGCTGGGAAGATGGGTGCTGCAATGTGACATGTCCTGAGGGTGTTGATCTACTGAGGTTTATATGTGTCAGATTCAAAGCCCTCTGGGCTCTGTCTCCTTTCCCTCTCCACCCCAGTAAAAGCTAAGGGTGATGTTTTTTATTGTTGCAGCTCTGTCTGTGCTGATATTCATTGCACTGGCTCTGAATGGCTTTGGTGGGATGTGCATGACATTCACATCACTTACGGTAAGCGAAGAGTTATTACCTGGCTCTGTAATTCCTTCCTGTGGCTGTGAGCTGGGCTAGCAGGAAAGAACAAAGTGGATCTTTTGCCTGTGGCTTGAATAGCACATGTTTTTGTTTGGTACAAAGGATCAGTCACTCTTTCACCTGAAAGGCTGAGCACTAGGTGGTTATTCTAGGGCTTTTTTTCAGAGTTCTTTTTTTTGTTACCTGCCCCTTCCATTTCAGGTGAAGGAGAAGGCTGGGGGAGGAAGGAAATGTTTTTGTCAAGGACTCAAATTGTAATATGCCTGTACATGCAGTGCTCAGCTACCTGGCACAGGCTGGACATGTGTTTGCACTGGGTTTAGCATTGACATGTTGCAGGAAGAATCAGCAGGGCACAAACCCTTGCAGCTGGGTATGATAAGCTTTCTGCAAAACAGTTTGTATCTCAACCCCAGGAAAACAGGTCTTGAGCACAAAAGCTTTTCCTCTTGGAAGGGCAAGAGTTCCTCCAGGTTTCCTTGGAAAAGCTGTGTTGTTGAATACACCTGGCTCCATCTGCACATCCCACTTAGGTCTGTTCAGTCTGTGGTTTGTATTGCAAGCATTGGTCACCTGTTGTCAGATGGATCTCTACATTTTGGGGTTCTTTTTGCCTGGAAACAGAAGCAAGAATGTCCTCCAAGTATCTGCTTTATTTTCTGCCTCATGACCCTGATCCTTGCCAGTGTTACTGAAACAGCTGGGTGGAAACCCTCCCAGAAAACAGTCGGAAAAGCACTGCTGTTTCTTGAGCTGAGGTTAAAAACTTTGATTTGAACTGCAAGACCTTGAACTTGCTGTTGAAGTGAAACTTGCTTTAAGGTAACCTAGGACAAGGCTCACACACTGGCTGAACTCCTGAGACCTAAATTTGGCCGAGGCTGGGTTCACAGATCACTGTCTACTGTGATCTTGCTGCTGCTGTTGCTTTCATATATTCAAAGCTTTCAAAACTCTGTGCAGATGTCAGGCTTCCCTTCATATGTAGTGCTCTTGGCTGTGGTCCCAAAAGACTATAGGGCAAATGTCCTCATGCCACACTTCAAATAAAAGCAAGGAAGAGAGGAGCACACCAGGACTGTTGTGGGAGAGGAGAGGATTCTCACCCTGCTGCTGCCAGTGTTGGTGATTGTCTCTCTGGGTGGTTATTAAGGGGTCACAGATTATTTTAGAGCCACTGGTGATAACAGGAGGAAGGGCAAAGCTAGGGCAGAAATACACTGGATGTGCTGTACTGTGGCTTTTAGCAGCAGAGGAAATGAGAAAAGTCACTTATTAGCACCCTAATTAGCGAGCCTGTGCTGCAGCACTGAGGAAGTACAGCTGCAGGAAAAAGATTGAATATTCCAGGAGATCCAGGCCTTGAAGAGGTCTGAACCAAGTAGTGATGTCTTGAGTTCACAGAGGGAGAGCCCAGCTTCTCCAGACAATTGTGGGTTTTGTGAAGACTTGAGGTGGCTTTGACTTGTCAAATCCAAATTCAGCTGGTCCCTGTCAAGCTGCACAGAGGCATTTAATACCTGAGACTTGTGACTGTGATTGAAAACACACTGAAGTGGGAGGGGAGCACATGTTCATCTGCACTGTAGTGTAGCTGTGGTGGTGGCTGTTTTAAGTGGGTGTAATTTGCTCATTGGCAGCTTGCTGGGTTGTCCCTGCATGGTTCTGCCTGCAAGCTGGTGTGCTCATAGTTGGTGTGTCAATTTGCTTGGTGTTCATTGGTGATGTGGTGATTTCCTTTGGGCCTTTTCCACCTGTGGCCCGTGGAGACATGGAGTGTGGGATGGCAGGTCCATGGCTTGCAGGCTCTGGGCAGTTTGATTTGCATGCCCAGTGCTCCTGCATTGTGCCTGGGAAGGGCTGAAGCTGGAAGGGGAGACTCAAAAGACAATTTTAAGGATGTTCATTACACAGTGGTGGTGAGTGCTAATCAACTTCTGGTGCCAAATAAGCTTGTTCTGCCTGACACAGGCACTGCCTGCCAAGCACACATGTGCATGCACAAGTCATATAGCAAGGTGACTTCCTTCTGCCAGCTACAAGTGACCCCAAGTGCCTCCAGGAAATGGGTCAGACCCACTGGTGCATGAACTGGTCCTCTGCCACCCCAGGCAGGATGTAGTTGCTGCAGGGTGGCTGTGAAGGAGCCTCTGCATCGTGTGAGGTTGGAATGCTCCTCATGTGCTTCATGAGGTGTTGAAACCTCCCAGGGCACCTGCATGTGTGGGCATGGTGTGATTGGATGGGAGGGCAGGAGATGGGGATCCTTGGTGCTTCTGCAAGGGATAAATGGGATCTCTGAGGATTACAGCCTGGGACAGTAGTCCATGAAGCTTTGTCTCTTGGGTTTAAAGCCTTTTTCAGTAACAAGTACCCAGGGGATCATGAAAGCACATGGCAAGCAGCATAGCTGCTGTTCCTGGGTGCCTGGTGTTGTGGTTTGGGAGGAGGGGGAGTGAGCAAGCAAGTGGGGCTGTTCCCAGTTCTGGGAACAAGGTCAGACTGTGCCTGTTGTGAAAATGCAGAGGGGAGATTTCTGCCTCGTGACTTGGTCTTGGCCAATGTAAGTGCAGATTGGAAATGGAAACAGATCTGTGTTGGTGGCTCTTACAGCAACGCAGGAATCTGGCGCTGGTTCTGCTCTGAAGCTGTTTCATGCAAAGAAATAAACATGTGTGATAAATTACCACAAAGAGCCTTTTATAGATTGTTTTCTGTCCTGTTTTCCTTTCAAAGAATTACAGCTGCTTTGCTCTTATTTTCTGCCACAAACAGCACCCTTTAATTGGAGCTTGGGGGGGAGGGGGGGGGGCATCTCTGTGTAGGGAATCTTTTCTGTTTGGAAATATTAGGAAAACTTTGGGCTCTGTGATCTTTTGTTTGCTGGAGAATGGGAACAGGAATTTCTATACGCTTTGGACAAAGCAGGCAGTTTGAGGCTTTCCTGAAGAAAGTATTTTTAGTGTCTGTATAACTTGCAAATATACTCCTGATAGGGAAAACAAAGTTTAGCTTGAACAAAAGTTCTGTTCTTCAGTAGTCCATAATTCCTTGACTTTTTCCACTGTTTTTTATACAGACTTGACAGAGGAGGGAAATTGGGTTTGGTAGTATCTTTGTATATGGATTGTCTCCAGGAATAAGATGAAAAAAATATTTTAAAATATATATAAATCAAAGGTCTTAAATTCACTATAAGGCAGATGAAAAAAACCATCTGCAAGTGGAAGTTATTTTATCAGTTTAATCAGTTTAACAGTTATGGTATAGCAAAAATAAGTTACAGGATCTTTGAGACAGGACATAAAGTTAATAGTACATTGAGTATTACTGACCTTTAAACAGAAGGCGTAAGAGTTTGTCACCAAGGCTGGGGGAACTGGCCCTATCATACCAGAAAGGGCAGAAGTTAGTGGAGGAATCCCTTCTGGCCTGCAGGGATAAGCTCAGAATGAGGATCAGATCTTTTTGGCAGAAAAACAACGAGCCCACTTGCTCTGTGGCTTGGGTTGGTTTTTTCTCTCTCTCTGGTTCATTTTTTCCAATGTGTGCTCCTATAAAGACAGCATGAAAAATGGCTTCATAAATAGTGTGTTATTTTAGTAGCTGGTCTTCTAGATGAGACCTGCACAGGCATTGCCAGTGCTGGCACTTGCAGTCTGAGAGGTTTTCTGTTGGGATGAGGACTACTATTTCCCATTGCTTCTCCTCTGCCTCTCCAGGTAGTCTCAGATTTCTTTTCCTCCCCAGTACTCAGTGTTTGCAGTTTCTGCTTTGATTGAATTGGGTAGGACCTTAAATCTCCTATGTCCAATTTATCAGCTTGCTTGGTGCCAAATAGGCTTTTAGGAAATCTCTAGCCTTTCTAGGACTTCTGTCCCCATCAAGGCAAAAGCAGATTTGGGTTTTCCTGGGCATAACTGCTTGCTTTCAGGCCTGCTCTATGTTTCCAGTAGCCCTCAGAGCAGGAGGATCCACCTGGGAGTTGCTTGTTTGCTGTATGAAAAAGGCTTTTTGTGCTATCTAGGGCTCTGGGGAAAACCAGCCCAAGCCAAGAAGCAGCTGTGTTTGTGGAGCTCTTGCCCTGCTCTGAGCTCCCCAGCAGGAGCAGCTGTTTGTTGTAATTTCTGGAGATTATTTTAGGTTTGGGGTATTTGTGATTAAATGAATGCCCTGCCTGGTGCTGGTGACTGGCCTTTTTGCAACCTGCAGATACTGGATTCTGCAGATGCCTTTTTCTAGGGTGCGTATTTAGGCCACTGCTTCCAAGAAGAGGTGGTTTGTTTTTTGTTTTTTTTTTTTTGTGCCTGCTAACAGACCTTTGGATCCTTTGCCATTTCCTGTCTGCAGCTCCTGAAAGCAGCCTGTTGGCAGCTCTCCCGTATGCAGGGATCTGGGGGGTGGGTGTGGGGATCCTGGCTGCAGAGGAGTGCAGCGTTTTCTGCCTCTGGCTTCACCGCAGCAGCAGCATCAGGCTGGGCACATCCTTGCTGCAGTTCCCTGGCTGGGGTTATCTGAGGACCTGGAGACTGCACTGCATAGGAAGCTCTGCAGTGAGAGAGGGAGGTGATAAACAGCCAGATGGATCCTCAAGTGTTCCTGCACAGGAATACTTGGGTTGTAAACACCCTGGTCCTGCCGTGACACAAGCCAGATTTGCTTGCCTTATATGCTGCTCCTGGGAAAGATGGATTTGTTTTTCAGCAGTGGAAGGGGAATGTGATGACAGCATTTGCTTGCTCGGCCTCTGCCTAATGGTCTCTGAATCATTTTGCTCAGTAGCATCTTTAAACAGATAAAATGCCAGTTATGCTTCCAGTCCTAGAAGGCACCCACAGTGTCCTGCTTTGAGGCCTTCTGAGGCTGACGTGGTAGTGATGCCCAAGTGAATTTGGGGAGTAAGTGATGCAAAAAAAGGAGGTGGGAGGGAAATCTGCCTGCCTGCCTGCAGCAGAATCTCTGCCTGTTGACCAGCTTCAGGAGCTGAGCTCTGCAGCCTGTAGACTTCAAAGCTTCTCCCTGTAATTCCCAGTTTGCAGGCAGTCATTGGTTAGTGATGGAAACTTGTTCACTTCTGGCTTTTTAGAAAAATGGGGAGTTCCTTGTTTCCCAAGGGATTAGGAAGGTTTTGCAGCTCTTTCTTCCTGCTCCACTCTTCTTTTGGGTCCTGAGTGGAAGCAGGGACTGGAGATGCAGCCTGGGAATGCTTTTGCTGTTGCTGTAGCAGAAGTGGCTGCTTTGAGCTGTCCCTCTGCTTTCCCAACGGATCCTTGCAGAACCAGCCTGGTCTGTTCTTGGCAATGCCATCACACCTGAAAGGAGCCCAGCAGCAAAGTGGGGTGGGTGGCAGGATTAGCAACGTGAGGTGCTGTTGACTGCTGCTTCCTGCAGAGTTCAGCAGCTTTGTAGGCAAAAAAGCTTTGGATTATCTCAGTGTTTGTGATTGCCTTCCTGCAGCCAGCTCCAAGGTAGTGTGCTTGGGCATCTGAGCCATCCACCTGAAGGACAAATTACCTGTTTTAGCCCCTCTTGCAGAGAGTCAGGAGCCAGGGACCTAAGTAAAAATGGAAATGCAAACAGCAACACAGTTTGTCTCTGTTCCTTCTTGTTACAACAGGAACTTTCTGGTCTACTGCAAAGATTTGAGTGCTGACCATGGGTACATAAACAAACCTGGCAGTTCAAGGTGTTGCAGGGTGTGTTAAAAACTGTGAAGCTATCACAACCTGTGTCTTAAATGGACCAAAAAGAGTGATATGTAGAGATCTTGAGCATGTATTTTTTGGAGTGGAAAGGAGGTGGTGGCTACAGACATGAAGTAAGGAATTCCTGAAGAAAGCACAAAGGCTGGGTTAAACACTTCTGTGGTAAAGGGAACCAATGCAAAGTATGCTGTCAGTCTGGAAGGGAGCAGTGTCATAAATCTTAGCTTGTAGATGTTTCCTGACACTGGAGACACCAATGCAACCTGTAGAGCAATATCTTGAAGAGAAGTCATTCTTGAATAAAACTGGCAGGTTCAGCTTCTGGTATCCAGGAGTCTTAATCCTAAATGCCAAGATCTTCTAAACAAAGTTTCCAACCCTTTTTTTCCCTTTGCCTTGGCAGCAGCCAGTTTCAACCAATTTTTGTTCCCCCAGCTGCCCAACATGTTTGGTGACCTTCGTTCCACATTCATTGCTCTGATGATTGGCTCCTATGCTTCCTCTGCTGTGACTTTTCCAGGAATCAAGGTGAGACCGTGGGATTGTGACTCATGACTGGTGGTGTTGAGCTGGAATTTTGCACCATGTAGCAATGATGTGGCAAGAAAGGGGGATTGTTTGTTACAGCACTCTTTTAGAGATGTGCAAAATTCAGTTTCCTACTGCTAAAGACTTCCCAAGTTGACTGCCTCAGGAACTCAACAATACTGAAAAGAGAACAGTTTGTTTCCAATGTAAAGGTGTTAAGTAAAATTTTAAAGGTGTTAAGTAAAAGTGAAGAGCTGAGGATCTTTTTTATGAAAGGTTGCTTTTTAAAATTCTAAAATATACACATGCATTAAAATACTCCCTAATCTGTGTGGTTGTCACAGGTGGTTGAACAAAGTTCAGAGTTAGCAAACAGCACTGAAGGCACAGAAGAGATGGGCAGTTTGGCTGCTTTGGTAGATCACTAGTGGTTCTGAACCTGAGATGTTTCATATAAGTGGGGGTACAGTAAAGGTAAGCTAGTCTCAAGTAGTTTGGGAAGTTCCTGCTGGATTTTTGAGGAGGTCCTAGATGAAAACCTTTGGCAATCATCTTCAATAAATAGAGCTGCATGCTGTTCCAGCTGGAGGTCCTGTTGTTGCTATAAAAGATGTGGAATACATCTCTTTCCAAGCCTGCATGTCACAGAACTGTTCTTTGTTGCCACTCGAGTTAAACCCATTTTCAATGTAGAACATTTTTTCTTTCCCCCAGCTCCCTTTCAGACCTCATTCAAAGAGTATTGAAGTATATTTCTGCTTTTATAGCCAAAACTATATTGTCTTGTGGTTTCCAGGTTATATATGACTTTGGGGTCTCCTTTATCCTTATTCTGCTTGTCTGGGCAAGCTGTGCAGGACTTGTTTTCCTCAACTGTTTCTTCAATTGGCCACTGGAGCCTTTCCCAGGACCAGAAGACATGGACTATTCGTAAGTGTGCTACACTGGCCTTGAGGGCTAATCCCATTCTTAATCCTCTAGAAAGTGCTGGGATGGCTAATTTAGAGGCATGGACAGGGAACTCCCTTGCATGTTGTTTATTGCTGCCATTCCTTCTTGGGTTGAGGATTTATTTCTGCCATTAGCATTATGTCTTGACTGGTGAATATCTGTGGAAAGTTGAACTTTCCAAAGCGTAGGAATTATGAAGGAAAATGATCTGTCAATAGTCATAAGTATTTCTATATTAACCTGTGCCAAATTGGCCCAGGGAAAGCACCTCTGTGCTCTGGATCCAGACCATTTATGGGTTTGTAGGTGGAAACCAGTGCCTTAAACCCACACGTAGCCTTTCTGACTTCTGCAACTTTGCTGCCTCTGATTCCCCACCCTGTGTTGCAGCTGTCATGCTCTTTACTGCCCAACAGGGTGAAAATAAAGTTCAGCTGGCTGGGATTTGACCACAAAATCACTGGGAAGCAGTTTTATAAGCAAGTAACAACTGTGGGGCGCCGTCTCAGTGTGGGGAGCTCAATGAAGGGCCCCAAGGAGCCGACAGCCTTGCAAGAGAACAACAAGCTGTGTCTGTCTACTGTGGACCTAGAAGTGAAGTGCCAGCCTGACAATGCAGGTGTGGTTCCATGAGTGCCCCAGGGATGCTTGTGTTGGCAGGAGGCTGGTGGCCTCTCTGCTCTGCTCCAGATCTGTTTGTGAGATGGTGAGCTGTGTGTTGCCACATACCAGCCACCACTGTTAAAGTGCAGTTTTATAAGGAATCTTGTCTGTGTATACTTGCCTAAATCCACTGTAGGGTGTTGCCAGTGGTGGGGAGATCAGCCTGGGTAACTGGTAGGGCTGTGGGAGGACAGTGCACTTGGTCACTGCTCTCAGGTTGCCATCATGACCAAGCCTTTATTAATCAGGGGTATGGCCAAAGCAAATGGTTCAAAGCTTCCTTTTGCTGTAACCCACAAAATTAGGTGAGCCTTCCTTCCTGATGTTTTGCCTCAGTTACTGGTAGCCAAACTCCCTGCATCTATAACTGTTCATTATTGAAGCCTCTTAAGGCACCAGGTAGTTGCTAACTGAGAGATTCTTGGAGCTGCCAGTGGCACCCAGTGTTGCAATGACTAGCAAGGAGAAGATGTGCTAACCCACAGGCAAAGCCCCTTTTCTGTTTCTGAGGGTATGTTGCCTTTTCCAGACATTCCACTCTTCCTTCTGCAGCTTCTCCATCCTTCATGAAGAGTGTCTTCAGCCCTATCTTGTTGCTCAGCCTTATCACCATGTGTGTCACTCAGCTGCGACTCATCTTCTACATGGGAGCCATGAACACCATCCTTCAGTTTCTGTCTGGAGATGAAGATCAAGGTAGGGTGACCTGAAGACTTTTATCTGCTTCCTTGGAACTGGGACCTGATTCAGACTTGGTTCTTCCAAGAGGTCAGTGAGCCTGATAACTCAGCAGATACCCTGTGTATGGCAAAGAGTGGTGTCACAGTGCAGCTGAGAGCTGCTGGTAGGGTCCAGCTGAGGGCTGGAACTAGCCTGGGACTGAGAGGCAGTAAGGTAGAGGCTTAAATATCAAGCTAATTTTAGCTCTGTGTCTGTTAAATACAGTTCCATGTTATTTCCCTGGATGGGTTGTTTAAAGTAGCCTCCTAGGATGGACTTGTGATAACTTTCTTCTTGTAACTGTAATACCTATTTCATCAGGTATTTGCTTTGCTTATCCTATGCAAGCACAAAGCCCAGAGCAGCTGACTCTCATGACTAATGATTGGACAAGGTGTCTCAGCCCAGCAACCGGGGGTGGGAGAAATGAAGTCATAGCTGTTTTGTGCTGTTTTGTGCAGCCTGGTGTGTGCTGGAGAGGCTTGGGGGTGCTCACTGCTCTGGACACCTCTGTATTTATAGCTCTGATTCAGTGATTCAGTACATGGAGCAATCAGGAAAGAGTACATTAGTTTACTGTTGTTGAAAATACCCAGGATTGCAAAACAAGACTTTTTTTTTTCCTTTGTAGTAAGATCCAGTTTGAACTTGTTAAATCTGGATTGCATGAAGCTGATAAATCAAGAGGCACTCCTCTGAAAATAGGAGTGAGCTCTGGGGGAGGGAAGGAAACTCCAAGTGCCCTGGCATTCTCCGAGTTGCTTTGTTCCTTGAGCCTTTGACAGCCTGCAGCATTTAGCTCTTTATCTCCTGGCTCAAGAGCCAATTTAGACATTAAACAGTAAACAGGACAAACTTCACACTGCCTACCTTTCCCAGCACAGCTTAGTTTTTTGCTTACCTTGTAACTCTTTCACACTTTTTTTTTCCTTTTACTTTGGCTTGTTCCAGTTATTTCTCTTTCATTTTTTCCCTCCCCGCCTCGGTATTTTAGAATGAATATTAGCTTTATATGCTGCCAGTTACTTTTAGCTCAAGCTTCATGTTAAAAAAGAGATTTGTGCCTCTGGGGTATATATATTTTTTTTTTCTGTGCCACCTTTGAGATTTCTTCCTATTTTCCTCCTCCTCCTGAATGTAGCCTGGGCTCACAGTGCATTCCGCTGTCTCGGTGTTTCCATGGCATCAGCAAACCCAGTGGTATTGTCTGGTCACAGCAGTGTCAGCCTGCAAGAGCAGTTCCAAGATGGGTGCAGCTCTCTAGAACTGTAATCTGTGGATCAGGAGAGAATGGGATGCAGCTTCCCTGGATTCCTTTGCAGATTATGGGGGCTTAGACCTATTGTGAAATTCAGAGGTGGAAAAAGCAGTCAGCCTGTGGCTACTTCTCTTCTGAAAACCCCCAAAAGGTGGGGGAGAAGCTAAGGAGTTTAGTAACTCTGTAAATTACTCTAATTTGCATTGTAGGAAGGCAGGAAAGAGAAGTGTCTAGAACTTGAAATTTGGCTGCATCTTCCATAAATTGCCACCTTGCTTTCAAATCTTGCAGTGCTTTGAGTCCTTGGGTAGAATAGTGGTAGGATGGAAAACTCAGCTGTGTGAAGTGCTTGCTCAGGATAGTTTTGAGGGAAAGACATGTAGAACAGTGGATGTGACATGTCAAGCCCATAGGGTTTTTTCTATCTACTTCTTCCATATCTGCCTCTGCTGGTATATGCTAGGAGGTGTTTCCTTTTTTTTTTTTCTCCTCAAAGAATGTGTTTTTTAAGTGGTAGATAAATGGAGGAGGTCCCCTTTTGTAGCAGCTACATTTTCCTTCTCTTTTCTTGCTGACCATATAAATTTCATTCCCTGCTTCAAGCTGGCTTCTGCTCCTGCTGTTTAAAGCCCAACATTAAGTGCTCAGAACAGCATGAAGAGGCAAAACATGACAGCATGGCTTGCTTTTTAGCCCCTATTAAAAAATGACCAGAGGAGCAAATTAGCTCCAGAAATGTCTGTAGAGGCTGATGCCACCTGTCTGTCTGGGCTACAGCAGTTGCTATAATGAGATGTGATGTGGGGCCACTTCAGGACTTGCCTTTGTGGAGGTAATGGGGGCATGAATGTGAGGTTGGATTTGGAAGTTCCTCTTGGCTCTCTTGCCAGCAACTGGAGCCAGGAAAGTATTATCAGGTGCCATCCCCGGGCACAGCAGGGCAGCTCTGCTGGACTTTGCTGTAACAGTATAAGAGAAGCTTGTTGGAAACTTCTCTCCATTACCAAGTTAATCTTGGTATAAATTCTGGCTGTACTGCTTTGGTCAGACCCAGAAATGCATTGGGAGGGAGAAAGTAAAATCCTTCTTGGTTGTTTTACTTACAGTGCTGTAAGCACTCTGTGCTGAGATGGGCAGTTTCAGAATTACATCTTTATTTCAGAGCTGTGGCACACTGTGACTCACCAGCTCTGCTGTGCAATGCCTCCACATCCATCACGTGGGCTGCAGAGAGGAAGTGGAAAAAGCATTGTAGGGTGGGGGAACTGTTCAGTAGCAGGAAGGGACACTCTCAAGTCTGCTGGCATCAGCTTTCTTTTAGCAAGCTACGTAGATGTTTCTCCCATCTTTAGCACATAGGGGATTTTCATCAGTTTGAGGTTTTTAATGACTACTCTCAGATGCTGTGATTTTTTTATTTATTTTTTTTTTCCTCCTGCTAATCTCCACTCCTCTTGCCTCCAACCTTGTCCATCCAGCACAAAATGGGTTAGTCTTCACTTTCCCAGCCTGGTTTGTCTTTGCTGGAGCTTCTTAGCTGGAGAAGATGTAGCTGTGACTCCCAGCAAGGCAGGAGAGGAAATGACTAGAGCAGGGCTGGCTGTGCAGGATCTATTGCTGTTGGTCTTAGTCGGAATAAACCTCACTGGCACTTAGCACTTGCTGGGTCCCAGTTTTGGAGCCCTGCTTGCTCTGAGAACACCGGTGCAGGATCAGAATGATTGAAGCAAGTGCATCCAATATGTCCACTCTGAAGAGTGCTTCAGGGAGGCTTAATGATGTTGTGGGGCTTTGCTATCCCAGCTCCTTCAGCCCTACCTGTGAGTACATGGAGTCTAGGCTCTTAATGAGAGATGTAATAAATTGGGAGAGTTTCTTTTGTCTGTTTTTTTCTGTTGCTGCTGTGGTATCACTTGGGCTGATGACTTATTTAAAAATGTGGGTGTTTTTTTGTTCTTTCTTGCAGTGGCTCTCTACACTTCCATTTTTGGGGTATTGCAGCTGCTGTGCTTGCTGACAGCGCCTGTGATCGGGTACATCATGGACTGGAGAATGAAAGAATGTGATGATGGCTCAGAAGACGAGGAGAGCAACGCTGAGCAGTGCGTAGTGTGCACCCCACGGGACATGCAGCCACGTAGCAGGCCCCCTCTGCTCCATATAATGTGTTCTGTGATGAAAGACTGAAAAGAATATTGGCTCTTCAGTATAGAAAAGAAAGCCTGAAGGAAGACCTGATAATTGCAGAGGAGATCAGTCAAGAAGAGCAAATTTAAGTTGTAGCAGGGGAGGCTCAGACATCCCTTCTAGCCTAACAGTAAGAGTAACGGCACTGAAATAATTGCCCAGATGTTCCTCAGCTTCCACTGTTGGGGAGATCCCACCACCTCTCTAGGCAGACCTCTAGCCAAACTGGTTTAGATAGGATTCATATGATATGTGGAGAATCTTGCTGTGAGTTCAAGTAGCTGCTGAAAGTGGTTTTTGTAACATAAGTTTTGCTATCCTTCCAGAAGTGACAAGAAAAAGAAAAAGCGTGATCGTCAGATCCAGAAAGTCATCAATGCCACCAATGCCTTTGTATTCACAAATATCCTGCTGGTTGGATTTGGAATCACCTGTCTTATTCCTAACCTACCTTTGCAGGTGAATGGGACAAACGGGTGGGTGCTGGAGAGGCTGGCAGCCTGGGTCCTGGCAGAATGACAGGCAGGACAGTACCAGAAGGTCCTGCAAGCCAGCAGAACCAGCTGGGTGCAGGAGAGCTTTCTGGTATTGCTGAGAGACTTCTGTGTACTGCATTGGGAAGCCCAGTCTTAGAGCTAAAACAACTAGTACCACACAGTTTACATCTCTCAAGAGAACATTAAGAAGCAGCTCCACTTAAAATAACAGAGTTGATCCACAGTTTATTCACCCTGAGAAATGTCTGCATCTAACTATTAACAACAAATACTTTCCTATCAAGATTCTCTCAGCAGTGCCTGTGCATTTAACCTGGACTTGATTTAAGCTGCTGATGGTCAGAAATTTTGCTGTAAGCAGCATGACACTGATACATAGAGAGTTATTTCTGCACCAAATACTGTGCCCAATGGTACCTGAGGGATTATAAACCTGTTAAATATTTATTTAGTGGCACTGCCTGTTTCTGGTGAAGGAGTTCGGTCATTTTATGCCACACTTAAATGTGGCTTAATGACGTAGGCAAACAGACATAGTTTGCTCATAATGGCATATTGTCAGCTATAACTTGTGCAAAATTAACTAAATGGGCCATAAATGCAATGAAAAAGCATTGTGACCCTGCCCACAAGTTGCTGGGGTCATGTCCTTGCAGCAGTGCCATCTACAAATGGGTTAGGTCTTGTGTGGTTAACCTCAGGAGGTACTACATGTTAGCCTTTGCAAAGTAAGGAAGAACAGTGCTTTTAGACAAATATAAATTCCTCCCCTGGTGCTGATCTTTCAGGTTTTGGTTTTGGGTTTCTCAATCCTGGCTTTGTGCTAGAAAAGAAAACAGCTTTTAGGAGAGGTTGGATGCTGGGGTCGCACACACTTAGATGGTATCTAGTACGTGACATTTTTTTTGCTTCTCTTTCCAGATTCTTTCCTTCATTTTGCACACAATTGTGAGAGGATTCATCCACTCAGCTGTGGGAGGCCTCTATGCAGCTGTGTAAGTTTCTGCTTACTTATATGTGGCTGGCCAGATAAACTGGCTTGGGATGGTAAGCTGTCCAGGTGAGAGGGAGGTCAGGAAGTGAAGTCTTCGTGGTCAGAAGGGAGTAATGATGCCATTTATTTCTCCTGGATACAACAGTAGCTGCAGTGAAGTCTTTGATGCTTTCCTTGTTTAGAAACAGTCAACCCCTTTGGCATAGCTACTGCAGTGAGGCAGGTACAGCTATATGTGGGCCTTGGGTGAGACTGGGCTATTGACATTAAGGTTATACAGTAAAAACTAAGGCTTTTTTATCTTCTAATGAGTAGCTATTTGCTTGTGTCTAGGTGAAACATTAACATAAATGAATACATTGCTACTGGCCTGCTCTGAAATGTCATTGGTAAAGCACTGCTTAAGATTAGTGATGCCTACTTCCCTTCCCAGCACAGATCATCCATCCTGTTTCCAACTTACTGAAATTGTCACTAGCTGAATCTAAATCCTCTTTTATAATAAGTAGTTTTTTGTTTTGAGAACAGATCTGCCTGGCTGTCCTGAGCTGCTGGACAGAGGAACAGAAAGAAAATGTTATTTTTCAGAGAATCACAAAGTCAGTGGAAAGGGAGCTCTTGAGACCACCTAGTCCAACCCTCATACTCAAGCAGGGTCAGCTAGAGCAGGTTGCCCAGGACTGCTTCCAGCTGGGTTTTAATGTCTCCACAGATGGAGACTTCACAACTTCACAGACTCCTTCAAAGGTTTTGGTCCCCAGTGCTTAGGGAATCCAGACTAGAAAACCCCTCTATGACTGCTTCAAAAATGCATAAACTTTTTATTCCCTGGCAGCTAGAAGCAAAAGATTTTTGTCTTGGACAAGGTAAATGCCTGTGGCTGTACATACCATATTGCTTGTAAACAAATCCTGTTTGACCATTGCAATTCTCTGGAACTTCCTGGAGTTCAAGTATTTTTGCTTTGTAAATTCTTTGAATATTTGAAGATTTTGATACACCTCTTTCTTTCTAAGGTTAGTTTAGTGTGACCATTTTTAAGCAGCCGTGCTCAGTCATAGGCTGAGAAAGGTTCTGGACCTTTTCTGAAATTTATTTTTCCATTAGTAGGATCTGATATTCAGCACTTTCCAGCCAACAGTATTTAGTTTGACATAGGATTAGACTTGTCCTCTAAAAAGGAAAACACACCAACCTGTTACGCAGGTTTCACTCAGTTCTAAAGAGAGCAAATTGTTATGACCGGATGAAAATGATTGCTCAGCTGCAAATGCTGTCATCAGGATAAGGTGGCTCTGCTTTTAACTTGTAAATATCAACACTCTTCTGCCTTTGCAATAGGATCAGTGGTTTTATAAGCACTTCCAACTTCCACCTGTCTAAGTGTAGCTGTAAAACAAAACAAGTGCTGGATCTGTTAATTCCTAAATTTGAGAGCTTAGGATGAGAATATCCTGGACAGGAAGGTTCTGGTCTTGTCCCCACCTGCATGCTGCTCCAGAGAGCACTGTGCTCACTGGGTACAGCTAAATATTCTATAACAAGGGGTTGTTATGCCTAAGTCCAGGAGAGAGAAGTTCTTCATATTATGCCTCTCCTGGGACTGTGCTCTGTTACATGGAGTGGGAAGGTAATCTGATCTGGGTGATGTAAACAGTCAAGGTGATATGTAATAATGCTGTTGCTTTCTCTGTTGACAGATATCCCTCTACTCAGTTTGGCAGCTTGACAGGGTTGCAGTCGCTGATCAGTGCCCTTTTTGCCCTTCTGCAGCAGCCTCTATTTATGGCACTGACAGGACCTTTGGAAGGAGACCCTCTTTGGGCAAGTTCTTAAATTTAATGCGAAGTTCTTGGTGGTTAAAAAGATCTTTTTCTCATTTCTTTGGAAGCAAAAGGAGTCCTGTGTATGGACCAAGGTTAAAAACAGCTGGGATTTTACATGTTCCTCAGTCTGCTTTACCTTGGTTCTGTCCAGGAGACCCTTCCCTGTGTAAGTGATGATCCCTTTGGAGGGAAAGCCGTTAAACTTCATACTGGTGCATGGAAAGGGAGGAAGGGAGAAAGGGAGAAAGTGAGAAGGCTGCAGGAGTGTTTTCTGCAAACAGTTTGTGTAGCAAGTCCAAATCTGTCAGTAAAAGTGTGTGAGTAAATAGGTAAAAAGTGAGTGAATAATCTATGTGGACTTCAAAATGCAGTAGAAATACTTGGTTTCCTTGAGAACTATTAGCTCTGATTACCAGTAAATTTGGGATTCCTTATGATAATGTCTGAAAAGCCAAGTAGCTGTTGAGGGTGGGGCTAATGTGGTGTCTTGATGACAGGCTACCTGGGTAGGTCAATAAAATTGTGACATGGGTGGTCCTGGGGAGAGTCCTGGTTTTCAGGTTAGCAGCCAACCTGGCTTAAAAGAACTGCAGCTTAAACAGCCCTGCCTGTTCTGTGGAACTCTATGACAGCATTTACCTTATACACTTGGTGCTCTGGACACAGGACTGTAAATATAACTACAGGGGAGGTTGTTGCCAACACACGCTGAGCAGGGCGTCTCCTGGTTTGCCCACAGCTGAGTGACGTGGGTAGTGTTCTGACATTTCAGCGTACGTGACTGGGTTGTCATCTTCTGAGCCTGCCTAATTTTGTTTTGTCTTTCTTCCTGCAGGTGAATGTTGGCTTACTTGGTTTGAGCCTCCTGGGTTTCTGCCTTCCAATCTACCTGGTCTGCTACAGGCGCAAGCTAGAGAGAGAAAGAAAACAGAAGATGGAGGATGCCAAACTTTTCTTCAAAATTAACGGCACTCCCAATGAGGAAGCCTTTGTTTAAGCTGGTGCTTCAAGTAGAACCTCCCCTGTACAGGTTCCTACCACATCTGTGGGTTCTACCTGTGGTGTAAGCCAGGCTTTTTCTCTCCTGGCTCTGCCAGTCTTTGCTCATCACTGGAGTGAGGGCTGGACATAGTGACTGAGCTTTCCTCAGATATACGGCAGGAGGAGACTTCCCACTCCTTACTCCAGAACATGAGACACTTCCTTTTTATAAAGGCCATGCAGCTATTGTGTCTTAAATAATCCCCTGATCACACTCTCCAGTGACAGAGTATCTCGATAGGAAATTGGGGAAGAGGGAATGGAGCGAAGAAAGACCATAATTATTTTTAAAATGTAACACACTGAAGTCTGTTGTCACCTCCTCTTCCCCCACCCTCGGCTGATATGGTCTCAGATGCAAGCTGCACTCTTCTCCCTCCCTGAGGCTTCATATAATGGTCTTTCAGCTTGATATATAGCTGGACCCAGTGATTTTAACTGTCTATCCAGATATACCCCAGCCTGTTTCTGAGACAGGGAAGGGGATTTTATTCCTACGTATATGAGCACAGCTTCAGTGTATTGCTAAGTGTTGGCTGCTAGCACTGACAGCTCTCAAACCTCTTATTAATGCAAATGACACAGACTGTGAGCAATGGATCTGCCTTTCACACTGCAATGAAGAGCCTAGTAGACTGCTTGGTCCTGGACCAAGCCTTCAGATGCCTGGAATTCTTCTTCACAGCCTGCAAACCACCTGTATGTGTTTTAAACTGTCTGCAGTCCTGGAGCCTCTGAGATAGGAATTGGATCATGTTTACCAATGAAGTGCTTTGAGACTTGTTGCCTTTTGCCTCTTCTCCCCTCTGACATGACCCCGTGGGGGGGGACCAGCAGCATGTATTTGGTAAGGTAGAGAACCTTCTTGAAGTTGAGTTCTGGGGCTCCAAATGCCTTGGCGTTCATGTGTCATGCTGACTTGCTGTTGAAAAGAATCAAGAGTGCAGAACACTCCTTTGTGTCTGGTAACTGGATCCTTTAGACATACAGCAGGGTGATGTGGTGATGTAATTCTTACTTTAGCCATAGCTTATTTACGTTGTTCTGACAATAGCCCCCAAGCTGCTGAACACCAGGTTACAGTGACTGACCAAAAGCTGCCAGTCTGGCTGTATTAAGAGCTTTGTATGATGCCAATGCTCTGTCTGGACAGAGCACATGCTGATTGATTGTATGATGAAGCTGACTTAAAGAGCAATACATGTGGCTAAAGGTGGCCCAGGCTCGTTCACCACGAAGGGAATATAAAGGGAATTCTTAACCTGCTTATTTTTATAGTTGCTTTTTTTTCTTGTCTGAAGTTGACCTTTCTGCCCTTAATGTTCTTGAGGTCAGTGGCTCAGTCTCTGTAGCCTTGTGATTAGTGTTAACCATTGCACCAGTTGGACCTGCTCAGAGCAGGACTGTGCAGCACTGAAGATGAACAACATCACCAGTGGGTGTGCAGCAGCACCTGTGCTGGGCTGAGCTACCAGCTGTGGGAAGGTTGGAGGCAGAAATAAAATAATGAAGATGTAGTGTGGGTGCTTTCTGAACTGCCAACTCTTACATTACAGCAAAGCCTGGCAAGGGGTAAGTCAGTCAACTACTTTGCCTGGTCAGAAAAGTACAATACTCGACCACTGTCCTGTTAGGTCTGAGCTGGGGTTTACAAACAACAGAGCACAACTGAGCGGTAACTCCTCTGCTGGTGCCCTAAAGCATAGGGATGCTCAGCCCATCCAGGCCTTTACCTTCCCTAAAGAACAAGCTGTGACCTCTGCCACTGGGTCTTGGCAGGACCGCGGGAAGCCCTGCAGAGCCCCTCGCTGGTGGCAGTGACACCGCAGGGTGTGACTTTGCGGGACCGCAGCGCCATCTCGAGTCACTGCCTCCTGCGGGCACTTCAGGTCCTGCTGCACTCCATGGTACCTTTGGTCTCGTTTTAAATCGACTTGCCACTTGAGTATTTTACACGTTTGTGGATTTTATTTTTTTTTAAATATGTTGCCTTTATTAAATGTGCTTATTCTAAGGCAGCCTTATTGCCTGCTGTCAACACTTCAGTCTTCTAGAACTCTTTGGCTTTTGTTGGTGTCTGGCTTTGGTGATGACTTAGTGACCTGCCCATTTTTTCTTTCGTGTTAAGCAATAATTAAGGAGGCAGAGGTTCGATTAATTTTCCTGTTCAGCTGGCATTGTCTCAAGTACATACTCAGAAACCCACCAGCAGCAGTAGAGCTTGCCTAGATTTCCAGAGGGCTTTCTGCAGATTTCTGCATTTCATATCACTATAACTACTCCTAAATATTTTAAGATTCCTACTCATGTTCTACTTGTGACATGATAGTGACAGACTAAGGTTTTTTTCTTTTAGTAAGGGCTCAGGCAGGAGTGTCTGAGCCACAGTCCTCAGATTCACAGTATCTCAAAATAGAGGCAGCTGTTGGAAGGTGTCAAGGTGCAAACTCAGCATTACTGCCACTTCAGTTTCAGAACACTGAACATAATAGTTTTCACTTTTTTATCTCTTGAATTCCTAATATGTCTTTGCAAAATGATGGGATGCAGAGGGATATTTTCATGAAGTAGCAGTGGAGGTGCTGCTGTCTTTGAAGTATGTGCAGCTAAATTGAACAAAGCGCCCTTTTATTCCTGCCAACTACCTCCCACCTGCAAATCCCCATTCCTGCCCTTTTACTAGGAATATCATCTAACCCAGTTTCACCTGATAAAATGGATATATGTCCATACTGTCTTTGCTGATGTGCCATGGTGTTCGGAAGCTGCTGGTCAGCTGTGAGGAAGAGAGCTCATGCCTTCGAGTCACAGTTTCGGGCTCTGTTTGCAGCTTGAGAGTTAAAGTGTGCCTTTGGCTTTCAGTCACCAGGAATAGTGGGTAGACAATGAAGTTTTAGGTTTTTGGGGTTGAAGAGACAAAGAGGAGTGCTTTCTCATGCAGCACTAAGTCAAACTGTGAGGTTCATTGCTGCAGAACATAGCGGGGAACAAAAATATAACTTTTTTAAGGGGCTGGTTAAACAATGGTCTGATGCATTCACTAACTCAGGGAGATTTTAAGTTGCTGTAAATAAGAAAGCTATGCCAAGGACAGATTACTTTTCTACATGCTGTCTCTTAGAAGTTGGTCAAAGGTGGAGAAAATATATGCTGGGTGAGGTGGGACATTGGTCTGATCTTGTGGGGCTTAATTTACTCTGACAGTTGTGAACCAAATGAATTTTAAAATTAGTCTTAAATTTGTCCATTGAAAAATTATCTGCATGCAAGACGTGCAAATACTCTACTGATTGTGGCATAACTGTTTAAAGGCTGCACCTCCTGTGGAAGTGAGACCCACAGAAGAGTATTCTGGCTTCAGCCTCTTAAATATTATCTTGCACAGTGCAGAAACAAACACTGCTGGGATGGTCCTGTTAGACATGATTGGGCAGTTTGCCTCTTTCTTTGCATATAGAAATGTAATGGCAGATTATTTACATTTGGAAAACAGCATTGCTGCACTCTAGCCAGGTGGTAGAGGACCAAGAAATTTCCTGATATGCTGATATAAATTTCCTGATATATACCTTGTGGAAAAATAAACAGGCTAACAAACTGTATAGAGTCATGTCCATATAAGCACAATTTAAAGTGCTTAACTGCTTTCGTAATTCCTGAATGCTAGAACTTGTAGGTTGTTTTATGCCTTATCTGTGTAAGAAGAACAAGGAGGTTGGTCATGGGAAAGACCTCATTGCAGCCACAGAAGCTCCATCTCTAACTGAAAATAATGGAGCAGAAACCTGACCTGTGAATACTTTCTGTTTGTAGGAGCTCTCAGAGTCAAGGGTGTTGCTCTGTGAAGGTGATTGCACCTTCTTGAAGCACTGCTTCTGGCCTCTGCAGACTCTTGCATGCATTTGATATGCATCTGCATTAAAATAAAAAAAAATTAAAGAATGGGGAGGGGATGACAGGTTTTCCTTTCCACTAATCTGTCAGTAACTAACCCCCATTGACACAGTCTTTATAGCAGAGAAAAATCTATGTTTTGCTTAGTAGAACACTTACATTCAGTTATTGTTGCAGAGTATCTGGATCTTTGAGATGAAACTCAACACAGATGTATGCAAAAAAATCAAGTCTTTCTGAGAACTCCAATTTAACTGTAAGGCTGCTACAGCCATTGAAATGTTTTAACTCCCACAACAGAGCTCGGCCTCTTCATGCTCGTTTACAAAGCAAAATTGCAGTTCCGGTGATTTACTGTCTTATTTAAAATCTCATTATGTTTTATATTAGGAGGTCTCCCTCTTGACAGGCTGATGAATTTGGTAAATGTGCCACAAAGTTGAAATCGTACTGTAGGGTAAAAAGAATGAATCTTTAAAAATACAAATATTGTTACTTTCTTTGGGTCTCTTATGTTTATGCAGAGCTTTTGATACTCCCTACTTCCCAGTTCAGAAGTGCAAAGTATTCATAATGGAATCTAGTACTAGAGTAGGATTCCTGGTGGGAAGGGACAGTTTCTTTTAAATAATAATTTAAAAAGCCACTTTGGTTTTATATTTCACAATGTTATCTTCTTTGGAATAGCTGAAAAAATGTGTTATATAGCTGCATTCTTACATGTTAATTATAAACCCTACATGGCCTTGTTTTCCTGCCTGTGCTGCTGAGCCTGTCCCTGTGCAATCTGTTTTATCATGTCCTGAGTTCCATATTGTCATCTTTCCTACTGCTGCTTGTCACTTCCTTGTGCCGCAAGCCTCTGCCACTTGCTTCTTAGTCCTGGGACAGTCCCTTTTTTCAGATAAATCTCCTTCTTAACCTGACAGCATTAGCCTCCCCCACCTCCTCCTGTTCACAGAAAATTTTTGTGGTGTTTGTCAAAGTTGAATTGTAAGCTCCTTGGGGCAGGCCTGTGTCATCTTTGTGTGTGTAAGGTGATGTGCATTCTTGCAGTGCTATCTAAAAATAAATGTGGTATGAAGTTAATCATTAGTTTTCCTTTTGAGGCTGAACATAATAAAGGTATTGCTTAGATCCTCATGAGACTAGGTAAGCATGACTGCTTCACCCTGTGTCATCTGCTCAATGGCACCATGTATGTTAAATGTTTGACTATTTCTAGTCTAAGCTAGAAGCTAGCAGCAAGATACCAATATTTATTGGAGGAAAATCATAATATCTATAAAATAAATCGCCCAACACAAAAAAACCCCCAACAAAATATAAAGAGCAGCTTCAGAAAGAGATCAGGCTCAGGCCTACAGCGTGAACCCGCTGACCAAATGGTGAAAGATGAACAACTTTAGCCTTTGATGGGAATGCTACAGAAGAGCTCCAGGCTCTCGACAGGAAAGCCACACTTTGGTTATCCACGCTTGAGTTTGGTGATGCTAAATGTACAGTGGTGTTTCCGATCAAATAAAGGCAATCCTTGCTCTGTCATGCCTGTGACAAAGCGCAGTAAAAACGAGTGCTCTGGTTTTTAATGAGTACAGGTCACTTAAACGCTTGACTGTTTTGTTTTGTGCGTTGTTTGTTGGTGGTTTTTTTATTCTTATATCCGGCGTTACTCTCAATGCCACGTACAGCCCGGGTGGCTGCTGCTCAGTAGTACCGAAAGCCAACCAGGACTTGAGAACGCTGGGAACCGTGACACTGCTGTCCAGATGGAGCCCGGTTCCGAGAAGTCCACCTCACCCTAGCTGCCTGCAGCTCCTGTCCTAACCCTTGGCTTCTGCCCTTAACACCCCCATCGCTCTGCAGCCTTCCCCCCTTTCCATTCTACGGGAGGAGAGAGGCTTTTCGCCACCCAAGGGTGACACAAGACCCGCGGAGCGAGCCTAAGGGATGCGGGGGACGGGGAGCGCTGAGGGTTGGGGTCTGAGGGAAAGGTTTAGGATCTGAGGGAAGGGTTTGGAGATCTGAGGGGAGGGTCTGGGGTCTGAGGGCAGGGTTTGGGGATGGCGGGAAAGACTTCCGCCCCCTCACCCCGCTAGCCGCCGCTTCCCACTCACCCCCTCCCTCCCTGTTCCCCCTCCCGTTTTTCCAGGCGCGGCGCGCTCCGCTGTGAGGTCAGGACGCCTCTGCGTGACGCCGTGACGCAGCGGTTGCCGCAGAAACGCCCCGCCCCTCCTCCCGCCGCCCCGATTCCCCCTTTCCCCCCCCCCCTTTCCCCCCTCCCGCCCCGTCCCGGTGCGGCGCGGTCCATCGGAGCGGCCCGCAAGGCTCCTGTCACCTTCAGCGGGGCCGGCCCGGGCGGGAGGCGCGCGGACGGCGCCGCCATGGTGCTCATCAAGGAATAGTGAGTGTGTGGGGAGGTTCCCCCTTCCCTCCTACCCTTCATCCCTCTGGTTTTACCCTCCGGTCACCCCCCTCCCCTCCGTCCTCTCGGGCTTGGCGCCGAGACTAGCCGCGGGGACCGGGCCGGCCCTGCCGTGCTTCGCCCTGCACTGCGGTGGGGGTCGGGCGGCGGAGAGGGAGGGGAGAGCGCTGGGTGAGGGCCGCGGAGCCGGTGGGGGCGGGAGTGAAGGTCACGGCGGCTGCGGGCCGGGGGCGTCCCGGGAGCTGCCGGCGGCCAGCGGCAGCCTCTGCCTGAGAAGCGGCGAGCACCCGTTTTCCCCCCCCCCCCCGCCCTTTCCCCTCCTCCTCTGCGCACAGCCGCTGCGGCTCTCCGGTGCTCGGCGAGGCGGCTCGGGGAGTCCTGCGGCGGGCGGCCCGGTCCGTGATTCCCCCGGTCCAGCTCTGGACTCTGTATGGGTTGAGGCGGGGGGGGTTGTTCCCGGTGGTCCGGGGAGGGCACTGACGGCTCCAAGGGCCTTGCCTGGGTCGGGAGCTGGGCTGGCCCCGGCCGGGAGCCGCGGGGTCACTGCACAGCGGTTACTGTGGAGGGCAGTGGCATCTTCTCCTTCTCCTTGTGACAGGGATAAGCGACAAGCCTGGGGTTTATTGCCCTCCTCTAGGTGTGTAATTTCTACCTAGGGTCTCCAGCAAGAATCGATGTGCCAGAAGTAAGCTAGTTCCAAAATATTTGTGTGTGTGTGTATAGCTCACCTTGGGAGTTCTTTGCTGTCCCTGACATTGCTGCGGTTGTTCTTCCCCATGATGGGGAAGGAGGAGTGAAAAACGGGCTGGGTGATTTGTGGTGAGTGTGTGTCTAACTATTAGTCACTTGCTGTAGTCTGTAGTGCAGCTGCTCTGTGCTGGCCAACACGATCTGCTCTTTTGGACCAGTGCTCCTTGGCCAGGTGTCTTGAGGCTCTGCATGCTACTGCACATATTTCTTTTCGTTAAATTAATGCTTTCTGAAATTGTGTTCTATCATTTTAAACTTCTTTTGACTGATGGAAAAGGCTTTTTTTTTTTTTCTTCCCCCTTTGTTGAAGATAGCCGGGATCTCAATGGTAAAGTGGGTTTTCAGGTCTCCTAGACACATCTACCTACACGACAGTGTCCTCCTTACGGTAGTTACTTTGCCAGATCATGGATTGTGGTGTGGATTTAAGCATTAAAACTATGGTGAGGGTTGTATTGTCCATTGTAGCTGTCTTTAATATTGATTGACTGTTTTGGTTTTTATTCCCCAATCCTTAAAAACTTGCTCCTTTTATCCAGCAATAGGGGTGTAGAAATTAAGAGCAGCCCTAGAGCTGAGTGTCTAACACTGTAGTGTTAAACTGGTTAGCAGACAGAAACCTGGGCCTAAGGGTTTAGTTTCAGGTGAATGAAAAGATAATTAACTTGTTTTTCTGTGACATCTGCTTCGCCGGTATTTTCCTATTAATTTAGTTGGTTAATGGATTTTTTTTCTCTTGCAGCACCTGTCTGGTTTATTTCTGTTCACATTCATGTATCTTTTCTGTGCTTCTGCTTACAGTCTCTTGCCCTGTACTGCAGTAAAGCTCACTTGCCTGTGAGCTTGGCTGCCTACACGGCATCTTGTAAAGATGGGAACATAAGTACTCTGAATTTCCAGATTTCTGAGAGTATGAAAAGCTCATTTTGTGAGCATCACTGCTAAAAGTCATTTGACTTGTTGTTATCACTTACCTCACCAAATCAACGTATTTACTGGTCTTTCACACTACCTGTTCCAGAAACAAAATGTGAAGTGGAAACATTGACTAAAGGTTAAAAGACCAGAATTATTAAATTTTTACAGTTTTCCATTTCTATTTTCAGAAGAGTCACCAAACCTTTCAAGTCTCGTAGTTAGCTACAGTGTCCAGTTTATTTTCATCTGTTCTTTGTGTCTTTAAGACACAAGTGGCTCTGAGGACTGTCAAGGTTGCTGCTGTACTTTAGAAATTAGCGTTTATTTTTGACTTTTTGGGATTCCCAGTTAGCTCTAATAGTTGCACATCCTGAGTTGTGTCACTGGATTTGTTCTCGTATAATTCTTCCTTGATGTTGTATGTGAAAATTGCCCTTTTTACATGCTATTTGACATTGGTTTTGTTTTTTTTACCAAATCTCATGTTCCAGGAAATAAGTTGTATAGAAACTGCGTGTTTTGGTGTTACCTGACTTGTACATTTGAAGTATCTTGCTATAATTGTTTTATTAGTTCTGGTTGCCCCAGCACTGCTTACAGGGACCTTTCTGCCTGCCTAGTGCAGGTGGTAAAAATACGTGAGCTGTAACTGCATGTCACCTGAGCAGATTCTTCCATCCCTGTGACCCCTTGGCACACCCTCCCTATTAAATCAAATTGGTATTATTATGTGCTCTATTGGTATTATAGGAGATGTTACAGAAATAGAAGCAGTAGAACAAAAATCTGATGTCATATCTTTTATTGTCAGGCAATCTAGCATCAACTTTTCTGTATAGTTTCTTGGACTGATGGTTGTGCAGTGATAGGTTTAACACTTTCAGTTGATGTCCTATCGGTCTTTGACTTATCTTTCATTTCTACCTACCTCTGCTGCAGCTAAGCTGCCTGGGTTTTGTTCCTGTGTTTGATTCTTTTTTTTTATTTTTTTCTTTTTTTTTTTTTTTTTTTGGTTGCAGGGTTTGTAAATGCTGGTTGATGCTTGCTATTTTGATTTAACTGCATTGGAAGACCTTGAGGAGAATGGGAGTGTAGAGGCTCACTTCCCTTTCCTGTGAAGTGATGACAATGACACTGACCTTCTCTACAGCTGTACTTCCCTGTGCTGTCAGTAAAGACAGATTTTAGTCTAGGAGGGATTTAAAACATTCTTGATAATTTTCAGGCTTTTGATACAGCCGGCAGCCACATCATATGATTTCTTATAAGTTGATCAAGTTCTGTCTCAAAGTTAGGAGTCCTTGTTCCTGTTTTTGCTCTTACAAAGCTTTTCCTCTGGATCCTCTTGAGCTGTCTTCCTGCCCTCCTTCTTTATCACTTGACTACCTATAAATGTCATCCCCTGCATTCTTTGCTTTCTTGGCTAAATGAATTGTAAACTTTAACTTCTCGGTTCATGAACACTGGACCCTAAGGTAATATTCAGATCTAGTGTCTTCCAGTTGTCTAAATTTCATTAGCTTACATAAATCTTTTTATGCCAGGTTTTCTAAAGAAAAGTATTTGGCCTCTATTCCAAAGCCATTCTTATTGTTTCTTGGTCGTTTGCCTCTTCTTACCATCCTGTCCCTCTTCATTCTTACTGCAGTTTTAGCCAGCTAACTAACCTAATGTTGTGCGTGATGGCATGGTCTACCAGTGGAAATCCATTTTCTGGTTTTTGTTCTCCCTTATGTAAGGATTACCATACTGAATTGGACCAACAGTCCTCTTCCATCTTGCCTTCTAGCAGATATTTTTAGGAAACAATGTATACATGTACAGTTGTTAAGTATATGCTAACAGTAAGTGGCATAGGGACTTCCACAAATTGATCAAATCCCACTCTGCTTACAGTTCTTGTTTTTGGCAAGGAATCCCATAACAAGTATGTCTGATGTTAAGAAGTACACTTCATTTGCCTTAAACCTGTTGCATAATGGTTTTTATTCTATGGTGAGTTGTTCTTTTGTAAGACATGGTCATTGTTCTTTCTCCATTCAGTTTTTCACACCATTAATGACTCTCTAGTGCTCTATGTTAACCCTTCAGCTGTTTTTTCCTCCAAGCTGAAAAGCCTGCTGTAACTACTTTCCTCTCACACAGAAGCTTTTTCTCATCTCTGATCATCTTTTTGTCTTGCTTCTCATGTTCATGTATCTTCTTTCAGATGAGTTGACCAGAACTATATGCAATATTCAAGATGTTGATGCATGAGAGATGTGTTGTAACTTTGTGTGTGTGTAGGTACAGTGTTCTGATTTCTGGTGGTGTGTTTACTTTTGAAATGCTGCTGAGCTGATGTTTCCAGGTGCTTTTCCATAATGACACCAAGATACCTGTTGCACTACCTAATCTAGGGCTCATTAACCCCACGTCTTTGGGGAAGACAAGTGCCTATTGTGCATTATTTTGATTTTATTGACACCAAACTTCTCTGCAGTTCTTTGTAGCAAGCATAAAGACTTGCTGTCACAAGTAATCTTGCATAATCTCTAAACTTTTGCCCCTCTTGCAGTTTGTCCTGTGGTATCTTATTGGTAATATTATTCTAGCATTGAATAAAATTTCAATTTTCACCAATATTGCTTTTTAAAATCAGTTTATTAGCAGAGGACTTTTTTCCTGATCCCATTATACCCTAATTTCTCTGTATAATATATCCTATTCACTAGCTGTATCCATTTCATGTTTGTAACTTGCTTTGGTTTCTTGTTTCAACATCCTTACTGAAAGCAGAGGTCAAGTACAAATCTAGTTTAGAAGATGTACATAATATTTTTAAAGGTCTTAACACACCTGCATTTTTATTAGCCTTAAATTTAGTTTTATTCTTGTCTTTTTGAAAGAAAAAAAAAAAATCTCAGTGTGATGTGGCAGTTCTTGCTCTGTAGTCAGTTGATTCTAAGAGGCATTCACGAGACCACAATGTGAAAAAAAGTGACTTGTATAGAAAGGGCACCACTTTCCTTCACAGGCAGCTCTGAGAAAGCTTTCCATATCATTCTCTGTTTAGGGTTATTTCCTACTGAATGGGGCAAATAAACAAATATTGTAGTGTCTTGTGGCTATGGCAGAGCTCTGCAGAACTGTCGAAGCGTGAAGCAACACTGCAACTTGATGAGAAATAAAATGTGACTGTTGAAGGGATGTAGTGAGAAGAAACATGCAGCTGTTTTGATGCTGTGTAGATTTGTAGGTTGGTAAGATACTACAAGTAAGGGTCTTTGAGAACTGCACAGTTTTAGTGTAGGATTGCAATTACACTATCTCATGTCTTAATTCTCTATGAGGCTATTGGATAAACAGTCTTGGGACTAAGGAAGAAGTGCTGGGGATGCTAGCACCAGGTGGGTGCTGGAATACTGGGAGGAGAGGAAAGCTGTGGAGACATTGTGAATTTTGCAGCTGCAAGGATATTTTTTAACTTTGTATTTCTGTGTTCCCTTTCAGCCGTGTTATCCTGCCTGTGTCTGTGGAGGAGGTAAGTCCTTTTCTTGTTGCTTCCTTTTTTTAAGACTGTAAATAAACTTGTGATCAAAGCAGTTTGTATGAACAAAATCTGGAAAATACATGAGAAGGATCCTTTCTTCAGGACCTTTGTGTGCTGTGACTCATTCGCTATGATTTTGACCACATAATTGAATTTCTTTAAGCCTGAGGGAGCTGATGCTCTATAAAGTACTTTTAGATGTGTTGATCACAAATCTTAACTTCTCAGTCTGTTCTAACATGCTATTTCCTTTTGATTAACACCATTGGTCTCCCTTCTTTCCATAAAGATGAAGCTTTAGTACAAATTTAAATTACTGTTTAAACTTTTTTGCTGGAACTCTTGTTTTAAACAAAGAGCAACCGTTTCTTCTGATTTGTGACACTGAGATAGCAAAAGAAAGATTGTGTATGATTTTCTTAGCACTCTTTCAGACCTGTCTTCTCTAGCTTTTGCAGAAAGAAAACTTTTTTTGTTTTAAATATAGTTTGTAATTTTGACTCCCATTTGTCTGGAGACAGTAATTTTGATTTCCAAAGTGGCCATGCAGTAGTTATACAAAGTCTGTCGCTGGTTCTCTGCTATTTTCTCTGGGAGCTGTTGTTTACCTTTCCTTCCTCCCTCTGCACTGAGCAGCACTCTGGAACAGAATCTCACCATATAAACATTTTCAGTATTTTAATGTTCATACTAGCAAGGTAGGTAAGGAATTTAAATAATGGGGTGTATAGTATTTCTTTAGTAAATATCTTCTTCTGGGTGTATTTTTTTTCCTTGTGATCTTTGGCTGTAAGCCTTCAGTTTGTGATCTCCGATTGAGGGCTTGTCCTAACTCTTAGGGAGAGCTGTGGTAACTGCACTCTTGTTCATTTTTCTTTCCTCTGAATATAGCAGCTACTGTGGCAGAGCCAGTGGTGAGCCAGATCATGGCAGCACTGTTTTAAGCATATCTCTTCTATAAGTCTCTACTCTGACAGAGCACAGTTTAGGACTCAGTGTAGTGTATCCCTGCAGCCAGGAGTCATGGTACTAAAAGAGAAGTAATGTCTGAACTGAGTTTCTTGTTCCTGTGGATCAGTCTGCTGTGACAGGCATCATGTACTGATGGAAAGTAGACCTCTGATCAGGGGGTGATTTTATGTCGACGTACTATGCTAATGAGACTGTTAATGCCAAAAGTCTGTCAGCTGCTTACTCCTTACCTGTAAATTACACACGTGCTGCAGGAATCTGTTTCCAGCAGCTTTAACAGAAGTCTCACTAAAGTGCTGGACTAAGGATGTTTGGCTCTTCTATTTTGCCTGAGTGCTACTTGTGTGGGGAAGTCCTTAACAAAGAAAAGACTGGCATGGTAAGCTTTAGGAAGTAAGCAAGGGATGCAAACTTTCAAGTTAGAGAAAATTAGGGGTTAAGTGGCAAGGTAGCCTAGAGTTCAATAAAAAGAAAGACCATAGTAAAATAGCAGGAGTCCTGCCCCATAGTGATGTGCTTCCTACACCACTTGTGTAAAGAGAAAGTCAAAGAATCAGTATACAGATAGTTTCTTGGAGGGGGTTAGACTGGATGGAACCCAGCACAGGCTTTTTCTGAGTTCTCTGATACTAGGATTAACCTTCATCCAGTTAAAGTGAGTCCCTCACTCTGCTCTTTTCCCTCCCTGGCTGGCTGTTCAGTGCCAGGCATATTTGAGCCTTGTGTCTATGCTGCCTGCATGGAAAATTGAGTTTTCAGGCTCTTTCCTTGTCTGAGGGTGCCCTGGGGTCATCTGCTTCAGAAGATGTATTCCTCTCCTCTGGATCAGAGGAATTTGAGAGAGTTGAATATTGAAACTCTGTGAAGAGCAAATAAACATGGTTAGAAGAGAAAGAACACAAATACCAGAGACAACACCTTATGTAGTTGGATTGTGAATAGACTATCAACTTGATAAAACTTTATTTCTCCCCAGATTTGTGTGTTGTCACTAAGCCCCCTGAATGATGCCCCTTTTCAACGTGGTTCTCATCTGGTAGCCCAGTTTTCAGGAACCAGTTCCCTAAGCAGAAACAGTTGTCAAGTTTGCTTAGCTCTGCATGTGTACTTAAGTGATGTGGTAGTCTTAAAGGTATGCCTCTGAGGAAAGGTTATTTCCAGTATTTACTCAAAGGATGACTACTGCTTTAGTTTGTGTATTGCTTCATCCCCCTTCCTGTGTGGAAGGATGCTGACACATCTGTGCATCACTTGGTTACCACACTGCTGTCTGTAATACTTTCAAGGTTTTCCTTGGGCACAAAACTCTTAAATAAGGCTCTGGAGACTTGTGGCTCTTGACTGTGATTGCCCATTAAGCATGTCTGGCTAGCAAAAGGTTTTGTGGTTTCATTTTAATATGGGGAATTTTTGCTTGAAAGACTTAAGAGTTCACATCTTCAGCATATAAACTGCTGCCAAAAGTCTGATGTCAATGCTTAAGATAGAACATGAAGTTAGTTATGATTTGAGGCACTGTAGTAGGCCTGAGGGAGTCTTCTGTGTCCTTCTGCAATATGCCAGGGAGTTTCTTTTCAGCCCTCTCCCCCCCTAGCAAGTGGAGCTTAATCAAGAGTAAGGAATTAAAAAGAAAGCCAGTAATCAGGAAGGCATTGGGGAGATGTGAGCTGATGAATAAGGAGATCAGTGCTGGATAGTTAGCCAAGTAGCTGCTAAGATGGAAAGAAAACAGTGGATGAGAAGCCCTGGCCATGACTAAAATTTGAAGGCTGGGATGTAGGAGTTAGACTGTAGCAGACTGCCTGGTACTTGGAAACTCTGCCAAAATGTGGTTCTGCTCAAGTTCAGGCCACAGGCAGCACTCCTGTGTTGTTTTATACATTACTGGACTGCAGGTAACAAAAAGAAAAAAACATTGCTACATCTTAGATACTAAACTTTACTGTTGTACTTTGACCAACCTCAGGTTGCACAGTTCCAACTTGGATAGCATGGACTTGAGTGGTTGTGTGGGTGTTTTGCCAGCTGCTACTTGGAAATGCTGGTATGGATTAGAGCTGTGTGTACACATTCTGTGCTGCCTCTTTGTGCCTATCACATGGGAAGGACCTTGCCAAGCACTAAAGACTCATATTTAGTAATTGTGTTCAAAGCTGTTTTCAGGAGAATAACTGTTATTGAAGATGGCTATTGAGATCAGGCCCTCTGAAAGAAATCTGGTGTAATGAGAATATGCTGTTAGCTCTATGAGAGGTGTTGTGGCACGGATCAAGGAGAACTTCCTGCAGAAGAAGTTTTTGGGAGCTCTCAGGTCTGCACAAATGGTCTACCTGACACTTGGGACTTCATGTTAGCTTTTGCAGGCAGATGCTGTGGGATTTTTTCATTGGGACAGTTTTATTTGGGCCTTTTCCTCTTTTATCAATGCGATTAAAAGATCAGAAATAACAGGGAAGATTAAATGGTGAAGATGCCAAACCAAAGGGCTTATCCTCTTAGTGTCTGCACTTTGACCCACGTATTTAAAAGGGAGAAGGAATGAATGAGAGACTGTTAGTAAGAGGAATTAGTTTATAACCTCAGAGACCTGTCCTGAGAGGTGCTGCAAAGCAGTTGAAGTTATTCAGTCCTTCTCTCTAATGCTATAGTTGTGAAACTTGTAAGTTCTTTGTGAGTGCCCTTCTGGTTCTTACTCAACTAAATCAGCTTGCTTCTAGGATTTCACAACTCTCATGTTTTGCTCCTCTGGAAAGAGACAAATATTCTGTTTTGTGTGCGTCCCCAGTAGGGGGTCATAAAGAAAGCAGTTTGGTGTGTGAAATGTCAGAGGGCAGAGAGCTGTATTGCAACCCAAAATCCAGACTGAAACCCAATCTGCTGGTTGCAGTTGCAGGAACTCTCCAGCCAAGTGGGGGGTCCTTGTAGAATTTGGGCTAGTACCTTCTGCAGAGAACAAGCAGAGCCATTGCTCTTAGCTCAGAAGTGGTCCATAGGTTGCTTTCTTACAGGTTACTTCTGCTGGATGGCTTTGTTTTGTTTAGTTTTCAGGTGTAGTCTTAACAGGTAATGAGGCTTACTTAATATGCCTACATATTGTACTTGAGACTGTGTAGAGCACTTGTTTAAATCCCTCTGCCCTCCCCCTGATTAACTGACACTGGAACATACAGCCTTATTACCTTGGCTTACCATCTACTACTTTTTCAATAGGAATGAACATTTTCTTAGTCTTTGTTAGCAGCAGATGGTACAAAAATACCATAGAGCTTATGTACTGGTTTTATTTTGGATGCTCTGACAAAAAAATAGAGCCACTATAGAAATCTTCCTTCAGTGCTGAAGGTGTACCAGCCCAGTGAAGTATTTCTGGGTTGGCAGCTCTGAACAGTATTTTGCTTTTCAGCCTGGGTTACAATGTAGGGAGTGGTAAGTGATTTTGTAGTCCAGATTTTGACACACAGCCCTGTTCTGAGGAAAAGGAAGAAGGCCTAAACAAACAGTGTTCCAGTGCTTTGTATATATGCTTTGGAGTTTTGGGCGGGGGTTGATGTTAATTTTTTTTTAATTATTGTTGTTAATCATTGCACTTCTGTTGCCTAATGCTTTATAGATTACCCTTTCAGACTGCATTTCTGTACTGCCTTTGGCAACAGTCACTGTATTGCTCATTTGCTGTTCTGAAGACTTAATGCTGTTAAGTTTTAACACTTCCTTTTGACTTAGTGCTTTAGTCCTCAAACCTTGTCTTCTTATCTAACTTCACCTCAAAGAGGCATCTCTGAATTGTCTTCATTTGGTTCTTTTGAGCTCCACATCTCCTTTTTTAGCTACCAGAGGCAAGAGTGTATTAGTATTTACATCTTCTGCAGAGAAGAATGTTCTGTTTCCTTCATTCTTGCTCTCCTCTGCTCTTCACTGTGAAACATTTGGGCATATTTTCTTATGAAAGATTGTGTAGCATGAAGTAGTTTGAGTGTAGTCATTTTGTCAAAAGAACTTCATGTGAAGTTCTTTGGGATTCTTCTGAATAAAGTACTGTATGCTTATTAGTTTAGGACTGGCAGTGCTTTGTTCTTCATTTGACTTGGAACAGTTGGGACACCTGTGTGCCAAAAAGATTGAAAAACAATGGATTTTGCTACTGTATGATTCTATGGATGCCTGAGATCTCCTGTGTTTATAAAGATTCTCCTGATGCTCCTTCAGTATGTTTTACTTTTTCCTCAATTTGTGTTGGTTTAGAGCTTGAAATTTCCATGTTAAAGGTAACTATTGTAAGGGCTAAAGGTAACTGGCAATGCTTTTCTCCTAACTACCACTCCAGCTTTCTATATCAGAATGAAATTTAACAGGCTGCCTTTCTGGGCACACTAGTGGATGTCCTTTCCTCTGCCTTCTCTCCAGATAATAAATTCATCCTTTGCTGCTTCTGGTAAAGTTATTACTTCTGCTAAATTATAGCAATAACAATAATGTGTCTTTAACCTTAGTACCAAGTAGGACAGCTGTATTCTGTGGCAGAAGCCAGCAAAAATGAAACTGGTGGAGGTGAAGGAGTGGAAGTCCTGGTGAACGAGCCCTACGAAAGAGATGGAGAGCGAGGGCAGTACACACACAAGATCTACCACTTACAGAGGTATGTGAAACATTTTGTCCCCAGATTCAGGCAAGATGAACTGTAGGAAGATGCAATAGGGTTGCAGCACCTGTGTATCTCATGGATTATGTAAAGGAGGCTGAAAGATGGGGAAGTTAGACAGGAGTGTCACAGTGGCTGGCACATGGTTCAGATGGAAGTGGGCACCATGGTTACACCTATCCACTCCTGTAAGTGTGGCTGTTGTCCCAAGAAAATCTGGGTCTGAGCTTTTCAAAGCAAATATGATCCTGTTAGCCAGTATTTTGATACTTGAATTTGTCCAAAACACAAAATGCCAGCTAGATTTCAACCTGCTTCAGCCTCCTTTTTTTTTTTTTCCCTTTTTTTTTTTTTCTTTCCTTTCATGATGCAAAGAAGGTTTAGATGAACCTTCCAATTCAGCAGTCTCTGGAAAACATTAGACTGGGAATGGGGAGAACCCTACCAATTCCACCAGTGTGCACATGTGCAGGACTCTAATGTCTGCATTTCAGGGGATATTCTGCCTGTCTCAAAATGTCTGGGCTGTAGCTCTCATTACATGTAGTTTTTATCAATGTTTTCTTTACTATTTCCAAATTCTGCAGCAAGGTGCCAACATTTGTGAGAATGCTGGCCCCTGAAGGAGCTCTGAACATACATGAAAAAGCATGGAATGCCTATCCCTACTGCAGAACTGGTGAGTGCCTGGGGAAGGACTGTGGATTGCTGGCTTTTTGTTTTCTTGGGGATAGGGTGGAAGAGGATAATGCAGGATGCACACAGTTGGAAGGGAGGTTATTCCAGCCAGCTCTTACCTTAGATTTCTGTTCTCTGAGCATTTTTTGTGGTAGAAAAAGCAAAATACAGTGCTGTGGAGTTAAAAGAAATGCCCTTGTCTGATGTGCTGCTAATGAGTCACTGTAGAGAACAGACCAAGAAACAGATATTAGTCCTACTAAAGAAACAGGTATATTAACATCTGAAATGAATATATGAGGGACAATTTTATGTAGTCAAGTACAGCACTGCCTGGTGGGGAAAAAAATGGAAAATGTAAGGAAGAAGGGTAGATCTTCGTTGCCTCTTGCCTAATGTGGTTTTATGGTCACAACAGTGCTATGTGGTTGATATTTGCTCCATTGCAGGACCCAAGGTTAGTGAGGGTTGAACAGGTAATGCTATTGTTGCTTCTGGGCTGGGGGCTTGACACAGATACCCAAATCCCATCCAATAAGCATAAAGTGAATCCATCTGTAAAGTCTGGGGTAAGGCTCTGGAAGCTGTGCAAAGTGGTGAAATCATGTCAAACTCATTTTCTACAGGAGTGTTTAGTATCTTATTTACTCAAGTTATCAGCCACAATGTTTAGCCAGCACTGTTTTTCTGGTCTTTGATGCTGTAGGAATTGCAAACTTGTCTTTGCCTCCAAACTTATGTAGTATTTTTGGCCCTGGTTTGTGCTGTTTGTATCTTTGAAGGATACACTTTCTACTATTTGGTAACAGTACAGTTGCTATGGGCACTGTAAACTTCAGAATTCCAACTGTTTCTGAAACTCAATATAGAAAAATTGTTTTCAACAATTTACTTAAGATATTGTAAATGAAGTGCTTTTAAAAGAAGGAAAAAGCTTTGCTGTGAGGGAGGATGAAGTCACCTCAGTAAGTGAAATTACCTGCAGCAGTATAGTGGACTAAATATTTCAAATACAAAATTCAGATGCTATCATCATCAACTGCAGACTAAGTTTTTAATATGTTAATTGACTCAAGATACTAGTACAAAGTTATTTACAACCAATCTTACTCATTTTTATGCAGTTTTCTTTCTGCATATTCCTTAAATTGGCTAGAAAATGTCTAGTTTATTTCCATGTTTAAAAGGAAACAGTTCTTTCATTAATTCTTTAAATTGTGGAAACAGATCTGACTAAGTTGACTCCAGCAGGTTTTGTTAGACACAATACCTAGCTATATCCTCTTCCTCTTCTCCACCAGTTTCTAAAACAATATCTGAGTTAGCTTGTTTTGTCACTCTTAGCTGCTGATCCTTCAGTTACACAATGCTAACATTTATGTGGAAAAAATGTGATGCTAAAATCAGAAGACTCTCCAACACAGTTGAAGAAATTTCAGATTTTGGTATGCTAGAAATGATAACACAACAAAAAAAAATCCTCAACTATAATAAACACCAGTATAATATGAGATGGAAAGGGCTTTGTTGTGGGGGTTGGAGCAGAAGGCAGTTTGTATGTGGAGGCTGACAAATCTGTTTAGAGAATCTGCCAGCCTGATGAATATCAAGAAAAGCTCAGAAAAGTTGCTGAAACCTTCACTTGCTGGTACTGGGCAGGAGGGAAGAACCCATGTGCCTGGTGTAGGCTGCCTTGTGCATTATCATTTTACTTTAGGACACGCTTGGATATTTTGGTCAGATGTGAGAAGACTTGGATGGCCTCATGTGCATCTTTGTGCAAACAAAAAATCCCATGCTGGCTTTTAGTCCTCTCACTAGAGCTTGAAACTTAAAAGCCAACTTAAGGTTGAGGGAATTTAAGTGCCTAGCTTATAACTTCTTGCAATTCTGCACATGTTTTTGCTGTTATATGTTGTTGTACTTCAAAGGGAAGCCTGACTTTGCTCCTTTGAGAACATGACCTGTAAAGGAGATTGCTGTTGTATGCATTTACAACTTCTAAGTAAAAATTAAGTGAGGATTGTCTCAGTTAAAACTGTGGTCTGGTGCCAAGGAGAGCTGTATTCTTGGTTCTGCAGCCTGTCTTAAATATTAATGTTGCTTAAACGTTTTTAGAAAAGCAATTTGATGTGTGTTCCACTCTTCTGGGTGTTAGCATGAGGTGCCTTTGGCCAAATGTCAAGAAACTGAGAAGTTATAACTGGAGCTGAGATGTGTAGGAGTCAGTGCTGTAGTGCCTCAAGTGTAGGCTGTAATTTGTAGCAAGCTGAGCATCCAAGTTTTAATGGACATTTCTAAATAGATTAATTTGTTTGCATTACAAATGAGGAGTCTTCCCCACAGAGAAGAAATTAGAAAGGTAAAAGAAACCTGTTTTAAGGCAGGTGCATAGTCATGGGAAGGTTCTGGTTTATAATTACTGCTGGTTTTTTTCACTGTTTTGTGTGGACTGTCAGGAAAAAAAACTTTGCAGAAATAATGAAATGTTCTTTAAGATTAAATTAATCTCTTTATAAATTAGCCTCAGCTCTGCTTGCCTGTAGTCTCCCTCCACCCCAACATGTCCATTTAAATAATTACCCTTCTGTAAATTACTGTAAAAAGCAATTTTGAAGTTGTTAGGGGTTTACAGCAGTCCAAGGCCCAGCAGTAGGCAATTGAAGTAGCTGGATGTGCATGATGGGTGATAAGGGATGGTGCTGTCTTACAGGATGCTGGGTTGGAAACTCCTCAATGGTAATAATACCTTTAAAATAAAATTGTTTCTTAACAAAGCCCTCACAGTAAACTTCAGAGCAAACAAGCAAAATTTAACTCTAGTTTCAGACATCCTTATTCTTGAGATAGAATTGCTAAGGTGCTCTGATGGTTCAGGTAAAACAGATGCTGACTGTTACAGGATCTTTAATTGCTTTTCTGTGTTGAATAATTGAACCTTACTATCCAGGGAGTTTAGTTACCATGAGCAGCAGAGATGCAGAGGGTCTGGTTACTGCATGCAGGAGCGATGAGGTCTGCACTGGCCTGAAATCCAGCATGTGTTTGGTTCAGAACTATGGAGAGGTTTCTTATCTGCAAGCTGAGAAAGGATTGGTAAAATGCTGTCAGCCAAGCATCCTTATTCCATCTTCTCATCCAGCTGGCTGGAGTCCAGAGAGCAGAAGTGGCAGTACATAATTAATTGCTGCTCCTCTGGGTTTCTCCAAGTCTGAGAATTTCCAGAGGAGAAGGGGATGAAGTTAGCTGGTTTTTTGACTTCTAGGATTTTTTCTCAGTAATAGCAGAAGCCCCCTGGGAAGCTGCAATTGTCCCTGTTTTGCTGGTAGGGGGAGGAGGGTGATGGTTGCTGTATATTCCTTTTTCACTAAATTACTATATCTCTTTCTTTTCATGTGTTGATATCTTGGACCAGTTATTACAGTAAGTATTGATTTTACTGATGATCTACTGATGGAAGCATGTGTAACACCTGAAATGAAGCATGTAACAACTCTTCAGCTCCACCTTAAGTCACTTTAGCTTTTGTCATAGTAAGATGATATAGAATAACCACTCTTACCAGCTGTGGCATATCCACAAACACTTCATAACTAGTCAGAGAGATGGAGCTTGACTGCAGCAGTGCTCCACTTTACTCATGAGAATGTACCATTGCCTAGTAAACTGATGAAAAAAAGTTAGCTTATACCCCTATGTCCCTTTGGGTAATCTGTCTTCTGAATTTGATATTTCCTTTTTACATGCTTGTGCTTTTGTTGCTAGTCCCTTGAGGGAGGATAGGGTTACCTTTAGAAGTCCTTTTCTACTGACAGTAATAATGAGAAATGGAAAGTTTTTTGCTTACTTGGCAGAACTGTGTTTCTTGTCCCTTCCCTTTCCAGTGTAAAAAGCTCTCAACATGTCAGTTTAATATTATTCCTTTGAAGAGTAGCATCCAAATATGTACTCAGTGCTAGATCAGTAATCTTTGAAAAGACAGCTTCTGCCTAGTTATGTTACCCCTTCTAAACTCTAACTGTGGTGGCAGATACTGTTCTTTAATGAACAAGCTATCTATAAACTCCAAGTGTTTCACTAAAACACCTGAATATTTTTTTCTCAGTGAACAGCTCAAGGTTTATTTGATCTTGTATATTTAGTGATTAAGCAATTTTTCTAAAAGCCATGATGTATTTACAGATAATCCTGAAGTTCCCTAAGTCAGACTGCAATAAAGTGATAATTCTTTGAGTTGACTTTCCTACTGCTTATCTAGCTATTAAGAAGACAATTTATGTCTCCAAAGAATAACAAGAAGCTTTATTTTGGTGACAGAATGAGTATATGAAGGATGACTTCCTGATCAAAATTGAAACCTGGCATAAATCAGATCTTGGAACACAAGAGAATGTAAGTACTTGAGTTGTGTGTTTTATTCATCTCTTTAATGTCACAATGCTGCTTTCTGTGCTAAAGAATGGCTGTGTGAAGCTGTCTGTTCACTGTGTTCCTGGATTTGAAGTGCTTGTCACACTAGCAAGGCAGAGAATCCTTCCCATTTGCTTTTCATATATGCTGAATAAAATTACCCCCAAACACTTGTTCTGTGTGAACATTTTGTTTCTTTAGAAGATCTCACGTTGTGTGCTCACCATGGTGTGCATGTGGAAGGGAAATGCTGGGTGTCTCCATTTTTTTCCTTACAATCAGAAGTGTTCTGTAGTTGGGTCAGTTACATTAGTCTTGTGCTTTCACTGCAGGTTCATAAACTGGAGCCAGATGTATGGAAGAATGTAGAAGCTGTTTATATAGACATTGCTGATCGGAGTCAAGTGCTTCCCAAGGTATGGTGGGTGGTTAGGAGCTCTCTAGTATGTGTGGCCTTGTGCTGAGAGAGCAGTAATGTACAAACTGTATTCCCAGAGATCTTCACAGTTCACAGGACAAATAAGAGGATGGAGAGAGAAGGAAAGGCATTCCTTAGAGTGTTAAGGCAAGCTAGAGGAAGACCTCGGTAAAAAGCTGTATCACAACAGAGCATAAAGCTTGTTGCTTAGCCTTACAGTGTAGATATGTAGTTCTACAGTGCTGCCTGTAATTCTTGAATAGCAGGAAATGGCACTGCCCTTTCCATACAGGAGCTTTATTTAAACTGCCTCCTTTTTGAAACTGACCCATAGCTTCATGAGTGTATCTTGAAATCTTGTAGCTAATACTTTGTTCCAAGAATAACTACAGTTGCTGTAAGAAACTAAAGGATATTTCTGTACTGTACTGTAAAAAAACCCCAGCCCCCAACTAAATAAAACTGCAGTGAGGCTCAAATTTTGCCACTTAGTATTTCTGGTACCATTCAATTACCTGTTATCAAACTTGGCCTTGGGTATTAAATTGGAACTTACTTGGCTTTACTTTTCAGTAAAGATGAACTGTTAGAATGTGACTGGTATCTGATTCTGATAGGATAGACAAGTACTGAGCTGTATCTGCAAATACAAAGTACTCTGAATTAAATGCTGCCAGAGGGCAAGGAGAATTAACCTGGAGCAGAAGACTCGCGAAGAAAATGCTACCAATTGATTGCTTTTGGCACTAAACTGATGGTGATTTGAGTTTGTCTGCATGGTAATTGAACTGGGGGTAGGAGTAGAGTGCACACATCAGTCTAAATCCAAGATGCAGGAGGGACATAATAGGGGACCTCTTTCTTTTTGGTGGTATTGTGAGTTTGACTGTACTTGTCTTCTTATGTGCAATATGTGAGAATCCTGCTGATACAGTACTGTGAAAAATACTAGAGACATCTCCAGAGAGCAGTGTTGTTTCCTGCAGCAGCAGTGTTTAGCTCCCAAAGAATGAGTGGTTACAGGAAACCTATCCTGAGGGTTTACAGATCTTCTGATGGTCTTACCCTAAAGGAATCCCTATAAAGGTTGTATCAGGTAGTTACCACTTCTTCACGTAGGTCTAAGACACAGCACAGGGGGGAGAAATACATTTCCTTGAAGAGTGGCTGAACTAATGTTGAAGTCTGAAAACATGAGCTCTTAAAAGGCAGTTAGAGGTTAGTCTTTGCCCAGCAGAAAAATAAATCCTTTGTGACAGTAAGCAACTGGGTAACAGTAAGATAATTTGTAGTTGATTTTATGTGTCTCTCCAATAGGATTACAAGGCAGAAGAAGATCCAGCAAAATTTAAATCTGTCAAGACTGGACGTGGACCTCTGGGTCCCAACTGGAAGGTGAGTATTGCATGAGATCAGGAACTGTATCAGCTGGCATGACTGAGGTGTAGGTACCTGGGTCTTGGAGACAAAGGTACCTATTGTCTGGTGTCCATTTCAGGAGGTCACCCAAGATAATGCAGGGATGAAATAGCCATGAGCTGCTGTGTTTAACCTTTAACTTAAATACTTTGAATCAAGACTCTGGAAGTGAAAATGTAATACCAGTCCTTAAGAGGGACCCTGAATGGGATCTGGGGAGCTACTGGTGTGCAAGTCTCATCTCTAACAGGCAAACGTAGTAGAAGCTGTGGTTGATATGATCACTTGAGAAAAAGTCCACCTTACAAACCTTGTAGTTTTCTTTAAGGCTTGATGTGGATGACTGAGATGATATAATCTATTTCTAAAATGCTTTAGATAGGGACTTTGTCAAAAGACTTGGGAGGAAATAAAGTAGCTGTGGCATAACAGATACCGAAAGACATAAATTTAATGGAAGAAAAAGTGGAGAACAGAGGAAATGTTTGTGAGGAATTGTGGAAAGACTTCACAGTTATAACTAAAGGAGCTGCTTCCTAGGAGACATTTGACCTGAGTCCTGATGTGAATAATTTTGTGTCTTTGCAGAAGGAGTTGGGAAAACAGACAGATTGTCCATACATGTGTGCTTACAAACTGGTAACAGTCAAGTTCAAGTGGTGGGGTCTGCAAAATAAAGTTGAGAACTTCATACAGAAGGTAAGTGGGGTCACTGATGGGGAGAGATGAGCAAATAAGACATGTTTCATTTTTCATCTACCTTAGAACCTCAGTTTCTTCTATTAGTGTATCCTGCCTGGAGATAGTAACTTGAAATCCAGTCATGTCACCTCAGGCAATACAGTCAAGGCCTCTGCCTCAGAGTTCATAAGCCATGGGCTGCAGCAGGATGCCAGACCTCAGAATCAGTATGTGCAATTTTGCTGGCAATATGTTCATAAAATGCCTGTGACTTCAGAGCATGGGGGCTTCTCAGTGAATAATGTTGATAAACTGTAGTGCTGCTTCTGCAGAAGTAATTCTTTGGTGAGATAATCTCAAGAGAACCTGAGGGAGGAATAACCATTCTGCTACAGGATTTTAAATATCTGTAGCAAAAGCAAAGCAGTGTCCTGAATCCCTTTCTCTTTATGTGCATTTCTCCTGCTGCTCATTTGAGCCAAAGTAGTTGCCTTCTTTTGATGAGAGCAAGTTATCAGATGTGAAACCATAATTGGTAAAACTGAAGTGTCCTTCCTTAATGAGAATTTTCCAAGATGCATTGTATGACCCTGTGTAATACAATGATTTTGTCTAGCTTATCTCCTATAAAATGGAAATAAATTGTTCCTAACTTTTAGTAGCTTGTGCACATTAGTTACCCCTGCTGTAAGGTTTTCAACTGTGGGAAACAAGTTTAGGCTTTTTTCTAGGTCACTGCAAAAGAAAAGAACAAGACAGGTGCATGTCAACCCTTTACACTTGATAATGTCCAGTTTTTAGCAAGACAAGGATTATTGAGAAAAATACTTCTATTCTGGTTTTCCTTTTTTCTGCACCTTCAGGCTAAGTATTGTGCTCTAAGTCAACCCAACCTGGAGCACTTTATTCAGTCAGAGTAGTACTGTCAAATCAAAGGAAATTACTAAAGCATTCACTAATTCTTCCAATGCACTGTGCAGGCTGCTGTCTAGGCTTGACAAAAAAAAATGCATTTCTCTGGGGATTTAAGGTTCTAGATATTCTGTTAAATGAATAAAAATTATCTAGCTTAAATTTCCAATTGTGGCAGCTATATGGAAAGGTGGGTGAGGGAGCTAAGTGTACACATCTCTGAAAATTGTTGTGATTGAATTAGATCCATATTAATTGCCTTATGAGTAAGCTCACTTGTGTGCTCTGCTCCTCCTCCTGCTGCAGCAAGAAAAACGTCTCTTCACAAACTTCCATCGGCAGCTCTTCTGCTGGCTTGACAAGTGGGTTGATCTGACTATGGAGGACATTCGTAGGATGGAGGAGGAGACCAAGAGACAGCTGGATGAGGTCAGTGGAAAAGCAGGGCAGGTGTGGGTTGTGTGAGAAACTGTTTGTATCCAGTACAGTAGAGAGAGGAAAGACTGCTGCATTGTCAGAGCGTAGTGTGTATTGTCTTCCTGCTATTTAGGTCATGCTGCTTGTGGTTTGAGTAATTGGCTCTGACTGTGTTGTGCTGGCATCTCCTTCTAATCATTATGGACTCGTGTCTGTTGTTGAGCCAGTGAATGTATTGAACCACAGGTAATGAGGGGATGAGTGGCAGTGATTCCTTTACAGCTTTAATGTTTTTTATTAGGTTTTACCCCAAGCTGAACAATTATTTTTGTCCTCTTTAGTTTCAAAAAAACAGTTCAGTAAAGAGTTTTTAGCTCTAAGTATTAAAAGCAGGTAGTTGAGATATGTAACAGGGTTTTTACAGTGAGAAACACAGATTTGGTAATAATGAGTACATTGTTCAGTGATTTCTCCTGCACTTCTTCTCTTTGTTCATGCCTCATTATAGTTTCATGTACAATTTGCACTTTGGGTAGTGGTGCCAGATCCCTGCAGCTTAACCAAAAATGGTGCCTGCATGTTCACAATATTCACAAAAAACTATTTGAGATGCTTAGATAGAATCAGTGTTTCTCATAAAGGAGGCAGCACTCCATAATGATAAATGCTGAGGTGAGAATCAGTATTGAATATCATTTTTTCTCTTTCAGATGAGAGAAAAAGATCCAGTGAAAGGAATGTCAGCTGCAGATGAATAACACGACTCCTTCCTTGTGGCACTGTAAGTATCAAGTGAGTTTGACAGAAGTCTTTTTGCCTTTTGCTCTGTTAGGTGGAAAAATACATTTGGTTATTGTACTATGATCCTGTTCATTGTTTCTAGCAGGCAAGTCTGTGGTATTGTTTTTATAGTGAACCTGTTTCACTGACTGGTTGGTGAGTTCACTGTCTTGTTTCAGAACTATTTTAAAGAAATGTTAGAGTGAAAAGTGTAAGAAAAAAGTGTTAGAACATTTTGTAGACTTCTACTATTCTTATTTCTATAATGCATGAGTTTATCTTCCCAAAGGGAAGATAAAAGGGGAATAAAGATGAGAAACTTAAAGTTGGAAACTTAAAAAAAATGGAAACAGATTGACTGGAACAGGGGAAAGGCAGTAACATATGGAATAAAGAAGAAAAATACAGATTTATACAAATATATATACAACATGATCTGGATGCTGGCAGGGATGGGAGCCTGAGGGCCCCCTGGGGCAGGGCCGACTCAGGAGGGGTTCCAAGGCTCTTCCTTCACCTGATGGATGTGGATTCAGGGAATTGCAGGGAAGCAGCAGACAATCAAGGAGCAGGGTCCCAGTCTGCCTGAGGTTGATGAAGTATGGGCAGGGAATGGGGGGGAATAGACCCCTCTGAGTTCTGTCCCTCTTAGAGTCTGAAAGCCCTCCTGCTTTAGTTCCTTATACTCAAGCTGTGACACCATTCTAACTGCAAGGGAGGGATTATCACACTGGAAATCATACATGAATTTGCTTTTGTTGTCCAAATCCCTAGGCTGTGTTCTAGACAGCACAGTGAGTGACAACGTATAAGCAGTACTGAGAATTTTGAACCTTATTCTGTTAGATTGTGTAACCAGCCTGGGGCTTGGTTTTGGTAGATTTTTCTTGGATGCTGTACAAAAATGTGTTATGGTATTAGGGAAGTAAGAAGGTGAGGAGAGAGAAGAGATTGAGTATTTATATAAAGAAATCCAATTTACTAGCTATAACTTTTCCAGGACAGTAAAACTCCCATACTAGCAGACCTTTGAAAGAATGGGATGAGGCAAAATCACAGATGTATCAAGAACTGACTGTTATCTCTGTTACAATAACAAAGTTCAAGTGGGGAACACAGGGTGAAGGAGTTTCTGAAGAGGTGTCTTCTAATAGATGTATTTTAGTCTTTTAATGCAACTTAAAGCTTTTTAATTTCCTCTTCATTCATATTTACTCTAGTTCTTAAATAAAGGAGTTGATGGTCTTCTCGACTATATTGTAGCCTCTAGACTGGTTAGGTTGTTTAAATTGCAATTTCTGTCATTTTTAGGCTATGTTGGAAATTCTGCCCTGGATTAGTGCTGAAACGTAGTGATGCAGTGGTGCTGTTGCCATCAGTCGCACTGGTGACAATGTATCTCCCAAAGTGAAGGTTTAGTCTTAAGCCACTTTTGGGATATTGCTCTTCCAAAGCAATTCTAAAAATGTTTTCCCTTTGTCTCTTTATTTTAGTTCACAAGACAGTCATCAGGAAGGCCCAGGTAATCCATACTCTGGACAGACGGACCATCTCTGGATCACGCCTTTCTCTATCCAGTCAGCAGGCGTTTTAAATCTCCCATAGCTAATTCTAGATGCCCCTTAATATTATGAGCAAATAGACCTCTGGTACTAAGCACTCCAATGTTAGCACGTGTATGAAGGAGGTAGCTCCTTGGAGACGTGTGACTTAGAGTTTGCTGTATTTACGACTCCTCCCTGTTTTGTTTTTTTTTTTCATTGTGTTCAGACCAATTTCCATGTGGCCCTGTTTGATTTCCAAGTGTCATTTTTAGCTGAAATAGTCTTGTGATGTGGTGACTTAGATATTTTTTTTATTTTATTTTATTTTATTTTTTTTCCAAGTGGGATAAACTGCCACCTTTGTTCCTGCCCAGTCCTTCACCATTCCTTGAATGTCTGTTTGGAGAGGGGAAACTGTCAATGTTCTAGAGTGCAAAACTATTCCACAAAATGCTATGCTCTGACCCTTGCTCCCAGGGTAAGAAATTTAATGGCATGTAATCTGAATACATAATCAAGAGTAGCCAGATATAGTTCTTGGTCTGTGATAAATTGTGATACATGGCTTCTGCACGGCATTACTTTGTTCTGTCTTAGCACACATGAATTAAAAGACTGCACAGAAGCTGCATTCAGTGTCACCATGCTAGGACCTTCAGCACAAAACTCTTGAGTTTCAGTTCAGTGGTATGTGGTCCCTTTGGCCCATATAGCTATGTTGTCCTTCAGCTGTGTGTGTCAGTCTAACACAATCATTACAAAAAGTTGCCTGACATATATTGCAACTTCCTGGTTCATTGTTTACTAAGACTTCCCATAACTTACAAAGCTAGAATTATTTTGACTAATAATAATGTGATTCTTCTTGAATAAATTGGGATGTAGCAAAAGGTGGCATACAATGAAGTCTTGGTACCTGATACACATCCAGGTGCCTAGGTTAGTGGTTCTTATCAGCAATAATATTCTTCCCATTGCAAGACTGACTAAAACATCTCCTTTCATGCTGTAAAAAAGCAACTTATAAGGACTTGCAGTTGTTTTCTAAGATACCTGTCAGTTATTACACAAAGGATACTGTTACACAGTGTAAAGAGCTCTAGTTATTTAATGAACTCAAATACTTACTCTAACTGAACTTACGTTGGTATCAGCTTTAGACAATCAAATAAGCAGAAAAAAATCAAAGAAATGCTATATTAAATACATATAAGAAGTAAAAAAAAAAATCTTTTGCTTATGTCTAAGGCCCAATGTTTGATTTTTTTTTTTTTTTCCTAGTAGGCATATCTTTATTTACTACTTCTGTGTTTGGCAGCACTAAAATGAAATATACCAACTGCTAAACACAGTTGTGGGTGTATCACCACTTTTGAGGAGTCTTTTTGACATTCTGTAATACATCCAACTCCTTCAGCCCTTGACATTCCTGCAAGCAGGAGCTCCGGAAATGAGCTCCTTCCCCGTGGAACAAGTGTGTGCTGAGATCTGAACTGTTTTCAGTGCAAGGGAAGATGAGGCATGCTCTGGAGGGGAGAGAATGGCATTTGGTTTCTGGGGAGGGGGCAGTTTATCCCTTTATTTTTAGTTTATTTTGCCTTACTCATGTCTAAGTGCAATAAGCTCTGAATTATACCAGTAACTCTGGCAGGCTCCTCTCAGTGACCTCAGACAGTTTTGCAGGGTGGGAGTGGGGTTTGAGGGATTTTTAGCATTCTCACCAGGCAGAAGTAAAACAAATTTACTGTAAAATAGGTTATTAAACTGCATTTTAATCTGCGAGGCTATTTGGGACCAGGATGTTTCATGGCATCTTCTGTAGCTGTTCAAGAAGTATTCTAGGAGTGTAGGCCCCACTTACTGTTCATTTAGTTTAAAGTATTTTTAACTGAGAATTTATGCACTGACTTCATGTTCATGTTTGTTGGTTGCGTTTTGAGGGATTCTTACACTTGAGGACAACCTAAGAATACACGTAGCACACTTGTTCTTTCAATTTGTTTTTATCCAAGAGGCTTTCTGATAACACTAATCGCTATGGAAGCAGATTGTAACATTCCACCATGCAATCCTTCTTTGATCCTCTGGTTTCAGAGTAAGAGCTTTTACACAAAGCTTTCCTGATTAGTGGAAAAACTGGGGGGGGAAAATGCAGGAACCTCCAACCTGAATATTTCCCTACCCTGTCTCCCTACCATTTACTTTCTTTCCTTCCAATTTAGTCCAAAGTGAAAGCATCCCTCAGCCTTGGGACAGTCAAATCCTATGCAGACCTTTTGGTCTCAATGCTTGGTTCCTGCTAGTGAGCGTAGCAAAGATCACCCGGTGTTTCTATGCTCTGTGTTGAGAACCCCTCAACCTGCTGGCTCCCGGGGAGGGGGCTACAGCCGGGCTGTTTGTCTGTTCTAGGGCGATGGTTGTGCTGTGACCCTCTCCCCCGTCGATGCTGGGGGGTCCTGAGGCAGGTTCCTCACCACAGCCTGGTCTGTGGTTGGGCTGCTTGCCTCTGCTCCCCCCACCTCCCCTGCCTTGCACCTCTCTGGGTTCATCCCCACTGGGCCTCCCCGATACGTTCTGATGGGTTCATCGTGCTCTTTCCTTTGGCAACACACACTTTGTGGAATGGGTTAGATTATCTCGTTGTTTCTTTAAATGTGAGTTTGTGCCTTTTTTGTCTCCTAATCTTCCAATACAGGCATATTGGAAACGGAATCTAATAAAAATACTAGACAGAGCTTCATGCCTCCGCCTCCTTTGTGGTGGGTGCTGGGGTTGGGGCCTCCCCTACAATCGCCCCTTTTTGGGTAAAAATTCCCTCGACCGCCGCCGTTCCTCCCGCCCGCCAGGCGGCGCTCTCGCCCGCCTCCCCGCCCACGTGCCCGCCCTCCCCCCCGCCCCCATTACGCGGCCCAATGGGCAGCAGCGCAGGCGGGAACGGGCGGGCGGCGGCTGAGGGGAGTGAGGCGGCTGCGGGCCGGGCCGGACCGGACGAGGTTGGGGCCTCGGCTCTACCCCTCGTCTTCCTGACTGGAACCCAGCTCTTCCTGCCTGGAAACCTGGTGTGTTCGGCCGCAGGGAGATGGAAGCTGCGGGCCAGGCTCAGGGCGGAGCCGTGAGGGAGCTGAGGTGAGAGGGGAGGAGGGGGGGAGCGGCTCTGTGTGAGGCGCGGGGCTGAGGGCGGCTTTTCCGAGTGTGTGAGAAAAGTAGCTAAGTCGTTGCGTAATTAGCTGAGAATTAGGGAAACTTGTGTTTCTTCTTATTAACAGGGAGTTATGCTAATTGGCGATGTTTCGTAGTTACATGAAATCGGTAAGAAAAGCTGATTTTCTGATTTGAAAGCGTCGGTACTGGAGGTTCTTCAGGGAGGTTTATTGACTATTGTTTGGACTTCCCAGAGACCTACTTAGGTTTAATGAGGACAAGGTGCACTGCTCTTGCTATTAACGTACCTAGTGTCTCAAATTTGTCACTTTTTGCGTGGAGGAATTTGCATAGATCCCTGGCTTCTGCTTTTACACTGTTTTGACATTGTGTGTTTGTGTTCTGTTATCTGTGGAGAGTTGTGGTGTCTCGCTCTGTGGGATTGGGCCACCAGAGAAGTCTACTTAAAGGGGAGTAGAGTAGCTGTCTATAGCAGGAAAATTAAAAAACAAACAGAAGAATAGCGAACACTAACATTTGCTTAGAGATATATTAATAAGACTGTGACCCTAAAAATTTATCTGCTATCAAATCATGTCAGGAAGTGGTGACAGTAAATAGTGCCTTCGTTATTGTGGTCGTATTTAGGAATGTGTTTGCAGAAAGCTTGATTCTGTAATATAGTGGTACTGAAAGCTTCAAGAATGGTTTGAGAGGTATCCTCCTCCTTTTGAAGGCTGACATTCTGGCATCAGATGAAAATTGGGATCACTCTTGTGTCCCTTCTGTACTTGTATGGCCCTGTGGAGTAGTCGGGAGTCTCAGTAGACATTTGGGATTGCGTAATGTTGTGGGTTATTTGCGGTGCAGGTGCATGTGTGTTCCTCACTCCTAAGTGTTTCCTGTAGACCTAGTTATAACCTACAGTGAAACCCAGTTATTAAGGACGATCTTTAAATTTTTACAAGTATTTTGTTATTTTGGTGTAAATTCTAGCACTGCAGTCTTTCCCTGTGTTCTTATGAGTAGTGTGGATACTGAACACTCTGAAGACTTAATTTTTTTTCAGTTACAACTGATGACTTCAATATTATTTCAGTTTTGCTTAATCAGTTAATTGCATTATGAAAGTAGTTATTTAGTAATTAGTAACTTCCAAAATTAGTTCTCAAGTGATATGGCTCTGGAAGAATTAGATATGCAGCATACATACTTTTTTTTCCCCCCCTAGGTATTTGTTCTAGAATCACTTCTGTCTGACTTCATTGTAATCTCACAAAGAGAAACTTGGTGAGAGAAATTATTGAGTTGGTCTGCTGTGCAAGGTCACTTTCCAGCTCTTCCACATACATTGTGTGTCACCTTCATCTAGGGAGATAAAAATACGTCCCTAATAATGGGATTGACAATTTAACTATTCCTGTTTATAGGTCCCTGTAAGGACCCTAAGATGGATGGACCATTAAGGGCTTATTGTTTTTAAGACTGTCTGATGTGTAACAAGACTGATGGCAAAGTGAATCTGTTATTAGGTGCTCTGGTATTGAAATTACCATTTTATAAGGACAAATCCTATGACACATGAATGTGTCTGACAGTGCTTTGCTTGGTTTTGGCCAGAAGTGTGTTTGTATGTTCAAGAGCTGGAGCTTACACTTCCACTAGCCTACAGAAGAAGGCACAGGATTGATTCAAATCAACAATAAATTCTTTTCAATCTTGAGCTTATGCAATTAACCACATTAAATCTATTATGAAGAAACAATTCACCGTGTGAGGAAGGATGGGATTGCAGCTTTTGTAACAACCCCTTGAGCGTGGGGGTAATGCTAGGAGTTTTTTTCAGTGTTGCTGTGTCTACGTTTGCCCTTTTGCATTCGAAGCAATGCTGAATTCCACAGGAGTGAAACCTGCTCTGGGAGATCCTTCGCCATTTTTATACTTAGGATTTTAACAAGCTGGTCCTTCAGTGTCTAGTTACTCTTTCCTTTTGAGCAAATGGCATCCCTCAGTGGTGAAGGTGCATGTCAAGATCCAGCAGCCCTCTCTCTCAACGATTTGGAAAGTCTGCACAGCTTGCGCAGCCGGTCTGCCAGTATCAGCAGCACAGCATCCAGCGGCCGCTTGCAGCTCCGCCAGAGAGTAGCCCAGCTCATGGCTTGTGTAGAGGACATCAGCTCAGATGATGAAATTCATGAAGAAGTGTCTCGCACTCTAGATGAAGCTTTCCTCATCTGGGGGAAAAAGCTGAAGGATAAGTGGCAAGAACTCAGGTTTTGTTCTCTCTAGTTGACTGGTTTTGTATTTGTGGGTTTGTGTTTTGGTTTTTTTCTGTAATTCTTGTTAAGAAGTTTCTGATTGAGGAAAAAGTGACAGAAAGTCTTTGTTTTCTGTAGACAGAAGTTCTTTGGGGTATTTAGATGCTCTTAGATTGTTTACTTGTTCAAGTATCAATTTTAGCATTGGTTTTTTGTGATTTTTCTTTGTTTGTAGACTACACCTAGTTACCTGGAATGTGGGCACAGCCTCTCCACCTCCTGATGTCACTAGCTTGCTTCAGCTCAATTCAGAGGGCCCAGCTATGGATATGTATGTTATTGGGTAAGTATATAATAAAGAACTTGCTCTGTAAATTTATTGCAACACTGCTAAGCATCAACAATTTATTGTCTGTTTTGGGAGAACTGTGCAGTTGCTGCCTAGAAGATGGTTAAAATAGCTAAGAGAAAGTGAAGACTAGTTAGTGACTTAGAGCTGATTTATAGCAAGAGAATCTTCTTTCTGCTTCTTGTTTTGTGACAAAATACAGAGTGCCTTTTTTTTCTCAACACAGAAAAAATTGTTGGGTGCTGTTTTATTGGCATATAAAGGCATATATCAAGTTATTATTATAAAAAATTCAGTACATTTTAAAGAAATTGGTACTAGCTTATTAGGCACATTTTGCCATTATAGTTTCTAAACCTGCTTGAAATTTTAAAGACCTAATGGGAAAGTTACTTGTCATAACATATCATGAGTCTAGCATTGTCTTAAGCTCTCTTCAGATGCATATAAACTGCTTTAACTTTGTTTTTCTCGGTGTTAACTGTGCTAGATCTGTGGGAGGGTTAAATTGCTTGTGAGTGAGAAACTGAAGAGCAGCAAGAAATTTGACTTATGCTGGTAGAGATCAGTTAGGATGTTGTCATCTGTGTTCTGAAAGGGTTATGTGAATTCTGTCAAAACTAAGAGATAAAGTGTGAGTAATCTTGATGTATTCAGCTTACAGGAGGTGAACTCAAGAATCACAAATTTTCTGTCTGACTTGGCATTTGATGATCCATGGAGTATTTTTTTCATGACTGTATTGTCTCCCTTGGGCTATATCAAGGTAATTGTTTACCTCTTTTAAGGTGTCACATCAGTGTAGGACAATGTCTTCCCCAGCTCCTTTCAGGTTTTTTTCACCCTCAAACTTGCCATACAAGCTTAGTTGATGGTGTTTTTTCACTTCTATAGGTACACATACATTAGAAATGATTCTTCATCACATTTCTGACATGTGACAACATGTTTCTTGTGGCCACAGTATCTTTTGTTTATAGAAAATATTTTTGCTGTGTGCAATATTGGGGAACTGTATTGTGATGTTTTTAATGTCTGCTTAAGTATCTGCTTTCACTATAAATATCCCAAACAATGACAGAGCGTTTTCTTAGATTGGCAAGGCTTATTCTTCTTTTCCAACTTGTTTACAGTTGAAAATAAATTGCATATATGTCAAACAGAATTTTACTGGGTATAAGTATTTTTCCGAGGACTTTGGTTTAGATTGGAGATCTAGAACATTGTATGGTAGTTTAAATGACATGATTTTTGAGAATATCTGGGGCATTAGATCAGGTAAAATACTAGCTATTTTAGTAATGCTAACAATAAACATAAGATATCTTCATTTTCTCTAATAAAGAGATATTAAAAGCCTTTTGAATGCTGTATTTTGAATGTATTTTTTAAATCAAGCATTGTTTCAGGGTGATTTTGCTGAGATGATTGTATTATCTGCATGCTAGTCAGACGTGGTAGCTTTGGCATTCTTTTAATTGTAATTTTTAAAAAAGCACAACACAAAAGACTCGTAGGGAATTATAAAAAGGAAATAATTGTCGTTCAGTCTAATGTGAGTCATTGCTGATAAACATGCAAACTCTGGCTGCAAGCTGACATTCAGGCCCTGTGTATGGCCAGTTAAAAAGAATTCCTAGCAGTATGCATGGTTGATTTTGAATTCTAATTTATAAATGTGGCACTTTGGCCACTCTAATGAATGGATGCTGCCACCTAATGGTTTTCAGCAGGACTTGATTAGTTCTAATAAGAGGGGACTGTCAGGCCAGGTCAAAATCAAAACAGGCGGTGAGGAGAGCTTATGCTAGGACTTATCTGAGGAGGAGTTGGCTAGGGAGAGGCTGTTGTTAGAAAGGAACAGCCAGCCATTCTTTGCTGAGCTCTGTGACTTCATTCACAGCAGAATGAAATGTAGCAAATAATAAAGCAACTGAAAGATTTTAGTATCTCATGAAAAGAAGAACATTGGTTATACAGATCAGATGTACAAATATTTGTACATCTACTAGTAACTGATACCAGTTCACTGCTCAGTATTTTGTTTGGTTCAAGAACAATGAAAACATTAACCTTTATACTGAAGTCATTTTACTGTCGTAATGTAACAGAGAGGCAGAGAAAGGAGGAATTCTGTTTTAAATTTTGGGCTGAGTTTGTATACTTCTCTGGAAGTCAGTGTTATTCTTAATATTAGATTTTATTCTAATGTAGTCTTTCTAAGGTCATCTACCATAAAAGTGAACTAAATCTACTTCAAAGTCTGTGTTTTAAATTGAATCATTATCATTTAAAGAAATAGTGAATTTTGTTTCTCATGCCAGAAGCATTGTTAAGCTTACAAACTTTTACTGAAGAACATCTTTGTTCGGTTATTTCCAGACACACACACACACAGGAACAAAAAAAAGCCACCAGTATCTTCAAGCTGAAACAGTTCCTTAAGTACCTATTTTGGAAGTGCTCAGAAAATCAGTTTTATAGTCACTGAAAGCAGGAGTTCCATGTGTTTGCAGCTCACTGTTTTTGCAAATGTCTTGGAGTATCTACTGTGCTTTTTAGGCATTTTTATGGCAGTTAGTGATTACCTGTCTGCTGAAGATTTTAGTTTGAAAAACTTACTTGAAAAAAGTTGGAGGACTTCTAGGTGTGCAGCATTGTCATAGTTTGAGTCAGACTCTGAGAGGGGCAGAGCACAGAGGGGTCTGTTCCCTCCCATTCCCTGCTATCAAGCTCAGGCAGACCAGGACCCCTGCTCTCTTTCACCTCCTTCTTGCTTGGCTGCTGCTTCTCTCTGTTCCTTAATTATTAATTACTTGAGAGATTCATCACAACTGTTCATAAGTCTACTCTAAGAATGTATTTTTTACAGCATTGAACTGCACCTGAGTTTACTGCCAGGGTTGGCAAGGGAATTGCATCTCTTCTGCCATGGAGTTCTTCCCATAAAAGCTTCTATAAAGGAGAACAAGGAGTTCTGACCACTTCCCTGGAAATTACCATTCCCTCTTTTGTATCTCTTCCAGCTCTCCTCCATTCGCATGCAGGGATTGCTGCTTCTGATCTTTGTGAAGCACGTCCACCTGCCTTTCATACGGGATGTTCACACCCACTACACACGCACGGGCCTCTATGGATACTGGGTAAGGAGGTGTCTGAGACTTACAGGGATGGTGGTAGATCCCAGCTAGTTTCCTAGTGGGAAAGAGGCTATATGGCTTACTTAAAATTTAATAAATAAACTGTCAAGCAGTGACACCCAATTTTTTGAACCTTTTATGCAGCACAGACTGTAATTTTACCAATTTATTAGCTGATGTGCATGTTACATAGGAAGAAATAGTATTAATTTACATCTAACTAGCAAGACTTGAAAATGTACAGAAGGTGTCAATAGTTACCTTTTCAGATGTTGACTGTGGTTTCAGAGCATGTTGTAATCTTCATACCAGGGGAACAAAGGAGGAGTCACTGTTCGAATGTCCCTCTATGGTTATACAATTTGTTTCATGAACTGCCACTTACCAGCTCACATGGAGAACACAGAGCAGCGACTGGATGACTTTGAGAAGATTTTGGAAATGCAGTTTGAAGGAGAGAATATTCCAAGTACTTTGGACCATGAGTGAGTTGTTCAGACCCTGCTCTGTCTGTATTGGTTTTATCTGTTACAGAGTAAACTGCACCACAGAGTTTCAGTTTTGGAGGCTTCTCATGTGTTACAGCCTTGATTAACGATTTCTGCCTCAAAAAAATTCCCCAAAAATCAGAGCAAAACTTGAGCCCCAATAACAGAGCTTCTGTAATTCTGCAGGAGTTATTTGTATGTCCCACTGTTTCATGTGCCTGAGTCTAAAGACGGTAATAAAATAATTTAGAAAAGGGTTGAAAAAACAGTTCTGTATTTTTTAATTTTAATACTCAAAGAAATGCCACAACTATTTCAATTCCTTTAGATTTTTTGTTTAGCAGCAGGTTATCCCTGTGTAAGATTATTTTTAACTACTTAATGTTTGTGTTTAGAGTGTTCAGATTAAGTAATGTAAGTGATTAGAGCACCTAATTAGTGTAATAGTTTAGGTTCTATTGAATTCTGTCCTCGTGTTAATGGATTCCTATAGATCTTATTTAGTTTTTTGCTTTTCTTTTTTTTGAAGTGTTCTTTTCTGGTTTGGAGACCTGAACTTCAGGATAGCAGACTATGGCATACATTTTGTCAGAGAATCAATAAATAAAGAGCATTACAATCTGCTATGGGAAAAGGACCAGGTATGTTGTTTAATCTCTTTGGAGGTTTTGTTTTTAATATATCCAGACTCAACAGGATAGTTGATCATTGCTTCTTGAGTAACTAATCTCTGACAAAGAACACAAATTCAGAGATGTCATGAGGTGGAAGAAATCTAGCAGTTCCCTCTCTCTCTTCTTGGCCATAAGCCCCAGTTAATTGCAAACTGTTCTGCTTTTTGTTTAATTTCTTGCTCATTTGCAATGCTTGTGTTTGACTGAAGCTTTCTTTGAACTTAATGGCTTGTGAATTGTTCCTCACCTTAATTTCTCCTCCTTTCTTCTTCTCCCAAGAAGTATTTCTAAGAGAAGCTTCTCCTGGAGTTTGTATTGAGTAGAACTGCTAAACAAACAAAATTGTGCAAAGAGTTTTGGCACTAACAAAGAGACACTTCTGAATTTACCTTTCCAATATGTTATACTAACTGATGTGTTGAATTCTTCTTGGAATTCCAATTCTTCTTCCAGTCTCCTTTCCCAGTTGCCCTCTAAGCTCTGACTTTAAAACATAATCTTTAGAAGTTACTTTTTATTCCTGCAGTTAAATATGGCAAAAAAGAAGGAGGCATTTCTTCAGGAATTCATAGAGGGTCCTCTACAGTTTAAACCCACCTACAAGTTTGACCTGTATTCAGAAGTATATGACACAAGGTAAAAGCATAATGAGATTAATTTAGATACAGAATATTAGAGTGAATGTGGGGCTTGATGAAATATCACTATAGTAAACAAACTTGAATTTTCTGAATGTACTGCTTAGCTGTGGCTACTGAGCTATTCTGTTGGGCTCAATCTTGGTCACATCTGAGTAAGGGAATATTTCTGGCTCAAGAAGCCTGCTGATTCCCTGAGGGAAGTAGTGAAACAACCTGTCTTTTTTTGGGGGGGGGAAGGCTAGTTTAACAGAATAAACCAATACTTGTTTATGCCACTTCCTTTTTGTTTTTGTATACTAAAGGTGCTCATTGATCATCAGAAAGGAGAAAAAGGAAAAGAACAATTGCAATTTTTAAATTTCCTTCTCTATTTGAGCATTTTATTTCAATACTGCTGGTATTTGAAAATAAATGTAAATATCTATGTAAAATATTTTAAGTTAAAAATGAAGTAGCTTAAGTTTCCAAAGTTTTTCTCTGTCGCTGAAGTTGTATGTTTCAAAAGAAGGATAAGTTCCTGTTCAAACAGGGGTTTTGTACTGATCTTTTCTTTACTTCCAGGGAGCGGAAGTCCCTGTTTTGGTTTAAGTAAGAAGAAAACTTTGTGGATTTCTTAGCTTTGTAAATATTTCAGAATCAAAACAATGCTAATTCCTGAACTTTAGGTTTGATTTTTATGAAATATTTGAAAATCAGATGACAGCTGATTTTCAGGGATTTTCTGAACCTGTCTGAAAGCTGTAGTGTTATCTACTCTGCTGTTGCACTTAGGATTGGAAGTTTATTCATTTGGATCTAAAGAGATTTTGCTCCCTCTTGAGTGTGAAGAAATATGGGACTGCCAGTAAGTCCAGTTAAGAAAAAAGTACTTATAATAATTCAAACCTAAACATTCTAAGAGTGATTCATAGCCTAATAGTCTGTGTTGGCTCATTTAAAGAACAGAAGGGGTGCTTACACATCCTGTGGAGCTGATCAGTGGACCTCAAGGCAAGCACCCATGGAAAACATGCTTTATTTGAAGCACACAGCATTTGTTACCTTTTGATACTTTTTCAGTATGTATTTTGAGGTTTTCTTTCCCATCTAATATGCCATTTTTTGTAAAATTTGAGTCTTTTAACGTAAGCTGTTCTTTTGGTGTTTTCTTGCACAGCAGAGCAGACATGTGGCAGCTCATAATGATTCCTGTCAGTTTATATAATTACTGGAGTAAGTTGATTATGGCCCCTTATTAATTTAATTTCACCTTATTAAAGGTGACTTGTACATGGGAAGGGGTAAAACAAAAGCATGTTGAATAGCCAACCAAATGACATTTTCAGTTCATGATAGTTTTGATACTCAGAGTTTTTAAACTGACAGTTTTCCTTACACATCCTGCTCATTAACATTTAGAATTCTATCTAGTTCATTCTAATTCCTCTTCCACGGGGTATGATCTTTCCTCCATGCCCATTTGTACACCTACACAGAGAGTTGCTGTTAAATCTTCCTCTCACTACAGAGGGAACCAGAAAAGGATCTTGTCATCTGTTGTTATTGATATGGTATAAAAGGAAACTGAATTGTGATTCCAGTTGAATGTATAGCACAGTTGCTCATTGCAGGTGGAACTTTCCTGATTATGGAATTTTTAAGGCCTTTTGTAATGAGACAGCAATACTTTAGAGACTTGAAATGCAAGCTAGTTCAAGTTAGAGGAACTTTGTATAAAGCAGTAGTGTTCCATGTGTTTTTATTGTAAGCTGACTAAGTTTGTCCACTATTTGTTGTTAAAAGAAACTTGTCCTTAAATGTTTTGAATTTCAGACATCGTTCAGACTCTTCCTACATCTTCCTTTATGCCCCTTTTCTCAGAATAACTGCATTTGAAGCTTGAGGAAGTTGCTGTATTATCTCAGTGTCCTTGCATGGTTTTATGGAATGCTTCAGGAGAAAGTATCATTTCCCGTGTGAAGCTAACACATCAAAATGCCCTTCTCCTCTTCATTTTACTCCTCTCAGAAACTTATGAAATACCTATGGTAAATGGAGTTGAGTTCACATTAGGAAACCTTTAAAGAATACCTTTAAAGTGTATTGAATAGAGCAGTAAAATGAAGCTTGGATGTGATTCCCTTTTATTAATATGTATCTGACCGTATTTTAACTTTGAGTAGATTTTGCACAGTATTCTTAGCTTTTGGCAATGTTTTTTTTCCTCACTTCACTTTCCTTCATCTTACACTTTTTCAGTGAAAAGAAAAGAAAGCCAGCATGGACTGATAGAATTCTTTGGAGAGTAAAAAATCTCTGCCAGCATGCATCAAAGGAAGGCGAATTCTCTGAAGAAGAACAGACAATTTCTGTTACATTGAATAACTATAGGAGTCACATGAACTACGGCATCAGCGATCACAAGCCTGTTTCGGGAACTTTTGGGCTTGAGGTGCTGTCCCAGAAAAAGTTTGTTTTACTGAGTCTTGCCTTACAGAAGCTGGTTTTCTGGACTTTTAAAGTCATAATCTCTGTTTTGTTCTGATAATAGTGAAGGCAACAAACTGCTTTCAGGTTAAGAGTCCCACAGCAGGTGTGGCAGAGAGTAACTTGAAAAGAATAACTGAAAGTCTGACAGACTTCACTGACTTTAAATTCTGTTCCTTTGTCTAGTTGAAGCCTCTTGTGTCAGATCCTTTCATCACACTGAATCCTGAGGGTGAGTGGAGCTCAGAGCATGATGTTCTCATCAGATATTCTGCAGTGCCTGAATTCCCAAGTAGTGCCTGGGACTGGATTGGACTCTTTAAGGTAATATTACAGCATTGTGGCTCTTTACTGTTAGTAAGAGATGGTGAATAAGACTGGAGGAGGTAGCTGATAGTCTTCTGTCATAGGACATTGTGATTCTTGTGCAAAGCTGTCTGAAATCATCATGTATCCTTGGCTGCCATTAGTTTCTGTATGCCAACAGTTTAGCAGCCTAATGTACAAGCTATCACACCCTTTACATTCTCTAAGATGATGTGGTTTTTGTTCTCTTCAGAAGGCTGATGGTTTGCATCTTTGCAGGTAGCTTTCAGGCATGTGAATGACTATGTTACTTATGCTTGGGTGGAAGATGATGAAATTTCTTCTAACAAAGACAGTAAACAAGTAAGCCAATTACAGTTCTTTTGCAGTTTTCCATAGAGTAGTATTCAAGGTCTGTTTGTATCCCCTTCCTTTTACAGGTTCTGACTCTTTCATAGTCAAAGTTAATGGCAAGTCATGCTATTGTTTAAAATCCCTTGCCCCTTCCCTTTCAAGAGCTCAAGGTTTCTTCTCACTTCTTGCTGAACCAAGTTCCCTTGCTAACATGTCCACCATCTTCTTTCACTGTGAGAATTGCTTATTCTTACTCTTGTTGACAGGTTTACATGAGTGCTGCAGAAATACCTGATACGGGAGGAGAATTTTTGCTTTGCTATTACAGCAATAATTTTCAGTCAATAGTTGGTGTCAGCCAGCCTTTTCAGGTAACATATTTGGAAGCTTTGATTTATGGTGGTGGGATTTTTATTTCTTTTGCTTTCATATGCATCTGAACATGGGTGTGTGAAGCTGTCTTAATTCCGGGGGGAAGTGACAGCAGAAGTAAAGGTAAAAAGGATATGTCCTGGCTAAATGTCCCCTAAAAGAATTTGCTGGTATGCCAAAATACACTGAGTAGATGTTACGGCAACATGAAATAAACCAGGTTTCTCTCAGCTATCATTTCTGGGACTTCAGGCTCTCTCAGTTAGGTCCCCAGTTTCTACAAAGATGAGAATTCAATTCAAGTGCCACCATTTCTTGCATTGTAAGTGAACTCCTTGTGCTCTGTTCTGTGGTAGATTTGCACAGAAGTGTTTCATGTATATTTAATTGTTTGAATTCAGGGAAGACAGGACAACTGGAATTCAGGTTATTTGCTTAACGGGTTTCTTTATTTAGTTTCTGAAAGGGTGACTTAACTTGCACAGACCAGATGAAACCAACAAGCGTTGCTTCTTCTACACAAGCATTTCTTGCCCAAAGCATTTTGTTTGTGTATGATTTTCCATGCCATCATGGCTCTGCTAATCTGTTGTAGAATGGTTGAAGTGGAAGTTCTGCATTGTTGGATGGAGGGGTTCTAGGAGCCTAGGGGATAAAGTAGGGGATAAAGTAATGAAAGTTGCTCCCTTGCCTGGTATATTTCAGTGATACTGTTCATATTTTTCTTTCTGTATTGGTGAGTAACGTTGCAGGGCTTAGTATCTATGACAAGCTCTGCAGGATGGTTGTCAGTTGTATGTGCATACAACACACACTTTTTTCATGGTACTTAATGTTTTGATATCAGTTCAGTGGTTTGTACTAGATATACTTTTTTCTAATTTTATAACTGCTGCATAGAAGCATAGTTTATGATATCAGTTTCTAGGAAGTATATAAAACATCCTTATGTATTGGTGCATATAGAGCAACACAGTTTTTCTGATTGTGTTATTTTTTTAACTACTGTTTCTCTTCTAGATTCAGCCTAACAGAACAGTAATAGAAAAAGATCTGACACAGGAAGACAACAGTTGGATGCAGAAACCTGACAATCTGGAACCACATAATGACTTCTGAAGGCAGAAAGGGCATTTAATGGTCCTAAGTCAGGAGTCATATGATTCTTTATGTCTTAGTTATTGCAAACTTTTACTCTTAGAAGATGGAGTAGGATAGTGCAAATAAGACAGGTAGGATTGCTCAGAAACATTGTAAGCTCACAGAACATAATTTATTGTGGAAACAGGTATTTTTATTGTTACAGGGAGAGTAACTCTCTTGCACTGGCTGAAAAGTGTTAAATAGCATCTAGTGAATGCTGTATGTTTTAAGGTGATAGACATTTCTAACCCAATGATTTAACCTAAGATGCAATCTGTAATAGATTTTTAGGCTTGCTCCTTTATTTGTAAAGGATATATTATTTACAATGCCATATTTACTGTGCTATAAATACTTAAGAACCAACTTCCAAATGTTGACTTTAAGTTGAAGTTATTTTAAAAATTATTTATTAGATACAGCTAATCAGCTTGTTTTGAAATTCTTGTTTGACTTCCAAATGTAATCTAGTTGAAACATGTGGCAGTAGGTCACATGAAAACAAATTGTTTCATAGAATCATTTTGGTTGGAAAAGACCTTTAAGATCTTGAAGTTCTTCTTTGGTAGTAGATTCCTTGTTTTCATGGCTCAGCATTAACCAGGATCCCATAATTTTTGAAATCAATTCCTTAGCATAGGTGAGCAAAGCATACATGAAGTACTAGTGATCATGGCAGTAACCCCAATTGTTTTCTGTTGTCATATTGAATCTAGAAAGCTAAAGCCCAATTTAAATACTTCCCTGATACCATTCTGCCACATGATTACTCCACTAATTACAGAGATGATGATAATTGTAGATAGGGAAATTCAGTGGAGCAGATTCTTTCTTATGGCATAATCTGTGCTCCCAAAATTGTAAATATCTCCAATTTATAGCAACTGCTTATGAAAATTTCTGTTTTTCTAGAAGTACTTAGACCTTAATGTATCCTGTGCACTTAACAGTGGAGATGGAATAAGAAACAGTATGTATTTTTTAAAATCTGAAAGGCAGCTAGCTTCAGAAACAGTTTGATTTCTTGATGAGGAAATGGAAATGATTGGAAAGGATTGGAAGGAGGCACCAAGATTCCACAGAATCTCAGACTGCATTGCCAGAAAGAGCACTTGTCAGTCTCCCATGTTCTAGATACACAGCTTTGAGCTACCTGCTGTGTATGGTAAGTAAAGTTAGTTACTAATCATTGTAATGTTGGCTATGGTGGAAAAGAGAAAATTTGGTTCAGGTGGGAAGAGCAAAGCAAAAGATGAAAAGATGTTGGTGTTTTTATGCTGGAATATTGCATTAGAACTGAATGGATTCTTTTTTTCTCTTTTTCTCAAAGCCTTAGTTTTTCTAGGATTATTTTGACATAGAAAGTGACTACCTTGATATGGCTTTTTTTTTTTTTTCAGGTACTTGCTTGTATTATTCACTATATAAATGTGGGATCCAGGCATCTTTGTATACTGAGGAAACTAAACATAGGTCAATGCTTGGTGTTTGGAACTGTTTCCAGTTGTAAACAGTGAGGGTGGGGTCAGAGGATACTGTGTTCATTACACAGATTAAAACTGCCTTGAGATTTACAGTTTGTACATTCCTGTTTGTTACACTTTGGAACAACATTAGAAACACTTCTCACATTTGTACCAGTCTTGCAATAATTTATTTTGCACTGAATCTTTCAGATACATGACTTTTCGTGGCAGTTAGGGCATGAGACCAATCCTTACTAAATTACAGGGAGCTGGCTGCTCTTGAGTTGTACTCTTTTTGTGCTTTTACTTCTGTAACTGTATTACCATACTCCATGCAAGGAGACTCTATGGAAAAGTCAAAGAAGAGTGGTCTTTGAATTCCAGACCACAGCTGGCGACTTGTGGACCAAGATCCAGTTTCTTACCCGGGTGGACCTGCTGTTCCTCAGCAGCTCAGAGGGGGAGCCAAAGAGCCGCTTTTCAGAGGCAAGAAACTCAAGATAGTTAACACTGTGGGAGAGCTGATAAACCTCTCAATCACTGGACGTAGAAGCTGCAATTCTTAAACTAATCCTTTGAACTACAGCACTTAACTGAAAATGCCCACGGCAGCTCTGATTCAATCTGCTTGTGTGTCAGTAGGATGCAGCACAGAACTGTGTACTTCTTTCTTAAGTATTCTGCACACAGTAGCACTTTTGTTTACTACTGTTACCTACGGTAGCTTTTCAGACTATTCCATGACTTGTTATGAAGCAATTTCTGATGAAATTATCTTTCATAAGGCACCTTTAATGGGATGTTATAATCACTGGAAATGTTTTTATACTCGTGTTTTCTTTATGTACCTCTAAAATAAATCCTGGCAGTGAAGTGTTCTAACACAGCCTCTGATAATTTGAGAACGGACACATTGTTGTGGGTGGGGAGGATGAATTTGTGCATGGTGACCTTTCTCCAATAAACTTCGGTCATATTTAATGTGCAGATACAGCACTATTTTAGAATGGAAGTATGTCAATAATAATATTTGCAGTAGGGCTTTGGACTGCAAAAAAAAATGGCTAGGATAAGTGTAGTTCTTTTGGACCAAGCAGATTCATCTAATTTTTCCTAGTGAAATTAATCCAGTATTAAATGGACTTCTGTTGTGGATTTTCTGTCACCCCTCCATCATTGAAGAGTTTTTAATTATTTTCATTGTAAAAAGTCACTTAGTTCTCTTTCTTAACTTTCAGAACAGGTTCTTCTAAATACATTTTTTCACAGTGAGTTTTTCACAATATGATTTGTCTTTTTTGTCTTCATGAAAGTCCTGCATTTTACTTTGTTTTTTAAAATTTTGTATGTTTTAATATAAATTTGCTACCAGATCATTTCCATTTAAGGGTAACTTTTTGTTATTCCCTGCTGTTAGAGACCTTGTGTTGGAGTAGGAAGTATTTCTACCAAGGAATGTTATCCAGTATAGCCTTATATAATGTTTCTATATTTCTTATGTCTCTATATTTCTCAGGATGTGCAGTGTATCATTGCATACAGATAGTACAGCTCTGTGTAAACAGGAAATATTTCTAAGATGTCTTGCGTGCTTGTTAGACCCTAAAAATATGTCCTGATAAAGACTATTGTTTCTACTACCACTACTTCCTTCTCTGCTTCAGGACACTAAATGACACTCAGATGAACTTGCCTTAATGTACTGCCATGGAAAGGCCAGTTGAACAAAGCTTGAATTAGGTTTTCCTTGAGAGAGGAAATGATACCTTTTTTGAGAACTTTGCATTACTAACAAGAATATTTCTGATGGCCCTTTCTGTCCCTGGATATGGGGATTCACTATTTGAAAGTGACTGAAAGATAGATCACAGAAAGTTGCTGATACTAATCACTGCATGAATGATTGTTATTTAACTTTCTAATCATGCATTAGGCAGACAACATCCTAGTTTTTCTATCAGTCTTGAAAGAGTAGAGAAAAATATTTTTGTCTCTCTTCAGGTGCAAGCTCAGAGTTGTGTAGCACACAGTAGTGCAGAGTAAGCTGTTCTTTGTGTGGCTAATTTGTTCAGCCAAGGCAGTGGCACTCACCACCTGATGAATCTGTGGAGTACACATTGAGTTACTTTGGAAATGGAGCTACTCAGGAACTACTTCAGTTACCTCCACTTAAGAAAAGTCAGGTATGTGTGTGTACATCCCACCTCCCTGTATTAGAGTGGAACTGACATGTTCTCCTTGCAAGGAGATTAATTAATAATTATGTAGTTCTGCGGCGATTTGAAGAACTTCCTGTAGTTACCATGGGAGCAATCAGTATTTTCTATTACTGTATTTCTAAAGCAAGTAACTTGGAGGCAAAGATGAAGAACTTTTTCTATGTAAAATCTCTTGGTAGGTTCATTAAGTCTATCCTGTGATGGTGTCGTGCTAATACCTATGAAGCTGCATCCGCAGTGATTGAACTTGTAGTTCTAAGTCCACTGGGACTAAAATGGAACAAAGTTTGCAGCCATAAACACAAACATAAATTTAGGCTTCTTGGAACTGTACTGACACATTGTAATTAGTGGAAACTAGCCTTGAACTTAATTGTCTCAACTCACACCATCAGTTAATATAAATACAGCGGGTTCATCTCTTCCTCTCACAACAGGGCTCTGAACCAAAGACTGCAGATAGCCAAGGTCTTATCCTAGACTGCTGAGAGAGTTGAGCCACTGCTGTGCTTTGAACGGAACAATCTGTAAAGAGTAGAGAGATTTACTGATTTATCTTGGAAACATGGAATTGCAAATTGAACTTATTCCTACAGGAGAAATCATCCGTGTGATTAGTCGCTATGGAGGACACAAGACTGTAAGCCCTCTTTTCATTCTTCTCTTTTCCCCTCTTGTGACATTGGCTACACAATATTGGGCACCCTTGTTCTGAATTGAGAAGTGCTGGTGCAAAAGCAAGAGGCCTCTGCAGGACTGGTGGGTCACTGGAGTGACTGTAGCTGTGCTTTGAACATTTTGTCTCATTAGTTTGAAATTGGTAGCAATGAATGTTAATTTTAAGCAACTGAGTGTAGAAAATTATTAAAGTGTATTTCCTATAGAAATATTTTAGTGGGCCAAAGTTGGCATGACTTGCAGTTGGTGTTTGGCCTGGCTGTAATCATTCCATCTGAATTCTGGCAGCACTTTCAAACTACAAAGGAAGCAAAAGAGCTTTGAAGAAAGTATTTTGATCCTATTCAATATTGATTATGTTGTCACTGGACTAATGCCCTGAATGTTATAGGAAGATTCACACATAGAAGATTCAGTGGTAGAGGAACATATAAATATCGAGGAACTGACTGTACTGTTAACTTGTGACTTTTATTGACCTGGGGTCATGGTTTGTATGTAAGCAAATGGAAAATTCATGAGCTGATTGTTTCTGGCTTGACATGGTAGATATAAACAGTTAAGAAAAACACTTTTTCTAAGAATAATTTTAGTTTTCAGTACTTGGAATGAATGGTCATTCTGTGGGTTTTCCTTCATACTATTTTCTAACTGGGTTTGTATAAAAATTCTGAGTCTAAAGAGAAGGAACTGCTCTGCCATAGGTACTTATAAACCGTTGAATGTAACACCGGTAGCAGATTGCTCAGGGCAGAGCCATCACGTCCTGAAGCACACATCTGTGCATGTGGCTACAGTTTCCTAGCATTGTCTTTCTAGTAAGTAATCTGCAACTTGATCTGAAAATTAGCTAAGACATTCACTGTGTGGATAACACAATCATTAGGTAGAGTAGTTTCACTTCAGAAAAACCCGAGAGCTCTGCCTTGTCGGAAGAGGAGATAGTGGCAAGTTTGGTATTCTTTGGTTTCCAGTAAATGATCCAGGAGTGTTACTGACTTATTTGTAGTGACAGTAGAGGACACTGGTGGGATTGAATTGTCTCCCAGAGAGAGCCGTTCTTTAATCCTTATTCCAAATAGCATGTTCCAGGATCCTGGAGGAGACACCACAGTGAGAAAAGCTATTAGCTCAGCTTTCTGAATAGTTTTAAACAGTCATTAACAGTCTATAAAACTGTAATTTGCTACTTAGAGAACAGCAGTCTGTGTTAAATCTTGGTGCTGTAGGAACAGGCAGAGGAAAGTCGTTGGTGTACTGAGCTTCTAATGGAGGATACTTGAAACTGCAGCAGGAATGGAAAATGCAGAGCTTTACTGCTTCAGCTCCATATGCTTCAGGTTTTGTTAGAATTAAATCATACACAGGATTCCTTGTGGATCCTGGATACACTGCCTCCTGTATTTCACCCCTCTGGGCGATGCACCGAGCTGCATGTTCCTGCAGAGTGGTTACCCCAGTTCACTCTGCCTTTGGGGGTTCACTCTGGCGTTCAGTTTCACCTTGGGTCCTCCCCAGAAAGATCCAAATTGCTTGATTCCCACAAACAGGCGCCAGCTGGGAGGGAAGATGTGCTCAAGTTATCACCAGTATACCAGGTGTATCCACTGTGCCCCTGGAGGAGACAGGTGCAGCTGGTAATTCTAATCAACAGAACCGCCACCCGACCCGGTGGAGCGGCTCACCCGCAGGACTCCCTGGTCCTGAACACCGCGGGGGTAGCGCCTTCCTCCGGGACGGGCGGAGGGGTCCAGCGCTGCCCGCTGCCTCCCGGCCCCTCCGGGCTGCGGGCAGGTGAGGTGAGGGCGGAGGCAGAGGCAGGGCCGCGGCCTCGCCGCCCGCACTCCGCATGCCCGGCGCTCGGACATGCGCGGCGCGGGCTCCCGCGGGCACTGGGCGCGGAGGCGCTGCCGGAGCCGCCGTAGGGCCCGGAGCCGCGAGTCCCGGGGGAGCGCAGGTGAGCGCGGAGGAGAGCGGCGGAGCCAGGGACGGCCGCAGACCCCGGGGGAACCGGGGGTGGGGTGGGGGGGATGTTGGCCGCGGCAGCCATCAGACACCCCCGTGGTCACTGAAAGGCGCCGGGGCTCGGCCACATGGCCGCGGGCTGCCCGGAGCACCGTGCCGGCTCGGGGGGGGGATTGCGAAGGGGGGCTAAGGCGGAGAGCCGGGAGCGGCACCGGACGGTGCCCCGGGAAGGGCGGGAAGCCGCGGCTCGGCCGTTCCTCCAAGTCAGCGACCTTCCCGGAAACTCCGAAATTGCCACGGTAGACACAAATGACGCTTTCACAGCAGCCGGCATCCTGGCGGCTGCCTGGCATGTCTCCGGGGGAGTCCCTCCCTCCCTTTCCGTAACGTTACTAAATACACTCCGGTAACGCTTCCGCGGTTGTATCCTAAAGGCAGTCAGCTGCCCGCCGGGCTCCTATCCCGGACGGGTGAATCCTGCCGGGGCTCGCATGGGGAGCCGGAGCGAGTAAAGGGTGTGGCTGGGCGTGGGGGCAGAAGAAAAGGCTGCTCCTCAGCCCAAACGTGGCCGTGTCATGAAGTCCTGCCTTAGTCTTCTGAAGAATGGCTTTCTGTACATACCTGAGTAGTTCCATATCTTCGGCTGTTGTGTGCTCAGTGGTGAGCTGTGTTGATAGCACTCACATGTATGCTGGTATAAATCTTCCTTGTTTGCCGGTGCTTGCACAGGTGTCTGAAAGCACTTCATGGAGAAAGCTCAGTATCTTTAGTCCTCTTCTCTTATAGGTGATGTTGTCAAACCGCATAACTTCTCCAGCTTAAACCACCAGTTTTTGTCCCCAGTAAGCTTCAAGCATTCCCATCTATGTGCTACTTCTTATGCCAGTTTTTCCCTTTTCCTGGAGTTAACGAAGTGACAGTGATTTATGTAAGGAGTCTGACTGTGCTGAATGAACGTCTCATTCTAGTAACTTGAGCTTTCCAAGTAAGCTGGCTTCATCTGTGTCCTCATGTTAGGGGGGATTACAGAAGAAAAAATATTCTGAGATACTATTCAAAGATTATTCTGGTATTTACCCTTTGTATGACAGTTGCTTGAGGTAGAAGGCTTCTCTGGAACTACTTGTAGATGGCAGCTGCCTTGTTTTGCCAAGTGACAAATGAGAAAATTTGTTTGCTTGGTGGGACCAGTCATGAAAGCAGAACCACATCTTAGAGTAACTGGGAAGAAAGGCATTTTCTTTTCATCTCCTTTTGGAGCAATAGACAATTACCAGTTGTCAGCACCTTTTCAAAATTCTTTTAGAAACTGCCTAAGGTTACAGAACTGATGAGTTCTTAATTTTTATGGTAGGCCCTGGAATGGCAGCCACTGTCATAACATTTCAGGATTTTCAGTTTTGATATGGGATAGAATTCTATGTTTTAGGCCTGTGTAAATATGAGTCTCTGTTCTGCATGGCAGAGACCAATGGAGTGCTAGGCTGTACACATGCTATACTAATTTATCATGATATAAAGGTAGACAATTTTTTTACAGGGGGAAGTGAGAGATTCTGTGTGACTCAGGATCCAAAGTGTGCAATTTTTATTCTGTTTTGCATAACATAGCAAAGAAGCTTGTGATTTATGATACATCTTCAGAATTTGTAATATCTAGAAGATAAATTACACAGATCCTGACAGAATTATTCAATACAGGCAGAAGAGTGTTTTGTTTGGGGGTTTGGTTTTGGTTTTTTGTTTTTGGGGTGGTTTTTTTTGTTGTTGTTGTTGCTTATAGGATGTAGCCTGATTGTGCTGGGAACTGCCTGCTTTCTAGGAACTGTACAAATCCCTCTGCCACTGTCAAAATGGACAGTCTGCACCAAATGCAGGAGAAACAAAGTGCAGCAGCTGTCCACAGACACAGCTCAATGTGTAAACTGTAGCTCCCGGGTGTTTCAGTCCATTGCTCCCTCCCACTGCCAAATGCTCTCACCTGACAGTTTTGAATAGTTCCATCATGCAATATGTTAAGGATCTCTGGGCTATGGAGTACTTTGCCTCCCAGTTCTGTAGGACAAATTTAAATTTGGGAAAAATCAATGTGTTACTGGTGCTGCAGAGAAAGGAGGTGGAGAAAACTTAGTGATGCAAACATAACTAATTCACTTGTCATTTCATATGAGCTAAAGAGCTGTATATAAAGGCGTATTTGTGTGTTGATAAAATGTTGCTGTTGGGAAAACTTTTGTATTGTAGGTGGGGATTGCTTCATTGGTGGCAGGACTGCAGAGTACTGGCATAAAGTGATTGCAATTGTAGCATGTTTTTGTCTTCTGTCAGGGGTTTTACTCTGTCTACTGCTTTACAACCAATTTGTGAATGATGTGGTTGGCTTGGACTAGGAGTGTTATCCCTAACTTTGATAGGAATCATAGATTTAACCTGTCATCTTTTCTAGTGAATGAGGTTTGCATGGGTTGTCTTTCTGTGAGATTATAACAGTTGTTTTTCTGCCTGGAGGGAGCCACTTTTACTGTGCCTCTGTCTGGATTAAATGATCTCTCTGATGGAAAATATCCTGCAATGTGTTTTGTGCCCTCCTCTGCATACTTTGCTTGATGCATTAGTGGGGTATGTGCCTAGCTCTTCCCAGAAAGCATTAATAAAGCAGTAGGAAAGCAGTGTAAGCAAACGTGAAAGGCTCACAGTGTGTTACAACAGAAGGGTCGGAGTAGACAAATTTCAAGTAATTTGTTGCAACTGAGTCATGTTCTGTGGGGGTGGAAGGTCTGATATTCCTTAAATCCCTGCACTGCATTATTTAAATACTCTTGGATACAATAAGGAACAGCAGGGCCAGGACCTTTTCTGTTAATTATATATATTCAGTGCAGCCTGTCCTATATTAAATTACTGTACTGGAAGGCAATAAAGGTTAACATTTAGAACTCCTGTGGCATTTGTGCCTGCATGGGTAACACTCCCTGGCAGCTTTTTTCTTTAGGAAAGCACTTGGTCACATGTGAATGACCAGCTAGCTGTTCTTCTCTGGGACACTTGCAGCCCTTTAACCACTACAGTGACCTTGGTACATATTGGCCACCACCCTTCCTGTAATTCAGTTTGGATGATAATAAATGAACATAAATTTTTAGCATTTGGCAGTACCTTTAGAGTGCTACAGTGTTTGCCTTCTAGGCAGTAATGTCCTGGAGCAGGAAGATATAGCAGCCTGCTGTTACTGGAAGGTTTTGTTACCAGCTGGCCAGTGTCATTGTTGGTGGCACAGAATATTATGTCAAAAGGTGTTATGATTTTTGCCAGGAAATGGATAGTCTATAAATGACAAAAAAACGTGACCCCTCCGTCACAAACATATATCTGGGGTTTTTTGGCTTTTTCCTTTCTCTGTAAAAGAGCTTTCTAAAAATTTCTGCTAGGCAAAAAGATACACGTGGACAAAAACACAGTTATGATGGCATTCAGCCTGCTATTTGGATGCAGATTGGACCTTATAAGCTATAGCTGCTTTAAAAAACTGCCTCTTTGAATTATAATTTCAGTAACTTCTTTTAGAGGCACATTTCTGGTAGAAGTTTACCATGGATGTTTGTGTTTCCTTGTAATATTCTTCTATCTGACCAGAGATTTCATCCTTACAAAAGGTAATACAAAGATGTGGTCCTAATCTTTGAGACAGGGTGTACTGGGAGCTGCAGAACAGCCTTTGTGGTGGTTTTAATGCTACAGGGAAACCTTTGAGTGTTAGCAGCTGAGGTTGCATTTCATTAATTAGAGTGATCTGTGGTGCCTTATGCCAGCTGACAATCACCAGGTGTATTTGGCCATTTTACTAATGAAGAGAAGGATTATTGAAGGAGCTGTAATTCAACTGGAGACCAGTCTTTGTCAGAGGGTTTGGGTGATCTTAAAATTGCATTTTTTCTTCATTATCATATCCTCAATATTTTATGGTTGTCTGTACATCTGTCTTCATTACCACTTGCTGCCTGGTCTAGAAGGGATATTCCTGTCCAAGAAAGAGCAATCTCTATTTCAGAGTTATAATGACAAGCTGAGAACAGAAAAGAGGGTGAACTCAGCTCTCTCACTGTGCTCATTGTTCATGGCTGAAGGGTCCAGTTAAGTCAATGTCCAGTTATACAATAAGGAGATAGTGATCTGTTTAGCTTTTTAGAAAATTAAATTCCACGGAAACAGTATAACTGTAACCACAGAAGTAGGAGGAAAACTATTTTCCACTCTGAAGTACGTCTTTGTATAGTGTTGCGAGCTGTGTTTTTTAAGCTTGCTAACAGTAACTAATAGCTTCTACATTATAAAGTCCACACTGAGTCATTGTTTACTCAGGGAAATTACTTTCAACAGCCAGACTTGTTTGTTAACTTTAATAACTAAAATATGCAGTTCCACACATTACAAGGCAGCATGCTATAACCAACTTATTTTTTTAAAACAAAACAAAACACCAAAAAAAACCCCACCCTTGATACATGTTTGCAACACCACACAATGTTGCATTGTAAGTGGTATTTCTGCAGTTCGGGTTTTGGTCTTCAGCAAAGGCTGTTGTGATGCAATTTTGAGAAGAGGGAGGATGATTGCACAAAATCACTTGTGTTGGTTTCTTAGAGTTTTAGTGAATCTCCAAGTTGGGCACCAGAAAGCCTCATTCTCTGTCCACAGTTGTTGTTTTAAATAACAGGTTGCCTTTCACTCTTAGGATTTTTGTACAGAATTCTGCACAGAATTGCCTGTTCTGCATACTGGGAGGGAAAGCCCCACCTTTGCACCAGGAAGCCAGGAATTCTTTCTCTGTCAGAACTGGAACTTAGCAAAACAGATATTTATTTTGCCCTATTTATGTGAGCACTGAAGTTCATCTGTGAGCAATTTTCTGGCTTTTTTTTTTTTTTTGACTGTTTATCTGCTAGGTTTTTTTAGCACATTGTTTTCTCACAGATGTTACAGGTGGCTTTCCTCTCCACCCATTACATGTGGTAAGATTATAATAACAACCAGGGTTTGTATCCTGACTGGATAGTTTTTTGATGTACTGATCAAACACCAAGTCCCCACAATTCAATATAATATGGTCTCCATCCACTTGTTTATGTGGGAATGAAGTGGGGCAGCTATGTGTGCCTGACTTGCACGTGAAGGGACAGTGTGGGAAGAGTCATTGGACTGTTAAAACGTAACTTTTGAAGGTGTTTCAGATCTTACATCTGTATTTCTGCATTTTGTGGTCAGTTTTCTTCGTTTTCCTTCAGAGCTACTAAATCCCACGTAATTAAAAAAATATCACAACTTGGAAGAGAAGGTTCAGAGCAATGTGATTCCTGGAAAAGCACAGTAATGTATAATGAAGAACTGATTTTATTTCCACCTTTCCAAAAACAGCAAACAAAAAGAAGTACCTGTGACATTTCTTCATTAAATGAAACACTACATTTTGAAAAGGATTTTTAAAATATCTATTTTCTAGATGTAAGCACAGTATCTTTTCTTTTTGCCTGATATAATAAAAGAATACACAGGCTTATGGTTATGGACCATCTGTATATTTGGGTAAAGCTTTCTGTCACTATTTGTCTCAAGTATAAACCAATCTGATTTGAGCTAATTGTGTTTTCATACAAGAAATAGCTATAAAGGAAAGGCAAGCAAAAGAAAATAGAGTTAAAGATGAGATTGCTGTAGACAGTGACCACCTGGAACCCTTCCTCTTCTGTGTCAGTGAGAGCTGCTGGAGCAGGGGGTGTCTGGTGCTGAGAGCCTGGCGGGTGGAGAGAGTTAGGAGTGAGGACTTCCGTGTTGTGCTGGCAGCTTGATCATGAGGGTACCATGCGGAGAGGAAATGTTGCAAGAGATGTGAATTCCTGTATGCAAAAAAACTTGCAGAGTGAAAAGGAGTGCTTGATCTTTCTCTCCTTAAACTGAACCTGATCCGTAGTCAAGTGTCTGTTTCTGCTCTGAGGAATCCATGTCTAGGTGGGGTCATAGAAGAGCTTGTTTCAACTTTAAGCCTTGAATATATTTACCTGGCAACTGCTGTTGTCCAAACCACTTTCTCAGCTTGCAATGGGAGGAAAATTCCTCAAAGTGGCTCTGTGTAGGATGAGAATGTGAACTATGTCCAGGCTGAAGTCCATGGAACTCAAAAGCACACTCATGTAACTGTTAGATTTTTTTCTAGAGGCTTCAGTTAAGTTGGCTGTTTGTCACTGAGCAGCATTTTTTCTGAAATATTGATTGTCTACCCTCAAAAACAGGTAGCATCTAGGGTCACATTGCCACATGAGTGGAAATAGGGAGTGGAAGGAACTCACTATTGCTGCAAGTTGAGTCCATGTGTCTGGAAAGAAATATTTTCTGAGCATTGTACAAGCAAGCTATTATTTTCTGATTAAAAATTTTGTAGTTACAAATCTTTTTATTTTGGATAGACTGGGAAGGTAAATTCTGCTATAAAGTTCTAAAAATAGCTGTCAGCTTGATACCTGGCTTTCTGTTTTGGGCAGTGAATTTCTCTGGTTAAACTCTCTAGCATTGCACTGAACTCTCAAAAGGGCTTTTCAGGCCATACTTTCACTGGCCCCAAACCAAAGTATCTTAATTGCAAACCACTTATCTGAACTGATGGTTAGTCAACACAAATGTGACACAGTGCTTGTTAGAGTAGAAAAATCAATCAGTGTTTAGTGTGGGCTGGGCTCAGAATCACAGATTGATAGGTAAGGGGAGGGCTCATTTGGGTCAGTAAGTGGCACAGTGATGAGTGTGTCAAGTGGGGTTCCCCCCGCCCACCCTTCTCTGTGCTTGCAAGCAGAGTCAGGCATCACCACCTCACATTTCTGAGGCACCTGCCAAAAAGTTTCAGTTGTTCACAATCATGTTGAACAGCAGAATAGTACAAGGCACACGTTTCTGCTGGCAAATGTAGTGTGACATACATACCCACACGTGTCAAGTTAGGTAATTTATATTGTTGATTTCCTGATCATGGGACTCTACAACTGATAGTTCTGTAGCCTCTAGGATCATTCCTCGGCTTGTCCTGGAGGCTGCTGCTGGTAATAATGTGTGTGCATTGGTTATCAAGGTTTTAAACATTTAGAGGCATGTATATGTGCAAAGGGCAGGGCATGAAGCAAGCAGCCAGAGCATCTTACAAATTCATCCATTTCACTGTCAATTAAGTGCTCGCTCTTTACTTCTCTGACAGGAGGATGTGTTCCCCTAGTATCTAAGAGAAGCTTATGCCAATATGAAGTTTTATTTAAACTGGTTTTGCTGTAGTTCTCTACTCCATGTAGAGAGTTGTGCCTACACTAGCATCCAGTGAATAAATTGGAACAGTTTGGGGAAAGTAATGAAGGCAAGGGGGAAAAAAAAAAACAACAAAACTTTTCTGTTTGTTTAGTTCCCTGGACTGGCCCATCACAGAGCTGAACAGATATTGGTACAAGTACAGAGAGGGGACAGGGCTAGGACAAGCACAGCTGGTAACAAAAGGTGGGCTGCATCCGAGTGATGTCAGCTCTTTAGGTCAGCTTAGAGCAGCCTGTGACTGCACTCTGCTGCTTTGGAGGACGCTTTCTGTGCTTTTTTCACCTTGGAGAAGTGTCTGTAATGCAATACTGTGGGAATGATGGCTTATGAAGCTGCTCTGTTCTTACACAACTGGTTTTTGATCCTTGAAGTCAGTGGCAGTTGAGGAAGACTGTTACAAGAAGGTTCTGCAAGTGGCACCGGTGGAACTTCTGTGGCCCTGGTGTGTGGCTGATTGGCACTAAAACCTCCCAGCCTGTGGATGTGGAACTAGGCCAGCTGTTTGGAAATAAATGGTAATTGTTGTCTTCTAAATGTTAGCTTTATTAAGATGACAAATAGAATACACTGTCTCCACTTCTAGGAGCAGGGATTCCCAAGCAATAGTACCTTGTTATGGCTCCTAAGTTGTACAGTGACCATCTGCCCATGGAGTGCCTGCATTCCAGTGCCCCATAACATGGTATCAGGTCAGGAATAGAGAGGCACTGATAAATCCTGGTACAGACACACAGGGTGAACATGCTTAGACTCTGAGTCAACGAGAAACTGGTGGTGGTGTTCTGCTTCTTGCCTGAAGCAGCATGCAGAGTGGCTGGGGGCTCAAAAGCAGGGCAGCCACCAGCCCAGGTTAGAGGGAGTTCCATTGGGACACGGATGTCTGGTGTGTTTCAGCGTCGCTCTGGAGCACGATACACCTCTGGTGCTTCCCAGAGCGTTGCCGTTTATTTTATTTGTGGATATGATGGTGGGGAACCCCCAGTATCAATTGGTTGGCCTGGAGGGAGGTCACCCTGCCCTGGCGTGAGGACCCAGGAATGCGCGCGGAGTTTTTGCACGTGTGCTCTTTCCAACCAGTGTGAAGGTTTCAAAGGACTTTGGGGCCCGTGGGGCTCTTAGCACGGTGTATGTGGGGGTGAGTGGGGACAAGGTACTGTGTTGTGGTGTCTGGGCATGACGTTGTGATCAACACAGGCAGAAAGGGTGAAGGAGAAGGAATTTGTTTTGCTGCCAAAACCTTTCGTGCAAGAGGTTGGATCTGGATGTGTGCCCTTCCTGGGCATACATGCAGGTTCCTGCAATTTGTAGCTGTTATTGCTGTCACCACCAGTAGTGGCACCCAAGTAAATAAAATGTAGAAATGCTATCCTGCAATAGAAACTTCAGGAGGCTATTTCTAGATGGAATTGAAGCTCCATGTGATTTAGTGGACTGTAGCCTCATTGTGCGGGTAGAAGGCAACCAAAAGCAGTTTGAACTGAAATTCTTTGGAGTATTGTTGCTAACACAGGGCAGTGGGATTAAACTATTTTGGAGCTTTACTCCTTTTTAGTACTATACATACACTCTTGTTTAGAGACTTCATAACAAGCTACAAAAAGCTTGGCAATTGCTAGTAGAAGCCCATATTTCTAGATGCTCTACTGGTACTTATTTTTTTTCCTAGGAAAGAGAGATTCTGGCAGAATACAAATAAAGAAACAACTTTAAGTGTGTATATCAAACACAAAGGTTATCACCATCTAGCAGGAAAGCTGGAGCAACAGAGGCATCATGGGTTTGTACTTGGATTAGTGAATTTTGGAACAGTGGGGCTTAGCTTTGCAGGGAAGGGTAGAACCTTAATTAGGAGGAAATTCTTCACTGTGAGGGTGGTAAGATTCTGGAACAGATTGCTGAGAGAGGCTGTGAAGGCCTCATCCCTCTAAGTGTTTAAGGTTGGATGGGTCTTTGAGCAACTTGGTCTAGTGGGAGGTGTCCCTACCCATGGAGGGGGGTTGGAACAAGATGATCTTTACGGTTCCTTCCTACTCAAGCCAATCTGATACCTGCTACTCCTGTGACCCATCAGCTGTTCCAGCAATTCTCCAGAACGTGGAATTCATCAGATCACCGGACAAGTGTGTGTTGCCTTTGTGCTGCCTATCACAGGCACCAGGAATCCAGAGAATGAGAAGGACTCAATAATTCCAGTTCTGTGCACTGGCCCTTCCCCTTCTTCTTTAGGGGCTAGAAGAAGCAGGAGAGGAGGTCAGGTTTGAAATACAAAGTCAAAAAAGAGGAATTTGTGAATATATTGCAGAAAATGCCCATCACTCACTGTACTTTGCCACTCCCCTCCCATTGTGGAAAGTATGATTAAAGGCAGCCACTCCACCCTGACTGTCTGAACCATACATACATGCACAAATGCAAGATTCTCTTCATTCCAGGCTGCTGACTTCTAGAAGGACTTGCTCTGACAAGCTGGAAGAGAGAGCTGGCAGCTTCATCTGCAACTCAAAGACTTTATCTCCTTTAGACAGTCTTCCTAACGTTTCCCACAAATACTGTTGTGCTGGTAGGAGCTGTTATATACACAGGACGCCATCAGGCACTTATGAATAAAGGCTTACATTGTGCAACTCTCCTTAGAACAGGCCAGGGAAACTTCATAGAGCAGTTGGCATCAAGCCCACACAGCAGAGCTTGCTCTCCTTGTGCTTCAGCTTCATTACTGGGGAGTGGTGGGGAGAGTCAGCCTTTTGATTCTCTTGTCCCTATACCAAGACCTAGTGTTCTTTCCTGAAGGAAACTTCTACTGTCCACCCTTCACCTCCCACTTTGAGTATTTGCATCAGCTGATGAAGCATTCATCTCCACCTTCCACAGAATATTCCTGCTTTTCATCACCTTGGCCTCTTTGCCCTCTGAACTGAACTCCCACCTTTATTTCTTTCCCACTTCACCATGGCAAGCCCAAGTTGTTTGACTTCTAGGATTGTTCTGGCTCCACCAGCAAGTCGTGCTTCCCTGATCTTGCCTACTAGAATTATTGCTTCACTGCTGCTTGTGCTCAGTGAGAGGTGCCAGCTGTGTCCACCTGTCAGGGCTTTTTTACATGTGCTTTTAAGTTGTCTGCTTATGCTGCATATGCAGTCTTTCACTTAGAATAATTATACTCCCTGACCTGTCTCAATTAATTGATGAACTCATCCTTCAATAAATGCTTTCCCAAAGTGAAACCTGTTTGAGTTGGTTCTAGAGAGTGTCTTTACCAGTAATTGTGAGATGGCCAAGCTCTTCTTTGGATGTGGTTTTTGTTTCAAAATGAGTATTAGAGCAAGTTCTGATTTCTACATTTATATAATATTTAACACATGAAATTGAGATAACTTTAAGCTTGATGTAGTCAGACATGCACCCTGACATAAAAATGTATCTTAAATGATACTGGAGTAGTCATCATGGTTGTGACATGATTTCTGCTTTGATGTCATCACCATATTGCCTCAGAAGCATCTTGCCAGGCTTATTTCAGGTCATGGAGGGTGTGAACATGACTATATTTCTAAAACCCATAAGACCTACCAGTATTGAATGTCTGCTCAGTACATCACAGATTTCACAGCTGATTGTTAGTAGACAAAACCTTTTTTTGTGTGATTTTTGAGGGAAGGCTCTTTTCACAGGGATTGTGCTCAAGACTTAGGACCATATAGCTAATCCAGCAGAGGGGTCCCACTAGTCTCAGCTTCAAATCTTCTCTCCTGACCACAGGACTGTGCAAAAAGATTGGTGAAACAAAAGCTCTCATTTCCCTTTATCTAGATTAATATGTGCAAAGAGCATGCAGCTCTGAGGCAGCCATGTAAAAGAATTAGAATCAGTGTCTCAGAGACGATTTTGAACAAGAAGCCAGCATGAAGAAGTACCCATAGCATTTAACCTCTGTGTTTTATTCACCCTGGAGCAAGTGTAATTTAAAGTGACACTTCTATAATTGATGAAGTATCTTTTTACCATTTGTTTAATTACCAGTTTCAATGTCTAGAAAGCAGCGGATCAATAATTTACAGTGATGAACTTCCCTGTGTCCCTGTTTATGTCTAGATCAGCCATTCAAGCAATAGTTCCTGAAATAAACAATGATGCTTTGATGATTTTCTTTTTCTTTAGGTGATTTAAATGAGCTTAGCCATTTTTCCTGCCACAGTGTACTCCAAGACAACTGAAGCTGATGGCAGAGTTCCCACTGGCCTCAGTGAAGCAGAGTTAATCTATGGCTTGCCATGCACACTGCATCAGCTCTCATCCTTTTCCAGTCTCCTCATTATTGTAGGGTGGTAATGGGGGGTTCATGTTATTGCTAAAGTAGCAAATGCTGCTCTGGCAATATCTGAGAGCTGTTAGAACTGAAAATTTAATCAAATTTAAATTTAATCAAAATTTATATGCAGGCTAGTGTCTGCATTTTGTATTTTTTGTATTACAGTCTGTGATAAGATGTACTGATTTTCTGTGAGACATGCCTACTACAGACTTGTGGACTCCTCTTTCAGGCTAGAGCTCAGATTCCATCATGGCCCTGCAACTCTCACTTTACTCAAGAGGCTGTAGAGAATCTGCCTGTTGAATCAGAGAAAATAAAAGTGTTTACATCCAGTGGGATGAGACTTCTGACAGTTCCTGTCATCTTCCTGGCTACCATGGACAGTAGGATTTGCTCAGACAACATCAGAACAAAAGATACCTTGGGATTTCCATGGGTTCTCCTAATCTGTGCACTCCCCACCTACACACTGGTAGCCTCAAGGCAGAAGGACACCTTTCACTTTTTTGAGGATGTGCTCATTATCTCTGTCAGCACAAGTGGATGCTTCCCTTTTCCTGTCTCTTATTCTCAGGGGTGCCAGTCCTCATCTCTTGATGAACAGAATGCTGTGGAACAGTTGGTGTTCCTGTTTATGTCCCAACTTTCACAACCAGCTTATTAGCCTCAAGTAACAGGAGCTGTGGAAATTCCTTTAGTATTTCTTGAGTTGGAGATCACAGCCTAGAAGTTTACATAGTAGGTGTAAGGGGTCAGTAGAAGATTGCTGGGCCTTCCTGTGACTACCTGTTTTGTCTGTCTCAGTAGGATTTATGCAGTTTTTCAACCACCTAATGTAGAGCTACAAGTAAATCAGAGAAGGAAAGGATTTGGACTTGGCCACAGCTGGGGAATCAGTGTTTCCATTCATTGCAGAGTCACATGTTTATCCAGATGTGGAATATGCATTCCTGAGAACCACAAAGGAATGGGCTCCTTGATTATTCTTTAGTATGTGTTTTGTCTTTGTTTTTCATTAAACCTCTGTCTCTGATAATGTAGAATATCTTCAAAATGCTGTGAGCAGAATAGTGTGGCTCTCCTGAGGGACTTGAAATTGTGTCTTAGACATGAGATATTTCTTACACTTCAAAGGTTGCTTACTAAATTGCAAGCCAATGATTCTGATTTTTTAAAAAACATGGTTTCTTCTTCTTTCACTTAAAAAATCATAATTTACTGTAGTTTTGCTTCAATAGGAGTATCCATTTTTACAGGGTTTTAAAATGTTGGAAAACAATATTCTGGTTCATCTGATGAGTGCAAGCAGATGCTGGGAGATCTGGGATGTCCTTCTAAAACGATGCTTCTGTTTTCAAGACATCCTGCAATACTTTTGCCAACATGATTGCAAGTTATCATTCCACCTTAACTGAGGATATCTATTTTAGGATAAAAATTTTTGCAATTCACAAAAAACATTAAGGAGTTTGCACACTGTGGAATCTTTGGGGGTACTGTTGGAGTGGTCAGAAGGAGATTACCTCAGACAATACCCTTCAGCTTGTGGCTTTTACCCTCCTTTTCAGAAGCAAGGGAATAGGCAGGGTAAAGGGAAGCAGTTCAGACATACAGCAGCTGCAATATCATCTGCCCACGTGCTCCTGTTGGTTGCCAGCCCTCAAGTCTGACACACTGCCAGAGAGCCAGTCTGCACTGTGTGTCTGCTTTCCCCTGCTTTTGGAAACAGATTAGGCCATTTCTTTTAGCATAATCTGGAATTTCTACAGATTATTGGATATTCTTATTTTGGGGTCATGATCTAGTTTTACTCCAGACTGTTGTTAAAACTCTTCCTTTAAACTTTTTACAGGGGACTTATGCCTTCACAATAAATATAAAATGCTCTTTGTTCCCTTACAAAGAAGGGTTTGAAAGAAATTTAGTACCATCTGTCTTCCTAATAGTTTTATTAGAATTTATTTATAACTTTTCACTGTCCCAAAAGAACTGCCTGCCTTAGGCCAACAAAGTCAGTTTGGGACAGAGAATTAAAAAAAAAACAAAAACCAGTGGTGGAAGTACAATTTGAGCCTGTAAACTCTACACTTATAAATCATCAAATTAAAACCTACTCCACTGGTTTGAATGTCTAAAGCATTGAATGTGCCCTTTTTCTGGGCTCACAGAACTTGGCTCCACTTGGTTGTTTGTAATTTGCTTATAGTATTGCTAAGTTTGCATTAAAAAAGAGTCACACCCAGAAGGAAAATAGGAACTCCTTTCTCTCAGGTATCACCTGTTTCTGGCATCAGAGTGAAATGTTGCAAGAATACTTGCAGGTTGGTGTGTTTTGTTTAGGTTTTTTTTTCCTCATTGAACCAATAGATATTACATGGAACAAACCTGACAGTTGCCATTGTACCAATATATTTGGGGTACAAATTATACTGATGTATTCATCTTTGTGTTTTCCTTATTAGTGGGTTTATTATTACACTAACAGGAGTGAGGACTGGGAGTATTTTTAGGGACATCACTCATGTACAAGCTATTTTATAAAAAACCCAGAATTTCAAGAAATATATTCCATGTATCATCTCTCTTTTGTTTTTCAGGAAAGTTTTAGCCATTTGGCCTGTATTTTTCTGACCTTGGAAGCTTGAGTATACTAATATAATCCAGATATTACCTGTGCTTTAATCACTACTGAAGAAAAGTACATGGTTTAGAGGGTTAGACAGCAAATGAAGAGTTCGAGAGTAGTGTTATTCAGGCTTTATGAAAAGGAAAAGCTTCATGGTACCTGAAAGAAACAATTTCATTTGGCTACTTTGGAGGAATGTATTTCCCTTTTAAACTATTTTTCACAGTACCATCTTTTTGAATTGCTTTACACTTGTTATGGAGCAGTTATTATATGAGAAAAGAGGCAAAAAGGTGTTCTTGAAGACTCATAACCACTTATGTTTTCTGGTTCTGAAAAAATCCTGCTTGTTGCCTGCACTTGTTTCTCCCCTCACTATGCAGGCAAGAATGTTAAATATTTAATTGGAAAATAATTAAAGGTCAGTTTAAAAATCTTCAGAAATCAAGATGTTCCTAAAGATAAGATAAATATGAAACATTCCCTTGCCAGCAGAATTCCTGTATGCCCTGGAAAGCTTAACACACTCTTGAGTGTACATTCTTTTCTGACCAGGTAGTACAGGGGCAAGGGCAAGAGATGAGCAACTGGTGCAGATGGTACCTGAGAGCCTGGTTACATCAGAGCAATCCTCTGGAACACTACAGGGAATTATTAATCTCATCAAGGTGTTCTCATTGGGAATGTGGAGCTCCTGATGCTGTGATGTAGAAGAGTGCTTCTGCTGTCAGAACTCTGCCTCACTGTCTCATCAATGAGCCTTTCATAAGGGTATCTAAGCTTGGCTTTTTTTAAAAAGGCTCTCAGCCTAACTTTGCTGTGGCAGACTATTTCAGCTCCATGTCTTACCTTGGCTGGGATTTGCTCTCAAGTTCCTCTAGAAGCTATGAAGCTCTGCAGGGGCTGCATTTGTAGACAGAAAAGAGATGGGATGTAGCAGGGCTAGAGATACAAAATTATTTGTACATTTTGTTACAGAGATCTCTTGGGGTCAGAAAAAAGTCTGGGTGATAAACCTGTCTAGAAATGTATATTGTACTCATTTCCATGGCTGCTATGGGCTGGGTCAGGCTGTGTTTGCTCAGCGAGCTTTCTCTGCACTGGGAAATCAGAGCTTCTGGCCTTATTCAAAGAGAAAGCAGAGATGGAGAGATACCCCTCACTGGGGATCACAGGGAAATGTTCCAGTTATATCACTTTATCCAAATGAGATCTTTGTGAGCATTGTTGTAGAAACTCCCTTTCATTTGTATAAGGAGAAGGAAAATCTGTTGTTAACTGGGCTTGCAGGTTTTGTGTCTGCTGAAGTGATGGTGAAAAGCATGCACTGGAGCTGTTATGGCTCCAGACAAGTCAGGCTGAGTTTGTTGTAGTTGGGTGAAACTGTTGCTGAAACTATAAGACATTCATGCAATTACATGAGAGCATTTAAGATATTAAGTTAAATGTCTTCTTCCACGGGTGCCCAGCATCTTTACAGTTTAAAACAAAATGAGCTGTCCAGTTCACAAAGAACAGGAGCAAACCATGGATCTATTGGCTGGGAAGGGCAGGCTGGGGATCCTGTGAGCCTCCTTTTGGCCTTAGCACTGGCCACATCATGCTTTAGGATGTGGCTGTGTCTTCTCCTGCCCTTTCCAGATCAGGGATCTGCTCAGCCCTCCTTTGCAGGTGCTTTTTTGTGGATTGAAAAGTCTGTTCTTTTTCCTTCCATCAAGAAAAGCAAGGGCATAATAGAAGATGGACACAGTAGCTCGAATTTGTACATTTAATTTTCTATTTTGGGCTGTGGGAGAGGCCCCTCTCTGCTCAGGAGAGAAGAGTCACAGGTTAAGTGCTGCCCATCTCACCTTGGGTTACTGCATGCTGCCTTCCCTGAGAGTACTGGTGTGTGAAGAGCACTGCTCTGCCAGTTCTTTCCCTCTTCAGTACTCTTGTATGTTCTTCTTTTCCAGACTGCAAACAGTTTAGTGCTGATCTGGCCTTATATAGAAATTTCCTATTATTAGAAACGTTTCCTTGGGATCTTTGCTCGGGGAGGAGCAGAGGGAAATCCTGTTTCCTTCGTCTAACATGCAGGCGAAGCACCAGTGTTCACTCTTTCCTTATCTAGTGTCAATAGAACAAGAAGTTTTTGTTACTATATGCTTTCCAGTCTTAATCCCCTTCTAACACTAAGCCTCTTTTCAGAAATGCAGAAAAAGAAATTTGAGGGAATAGGAACTGTCAGCCACCAATGCGAGCTGTAAAGCCTTGTCTGTAGCCTGTAGGTTCTGCCTGCTCTTCCTCAGTCATGTTCTTCTCTCTCAGAATTAGTTGTCCAAGTACTTTGAAAAACAAATTCTCTTTTTCATGTTGGCTTGCTTTAAAAATAGTGCAATAGGATATTTCACCTGGATCTGCCAGCCTACAGATGGAAACCTAATCGATGTGTTTAAAAAAAGAGGAATAATTGTATATTAAGGAGGAAGAGTTTTCTTGGTTTGAACGCAACAAGAACGTCTTTTTAAAGGAGTGAGTGGTCACTGAAAGCACAGAGATATGCACAGGCTTTGAACACTTAATTTTTCCTGTGAAAACATTTTTTCCCCTTAAAAGGAAGATGTAGGTCCTGCCACTGGGAGTGACTGTTTAGAAAGTCAGTTGGGAGGAATGTCCATGAGCTGAACTGAGTCAGGCTGTTTGTATTAACAGCTCTGTCAAGATGGCTCCTCTTGTTCCTGCCACAGACCCTGCAGGGGAGCTGCTTAAAATGATTCTATCAAAGCAAGGGCAAAGCAATCAAACTGAATTCACTGTTGTTTTTAAACTAAGATAGTTGAACAGTTACTGTTGGATTCAGAACGGGCAGGGTGTGTTTGTAAAATCAAGCTGTAGAGGCAACTGTCTTCTGGTCCTGTAGAACACAGCCCTAAGCCAGGGACAGAGCCAGAGCAGCCACATGCATGAGACAAACTGGCATCATGTTAAGGGCATCTGGTAATTATAAAGTGGGACTTTGTTCTGATGGTCACTGTCAAAGCCAGTCATCCATTTCTGTTTGGCTGGTTCAGCAGAGAGCAACAACAAGGAAAATTTATCTTAATTTGTTAGATTAACCCAGTTTCTGTTTTTGCTGACATCATAGACCCAAAATTATTGTGTGTGTGCAGGAGCCATAACTAAAAATGAGTGCTGCCTATGTGCTTCTTAATCTGCTGTTTCTCAAATGCATCTGTCATCAGAGGTGTGAAAATAGTGGATAGCAGAGGTGTGAATCTCCATCTTCAGTTTTTGAAATTCTAATTTTTTCTTCTAATATTGTTGTTTATTTGTGAAAGATCAAGCTTGGGAAGAAAAGAAGTTTAATGTTCTCACTGTTGAAGCTTTCTTGAAACAAACAAAACCAGTACTGACAGTTCTAGGCATTACAAAGCATTAGAGTCCAAAATAATAATTTAAATATTCTTTGTCTTCTGGTTTTTGAACTCTTTGGCCACACCTAACATATTTTTAAGCTTTTGTCTATAATCGTGCAAACACATTCACACAGAATCGAGAACTTGTGGTGTCATGAAGTTTGCAGTAAAATTAAGAACTTTTGCCATCTTGAGACACCTTTTGAGTGAGTATAATGGGCTTTTTATTTAACCTTTATAGGTCTGCACTTTCATAACTGAGGAGGAATGTTGTGTCTCCAGGGGCCAATTTATGTCCAAGCTTCTGTCCTAACTAGTTGTTCAAGGAACAGCTAGCAACTCTGCATGGGGAAAGAAGCCATACATTAGTATAAACAAAAAAAGAGTGTAAAAAACCAGACAATTCTTACGAGGGCTCATAATATGGGGATGAGGTTCTGCTTCATTTTTAAGCTTGTTACAGTATTTAGTAGTGGTTCTTTGGCAGGGCACTGATTTATCCATTTATCATTCAGTCAAAAGTTCATCCTTTGCAGGAACAGGGCTTTTTTCCTAACCAGTGGGACAAATGTCCTTCAGAACCTTCAGTTTCTGCTGTAGGGTGTCTTAGGAATGTAAGGCATTTTAATCAGTTTTAGGTCAGTATAGGCTGGGCAGCAGGACACGTGTGACAGGTTAAAGAAATGTCTATTTTTTGTTCAAGATGTTCCTCTGACCTGCAAGAGGAAGGGCTCTCAAATTCCTGGCCTGTTTAGGGTGGTTTGTTTCCCATGGTATCTTTGCCAAGTGCTTTCTAATTATGGAATATGTGTTCAGCAAGGCTGAAGCAATTAATATTATAAAAATCCAGAAAAAAAGAGATACATTGATAGATTAACTTGACACCTTTTTGCCTTTGGAATAATGTAGGTGTGATCTACATTGATTTTAAATAGCATAAACCCAAGTCAACGTCTCTGACCTCCAGATTTAGATTGTGCAGTGGAACTGGCACAGCAGAGGGGAAGACTGGTTTGCTACTGCCAGTTTTGTGGGGCCAACCTCTGTTTTTTGGTTTTTTTCCCAATAGAGCCACTGCTTGCGGGTGTAGCTTGGAGCAGTCACGCACTGCTCTGTGAGCCCATCGGAGCAGGGCTGACAGGAAAGGTTTCCAGTCCCCTTGCTTTGAATGTGGAATTGTATGCAGGGAATCAGCTGCTTATCAGCAACGAGCAGAGCAATCCCAGTGCTCTAATCCGGGGTTTGTATGAGTCACTTCTAACTGGTGAGGCCTGGAAAACTTGATTCATACCTCTGCCTGTGGTTGCCTGTAATAGGGGTACAAACCTAGCCAGCAACCCTCAGCAGAAATCACAGATGAGGGTTGGGCTCTGTGGCCTGAAAGAAGAGCCTGGTTTTGTCACCTTAGTAATTTGGAATCAAGATCTTTTAGATCAAAATTAGATCAAAATTAGTTTGGGTATCTCTGCTTTTCAACTCTTTTTTTCCCCTCCCACTTCAGGCTAACCCACTCCCACACAGTTTTTCTTGCCAACAAGAGCTGGGCAGTAGTTTGAGTACAGAAAAAAAAAACAACAAACAAACCACATTTTGAGTAAAGATTTTTCCCAGTGAATAAATAAATGAGTTCTGCATTAAAAAGCCAAGGGCCATTTGTAAAAAATGTATTTCTAAACATTGGGCTTTTGTATATTCTCCTCTTAGGGAAGTGTTAGGAGGTATAAACTAGGGGAAAGGTGAAGTTGTTGCTGTGAAGATAACTCAGGGCTAATACATAACTTAAAATTGTAACATGAGTTTTATTGACTTTGTTGTTTGACTACAACTAGACTGATTTGAGAAATTATGATGGAGAGCAGACATTGTCCTCCTGAAGAATTAGAGCTGCCAGGCTGCAGCTCTAATTATACTTTGAAAACTCCTGGCTCAGAGCTTGCTGTTGTGTTTCGATAGTGGCTGATGTGACTCCATTTGGGAGATGTAGCTTAGATTACCTTTGATCTTACCTGTGCTCCTGCATGGAGCTGGGTTTTGAAGTACTGTCTGGTTTTTTCAATGCTCTGAAAAAGACCAGTGCTAAACTCACCCCTGAAATGTACCCTGAGGCTGCCTCTATTAATAATTCACCTAACTCCGCAGCTGATTGACGATAAGAAGTGAATAAAAATTGTTCCAAATAGTTGTGCAAGAACTGAGAGGTACTTTTGAGTCATTTTTCAAAACGAAATTTAATGAAGGCAGAAGAGCTGGTGGCACCACCGCCCTCTTCAGAAGCATTACCCAAGCTTCATTACAGATCCCTGTAACATGCTACTTCTGCTTGCAAGGGTTGGAGACTAAGGGCTCAAGAGTGTCCTGCTAGGAAGGTTCTTACTTTGTAGAGCAGGTTATTTTGTGATAAGGACCTTGGGGACCTCTGTATGAAGAGGGTGTTTTGAGGGTGGGTGCCTCAAAATTTCTCTGGAATAAAATAGTGCTGAGCCAATACAGTCCTTGCAAGGGCAGACAGGGCAAACTGGACCCTTTGTGATCCTTCGATTTGCTGAGAGATTCCCAGTGATTCCCAGTGTAATCGTCAGCCCAGGAAGTTTTGCTGTGGTTGGGGTGAGCTGGGAGTGGGTTCGGGGAGTCCTTTTGATGCTGCTGCTGTTGTTTCCATGCAAAAAAAAACTTGCCAAAACGGAGCACATCGCTTCCTGTCCCGTTTGCTGTGGTTTTGCATGCTGGGCTCTGCACAAGGTTTTCCAGAGTCTGTGATTACTTTTCTTTCCGTTTTCCCCTGTCATTGGGCTGCGGGAACTCCGCAGGCAGGCTGCAGGCAAACGACAGCTGATTCCTTTGCTTTGAGGCTGCTTCTCATCTGTGCAGAGCGGTGTCTCCTCTGTGGAAGGGGAGTTCCTCTCCTTGGAAAACGCCCTCTCGGGGATGCTCCAGTAGGAGCTGGTGGGAGGGAAGGAGTTCTGACTGCACCGAAATGTCATGAAAAAAAAAAAAAAAAGGCAGTTGACAGAAGGGAGAACTTATCCTCAGATTCCTGCTTTTTGGAGCAGCGTAAACTTAAGTCTGCAATCTCTGCGGGAGCTGCCAGGAGGCAGAAATGAAGTTCAGAGGCGCGGTAAGATTTCTTCAATTGTTTTGGTGGTTTTAGAGCTTTCAGGGGGGTATCTCGTATGAGAAGAAGGGAGACAGATTTTCAAGGCTTCAGATAAGAAGTGAAATGCTTAATCCTGCTTTGCGAAAGACCCCTGGGAAGTTATTTGAAAGGGGTTCAAATAGAATTAAACCCAGGAGACACGTGGTTTGAGGAGGAAGCCAAGGTGGGAGTTGAAAAAGTGTGAAGAGGGGGGGAGAAAGTTGTGCTCTTATTTAGGGGAGATGAAAGGGTGGAGCTTTTTCTTGGGTGGAAGGGGCATGGGGATGTGAACACAGCACACTGGTGCTGGGCTCTGCTTGGGTCCTTCCCGGGGACTTGAGCTTCTTTCTCCAGGGCTGCCACCCTGGGGGACATCAGGAAATACCTTCTTAAGGACTCGCTGCCACTCAGTTCCTCCAGGGTGTATTTACTTGAGCAAAATTTTATCCATGCTTTAGCTGTGTACTGCAATGTGGGACAGACACTAGAAGGGGAAAAAATATGTACAATAGTGTCATAGAGAAGGCAGATTGTGAGCTCTGTTTTTCTGTGTTATAGGAAGAGGAACATTCGGTTAAGTTAAATGTTGCCAAAGAGGTGCAAAGATTATTTTAATACAAAGTGTAATCAGCCATGGAATTCACTGACACTGGAAAATGTTGAGGTTGAGAATGAGGGAACATTATGAAAACATGCACATGGGCTTTTGACTGGGTAGGAATGTTCAAGGCATTAATTGGTAAACTTAAAAAGTTTAAGAAGAGAAGGACTGAAAACGTTATGTCTGTAGATTTAAGCAATTCTCTGACTTTTGAAGAGGAGTTATCATGGGGCTGGAGTATCTCATACCTGCTCAATCTGGAGATCCTTGCATGTTTTCCCAAATAGTCAAGTGTTGACCACAATCTGAAAAAAGGGTCTTAGTGATGAAGGAAAGTACAGAGCTTCTAGAGGACCTGCTTCCTCTCTTCCTGCAGGAGCAGGTGGTGTTGATAGTGCTCAAGAGGCTTCTGATTGGATTTCAGTTGTCATGGAGGATGGTGGAACCAGCAAATCCCAGTACAGCAAAGGAATCAAGAAAAGGTTTTAGATGTGCTGTGTGAATGTGACGTTGTCTTGGGTGGTGCTTGATACTCTCTAAGAGAACATGTGGGTGTGGAAGTGCCCTTCACATGCCCTAGAAATGCACTGGAGTGCTTGTGCTGTTTGGAAAGTTTTACTATCTTTGACAGACATAATGGTCTGAAATGGTTGTGTGGGGTGTGTGGAATCCAATAGGGAAGGTAGGAACGTCTGGTGAGGGGAAGGGCAGAGTTCTGCAAGGGTCACAGTGTGAGATGTAGTAAGAGCATTGAAAGGATGTGTGCATTCAGAGGGGAATACACCAGCAGGTATGGGAGAGCAGTGAACGGGGCTGCAGGGTTAGCACCCCATTCCTGCAAGCTGGAGGGCAGCAAGTGCATGCTGTGACTCCTACCAGTGTTTGAGTTCCTGCTCCCCTCTCACTTGCTCATTGTGATCTGGAAGTCAATGGAATAACTTAGAAGGGCAGTGATCTGACTTCTTGCTTTTTATGCCTTCTGCTTGTCTTCTGAAGCTACCATGGAATGCACAGGCCTCTGACCTGAGGTCACAGGTAGGATTGCTCTGCATACTGTGATCAGCAACATCTTTAAGGTATCAGTTGCCTGTGTCATCTGTTCAGGAACAAAAATGTCAGCTCCTTAAATACAGAAATTCAGTGTATTTACTTTTCCAGCCTTGGGGATCTTTCTGGTTTGCCTAGTTCATTTTTCTTACTGCTATTTTATATTTAGCTTGTTGACTGAAATACAAGCAAAGCCTCTGAGGGTAAATATTTCTCCTCTCCTGCAAATCACTTCTTTTAATTACCTTTTTCTTTTCACTACAAACTGCTCTCTTTTCCTAGCTTCCTTCCCTCTCTTAAAAAACTAAAGTCTAGAAAATATAATTATGTTATAAACATTTAACAAATTACATTACCTGCTTTCCATGCAATCTCCATGGCTTCCTTTGGTTGCTGGTCTATCACAATTTCCATTTCTAGTTTACATTTGACCTCCTTAGGTAGATTGTTACTGTTCAGTGTTGCAAATGTCAAATGTCATTGATTACTATATTAATTGCAACAACATCTGCACTCTGTGTTATTGTTTTCCTAAAGATTGAATTTTTGCTTTCACAATTCCAACTCCCCATGACCTACATGCATTTGATAATTAAAATAAAGCACACAGTGTGATACATTGCTCCTATTTCCCATTCTGCTTTGCAGATGCAAAGGTTGGGAGATTTAATGGTTCTCTAGTTGGGAAAGTGAGGGAGGCAGAACTCTAACTTCCAGGTAGTTTGCTGGTGGGGATGTAAAAAATATTTGGGAGAGCAGAATAAGCTTCCTTCCCCTATATTTTCAAATATGTTTCAATGTATTCCAGTTTGTCCCTGCTCAAAATGTGGAAGACTTCAAAGTAAATAGTTTATGAGAACTAGTCAAGGAAGTAACATTTCTCTTTTTTGATATAGTTTTTTGAATAGTGTATTTTGTAGTTAAATCCTTCAAACATGTGGTTTAAAATGGGGAATGTTCTGAGCATGGGCAAGTGCTCCCTGACTCCAGACATTCCTTTGTTGGAGACGTATTGCTCTAAAAGAAGCAAGAATAAAAAATGATTCTTCTATAAATGGCCCTTGAGTGGCAGCTGCTGACATTTAAAGGTTTTTTTGCAGGTTGAAGTTGTTCCCTTCAACTCTACTGGTTGGTATTACCAGAGTTGTTCTCTGGTTTTGATGCCATTTGATCTGAGAGTTCCAGTTTTTCTCAAGTTATCTGCTCAGAGCAGCTTACCACTTTATGGGAAATAACTTTGTTTGGCTTACATAATGAAAAGCAAAATAAACATTTCTTTTTGTTATTTCAATTTTTAAACCAAACAAGCTGAATTCAGGGGATTTCTGCCATAGAAATTATTGTCTGAACTCAAGTGGCTTTGGACGGGGCAGATGAATCCATGTGGTTGGATGCAGAGCATTTTTACATGAGAACTGGAGCTGCCTTTCAGGGATCCCTCTTTCCATCCCACTTCTTCACAAACGGAGAGTTCTTTGACCAAAATTTGCAGCTAATTTTCAGTGTGGCAAGAGGGGAGGAGGATCCTCAGTGGCTGCACTTCAATCTGTCAGGGATTCGCTGGCAGGCAGCAAGTGCTTGACTAAGATCCCTTGATTCAAGTCCACCTCAGTTGTTTTCATTATTACTTTCTCTGTAAAAGGAAAGAAGAACTATCCCATTCTGCACCTCAGGAATTGAGGCCCTAAATAAAGGAGTTGATTTTTTTCTGCTGTGCTGTCTAGCCCATACCATGTCCAAACCCCTTCCCAGGCTGTAGAGTGCAGTAGAAATCAGAGGACTTTTCTACATGGCAGTGAAGAATGTCATACTGTCCAGGAGACAAATGTTTAACTGCCACCTCCCCACAAGACATTCGTTCTTGGTTCAGACTTATTATTGTCTTCCAGAATCTAATCTGAATTTCTCTTCCTACTCACATTTGGGTTTTGCCTTTTCTTCCATTCCCGGCTTTGTAACTATTTCTGGAACCCACAGATCAATCATCTTTCACTTGATACCAAGATAAAGGTGCCTACCTCTTCCCATACTGCACCCACTTCCTGTGGTCCCTTTAGTGCAAACCTCCTGGTCTACTGAATGGACACTGGCTAATTTGTAAAAATGCCTTGTCAGAGGGAAGTATTACATTTTACCTATAGAAACAGAAATCGTGTTTACGTTCTGTGACTTTTCTTTTTAAATCAGATGATTATAAAGCTTCCCTGTTCCATACAATACCAGGTACTTTGGGAGCTCCAGGTGCTTTCATGAACTTCACTCATGGATGCTCCAGGAAGGAGTAAGTTGCCCAGGCTTCCAGATGCTGCCTGTTCTTTCAGCAGCCAGAAGCTCTTGTGCCAACACTGACCACTCAGGTACCCCTCAGGGCTGGGAAATTTTGGTGCAAAAGACTCCTTCCTAGAGACATGCTGGGCTGCTGGGCATTGCATGCCTGTAGACCAGGCAATGGACGAAGCAGTGGAAGAAGCTTTTTGGTCAGTCCACATGAGCCATGAACTCATGTGCTCGTGGCAGAGTTACCCTCCATCTTCTGTCACAAAAGGAAATTTCCCTGATGTGCTTTGAGTGACTCAAGAGCTTTGGATTTTGTTATGCACAGGAAAAGGTCTTGGTTTTCATTTTTGAGGTGTATTAGATCTCCAAGTCCTAAGCAGAGGAAAGTCTTTAATCACACTTCGGCATCTAGCACAGCTTACAAGAAAAGTCTTTGTTTTCACCTTCACAGCACCACATTGGAGACTTACTAGATCAGTTTAGGAAATTCTTTGGTAGTCTCGAGTGCTTTTGTACTCCCAGGGGCTGTTGTGAAGGGTATTTTCTGGCCTTGTTGACTCTTGTATGATTACAAAGAAAGGCTGGAACCTCAGCCAACATAAACCTGGCTCTGCAGCCCACATTGAGCAGCACAAGTTTACACCAGCTGAAAATCTTTCCCAAAATTTAATCACATGGAAGAAAAAGGCATGTGGCAGTAGTGCCACTTTGTAGTCTCTCTGACTTGGACCCCACCATCCAGGGGTAACAGCTTTTCCTTTCCTGGCAGTGAGCCACTGTTGTGCCCATGGCTCTGGAGAAGAGATTAAAAGCCAAGAGTGGCTTAAAATACTGTGGGAATGGGTCCCTTGAAACTGTACCTCAGGATGGGTTTGAGAAACACAGTGGCAAAATTCAGCTTGTACCTCTCTTGAGCAAGAGTGACCATGAGGACAGTTTTAGTATGTGATGGAAGGTGAGTTTGAGAGAGAAGGCACAGCCACTCCTAAGCCCACAGGAACCAAGATCAGATGCAGATTGTTCAGATTTCTATAATTCCCTGTTTGCAGCCTTTGCTGGGTGTGGCATTAGTTTGAAATGTCCACCAGAGATTGGGATCTGTGGCCTGGGCCTCCTTTTGATCCCTATAGGCAGGGTGAAGTTGCACATGGCAGAACTCACTTAACTACTTCTTGGTGTCAGGAAGGCATCACTTCTCTCTTTCCTTGCCCTGGGTCTGACACTCATGTTGATGCCATGATAAGATGATTCCGCTCACTGTGTTGACAGAAAACTACCAGCTGCTTTTTTCCTGCTTTGTTTTGCTGGCTCAATGAGCTGCATTGGTTCAAGTTAGAGACAGGTAATTGCTGGCATTAACATCTGCCAGGAAGGCAAAGTCCAAAGGAGAGGATGTAGGGTGTTTGGCTTGGTGAGGTGAGCCATTAGACTACACCTAGCTTGCCTCTTAGATGGTAGTCTCACAGGCACTTAAGAAACAGTAATAAGTAGTCCTGCTGCTCAAATACATGTTCTTTCCCATCTCTGCTGCAGTTCCCAGTCTTGTCCCACAATTCTCTGTTGGCCTCTGTGAGTGATTATGTGTGCAATCAGTGTGGGAAAATGAGCAGTAATAAATACATTTGAAAAAAAAAAAAAAAGTCTAAGTTAGTTTTAATCCATGTCAGATTTCCAGTCTAGTTTATTGCACAAGTACTAGGGCAAGCCAAAGGGTGCAGCTGCACAGAGGGCAGGTTTGGATGGTCCTTTTGCCTGTTTCTCACTGTCAGAGCTGCTCATCCACGACTGTACTCTCCTAGCAACTTCAAAGAAAACTGGTTTGTACAAGGAGAGATCTAGTCAGATCCTCACAGCCTATATTCTCATAATTATTGGGAAAACAAACTCTCTGCCACAGGGCTTTTGGAGTTGTCCAAGCTGATCTCTTGCATAGCAGAGAGCAGAGGATGTTGTAAATGAGCTGTACGTCAGCTGGAGGCGTTTTGGCAGAGATAAATCTGTCCACTGCAAAGACACTAAAGGAGCCAGTCCTCCACAGGCAAGCTGCTTTAATAGTTAATTAGCTTCACCGTAACATTTAACCCCCAGACTGGGTTTTCTAGCGTTTTAATTTACAGCCACCAGATTTGACGTCTGCCTGCTAACGTAACATAACTAACATTTTAATTATTTTAATTTATTCAGTGCCTTACTGCCACTCTCATTATTTAGTTGGAACATATGGTCATCGCTGTGATCAGTTTTTCTTAATAGTGTCTCCTTTACCCGCTTTTATCTTCCTTTTACATTACTATTGTATTTCCATTTGGCAAAAAGGATTCGTTTTCACCTCCGTTTAGATTGCATCTGTGGCAGTTTTTGGCAGTGAAGTAGTTAATGTTGACATTTTAAAGCTGGTGGTAGACGGGGACATAAGCAGTGAAGCCAATAAGCAAATGCTGGCACAGAGAAGCCCATATTGCTCAGCTGTGGTTTAAGACTGATTATATTTTCACTGAGCTCAGCCTTAGGGAGGTACAACCCAGCGATTCAAGTTCATATGCTGGAGAACAGGTAACCTGGTTACATTTAATGACTGCTGAAAAGTTGCATTATTTTTTGAAAACTGACTGAAAATATCAGGTAGTTGTTTTGTTCTCATGGACAGGGGCTGCGGTTGAACGGGAAAAAAATGTGGAGGAGATTGAAAGCTGCTGAGTTTTAAATGCCTGTCCCAGAGGAGGCAGCTGAAGTGCAGTTTTCTGTGTTTTTAGCAGGATAGATGGCAGCTTCCTTGGTCTGGATGTGTACAGCTGGGATCAGTCTGTCCCAAGCTGGAGGGAGTGGCTGATGAAAGAGCTGCTGAAACTGCTAAGTGACATGTTCTGTGAAAGTCTTTAGGATTATATAAACTTGGATTAACTGTGCAAGACTGGAAGCTTCTCCTTGGCCATTTTTGAAGCAGCTGTATTTGTCAACTCTTCCACTTGAAAACTACTTTCTTTTGGTTTTGCCTTTGTTCCCATTACCCTGCCCAAAAGCTGCTGCAGAATTGCACTGGTCTGATAGAAGCATTCTGATTTCTAGGCAGAGTTTATATGTATATAATTTATTTCTTTTGCCAGGATTGTCCTTTATCTCACCACCTTTCTTCTCCAGGGCTTATCCCTCTCCTCTTCACCTTAGCACAGAAGGTAGAAGATGCCAACAAAGCTTTTTGCTGAAGGTGTGGAGGAGTTGGCTTGGAAAGTTAGGGGCATTTAAAAAGGATTACTTCATGACAGTATCTGCAGGATTCCTTCTAAACTGGATCTTTCAAAGCTTAGAAATCAGGCCTTCCAGACCATGAGGCTTAAGTGGAAAGCATAAAAATAAAAAGGGGAAGTAAAATGGTGTTTCTTTGTGGTGTTTGAGCCATCAGAGTCGATCTGGATTTGAGATTTCCTAGGAGCAAGTTGTAGGAACTAATTTTTCCTTCTGAAAGCTTCTGGGTTTATGCAGTCATTTATGCCCAGGCACTGGACTTTCAGGAAGAAAGCCAATTTTAACTTGCAAAAATAGGTAAAGCTACAGTCTAAACTGCAAACTGAGAGAATTGCACCCATTTGGGCTCAGATTTATACTTAAGTGGGTCTTGCCTATATTACTACTAAGAAATCTTAAGCTAAATTTTCTTCTGACCAAGGTTGTGTGGTTTATTTTTTGTTTTCCCTGCACACCATCAGTGTCTGTGGTCTGACCACTATTATATCTTGAGAAGGAGCAGGAAGGAACTACCTGACAAAGTGAGTCAGCAAAAATCATCTACATCATTGTGCAGGCTTTGGGGGTGCCTGGGTATTGCTATTAGTAAATGAACCTCTTTAGAAACACATTCCATTGGTGCTTATGCAAGTGATGGCAACATCCTAGATTTTAACAACAGATTCTCATTAGAGCTTTAGGGAGATGAGTTAGGACACAGATGCTTGCTGTAAGGAGTTTGCAGAGGAAGAAAGGTTTAAGAATATGATAAGGAAATGCAGACAGATGCAAGGGAAATTGTTTAAGACATTGTATCTCCTGTCTCTGACTTCTGTAATGTTTTCTGCTCTTCTATGCCTTGTATATTCTCTGTCTGTTGGGTCTCATTGCCTTTAGTAGAAATTTTCCCTGCAAGCACTGAATCACTTGGTACACATTTCCCCCTCCCTGTTTTAGCACATGAGGTTGAGTGAAGTAAGAAGTCAGCAGACTTTTGTTTTCTGAAGATAGTTGTGCCTGAACCACATCACATTGAAAATGTAACTTTCAAAAGAGGGAACAGAAGTTGCTTGACACATGGGATAGATGTTAGTGTCACAGTAAATTCAATGGCATGGGATGCAGAAATGCCTATTTGTCATTCCTTCTGAATTTTCCCATTGGGTATCTTGCTAAAGCTTTCAAATTGCTCAGCAATGTGAAGCTGTTTGCTCATTAGATGAATCATCATTAGTCATAAAAGATTCCTTGCCTCAAAACGTCTTCCCATTACGAAATGAGAAAGAAAAGTAGAGAGAACACATTTCAGTCTCACTCCTGATAAAAGATACTTGGGAAAAGAAATTCCAGGTTTTTTTCTCTTTATGAAATGCATGTTGGACTGATTGATTCCCTTAAATTGATTGGAAACTCAGCAAGAGCTTTTCCCTAGTGCTGGCTTGTTTTCCATCAATGCAATTAGTATAAAGCAACTGATTAAGTGTTAGTATACACTCCCATGTCTCTTTAGCAGGAGTGGGGTTATTCTAATATCCTCTCCTGTTTATAGGTTGTCTGTAATTGTGGTAATTGTTCTTGTGGATTCAGTGAGGTACATGAAAACCCACAGATATCCCAACTTTCCTCTGCTTTGGTTGCAGGGAGCAGGGACTAACGGGATTCGTTTGACCATGGAGAGTGCTCTGACAGCCCGGGACCGTGTAGGGGTGCAGGATTTTGTCCTGCTTGAGAACTTCACCAGTGAAGCTGCCTTCATCGAGAACCTGCGGAAACGCTTCAAGGAGAATCTGATCTATGTGAGTAGCAGAGTGACAGCTGCCACCGTGTTCATCATGACCTGAATTTGGGTGTGTGTGTGCTGCAGTTGGATTTGGAGGTGGTGGTAGCAACTTTAATTGACTGTGGTTGCTCGTGTCAGAACTAGTCTGGGTCACTGTCATGTCAGCAGATATAGGCACTACTGAAGTGCTCCAAGGAGGTCTGCTGGCATTTACAGGTTGTGCCTGCACTGAAAACACAAGTCACAACACAGTCTTCTGTTTCATTAATTCACCCTGTGGTGGCTTTCAGCATTCTCACGATTTAACTTGATCCTAAATGCTGTATCAGAAATAATCCAGTGTTACAGTTTGTTGGAAGCTCTAAGACTGCTTGCAAGTCCTGTTTATCCAGCAAGGAGAATGTGTCTAGCCTGACTCTCACAATGTCATTCTCACTGTGCTAAGAGGTCACTTCTTCAGCACCCTTGACCTCTTAGGAAGCCCTCAGCAGCATCCCCAGTGCACTGGGGCAGGCAGCCCTTGTCAACAATGTAGAGCCTTCAGAGCAGTCGGGGCTCTCATAGCATCTGCTGCCAGACCTTCTGTAACCTCTCTGCTTTGTGTTCTCTTTTTCAGACATACATTGGCTCCGTTTTGGTGTCTGTTAATCCATACAAAGAATTGGAAATCTACAGTAAACAGAACATGGAGCGATATCGTGGTGTCAGCTTCTATGAAGTTTCTCCTCACCTGTGAGTGGCCTGTGGGTAAACAGTGCAGTTTGTACCATTCCCACACAGGCGTGTGCAATGGTGACATGTGGAAACAAGCAAACAGAACTTTTCCTTGTCCCAGACACAGCCCAGAAAACCAGAGGGATATAAAGGATCCTTCGGAGGGTGTGGTGTATGGCTTTTTCTATTCCTGTTCCTCTCTCCAAAGAGGATGAGTTGCCTTTGCAAGAGCAGTATTTGGAAAGGGAGTTGGTTCCTTCCTGGCTGGAGGAACAGGGCTGCTTACCCAGCCCTGGCAGGACAGGAGTTCATTGTTCCAGGGTTACTTGGGGTCTGCATGTCCGGGCTGTGAGTTTCCCCTGCTGCTACATCCCTCATTCAGCACTGGGCTAACTAGGGGAAGGAGTGTGTCTGGATGTGTGGTGGTTTCTTTCCTACCTCTGCTTTTACTGCCTGACCAATATTTATCTGGTATTTCCCTTGTTGCTAAGATACCGTCAGCCTGTTGGAACAAGGAATGTATTTATTTACATGGTCTGGCCTGGTGAGCATTCCCAATTTCCCATTTAAAAAAAAAAAAAAAAAGTTTGAGGTTTAAAGTTATTTTTGAACGCATTTGAATTTTTTTGTCAGACTGAAAGAGGAAGATGACTGAGAGCTGAGGATATTTGGCTCCAAAATGTTTTCTTTCAGGACCAAGGGCCAAATTCTGAGCACCTTTTGGAGTTGGGGTTTTTTTGTGTGTGTGTGTGTGTGTGTGTGTGTTGTTGGGGTTTGTTTGGTTTTGTTTTGTTATTAAGAAGTTCTTGGAAGAGTAAATGATATTATTTTTGAGCAGACTGTTTGGACTGTTTCTTATTACTGGCACACACCCCAAGAGTGTAAGCAAAACAGTATGCACTGCAGGCACAGAGGGGAGAGAAACAGCATTACTTGGGAAAATCTGAACACTCAAAGCTGTATTTGTAATGATAAAAATGTGGGGTTTATGGTGTTTCAGGCTTCTTCTGTACACTTTTATATGGGAGACTACTAAACCTGAAAAAATGTGCCAAGTTCTCCCCTTGACCTAGTGTGTTAATACATCACGTCTGTGTGCAGATGCCCCAGGAAAGTAACTGGCAGGGGCTTAAGTCAGCATCAGGCAGTTCCTGGGGAAGCAGCTTTTCAAGGTGCAGAGTTTGCTCCAGCCTCACCCCAGCCTCAACTCTGCTGTCAACTCTTGCACACTCTTGTTGATGCATCAGTTTCCCTCAGTCCTGCCTTCCAGGCAGCCACACTGCTTGTGATCAGGGTACTCTGGAGGCCTTTGTTGTCCTTAGATGAGAATGGTGTAACTCTGGAAAATTTTTGGGACTGTGGGTGCCTTTTTATTTGTGTGCAGTAGGTTTAGGACTGATCACAATGGCTGTGTTCATGTATGTGAAGCTCTAAGCAGGTATGCTTTAATTCCTGGATGTGCTAAACAGCATTACTTAAAGCCTAAAGTAGCTGATTATTTCTTAGGCCATTCTTGTTGTTATTTTAACTAGTCCCATAAGAAAATATAAATTCTGCAGCTCACAGGTAAGCCTTCAAGAGCTGCAGTACCAAGTACCAGTGCTGCTCCAACTAGGAGAACAGTATTTTTTATTAAATGTTTTTATCGTTCCATAAAAAAACATTGCATAGTTTGATTATTTATGGATTTTAAAATATCCTGAGGATCACTGAAACACTCTGTAGTGTAGTACTCTCTGCTTCTCCTTTTACAGTATTGCAGCTGTCTTTTTTTCCTCTCTCTCATGTTCTAAACTGATTCTAGAAAGCCAATATACTTCAATATTGCTCCTCCAGTCTCAAAATGGTTTAAGGCTAAGCCTGAGCACTGGGTTCTCTGGAAGTGTGTCACACATAGCCTTTCAGAGGAGAAAAGTTATCCCTATGGGCCTGAAACACAGAATACTTCCCAGAGTGATCATATCCTGGCCTGTTTATAGCCTGGCAGCGGGTGCTGAGACAGTGACTCCAAATGGGACCATAAACATCTATAAGTGATTCTGTATGTGGGATGCATGGCTGCCAGCTTTCTGCTTGAACTTACAGCACTCTAAAACCACCCATTAAAGGCATGCAGTCTAAAGGCAGTTCTTAAAATTTAAATTAAATTTTCATTTATTCAGCCCTTTTCAAAATGCTCCAGAGACAGAATCTGGATAGGAAGAGAAGGACTTGATGACTTCAGTGGGGTAGGGGGGCAGGGGTGCAGTTGTGTTGCTAGGTAGCTCATTGGTGTTGCCTTAGCACCAAGTATTAATAGACTTGAGAAGGCCACGGTTGTTATTTTGGTGTGATTATTTCTAATTAATTTCACAGCATGAGAGTTAGGAAAAAAAAACAAAAAGCAAAGCTACTACAAGGTTTTCAAATCTACAAAGACAGGAGATCTGCTTGATCATGTAAGACAGCAGAAAATACTGTTGTGGAGGTCTTCTTAAATGAGTGTGTTTTGAAGTGCTAATGGTCCTTATTCTTATCCTCTTGCACTGCATCTGGTCCTTCTCCTCTCCTTCTCTAAGCAGGACTCATCCTCTTGCTCTCTGGTCTTGTACAATTGTGTGTGATTCTTGGTATAAAATCCTGTCTGGTTTATTGTGGGAAGGAAAAAAGGAGAGAAAGAAAAAAGCAGTGAAGGAAGAGCAGGGCTCCAGGGCCAGCAGCAATCAGATCTGGCAGGAGGAACCCTGTGGTCTTTTGGGTGGTGTTTTGCCTAAGTTGGATGGTAGTTTATGCAAGATGTTTATCACTCTGTGCTGGTTTATCCAATTCTTCCTACAATCTGGGAGAAGCTACAAGAGATTGGGCTCTTCAGGAGCCACCCGGATAGCAAAGTGCACTTGTGACCTTCTGAGTGTTTCTTCACTTAAAAAACAAGATAGAATAAAGGTTGATAGGAAACAAGACATTTCCTGAATGTAATGCTTGTTGTTTGTCCTGTGGGATCAGTGTTGAGAGATCCTGTGTATATAGAAAAGGAAGATTGTCTGCACCAGTCTTCTACAGAAACTCTCCTTGTCAGAGTCAAAAGAAAAAGGGATTTGGTAGGTTTGTGCTATCACCTTGCAGAAACTTGGCTTAGTGGTTAAGATGTGTATGGAGATGTCAGCAATCTCCTGTGTCATCACCAGCGTGCTGGAGCAATGTGCTCTTCCTTTTTTTTTTTTTTTGAGGTGTTCCTGCTAGGAGCTCACACTGTGGGGCAGTCTTAACTAAGGAGTCTCTGCTCTTCCCAAACTAATTCCTGGTTATTCCTGTCCCATAGCTACGCTATTGCAGACAATTCCTATCGCTCCCTGCGCACAGAGAGGAAGGATCAGTGCATCCTGATCTCCGGGGAGAGTGGGGCTGGGAAAACAGAGGCCACCAAGAAGATCCTGCAGTACTATGCTGTCACCTGCCCTGCCAGCCAGCAGGTTGAAACCGTGAAGGATCGCCTCTTACAATCCAATCCTGTCCTGGAGGTAACTGGAGAGCCTGCAGCATGGAAACTTGGCCTTGAGTCATACCAACAGCACTCACATTTTCCAGCTGAGTGGGTGGGGGCAGCTGGACCCCCCTGATGGGCATGACCAAGCTGTGTGTGCAGAACAGACAGTGTGTCCTGGGGACATTGGGTCAGGATGTGTGGGCAGATGGTTTGTGTTGCACACTGGGGAATCCCACTCTGCTTCCAAGCCAAAGAAATGGCTTTCTGCTGCAGAACTTACTTGGCCCTTTCCTGTCCACCAGGAACAATCCTGGAGTAGCCATGCTGTGGAATTTGGTGAGGAATTTGGCATGGGAAGAGTTCTGGTGTTCTGCACAAGTTTGCCAAGCCCAAGTGGATGTGTCCACTGTGGGCAGCGTTGCCCTCTTATAAATTCATTTGTGGGTGCATTTCCTAGTGTTGTGGTGTCCTCTAGTGTCCAGCCCTGAGCTCTCTTTGTAGTTCCCTATGATATTTGCACTCTGTACTCAAATGTGTGCTGTGTGCAGGGGAAAGGAGTGCTCCCCATGAGTGGGGACAGTGCCTACTGTGAGCTGAGCTAGAGGTGACTGCAAACAAATAGCTGTGACAAAAGAGGAAGCTTTGTAAAGACTGTCAGATGTGATGTGTTGTCAGCAGTGAGCTAGGGGGGCATGGAATTATTGTCAGAGGCATGCTCCATCTGCAGTGCTTGCAAAGATCTTTTGCTTAGTTCTTTGTTCTCTGGGTATAAAGATCAGCATTAGATTTTGGGTAGCAATCTTTCCTTCTCTGTTTCCCTTGCAAAAAGAACTGGCCTGGGCTTTAAAGACTGAATAAGCAACCATCAGCTTCGCCAAAGTGTTTATAAATAATATTATTTGGTGCTTATTTATTTTTCTCTAATAATTTTCATCTCAGGCCTTTGGAAATGCAAAAACCCTTCGGAATGACAACTCCAGCCGATTTGGAAAATACATGGACGTGCAGTTTGATTACAGGGTAAGTTAAAAACTCTTTTATACTCCAAAACTGGTTCTGATTATAGCAGGTCTCTGTTGTCTGTGCTTTCTTGTACCAATGTGTGCATGGAGTGATTGTTTTGCATTCCCTTGATGCTGGCATAAACAGAGTCTGTGGGAGCAAAGCTCCGTTCCAGAGAATTTTATAGAACATGTTTTCCTTTCTTTCCTCCCTCATTTCTCTATCTAAGGGGACAGTGAGATGAAATCCTCTTAGTTCTAGGTTATATGCTCACCATGCAAGTGGATACTCCTGAACTAAGCCCACATAAACCAGATGTGTTCTGAATATAATCTTTGTCCTGTGTAATTTTTCACAGCGTTTGTTTCAATTCTGATCCAAATTGTTCCACACTATGAAGGCTGACATATTCTAGAACTGAGTAGCTCAACATACTGCAGTAATCTCAGTATATAATACCTCCACACTCACAGTTATCTTGCTTTTCCTTTGTATTGAAGTCCTTCTGAGAAGGAATTTTACACAAGTCAAGCTCCCATTCAGTATTTGCCATAGCCATGATCTGTGTAATGCTGTTAGCATTTAATCTCTTGTTTTCCTTGCACTTCAAAACTGAAATTGTCTCTTTGGTTTAGCTGAGTGATTGTGACACAAAATGACAATTTTCTGTGTAGGCTATCATTCTGTGTCCTGTTTGTCTTTGAACAGACCAAGAAGCAGAAAGATTTTCTTCTATGTTTTCTTCTATTTCACTGTATCTGGTTTGATTCTAGGGAGCTCCTGTCGGGGGCCACATCTTGAACTACCTCCTGGAAAAATCCCGAGTTGTGCACCAGAATCATGGAGAGAGAAACTTCCACATTTTCTACCAGATTCTAGAAGGAGGGGAGGAGGACTTACTGCGGAGGCTGGGCCTCGAGAAGAGCCCACAACAGTATCACTATCTAGTAAAGGTATTAACTAGTAATTCTAATAATTATTTAAATTCTAGTAATTTGTTAACTAGGATTTCTTATAAGATTGTTATATTATGGGACTGGTATATTCTCATTGGACTTTACAGTTTCCTTCCCTCACTTAAAAAATAGCAGTTATGATTGCTATGAAAAGAAACATGGCAGAAGAGTGTAAGTTAGTTTGTCTTTGACAATTACTTATTTATTTACATCAACTATGTCTTTTCAGGGCCATTGTGCAAGGGTCAGTTCCATAAATGATAAAAACGACTGGAAGATTGTGCGACGAGCCCTGTCCATTATAAGCTTCAATGACAGTGAGGTGGAGGTAAGATGTTTAGCAGCACAGCTGATTTTCTTACTCATAAGAATTTTTCTGCTTTTGATTCCTTATTTCTGACCAAAGGCAACCTTCAGAGTGAAGGTATTCTCTGAAAAAATCCTTAAAGAAAAAAAATTCATAAAATGTTAATTTACACAAACATCTCACTGCCTTTTCTCACTGTGAGTGTTTCATCATTCTGATTTCTACCTGTTGCTTCTTTCCTAGGATCTGTTGAGCATTGTGGCCAGTGTTCTGCATCTGGGCAACGTGCAGTTTGCTGCTGACGAGCAAGGCAATGCTCAGGTCACTACAGAAAATCAGATTAAATACCTAGCTAGGGTGAGTATCACCACTCAGAGATGCATTACATTATAGATAAATTAGAGCTTTCCTTATTTTGAACTTGATACCATCATACAATTTTTAATGTGATCCAGAATTTTTCATAAATTTACTTTTTTTTACCTAAATAAAAAGCAAATGTTAATATCAGAACCCTTTAATTGACAGCTTCTCTACCATTTGATCCACCACTGACTTGAGGTTTTTGCCCTCAGGCAGTGGGAAAGGAATAAACCTACTCCAGTGAAGAGTTTTAAAGAAAAAAAAAATTTAAAAAGATCTGGTTTTGCTTAGTTCTTTGTTCCAGAGCAATCAACCCAATTTATATGGTAGCTGATACCACTGCCAGAAGGGAGGTGGCATGCAGAAGGAGAGGGAAGGATTGATGTTCCAGTGTGAATGGGAAAATAAAGGGCTGTTTCACTTGACTGTGCTTTTGAGCACCAGCTTTTCTGATCTCTTAGAACTATTACTGAGAAACTGAACGTACTGCTTCATAAATTTATTTGATATCCTCCTGCTTTGTAGCTTTTAGCAGTTGAAGGCTCTGTTCTTCGAGATGCATTGACTCACAAGAAGATCATAGCAAAAGGGGAAGAGGTAAGAACAGGAACTGGGGGATCTGAGAGGTACATGGAATTAAATCAAGCCAGCAATACATTACCAGCTCTCCTACCAGAACTAAACAGCTCTCACTTGTCAGTGCATGAGTCCCACAACTTAACGCTGACTTGCAGCCTGTATGGCTGGGAGACAGTGATGTGAGCTGAGCCCCTGGATGTCACTGAGTGGCTGTTTATTAACAATGAACTTGGGAAACATAATCCCTCAGTGGAATGGTTCAACAAAGTGGCTTTTTTCTCCTTCTGCATGCAGCTCATCAGCCCTCTGAACCTGGAGCAGGCAGCCTACGCCAGAGATGCCCTTGCGAAGGCAATTTACGGACGCACGTTCTCCTGGCTGGTGAACAAAGTTAACAAGTCTCTTGCTTACAAGGTAAAAGAACGTTTTGTTCCTTGATATCCAGCTAAGTGTGAAAAGAAGTTTTAAATCTTTTTGCTGAGAAGCAGAGAAACGGTAAGCTCCATGCTGTATGGTGATTTCTAAGTTAATTTGTTTTCCATTGAGAAGAGGTTAAGGAGTAAATGCTGTACCTAAATGTGTAAGATCCTGTGATGGATTGTAGCTGTGAGTAGGTACCAATATTTTTGTTTTGCCCTATTGCAGGAAGGAGAGTTTCCAGGCTGGAGAAGTACAACAGTTCTAGGGCTGCTTGATATCTATGGATTTGAGGTTTTCCAGCACAACAGGTTTGTTTCAATCTGCATGACTTTGTTCATTACAGTGTTTTGTCTCCACTGTGAAATAAGACATTATTCCATCTCTGATTCTTGTAGTGAGAGAGAAAGAGGTGACATTTAAACTTCAGGAAATTAGTTGAATAACCCATAATCACAGATCTTCTTGACTGTAATGTCAAGTGATGACTTGGGGCATCCAGCTAACACATAACATTTACAGCTGTTAATATTTCTGGTGTTTTCAAGGGACTGTTGCCTTTTTGGGGCAGATTCACGCAGTTGCTTGAACTATGCATTTGTGCTCTCTGGCACAGTGGTGGCTGTTGTTCTGGTATCTTTCCATGGTGGTGTGAGTGGGACAGAACAGCTACAAAACAGACCATGGGGCTGTGTCAGAATCCAGAACCTCACTCTGGCAGATAGCAATGAACTGAGACTCTCCAATTTGCAGTTATTGGGCCCTTCCTAAAAGTTTTTGTGTTCCTTTGTGTTCTGCCCTTCATGTCCATTTTCCCCTCCTGAAACTCTTTCCTGAAAGTCACTAAACTTACTAAATTTATGTGTTCAGTAAAGATATGTTAAATAAAATCTCTTCTATTTCTCTTGATTTAAACAGAGGATTTACACATTCATGCTGCTGCCCACTGATTATAGCTTCTTTTGCTTGTGGTACAGTGTTAGTGATTATTTTTCCTGATTTTTGTTTACAGCTTTGAGCAATTTTGTATTAATTATTGTAATGAAAAATTGCAGCAGCTCTTCATAGAGCTCACACTAAAGTCAGAGCAAGAGGAATACGAGTCAGAAGGCATAGCGGTAAGAGCCAATATCACTTCCACTATCTCCTTTGTAGCTCCTCCTGCAGGCCAGAGGACAGATGATTAGAAAAGGAGCTGCTGATACTGGTCTGCAAAGCAAATTACTTAAAGATCTTGCCTTTTTCCTTTCTTTTTGAAACACTTTGATAACTCATGTGTGGTACAGCTAGAAATGAGAAATGCCATTCCAATCTTTCACTCTATTTGTTTTTTTAATGCTTTTTAAAGGGACTGTAAGGAAAACAAACTTGATTAGTGATAAAGCTTTGCTTCAAATTTGACACAAAGATAATTTAAATAAGGTGCTGTCTGAAATGTTCTGAAAATTTTGGTGGTTTTTTTTTCCAATCTAGAATTGTTTTCACTCAAGTGTGATTTCTTGTCTTTGTAGTGGGAACCAGTTCAGTATTTCAATAACAAAATAATTTGCGACTTGGTGGAAGAGAAATTCAAAGGCATCATTTCTATTCTGGTGAGTTGACAACACATTTTTAAATGAAAAATTTGGGGCAGTATAGTGGAAAACAGGGCAAGAACACAGAAAAAAATACCTAGTTTCAGCATATGTTGGGACTGCTTGAGCAGGCAAGAAGAGTAGTGATACATTGACACAATTAGAAGTCGTATTTTATCACCTCCATCTGCTCTTGGCAGGGAAGCTGCCAATCCAGGCAGTCTGGAAGGAGGAAAGTGTTGTCAGCTCAACAGTTCTTCATCTGTTGGACTAGGAGCTGGTTGACTTGTTCAAAGGCCAAAGGGACAAACTGGAGAAGTGTTTCAGTGAGACAGAATGAGAGCTGGTCTGTGTGCTGGCAAGCACAGTCAGAAACGAACACTAGAATGGGTGTGTTTGTAGGATGAAGAGTGTCTGAGACCTGGGGATGCCACAGATACAACATTCTTGGAGAAACTGGAGGAAACTGTGAAGAACCACCCTCATTTTCTCACGTGAGTGTTCACATAGCTGAGGGCAGTTAGTTTGGTAGGATCCAAGTATGTGACAGAGCCCAGAGCTTTAATTATTCCTAGATAACATTATAACTTTGTGTGGCAGTGGCATCCTTGGTATGCTGGGTCCCATGGAAAAGATGATCATGTTTTCTCTTACAAAGAGATTAGATTATGAGTTAAAATAATAGAGAATATAGTTGTCAAGCCCAGCTGCCTTGTTCTTCTCAAGATGATGCTTCAGAACACAACAGGGGCAACAAGACTGTTGTTACAGACTTGCCACTTCTCTTCCTGGCACCCTGCTGCTAATATACCCAGGGAATTTGCAGGTTTGCAGCTTCTTGGCTCTTCCAAGATCTGGCCCAATACTTCAGGTGTGACAAACTCTCTGGTTTGGAGTATCGTGCCAGATAATTCCCCAGCACTTACGACTTCCTCAGGGAAGATAACTGATGGCTCAAGCCAGGCCTAGGTATAATGAGAATATAGAGCAGAATTTTAATGGTAAAAATAGTGTTCAGAGGTGTGTATGTGCATTAGAATATGATGTAAGCAGTGCTAGTGCTTTTGAAATTGAAAGGTGTGTATTGCACAAATTCACCTCTGTGCCTGTCTGCCTCCCACCTGATGTGATCTCCTCCTTTGCTTTTGATAATCTGTACTGTTCCAGTTCAATGAGTTATGAATTCCAAGTCTCACCTCTCAGATTGTCTACTTCAGTTTTGGAGCTCCAAATGTCTTTTTATTCTTATTCAGTGTTCCACTCATGCTCAGAGCAGGATCTGTAAGGCACCCCATGAATATACCAGCCTGCTGCCAGCATTCTTACTGCCCTTTTGCCTGCTGCCTCTGCTCTAATTTCATGTGCACACAGAACCATTGTGCAACTTTGCCAGGAAGCTGAAAGTTCATTAATTTGAAATAAACATAAATACATTTTATAACATTTTTATGATTTGCTGGTTGATAACACTATTTACTTTTGGTCCTGAAAACCAGCGAGTTTGATTTATTTGCCCTGCTCTCTTTCTGTGTTCATATAATCCCACTCTGGAATCAAATGCCCGAGGGCTTTTTGAAGGGAATCCCCCCTGAAATAAATGTTTCTCTCTCATGAAGCTTCTTTGCTTTCTCACCAGGCACAAACTTGCTGACCAGAAGACTCGGAAGTCGCTGGGGAGGGAGGAGTTTCGGCTTTTGCACTATGCTGGAGAGGTCACCTACAGTGTTGCAGGTCAGTGTGTGCATCATCTCCATGGTCTCTCACTCTTTTTTCCTTCTCCTGTCCTCTGCCATTTGAATTAAAACAGCTTCACTATGTAGTGAAGAAAAATACAGGCATAGAATATATCCCCACATCACTTGATTATCCAAATTTCCCATCTCAAATTCCTGCCTTGCTGAGATGTTCCTGTGGAACCTGTGGCAGCCTGAATGATTTCTTTTTCTTCCAGGTTTTCTAGATAAAAATAATGACCTTCTCTTTCGGAACCTGAAGGAGGTGAGTATGGATAAGGGGATGTTTACAGTACTCAGCAAAACAAGGAGTTGGGTTTAAAATGGGGTGGCACCTAAGGGTATAGATTGTTTCAGACTCCACCTGGAGAATATGCATGTCCTTAGTATGAAAAGATAAATTGAGATGCCCAAAGTTCTTGTTATTATTAAAACACAGAACAAAAAAAACCAGATAGTTTTGTCTCTGGAAAATACTCTGTACTTTATCTCTGAAAACATCTTTCTCTGCAGACCATGTGCAACTCTGAGAATCCCATCATAAATCAGTGTTTTGACAGGACAGAACTGACAGACAAAAAGAGACCTGAAACGGTAAGAACACCAGAGCTGGATGGAAGTAGGACTGTTTCTTTTTAGAAGATGTGTCATGTCTAACACGGTAATTGAATGCAAGCCTCATACATTCAGGGCTGGGAGTCTTGAGGTTTGTTCTGCACTCACACACATTAGTTGTAAGTCATCACTTCACACATAGTTTCTTTTCTCCTAGGCAGCAACTCAATTTAAAAACAGCCTTGCCAAACTCATGGAAATTCTGATGTCCAAAGAACCCTCCTACATTCGCTGCATGAAACCCAACGATGCTAAGCAGGCTGGTATGGCCCTGGTGACTCTTCCTTTTTTTTTCTGTGACAGCTCTATATAGACCACTGGATCCCAGGCAGGGAGCCACAGAAAGGGTTTCAAATGAAGTCCTGCAAGATTTTTTCATTTGAGCTCTATGCCAGAGCTTCTTGTAGGGAGGTGGTGGCAGTACCAGCAGCCAGCAATTGGAATGGGAATACTTCCCTGGGGTGAAATAGGGTCATATTTAATGTGAAGAATTCAGTACTAAACTATGTAGCTTTCTTTTAATGACCTTTATTCCCCCTCTCTTCTTCCTCCTGTAAGCTTAGAACATCCTAAAGGAGAACTTCCTTTGAGAAAGACATATAAATGTATATAAAAGGGGGGATAGGGGAGACACAGGAGACAAAGTAAATTGTGTGAGACTTGCACCATGAGGGTGGTTTAGAGGTTAAAGATAACTGTAAATAGAACCAAGAATTGACCATTCCTCTTCTCTAGATGAAGGGACAGCTACACGTTAATCATGTTTCTCTATTTTCATCCTCTTTCAAGATCGATTTGATGAAGTTCTGATCCGACATCAAGTGAAATACCTGGGGCTGATGGAGAACCTCCGAGTGCGCAGAGCTGGGTTTGCATATCGAAGAAAATACGAAGTTTTCCTGCAGAGGTAGGAGTGCTCTGAACTTCTCTCTCCCTGCTGCTCCCTCTGTCAGTCTTGGTCCCACACATGTTGAGGCTGGGGAGCTGTTCTGAACAGCAGAGGCAGCACTTATACCTGAATTACTTCTTTTCTTGAGGGAGTGAGAAGCAAGGCTTCTCCACCTTCCCACCTTCCTGCGTGGACTGCATGTCTCTCCCTAAGATTTCTTCTGCTGTCACTTTGCAGGTACAAATCACTTTGTCCAGAAACGTGGCCTACATGGGATGGACGGCCCCACGATGGGGTGGCTGTGCTGGTGAAGCACCTTGGCTACAAGCAGGAAGAATACAAAATGGGACGGTTAGTTCTTCTGTTTTCTTAATTTGAGATGATGAATCATTGGACATCCATGCCATTGCTTTTAAAATAAGGCTTTTCTAATGGGTGAGGGCAAGAGTAGAGATTTCAAAGGGGAGATGCTGGGAGCAGGAAGCAAACTTCTCCAGCTTGTTAAACATAATTCTGCACTTCTATTTCTAGAACAAAGATTTTTATCCGCTTTCCCAAGACCTTGTTTGCAACGGAAGATGCTCTGGAAGTGAGGAAGCAGAGTCTGGGTGAGTCACACACACTGCAGGAACTTCATGGGCAGTTAGCTGTCTTGTTTTCTGATTTATTTTTTTGTTTTGGGAGGTTTTTTTGGTTGAAAAAGTTGAGCCTTTTTCTACCAAAATCTGCTTGGTCACCATTTCAAACTGTTTGTTTGTTTGTTTCAATTTCAGCAACAAAAATGCAGGCCACATGGAGAGGTTTCTACCGTCGAAAGAAATTCCTGCACATGAAACACTCAGGTATGAGAGAGAGAAAAAACTGCAGTGCTGGGTACTTGCAGGGCTTGAGGGCAGCCATTATGGCCATCAGAGATGACTTGAGTTTGATGTCCAAGAAGGAACATTCCCAAAATCTTGCCTGGAAGTAGAATGGAAGATGTTGGTGTGGTTCCCAGTCCTTCCACCTTGAGTCCATGAGACTGAGCAAGAGAAGCAGCCTCAACTCATGTTCACACAGCATCTGCCTGTGCTTTCTATTGACATTTATAAATTACATCCTTTCCCATATGTCACAATGAAGGCTGATTATTTCCAGAATGAGATTATTTCTTTGTTGCCTAGTTTTTTTTTGTATGAAGTCAATATTGGTACAGAGGAGCTCACTCAGTGCAAAATCTTTGTGTTATTTTCAGCAATAGCAATCCAGTCCTGGTGGAGGGGAACCCTGGGACGCCGAAAAGCTGCCAAGAAGAAGTGGGCAGTAGAGACTATCAGAAGGTGAGTAAAGAATTACCCAAGCCATCAAACAGGCACTTATTTCTTAGCAATAACAGGATAAGAATAAACTTTTTTATCACTATACTATCAGAGTTTTTTTTTTTAAATAAATTACAGTGATTAAAATAAAGCCCAGAAAATGGTTTCATTGGAAGATACCTCTAAATATTGCTAATTTTGAGCAATTTTCCAATTTTTCTAATATAACTTTCTTCTTCCTCAGGTTCATTAAAGGTTTTATTTATCGGAACCACCCTCGCTGTCCTGAGAATGAGTATTTCCTTGATCACATCCGCTTCTCCTTCCTGATGAATCTCAAGCGGAATTTACCCAAAAATGTTTTGGACAAATCATGGCCCACTCCACCTCCATCACTCTGTGAGGTGGGTACAACCACAGCCAGGTCAAGGGGATGACTACACAGGATGAAGGGGACAGATGGCAGTACTGAAGACCATGGGCCACCAAAGGCCTGAGGGGACCCTGCTATCAGAGAAGAACAAACCGTGCTCTTGCTCAAGTTCCACATTGCATTAGCATCTCTACTAGTAGAATTAATGCATACAACATCCCATGGATGTAATTAGTACATCTTTAAAATTATTAGAGCTGTAGTACTGAAAGTTTTTGAGAGTGTGGTGCTGTTTCAACACACTTTGTACTGGTTTTCTTGTCCGTTTATGAAATTTTATTCCCTTTTTCTCTGAACAAATGAAGTTCCCTCTGGCCAGTCAGATTGTCTCCTATGTCTGTGTGGTTGCCTGTGCAGAAACTTATTAAACATCCTCTATTGCCATTTCTATCCTGCATCTGGCAGAACTGGGTTTGTAAGATAAGTCCCACTTATCTTACCCAACAGTTGTGTTTGTTGAGATTGCAGATGGAAGTAATGGGGGGCATACTGGTGTCAAATGGAGAACTCTTGGTATTTGTTCTCCTTTCTAAAGCAGTTGGAGAATGTTGCAGGGCAGACTCTTAGAAAGGTGGAAAATAAACTTCCCATTAATTAATTTTAAGAGACTGTCAATAATGAAACAGTATTTTAATTCATCAGTGCATTTCCTGCAGTTGCTCCTCATCTGTCTCTGCTGAATTGGTTTGTCAGTAATTTGAAGCCATTTTCATTTTCTCTGCAATTCCTTCTTCAGGCATCTCGGCTCCTGCGCCAGCTTTGTATGCAGAACATGGTTTGGACCTACTGCAAGAGAATCAGCCCCGAATGGAAGCAGCAGGTATGAGACAACTTGACATTGTTTCACCAACTAGATGTTCCCGAGACCAGGAGGGGTTCTTAGCTTTAGTTACTATACAAAGGATGGGAGAGGAGCAGCTGGATGGGAGGGACAAGGAACTACTGCAGAGGAGCAGTGGTGAGGTGGAGAATTCCAGAGTTCTTCTTCTTTCATTGTTGGTTGCTTAAAAGTTCCACAAGAACATTTTAAAAGAAAGCTCAGTAAAAGGACATAACAGAAACTGTATACATTAACCAGGTTAGGTGTAACTGGTGAGAAAGGATAGTAATGGATGCCTTTAAGCTTTTTTTTATTGCATAGTAAATCATACTGCTTCTGAAGGCTCACAGAGTATTAAGCACATGTAGTGAAATGCTGTAGATTAGTTAGTGGCTGAGCCTGTGATTAAGGACACAGGGTTAATTCCAGCCATTACCGTGCTGGAGGTGGATACTCAGCAGAATACTTTGTTTTCTCCAACAAACCAGACTCACTAATAAGTACCTTTTATCCACACTTCTACCTGTAAATCAGTACTTTGTACTGTGTAACAGCACCCAAAACATGCATTTGTCCAAACAAAGCAAGAGGATCTTAATCCTCTTTCCTCATTCACTGCTTTTGTCCTTATTCTGGAGATACACAAGTTGGGAGCTGAGAGCACGGGTTGTATTTACAGTGTGGGTGACTGCAACACTGCCACTGCCAGAGGGACCAAAGGTTTATGGTGACTGTCACCTCAACAGGAACTCCCAGGGCAATGTGGCAGCTAATGCAATTGTATTGTTTGTCAGAGATAAGACACAAAATACTGAGTGGATCAGAGCTCTTTAATCAATCTGTTATGCCATGGTAGTATGTTAGGTAAGGAAGTTGACTAGCTGTGAAAGGCTTTGGGGAGGAAATAATCTGAAACATGAAAAAAGCCATATAGGGTAGAGCAGAACAAACTGTTTAGCCTGAAGAGGAAAAAGTTAAGAGAATTAATGTAATGGGACAACTCTGAGACTTTTTAAACATGGGCATTATCAAAATAGGAGTTTTATACTAAACAAGAATTTTTGTCCTTGCAGTTGGAACAAAAAGTAATTGCCAGTGAGATTTTTAAGGGTAAAAAGGACAATTACCCTCAGAGTGTTCCCAGACTCTTCATCAACACTCGACTTGGTGAGTAGGTGTTTCAAAGTTTAACAGAAAGAAGGAAGGGGGGGGGAAATTAATCTACTCTCTGCTTGCTAGAAATTTGTTTGACCCACCCTCTTTGGTTTTAATATAGGTAATGAAGAGATAAATGCTAAAGTCCTTCAGGCTTTAGAAAATGAAGCAATTAAGGTGAGATATATGTCCTAATACTTTTATCAAGCTTCCAGAGTAAATCAGCAGATTAGATTTCTGAAGAAAATACAGCAAGAATTTTACATTATATTAATCTTGTAATATCTTAGAAGATGGGCTATGGGAAGAGCTGATGGCTCAGATATGATTTGGAGATTTGGGCAAGTTTAATGAAAAGAGCTGCAGCTGGCAGGGCTGGAGAGGAAAGGAGAGACCTGCACAGACCTATACTAGAGATGGGTTTTTCAAGCCCACAGACGGCTTTAGTCAGGAGAACTCCTCTAGGCTAACAAGGAAGAACTGAGCATGAGACACAAAAGGATTGCCTTCATTCCCAGTGTACCAACCACTGCAAGCTTTCTAAGGCTAGAGGGAAGGTAGCTGACAATTACCCACATTTTTAGTCCTGTTAACACTAATTTCAGTATGCAGTTCCTGTGATCAAGTATGACCGGAAAGGATACAAAGCAAGAGCACGGCAGCTGCTGCTCACCCAGAATGCAGTGATCATAGCTGAAGAATCCAAAATCAAACAACGGATTGACCACGCCAATCTGACAGGTAACAGGAATAGTAAGAGCTCACCAGATTGAACTCAGACTTCATCTTGGCTACAGTCAAAAAAGTAGTAACAAAAACCATAACTAATTTGTCTTTTGTCTGGACAAGAATGAAATTATCTCATCCTGACAAGCATTTTAAATCTGTACTATCTTGAAAATTAGTTTTTCTAAAATTAAATTCCATTAAATGTCACCAGAATTACTCAATTCATTTCCTCCAAGTCCACTCCTAAGTTATTTCCCAACTGCACATCTCTGCCACAGGAAAGTTGCACCATTATTGCACAGCAGCTGCTTGGGACACTGCTGCAGCACTCAGCCCTCTCCATACCAGACAGACTCAATGCTTTCACAGGGAAACTTGGGTCAGACAAACTGCCCAGCATGGAGCAGTGTGGTCATGAGTTGGCTGTCTGAAACCTCTCACATCAGCCTCAGCTCAGCTATAGTTCGACTTTACAGCCAGTTTTGGTGCTAATTATGTCAACTGTAGCCTGATGCAGTCATCTACCACACTTGGAACTGTCTCCCTTTGAAGTGGTTTCCAAGGGCAACACCAATTTGGGGTTCTGTGACTTCTGTAAGATGCTGTTAGGAGCATCTGGTATGTGTTTATCCATCTCCTTAACTACTCCCCACCCACCTGCCCCAGGTAGAGGTTTATGGGTTTTTTTACATAGCAAACATAAGCAATCCCTGATAAAGGCTGAGCCTCTCACTCGTGGTCAGTGGGCAGGGATGGCTGGCCAGGCAGAAATGATGGATTCAGAGCTTGAGTCAGTCCCAGTGCAGCACAGTGAGGACCTGCAGCAGCTCAGGATTGGACCAACATCCACCAATATGCCAGCAGATGGGTGTGGGTTCAGCCTGCCCCAAGCCTGGCTGCAGGGCAAGCACTGGTAACTCCTTGAAGCCAAGTTCCTACAGCAGCTCTGGCTTTTCTTACGCACTTTTGGCGCCAGGGCAAAGAAAACAGTGACCACACTGTTCCAACTGTCCCCCTCCTTGGTACCCCAGCAATTCCACCACTTACCCTCTGACAAGGTTAGAGTGAAGTATCTGCCCAGCGGGTGCTGAAAAGTAAAGTTTTGGTCATAGGTTCTTTAACTGGTCAAAGACTTTCCAAGTCCATGCGTGCCCTAACACTTTGTACACAGGCTTTCTTCCTGCTTTTGATGGACAGAGGCATCTGAAAGTTTCTTTTCCATCTTAAAGAGCACAGTTACAAGAGGATTGTCACCTTGCAGCCTCTCCAGCCTCTCTGCTGACATGTCAGTGCAGCGCTTCTGTGCAGCTCCTCAGCTGTTGGGTTTCTTGGTGTAAGAACAGCAGTTGCTGCATTCCTGGGAGAGGTTCTGAATCATGCAGGAATCCCAGCAGAGCTGTGCTGGGTGTCAAATGTCCCCTTCTCTGTTTGCAGGCATCTCTGTCAGCAGCCTGAGCGACAACTTGTTTGTGCTGCACGTGCGCTGTGAGGATAACAAACAGAAGGTAGGGGGACTCATCCAGCATCTCTCCAACCACCTCTAGGAAAAGTTTTGAAGGCATAAACAGCAGAAGATCTACCTGGGGGGTGTGGGTGGGACACACATAGTGATGTGTATGGGTGAGTAGCCCCCTGTCTGTGACTCACGTTGTGGCATTTCACTTGTATTAATTTTTGCTCACAGATGGGGTTCACCAATAGGACTGGTGCTGTCCCTTGTCCCTATTACTGGTACCTTGTTAATAAATTAACTGCTGTAGGTTCAGTGTGACTTACAGCAGAGGCCCCAGAGATCTCCACCAAGCCTGTTCTGTTTGGAGAGGTGTTTTTCCTTGCTAACTTAAGGAGCTAGTTCTGTCTCTGTTAATTAAAGCAGACTCATTTTGGCACACTGACCCCATAAAGCCATTCTCATCAACCATTGCCTCTTCTCCCTCCCAGGGTGATGTTGTACTTCAAAGTGACCACGTGATTGAGACCCTCACAAAAACAGCCATACAGGCAGACAAAGTCAATAACGTCAACATCAACCAAGGCAGGTGAGTGCAGCCAAACCCCTTTCAGGACCTGCCTTGGTTTCCCTGGGGTGGCTGCAGAAAATACCTATATGACATCAAAATGTGCCTCATACACCTAAACTAAGACACCATTTCCTTGGACAAGATCTATTGCAGCCAAAAATCAGTACAAAGCTGACTTAAGACAAGAAAAAGGCAAAACTAAGCTAGAGGCCACAAATACTTATCAAATTTGTTCATGTCTCTTTCTCTTTGCAGCATAAAATTCACAGTTGGGCAGGGCAAAGAAGGCATCATTGACTTTATATCAGGATCAGAACTGCTCATAGCCAAAGCCAAGAACGGCCATCTAACAGTGGTGAGTACAGGGGTGGTAAGAAACCCCAGTTCATTTACAGGGGATCCAAAACCACATTTTGGCATCAAACCCTATTTGCTGCACATGGAAACACACCACATGACTCTCTTGCTAAAGACACTGCCCTGGTCCACCACCCTTTTCCCCAGCTGGAGCTGGGCATTGGACTTCTCTCCCTGTGCTCTCCAGAGACTGCCAGGCTCACTCAAACTGACCAAGGGATTGTCCAATCTCTTTTTTTTCCCCTCCCCAAAATTCAGGCTTTAATGCTGTATACACTCTGATGCAAAGTAAATGCTATACTTTAAAAACACAGAAAGAAAAAAAAATATCCTCTTCCCTTCTCAGATTGATCATAATCTTCCTGCTAGTGAGATGCAGGAAGACAAATGATTTATGCATCATCAGCTTAAAGGTTGTTCAGAAAGAAATCCAGAATATCCTCAGACTGTACTCACTCCCCCTCCCAGCCCTAGAGTGAGACCCCAGCACAGCCACAGTACTCCTCATTGCAACCCCCTCCTCCAGCAACACTGCCAGGAGCCCCTTGTCCTATGGAATGCATATGGACTGTATACAGGAAAAGATTACATTTGCAGAAGCACCCTGCAGTGAGGACCAGGCTGCAGAATATGCTGTCAGTAATAGCAAACCAAGTTAAAGTTATGAAAGTTACTTGGACTATGAAGAAACACATCCCAGTTTTTTTCCACAGCCTTTTCAAACCATCCCTAGGAACACCTTGCTTTTTTGCTTTTGCCCCACCCCTCCTCTTTGGCCATGTAAAGTCTTCCTATACTGCTGAGAAGTGTAAGTTCCCTCAGGAACTGAGGTGTTAAGAGCATCATGGACTCCCTGACTGAATTCCCTGCTTTTCTCTCCTGCTGGCAAAAGTCAGTACTTTGGAATAGAAGCAGAACTGCTTATTTCTGGAAGCCTCTGATATTTCTAGAAGCCTCTGATGCACTCGGAAGATGTTCAGGAGCTGGAACTGCTGTAGCATCTTTGTTTTCAACACACTTTCTAGCTTGTCTTTCTTCTTCTGCAGGTTGCTCCTCGTTTAAATTCTCGATGATAAAATGTGCCACCACAACCAGGACCTTTTCCTCCCATCAGTCTGACTGCACCCTGTACAATCAGCTGGATGTTGTTCCCAGCCAACTGCCCCCTCCTTCCTCTTTGCTTCGCTCATTTTGTTTATTACCAAAGACCTGCACTTTCAGAAAAAAACATCACAAAATACATCTTGCTTTCCTGTCTTAATATCAGAGTTCCAGAAGAAAAGCCTTCTCTTCCTTACCTTAGTGGCAAACGCATGGGTCCAACGCAATCTCTGCAATCGTGGCTCATGAAATGTGTTCACCTGGGCTCTGAGAGGCAGCTTTGACTCTAGAGTTCAAGTCCTGATGGAAATGACCAAAAGTTGTGCTTGTCATCATTTAAAAGCACAATCAGAAAACAAGTAACTGCTGCTTTGTCAGCCAAATCAATGAAATGCCAAACTTTATATTCAGAAAGAATGTTTTATGAAGAATTTTGCTCCAAGATGTTTCGATGCTTTGTGTCACAATATATTAAAGCCATATTGTGTAAATGAGTAAAACCCTGTAAATACTTTATAGCTGAGTATGAGATGCACTACAAGAAATGGAGTTGATATGGAAACTTTTATGTTTTAGATTTGGAACTTTCTGGTTTTAGTTTACGATTATAACCTGAGAAATGTATCATGTAATGACTTCCCTGATCCAGAGACTCTTACCTTTGTTTTGAAGTCATCCGTCCCATTTCTTGCTCTATAGTGATATTTTTATACAGCAGAATTTTTTCATATCCACACATCTGAAAAATTTAAGTAATACAAACTTCAGATGCCACCATTTCTCCATGCCACTGTAGGTTGGAAATGAAACCCCTAGTGCTTGGCCACAGGAGCTTTCCCACCAACCTTGCACCTGGGTGTCACCTCACGCAGCTCAGAGCAGCACCTTCAGAAAGAAGAAAATTGCTTTTCCTCTTGCTTTTAGAGGTAACTGGAAGTTTGAGTTCCCACAACCAAGCTTCACCATGTTTCTAGAAGGGCCTCTCAGTGCTGCCTTAAAGGGGAAGAGAGGGCTGCTTCAGCTCTGCTGGCCTTCCCAACCATCCTTACCCTTTGCATGGAAGCATCTTCCTAAGCCAGCTGTGCCCCCCCAACACTAACCCAGTGCTCAAAGGGACACTCTGGAATGCTCACAGCTCTTGGCTGCCTGGCAGCAGTTCATAGTAAGCACCCTCACCTAAAGAGCCCACATGGCTCCAGGGTGGGTGGCTCCCTGTCAGTCCCTGCTGCCTCCATCTGCCTTGTCCAAGTTCTGGACCTCAAACAGTGCATTTTACACTCCATTTGCCTTAGGAATCCTTCACCTTCCACCTCTTATCCTAATACAGAAGCAGCAACAGTCACAGGAAGCCGTGAATAAAATGTAACCAAACGTTGCCACTCACATACCATCAGCTCCAACTCCTACTTCTGGTTTCCCACACCATGCAGTTATCCAACAGTGCCCCAGGCCTGGAATGCTGTATATGCTACTATATAACCTCAAGACTATGCTCAATAAATTTTTACAAAAAAAACCTACCAAACCAAACATACCTTGGCTTTGTTGTAGAAACTGTTTCATCACATTTCCTTATTTTCTGAGAGGGAGAATATGGTTTTGTTTCCCCTTTTGTCCCACACCACCACTGAAGCTCTGGTTCTTAGACTCAGAATTCTTGGACTCTTGGACAGGAGATTATTCCCATAGGGAGATTTTTCAGAACATGTGCTAAGGAGGGTAGGCATTAAGATAATGTGTTTGTCTCCTCTCCATCTACATAACTGGACTGGATGAAGGGTACTGTAAGGGGAACACACAACCTGATCACAGCTTTTTGTGCATTCAGGTAGGGGAAGGTGGAATAAATGGTGTGGGAGAGCTGCTGTCTGGCTCCCCCTGTGTGCACTACTTATACCTAGCTTATGTCCAAAGAGCAATGCTGTTCCTTCTCTCTCCCCCTCCAAATGTTCCTATTGCAAGCAACAAAGGCCATTTATTCTTGCTGAAATAACTATAAAAGAATCATAGTAATATTTGGCATTTTTAATTTAGGTTTGTTTTATTTAAGTTTAATGTTAATTCCATGCTGTGTTTCAGTAAGAACAATACAGATTCTGTATCTGTGGCTCCAGTCAGATATCCAGTAGTACAAATTAGCTTCAAGTTACACATACTGAACAAAAGAGGTTGAGCGAGCGAAGGGAGATGGGGCAAGGGGAGGGAGAAAGAAAAAATATTGAACACGCATGCAGGCTTATCAATGCCACCTTCAATGCTAACCTGCTTTGAGGAAAAGTAAAGAATAGGCAAGAATGAGCAGCCACGGATTGTTGAACTGTTACCAGCACCATGATGTTCAGCAACATTTCAGCAGTTTGGAAACTTTTGGTTTTTTTATACAGTAAAACCACTACAATATATGTCCCAATGCAACCTGTAACTTCAAGCTAAACACCCAATTAAGTTTAAACATTGGTATAAAATTCAGTTTAAACAGTTATAAAAAAAAAAAAAAAAAAAAGAAAAAAGAAGAAAAATGCCACCATATGTGCTCTACCTTGCCATAACAATCCTCTTTCCCCTACAAGTCTAAGGGCCCTCAGGTGGAACATCCACTTCTAATGGCAACCTCGCCACGCCTGGCAGGAGAAAATACAGTAATGCTGAAAGAGCCTTTACTCAGTCCTGTTAGTGTCTTAAAGAACCTAAAAGCTGGCACCAGTAAAATCCACAGAAATTCACTCTTGCCTTTAAGAACTTTTAAACTGTGTAAAAAAAAAAATAAAATTAAAAAAAAAAGAAAAAAAAAAGAAAAAAAAAAAAAGAAAAAAAAAAGAAAAAAGAAACCCAACGGGGGGGGAACCTAAATTCTGAGACCCAATGTAAAAGTCAGATTTGGTGGTTCTCAGAGTGACACTGAGGGTTTTTGTGGGGAAGGGGAAGGGTGGTCAGAGATGGGTTCTCTTGTTGGCCTTTTGTGTCTCACTGGTTTTCATCTTCCACATCCTGCAGCGCTTCTTTATTCTGTTCTTCACCTATGAAAGTGTTAAAAGGAAGGAATATGTTAACTTTTAGACAGACTGCAGAATGACTTAACAAGCACCTAGAGATTAAGTTTCATGCAGGTACACACACACTTGCTCACACGCTTGCATAAATAACACACACACACTCTCCCAACAACTGGTTCTGGAGTGAAGAGTTTCCACAGAAATTAAGCCTGAAATCACCTCCTCACATTCCATACAGAACTGCAGCACAGGTTATTAGAAGGCGTACTCTGACAAACAAAAAAACCACCATTTCTGAAACTCAAGACTGTGGAAGTCACCAGCCCTGTTGATCCAGAGGTGAAAAGCTAAGACAGAAGTCATTAAAATGGCTGCAGCTCAATATCCTTAAATCAGAAAACTCCTTCCCCAAAACCTCCTCTGTACCCCAGAGAATGCTAAGGATCTCTATCTGTTCACCAGCTACAGAAATTACGTTTTTATTAAACTTTTTTCTGCCCAATCCACTCAAGTCTCAACAAAGCACTGCAGTCAAATTTATGAAGTAACACTGATGATGTGCATTAAAGGTGCCAGAAGAAGTGTGAAAAATGTCTCTACTTCAAGTCCATCATGACATGAAACCCTAGGCTTGAGGGCTATTAAGGAAAACATCTTGCGGAAACCAATTTCTCTTGAAAAATGTCCAGTTTCCATCTTCAGCTGCCCCTGGGAGAGATGCAGGCAATACCTTCTGTACATCTTTGCCCCATTTCCGCTGCGACAGGAAAAAGTTTAATGTACTTCAGCTAGTGCAGTATCACATGCATGATTAAGTTTAATTGATAAGAGAAACTGAAAAATGTTTTCTTTACAATTATCCTTAACCATGTGAAATGGTACTCTCTCCAGGGCAATGAACAAAAACTACCCATTCAGAAAAAACCTAGTTTACAATTAAACCAATCAAATGAGACTAATGACTTTCAGCCTGCTCAGAGCATGTCCAGATTCACAATTATCACCAACTACAACACAAGAGATTTTTGGAGAGGTGGCCTGGGCACACAAGACATCTGACATTCAACAACAACAAAATTTACATTTAAAATTACGTAACAGATCACTTGAGAGAGGAAAGCAGAGGCCCTAACCCAGGAAGACAATTAAAAGAAGATCTGAGCATGCTCTAGCCAATGCACTTAAGCAAATACTCCTGTAACAGGCAACAGTGAGAGTACTTTTCATGCCCAAGTATTCTTAATATCCATCCAGGTATGCAGCTTAATTCCCAAACATGTAAGTTACTCTGATCTTAGTCAAGCATGTTGGACCTGGGTCGGGGTAACAGGTCATAAATTGATCAAACATTGCTTAGCCTTGGAATGGAGTCAAAGACACAAGCAGTTCATCAGCAGCAGTGACAGAGGCAAGCAAGATTAGTGACTGGAAGAAAACTGATGCTGAGAAGTTCAATGAGCCATGAAGACGACTTACAAAGTAGAGTTTTTAGGAAATGAACAGTTGGACTTTCCTTTAGGAATCTATACAGCAGGAAAGAAGGGGAAAACAGGAATCAAGTGAAGACGACATTACGAGCATGAAAATAAACTGAACAGCTAGTCTGTGACATGGTTAAAAGATACAGTAAATGAGATGGAGTAGTGTAGCAGCCAAGTAACACCTGGTTTTAGAAAGTTATTCCCTGCAACCTACACAACTGAAAATCTCCACCCATCTTTCAAAATGCCACTAATAATTTTTAACCAGTCTTCAAAGGCTCCACCCTGTTTTGGAAATACAGCATTGTGGAAGCAGCAGATTTAAAGGCACTCAGTGTATTAGCATTGCATGAGGAAAAGAGAAAACAAATTGCACCTCTGTCTAAAAGATAATGCATAAACACCCTATTCCTTCTGGACCCAAAAAACTGCTCCACTGTTTTAAGTGGTTCTGCAGTACTCCTAATTTTGTAATCATTACCTTTCTGGCATGCATCATAAACAGTAACTAGGAGACTCTAAATTCTTCAGAAAGAAGAAAAATATGAATTTTCTATGCTATGGGACTACTTATGAAACAAGAAATGTGAATTATGCAACAAGAAATACAAAGAGCCTCTAAATAGTCTTGTTGCACCTCTACAAAATACCTGATACATGTCAGTCAGCTGTGATGCAAATAAAAGCTTTTGGAAGATGTTCTGATACTGTCTCACAATGCCAGCTCAGCCGTGTTACTTTGCTGAAATGGCTTCCTCAGTGTTTCCACAGAGCACCAGGATATCTGACTCCATTAAAAAAATGCAGAGAGACATCATCTTAATTGTGAGAATTGGGAATAAATTTCTTTTTCCAGTACCTAACCATGGCAAGGAAGGTATCTAATAACACCTGCAGGACTGAGAGCAGAGCCTATGCACATATATCCTGCTGCACCTTGGGATAATCTTGCATTTCTGAGAGCAATCTGTGATCTCCTGCAAAAACTGGAGCACTAGGATGTAGGGTGACCTCAAAGCCACAATCCCACACATTTAGTTTTCCCTGTTCTATCAGAAGCCCACAGAAACAGAGAATTTGACCTGCAACACTCAATACTCATGATCTATGACACAGAACCTATCAAGCAATGCTACTTTAAAGCAAACCTATCAATCCTACACAATAATGGGTAGAGACTCTACAATTCCTTTCAAATGGACACTACACCAATAAAGTACTCCAAAGCAGCACTATATGCCTATCACCATGCTTCAACTAAAATCTTAAAAAAAAAAAAAAAAAAGAAAAGGCATTTATTGTCTGAAGCCAAGCAGAAATGTTGTTTCAAACCCCTGTGCATTTCTCAGTACTCAATGTACTTTAAACAGAGTTGATTTTTTCCTCCCCCTGTGTTACAAGACAGGAAGCTCTTTCCACCAGTGTCTCCAAGATAATTTTTGCAGAAAACGTGCATTTATTCTTCCTACAGCACAGGTTTAATTCACTGATAAAGAGTAACTGAAAAAACTAAACAGGAGTAAATTTACACTTCACAGCATAGATAAAAGTGTAAGAGGAAGAAAGTCCATTCAGAAAGCCAAAAGTACACTTTCTAAAATTTAAGTAATTCTCAGATGTTAGTAAACAGAAGCAATTGATGCTCTGCCCTCAAGCACTGCCATATATATATATATATATATTCCCTATCTGCTCTGGAAACAGTTCCCTTCAGGAGCCACTACTGAACATTTTTGGAAATATTAAAGAAAGTATCTCCCCAAGCTTTTTTGTTCTGCTGGCAATGAAGGATTTTTAAAAATCGCTTTTCCTTTTTTCTCTGCAAACTTAATGCTCCATAAGAAGAGTAAAAGATATGGTAAGTGCTGTAAGCTGAGGTGATTAGAATGGTGACAGTGAGCCTTTCACTAAAATGCTTACAGAAATGCTGAGTGACCTTAAAAAGGGGGGGGGAACAGATTCTTTGCAGTACTTCCTTCTGCCCTAGAAATTCTCATCTGGTTGGAATGAAGAGCATGACAAGCTACAAGAAAGAAAAGCTGAGCTAAATGAAGTAATTGCTTTTAAAATAATAACAGGTGACTGAACAGCCAGGTAGGGTGGAAAGAAAAATATCAGTGCTACTAATTCCGTATCTCCTTCTGACAAGTGAAAGCCAAAAAGCTTCTCAAAAAGAAGCCCTGCCAAATAATTCAGTGTTATGAAAGGACAGAACTTCAGGAGAGTCAACTATTAGAAAAGACAGAAGTGAAACACCACAGCAATCTACATTTCCATGCTCTGTTTTCTGGACAGAGATTGGGGACAGCAGCAGAGTTTACTTACCATCACCCTGCATGTCTGAAGTCCATAGTGTCAGATTATCACGTAACAACTGCATGATAAGTGTAGAGTCCTTATAGCTTTCTTCACTCAGTGTATCCAGTTCTGCAATAGCATCATCGAAAGCTGCTTTTGCCAACCTATAAGCACAGAGTAAATTAGATTTAACATATGTTGCTAAAAAGAATCTAGAAGCCCACAAGTTAAAACAGTGCTCTGAACACCCATCTTCCAGTTTGGCTACATGACATTCATAACTACTATAACCTTTTTTTGTTATTATTTAACAGTGTTTAGGTGTTCATCCAGTATCTCCCATCTTCAAATCCACTTTGTGTGCTTAAGAACAGTATCTTTTTATTCAAGAATATTGTTTTTATGACACATTTCTACATCTTGTGGTAAAACTGATCAAGGTCTGCTGAAAGCTTTGAAGAAAGTATGTTGCATAACCTGCAGTGACAGGAATAGAAGACAAACTGCGTCAATCCTCACTTTTATGCTCCTATGAGCAGAATCCCTACATATAGGGGAGCTGCTCTCACTTTGTACATGCTCACAGTTTGCAGAAAATAGTACCGTGACCCCTCTTTCCCTTGTAAAATAGCCAACAGCAAGAGAGGCAAGTTCAAGTCACACCTTTTGCAGGATAAAGGCATACACAGAGTTAACATGGCAAGCAGTTAACTGCCATTAAGTGATCAACCCAAGGTTATCATGATTCTGCTTCTTATATGTGACCTACCCCCATATAAACAAATGGGTCTGGACTCAAAATGGCCAAGTTGAAAACCTTTTCAATGAATTGAACTCAAAACAGAGCAAGTCATCAACTACCATGAACAGGAATAAAGCCAGCCCAGTGTTCCAGCTGAAGAAAAGCACTACTCCAGCAGCACACTCATCTGGCTTGCCTGGTATTTTCCCAGAATTTCTCCATCTTCCCAGGCACTACCTACCTGCAGGCACGATCAGGAGAATTAAGAATTTCATAGTAGAATACAGAGAAGTTGAGCGCAAGTCCTAAGCGGATGGGATGTGTTGGTGGGAGTTCTGTCATTGCAATATCACTAGCAGCTTTGTAAGCCACCAAGCTGTTCTCTGCAGCCTCCTTCCTGTCATTGCCTGTGGCGAACTCAGCCAGATACCTATGGTAGTCCCCCTTCCTGAGAACAGAAACAGTAACCAGTCAGCAGTCCTGATTTCCCCACCAGCCACTAAATGAACAGCTGAGTTCTGCAACTGGTACTTAGATATTCACAAAGGAAGCTGCTGCTTAAGTGCTGTCTAGACAACATGGCATTAGTACTTGACTGAATTTTAAATCACCAGGCAGGGAAAAAAGCAGTTTGAGTTTGCCTACTTTCTTGCATTATTAGTACACAAAATGCTAGTATTACCTTCTCTATCACCAAACCAAGTCTGTACTACTGCATCTCATCTAAATGAGACACGCTTTCAATCTGAAGGACAGAGATGATTCAGCTGCAGGGGAAAGCACTCTGTGATAATTTCAAGATTTAAACTATGCTTCAGAAGGTACAAAATATGCATTAAGCTCGTGACTACAGAAACACAGCCCAAGAATATGTTTCATTAATGCAATTTTGAAGTTGACACTAAGCACATCATCTGTCTACCTAATTTTCTGAGTACAGCTCATGCAAGAGAACACTGAAGCAGGGATGTGATTTCTACATTATTAGCTCAATTAGAGAAAAGTCTTGCTTCTTACATCTGAGAACTGCACAACAGCTTATTTTAAGTTCTCATTACCTTACTCCAAACATCACCCATCCAAAAAACCACACAGGGGGGACAATAATGCCTCAAAGGCTGACATAAAGGGATATTGGTTAGACACGACTAAACTGCCCTTTTTCTTCAAGAGGTTACTGTGGTTGAATGGGCAGAAAACACGTTTAACTGCTTAATTCCCATCTCTAGTTCACATACATTAAGGGGCCCTTGCCTCACAAGAAGATACTTACATTTTGTAATAGAAAACCTTGGACTCGCCAGTGTTAGCTGCTGGAATGAGGTGTTTATCCAGTACATCCAGAATGTCACAACAGATTAACTTCAGTTCAGTTTCAACCTATTAAAACAAACAAACAAACAAACAAAAAGAACCCCAGTAAAATGAAATGAGGAGGCAAGGTTAGCACATAAGGCTATTTCAAAAATATCCAAATACCAAACAGGCAAAATCATAAAAATCCAAAGAAAGGGAGGACATACAGGTGCATTAAGTAAAAGTTCTGCATAATTAGCTGGCACACCAAAGAGGCAAGTACTGGTGTATGATGAAAGGCCTACCCTGGAATACATCTTGCTGGACAGCTGCATTTAGTTTGTCTAATGATGTCATTCCTTACTGCAAGGCTTGCACAACTCATAATTCCTTATATTTTTGATCCTGTAAGGCTGCCCTAAAAGTTTCAACAGTAAAGGGGATGACTGAAAGGTAATGAATACGAATCAGATAAACTCCATTACACCTTGAGGTTATATGGCACCCTCAGAACCAGTTCCTCGTGACTATTTGGGAGGCAAAGCTCTAAGAGAACAGACTTAAGACAAAAATCATGGGTAACAGAATAAAAAGATAGGCCACACAATCAAAAAATGTCAGATACAAGAGGAAAACACTCTCCAAAAGATATAGACTTCAGGAGCAGGCAGAAAAGGCAAAGTGTAGCAGCAGCTCAGAAAAAAAGTAGAAATCATCAAAACTAACAGCAAGATCTGTGGCCAAAGAAAAGAAATATGTAAAGTCTTATTTAAAAATAGATACTGGATTTTAATAGCCAAAGTTGAAACCGTGGTCACACCATCATTTTTTCATATTTAGAATACAAAGCAACGTCTGTAAGGTTGGGTTATACCACAAAAGGTTTCACAACTGAAAGCAAAGAAACTAAGCATACCCAAAAGAGTTAAAAACGGTTGTTTGACACCTAAATTGCCAAAACCAGACTCACTCTGAGCATCCCATGTCATTCACAGTAGGAGTGGTTGGTTAACTGCAGACAGTAACCTATTGCTGCTCTTGATGATTTCACAGTAATTTTCATAACTACAGCTGAAGTCAACTCAGGCTCAAGCTACTTTTATGTACTATGAAATAGAGGTTTTCAAGGAAAGGCATCAACATAATTTAAAAGAAGCTACCAGAAACTGCATGTCACAAGCAGAGCCCCATTCAGTCCACTATCCCTCCCTGTCCTCCCACCCATGCAGTTTGCTTCTTTCTTTAGCATTTTTCTAGCCATGTAATATTTTTATCACTCCACAGCTCCCAAACTTTTAGGGTTTGTAACCACAACACCTATCCTCAAAAGCTGCTAAAGTTATAGGTCCAAAATAAATGTTAAACTGGCACATACATACATACACATACCGATTTGTATAAAATTACTTTAACATATTGGCAAAAGTTCCTTTGAGAGAATTAATCTACAGCAAATTTCACGTACAAGCAATGTCAGAATACCCTAAGAAGGTACCAAAATCTACCAAAGGAAGATTTAAGATGCTATACTTAGAGTTATGTGACAAATGCTTAGGAAGTTGCTGAAATATGGTCACTGGAGAAGAATCTACTTCATATATTCTTGGGCTACAAAAGCTATAAAACCTTTGGCCAGCAGTCAGTTCCTGCAAACTTCTTTCCTCTTGATCCTCTTTTTCAATGACTTCTTTTGCAGAGAGATCTTCAGCAAAACTGCAAAGAATTAAATCAGTTTCTAATCCTCTTCTGTTAAATAACCATACATGTACAAACTTCTATTTCATCTCAGACAGACCTTTTTCAGCTTTGCTTAAAGGATCAATCACACAAGTTATCAGAGATCAGCTTCTGTCCAGAGCAATGTAAACATCCTGACCTAGCTTAGTGTAAAAAGATTTCATAAAAATCAAGTTGATTAAAAAAAGCAACCAAACAACCAACCAAACAAAAACCCTAAAGGCTTTGACAAAAAGGATCTGTTCTAGACAAGAGTGGCTCAATAAGCAAAGCAGCAAACCAGCACAAGAGCCCACATTAAGCCTGTTCAGAGCATTCAGAAAAGGTAGTTTTAGGGTCTACCACCATTCCAGCTCTCAATACAATATCTGGTATTTTAGGACCTGACTGACAGACTGCTCATCCCAATAGATGTGTAGAAGACCCCACAATCTACCTTGCCTCTTTTTATTTAGTGGTAGTGCTGGCTTAAACAGATTCCAGACTGTGTTCTTAGTTCTGCAGATACAAAAGCTTGTAAACCACATAGAGATCTAAATAAGGATTTGAAGCAACCAGGGAAAGGGTAGCCTGTACTACTTCTTTGACCTGTTTTAATACATAGCCCCCAAAATAGCTGCACCTCACAACTGAGATGCAACATGAAACTAGAACAGTAAGAAACAGTTGTTAAAGCCTGTAATTTCCTCTCCCTCACACCCCTGCCAAAACACACAGACAACCCACATTTATGTAAATTCATAACCTAATCTTTCCAAGAAGAGGGGAAGGCGAAGAGATCCTTGAAGCTGGCCCAGAATACAAGACAGGTTCTAAGAGCACTAGCAACACATTCTCACATGCCACAAAGACAGATCAGTAATAGGAAGGTGAATATCTGTCCTGTGCTATTAGGGAAGAGATTTGTTTTTTCTGCAAGGAAGTGACCTGCATTGTGTGCAGACACCATTCTCTCGAGGACAATGCAAGCCTCTGTGTTCTCATCCACAGTGGCGCAGTGAGACAAGAAAGCCAAGGGCTCTACTTTTGTGTATCCAAATGGCCACAGGACCCAGAAAATCAGCCTGGCTACAGAGGAAGCAAGTAAGTGACATTTTCCCCTAGAGCTATGTATGTGTTTCACTACATTTATCTTAAGTGGTTTGGGCAAAGGCACAGCCCAGTAGTTTATGCCTCAGACAAAACCAGCCCAGCCCTACTGTGACAACACCATCACCTTGAGTTCTTCCCCAAGTCACACAGGCTCGTAGCCCAAACAAACTCCACGTACTTTTTAAGAGCCACTTTCCAAATGATAATAAATACAGATGAAGACCTAAATAATCAAATAATTACTTGAACACAAACTACACCTTCCATTTCAACTCAAGCAGCATTCTGTAGCTGAGCAAGGTCACACCTGGTTCTGGTGGTAAGCAAGAGATGTTTTTCTCTAGAGATGCTGGTTCTCTCCAACTCCTCAGTGCTTTAAACATGGCCAGTCACTCCACAGACAAGTGTTCTGATTTTGTTGTTTTCTTGATTATTTTCTTCTTCTGACATTTTCATGCCTGGGAAGGGTCTCCCAACAAAACTGAACTTACTGTGAAAAATGCTTCAATATTGGGTATTTGTTGGCAAGGTAAGCATAACACCTACAACTCTGCTGGGCCTGCACTGGACTTTCTCTCTTCAGAGAAGCACTCAGCATGACAACAGGGCAGCTGTGCTACTGCAGCAAGGGTGACACCATGCAAACCTTTGCAGAAGTTGGCATGGCACTGCACTTCACAAGGCCTCTCAACAGAAACTCCAAGGACTACATATATTTATTTCTTGCACACCAGTCTGTTCTGCATGGTACTTCCTCTCTTTGAAATGGAGATAAGAACAATGATTTTTTTACAGTCCTTTCAAAAAAAGAGGAAAGGTCTTTTCACTATTACAGTCTTTGGCAGAAGATAGTCACCACCCATAAAACACCGTGGGGAACAACCTGGACGCACAGAGCATAAGACAAATTTAAACTACCACCAGATACAGATCAACAAGCTATTGTCTGATACGTTCTGTTAGAAAGACTTCAGACAAGAAATGTTATTTGGGACAGTATGTAACTGGCAGAGCCTCATCCCATCAGCATGCCAGCATAAAATTAGAAAGTCACAACTTCAACAGTTCCACAGAGCAACTGAAACCCTGTGAGTCAACAAAAGTAGTCCAGATCCATTCCTGAGAAAAGATTTCCAAGCCAACACCATTTCCATTGGTGGTGTATGAAACAGTGCCAGGTGATGTAACAGAATCCACTGTTTCTCTTGAAGTGAAGACCTCAACCATGTGCAGATACTTGTCCTGAAATAATGGAGATTATGTCTTTGTAGAAATGTGTGGGATTTAAATAGTACAGAAGCATGCCTGCTCTGCACTAAACCATCATTTAAGGACGGGGGAAGGGAGACAACAACAACTCCCTGTTCTAACAGCTGAAGGTTTCATCAGCCTTTACCGATGAAAGTCAAACCTTGCTCCAAGTTCTCCATTTTAGGTAAAGCTGCAGACTGACTAGACTCAGCTTGAAGTTATGTGCACTAATTTTTTCCTCTCTCTCTTTTGAGAGAGCAGCAAGATCCTAGCAGCTATTACACATCCAAGTTTCACAGCTCATATGACCATGACATCTTAGCATCCCCCATCCCCAGGAATAGAGTGCTTTATAGAGCTTTATTTCCAATTGACTACTTCAAATGATTATCTGTAACTGACCAGCTTAGGGAGAAAAAAAATCCAATTAAAAATCTATTATTAAGAATTAGTTGCTGTCAGAGAAGCTACAGTAGCTCAGTTCATTTCAACATGGTCATAGCTGATTTAATAAGTCTTCCAGTTTAACTGTACAAAACTAATTAGGCAACCATTCTTGTCACCCAACTGCTAAGCACTTAGTTTACAGCAACTCCTGCTAAGATTTACCTGGGGGGAAAAGTAACAGAACAAGGCCAAGGTACACAAAAATCAACTATCACAGTGATAAAATACAAGGTAAAAAAGTCATAGAAAGTCACCATTTGGCTTTACACTGCCTGTCTTTTTGCCAAGAACAACACTAAAGATTCCCTCTCCATCAGCATTTCAACCAACAGTGTTATTTTGAACTCTATAGCACAGAGAGCTGTAATAGCACCAAGCATCAAAGCAACTTTTATCAGAACTGTAAATCTAACAGCCAAATGTCTCCTTTGACATGGTGAATTTTCAAAAAAAAGTTACTTGGGATAAGTCAAGCAAGGAAGGATAAGAATATGGCCTTCTGAGCCATGCAGCTTCACCGTTAAGTGAAGAAGAAAATGCCAGCACAGATGGAATGCTTAGCAGATCAGCAGACACACTGAAGGAAAAGCCCCCCCTTTCTCACTTGAGCCTACTGCCCTTCTGAGTGTTTACACAAGCACACCCAACCTCTCCTATTCACCAAATAAATTTATTCTCCAGACAAGGAACAAACTTCATCCTTTCAATACTGTCACCTTATTACAGGTCACCACACTACAGGCAATCTAGAAACGTAGTGCAGTTTATGGCAAGGTAACAAAACTGGGCCTTAACTAAAGGGCATTATGCTGTACCACCAACTACATCTTACCATTTGCCGATATTCCCGAATCATTTTTAATTTGTCTTCTCCACCTTTGTTTTCTTCTTTCTGTTCAATGCTGCTGATTATTCTCCAGGAAGCTCTTCTGGCTCCAATCACGTTTTTATATGCAACAGAAAGCAGGTTTCTTTCTTCCACTGTCAACTCCACATCCATTCCAGCTACTTTCTTCATTGATTCAACCATTTCTAGGAGAAAAAGATCAGACAATTATTGTCATAGCTGAAGCATCTTTCAAACCTTTCAACAGAAACTGTACACTACTGACAAATTATGAAAATAGGCTCCCTCCTCCTTCCGTACACAATTACTCCTCAGTTTTACACTAGAGTGTTCCAAACAAATCAATTAACATGTACACAAAGGAAGTATCTGATGTTCTTTTAGATGTGTTTGACAAGGATCCCAAAAAGATTCTTTAAATACAGTTTTGTGGGGTTCTTAAGAGGCAGTACAACAATCAGTACAATCCTTGAGGAATACATACTTCTCCAAGTGATTCAGAAAAGGCAATGAATAGTGAGAAAAAGCATGAGCAATTGTAACCTGGCTTTCAGCTCAGTAGGGATAAAATCAAGAATTAGAGAATGCTCCACTGAAGTGTCAACTGGAATACAGTGCAATGTGGCAATTAACTAAAAAAAAGAAATAAAATCCGAATTTCAACAGATGTAGAGAAGTATGGGTACTGTTATTAAGGAAACAAGTGAAAGTTCCAAGAAGAACCAGCAAAAGAAAAGCTAGGTGCTTGAAGAAGTAGCAAGAAAGTCATCCTAAAGGTTACCCAGAGCAACCACATCTACCCATGCCAAGCAGTTATTTACACTATAAATTAACCCACAAAATACACAGCAGTTGATATTTATCGTATAAACATTTCCAAAAGAACTTCTAAACCTAAAGCTAAAACTATCTGAAATAAAGGCTTGCACTCCCTAGGGAAGGTTACAGTCCTTTCCTTACCTAACATTGTTTGTGACATATTAGAAAAACAGAAGTAGAAAGTGTAGAAACTGAGAGCCTCCTGAGACATCCAGGAATCACAGGTTTTGTCCTGCCCCACAGTGCTTCAGTTCATTTGTCACTTACCTTCCACCTTCTAGAACTGGTAGGAATCCCACAGCCAGAAAGTACCACTACTAAATGAGACCAAGCCTTTTTTTACCTATGTTCTTATGACAACACAAGCAACTAGAAACTAACGAAGCTTAACTGTCTTTTTTTGTCCTGGGTGCCAAAACACACAATTTTAACATCAGTTCTTCATACTAGGTACATAGCTTCTCAATGGAGAGGAAAGGAACTGAAAGGTCTTCTCTTCAAAATCCTAATCCTGTTACTACTTAAATACACAACCACAGATCAAAATCCCAAGTATTTTACCTTGAAGATTTATCAGCCTACATACAAAGTCATTGGAAAAAGATTTCCAGTTTAGTAAAGAGCCCAATTTTACTTAACAATACAAAAATCTGGACTGGTATTTTAACAAGAAAAAATAATATTATGCATATACCTTCATCTTCCATGGTAAAACCATAATCAAGTCCTGAAAGTTTATATCTTATAAATAGCCTTAAGAACTTGGGCATTACAAAAGCAAAAGCACACCACACCTTCATCTGCTCCAAAAGAAAACCAATTCTTTACAAAAATAAAGCTATCTATGCCTGTCAACAGAAAAAATATTCTACATTCTAAGTGCAGCATTACCTATCTGGAAGGTTCCATAGGGAGGTAAAAAGCTCAGAGACCATTCAAAACAAAATATAAGTCTGAGATTACATTTCAGTAAGGATTACTGCAGGAATAACAACTCCTTGCACACAAATCTGGAGATGCTTACACAGCATCAAAAAGACAAACACTTGTAGTTTAAGTGGTTAAATTCCAGCCTTTTGGTTGACCTGTGGCTGTTGCTTTATTATACTTGTGTCAGCTCATGCCACCATCACAGCAGATGTGGAAGGATAGGGGAATATTCTAGAGACTGACATGCTTGCCCTAGCTTTTTATCTTTCCCTATATGTTTGCTGCAAGTTGTTGGAAGAAATGCCAGAATAAATAGACCTCTGATGTGATCAAGTTTGTATATTCTTATGGAAAAAGGTATTTAACTGAAACTCAAAATAACTGCCTAGGATACTAAAAAACTGTGTAACAATGCGTAAGTGTCTCACTAAGCATGATGCTGTAACATGTAATTTTTATGTTTGCTTTACGAAGCATCTCGTTAAATGTTGAAGGATAGGGCACTGCTAACCTGGTTTCAAAAATACAGAGTCTACTCCAATGTTATTGCTGCAGTTAACTATCCCTTTCCACCTACACACTAGTGTTCAACACTATTACAGGAAATACAAGAGCTAGAAAATTCGTAAGTAGAGAGTGTGCTTAACTTCCAAAAGAGGAACTACTTAAGTGAGAAAGCTTATTAAAATCAAGACCAGAAAAAGAGCTTCCTGAGTAAAGGTGGACTGAAGATGACTTGATGGCCATCATACTGAAGGCTCAAATAAAAACTTCAGGAAAACCCAAAAGGTGGCGTTACGTACTATGAAGTTCATTTCAACAGAAGCACAGCCAAAGTTGTGTTTAAAAGTTTAATCCTTTCTACTCCCCTTATTGAAGAAAAATAAAGCAGACCAAGATCTTCAGGCTTCTAAGATACTGCCCAGCATTTCAGGAGCTAAAAGCTGCAAATGAGCAATCAGAGTGATGTGAGGATGTGAGGAATATAGGAGAAAAACACAAGTATTCCCACATGTTCACCACAGAAGATCATGCACCATAACCAGTATTCAGACAAGACTCAGTACAACTACTGGTCTTGTACTTGTTCATTCTCAGAATGAACAAAAGATCACCAGTAGCAAGTCACAAGAACTCAAAATACAGTGTCTGATCCTCTCTGTTGCATATAATCAGTTAAGATTTTAGCAGAGGCAACAAACACAAAGTGGCCAACACTATGTCGATTTTCAAGAAAGGTTCCAGCAGACAATCAAAAGGAACTACAGAACCATTAACCTAACACTCACAATGGATCAAGTTACAGGAATTACATAAAAAAAAAACCTGAACAAGTGGGCATATGCATAAACACTGTATTGTAGAGCATGGCCTTGTGTAAATGCAAGTAATGCCTCACAAATCTACTGTGATGCTTTGAATGAATCAAGCATATGGACAAGGAAGACATGATTGATATAGTCTACCTGGATTTCCCAAAGGCATTTGACAAGGTCCCTCACCCAAGGTTCTTTAAGGAACTCAACTGCCATGGGATAGGAAGGAAAGTCCTCACATGGATAAACACTTGGCTGAAAGACAGGAAACAGGGTATGAATGTAAGACTCAAGTGTTCAGACTGGAGAAAGATCACCAGTGGAATCTGTGGAACCAGTGATCTGTGCTGGGAAGCTAACATTTGTAAGGGATTCAGAAAAATGGAACGTGGTAACTTCGTAGTAGCAGAAAACTGATAAGAGCAACTGCAAAGACAAAAAAGAGCTGAAGAAATAAGGGCAAATATTTTTTTTTCATTAATTGATGAGTATAACTCAAGATTAATGTCCACAGATTGCATTTTCCCTAGAACAACCTGCCTTCACCTAGCATCGGTGGATGCTATCCTGTTCACTACAATGATAAGCTCCAAATTCAAGCCAAGCAAAAGTAGGATTCATCTTTCCATCCATTAGGAACTCTTCTTAGCGTGCTATCACACTGGCAGCATTAGATTTTCTCTTAAGAATTCCTGCATTTGGCATGTAAGACTTAAAGAGATGGGTAAACCAGTCCAGCAGCTTGCAGGGAGGTGAGCAGGCAGCTTTCCCCTCTACCCCTAATTCATGCCAGCTCAATACTTCTTTGACCTGTCAACTAACTGATTCAGGTCACTTGCTCAGAAAACAGCTACTCAGAAAAAAAATTATCTTGTTTATAATTTAATTTACAGAACTGAACTGGCTCTAAACATCAGACTAGAACCCAAGTAAACATGAGAAACAGAAAGAGAAAAAAGGACAACTTACTTTTGAAAGTGAGTTATTACATTAGCTCACCCCACTTTACAGCTCTGCACCTTTAGTTTGCAAAAGCATAAAATGAGCACATTTACCCCTGAGCACTAGATTTTTCTCTGATTTTTCTTCAAGGTCTTCAAGTGCTTAAAGTATGCTAAGTAGACTACTGCAGGGAATAAAAAGCAAGGTGCAACTGATGAGGTACTGAAAATTGTTAATTGTACCTTGAGCTTCCAACTTGGAGCATGTCGCATTCATCACACTCTACAAGTTTTGTATAAGAAGCTAACAACTACCTTCTCAGGTTAAGATAACCAGCAGGCAGAGAGGGAGGAAACAATTCCAAAGAACACCCATCCTTCAGAGTGGCATTCACTATGACTTCATGGAGAAAGAAGCAGATTATACTATTCCTTGTATAAGGTTCTTCATGGCTGGTGCAACCAAGACACTTCCAACATTTGATTGACTGACTCAGCCCTGTACAAAACCATACTTTCACCTTTTTGCACTCAAGAGAAACAAATGGGTTAAGGACAAATTATCTAAGCTGCAGTGGTATTTTCCATATAATCAACCTTATGAACTATTATTACAAGTCCTCTCTATTATCTCTTCAAGCTGCCAACATATGCTTTTCTCCAGTACTTTTAATGAAAAAATTAGTTTGAATGCAAACATGGGCAAATGAAGTGTCTCATCATACAATTATTTCCCTGCTTCATTGAAAGCTGATACTAAGAAATACTCAACTGTAATGGACACCAACTCAGCTTCTGGACAATTTATACTTAAATATTATTCTACTACTAACAGCCTTTGAAGAAACAGCAGTGAGATTTCTCACAAAATTTCCTGTACTATAAGTAAGCTTGCTAACATTTGTGATTTGTCATGACATGCCTAAGCAGATCTATGAAGACAGTCATACACCCAAGTCTCTTATCTCTAGACATCAGGGCTTAAGTGCTACTTACACTGCAGAGTACCTAGAAAGTTGTCCCCTAATCTGGGCCAATATCCTGAGGACAGCACAGCTACAGGCCTAGATTTCCAACAAGTCACAAGTACAGCTTCCAAGACTTCATAAATTCCGTAAGTGGGTCAGGTAAGACCAAAGAAGCTGCAGTTAGATGTCAACCTTAAGTGCAACTATAGATGCCATGAAACAAAGAACCTACCCCATGACTCTAAGTCTTGGTGGGCCAGAATTTAATGTTATCTTAACATGTAAGCATGAAGGACTGTCAATCCACTCATATTCAAGTTACACAAGTGATTCGTATTCCAACATCTCTGTAGGTAGTACACACCATTTTATATGTGCCAATTGATAACTGTGACCTTATGATTTTGTATTTCAAAGATCAAATTGAAAAGCAAAATTAAGAATACACTTTCACCATACTGTTTCCCAATTTTGTTCACAGAATTATTAAGTAGTCTCCGCTATGATCTTGGCAGAACTAAAGTATTTCATATAAATGAGAACAAATTATGTCAACAATTTTTAATTGTTTCAGCTAACAAGAATACAGAACTAGATGCCTAAATACGACCTACAGCACATTCTTCCAGGCCATGGACACGAGAAACAAGAAGATGCATTTAGAATGGTTAGCAGAATCAGAGGGTGCACCTTAAATCTGTTTACTCAAATTGATTCCAGAAACCTGTAGAAGTCTAAACACCACAGTATGGATTCAAACATAACCACTTTAGTGCTCCCTCCTAACTGGAAACTGGAAAAATGTCTTTTACATTTTGATCTAGCCAGCTTGTTCCACAAACATTGACAATACTGGTAGAACAGACAGTCCATCAAGACAAAAGCTGCACCAAGGCAAGCCCTACTAATCAATTTTTATTAGTTGACAGAAGTCCGATTGTTTTGCACTGCAGATCTCTACAATGGGGTAGAATCTAATTACTTTCTAAAGAACTGATTTATTGCTAACTTAAGGAAACACCAGAAAGTCATGCCTCAAATGCTCCCAAAGATGATGAATCCTCCAGGACGCTGGCCAAGCATCCAACTTGGTTTTCCACTCAAACCAAAGCCAACACTTTCAGTTGCACAGACTCATCCATACCAGGTGAAGAACCCTTTTCTCCTTACTCACCACACCAACTCCTGGAATGCTGCTGGAAATGAGACTGAGGGTCAGAGGGTCTTCCATACCTTTTCAGGCAGACAATTAAGATACTCACCCTGCCCCAGTTTTCAGCAGAAGCTTCACACTTACTGTGGAATATGGAACGGAATGCATCTTTCTACCCAAGTCAGTTACGTTGTACCCCAACATCTAATTTTTGCAGGGTCAGCTTTTTTCTGTAAGTCCTTACTGTTATTGTGGAGACTGATTCCTCTTGTTTAGTGGAATTCTTAGTTCTACCTTATTTCCCTATAGAACTGTCAGGGAGGGGAGTTAATATTGAGACCTTCATTATTTCTATTTTCCTCCCCCCAGTTTTTATTCAGATATTTTGCAGCAGTACCATCAGATGCCTTCTAAGCACCACTCAGTAAAAATATGTCATTTGGCAGGAATTTGGTCATGTTTTCTACCGAAATTATAAACAGAAAGTATATGCAGTGTCTTCCTATCTCTAAATGAAGTGTAACTCCTCTCACACTTTTTACATACAAGGGTATTTATTTCACTTTAAGTGAATAAACATAAGCACTCAAGGCAAAAGTAACAGTCTCAAAAGAGCAAAATCATTGTGAAAAAAGAAAGGTTCTTTCTATTATATGGAAGAGAAACATGTTTAAAGAAATAGCCACAAGACAGACATTTTGGGGGCAAGAAATACCATTCAGGGTTACTAGGTTCCTCCTACCACTTTTTCTCCAGATATTTAATAATAATCAGGCATAGAAGACAAACTTACAAGGGAAAAAAGGATGAAAGACGATGAGGGGAAAGTAAAATGACCTGCAATGATTTCTACCACATAATGAAAGCATACGTATTTTCTTTAGGCAATGAAGCACCATGTACTCGATCCCTCCAGGGTGAGGTCTCGCTCTCTGGGTTTGCCAGGGGCAGCAGTATCTCCAATGAAGGCAAAGAAAGAAAATCGCTAGCTCCCTCCCCAGGGACCCAACACGGCGAGCAAGCCTCTCCCCAGCATCGCCTCCCGAGGGGCCGAGAGAGCCCGGGCACCCATCTTCCGGAGAGCACTGGGCGTTGTCTGCGCCGAGCCGACCTCAGCCCCACACAGCCGAGCTCGGAGGGGCCCGGCTCGAAGGTACGCAAGGCCCAGGTCGAACAGAACCACCTCGAGCTGCTCCAGTCAGCAGTACGATGAGGGGCAGTGGGGTCTCTTTGTCGGACCCCCGAGGCGGGGGCGGTTCCCCTGCCCCCCCAGGGACTCGCCCTTCGTGGCCGCCATTTTACTCCCGGCTTTTGCCGCCACCGCCCCCCCGAACCGGGCCCCGCCCAGGCCCAAGCCACCCACTCGTTCAGGCCCCCCATCCCCAGCTCCAGCAGCCCCTTGGGGCGCTCCCAGTCGCCATTTCGTCTGTGTCCCCCCCCCCTCCGCTCCTGCCCCCCCTCCCACGCCCAGCCGCCATTTTGTGGCCGCTCCCTCCCTCCCTCTCCCCTTGGCCTTGCACGGCCTTCCTAGCCAGCGCTCACCATCGTAGCGCTCAGCCTGCTCAGCCAACTTGGCCTGATAGACGAGGTCCTCCCGATCGTCCATGTCCTGCAGGCGGGGCGGCGTCGGGGACTGCACGGGGCGGATGGAAGGCGATGGGTCTGGGGGGCTCAGAAGCTACCAGCTCGCTGCTCTCCGGGCAAATATGGCGGCAGCACCTCCTCCCGCTGCATCCGGGCACTTCCGCGAATGCGCGCATGCGCCCTGCCGCTTCCCATGGCAACGGCGGCTCCTTGGCAACGGGCGGGAAGGGGGGGGCCGGGCGGCGGGAGGCGGCAGCCCGAGGGGTGACGGGGCCGGAGCCGCCCGCTCCCCCGCCTCGGGTTGTGACAGGGCAGCGACCGAGAGGGCGCCGTTGTTCTAGGAAGGCGAGAGTGGCCAAGTACGGGGCCGCCGTTGGCGGGGTGGGGCTGCTGGCAGAGGGCCCTGCCTCGCGTGAGGGCGGGCCCAGAGCCAGGCCGGGAGCAGCGGGCGGAGGGAGCTCCGGGGGGTGGGGGTTCCCTGGGTGCCTCTTTCTCTCAGGAAACGTGTTTCTGCTGCACTCGGATGCTTACAGTGCTCTGAATACCTCTGTCTGGGTGGTTCTGTACAAATTATTGTACGTGTTCCGTACACATACTGGGGAGTCTGGAGAGGAGGGAAAGGCAGGGATCAGATTCAGCAGGTTTCTGACACCTGTCTGGGGTGTTTACTGAAGAGAGTATCACCCCTAATGCTATGCTTGATGTTAGGATATGGTAAGTTCATAGTTTTAAAAGGCTAGAGGAATAAGAACTTAATGTTTCACAAGTTCCTCACAGAGTACTTATAAAAAAGAAATTGAGCGTATACTTAAATAATTGAGGTATCTCCTCAGTTTCCAAAACCATCATGGTTTGAGAAAACTGAAAGGCATTATACTTGGCTGGCCTAAATTTCATCTTAAAAAATATGCTCAGTGTAGATCTGAATGAAGTCTATTTTTCTATTGTCTCCTAGGGTGAGCAAGCTGAAGACTCAGCTTTCCTGAGGTAAAAATGTGCACAAAGACCTCTGGGTTTTGATGTACAGCAGAGACTGATCAGGCCCTGGATGCAGTGTCAGGTATAGTTCCATTTACTCTTTTGTATTGGGTCCACTAAAATGGGCTCCTGATGTGTGACTGAACACACGCAGTGAAAGCACAACTTAAAGCCCATTGTTTAAAAACAGTTTATTGTTTTCTGATTAGTTTTAACACATACTATTTCAGTTGGCGAACAAGAGCTTTAAGGTATGTAAAATTAACATCATTTTACGTATCTCTTTCTACACTTTCATGAATTATAGTGCATTATCCATATATTTCAAATGCACTTGTTACAACTGGCATGTAAATATTTGGAAATTGGTCGGGGATTTGGGGAAGCACGAGAAATAAACAGTCTAATGCAGGGAAATTCAGCATAATTTGCTGATACAATCCTTGCTTGTCTGTCACACCCTCAACTTTTTCATGAGCTTATTCAGCCATTACTGCAACCAAAACCCATTGTTGGAAGCAGAGTGGGGAAAGAGGGAGGGAAGAGGGGGCAATAGTTTCTGCATGAGCCCTGTGTTACATCAGGGCATAAAGAAGTTCTGCAAATGCCAGTCTGAGGTTAAGCAGCATGAAAAGTGTGTAGAACCTCTTCCTTTTGGCTACAGGGAGCTCTTAAATAATCTCAGGTAATCTCATTAAAAGGCACTCATGGCAGCTCTGTGGGAGCTAAATTGTACAGTGACTCAGAAAACAAATGCAAACATGAACTAGGGTGGTCCTTGTATATTTAGAAACAATGGAGAGTGAACTGTTTTAATTGGGAACATAAAACATGACCTTTTCCAGGCAGCAAGCATCCAGAAGGCCAAATGCTTTGAGGGTCCATGATTAACCATAGCACACCATGATGAGTTAAGGAACCCATTGGTGTGGAGATAGAACTGTTCTTTGTAGAACAACCCAAGTTTAAACTGCCTGGCCTTAGACATATTGTCATCCAGACCCTTATCTGTGGGGGCCTAGAGGCCACTTCTCCTTGCAGCTTTTAAAGATTACAATAGTAAATGTAGGTCTAATGCAGACTCATGTTACCAGTGCTCCCCCACATGGGGTACAGGCATTCTGTTCCTCTTTTCTGTGCTTCATCCCTTGACAGTACACTGCATAGCTTACTCTTTGACTGAAATAGTGCTCTTCTACTACCACACTTAGAGAGGTCCTTCTGAACCATTGGTAGACTCCTGTATCAGATTCTTGTTGGTAACTTTGTCCTCAATGCAAGTTTTTACTGACAATTGTAAGAATTAATGAATAACTGATCAGCTGATACAGCCGTATAGGAAGAAGTGAGACTAATAGCTACCAAGTCTAAATATTCCCTCTTTTGCAGTCAGAATACACTTTTTCCCATCCCCTTGACTTAAGCAACCCATTTGATTACAGAAAGTCAGCTTGTTTCAAAAAAGCCTTATTTTAAAGGTTGATAAACTATTTTAATTCCTTTCATTTGTCTTACCAAGGTGCTGTGCTTAGTTGTTTTCATACGAGTACCACCAACTGAAAATGGCCATACCCAGTTCTATTTTCAGACTATTAAATACAAGTATTACATTTACAGCTGATTGAAAATGACACCAAGTCAAAGTTTTGGCTATACTTTTATTTACTTCACGTACTATGAACATATACATTACATGCTACAAAAAAATAAAAAAAGACTTTTAACTGTCAAGAAAGTGGATAGTGTTATAATACAATGGCACATGTTCATATTTTTCTTCAAACTGGTTTGGTTAGAATCCTTCCCCAAAACCATTAACAAAAATGAAGTGTTTTACTCTTAAAATGATTAGAAATATTTGCATTATTAACAAATACAATTCAAACAGATTAACAAGATTTAACAGGTCAAATATTAGTAAAAAGGCTGGGGTTTACCAAAATGAAATATATATTAAAAAACCATAGCAGCCAGTTGTATTTTTTAGTGTGATATAATGTGTAAATGCACCAGAAGAACACAGTGTAATTGAGCATTCTGCTTTCACGGTGTATTTCTAGAAATGATTATTCTAGTTCTAACACCTGCCTATGAACAAGAGACCAGAAACACAGCCAAGTAGAGACAAAAGATTGTGACCAACATTCTTAGCAATGATTTTTTTGCACGCATTGGGAAAAAAGAAGGGAAAAATAGAAAAGGATAAACAAAGGCCACAAAAGGATTTAATCTACATGTTCATGAACATATGTTCTACCTATTTTTAAGAGCTTGGTAAGTTGAAATGTCTATTTCATCCAAATGCAAACATACTCATTTCTACCACCTATCAAACAAAATCACATTTTGGCTTAGAACTGAACAGTGGAAAACAGCTGCATTAATGTATCTGTAGGCTAAGAAACACTGCTTGACAAGAACTTAATATTCTAGTGAAACAGCAGCTATTAAGACTCCTCTAGTTTTTGGGGTTTTTTTCTTCTCAAATGTACAAATACTCTGTACTTAAATAGTCTTAACAAAAACACATCTACAAAGTTTGAAGGGTATTTGCTGGTTAATTCACTTTGTCTTTCATATTAAAAAGGCAATTTTGCATAATAAAATTCCTTTCAGGAAAGTTTTGGTACCTTAAAATAATTGCTGATTGGTAAGGTACAAACATAGGGGTTTTCATTAACTGCAATTGTAAAAAACAGGTCAGGACACACTGTGTTACTCAAAAACCACACAGTTCACTATGTTTCTTGTGCAATATCTGAAGAAAAATATAAGCATATAAGGGCAACCGATAGACTCAGTTTATCAGTTATCAGTCTGTTACTTAGAGTGCAGCTTTTGAAAACAAAAATAAAAATCAGTCATTGCAACTACCAAGGTCAGAGGAAAAATACAAATTAACCTTAAAGAAACTAGAGTCAGTTTCTCAGTATTTTTCCTCATGAGTAAATTTTGTACTATGCTAGAAGAGATCCCACAATCACTAGCATTATCACCTTAACAGGAATCCAAGCCACAACAGTTCTTCAATTCCTTTGTTACCATTCTTCCTACACCACTGTCATGTCAGTTTTCTAATAAACTTCAGTAGTGCTTATGAGACTGGTGATGGAAAAGTATTAATGTACATTGGCATTAGTACACAGAATTAATGACTGCCCATTACCTGATAATTTGTCAGACTTGCTGATAGATTAGTTTTGAAGTAAAACAACTAGTACTTAAATATAACAGAAATATTATGGTTTCCAGCATGTTACACAGTTCTGAGGTAAAGTGTTACCAGTATTGTGTTGTATGGGTTGGTGCCTTGCAGCCATAGCCTCTGCAGTGGGAACAAGCTCTTGCAGCATTTACAACCAATGAGCCCTTCTACTCTCATGGTTTGTATCAACCAAAAGAACATTTTCAGTTTGATTCTGTTTGGAAGAACTGCTCAGTATGGATTACACTGTAGTCAAAGTTACAGAATTTATTTGTTTAAATTGGGTCACTAGAGTGCTGTGTTTGGAAAACAACCCAGGGTACAGGCAAAGGATAGTCACTTCAGTGTTTAATTACAAGTTTACAAAACTTACTGAATCCATTCTGATTTTATGTTAGAGAAAACCAGATAATTAGAACAGACAAAAAAAATTATCAAGCAGTGCATAACACCACCTATTCAATGCACTGATTTGCATTATGAGCTATGAAGCCATAGTTACTCTATTAGGCCTTTTGAGAATCAATCCAGAAGCACACAAGTATTTTCCATTAGTTTATTAAAAATAAAATCCTCATGAATTCACTATCAAATATTTTACAGATGGGAATTAAACCAGAAGACTCCCCAGAGTAACTTTAAAATAAAAGTAATATTTGGTTTGTCAGTTCACTGCATTTGACACTGATTTGTACTGTAAGAGTACTGTACAACAGGAGTAATGAAGAATTCTAGGAAAATTAAACTGGCCCTATATAATTTAATTTTACTGGAAAGCAGTGTCAATATTTTAGTATATTTAGTGAATAAAACACTGCTTTAAAGCTATGCATTTAAAGTGCTATGCACGTATTTCTCAGCACTGATACGAATCCATAAACATACTTATGGATAAAAAAAGATACTGGTGTGTTAATAGAAATTTTAATTTAAAATCAGCTGCTATGTTTGAAGCATCAACAGTACTGAAGAAATCAATCTAGTGTCCACAAACTTCTAGAATTCTGAGGTTGATTTGATCTGTCGTTTGCCATTACAGTGGTAAGCATCTGTAAATCATAAGGCTGTCCCCAGTGGGCTCTACATAAATCTGTACTGTGCATAGTTAACTGGCCACGCCAAGTATGATCTGGCCTTTCACAGACAGAGAATTCAGGATGGAAAAAAAAATGTGGAGAAAGCTCCAGGATAAAACTGTGAAACTTCCATCATTATATTGAATTGTCAAAGGTTGATGTTCATTGCCTGAGGAAGAAGCAACCTAAGGAATAGAACTGGAGAGAGCTACAAATGTTACGGTAACAGCTACCTTACTGCTTTCTCCAACTGCTGCTGCTGGCAAGGTCCAGTCTGCTGTGCACATGGACATAAGCAGGCATTACAACCTATAATCATGTACTAGTTCTGCCACTTGACACACAAGTTATCTACTGTCGTACCCTGAATTACAGGACCCTTGATTAAGGAATGGTGGTGTTCAGTCCCAGGGGTTTGCAGGTTATCAGAATGCTTATACAAGCAATACCGATTTCAACATCTGTCGGAACATAGTCTTGATGGCATCTGCAATAAAAACAAGTTGAGATTGTTCCCATCTGTAAGAGCAACTGTTGAGCCACACTCAGCTGAAGTCCTCATCAGGATTCTGTTGATCCAGCAGACGGACGTGTGTGAATGGAAAGTGACCACGTCTGCCATTACATTCTCCTTCCCACTGACCACTCACATTAATCTTTGTGACCTTCACCAGCTCACCGACCTACAGGATAAGAAATAAGGAAGTGTTACAATCCATAAAAACACACAGGATGAGCTGCTTTCTGCTATCCCCCCTTTTGTATCACATCACCCAAGAGTACCAGATACACTTCCATAAAAAGCAGTTTTAGTCTTGACCATTTTTGATACATCAGCCTATCACCCAACATTATTCACTCCTGAAGAAAGTACAGAGAGAAAGAAGCATATCTAGGTTAGGTGAGAACTACCTAAACTGAAGAGCCTGCAATCCAATAGCAATCTTTCAGACCACTCTTGGGACTTGACATTAGCTGCCATCACAATGAACACCTCTTGCTGAATTGAGAAGCTTGTATTCTGCTTGTACTGCATCAACAACCTCATTAGGGGAGGGGAGTCTTGCAAATGTGCAATGAGAACATTGATCTGTGAGATAAACAGCTCCTTAGTTTTGAAATTCCACTGAAAGCTTTCCAGGTAGTACTGAAAAAGTTTTGGATAAGTGGGAGCTATATATATGCATATATAGCCACAGAATAGAGAACACTGGGAGAATATATGAGGGAATAACTAGTGCTGTAAGGCTGCTTTGTTCTTACTATGAGCATCCACGAGTCACCACCAGATGCAAAGCCAAATGATCTTTCAGTCAAGTCCCCCATCTAGTCTCATGTAAGTAAATACCATGGGCAGAGCAAGATAACTGATGACCTCTCCCTCTTATATTCAAATTATCTGGCTAGAAAAATGAGAATGATTACTATGGACCAATGAAACAATACGATCAAATTTAAAAGCCTCCAGTTCTAATGTACTACACTAAAAAGCACAGTAATGTCTCTCATTCTAATCTCCGACCCAACATTCACAGTTCTAAAGGTATTGTCTCCTTTTGACAAAGGTGGAAAACTGCACAGCATTTTCCCAAGGCTGTGCTGTGATGTAGTTCCAAGTCAGGCCCACAAGTCTAGGACTAATCAGTCCCCATCTCTCTTGTATCTCGAAGGGTGCTTTTATAAAGTAGCCCTTATACAACCCAAGAAAGCACAATTTACATTGTAAAGACAGTCACTGGAGAGTTAACAAATGCAACACTGAAAAACTGTCTAACCATTTCTACCCTTCTGTGTACAATTTTATCAATAATCTTATTTACAAGTAACATACAATGGTTTTCAGTTTTTTCCTGGGTCACAGATGAGGAATGTTTTTTGGGACAGATGTATTCTATTTTCTTTCACTAATACTGTAAATAAATTCTCAAGGCATGGCCACAATCCTTACTGCAGAAAGTCACTGATTATATTTTCTAGTTTACAGATGCTCATCACTGTGTTACAAATTCATCAGAAAGAGAATCTCATTATTCTCACTTTCCAGACAGTGAATGAAGAACAAAGAAAGATGTTACCATCTCCATTAACTTTACAGGTTTTAATCACTAGCAGTCTTTTGCCAGAACAGCTTTTAATAGTTCACAAATGCAAACCACTACATGGGCATTTAATTAAGCTTCCCATACCACTGATGATTACTTATCTGGTAATGAGAGGCATGCTTGGGACTCTAGGTTTTAAGTTTTTTAGTTCTTAGTACAGACATTTTAATGAATCCTATTTTGAAGAAAATCCTCTTATGTATTTGCTACAGGCAAAAAAGGAAGCCTCCTCAACTACTGAACGTTAAGTTTCAGGTCTTCAGGAATTTAATCATGCAGTATGTATATTTTTTCTACTGCTAATAATCACTAGGAGGCTATACCAATAAAAATACTCTGTTGACCAAAACAAAACATTAGGTATAATTTAACAAGAATAAGATTAAATGTGACAATACTAGAAGCAGAAAATCTTGTTTCCTAATCACAACCATTACAAGAACACTACACTAGACAAGGCTAAATTTTTTAAACCTGAATATAAACCTACCCATCAGCCTTCAGTAAAGAAGTACATAACCTCTGTATAATGAGGAAAATAAAATCACAAGTTGCACCTAGGCTTGCAATGTGTATGGTATTTTCCTTAAGACTTCTGGCCTGTGTCCACTTACTTTTTATCACCTGCTACTTAGTGCAGAGTTCATTTTGGATATCTTACGGCAAACTGACCTGCAACAGGTGGGTTCAACACTGCAGTGATAGGATAGGGGATGTTTGTGACACTTCCTTACTCCCAGAAGAATCCTAGAGCTCTTTCATGGGTGTTTCAGGGTCATTGCAGCAAGGGGACACCCATTTATAAATTCTCCTTATAAGAAGCTACATCTGAAATTTGCATTTCAATAGTTGTTAGAAAAGGAAAGACCTCTGTGCTTCAGTGTTCCTTTTTCACCATTATGGTAATTTCATTTAGCAACCAGCCTCTCTCCCTGATACAATCTTTCATTCACATTTCATTTATATATACCTGCACACCTATGGAAACAGGACTGACTTTTAGTAAGCACGTGTCTTTTTCCATTTCTAGCTTAATAAAGTGGCTCCATTAATTCCTTAGTAGCTTACAGATCTTTCTAGATATGCTTTCAAACTCTACAATTAATCTGTAGTTTAAATATTCTCCTGAAGACAATACATAGAACCTTTAAAAAATTACTCATCATTACAATTGCTGGAATTTTAAAACATTCAGACCAGAAGTGGCTCTCTGAAATCTCATTTTTAGTGTTGACTTATGGTATCATTAGTCTTATTGTGCATCATCCCACCAAGCACAGCACCTCAAGAACAACACTGTACCCTGCTATAAAGCCAGATTTGTCTCAATCTTCATCAGAAGTTTTAAAACTAAATGTATCCCATATGCTTCAAAGCAAAACTGAAGGTTCATGTGAAGACTTCTGTATGCTGTGGTTTTATTCCAAGTACTCCTCTTTGGTAAGGTCAAACTGGCAGAGTTCTGCTACTGTTACAAAGAAAAAAAAATAAATTGATCGATCTCAGTCATTCACCACATACATCTTCCCTTTTTCTCCTCTCCTTTCTCTTAATTAATATAGTCTGACAACTCTTTGAATAGGTCCAGCTATAAGCAAAATAAAAATTCTCTCTCCTGCTAAATCTTTTTTCCATAATACATGACAGCCTTTATTAGAACATCATTTCCTTTGGTCCTCCTTCCTTGAGCTCTTTAAAACCACATGCATTTTAAAATAATAGTACATGTATTCTGTTTGCAGTTTGGGACAAAAATGTTTAATGTTAAGAATCTATTTTCCTAGAAGAAACAGTGGGATCCACCTCTGCCCATAAATACTGCCAGAATTAAGGATAAGAATTTTCATTTGGAAAGAATCCCACTTTCTATATTTATAGTTATTAAGAGGTCTGGGCAAAAATGGACTGATAAAACTTATGTAGTGCTTTCTACTAAGTTATCTAAGAAAAAGATCTCTAAATAAACAGAGAAAAAACACCATGAAATGAAAGGGAATGTGAAAAAAGGAGACAAGAAACAGTACTTTGGTAGACAGGATGAAGAAAAACTTGGAGAAAGTGAAGTACATACTACTATTTTTTCCTGCACAGACATTGAAAGCAACTCAGTAACATTGTGATTTGAAATTGTAAAAGATGCAAAAAAGCAAGGAAGGCCTACTAGAAGCAGTGATAAAACTAAACTTTCTCAATACTATATACAGAATAAAGAACCACCACTATTACTGCATTTCTCAAATGCAGAGCTGTAGCAAGACAGGCATAAACCATCCTAACCAAGAGGTTAACACATCAACTAGTTAAGTATTTAAATGTATATACAGCACCTACAAACACCATTGTTCTAATTTAACAGTAGAAAGACACTATAACTCTTTCTTACCCCCTTACACAGATGGGCAGAGCCCCCACAATTCTCAATTCTCCCTCTCCCAAACACTGCAGCTATCTAGCCTATCATCATGAGTTAGAAGACACCAGGAGTGCAACGTAGGTCAGAACAGAGATGTTCTCCATGAAACTACATTGTGTAAAGCACAGCATACTTGACAGATCATGTGAGTTTTACTGAAGAGGATTGAATTAACAGATCAGCCATGGCACTCACAAGCTGTTCTTTAGCATGTAAAGGATTTTGCTTTCCCTCAAAGTTGCTTACGACTGCCTGGATTATCAGTATTTTCTTACTCCATTTCACTCCATGTTAATAAACTGCCAGCTGGGCAGTATTGTGGTGTTCTGCTTTAAGTGACATAAAACATGAAGTTAAGCTTAAGGAAACACTGATAGCACACTAAAAGGTTTTGATAAATATGCCTGAACATAATCTCCAAGGGCTCTAAGAAAATCTAGCATCTAGTAATTGCACCAGTCCACAAGGACGCTCAGGAATACTTACAAGCTCCAGGCTGGGTGAGAAAATGTAGGAAAGAGACAGCGTTCTAGGCTGTATGAAAGTGAAGGTTGAAATCTTTGCCTATTTCCACAAAATCTGGTGAGTTGGAATGAATTTTTATACACACTTATCAACCTAAAAATAGGCTCTCTTGTTGATTCAGAAATATAGCAATATATAGTGATTTCAAGTACATTTACAGTGCTATCCTAGATGAACTTTTACCCACAAGAGGGAAAAATTTCACATCTCTGAGGTTGTACCAGATTGGTAGATTTTCTGCATTTGCCAACTCTGTACTAAAGACACAAACCTATAGTGGCCTTATCAATGAAGTACTGGACTGTCTTCAGTGCTATGCACAATTAAACAAAAGTATTTGAGAGTGAAGAGGAGATGATCTGACTCAGCACAGAAACTGTTTTTTCCCAAGTACTTAAAATGTTATATAAACAGGAAGTCAATTAGGTATCAGGAAATTCCAGAGCCTTTAGCTCAAAGAAGCCTAGATTAAAGGGTACAATTTTACATATCATCCTAAGGCAAAGGTCTGCCACTGAGAATACCTTTGTCTCAATTTCCTCAAGTCTAACTTGGGGGATAACTAGCTCAGGTGTCAATACAGAGCACTCCTTTTTAGGAGGGGAAAAAAAATAATCAAAAAGGGCACGAAAAGTACTTGGTAAGATCAGGGAGTGGTTCGAACTTAGGGAAACCTCACTACTTTATTACAAATCATACTCCCATCAATCACTGCTTTACACAAGACCTACATAATGAATGTAATGTGTGTTCCTGCCTCTCATCCGAAAACCCAAGTAATCTGCTCGAGGTCAGGGTGTTACAATAAAACCCTATGTGTGATCATCACCATCATCTCAGTCTGTAAAATCTTCAAGTGACTATCAATGTTTCCACTGATTGCTTTTAAACTGCTTGAAAAACAGTTTAATGAGACAAACAAACAACCCAGCACACTTTTTAAAGACTGGGGTAAGGCAACAGTGAACACAGGTTCAGACACACAATTATGAACTGCTCCCTAACCCTCCCCCCCAAAATGACTTCAGAAGTGAAAACATGGATGGGGAAACATTTATGTTAGTGATGTTTGACAAAAGACACCATGTTAGTTCAGTAACACAAACATGCTATCATAATCAAACTCTAGTCTACAAGTGATTCTAGTCACTTATTAATAAAAAAGCCTTTATCTGTAACTTGTTAATCATGAGTTTTACAAATGCTTTTCCCTTTCTTATTCCTACAAAACTAAAATGTGATTGAAAGGGAAAACCCTTGAACAGATCTCTTCTTTCTAAGTTTTGCCCATTATGTACCTCCAAAGCCAAGGCTGTCTTGTCGTAGGCATTAGGGACTCGCTTCTGGATAACCCGGGCATAAATAGGGCCATTCTGAAGGTTAGGGAGCGGAGTGTTGATGCTGGGCTGGGCATAGGGCCCTGGCTCCGGCCCACCCAGTGGTTGTGGGTGGGAACTATCCTGGTTACCTCCAATGATAGCAGATACTGAAGCAGAGGAAGGTCTATACTTCTCGACGTAAGGAACAGGTATCATTCCCCTCTTTCCTTCGCTGTCTTCTGCATTCCACCATTGCTCTTCAGGTTTATCCCGGATCCTTAGTATGTCTCCTTTCTTAAATGGAAGATCTTCCTCATCGTTTCCATTAAAGTCAAAGAGAGCTCGCACGTACTCAGCTTCTTCCTGCCTGAGGATAACACCACTATTCTGCCTGGATCGGGAAACTGGTTCTATCAAGGTTGTAGTGTCCAAATAGTGTATTTTGTAGAATTCCAGTAAAGATGGCAAAGAATCAAACTCTTGGTCACCTATTCGAAATCTGGTGGGACTCAATCCTGAAAGAAGAAGGCAGTATGTCAAAAAGAGCATACAACAGTTAAAACAGTAAACAAAACATTTGAGAAGATGGATATATTTACTGATAAGTAACTGGATATTCAATTCAATCATCTGTAGATTCATCATATTCAGCTCTTCTGAGTATTTCTCAAAGATGGAACTATCATGATCATCAGGGCAGAGCTTTATTTTTAAAGAGCTTGTCAAAGAAGGAAAAAGTATATGTTTGGCACTGCCAAACTTCCCAAACTAGAATAAAAATAACTTGTTGCCTTGAATGTTACACACACCCAACAAATAAAATTGTTCAGTGTACCCAAGTTTCTCTGGAGCCTATACAATTTTCAGTAACAGACAATTCCTTTTTCTCTGTTTTACATGCTAGATCTAGAAAGCCAATGAAATTTTGGTGTGTTTTTTAACTCTCTTTTGCAGTTCAAAGTTATTTCAAAAGTACACTTCAGTAACAGTTATTTACCTGTTGTAATGTATACGTTACATGCATGGACACTACAGAGAAGTGCTTAGCACAGAAGCAATCAATTGATGTGAATGAGCAAATGAAGTTATTTTTAATTTTGATAAAATGAACCATTGGAGAAAATTATGTCTGTTTTATGCAATGCAAAGCAACAACATATGTTTCCACAATGGATATCATTCAGTCTTTTCATCTCAAGTCTTGTAGTTTCTTTGCCATATTTGTCAGATGGTGCCTGAGCTATAAATCTGAACCTCAACTACATTAAAAAACAGGCTATGTTCACATTCAAGTCATATGAAGTATCAAAGTGCAGCTCTCCATTCCAGTTTTCAATCTGTGTGCTGCACTTTTTTTCCATTTTATGTTCTTCAGGCTCAGCTGGGGAAAAACATTTGCATGATGCTCTCTTTCCACCCTGCACCATACCCTGTGTAATCAGTTATAGGAAGAACTGTGGAAAGCTGGGGGAGGGTAGTGAAGAGGAAAAGATTTATGCTTTCATGAGTAACTCTTATAGCAAAAAAGAGATGCTTACTTTGCAAGTCTGCTTCTCTGCAGGGAATATCTAACAGTTCTGAGACTTAACTCTCAAGTACAAAGCTAGCAGAATTCTTCAAGTTGTCACTGATCCAAAAAAACCCCTTCAAAGTAGCACTGTCAGCATGGAAAGCTAACATTTCAAGTTCTTTCAAAAGAGCAAAAATGGGTTCTAATAGAGAAAAGGGCAGATTCAATAAGATCAACATAGACAATCCTGAATTAACATAAACATAAGTGAAGCCAGTTACAGGAAATTCAAAGAAGCAGACTAAGTCATGGGAAAATGCACATTTGCATGCATTATCAGCCCTAGAGGACTTTCAAATTAAATCAGCACAAATAAAACTGAGATGAAAAAACAAAAGCAACACACTCAAAAAATTACAAAACAATTCACAAACTGGCATCACCAAGAGCTAACAAAGTTAATGTAAATATCAGTAAGAAATATGAACCCAGCATGGAAAGAAGTAAGATTACACCTTATTCTTTCAAAACGTAATGCTGAAAAGATACAAAAAACCCTCAGCTTTTGTTGGTAGTTGAAACTTAGAGCTCTAGACTTAGCAAGAACTCTGGAATTCCATCTCAGTGGCAGTTCTTAGCTCTGTGGTCTCTGAGGAGATGACTTCTGGCTGTACAGGCAGCATCCCTACAGCACTTCCAAACTTCCACTACATAAGCATGTAATTTGATCTGAGAATGCTGCACTTCTGTTAGCATTTCAAGTGGGAAACCATTCAGAGTAAGTGATACAGATATCTGATTCCAGACAAACCTGGTGACAACTATTTTACATTATGTAGGCACTTATGTCAAAAGAAAGTCATAGAAACTTTAAGAGACCAAGGGGAGCAAAGATTTTTGAAACCATACAGAAAAGACCAGATCTCATGGTCCTTACTTCATGTGACACAGATCTAGAGACACTAATTACCTCTGTAGAACCTGCTACAAGCTGACTCAGTCAGGAGGCTGATATCTCCATGTCCAGCAGAGTAAGTGTACACAGAAAGATCTTAAAATTCACAGCAAATGAGCAATTCAACAGGAACATTCATCAGCCTTGTCAGCAGCAAAATCATCACTAGGATGAATGACGTTATTTGAAGTCTTTTATTTTTGTTCTTCTGAACAGGTTCACCCTCTTGAATTAATGCATAACAACCTGGAAGAGCTGCCAAATGCTACCTGAATAAAACCAAAGTTGGACTCTTAAGAGGAAAGTCCACTGGAACCTTATGTATGGGAAAGAAGCAACTGAAATAAGCATAATGTCCTGGAAAATTATGTACTAAGGCATTTTGCATAACTGAAGATGAGTGAGAGAACACAAGGCCCTCCAAATACATTCTTAGATGAGAGAGATAATGCTGTCCTTGAAGGGACAAACAGATAAGCAGCAGAAAGGAGAGGTACTACCTACACAAAGAGAACACTCCCAGAATACCACATGCACTTCTGATGCTTTTGAGTTAAAAAAAAAAAAAAAAAACCAAAACTGAAGTGGTTTTTTTCATGATTCTGGGACAGCTTTCTTGAAGGCACAAGTTTGAGCAGCACATTGTCCACGTCTTCTGAGGGCTCTCAGGAAGAGAAGGAACGTAAAGGTAAGCCTAGCTACTGGAGGAACTTCAGTCATTTCCTATGAAAACTGGACAACCAGAGTACTAGCAATTCTCATCCTTTCTCCCTAGCTCTGCTCAGCCAAAGGGAGAACAGCCTCACATCTCTACTCAGTGCTGCTTGGTAACTCCTTTGAATGATGAGCACAAAGGGCAGAGTAGCATCTTCCTTGCTTATTTCCTCCTAGATCCATTTGTGCTAGGACTTAACCTGATTCCATCCGTGTCAGCATCTCAGAAAAGCTAATGACACCTCTGCTCCCAGGAAGGTGAGTAAAGTGTTAAATTCCAGACTGTCCCAGAACTACAGAAAGTTTCAGATCTGGATCCTGTCAGTTCTCTGTTTATGATGCACATTCCCAACAAAACACTTTTATACGGTGTTGGCTTCATGTCAGTCTGGAAAATATTGCTTTTATATGTTTTAAATATTGAACACATCCTGGGGAAATAGAGGTATAAAACACCCAATATTTACTTCTTCAGAATGTGGGCAGGTAGTGCAACTACAAAGCAGCTTCTCACTTTTCTCAGCCATCTCAGGGGTTTTACATTTCTCTCTTCAATTGTGCTAGTGCCACTGGGCAGTTCTCCCGTTATGTTTAAGCTCTGGTAAGCTTTTCTTTTCAGGGCAGGGAAAACCTGACAAAACCAGGTTTTCATTTTTTGTTTCTAGATCTAGTCTGTAGGGGTTTCCCACTCCCCCCTAACTTATAAATCATGTTTTAAGCAAGCAGAGCTGTTCTTATCATGCAGAGTACTGACACACAAGGCTCTCATTTCAAAGTCAAGACATCACTGTGATGTAAGCCCATTTCCTCATGGAGTATATGGGAACTCTGGTATGAAGGCACCACATTCCAGCCCCTGTGTTTCCCCCACTCCCACAGGGACACTTTTTTATCTTGTTCTTAAGCACCTCCCAACTCATGCCAGAGCAAAACAAGTACCTATGAACATCCTGTAAGAAAAGTTAAACCTCATTCCTGAAGAGAGCTCTAAAAACACCAGGGGAATATTCTTCAGTAAGTTACACATCATAATTTCTGCAGATAATCAGAGGATGAAAGAAAACTAGATGTCTAGTGAGATAACTTTCCAAGCTTCCAATAGTTTGCATTTTAGACTGTAATATAAGAAAAAAACCCAAGTGACAAAGTTAAACCATGCTGCTCATAGGTATCTACATACATGTCAAATAGAGATAAGCATGATATCATTAGGTAAAGTCTAGATGATTCCAGGAAGTGCTGAGATTTTTAACAGCACAAAGGAAGTGACTTAGAGACATAGGTTAAACAGTATGACCTTAAAATGCATAGATATTTAAAACACCACCTTTGACACTCTGTCATACTTTCCTATTCCTACTTTTACCCTGGATTCATATGTCACGTTGCAAATATACTGTGTATTTAAGTGTTTCCTGTATTACCAGTTATCACTCTATGATTCTAATGCCTGCATAGAGTACTTTGTCTTGTTTGGGATTTCTTCAGCCTCTGACTGTGATACAAGTGACACCATGATTTTGATTCAATTGTTAATCATCATCTCCATTAGAAGCAGAGTGGTTTTCCTTCCCATAATTCAGTGATTTATCCTTTTTTAATGGTCCAAAACATTTCAGGAAAAAGTAGTTCTTTTGAGAAGGTCTGTTAAATGATTTTTTTCCTTAGGCTGAAAAATCACCTACAAGAAGTTAGAACTGGCAGCATACCAGTCAATTGAATTTAACAAAAAAATAGCAAGTTGATTTTATACTTAAGGAATGGAAAAGACGATACCAAGTTTTTGTGACACTAGGGCTTTTTATATTACAGAAGCCAATGCTCCTCCTCTCATTCATTCTATACGGAAAATAGGTCCCTAGGATTCCCTGCACACAGCAGTGCTAAAGCATTTATGAAGTGCACATACACAAAAATCAAACTAAGGACTTGATCTGGCATATTCAGATTTCACAGTAAGAAGTGTGTACTTGCCAATCTATTGCTAAAAGAACTACACTATACAATTAACACAGTGAAGTTGTTCTTCCTTATGCTTTAGCTTGACTACAATAAATCAGCATGACAATTTGCAAACATTTAGCTCATTTTACTGCATTAGCTTCCCTATCCAAACATGAAATCATCTTCCATCTTCTACCAATGTTTCCATCTCCCTCCCACTGCAGAATATCTCCCCCCCCTTTTTTCCCTGAAAGAAAAACTTAATTACACTTTAAATGTAATATATATACATACACCCACACCTTCTGAGTGTTAGAGAGCAGTACCAGCATGGAGGCATGATTAATTTGATGTTACTAAAATTAGAGCACAGGATTATCTGTGGTATAGGTGTGATGCATCCCCTATCCTCATAACATCCATGAGGGGGAAAAAAAAAAAGCAATCATACTTTTTAACATATATCAATCCTACTGTGCCAACAGCCTACACAGCTACAATAGCAGCTACTCCTCTAAACCAGATAAACATTTAAAACAGAATTACTTAAGAGGCATTTAGTGATTTACAAAAAGAACACCAAAACTCCAGTATATTTTAACACCCATAACAGCAGCCAGCCCACAGAACATCACAAAACATTAAGAAGCTTAAGAGTGTAACATAATTTTTAAATGTGAGCATGCCTGTGTGCTAACATGGTACCACAACTACATGAAAAGCACTGTATTTCCAGAGATGAGCTGCTCTCCAGGAAACAACAGCCCAGAAGGGACAGGCACACAAATTCAGGGGTTTATCATCACTGCTGTCTTTAAAATCCTATGAGGCTGGGTTCCACAACAACCCATCCTGGTAACTTCTGCTCCATATAACACCAGTCACACAATTCAACAATTCCTGCAGAGCCTTTGTAAACCCATGGCAATAAACCTCTGTCCTCTAGCCATGAAACTCTGGGGAATCCCCCACATCTTGTGGGAAACCACTTTACTACCCACGACAGTAATGACTTCCAGCTGAATACAGTCACCTTTAAGTTTTATCTTCTGGGACTCATTGTAACTTGAGTATTCTGCTGCTGTGGTAGGTTCCTGAGATAAACACAGTGCCTTCAGGCTTTCCCAAATTTTCCAGTCTGAAACATCCCCCTGAGCAGGGGAAATTACTCTGTAAGAGTGCAAGCTTACTGGCAACCCTTGTTTGGGATTTTTTTTCCTTCTATTATCTCCTCCTTAATCAACTACAGTCAGTAAAGAGACTAAAAAATCCTTTCTATAACAAGTACTGTAGCATCTTCCCAATTTAGGTCTCTTTCCAACCAGATTTACATCATCAAGTCACTGTTTCTGTAGCAAATCATATACTTTCTGCCAAAAAGTTCCCCAAATCTCTAATTACATAGGCTTACTACACCTTAAAATTATGTAGTGGTTCATTTCTGAGATGCTAGCAATATGCTCACAGCATTTTTGCAAGCATTAATATCCAAATATGAGTAGTTCTGCTACCAACTTCTGTAATGCCCCCATGGGGGACACCACTGCCTTTGTTTCACACATCTTAGGGCACTGCATTGCTGGTGGCTCTTTTCAATTTAGTTAATCTTGTACTTGCATGCCTCTTGTGGTACAGTTTTCTCTCTGACACAATCAGCATCTTCTGCTCTGTAAGTTTTAATGAGCATGGTTTTCATATTAGATGTCAGGTTGATGAGGAAGAGTATCAAACCTTTCCTTTCAATACACGTGGTGAAAAAAATTGAACTTCACGCCTGATTCAAAGGCACAACTGCCTTTACACCCCCGAAGGTGGAACTGCTTCAACTACCCACATAATACTTTGATTTGTGACTGCAAATTTAGCTTCAGTCTGGCTTCTGATGCAGAACTACCTTGTTAGATTTCAGACTTTTACAGGAGGCTTCCACAGAACCATCCCCCGGCTGAGATAACGTGCAAAAATCTATCAACTAAAGTAAACTCCATTATGAAAATAAAAGACCGTGCGAGGGCTACAGCTGCAAGACCTTTCCAGGGGGCTGCAAGCAGCGCTCAGCTCCAGTGGATGTTTAAGGGGCTACTCGGTCGCTGGAAGGCAGGTGCAGACAGACGGCTCAGTTCAGTCAGCAGCCCCAGCTGCAAAACGCGATTTAACTCCACTACAAAGAGCTTCACGAGTGGAAACACCGCCCGGGAAGCGAACGGGGCCGCCCGTGGGGAGGAGCAGCGCGGGGCCGGGCTGCCTCAGCTGCCCTCCCCGGGACTGCTGGGGCTGTGGGCACCGCCAGCCCTGGGGGGTCACTCACCCGGGGCCCCAGGGCCCTCGCCGCCGGACCGCCGGCCTCCCGCCGGCCCGAGGCTGTTGACGATGTAGTGCGAGACGCGGGAGCTCTCGGACACCGAGAGGACGAAGTCGCCGGGGATGGTGCCCGAGTCGCGCACCAGGAAGGTCCCGTGGCGCTGCCCCTGCAGCAGCAACACTGCGTCGTTTCGGCTCAGCCGCCCCCAGTACCAGCTCGCCCGGTCCTCGGAGTCGAACTGCCCGGCCATGGGGGCCGCCCGCCCGCAGGCCGCGCTCGCTGCCCCCTCACGGCCACCGCCGCCCGCGCTGCCCCGCTCCGCGCCCAGCCCTGCCACCCAAAATGGCGGCCCCTGCCCTGACCTCACCTACCGGATGTGACCTCACGCTGGGGACGCAGGGAGAGCCTGAACGTCATCTTCCTGCGCCCCCGGCACCGAAGGGAAGGGGCTCGGAGTTTCGCGCATGCGCGGTGAGGGGCTGCGGGGCTGCGGCGCTGCGGGGGGAGGCGGGAAGGCGGCGCTGAGGGGAGCGGGGGAGTCCCGGGAGCCCCGGGCATGGGGCGGTGTCCCCGCTTCTGTGTGGGTACCGGCGGGGGCCGTTTGCTACCGGGATCCTCCGCTTCGGGTACCTGGGAGCAGCAGCGGCCGCCTTCAGCGCTTCTCCGTCAGACGGCCGGGATAGGGGAGGCTGCGTACCCCGAGTCTCGCCTCAGGAGAGCGGGCGGGATTTGCCTGGACCAGCGATACATCCCGTTACGGGGTTACCTCCTGAATATCCCCATTTCCCGATGGCTTCCAGCTTCCGCAGCTCTTTGTGGGAGCCGGTGTGATGCTGGGCTTGGCTGGAGGTGAAGGGGGTGACAGCAGCTCCTGCTCTCGTCTTCCCCGCCAGCTGCACACTCACCTCACAGCTGTTTGCAGGGGGCTACGTGCTGAACTGGGTCAGGGAGCTGTTCTGGGTTAAAAATAAGAAAAATGTTATTTTTATGCAGGGCAGTTCACTGACTGTTGCTGCAGGTGCCTGGAAACGGGGAAGAGCTGAAGTTCCTCTACTACCACAGAGGAATGTTTGTGTGTGTCTGAGTGAAAAGAAGTGAGAATGATGTCTGTAACAATGGAGCAATGTTCTCCATGAGCTCTTAAATTCCAAAGTAGTGTCTATAGATTCTGGATAAATGTGTGCTGAATTCTTTTTCAGTTCTCTTCAATTATGTGAGGTTTTTCTCCAGAAAGGAATATCTTTTTTAACTCTTTGATCTCTGTGGGGCAGCACTTGCATAACCATAACATTAGAGGACAGCTCTTGTTAATTGTGAGGGGACTCTTAGGGTCTTGCCTGCCCTACAGCATCTGTGTTTCTTTGGAGGGCACTTCAGAGCTCTGTCACAGAGGGGACTTTGGCATTGTGCTGGGTAACTGGGCTGTATTAACCTTCACAACATCCCAGTGAAAAAAATACTCTGTTTTACAGGTGGGAACCTGTGGTTCACAGAATGTACAAGAAAACACCGAGTGCTTGATTTCAGCTTATCCAATGGCTTGATATAAGTGGACATCCTTCCTCTGCAGATCCTGTTCTCTCTCCAGATGGACTGTAGGTAGGAACCAGTCATAATCTATTTGGAAGCCAGTGTTTCAGTTTCTCTGGTGATGTTTTCTAGCTAGCTGCAGAAATAACATGATTCCACACACAGGTGTTTCACAGATTTGAAAAGCTGCAGGTCCTTGTTGAGAAGACAGGACAGTAGGAGAGCTAAAACAGCAGCAAGACATCTGTTCTGTTTGTCTTACAATGGCAAAATCCCAATTTTTCTGACTCCTGGCAAACCCCTGTAAAAAAAAGTCTAGTTTTGACTGAGGATCTACAAATTTGTTGTTTTCTGGTTTGTTTTGGTTTTGTTTTGGTTTTTCCTCCCTTCCCTTTCGCCACCCTTGAACTCCCATCTGTTTTCAGCTGAACCACGAAACTACAGGAGCTGGTGGAGGTTTTCATCAGGTTTGGTGTTTTCTGCTGCAAACAATTGGGAATATTACTGCAAGAGTTCCCTCTGGTGGCCAGGAATGGGGAAACGAGTAACACTTCCGTGAAGACTCGTGTGCTTTTATGCTGGAATTATTTGTTCCGTCACTTTCTGTCCTTCTTTATTTGTAGCAGTCTTTCCTCACTTAGAGCTTCTCTTGGTAACCTTTCCGAAATTCCTGTTTTCCTCCCATATTTAATCCCTGCACGACTCAGTAGTTTGCTGACCTTGATCCATCCTTCTTGCACAAAGGTGATGAGAGAGGCAGGGCCCTTCTACCCAAACCTGCCTGATCCTCCCTGATCCTCCCCAGGCATCAGACTGCAGCCTGAGATGAATGTGAAAAAAAAAAAAACCCAAATCTTTAGGCCACACTCTCAGGAGAATAAAATAAAATTGCCTGTTCTGGAGAATTTACTGTTACTAACAAGATTCTGAAGGAAGTTGTAAAATATCAAGAGAAGTTCTATTTGTTTAAATAGAACACCTGCACTAAAAGCCCCACCAACACCCAGGCCTGGTTTTCCTCTTATTTTATTCTCCTTACCAGTCAGCCTGGAGATTATTTTTTTCCTAAGGAGCTCTGCAACTTTGGCAACCAATCTAAAGCCCCCGTTAATGGGTAGGAAGTTTCTTGCTGAGTTCAGTGAGCAAGTTTTGAAATTGTTCCAAGCAGAGAGTGCTGCAGTCCAGCAGTGTTCTGTCCTGGGAGACATTTGAGGATGTTAAAACAAAATAAGGAAACATCTGGGTTAACTGAAGGCTTCATCAGTGAAAGGCAACCCATTGTCATGCAGTCCTGCCTTCACTTTGTAGGGTGAGGCTTTGTAAATCTGGTCTAGATTGTGCACATCAACACTGTGACTTACATAAAATTAAAACTAAAGGATGAAAAAGTGCCTCCTTTGGCTTCTTTTCCCTGTGGCCTCAAGAAATAGCATTTCTGCCACACAAATGTTTCCTCTTGCAATGATTTTGGGATCGGCTCCTTGCAGGAGGTGTCTGTGTCCTGTTTGCTTCTGATGTTCCTGTGTGTGGCCTCTGCCACCACCGTTCACACCTGGCTTGGAAGTGTCACCCATGTCAGAGGTTCCTGCCAGATGCTGGATGTGTGGTGTCACCAACAAATACAGCACTTTTGGTGAGTGCAGGTGACATGAGGTGTTGTGTAAAGGGCTCTGTGCAGAGGCTGTTAAAAATAAATAAGCTTGGAGTGTGTGATGGGTAGCATGAGGCTGTATCAGTCCCTCTGCATTCTGAGGAGCCATTGAGTTGTCAGCTGCAAAATTTCTTCCTCATAAAGTCAGAATTTAGTGTGGAATCTTGCTGGGACAATATGGAGGGCAAGTGACATATAGTAGGGGATGGGCTGGAAGGTTTTGGTTGGAAAAAAGTGCAGAAGTGAGGATGAGAGCAGGGTGGAAGTGTCCAGCATGGAGAAGGCTGGGTGACAACTGGTGGTGATGAAGCAATTAATTGTGGTGTGACACCGTGAGTGTGGGCATCCTGATGCCAAGGCTAGAGCATGGTTCTGGCCCTTTGTGTGCTGGGGGCTCAGAGCTAATGAGTGTAATTAGGGGAATGAAAAAATTGTCTCATGGGGCCAGAGGTGTCTCATGGGGTGGTTTGCATGGGCTGGGAGGAGAACAGGAACAGCCTCAACACCTTGAGTGGGAAAACAGCCCTTGACAAAGAGAATAACTGAGCCCATGGACAATGGGATACAGGCACTGGGGAGAACAGTAAACTGAAAATTTGCTTTATCAGAGGTGTGGGATTCTGGAGGCATCTGCGTGTAGCACGCAGTGGAGGGGAAATGAACATTCTAAGAACTCTGAGGGTTTTTAAAAAATTAAAATTGCAGGAAGCCGATTCTGCTATAACAAAGCCTGAACCTTGCAATCTTCATCCTCAGTCCGGTTCTGTATTTCTCCCCATACCGGGTATTTCTTCCCGGAGCCGCGCTCCCCGCGTTCCCACAGCTGGATCGGGGGTTCCTGGGGAAAATGGCTGCGCCGCCCGCTCCCTCCCCGTAAACCTGGAGGACCGGCGGTGCCGCGCTATCCCCACGTCTCTATGGCCGCGGTCTGCACCTGAGTTCGCCGGCTCCAGCTGCGGGTGGCGCTCTATCCGCCCTGGCGGCTCAGTGGTGCTTGTGGGCGGTGCCGCTCTGTGCCGCTGCGGGGCCGTCTCGCTGGCCGCGGGGAGGGCGGGCCTGGCGGAGCCATGGCGGCCGTGCGGGGCCTACGGATCTCGGTGAAGGCGGAGGCAGCGGCGACAACGGCGGAGCCTCGTGGCCCGGAGCCTGAGCCTATGGAAGTAGAAGAGGGCGAGCTGGAGACCATCCCTGTCAGACGCTCGCTACGGGAGCTCATTCCGGTGAGGGGCGTGCGGTGGGGTCACGGGCAGGGGGGGACGAAGGAGGGAACAGTCCCTGAGGGGGGGGGAAGGGGACGAAGGGGGTTGAGGGTGGCGGGAGTGGGGACATGAGGAGATTGAGAGGTGTCTGAGGGGGTTGAGAGGTGTCTGAGGGGAACAATTAGAGAAGAAAGCGACCAGAATATACTTGGGAGTGAAGGGAATAAAGGAGGTGGTGGAAAAGAGGATTTGGGGTGTAGTGGTGGACTGTAGGGAAAGGTTGTGGGTGGGAGTGTGTGAAAATGCCTGCTTGGTGCAAGGGATTCAGGGAATACCTAACTAAGGACGGGGAGAATTGAGTTGGGTGCACCGGGAATGTGGGCTCTGATGAGTGGGTTTTGAGGGTTTCCTTTCTATTTTTTTATTTTTAAATTATTTTTCCCTCTTCATGTTTGCTAATTGTTCCTGCAAAAGTTTTAGTAGGATTAGGCTTAATGCCTAAAAATCGGTCACAGTTCTTCTACATTCCTAAGTAGTCTTTTGCTGCACTCAAAACTTGTGTGGAAATTATTTGACAAACTAATCTAGTTAGCTGATTTACCTACATGCTTGAACTTCTACCAAACATGGACTAAGAGACAGTGCCCTACTGTACTTCCTTGTGGTCCATGAGTCAACCTGAGTGGAGCCCCTGAGTGGGGCTTTTTAACTTAAAAAATAATGCTTATTTATTTTTCTTTTTAATAACTAAACATTTGTGGGCTATAGACAAACTTTGATGTTGTTAATGAGAAAAATGGTTAGATTGTGTGTGCTGTGGTATTTCTAAGCTGAGACTGTCCTACTTTAGCCTTGCTGACATCAGTGAGTTATTGTTTGTGTACTGTCTGTGTAGGGATGTGGCTTGGATCAAGAGGAGGATGGATTTCTTGTAGAAGTGGCCATGGTTTTTTTCAGCATGGCAAGTATGTTGCTTCCAGTGTTCATTGAGACTTCATCACTGTTTTGCTTTGTTCCAGGACACAAGTAGGAGATATGAAAACAAAGCTGGAAGTTTCATTACTGGAATAGATGTAACATCCAAGGTAATTTTTCTATTTCTTCAACATATTATAATTTTTGCTACTGGAAAGGAGAAGCCCATTTCATTTATTTCTTCCTCACCATGCACAGAAGCTTAGGCTTGTGGTCTAAGAGCTGACATTTCTCAATTGCTAGGAAATTCTGTTGTTATTGGTTGAGGCCTGCATCAGGACCTGATACCTCTTGTAAACTGGGAGAATCAGCATTTCTGATTTACAGAAAAAAAATTGTGCCAAAACCTGAAAATGTTTCTGTTGAGATCATCTTGGTGCCACACAAAGCCCTGGGAGACAAGTCAGCTGCAGGTTTTCCTCTTGGGTGAGTGATAGGAGGCACAAGTGCTTGGCAGGAAAATCTATTTTCATTTTCTCCTGTCTTCCAAGGGCATCTTATTGTTTAATTATTTAAGACACAATCTGAAGAACGTGAACAGCTGTTGAATTGAAATAACTTCAAGTTACATAATTCTTGTGGAACTTAATCCTACAGCTCATCTCTGGATATTTAATAGCAAGCTGGCTGTTGTTTCATTCTGCACAACTGGCCACTGTATCCAGCCTCTGGCAGTGGAGAAAAAAACATTTATTCTTATGCTTTATGGGACTGATAGAATTTTATGTGTTCTAACAAGCATGAATCCTCACCACAGCAGTGTTTTGACAAGTTGTGGTCATTGGAGTACAAAAGAGGTTCCAGGTGAAGCCTGAAAATCCTAATTTTGCTTAAACATTTAGCTTATGTGTATTGTAATTTGGTAAAGAATTTGAAGTTCTGGTCAGCAGAAAGCTGTCATCTTTTGCTGACTTGAAGAAATATGGTCAAAGATGTTTTGGCAATTTTTAAAAACTAGTCAAAAGGCCGTTTTTATTTGGTTACCATTGGCAGGAGTTTCATTGCTTAATCACAATTTGTATTCCAAGTTTGACTTTGGTTAGTAAGGTCCAAAAATCTATAATGCTTCCTAGGAAGTTCCATAGGACAAGGAGCTTCTCAGTCAGTTTCAGAAATTAGACAAAATTCACAGAAATTGTTCCTCGTGAGCTACTTAGAAGCAGCTTGAATTAACAGTCTGAGGAAGTTTTCCATAGTCAGCTCTCCAGCTGGTGTTGGTGAATTTATGCTTGGAGAGACAAATTTACATTTTTATGTATATTTAAAAAGCAGATAGGGAAAGATATTTATAATGTTGAGAGGTAGATTTTCCATGTAGCAGAAATGGTTGTTCTAAGTGACTTCTTTTTCTCTTTTTGGAGCACATACTCTGTACATTTGTGAGGAAGGTAAAGATAATGCTGCTGTTGTATCATGGAGCCTGAGCTCTGCCTGAGTTGTCTTGTTTTCCATGCATCTTGATTCCCATTATGTTTCTGGACCTACGCTAAAACAATTCCTTTCTGCAGAGATGCTTTAGTGAATTATTTCCTCATTCTGAAGCATACAGGTCTTCTCAGAGTTAATAAAATTATTAATATTAGTTTGTTGTCATCTAGTAAATTTTATTTTAAATGTCTTCTTGGGAATGCTGCTGTGATTCCTGTTTTGTCTGCATTTTTTTGTATTTTGCAGGAAGCAATTGAGAAAAAGGAACAAAGAGCAAAACGCTTTCATTTTCGAGCTGAAGTGAATCTTGCCCAAAGGAATGTGGCACTGGATAGGGACATGATGAAGAAAGGTATGAGTTTATCGAACAGTTCAGAAGAGAAGATCCCTTTGTTTACTTTCTCACAGTTCTTTTACTTGAGATATCCTGCAATATTCCCTGCATCCACAGAGGTGTTCGTAGGTCATGGACTAAAGGAATTACTGTGTGGGTTTTTTTCACCTTTTTATTTTAATGGCACTGCTTTTTAAGTTGCATGATGGTTATAATTTTGCTTTGCATTTTACCAGCCCTAGAAAGAAGTTGGCATTTTTTATGTACCTTGTTTACTGTTGGGCAGTGGCATCTAGTGCCACCTGCCCAAGTTTCATCTTCTGGATCAGGTGCTGCTTTAAGAAACTTTAAATTCTTTGAGAAGAGCAGATCTTGAGCACTGTTTTTGTGCAAGCGGAGGACTCTGTCCCCCTCACAGTGAGATGAGGATCTGGATGATGAGAAGCTGGACTTACTGCACATGTGCTTTGAGATGACAAGCTGGGCATGCTGGAATGTAAGCTGATCAGCCAGGAGATGTGTACACAACAGATTGGCACTTTTGGCATCCCGTGACTTCTCAAGGCCCTTTTTTGTGTTCCAGCTGGCAGCTTGGACCTGCTAAGCCCTGGCCTGTAACAGCTCTCCCTCAGCTGATACAAGTGGGAAATACTTTGTACACATACCCTGGTCCCAGGCCTCATTCCTATTCCAGCTCTTTCATGCTCAGTGGTAGTATTTGTGACAGCATGTAAAAAAAACCCAGTTTTTAAGGCAGATGGATTGCTACACGGTACCTGTCTCTGCCAATGCTTGTAATATTACCTCTTTTTAATTATTAATATATTTAAGTTTTGCCCCGTGCAATAATAATTCAAGTTATGGTATTTTAGAATGGTGTACATCATAAATATATGGTACATACTTATTTGAAATGTTTGCTGTGTAAGGCCACATGTTAATAATATAAAAGCTTGTATGGAAATGAGTACTATTTTGTATCTCTTCCTCTTTATAGCAATTCCTAAAGTGAGACTGGACACAATCTACATTTGTGGGGTGGATGAGATGAGTACACAGGACATCTTTGCATATTTCAAGGAGTATCCTCCTGCTCATATTGAGTGGTTAGATGATACATCATGTAAGTATATGGTTTTTTATCTGTAATTCTTACTCCTTTTTTCAGTATCTACTATAGCTGTACTTCAGATGTCTTAATGCCTTTCAAAGTCACTGATCATTGTCTGTTTCACTATCCCTGTAATTTGCTTTAGTCAAAAGAGATTTAGAAGGAAGAAATTTGTGAAAATCAAACCTGCTGTCTGAGTATTATTGGAAAGAGGGAGCTAGAAAAAAAATTGCCGATTTGCAAGTGGAAAAAAAAAACCAGAAGGTCTAAAATTCTGCACTGCTTGCATCTTGACATAAAAAATATGCCTGCTTGTGAGTGTCACAGAAGATGATGTTCTGAGGAGATAGTGGAGCTGTGTGTAGTTGGGCAGGTTTTGTGCTGCAAAGGGACAGAGTTGTTGCCATATTTTTTTAGTGCAGTTGCAAGGAGAAATTAGTGGGTGGAAGAAGGTAGCAACTGGATGTGATTTACATCAATTATAAAAGGAATGTCATTTCACATTGCCAGGATTTTACCTGAGTGATCTTGCACTGTCAAAATGCAGGCTTTGGAGTTGTAATGGTTTTTTACCCAGTTAGAGCTAAACCATCTTTTTGAGTGATTAATTTCCATGCTGTGAGTGATTTAGCATGCTGACAATTGAAAATATTAAGGAACAAACATTGCCTTTTCAGCATAGATTTGTGTCACGGCATGGTAAAAAGTTTTAATTTTCCCAACAGAATGAAATCAGTGTCTGTGTGTTCTTTACCTTGTGAATTTTGTTTAATTTAAGAGAGAATCTTTCATTTTGGGACAGTGTATAGTTTTCTTGATACCTGAATACACTCTGCTTAGCAGTAGAGCAGTAAATGACATTTGTTGCTGTTTTTGCATTGAACATGTCCATGCATAAAAACCTATTTCTAAGCAGCTTTAACTCTTTTGATTTTGGCAAATGCTTTTAAGTAGCCTAGGAATTCACATTTTGGTACTATCTGCTGATACTGAAGGCATGTGTGAGGCATGTACTGAACCATATTATTAACCTGTGTGCACTATCTGTGTTTGAACAGTCTCTTTATTTTCCCCTTTTTTCCTGCTTTTTGGAAAAGAATTCTGCAGTAAGGTCTGAGGTTCTGTGACACTGCCAAAGGGGAAAAAAATCATGGCTTTTTTTTTTTTTCGCCTTTAATCCCATTTGTGTGCTAACATGTTCATAAAAAACACTGACCTGATTCAATATCCTTATTGCTGTGCTCAGGAAGCAGTCTCTAATATGCAGTTATGTGTATTTTTTGTTCATGTGATGAAAACTGTATGTCCCCCAGCTCATCAAGGGTGTTAAATAATATGGCATCCTCTCCAAGAGGTGTATCCAATTACTTTTTGTCATGTCACTATATATGAACATTCCTGAACTTCTGTTAGCAATTTCCCTACAGTAAGGCAGTGTATGTGACTGCTTGATTATGTAAATTGCATTTTGTTTGTGTGTTTATATGTGTCATAGGTAATGTGGTCTGGCTTGATGAAGTAACAGCAACACGGGCTCTAATAAATATGAGTTCCTTGCCTGATCAGGAGAAAACAAAAAGCAGAGAAAACAATGAAGAGAAGACAGCTGAAAAACCCAAGAAAGGTAGATTGAGATATGTGAATAGACATCACCTAGCTAAATAAATGAAACTTTTAACTTGTGCTTGGGTACTACGTAATCTAAATTACTGAAGGAGCTTCTATCATATAGTTTCAGGTAAATGTATTCTGCCACTTTAAAAAAAGGCTTTGATCTTGGAAACCTTTTGAAGAAGCTGCTTCTTAAAAGGTGGGTTGGAGCTAGACCAAAAGCAGTAATTCAGTCGATACTGAACATGTTAGCTGCAGGGTCATATTCAGATATGATACACGGTGCTACATGTTGCACAGAAATAAGTCTGTGTGCTGTGCATACAAAGGCAGTAAAGGGATGGATTCTAAGTGTGGGGAAAAAACTAGTGGTAGAAAATGCCACAGTTGATTCCTTTCTTAATACACCATCATTGTCTTAAGTATATCATTTACCCCAGTAAATTTGCCCATTATACTTTCAAAGGAGAAGTACACTGAAAGGTCAGTTATAAAAGAGCAAAGTATCAGAATTAATGTTGTGATAAATCTGTTATCTGAATGCCTTAATTGTAAATTAAGTTTACTTTTGTGGGTGTAAATTAAAAATCAGGTTTTTGCTACTTCAGGATTGTTTTGCTGTTCAACTAGTGTGATAAATTGCTGTGGTTCAAAGTAGTGGATCACACAGTATAAAGCAAATAAAGATGTTGCATTTATTAACTTTTCCACAGATTTTGTTTAAACATAGTGTGCAAACAAAATGCAAGTGTCCATCTTTCTATTAGATATCTGTAATGCTACTAAAACCTTTCTAGAAAGTTTGTGACTTAGGGCTTTGTTAAACTTTTGGATCCTTCTACATCATCCCCTTTTCCTCTTGTTGCTTCTCTATACAATGCAGTGGCTCCTCAGCCATCCATGTGTCTTTAATTTTGGGGCAAATGTTGATAATGCTTCAAGTAAAACTTGAATTGAAATTTTTGAGATTAGGGGCTGTCTTGTTTAAATAGAGCTTAAATATATGTATTTAATCTTGATGGCTGCAAATTACATATTGCATCATCATTACACTGCATCCAAAATAAAAACTCCTACATAAACTTGTTGTCATGTTCATCTGGAAAAGTGGGATATTAGGTTAAGTACAAACTATTTGTTTATGTCTTGGGGTGTGAGATGCCTACAGATACACTGGAGTAACCTGGCTTAGTTGCATACATTTTTCAGGCAGGAATTTGAGAACTTTTTAGACAAAAAGTTAGCTGTGAGAAGTGTGAGAAGCTTGTAATTTGGGGAAAGATAGGTACTTGAATGCTGTCCCTGATGAACTTAGTTATTCAGGTTTCATTTTGAGTAAGGTGTTTACCTGCTCTCCCTCTTTGGTTTCAGTTTGGTTAACTGTGCTTTACCTGTTTATTTGAACATAAGTGTATTTTCAGGATCTTTTGAACAGCTACTGCTCTCTATTTTAAGTTTTCAGGTGTATTGTTGGATGAGATTATGGTCAGGAAATCTGAACTATAAAATTTTTTTTTAATCTTATGTCTATGAAGTGCTTTGAGATCTTTGCAAATTCTATTGGTGTACATTGATAGTTGTCCATATTCACTACTTTTTTTTTTTGAGGACTATTTGGAAAAAAAAATATTCCAGTATATTCAGTTTTCTTACTCTAACTAAAAAGAACCCTGAAAAATCGATATAAGAGTTTCATAGCTCTGAAAGCATGTGTTCTTCTGTTAGTTATTTCATTTTGAAATTAGTTCACTAAGGTTTTTGGTTTGGGTTTAGAGTTTTTTTGTGTCCTGCTTTCTTAAGCTTTTGAATAATGACATTGTTAGCTGTTCATTTTGCAGCATTTTAAAGAGAGGCTGAAGGAAGTAGGCCTTTATATGCCTTTTACATGGCCTTGCTCATCTCTGTCAGACCCTGATATGCAGTGCAATGCAATTTGCTTCCAAATAATTAAATAAATGTGGTGTGCTGCCATAGGCAGTTATCTGCACAGGGGCTGTCTAGTTAATGCTATTCTGTGCTCATGCATGCTTCAAATTTCTGTAGTCATTTACTGTTTTGGTTATTCTCTCAGCTGCATAGAGAAAAGGGTAACACCTTCAGTTTGAAGAGTTATAGGTAATAACAGTCAAATGCAACTAACACACTAAAATGGAGTTTATTTTTTTTCCCCAATTATTTTCCTTCTTAGAAAAACAGGAAGAAAGTTCTGATGATGAAACAGAAGAAGGCGAGGTTGAGGATGACAATCCAAGTGATGTTGAGGTCAGTACAGAAGTAAAGCAAAAACTGTGACCTAAGTTTTGCTCTGACTGGTGTACAGTCTTCATAATATTAAACTTTTAACTGTATATATTTGCAATTCACAGTTCAATTATCAAAACAAATTGGTTGGGGAAATGACAGGAAGCAGAGGTCTGCAGCTGGTGAGAATGGCTGTGGAAGAGTCTTTTGTCAAAGTAGGCGTTGAGGAGTGATAAGGCATCCAGCATGTAAGAGCTGGACTGGATGCTCTGTTCTGCTGAGAGGAGGCAAGGAAAGCAATCCTGGAAAGCAGATTCCTTTCAGCAGTGAAGGCTGTGCTTAAAGAGACCAACAGGACTTGGGCTGTTCATAGATATGTGTGGGAACCAGGTTACACGTTGATGTTTTGAAAGCAATTTAATCTTCACTGGCTGAATATGTAATAGGTGGGATTCGTGTTTTCTTTACAAATGACTCAGTGAACACTTGTACATCACAGCAGCCACAGAAGTCTGAATTTTAGTTCCAGTATAATAGATATAAATGAAAAAAACTATCTTTTAGTTGTAGTGTGAGGACATGAGAACCTGCTAATAAAACCATTTAGATGTGAAACATGCCAAAAAAAGAGATTTTTCAGTGTTCAAGTTCAGCTATTTATTTTCTGCATTTTGGTTAGTAGTGTGGTGTCATTTGAAAGCTACTGGATTTAATAATCTGGGATAATGTTAAGGAAGCAAGAAGAGGAAATATTTTAAAATCTTCAGGACAAATTACTTCAAAAATTGACACCAGTTTGTCAAGAAAAAAAAAAAGCAAAGTTCATTTGAACATAAGTTGAAAAATAATTTGATAACCAGTTGATTGCTTCTCTGTAAGCAATCCATTTTCATTTAACAGTAATTTTTGAGTCCAAAATACCTTTTTTGCTCCCCAAAGTTGGATGCCCTCTCCCAGGTAGAAGAGGATTCTCTCCTGCGTAATGATCTTCGCCCTGCCAATAAACTGGCTAAAGGAAACAAGCTATTTATGAGATTTGCTACTAAAGGTAAATGAACAGTTTAACAAGCATAATGAATTAATTGCTTGTTGTAGTTTTCTTTGTTGACTAACTACTCGAATTACCTAGTTTTTGTTTGCCAAGTTACTAGTTTTTTTGCTAGTCCCTAGGTATTAGGATTTTGCAAGGAATCAACATTTAATGTGTGAATCAAATCCAGGTCAAGTTGGATGAAAATTATTATACCTAAAAATTTGATCTTGAGCTCAGGACATTCTTCCCAGTACCATAAAATAGATTTTATGATGTCCCTCTCCATATAGGTAAATTTCACATTTTTATAAATATGAAAATAATTGGAGATACTGATTAGGTATTATACAGGTATAAAACAGCTGAGAAATTATATTTGGGAGTAAAATCTGTACAATTTTTGGGCTGTGTGGAAAGTGACACATCCATTAAAAAAAAGAAAGGTCATGAGTAAGGTAAGTATAGCCTCCAGCAGCTACAGTGGGATGTAATGGTCTTTTAAGCTGATATGTAGAAACTCAGTCTCCCTGGAATTAAGTTTCTAGACATAAATAAAACTGATGGTAGGAGAAATTTCAGAGGTGTCAGCAAAATTGAATCCTTCATGAAGGAGATTGAAGTAATGCTGATCTATAGGACATATTCAGTCTTACTTTCACCCTCTGTCTTTGGATGGTTCCTTATTTTTATGCAACTGTTACAAGATATATTTTAAGAGGGAAATATTCCTTTAATTTTTGTGGGTTTTTTTCAGATGACAAAAAAGAGCTGGGAGCTGCAAGGCGAAGCCAGTATTACATGAAATATGGCAATCCAAATTATGGAGGCATGAAGGGGATTCTTAGCAATTCTTGGTTAGTATTCAGTAGAGGAATTGGAACATTGCAGGTAATTGGACAAAATAGTCTAAAACTTTTTTTAATATGTGGGTTTTCTTTCTATTTAATCTATGCAGATGCTTTTTATACATAAATAATGTTTTTGCAGTGTGACTGAATTTACCAGGGGAGTATTTCCTCATGAAAATACAGAAAATTTTTTATTTAAAACATTCAGAACAGATCTCTGGCATAAATGTCTGCTATTAAAGTGCCTGACGATTGCAAATGCTTAATCCAGGACTGAATGTACCTCATTAATGCTGCCTTTGCTGTGACAGGAATGTGAATCTTTTTTTTGGTGTTTCAGGAAACGAAGATACCATTCCCGTCGAATCCATCGGGATGTGATAAAGAAAAGGACACTGATTGGGGATGATGTTGGGTTGACTCCTTACAAACATCGTCATTCAGGTAATTGATGCCAAAATATCAATCCTGTTAAAACACAACTGGGGAATGGAGGGCTACAAAGGACCTGAAACAATGCCTCATCCAGTTCCCAGCAGTGCATGAAAGTGAAGTGTACTTTGAAAAGAATATATCTATAACAGAATCACCTTTTAAGAGTTTGCAGGAAACAACTGAGGCAGCAGGTACACCCTGCTCACTGGCTTACAAAAATAGCTGCTACTTTTTCTACAGTATTTTTCTTTTACAAATTTAGGACATGGGAGCTATAGCATCAAGGGCAAAAAGAAGGGATAACTTCTTTAAACTTCATGGAAATTTGTCCTACTTGCTATGTCAGTTCTGTGACAAAGCAAGAGAGAGATGTAGAACAATGAAGATTGAAAATTCTACTAATTAGGCTTGAATACCTTCATCTACTCCCTGTGTGTTACTCCCTGTGGGTAGCTGTGTGTTAGAATGATAATCTGCATAAAAATCTTTGATGTGAGACAAATACAATGTCAAGGTTTCATATGAGCATCCTGTGAAAAAATACAGCCATAGCTGTGTCAAACCTCATGGATGATTGTGCTTGTTGATGATGTGCTGCTTTCTGAAAAGATGCTTGCACACTGCTGATGACTAAATTTGTTACTGATTAAATAAATTGGTATGTGTGATATATTAGTACTAATGCTACATGTGTTCTTTTTTGCATTACTACTTACAGGACTTGAAAGGATTATTGCAGAGCCAGCAGCCTGACATAGTAGATTTTTTTTGCCCTGTGGTGATTTTTTTCTTTCCATTTAGGCTGTTCTGTAATACAGATTCCACTTAGAATGGTTTGCAAAATACTCTCTTCAGCCTTAGAGAACTACTGATTTGTAATGGCTATTAATTACAGGGATATTTTTTTTGGGGGGGGGTCTTGGTTTTAAAGCACACTAAATGAATGATAAACTTGAGATGATCCATATCAGTTTGTATTGCTGCAGGTTTAGTAAATGTTCCTGAGGAGCCTATTGAAGAGGAAGAAGAGGAGGAAGATCAGGATATGGATGAAGATGACAGAGTTGTGGTAGAGTACCGGGATGAGCTGCAAGCTTTCAAACAGTCCCGGGAACGCAGTGCAGCGAGACGGTCGAGTGCCAGTGCATCTGATTCTGATGAGATGGACTATGATCTTGAACTGAAAATGATATCAACACCTTCTCCCAAGAAGAGCATGAAAATGACAATGTATGCAGATGAGGTGGAATCACAACTGAAAAATATTAGGTAAAAAATTTCTTCTTTTTAGAAGTATCGGTGAAAAAGTATTCTCAATTTTAATTGGTGCCAGAGCTCTCAAAGCCTAAGGACAAACTATTGAAGCAACTTTTAACATGATTTTATAGAAGATATTTTTAATAGAAATACAGAAAACAATGATACATGCTTTTTAATTACAGTTAATATTTTAAAAACATGTCTTCCTTTACAGATTAGATAGAACTATACTAGATAACATTTAAGGAACACTAATTTTTTTGGTGTTTTCTTCAGGAATTCCATGCGAGCAGATAGCATAGCAACCAGTAACATCAAAAATCGGATTGGCAGTAAAGGATTATCAGACAAAGTTGCAGATGTAAGACTCCTGTTAGAAGAGAAACGTCAGAATAATACTGGGCCACGTCAGCAAAACAGCACTGTAAAGTCAGGTAAGTTTAAGCTCTTACATTGTGCAGAATTTATATCATTAAAATGGGTATATTCACTTCATGTCTGTGCTCCACTGCACCTTAGAAACCCAAAGGAATTCTGTTCAGCAGCAGTTTTTGCATCCATACAATTTTACTGAGAGACTGAGTTGTGGATTGCTTTGGGGAAAAATGAAGTACATCTGAGTGAAAAGTGACCTTTATTTTTATTCAATTTATTTGCTTGTTTCTGCTTCCCCCCACTTTCCCTTTTTTTATTATCTCCCTCCTTGAGACAGAGATTCTCTATGACCCTGAGAAATATCACGTGTGGGAGGGGCTCATGTACCAAATGAAGGTCAGACACTAGCTAGCATGAAAACATGTATTACACAAATATGGAGGTATTCTATTTTTAGAAACTCTCTTGCACATTTTGGAGAAATGAAATGTCAGATTTATTTTAAAAATTAAAATAATGAAATCTGAATTAATTTTATTGCAGACATTGCTTGGAAATTGAAGTCTGAAAGATTTAAGTAGCATACAGAAAAGATAAAAACAGAGAATCTGTCTAGTTTCAAGTTCTTCAAATTGTGCAATAAGCATAAAATAATCAGGCAGAACTAAAGTAAATGCATCCTGATTTTTCTCATTTTAATCACTGAAAATATCCCCAGATGTGCGGCAGAGGCTCGGAAAAAGACCCCATTCTCCAGAAACTAAACCTCCAAGCAGCACCTCTGCTCCTCGTCGAGAACCAATATCAGATGTACACAGCAGGTTGGGAATCCCCAAACAAGATGTAAAAGGGCTCTACTCTGACACCAGAGAGAAGAAATCAGGTTAGTTTTGTGGAGACAAAGCCATGCAGCAATGCCTTTGGTTTTACAGTGTAAGAGAAAATCATGAAAGACATTGAGTTGAGTGAGATTTAAGATGAACTAGCAAATGCTTGTTCAGAGCTTTGAAACCTAAATACATGTAGGCAAGTTAAGCTGATTATTTTTACGAGCAATGTTTTTATATAGGTATGCTTGAAAGTAGAGGACTGCTTTAGCACTATGTTCAGAGCAGGGCATTGAAACAAATGTAATAAATGCAGTGGCACTTCGAGCCTGTGTGTAGCATTCTCTGCATATGAGAAACAGTGAACAAAGCTGCACTGAGCTTCCCAGATTTTAATTTCAGCTACTGCTTCAAAGCATAGTATGTTCCATGCAACACATTAAGGTGAGAGGAGTACAAGGAGTACACTGAATTTAAGACCAGGCTTCTCAAACTTCCCCCAGAATTCTTTACTCTTCTCTGCTTTTTAAAATATGTTTTTCATTTGATTAGGCAATTTATGGACCCGATTAGGGTCTGCCCCGAAGACACAAGAAAAGACTTCAGATAAACCTGAAAACTCTGTGGCATCTCCAGAGGAAGATGATTCAGAGCTGCAGAGGGTTTGGGGTGCTCTCATCAAGGAAAAAGAACAATCTCGGCAAAAAAAGAGTCGATTGGATAATTTACCCTCCCTACAGATTGAAATCAGCCGAGAAAGCAGTTCTGGGTCAGACACTGAATCATGATCATTTTTACATTCTGATCCTCAAGATTGTGACTCTGCAGTGTGGCAAGATTTCTTTTGCCCAAAAGCTGGACACTGGCAAAGGGATTCTCCAGTGAAGGTTCCAGAAGTGTCTCTGTTCCTTTTATACAAAAATGGAGATGGAGATGCAGATATCACTTGAAACCTAAAGCAATCACGTTTGTCTGGAGTCTGTGGTTGGCCCTGTGTTACGAAGGGCATTGTCATATATGTTTATTACAGCAAACCTGTAGTTAATTCTAGCAAAACACTTTTCCCCAAGCATTAAGCTTAAAAGAAGAGGCAGAAATGCCCTGTATTTTTTAGAGACGACCTTTTTGTTCTTAATATTTTTGACATGGAGCCTTTTAACAAATTATTTTACACAGTTCATCCAAAGAACAGGGCATTTTATAATCAGCATCATTGCCTTACCCTTCTGGCTCTTACCAGCACCTTTCCTTTCTTCTTGAAGTAATAACAATAATGCTTCCTGGGTAAGCAGCCAGCAAGGATAATGCATGGAGGGACTGTTAAGTTCCTATCCTCCAAAACACTGAATGTAAATTTAAGTTAAATGTTTTAGTGCAGTGAAATGTCACATATTATCTGAGTAGCATCACTGCGCTCAAGGAATTCTGCTCATTTGTTTTGGTGATACTATGTTCTGCTGTAGTAGAGATTGAGATGTTCAGGACTGCAAAGCTGGGTGCTTGGTAATTGTGTTAATTCCCAAGGGTTGAATTTTTTGTTGTAATTGTTGTTACATGATAAGAAATTATATTTCTTTCATTTTATCTGTATTATGTTTTGAAGAAATCTAACAATTTTAAAACATATACTTTTATATTTGTGAGAATTTTCCTGTTGACCACAGTGAAAGCTATAGTGGTGTTTTCCTATGTGCTGTTTAACTATATATATATATAAATGAAAGAGGAAAGGAAAACTATAGGATCCCTGTCTCATGTCAATATTTTTCAATGTTCTTGTTGTATAGTTCATGTGACTGTGCACATGGCTGACTTGTTACATTCAGCTTTTTTACCCCCATACCCTCTCTAGGTAGGAAAAAGGTTTGATAAATGTTTGATAAATGTGCAACTGCCATTTTTTCCTGTTGCCTATGGCATCTATTTTGGTTGCCAATAGTGCTCAGACATCACATTGTGGCAAACAGAACAGGTAGCAAAAACACTGCTACATTTTGATGGTCTGAAAATTTGTTTGCATTGTCTCTGTTTTCTAGGTTCTGTCAGTCTAAAATGTCTATTAATATCTCTTCCCCTTTGTGCTTTTTAACAAATGTTTTATCTTCCCATCCCCACCCCCCTCCGTTTTTGTACTAGGTTGAAGTAGGTTTGAGGCTTCACAAAAGCAAGGAATCTGCAATTAACTTCTTATTGCTTTATTATATGTAAGAATAGCAACGTGTAAAATTAAAGGTGAAATGAAAGGTACGGTGAGTAGAAGGGTAATCTGGGGACTGACTTGGCTTCAAGCCTTATTATTTCCTTGTTTGGTGACACTCATCCTTGATTTTTATATTTAATTATTGAATATATAAGTATGTCTCATACTGTTGTGACTGCAGTGTCTGATGACTGTAATAATTAAATTTAACATATGCTTTTATTAATATCCCTCCCACAGCTTTCAAGGAGAGTCATACCCATTGCATACCCACTTCTCAATTCCTGATAAAATTTATTTAACCCGTGTCTTTTTGCCAGTCAACCTTTGTGTTGCATTGCTGGTTTGAATCCATTACGACCTTTCTTTTTCCTGGAGATGGTAGGTACAGCTCACACAGCAGGAAACAGCTGGTCTAGCATCTCCCGGCCCACTCTTCATGAACTCACTGCCCTGCTTTCAGCCCAGCAGAGGGGTGCCTAAAATTAGGATTTCACTGGCCCAGCCCCGAGTCCCCGCTCCCCTCCTCTGCCTCAAATGGACGCCTCTATCCCCCTCCTTGGAGCAGTGGTCCGGCCCGCCCCCCCCTGCCGCGGGGTGGTACGGCCCAAGCCTTTATAATCGGCCTGCGCCGATCTTCTCGCCCTTTCCTCCTGCGTGCGCAGACGGAGGTAAGGCGGCTGCGTGGGGCTCCTGCGTGGGGCCGGGGCCGGTTGGGAGTTGAGGAAAACGGGCAGGGTGGAGGTGCGGTTTGAGGGGAGAGGGTCCCTTAAAATCCCTAAAGTGAGGTGAGGGCCCCCCCACCCCCGCGGCAGTGGTGCCGCCCGGTGATGTCTCCCTCACCTCAGGGCGCCGCGCGTGCCTGGCCTGAGCATTCCAGGGAGCGAGGGGGTGGGGGGAGCGGTCTCGGAGCACGCGGCGCCTGAGTGAGTGCGCTTCTCCTCACAGGCCTGACATGGCGGGCACCGGGGACAACGGCGGCTGCGGGTGCTGGGACCCCTCCAGTGGGGCTGGAATGGAGCCTAGATTGCTGTAAAGAGTTCCTCGGTAAGGTAGAAGGGGCTTGTGTGGGTTGTGAGGCCTGGGAGGTTGCGTGTGTGCCGCCTGAGCCGCAGTATGGGCGGTGCAGGCCTTGGCGAGGTGGTGGAGTAAATTAATTAATTAATAAAACCGCTCTATGCAGTAAATATTACGCCTTTAGAACTGGCCTGTGGAATTTTAATTGGAAAATGTCGTTATGGTACATGCAGTTTAACAAGCTACATGTGGGAAATTTCTAAGAAAAGCTTAGAGGATTTTTGACAACTTTAATAAATATTTAGTTGATTCACGATAGCGAACACAAACAGAGGTATAACTGCAAGCTGAAATTTAGTGGTGAGATTCTTGGTTTGGTGGGTTGGGTTTTTCTGCTGCTTATTTTTTCTCCCTGCATAAGCCTTCTTTATAACTTGCTAAATTAGGAAGAGTATTCTAGTAATGCCTCTCGTTTTTATTCCCACAGCAGAAAGATGTCTTGAAGAGAAAAGGTTTTTGTACTAAGGTGGGCAAAGTTGTAAAAATTGCATGTCTCTATTTCCATGCTACCGATGTAAAGCAGTACAGAACTGTTACTTGCAAGTAGTCTGTAACAATTATATCCTGAACAAGTTATTTAAGAACTAATTAAAACTAGTTTTATATATCACTAAGTTAAGATTTGATGCCTTTTATAAGACAAAACAATGACTCTTTTCAGTAAACAAATGCAGGAGCTGTTGATGATGATAACCCTGGATAGGAAGTGCCGTCAGATGCGAGAACTGACGAGAACCTTCTTATTTGTCTGAAATACAGCTGCATGCATGCAGAGCTTGAGTTGTAGAAATTCTAGAGCTAATTTGTTCTGTCTTTCTGTGAAAAAGCGCTGCCTGTAATCCCTACCATAGCTTCACATCCATCTGTTTCACTTTCTCTGCAGAGTCTGGTCTCAGATAATGTGACACACTTGGGACTGGGAGCAGATTGCTCTTGAAAATGACTCTAATGAGAAGGTAGGTGATGAATTTCACTGCACCATGTAAAGTTTTCCACCAGGTAGAAACTAAATTGAGATAAAACAAGATTTGTAGGCTACCAAAAACTTATGAGATGTATTTTGTAAATTCAAACTTCATGGCTTGAAACAGTCTGTTTTTCCTCTCTTAAAATTAAAATCCTGATACTTATTTTCTGTTATCTGTATGTTTATAGTTTGCAGGTCTTCAAGTGTTATTAGTGTATACCAACTGGTGTTTCAGCTCTTCACCAGTCCTGTGGGAGGCAGGCAGACACCAACAGCAGGAGATTGTTCTAGGTGAGTTTAATGGTTGGTGTGCTGTTGGGTTCATCCTGGTGCTTTTTGACTACAGTCTCAGAAATGCCACCTGGCTGAGAATGTTCTCATTGACTTGTTTTCTAATTCTCTATATTCTTAGATCTGAAAGTGTAATTAGTGCAGTTCTATGCAAAAAGAACGAGACAGCAAATTATATAGAGCAGCTGTCCAGTGTTAGTTTACTGACAGCACTGAAGGGGGAAGGGGTAAATGTTTTGATTCTGCTAGAAAGGCATCAATTTACCTAAAGATATCATATGATGAAACTAACCAAAAATTGCTGGAATTACCGGCAGATTGTCTGGTGGTGAGCAAAGGTTTTTCTGATGATATCCTTTATTTTAACAAATTGTCTAACATTTAATGTTGACAGGTTAACTTACCCATATTATTGTTTTGCAGGTGTTTATGCTGAAAACATCCTGACTGAGGAAAAAGGAATCCAATAAAATGTGCACAGGAGCTTAGTGTGTGTAACACTGCATATTTTTCTTACCTGTGATGTTAAGAAATAGTTACAACTTTGGTTACACATGTATTAAAATTCTCTCAAACCCTAACTGGGTCTGGTTTTGTGACTTTACTGCATTAAGGACAGCTTTCCATTATTAAACATATTTTTCCTAACATGGTGAAGGTTGTTATAATATGGTAAAGTAGATGTACATACCTAGCAGTATAATTACTGCAGGTAATTTAAATGAAGTTTAGCTGTGTGAATGTTGTACCCAATGTTTGGTAATTTACTTGCTTTAAACAGTATTGGCATCACTTGTTTTATGGTAATGATTAATTCTAAGATAGGACTGCAGTTGATGAACAGAAGCTAACAGGTTTGGGGGAATCTTGGAGACAAAACTGAGGTGCTTGAATGAGAAAAACAGCATTTAAAGCTGAAACTCCCAGTTAGATTAATTATGTCAGGATAACTGGAAGGCTTAAAAATGCTTCAGTGCTCTTGTACTTAAGTTAGTGGTGTCTGTTACATAGTTAACTATTAATGAGTTTCATTTTAGTATTGTTTGTTTTCATCAAAGCCAAAGCTCAGCAGAAGCCCTCCAACAGACTCATTTCTGTGAAGTTAAATGGAAAAGTGATAATTTCAGAATATGGTGCCTTTTGAATAAATTTTCCTAAACATAACAATAGTGGTCTTACCTGGGAGCATACAAAGTATTTATGTTACAGTGCAGCGGAGGAGGGGAAATAATTATTTTTATTTAAAAATTTGAGGACATCATCAGTGTTGGGGAATAAGCAGAAGAAAACCCTGATTTTAAAATGCAGTTATTTTGGATTTTCTAAAGGTTTAAGAGAATTATTGGCAGGAGTCTCTTGACACTTAGCAACAGTCAGCAACCACAGATCAATTGAAAGTAGATGGAAAGATGAAAGTAGAAAATGCAGTGAAGCTAAGAATGGCTGAATGGCAGCTGTTAGCAATGAGAGATGGCAATGTCATGTAAGTCACTTGTGAGAGAGAGGAAGCACAGTGAGTACACACCCCCTGAAGTCACATGCTGTGGCTGCTGACCTGATGGAGAGTTGCAGCTCTGGGTAGTATCTGCCAACTTGAGCCTTTCTGAACTGCAAAAATCAGTGATGAGAATATGCATTTAAGTAGTGACCTGGCTCAAATCCCCGTGTTCAGGCACTAAAGATGGGACAGGACTGACGGGTAATTTCTGGCCATGGAATTTGTTGTGAGTGACAAGAGGCCCAAACTGCAGGCAGCTCATTGCCTGTCACATCAGAGGTAGAATGAATGAGAGCGGAGGTTGTGCAAGTGGTCTCCTTGCACACAGGAGGGAAGATGCACTGGCTGCATCCCTTGTTCTTGTATGGAAATGTCCAACAGGAAAGCAAGTGTGGTGTGGCTTTTGTCACTAAAGTCCCAGTAATGTGGGGAAGTAGCTGCCCTCTGCCCAATTTCCTTTTTCTAAATCACAAGCCTTATGTTTCAGATAAATACTGGTTATTTCTTGATTGGTATAATAAAGCAATCCTCTTTATCTGCATTAAAATAATCACTTGTACACCCATAAATCACTATAATTAATATAACCCAGCTATAAAATCTGAAGGTGTGTTCTTTCTTGTCTTGGCAGCTGCTGTTACAGCTGAATTGGTTTACCTGGCTGTATCCACTTAATGAGAAGGGAGGAAGGAATAGACTTGCATATTTTATCTTTTCAGAATGAAATAGATCCTAAATTGTGAAACATTTTTTCTCTTGAAGGCAGTTGGAAAAGCAGTTAATTTTTCAACTCTTGCCCTGAATTCAAATTACCAAAAGAGAAGGAAGACACTGTCAAAGGACTTGCTGGTTTTTAGGAAGGAACAGCTTAAGGTGATACTGGTGTTGCGCAAAGAAAATGCATGGGTTTATTCCTCTCACTGCTGCATTGGTAAAGGATTTGTCTGTTACAATTTCTCAGATGCTGGAGGCAGTGTCTTTGAGTTGGAGCAAAGAATAAAGGCTCACAATAGTTGGGGGGGGTTGGGTTGGCATCTCAGGCTCAGCAGCTTCTACAGAGCTTTGTGGTTCCTCACATTCCACATTTTCCTATAAGGAACAAGGATGACAAATGTAGAAGTCTGGTATGATAATAATGCATCTTATTTTGTTAATGTAGTGTCTGGTTACATGCTTAAATAAATTTTAGCATAAATGTTATGAACTGTACCTAATACTGCTCAAAAATATAAGAATTTAATAGGTGGAATTTGATAAGGAGTATGCAAGGATATATTTAAAAATGAAGCATTTTGTCCTGCTGTGCTCTTAATTCAGGAGAAGGGACAAGAACATTTGCCCTGTTTCACCTCTTGACACTCAAGTCCACAAGATGGTGCAGTGACCAAGGTTAAAGCATTTATTGTAGAGAAAGATTTTGCAACCTTGGAAGATGCTTTTTGTGGGAAGGATTGCTTTATTGCTGGTTCCTTCTTGGTTGTCTGATATTTGCAATTTTAAATTACATACAGTAAAAAATGTCCTCCCTTAATTAGCTGTTAGTGAGGTGTTTAGTGCAGACCAGCAAAGGATGAGCACTATACAAAAGAGTAACATTAATGATCACAGCCCCAAAGCTTTTCTGGTCTAAGCAGACAGCAGTGACACAAGTGCATGAGTAAAAACTGATGAGGAGCCAAATGAGTTAAAATTTAGTTTTCCTTAGTAAAAATAAAAAAAATGTTACTTGAAGAACTACTTCCCCTTCATTATCTTCCACTCAGTTGCATGCAGACTCTGAACTTGCAAGCCTGACTCAGGCAATAGAGCCCTGCTGTGCCTCCTTGGTGGTGAGTGTTGAGCTTCAGCTCAGCTGAAGTTAATAAACACCTCACAGCCCAGCACCTGTGTGTAACTCTAAACCTGAATTAAATCAGAAGAAAATCTTTTATAAGATGGAGACTGAATTTGAAATCCCTGCTGTTTTAATCAACTTGAAATGTTAAAAGTTTCATCTCCATAATTAAGATCTTTCCTGTACGTGGTTTTTTTTTGTTAGACTCCTGTTGATTTTTGCAAGTCAATACTTAGATCTTTTTTGTACCAGATTTTCCAGTTGTAATGGTTTGTGTACAGCACAGCTGCAACTTGAACTCCAAGTAAGTGAAATGATCCATATTCTTAAAGCTACCTATGGCTTTCAGGTGGGCTGTCCTTGTTTTTTTATTATTTTTTTTGTCTAGATTTTTTTTTTCTTGCATTTTCACAGTTTCTATAGCAGGATAGTTTCTTCAGGCTTGGTTGGTTTTGATTTTTTGTACTCTGTGCTAACTCCATTTGATGATTTGTGCTGGCTGTGAGTTTCTGTTGGGTGCTCTTACTAACTGAAAGGTGGAATAGGGTTGAGGTTTGATAGCATGTTCAGAGACAAACTTCTAGCTAAGTCTAAGCTAATGACTTAGATAATAAATTGTCCTGAACAGCTTAAGCTTTATTGGTAAGTGCCTGGATCAAGATCCTAGTGGTATAGAGTACTTTCTGTAGTCATTCAGTTATCAGAGCCATTATCTGACAGTAAATGCAATTTGTGTGCTGAGGTGATCAGTGAATGTGTCCAGTTGCTTCATGTGGCCCACAGCAACAGCTGATGAAATGCCTGATACCAGGATTTACATCTCCTGTGCCTCCATGAGATAATCTTCAAATGTCCTTCTGGCATTCCCATGGACCCATATCATCTTCTCATTGCAGCTGAAGGAAGATCAGAGCCTTGCTAGGGGGAGTGAAGGGAAGGCCAATTTGTTTGGGTTTTGGATACAGCAATTTTACTTAACTGTGTCAAATCAGATATTTATTACTTTAAACCATAGCAGTAAGCAATAAAGTCTTTGTGCCGAGTGCTCCTTGGGATGTGAAATGCACAGCAAACCTGCTGTGAAGATGATGAGGATTGTATCAAAGCAAGGTGTGAACTAGGAGCTTTGAAATGTAGGGGGATTTCAGAAGGGAATGGCAAGATGCTGTACCTGAGGCACATGCACTTTGAATTTGATTGAAGATGTATCCAGTCATCTCTAAACCAGCCTGTACTGTTCTGTATGCTCCCTATACAGCCTGTATGTTTCTGTACTGGGGGAGGAAGATGCTCTGTGTTTGCAGGAGGCAATATGTAAAGGTTTTGTGTCAGTGCCAGGCTGTTTAGTAGTCAAAAACACGAGACCACATCAAGGAGAAGGTATTTCAAAGCTACTGCTTTTAAGCTTCAAAAAGGTCTTTGGGGATGACAGGAATGCTGTGTCACTTGGCTGCAGATCAGCAGCTCAGAGGCTAAAGCAGAGGAAGAAGAAGGGTTTCAGGTAGGATAGTTAGGACTGAGGGAACAGCAGTGACACCAAAATTGTTTGAAGAAACGATGTCATGTCTGGAGTTGCTCTCAAATAAAGGGACAGCCCTGATGGCTGCCCCTGCTCTGGGCAAACTTAGAATCCAGTTAGTCTGGCAATTTTACTCATCCCTTCCATGGCCCTTGAAAATCTTACCAGCTGTTAACAACCAAGATCTGCAGGTTGTTGCAATAAGGAGTAGCTCAAACTGCTGAATGATGTTAGAGCTTGAATAATCTCGTTAAAAGCCTCCAGGCTGCTGCAGATTGGTGGAGGGCTCAGCCTGAAGAAGGTCAGGACATTTGCTAACCCTTGTTGATTATATCAGCTGGTGCTTGTTGGGGGCCCAGGTGAAGCTGTTTACCTCCATTTTGTTTTAAAGATCCAACCACATTTAACATTCAGCCTCAAAAGGAGAGCTCAGGCACAAGGCAAGGGTTTCTTTTACTTTCTTCCCTTAACAGAATCAAATACTTTATAAAAATAATATTCCACTTACCTGATTTGTCCTGCTCTTTGCAGGGTGGCAAGTGGCATGCTCCACAGATGAAAAAGCAAACTTCTGGGCAGTGCTAGGTGATTTTGGAGGTAGCTGAGGAGTAAAAGCTGCATATCTGATCAATGAGAAAGCAAGAAGCTTTTGAAGTTGTAGACCAGCAGGCCAGAAGGTCAGACCTGCAAGACAAAGAGGAGGCAGTGCATACATCCAGTGGAAGAGGAATTTAAAGGTAGGAAAAGTTATGATTTCTCAGAAGCTGGTGTCTAATCACCCCTTTCAGATTTTCCTAGAAATTAAAGAGGTAGAAAGGAATAATCTGTGGTTATGGGAAAAATACTGATTCTGGTGTGCAGAGGGGTTTCACAAGGAGGCCATTAGTGTTGGTTACTTTGAAAGAAATTTTGGTGGGCTAGGAGGGAAGTCTATTTGGAGGAACACACAAATTAAAATAAGGACAATAAAATAGAGACCTACAGACAGTTATGGATTTAAGAATTGTCCAGCACAGGCAATGTTTTGCTGTAACTATGTGGCATTGCTTCAAAAATGCATTTGGAGCTTATTTCATATCAGGTACACCCAATTACTTGACTCTTGATTGGCAGTTATCATCAGAAAACACTGGTTTAATCCCTTTCATGTGAGCTGTGCTGAATTTGTGTGGGACTAACTGTTAAATGAGGCTTGTGTGGCACTAGAGGAGTGGGAGTGGAGTTTATCCATCAGATGGGTAATTTTGCTGACGTGCAAACCCGAGCTGCTAGGATCTGCCTGCAAGCTGTAGTTTGTATGAAAAGCACCACCTGAATTCAGGCTGCAGTTCTGTGTCTGTGTCCTGTGTGTTGTGTAGGTGTGGGGGTAATGGCTCTTGCCTTCTACCACTCTCTAATTAGTATTCTTGCTTAAAAAAGCAAGAATCCACTCAGATTAATAAGCCAGCTAGAACAAGGACAGTTTCGGCAGCAAGAGAAATGTGGAAAGTCTGAGTTTGAACATCTCTGAGATGGGAAGCTGTGTTGTCTCCCAACAACATTGGAGACTTGGTTCATTTGGTGCATTGCAACCACCTTTGTGTGCAGCCAGTTTCCTGAACAGGCCAGATGTGTTGCTGAAGTGAACTGAGGTTGCAACCAACCCTCTGGAAATGAATGCTAGTGAAATACAACTCGTATCTCCCCAGTGTTGCAGTGCTTTAAGCTATTCTGCTGCTTTGTGTGTTGTTTTTTTTTTTCCTGGCTGCACAATGGAGTGATTTTTACAGTAGTTTTTGCCAGTTGTTGGGAAAAACGTGTATCACCCAGTTGGCTTTAGGCATGCTTGCAAAGCCTCTTGGAAGAGAAAAGTAGGTGCTTTGTTCTTTTGCAAATCTCCCCCTTATAATTTGCCTGATTATCTTTTTCTTTGCATGTCTTGCAAAGAACCTGGACATAGTTGGCAAGCTTTCATGGCAAAGGGAGGCACATGAAGGGCACAAAGAAAGGCCACGTTTTGTGTTTTAGCCTGCACCTCTGTGCTCTTTCCAGTGTATGTGGTGGAGGGGAGCTCTGAGCTTGCAAGAAAGCAGAGCTTCCCCCAGAGCTGTTGGAAAAATACTTAGCCTTTAAATTCATAATTTAACAAGCAGGTGTGTATGGTGAAGGAGATGAAATAAAACAAAATAGTAATGGTGAAGTTTTCTTCCTGTTGGGGAAGCAATGTGTGAGGGCACACAGTCTGAAGCAGATGCCTTTTATTTTGTGTATTTGAAAATCTGTCCACTGAGATTTTCTGCCTCCATCTCTATGTGCAGGATTTAATGGGAGTTTGGTAACAGCCAGGTCAGCAGCAGCAGAGCATGGTACAAGTGGTGCTTGGGTATTACTTTGTTACTGCTTATATTAGTACTTATATTAGTATTATTTAAGACAAGCTGGAGTGGCAGGTCTTACCTGGAGGAGGCAGCAAGACAAGAGGTAGGTGCAAAAAAAGAAAAGGGAGGCTCATTCCCATTGTGATACAGTTGGATTTTCCGTATTTGCTCCAGCAAACGTCCCTTCCTTTGTCTTGTAGTTTTCCCATATAATTTTTTGTAGTTTACCATATATATGGAACTGCCTGTTCCAGTAGTTGACACCTGTAGGACAGGGGCCCCTGTAAAAAGGGGCTTTGAGGTCTAACCCTATAGCTGTGGTGTTCGTGTGTCTGTTGCTGTGGCTTGTGGTCCTGCTGCTGGCAGAGGCCTTCAGCTGCTGCTTGTGATTCCTAATCCCAGAGCAGCTCCACAAAGTCCTCTATAAACCAAGGGAGCTCTGGTTTCCCATGGAGAAGGACACAGCTAGTAGGTAACACAGTGACACATGGGGAGAGCCAGAAATAGAGCAGCTTCACCTAGGAAAAAAAACAACCCAGCAATAAATGCATGGGCCAAATCTTTGAGTTATATATTGATTTTTCTCCTCTTCTTGGCAGTGGCCTTATGCTTCTGTTTAATAAATATCAAATGCTCTTTCTGCTTCTGCTGACAACTCAGACTTACAGTGAGCAACATGGTTACTGAAGAGCTGTGCTGGCAACTGACTGTCCAGCCCAACCCTGCAGATGCAGTTAAACAAACCCTTCTTGGAGGATTCTATATAGACTCCTTGGGTTTATTTTCTGCTCTGATTGAGTTAATAAAAGGGCAAAGAAGAATGGAAGGTGGCACAGAATCCATGGAATCGATAAGCTATTAGGCAGAAAACCTGGGGAATAGATTTAGAAAACTGCACAGATAATTAAAGGTGCTAGTGAACTGGTTGTATCTTTTCTGACTATTAAATCAGGTCTGCAGTTCTATATAAAACCATAAACTACACTGAAGGTAAAACCAGCTGTTGTCTTTGCATGCTTACAGAAGAGAAGATAGAATATGCAAGCCCAAAACTGCCAAAAGGGGCAATAAATAAAGCATCTCCAGTTCCCCATCGATTGGCAATAATTGAGCTATCACTTTTGCAGTTTTCATGTAAAAAGCTGGCACTGTGTTCCTAAACACCTGGCCTGTGGTGCCAGCTTGGGATGCAGGGTTCTTCCCTTCCTTTCCAGTTAGCAAAGCTCTTGCAGTTTCTTTGTGAACAAACTCTGTACAGATATTTGTTAATGGTAATGCACGAGCAGAGTAAATGGAATGTTTTCCCTACCAAGTTAGTGATTATGGCTGCTCAAAGAAATAAGCTACAATCCACATTTTATTCCCAGCAAGCACTCAGCTCAATACAAATCTCGTATGTTGCATGTGTAACTCTTTTCTACCATTCTTTTATGACATTGCTTGGAGCCATTGCTTATTGCAGCAACTGAAAAAGGAGGTCAGTAATTTTGGTTATAAGTTTGAGTGTCCGGTGAGGTAGCAGAAGGGCAGTAGTTGCTACTGCCTGGCCGCCTGCCTGTCTTTGTACTAGAGCTACCTGTGCCTGATCTGTTATAAATTAACCAGTCATTCAGCATGCAGCAGCTTTCCACTGGGCAGGCAATTAATGGTGCAATCAATGAAATCTACTCAATTTAGGCTGTGACCTCTGAAGGCTCATCTGCAACTTCACGCTCAGAGGCTGAGCTGCTAAACAAGTGGTGCAAGCTTTCCCTCGATGCTGTTACTGGTGCAGACCACATGGATTGCACAGCAAAGCCCTCGAGGTGTTTCCAAAGGCCGGGATCAATCCTGACAGTTTAGGAAAACTGGACTTCAAATCCACCTCATGTAAAGAAGTCTCCCAGGAGGCAGTTCTGGTGGTCATTTCCTTTGTGTGTGTGGTGGAAGGATGCAGCACTGCCCCTGGTCAAGGGCAAGGGCTGTCATTTGTACAGCATCTGCTGGAAGAGTGACTTGATCCTGGCCAAGTCCTTTAGCATTGCCATAAGCATCAAAACAATAGGATATTATTTATTTATTGTGTTTGCAATAAAAGGGAAATTGCACAATTGGGTAGATCACTAGATTGAAATGTAGGAGATAATTCAGGGACTGGAAGGGGAGGAGGGCATGCAGACCTCCACCATGCAAAGCATTGAAACCTTTCTCGGTTCCTGCAGATGCACTCTTCACACTCCCCAAGCATTGCATTTTCCAATAAATATTTGTAACAACACCATAAATCAGCCAACCTGCTGCTTTCTGGATTTTCAACTAGGTCAGCTTTTTCTTGTTTGAAAAACATATTTTTCACATGGAAAGCCCACCTTCTTTTGCTGTAGTTGTGATTATTTTTCATTCACCTGCTCCCTGTAAACAGCCATTTTCTGTGAACCTGTTTCTTTTCAACCTAGAGGCTGCAAAATACAGCTGTAAAAAAACCAAAACCAAACAGCCTGTGCCCACCACCCCCTCCAGTTTAATTACTATTTCAGTTCTTCCCTGCAGTGCTGTGCATTCTCAGGTAGCACATGGGAAATCCTCCACACGCTGCAGCCCTACAAATATATATTAAGGCTTGGAGGGGAATGAAAATTAATGCAGTTTGAGTTGGGTTTTATTAAAGCAGAGAGGAGGCTGCATCAGGAAAACCCCAAATCTTTAGCAGGTACAGACAAAGCTCTTTGCCTGCCCTGCCCAGACACCCTCCTGTGGATCCAGTGTTCAGTATTTTCCTTTGAATAAAGAATGGGAGAGATGAATGAAAAAAAAAAGTTTGTGCTAAAGATGGGTGCCACGGGTGAGAGCAAAATGGGTGAGACTTGACAGCAAAGGATGGTGTTGGCCTGTATGCATCGGGGGGAGGGTCCTTACCCCCAGGGCTTGGGCTTGATGGGGAATGGATTGGATCCACCTACTTGGATTTGAAGGAGCTTTTTTGGTACCACAGCATGGATTGTAGTGGGATGAGGTAAGTAGGCAGCTTTGCAGCCAGGCCTGGATTAGAATTTACCCTTGTCTCTTCTGCCCATCTCCCATCTGGGAACTTTATTGCCTGCAGATATTTACATGTCTGACAGAGTTGGTGGGGTTTGTAGCTCAGCATGGCATTGCCCAGGCTATTGCCAGGGCTCAAAGGGGAGCACGTGGCTGCAGTCAGTGTAGATGGTGTTTGCTTTTGCTTTACCTTCCATAACAAGCTGTCCTTGGCCATGCACATGTAAATGCAGGACCCAAACCTGTTGTACTTATTATTTTTTTTTTGGCTTACTTTATGTGATAAGTAGCAGTCATGATTTGCTCCCTGGGGATGTGCAAACCTGAGTCTTGAAAGAGTGCAGTCACTGGTGGTGTGATGGTGCAAGGCAGGGGAGTTGTCCCCATGGAGCCTCTAATGTCACTTCATCATTTTAGAAGGCTTCTGTTCCCCCAAGGCATGGGAAGGAGAGGCTGAATCTCCAAAGCCCAGCAGGTCCCTTAGCACTGTTATCATCTCTTTTGCTTAGTGCTGTATTTGAGAATATTTCTTGAAGATAGAGCCCACTTAAATAAAGCAGTGAATCTTCCATCGCTGGAAGCTGTTGGACTGTGACTGACAGATTTGGTTTCCCGTTTGTCCTTCAGAATTTAATGCTGAGGACGTTTAACAGAGCTGGAAAGATCATCTCCTTGGTGTGCATAATCTGCTGGTGGAATACATCCCGCAGGCAGTTAAAAACTCAACTGCCCCTGGAGTGAAGGAAGAGTGGGATCACTGCAGGATGACTGGAGAGATTAGGAGGAGATTAAATCTGTTGCTTACCTGGGAACATCATACTGGAGAGGTTGGGTTCAGTATTTTTTCCTTCCTCATAAGCATTAATACATGAATACTGCTAATTAAGGTCAGTTGGTTTCCCTGGCAATAGCAGCTGCTGGCAGTGGCTCCCAGTTAGTGGAACGGGAGCTTTTGTGTTCCTGGGAACACGAGTGGTCCCTGCACCAGCTCAGGAGCTTCTGAAACCAGGGATGCTGAACCATGGGAAAGTGGGAGTCAGTCACAGTGTGATAACCCAGGACGGTTTTGTTGCCTGGAGCAGCCCAGGCTCAGCTCCTCAGCCCTTGGTGTCCCCTCAGTTTCTTGTGTCACTTTTTTGCCTCTCCTCTGTGGCAGTTCAGGTGAATGTTTGGGCAGTTTTGAGTAGGTGTTTGCAGCCTTCTGCTCCTCTCCAAAGGACAGGTGAGCAGCAGGAGATGCTTTTGGCAAAAGTGGTTTTGAGCTTCTTAATGTCCTCAGCAGGGCTTTCTGCAGCTTCTGGGCTTTCTAGCACAGTCCCTGGTAGGGGGTCACCATCACCAGCACTTTCCTGCTCTCAACTCCCCCAGGAACTTAACCCTCATTTTACATGCATAATTACCTTCAGAAACCAAGCAAAGCTTATGTAAACTCTTCTGAGATAACCCAGCTGGAATGAGCCTTCCAGAGCGTGTGGCATCAGCCCTTCCATGCCTCTCTCATTCCTTGCCTACTGTTTTGATTTGCCTCGGTGTGGACTCTTCAATCTGTGCAGAATGATTTCCAATTACAGTTTTGTTGCCAAAGGCATAAATCATCTCCCACAGACAGAGCTGTGTGGTGCTGGTGGAGATAAGTAACCAAACTGGGCTTGGATATGTAAAAACTTCTCTATGATGGATATTTCCTCCTCCCTTTGACAACAAATTACCTCAGTCAACTTTATAGTCTAACAGCAGTGACTTTCAGCACTTGGATCCCCCTTCTAGGGCCATTTAAGGCTTCTGACCACAACAAATAGCCCAGTGTAGCATGGGGAGTACTGATTATGTATGGGCTGAGCACAATGGGCTGGGAAGGGAAGGAAGCTCCTGCTGCTTGCTTAAATAAACCCACCCACCCTTTACTGAGCCCACAGGATCAGCATCGTCCTGAAGTGCAGTAAGAGGGTAATTGATCTGATCCACACTGCCAGGAGAGGCTGATTAGCTTAAAGGCCTCTTGTTACAAATGTCTCTGCTAGAGCTGTGGGGTTTTTTATTTTCCTGTAGAAGTCAGTACTTTGGTGCAAGCTTCAGCACTGAAGGCCCTTTCTGCTTTTCCTTAGAAGATTCACAATGTAATGTCACTGAGGCACTGACACAGACTGTACCTGTAGAGCAGAGCTGGATCAAGTGGTGCAACACCTGCACAGGGGGAAAGGGCTGAGGGATGTGGGGGCTTTCTCCAGAAGCTCATCCTGTGCAGTGCAGCCCAAGATGATCATGCCAGGGTCCCAACCACAGCAGAGTGGGACAGCTGGGACAAGGTGCTCCTGGGTCACAGCAAATCTGTGGCAGCACTGAACACAGATCTTTGCATTTAGCTCTGCAGTCAAAAGTTGGGCTGCTGCTAGAAAGAGCCTGATAGATGCGGAATATCTCCTGACTGATTAATGTGTTTCACAGCAGGTAGAAGCTCAGCTGGTGGGGAAATGTGGCAGGAGTAATCTCCTGAGTGGTTTGTGTCAGTGAGGGACTTGAGCATGCAACACATCAATAAATGATGGAGCACTCTAAATGCAAAGTACCTCTGGTTTATGAATCTGTACAGCCAAAATGAGGGGTCCAGATGGATGCTGAGGTAGAGGAGGGCTGGCTCCTGGGCAAATACTTAGCAGAAAATAAAAATGTTATAGCAAAAAAAACCCCAAAGAGGCAGAGGGACATAAGCTGTGCATAGTAAGGAGGGGAGCCTGGTGTTGAGTCTTGGGGTAGTGAGCAAACCAGTGCCTGAACTCTTAAAAAAGACATTTTTTTGAAGGAAAAATCTTGTTTTTGATGAAACTCCTGTGTTAACAAATCTCTGTGAGGGCTGTACTCCTGGCACACCAGGGCAATGGTGTGAAGTGGTGGTGGTATCACAACTTGCTTAATTTATACCTCTGCTAAAGGTACCTGATTAAAGTTGTAGTAATGGTGGAAATGAGGGGAAAGAAATGGGGGAGGGCTCCTGGGAAATAGGACAAACCTGTTTCCCCCAGCCCTGCGTGAGCCTCTGTGGTGTGTTGGGTGCTGGAGGACATCATCTAGAGGGTCCTTGCTGCAAATAAAACCCCATTTCCTTCAGCACACTGAAACTGTAACCCTGGAGATGAATACCCCATGGAGCAGGCTGCTTTTTTCAATGTTCTTTTTCCCACGTCAGCTTCACACACTGGTGATGTTTATGATGCTTCTGTGTCCATCTTATGCCCACCCTGCAGAGCCCAGCCCATAAACCAGGCTATTGAATTGATCCAAAGAGACCTTTTTTTTTTTTTTTTTTCTTTTTCTGAGCACCCTAGAGAACCCAGAGCTGCATTTCTGGGCATTTCAGCCTGGAAAAATTAAACACTGGGTCTTTATTAAACATTGTCATTTATTTTGATTATGGATAGCTCCTTTATTTCAAACAGAACAGTTTCCTGCAAAGTGTTTTTCATGCCTGTTAGAAAGAGTTAGCATTAAAAAAAAACAAAGGAAAAAGCCTTTGGGTACATGCAAATCATACTGAACTTTGCCAAATGCATTAAAACGAGTAGCAGAGTCTCTTCTAAGTTACCTACTTGCATATGGAGGAGAAACAACCACTGACAGCATCAAACCCCTCTGGGAAAACCTTCCCAGTGCTGAAATGTTAAATGAACAGAGCCAAAACGACAACCAAGATGTCTGACTGTGTTTGCACCCAAAAAAAGCAAAGCCAGAGAGTCACTGCCAGGAAAACGATGCTGTAAAACTGGTTAGGGGAAGCCCTTTGAACAGACAGGAGAGAGCTCCCTCTTAGCACAGGGAGTCATGTTTGGTCCTTTAAATGTAAAGGAGAGAAAGTTTTTCACACTTTTCTGCCTCACCTCAGGTTCAGGATCAAATGAAATTCTGGTTCAAAAGCCAAAGTGCATGTTCCAGTGCTGCTGCTCTGAGGCTACCGATTTCCATCAAAAATAAAATCAAAACCATGTCTCAGAAAAAAAAGCTGCAAAACAACACTATAGAAACAAAGCACTTGTGGTCCAGGAGGACGATGGACACAACCAAGTGACCCAACACCCTTTCTGAGGCTTTAAATCTCCAGCTGGCTTTGTCTGCCAGCCCTCAGTGGCAGTGATCCAGGGATGAACCCCAGGATTTTTTTTTTCCTTTTATAAAGTATTCAGTGTTGTGGTCTCTTTTGTCAGCAACAGCAAGGAACCTGGAGTTGCTCCAGATTTTGCAGATCACTCCCCAGATTGGACCAAATACTCCCAATATTACCCGTGCAAGCTCCAGGTACCACATTAAAAGCTCTGGAGTTATTGGAGCAACACAGCTGGTAGGAAACTGCATTCTACATGTGAATAAATAACCAGGCAGGCAGAAGTGCCAGTCTGATTTTGGGAAGGCTGGAGTGAGAGTGGCATCCAGCAGACTGGGATTTAGCTCCACACCAGGAAAGCAAAGCTCTCCCTTCAGGCTGGCTCATGCTGTTGGGAGAAACACCTCTGGTTAGTGTGTGATCAGACTTCTGTTGTGTATCAGCAGATCTGCTACTCATCAGCAGCTCCTGAAGTCTGGATTGGAAAGGATTTAAGGTTTATCTTGGCAGCATTCCTCTTTGGAGTGACTGCTGTCTGTCCATCACGTGTGGGAGAGCAGCTGGGGTCTGGGTGGATCCAGTGAGCCCTTCCCTGCAACATCTGGGCACCTTCTCCTGTTTTGTGCTCTTCTAAGGGTCTTGTGTTACACCACTTTGGGAGGCTACAAACCACAGCACATCACTAATCTTCAGAAATACCTGGCCAGCTTTTATAAAGTACAAGTACTCAACGTGATCACCTTTATGTGTTCTTTGAAAAGAAAGAAGCTGACACTTATTGTACAGGAGGCAGGCAGCAGTCTGGGCTCCCACAGCATCCCAGCTTGTGACTTGACCCTCTGCCAGGACCTCCAGTGCTGAGGTCTTGGCTTTAAGTCCTCTTAGCTCAACAGATCTACCCGAGAGCTATGGAGCTGGACATCATGTCTGTGGTGTTGCAGCACCTTGCTGCAAGGTGGGGAGCTCCCCAGCCTCAACTGTTCTGTCTGTCTGCTGCATGTCTATGTTGTCAGTCTTGCCTGCTCCAGCTTGCAGGTCCTCTTGGCTCTCAGCCAGGCCATCTTGGCTCTCCAGATCACTTACCTGACCCTCACCAAACTCCAGAATGGTTGGCAAGTTGCCTTGCTTTGGACATCGTCTCTTTAGACTGACCAAGAAGGGTTGTGGCAAGGAGAAGATGTCCACATTGTTGCCGAGGTCAATCCAGGTGACACTAGGGAACTTCTTGGGGTCCTTCAGGGTTTCGGTGAGGTCCCGTAGGATGGCTTTGGTGAGCCGGTTGCCGTTGAGGGAGAGGGTGGTGAGGTGGGGCAGCACGCAGAGGGCTGGCAGCAGCTGCAGCAGCATCTCATCTGTCAGCTCTGTGAAGCACAGCTCCACCGTGTCGATGTGCTCCGAGCTGTGCTGCAGGTAGGACGTGACGCGGTCCAAGTCCTTCAGCGTCAGCGGGATGCCCGACAGGTCCACGGTGTTGTCCTGAGGCTTCCCCATCAGCACAGCTTTCAAGCTGCAGGAGAAAAGGGAGAGGAATGTTAATGTGGAGGGACACCTCTGTTTGGGATTGCTTTGGGATCCCTGGTGGCTCTTGGAGGGGGTAAGAACATGATTTGTTTGGGTAGGGTGGTCAACTGGGTCCTATGAGCTCTTCTGTAGAGGTCAGGAGTTTATCTGTGTGGTTGTGGGACAGAGAGACATGTCCAGGCTGTTTATTGACAGAAGATGGAAGAAACAGGGAGAAGAAGCACCATAATTCAGAGTGCAGAGGTCTTTTCCACAGCCACTGCAAAAACCTGGAATAAAGGAGCTCTCCTGCTGCTTCTAAAGGTATAAAAAAAGGTGAAGGAACCTTTGATTTGATAGACAGGAACTGCTGGTGCTGGTGTAACACTTCTCCCACTGCTGATGACGAAGGTCTTTGAACAGGTCACATACTTGTCCCCTCAGCTGTTCAGGGGGAAAGCTGAGGACCTGCACCAGAGCAACTTTGGGCCAAGACAGCAAATGCAGGATAGATACCTCCAGGGTTAGGTGAGTTGCTCAAATTTCTGGTGTGTTAGACTTGTGTCTAACAAGTCTCTTCAGACCAGGTGTTGAGGAGATGAGCACTAAGGAGAAATCCTTAGATAAATTAATTGTCATGATGGCCCTACAGAGACTCATTAACATGAACTAGACTGGAGTTTCACAGGTCAATTTATCTTCTCGGGTGAATCAAAGAACACATTATTATCAAGACCTGTTGGCAGACCAGTGCTGCTGAGGACTCCTTGCTAATGAACCATTCTGATTGAATTAGGAGGTGGAAAGAGCTCCATGCATGCTAATTGCTCCTGTCAGCTTGGAGACCTCACATCTCTGCTGTGCTGGCACAGACAGCAGCCTCACACCCAAGAGCCAGCTGCTGAAATGCTTTTCTTTCATTACAGCCTGAGCTGGGGAGCTGCTCTCCCAGCACCTGTTGGGCTTTCAAACTGAAAATCCAGTGTCTCAGCCACCAAGCACTGCTCACCACCTCCACTGCACAAATGCTCTGGTGCCAACCCACCTTGTCTGGAATTTGCCTTGCAGGGTGAGATGGTTCACAGCTATTCCTACAACGTGCACCCCGAGCTGCTTGTGATCTGGGGGTGTGAAGGCAGCTGGAAAGCATTGGGCTTTTCCCCAGGGAACACAGGCTGAGAGTGGGGAACCGTGCTGAAGTTTAATCCTTAAAAAATGCACAGAGAAACAACCTTGCATGGTGTTAAAGGTGACTCAGAACAGAGGAAGGTAACAAGGGTAACAAGGGTTATTTGTAAGCACCAAAGCATCACCTGAGGAACTTTTTCTGAGTAATAACAGGAAGGCTGAAAAATGCTATGATGTCAGTAAAGACTTTGCTCCTTAACTCGAAGTGGAAAGGACCAGGGGGAGCAGAAAGCTTGGATCAGCAGCAGAAGGTGAGGTGACATGAGGTGTCCCCCCATGGAGCATGACTCTTGCACTGAACATCTGCATGATTAAGTGCTGATGTTAAACTAAAGCTCTGTAGTCATCTGGAGAGCAGTAATTGGGTAGGGGGGGTTGTACAAGGTACCATGAAGGTGCAGGTGATGATCTGCCATGGACCTCCACTCTGCCAAGGGTATGGAGCTGTTTGCACCAATTTGGAAAGCAGCTGGGGTTATGCTGTTGGCTGGATAGTGTAATGCTGTGCAGGACTTGGGGCCAAGATGCTTCTTCTCTGGGCATGTTTTTCCAAGCTGCCTATGAGAGCAGACTGCCCAGAGACTCATATTTCAAATAAGAGGAAAAAAAGAGCATTTCTTCAAAGGTTTATGCCCACAGGTTGTGTGCCAGTTAACTAGAGAGTCTCCAAATCCAGAGCTCCTCTTCTGCCCTCTCTAAGAACACAAAAGGCAGGTACTGGATGCCCATGTCCCAGGCAGGCTACAGAGACCCAGCCAAGCCAGAGTGAGAGCAGACAAACTCCTAAGTGCACTTTTTAGACCAGAAACATCTCACAAAACCTTACCAGGATGTGATAGGGAGGGGTAAAAGATCTCTTTTACAGTTCCCTTGGTGATGCTGGATTATGCTCCATGGTCTGTTTAACAGCACTTTGTTCTTACTCCTCCTTTGAAGCTCTTATTACAAGGAAGAAATGGATGCAGATGAGCACTGGGATTAAAGTCAACTTCCATCTAGATGCTTGGCTAAACACTGGGAAAACAAGCTGCACCTGAGCCATGGCTTTCTGACATTGCACTGTGGCAGAAAGGGGGTGATTTCACAGGTACCAAAATCAGAGTTGGATGCAGCAGCTGTGCAGAAGGCCTTGGCCACTGCCTGGCTCTCAGATCACAGTTGGGCACAGGCAATCCAGTGGGAAGTACCAGCACATGTGGGCTGAAGAAACCAAACCAGCCTGATGGATGAGCTGCCCTGTGCTGCGTGGTTTTACTGTGTGCTAAGCAGGCACTATGCATTACCCATAAGCTGAAGCCTCAGACTGGAATCACACAGGGCAGGCTCCAAACCTGTGATTTAGGCCTATTCATAGCCACACAAATCTGATTGGAAACATTAAAAAAAAAAAAAAAAAAACAAAACCCAGAAAACAAAACCAAAAAAACTCACCACAAATCTTGGCTCATTAAGTGTGTGCCTGGGACTTACACACATCAGCCAACAGTCAGGTTGGGACAGGAGCACAGGCTAATGAATGAGAGCTGCTGCTGCTCACATTTGTTATCTGCACGGTTCAGTTGCTGATTTGCTCTGGGAAATATTATTCATGCAGGCTTCTTAGCAAAAGGCTGGCTAGACACTTTCTGTCATTTAAATTTTCTTTTTAATTTTGGTGCCTTGGGGCAATGTTGCAATTAGCACTTTCCCATCTGGACTTCTCTCAGCAGCAAGACATAGTGAAGCTGGGATGGGTCTGCTACACCCCTCTAAGTCACCTTAAAACTAAACCTTTTACCAAACTTGCACTCTAAAGTAGAGAGGGACATGATGCATAATGCTACTGGTTGTGGGATTTCTGCCCTGCTCAGAACTGGGCCATGCAAAATGCTGGAGGAAGGGCCAGAGCTTGGTACTCCCTCGTCCCCATCTCTGGCCATCAGGACTAAGCCTGGCTCTGCAAGGAGGGCAGAGGCACAGAGAGCTGCTCTTCCACAGGGATGTGTTTCAAATCAAAACTTCCAGGGTGAATCTAAGCTTTAATCAGGCAGAGAGCTGGGTCCTCACTTAACAGCATTGGTCAGTCTTAAAGCTTATTTAACACGAGAGAGCAGCTCAGCGTTTATAGGTGTTGACATCTCTGGAGGCTCTGGTAGGAATAACAGGACCTAAGAGGGGAGAATCAGTCCTTAAGCACTCCTCAGAAGCAGGAGAGCCAGAGGGCTTTTAAACAAAGTCACAAATCTATTAATGTTTTTCCTTGTTTAATGTAACAGGTTTGTTCATTTTTTTATGGCAAGACAGGTCTTACAGTGCAAAACCTATTATTAAATGAGCCAGTGCTGAGCTCCAGCCAGTGTGTCAATAATATCCCAGAGCTTAACACATCTGGAGCCTCACTAAACTCCCCTGTACCTTGGGGAACAATTCACTGCTGTGGTGCTGCTGCTGTTAGTGATGGTTCCTGGTTTGCTGGGTGAGCTGAAACCTCATACACACCCAGACACAGACACACCCAGACACACACCTCCACACTCCTTTAGCAAGATCTATACTTATCCTTTTCCAAGGTCTCCAACCTGTGTGTGGGTAGGAAGACAGCTGTTCAAGTGACGTGGTTCTCTATACTGGTAATTGTTTGGCAATGCTGGGAAAGAAACTAATAAAATAATACACTTGTATTTTTAAAAAATTATTCTTTATATGTTGGCAGCTACTCCTCTCCCATATGTAGTGCTGCTTTATTTTTTTGGAAGCAGCCCTGGCCAGTGAGGTGTAGTGAGGCTGGGGCCAGGGTGATGCCTTGGTAACAAGTTCTTCCCACCTAAACTAAAACAATCACTTTATTACTTTTGTTTTGCTGCATGGGAGCCCAAAGCTGGGATCTTGCTGTCAAATAAAGTGCACAGCAGCCTTGTGGATGCTATAACCATTTAAAAAGCATGGCTTTTAAAAGTATTCAGAGGTGACCTGTGTTTTACCCACCCCCTGCACAGAGTGATGCCACCCATCTGCCTTCATGTAGCTTCTTGCCACTCTCTGCTAGTGGAGCTTTCATTTATCAAAACCAAGGAGGTAACAAAGGGGGCATGGGGATAACTCCAAGGCAGTTCTTTTTTTTTTTTGTGGTGTTGGTTTGAGCTGCTTTCAATATTTCTTCACATTTGTTTTTTTATCCCTTGGAGCACGTACACAATTTCTGCCAGCAAGTAAAAGAGAATTTCTCACTTGGGCTCTACCCTTCTTCCCTTGCAAGGATTTAGCTGATACCTGCTGAAACAGATTGATTAATTTGTACAAACAGCCTTTTCACCTTGCAGGTCTGCAGTTTGTAGAGGAAATTCTGCAGAGGATGTCTCCCAGCTCCTGGGTGGGAGCAGCCCTGGGCTGGGGGATCAGGGGTTGGTTTGCAGCAGCCTACGCTCAGTCTGTCCCCTGGGAAACAAACAAAGCCCAAACATGATTTAATAAAATTAGTTCTGTGGCTATTCTGAACCATCTCATGGAAATGAGGAGGATATTATGTTAACAAACAGCTGTAAAAACTTGTGTCCCTGCCATAAAGTTTGCCACAGAATGGCCCCAAATCTCTGTAGGAAGATCTGAGCATTAAACAAATCCCTACGAGCTTTGGTGGAGGATCAGTTACACCCACTTGGTTTCATCCTCACAATTTATGAGGATATTCCAGAGGGGACAACACAGATTTTGTTCCCAGCTGGAAAAAATATATGGGGTTTTGACCAATGTAATGATAGGTTTGGGTATACAGCCCTGCACTAAGCCCTGATAAGGCTTTGGCAGGCAGCTGATTTATATGTGCTCATGGTGAACTGAAAGCTGTTCTGCATGCAGGCTTGAGTCAGATCAGAAATGTTCCCATAAATGAGAATATTGAAGTTTAGGTTAAAGGCAATGAAAAGAAAGCGATTTCCTCTTGGTTTAAATTAATGATGTCTAAAGCACTGCACAAAGTGGGACGTAAGACAGTGATGTGTCCTGTAATAAACTGTAATTGGGCTATTTGAGCCACTTCCTTGGAGGGCAAACAAATAGCTCAAGAAAAAAAATGAAGAGGCAGACTCACAGAGTGAAGCATTACAGTAAGAAATGTATAGGATATCACTGGTGAGAAAACTGCTGAGGAAAATGTCAGCAGAAAATTGTTGAACATAATGAGTCATGAGGAAAAAAAATGGTCTTGGGACAAAAGACTTGTCCTGAAATACTGGTGGTATCAAAGAGAGGTATAAAAGGGCTTTTTCAAAGTCTCTACTCCTGCTTCAAATGATATCAAACACTGGACGAGCTATTTTGGAAACGCAGGGGAGGGATACAAACAAACACAGCAAAGGCAAGAACTCTGTTCTAATAGTGCTGACAGAATGGTTAAGCTCCCCCACCCTCAGAGAAGGAACAGGAACAAGATAATATAATTATTTAGCTTTAATGAAGTATGTCACCGAGGTGTATATAATAATAATATGGAATATATTCTATATATAGTGTCTGTAACAGTAAGGATGACTAAAACAGAAGATGAGAACAGATTGCTCTTCCTTCATCTCTCTTAATGCATGAGCCAAGGGACACCCCCAGATGCTGAAAGACTCGGCTCCCAGAGGATAAAAGGGAAGGAGTGTGTACACAGTGCTCAAATTAACCTCCAGCCATGGGATATCTCTGGGATCAAGGGCTTTGTGGGAGGTCCAGAGCAGACATGGGCCTGCTGTGGCCAAGAACACCAAAAGCCATGTTAAGATTCAAATAAATAAAATAAAAAATACAAAGACTGGGTTTATGTCTTGGAAGGTAAGTGTAGAAATGCTGTAATTCACCCACATGGGGCCTTTTCTCCTCCTCACCAGGAGCCCAGACAAGGGCAGGTGGTTTGATCCCATGTGAGCAGCCTCGTGCTGCACAAGATCCAGTGGCCCTGGAACCCTGAGAAGCATTGGGCTGATCCAGAGGCTGGGAAGAGGGGGTTACAAAAATACACATGCAACTGCCTGCATGTGTGTGTTGTGCAGCTGCTGAGAGGCACTAAAGTCCCAGAGCAAAAATGCTTCTACTCAGGCCAGCAGCAAGGAAGGGACTGTTTCCTGATGTAAGTGTTTTTTAAAAAATAATCCTTTTAACAGGTTTGTGATGCTTCCTAGTTGAATACTTTCCTCTTTTTCCTTTCTTTTGTTTAAAAATGCTCCACACTCATCAGAACATGAAAAATTAACCCAAAAAATAATGTAGATGCAGCCCAGGACTGGAGTTTCCAAGTTTTCCAAAATGTGAAGGCAAGGGATCACCACAGTTCAGGTTCACCTTTTACTCAGCACCTCAGCATGTCTGTGTTCTCCTGTGATTATTCATTACCTGGTTCATCTCGTTTACTGCCCCAGAAAGGCTTAGAAGTTTCTTAACAGCATAGTTTAAAGTCTCTTGTTTTTTACTGCCTTTAGAAATTAATAGCTTGGAAAGATTTCACTCCTCTTCTTCAGGAGATTCATGGTAAAGAGAATTTTTAAATATATAAATATTAAAATATGTAACTCTAAAGCTCTTTTAGAGCTTACCTATAAACACCTAAGAAATTCCTAAGTCTTTACTGTTAAAAGGGAAGCACCAGTGGGGATTGGTTATTTTTGGTCTCTTCTTGTTCCAAGAGCATTCCCAGTTTTGCTAAGGTTTGCAGATTTCACATCATAAAGTCTAGACATCCTCTTGTTAAGTCCCTTCCCTGCTCTCACACCCCAGACTGCTCCCCTAGCCAGTCCCACCTGATGTGGGGGGGGGGAGAAGGGCAGACTGCACCTCCTGGAGCTCATCATCCAGGGGCCCTGATGTGTGACATCAAAATTAACTTTATTCAAGCCATTCATAAACCAGCTGTGGCACTGGGAATGCTTTATGGGAATCACATCACCTCACGACCCGAAACAAAATCTCCCATTGCCACTACAAGACCAAACATGGGGCTGTTTCTCTGACCCAGCACAGCATTTGTTTTAAGCATCTTGTTACAGCTTACCTGAGGGGAACACTCAATTTTTCTCTAATGTTTTCTCTTGCAGCAGGATCCCTGGCATTGCTTGCAACAATATCTCCTCTGCGTGCTTGAGCGCACAGGCTTGCTCCAGGAATAGCTCTTTGTTTGGACCTCTTTGCTTTCCAAATCCCACTGAATTTTCTTTGGCTCCACACCAAACTACACAGGCCTGGGTCCTCTCCTATTCCAGGCACAAAGCTTCATAAGGACATGGGGGATTTACTGGGAAGAGGAATCTCTGAACACCCAACCAGCATCCCTTGCACCAGGAGAACACACATAGGTCCATGGCTTCAGCCACAGTGTGGTAGTGGAAGGACCTTTGTCATAGAAAGATGATGATCAATAAATCTTTTCCATCATGGAGAGATCAAGTTGGGCATCTTTGATTGACATTTTTTACTAAATTATTCCACACCTGTGTAATGCCTCCACAGACTAAAAGCTCATGATACAAATGACAAGTAAAAGTAGTTTTTATCCTTGAACTTGTGCTTACCCTTTCCCTTCAGCCTCAAGTCCTTCATCTGGTCTGGTTTGATGAAGAGGCATCCACTAGAGAGCAGTGTCCCCAAGCCCTTGGAGCCTAAAAGCCACCACACCATCCCAGCTCCAGATCAGGAGGTGGACAGACCAAAAGCTGCACCTTGCAGATCGGTTCCCACCTTGCAGGGGACAGGATGCTGTCCCACCCCTGGTGTGGTGAAGGGATGAGATGTCACCTTGTCATCAGATGTCCTACTCACAGCACAGCCCTTGGCTCTTCTGGTTGTCACACGGGTTGAGTTATCTGAGAGTTGACAGTGGCTTTGGACTGCTGTGCTCCAACTTCGAAGACTCCAATATGGCCCTAAATGCATTCTAATATTCAAAATATTGTGTGTGTGGAGGAAGGAATCTGGTATTTTGGGTGCAGCATCTCTGGGTAGAAACGTTACACGAAGAAGAAAACAGAAGAAATAGAGAAGAGTCTGTGTGGGGCTGGGTGGATCAATTTAATATTTCCCAAAATGCCTCTAATCCCACTGTAAATCATCTTTCTGAGGAAGGGAATTAAAGGACAGAGTTTTTCTTTGCATTAAACATTTGGCAATATGATATTTGGTCCTATTCTAATGCCTTCATCTTGTGCTAGCACAGGGCTGGAGTTGGGAAACCAAAGGGAAGGAAGGGCAGGAAGCTTGGGCAAAACCTGCAGGCAGGGACCAGGTTCTGCACCACCTTTCATGGGCATGTGGGCTGCAGGAAGTGAATTCTGCATTGATTTGGGAAGCTGAGGAGAAAGATACCAGTGCAAGGAGGAACAAGACACATTCAGGAAGTTACTTAAATTAATTTTAGAGGGGAAAAGTAACATGCAATGTTTTGAGGCTTTCAGTTCAAACCATGTAAAACTGACCTGCTAACACTGGCCTAGGGGAGGACACAGCTCCATTACCCAGGAGCTCAAGGAAAGTCCATCTGGGTCCAACTGCTGGGGCTCACACCCAGGCTGCTGGAGAAACAGCTGCAATTGGTGGGTATTTGGTCAGCCACTGATGAGGCCCTGCAATGGTAGACAACCATAGGGAGGACCTAGAGAAGGTCCAGTGGTTAAGGTTAAACCAAAGAGTCACCTGGGATGGCCCAAAACAACCCCAACTCCTCCCCATGGCCAAGCTCCATCAGCAAACTCCCTTCCCTGCAGCTCTCATACACTCCACAGCTGTGAAATTGCTGCTGCAACATCATTTAGTGGCATCTCTGTGGTATTTAGTAAAAGGACCCAATTATTAGACTCTTAAAAGCAACAGGCTTCTTGGAAAATGAAGTACTGCTCCAAAGAAGCAGCTTGATAAACATCTCTAGTAAGGATAATTAAGCAGAACTCTCATTTGCATGCTGTGCAGCCAGCTCCTCCTCGTGGTCCAGAGCCGAGGGGCCTGGATTGAGATGTTGAGTGCAAGGAGAGTCTGTTGCTGGGGATGAGAACCACCCTTTGAGCCTTACAAGAATGAGGATTTTTTTCCCAGCTTGTTTTTAATTTCCTGTGAAACAAAATTCTAAAAGTAAGCATTTGGGATCCATCAAAATGCTTTGCTATAATTGTAACTCTATTTATTTATAATTAACTCCATTTAACTTATCGCAAAAAAATTGAAATACCCTCCTGCTGGAGTACTCCAGTTTTCTTTCCCCAGTCCCTTCCACCCCCCAGTGAAGCCTATTGATATACTCCTTCCTATGACACATTCTGCTCTCAAGAAACCTGCATTTTCCTATAAAGAAACTGGGCTGGAATATTTCCAACAAACTCTACTCCAGCGTAATCAGAAACTGCAGCTGACGCCCCATTAATAACCTGTGTTTGCAGAAAAGGCAACCTGCACCAGTGCCAACTGAAAAGCAGGAATTGAAAAGAAAACAACATGTTGGGCTTGTTGCTTCTGTAAATGACCTCCTAGGAGAGAACTGGACCAGAATAAGAAGTTGTTCAAGTTTGCATCAAAACAAACAACAGTTTGCAATAAAATAAATGACATTTTCTTTAAAATCTAATCCAGGCAGGGAAAAAAAAAAGGCTGAAAAGACTCCTGGAAAGGGACTTCTTAAATTGAGGATATTAAAAATACCCAAGTTACTGGGATTTGCATGAACAATTCCCCACTGCAGAGAGAGGAAGCTGATGTGCTCTGGTTTGACTGGGAAAATGACCTCTGAATTGGGCTGTAGTCCTCAGTGTCCAAAGGAAAGAGGCCATAGGAAGAGAAATCATTAGTAAATTGCTCATAAAAGCAGGCAATTTGCTGTCAGAGTGCTTCCATAGCAGTGAGCTGAAAGGAAGAAAAGGAAAAAAGGAAAGAGCAGGAGCAAGAGAGGAAGAGGCTGCAAAGGGGAGGGAGGCAGTGAGACCCATGGGGATGGATGGAGCACAACAAGGCAGGGCTGGCTCCAGTCCCTTCTGCAAAACTGGGACGGCTGCACCCTTAAAATCCTTCATTTGTTTTTTTTACCTCTTCATCTTATCCTTGCAAGGAGCACCCCAAGAACAGGCTGGATGTGACCCCTAAGGTGGGGTGGGAGACTGTGGCTGCTTCCTCTTGCCTCAATTTTTAGAGAAAAAGAAATAACATTTTGGCACATCCTGTGTATTCACAGATGAAAGGGGCTGTTCTTCATTACCTCCATCCCTTTCTCTTCATAAGGAGACAACCAGGGTCCTTTGGGGTGGGGACAGCCCAGGCAGCCTGGGAGCCATCGGCTCCAGATTCCTTCTGCCCACCTAAATCCTCCCTCACCCTGCCCCTGCGGCTGTCAAACAGCTACAGAAACCCCAGGAGAAGTGTGCAGAGAACTGGAGGTATCAAACCAAACAGGCTTTCACCAAAGGGTTGGGGTTTGCACTTTTTAGAGGCTGTTTGTGTTCCCTGTTCCTTGCAATGGGTTGAACTCCATTAATAGAAGAGAAGAACACAGGATTTTTGTTGGGGGAGGGATGAGCGGAGAGAAGCTTCAACTCTGATCCTCCAGCTCAATTTTCTCATCAGAAATCAGCCCAAAGAAGTAAAAAAAAAATTCTCCCAACTGCTCTTCCTGCAATTAGAGAGCGATCAGCTGCCAAAGTGTGTGCCTGGGGCTTTGCTTTCCCTAAACTGTTTATTTTATTGGAGCAGAGCTCACATTTGGAAGAGTTTAGGCAGGCTGAGGTCCCCCATTGCCTGGGCTGCTCTGACGAGAGCCAGAGCACAAGAGGCAGCAGCCAGCCTGGCTCCCAGCATCCCTGCTTATCCCTCCTGCTGTTTGGGCAGACCTTTTCTCCTGAGCCAGGAGCTGATATTACCTCTCTGTTTCCTCCTCACTCCCCCTGATCCTTTGCACATCTTCCACTTCAACCCAAGGTGAACAAGTTTCAATTGCAATTTGCGCATCTACTGAGCCCCAAAAAAGTTCTGCTCTGTTCTGTGTGGCTTTCAATAAACACACACTGCATTGGCCAAGAAAGTCCTTGTACTGTCACTGCCCTCCTTCCCTGCAGGAGTTTATGACACTCAGAGGGATGAGATCCTCAAGGATCAGGCAGTGTTAAAGCTCAGGAGACCTGACCGGTGTGTGACCGCTCCCCCAGCCCTCCCAGCGCCAGGAGATCCAATCTGCTTTACATTAACGTGCCCAGAAAATAATGGGTCCTACTCAGCCCAGCAGAACAGAGCTACCATTGTAACCTTGGTTTTCATCAGCTGAGGAATAACAGGATACAACCTGATCCACTACTAATTCCCTACTCGTGTCTTCAAAAGAAAAAGGGATGGGGTTTTGGAGCTTTTCCATATTCCGTTCCAATCAGAAGGTTTAAGAGTACCCCTGCCCTCCTCTCTTTGCAAATGTAGCAAGAAGGGGGCTGAAAACCCTTTATTTATGTCCTGCAGTTCCTTTTTTTCTGCTGGACAGTTTCTGCTGCAGCTCTGCTACCTCCTCACTAAGGTATTTATGTTCACAGACCCTTCCCACGAACCAGGGGGCAGCAGAAAGCGGCCACAACCATTTCTGGGGCTGCAAAGCCAAAGGAAAGAGAAGGGGCACTGGTGAGGGTCTTAAACTGCCCCAAGAAAAAGCTCAGCACTTCATGGCTTTTGGCAGATGATTTCCCTGCTAATGATGGGAATTTCAGCATTCATCTCCCCCAGAAAGATGAAACTCAGCTGATCTCAGAGGTGAAGCTGGTTGCCACAGCAGGCCATCCAATCTGCTGCTCCTCCCAGTCAACCACCACTGCTGCCCAGCTCCCTGCAGCACTGCAAATTCTGCCAGACAAGTAAGAAAACCACAAAAACCTTCCTGGGTTTTTCCCTATGAGGCTGTGTAGCCTGCTTGCTTTGCTGCTAAAAGACAGATCCCACTATCAGCGGAACCAATAGAACCACAAACCAACCACCTCCTCCGACTCAGCTTTCCCAGTGCAAACATTTTGCCCTTTTTCTGTTTCTTTGCCCTTTTTTCTGTCATCCAACACTGATGAGGTTTTGTGTCCCTTGTGCTCCCAGCTGGCTCTTAGAGGGGAATGAGTGATGCTGGAGTGATCAGCCCAACAACAAATCTTCCCAAGGTAAGTAATTTGTCCATATTATGTGAACACACACACACACATATATATATAATTTTTCCCCATGTCTCCAGCTCCTTATCTTTGGGGTAATGAGCCCCATTTTAGCATCTCAGTGGCCAGCACAACCCAACAGCCAGGGAATAAACCAGGGAACACAGGAGAGGACTCACTCCAGCTGGGAATTTCTCTTAGCCAAGATGCTGCTGAGGAGTAATCCTCATTTCCAACACCAGGGTGAGAAGTGACCTTCATGAGAGACTGAGCACAGAGGGAGACCAGCACACAAGGATGGCTTCCTCCCCCCCAAAAAAAAACCAAAACAGCTCACCAGTCTGATGCTAACCCTGGACAAGAGGAGGGTGAGACACCTGGAAGAACATATTGCTACCTTGGGCTACACTTTCCGAGACAAAAGGGAGTGACCTCCCCTGTTCCCCAGGTACTGGGATGTGTCTGAACACAGGCTGCTGTGTTGGCAAGATAAGCAAAAGCCAGAGCTGAGAAGTAACCATGGGCAGGGGCTGCACTCTACAATTTGCTCTCTTCTCTTAGAGGTACCAACCAGCAGCTTCTTTTGAGATGCGAAAGATCCTTCTACACTTTTCCTGAGCACTGCTGGGATGCCTGGCCAGGCCTTTTACCATTTTTCTCCATCCTATCACCCATCAGCCAAGGGACCCTGCCATGTCTGATGCTAAAGTGTCAAACTGGAAGGAAATGAGTCGTGTCTGGGTCACTCCTGGGAGCCTGACCCTTAGGCTCCCAGGGGACAGATGGAAATGCCTGGTTATGAGCAACTGGATCAACCAGGGCTGCAAGAAGCTGGGTCTGAGATGCAGGAACCCATAGCAGCAAAGCTCCAGCCATGCTGGGCCCACTGCCCACATGTCCTTGTGCAGGGCTCACAACCTCTCTGGTCTAACCCTCCCCCTCCTGGGCTCTTCTGCCTCTGTCAGCCCCACAGCAACACACAAGGAAAAAAGAAAACATGGATCCAGCCCAAATACACCTTTGGTGTCCCTTTGAAACACACAATGCCTGAACACCACCATCCCAAACCTTCACCTCTGTCCAGCTCTTCACTTCCCTGTGGCAGCAAGGAACAGTGGTGCTCCCAGCACCCTTGTAACCATCCTCCTCCTCACTGCTGTTGTAAAGCATTTTCAAAGAAAATTCAAATTTCAAAGAGAGCAGCAGCGGGTGCAGGAGGTTGAAACTCAGCCCAACAGTGAGTTGGAGCCCTGAGCTGAAGATGGATGACCCTGCTGAAATCCTTCATTTCCAACTGCTAACGATGCACGACGTGAAAGGGCTTGAAAAAAAAAACCCCAAAGTCTTTTAAAAGCCTCTATCAAACCTTCATCATAAAGCTTGATTTCTTCCTAATTGGGAAATATAGCCAGGGGTGACAGCCATACTGGGGCTGTCTGGTAAGGAGGTGGGCATGGCTGGTGGGGGGAGCAGGGCAAGACCAGAGAGCAGCTCCCTACAGGGGCAGCAGCTGAGCCCTGGGCAAGGGAGGGGGAATCTGGCATTGCCAGCTGAAAAAGGAGTAAGGCAGTGGCTGTTTGAGACAAGACAAATCATCCTGAAGTGTTTGGAGGACTTCCAAAGCAGTGAGGAAGCACATGTGTGTGGGGATTAATTATTTCACCAGCTGATTCCCTGCTTTAATATAACAATTTCTGTGAGCTGATTCTGCAGCACAGGTTGTGTGAATAGGTTTAAATAATTACTGCTGTGTGCCAAAAGCAAATCTAATTTCCACTCCCCCAAGAGGCAGAGGAAGTAGAAGAGTAATTATTTTTTAAAATAAATAAATTAATTAATAATAATTTAATAAAATCATCACACTTTTCACAGCCAAAGGCCTTTTCCGATCAGCCACAGGACCAGAAAATATTTAAGGGACCACAAGCACTTAGGTGCAAGGAGGTGGGATGGATGCTTCCTCCAAGGGGAGGAAAACTGGGGGGTTATTCCTTAGTCCAGCAGAAGAGGAAAGGACGGAGAAGGAGGGATGGCTCAAAATGGAGGTCTGAAATCACAAAACCTGTGATTTCAGGTAGTGCCTGTGACTACCTGAAGCTTTCAAGGCTGCAGCAAGAGCATGAGCAAGCTCAGGAAAGCACAGAGGTAGGAAGGGATGTTCCATGGCTCTTAAGTCAACTCGTCCCAGCCTCAGGGTTTTTTTCAGGTTATTTTCTAGTACTTCTGGCTGTCAGTTCAGCAAGGGAACAGCAAAGACAAGTCAAGCATTTGTTAGGGTTTATATTCATCAGTGGGAGGTGGAAGAGGGTGCTCTGCTGTTTGGGTTAATTGTTGTAAATTCTGGAGCAAGCCAGAAGAGTTCTGGAGGGCAAGGAACAGGGTGAGGGCTCATTTTACAGAGTGAGTCAATGGAAAACCTTAAGCCCCTCCCATCAGGACAGTTTACCCCCTCACACCTACCCGGGTGGCATTGCAGTATTCATGCATTATTTACAGTTTATGAAGTAGGTCTCTGCTAGCCCCAACTCCTCCTGACTGAGCACAGTGTGACAGGGCTGGCACAGCAGCTGGGCAGGCACATGGGAAGAAGCTGTGGCCTCACCACAATTAGGGATAAACCTCTCCTCCAGCAAAATGGCAGCCACGAGATAACATTGGGCTCACCTGCAACTCCTCTTTGGCTGCACAGAGAAGGGAGACAGACTGACAGAGCCAGGATGTGCTGATGCTGGATGATGCAGGTGAAGCCAAGGAGGCAGCCAGTTATGCACCAAAAGGTTTAGGAGGCTGGATGTGTCCCAGGAATAAAGATCAGAACCAACATAGGACAGAAACCTGATCAAAACCCAGGAAATTTATTTGCAAGGTGCCTCCTCTGAACCTGCAGAATGGTGACAGGAATAACCACAGGATTCCATTTATTGAGCTCTGTAACACTGGAAACCAGAGATCTTGAATGCTGCCCAGCAAAGCACCCAAAACCAGAAGATTCCAACCTCAATGGTTCAACCTGTCTGCTCCCTGTGGCTCACATGGCACAAAATCTCTCTTCCTTTGCAGTGAGGAAAGGAGAGAAGAGTTGAGTTCAATCAGAAGGAAACCACAATAATTATGTAGTGAAACTGCTTGACCACTTCAGTGCTGACCCCAAGTTAAGGCAAGTAATTAAAGGCATTGCCCAAATGTCTCAAGCGCTGCCAGGCTTGGGGCATCAATGACCTCTCTGGGAAGCTTGTGTCTGAGTTTGAGCACACTTCTGTTTGAACACAGAACGTCAGAGCATCCCTTGCTCATGCACACAGATGCAGGCAGCTGATCCTTGTCCCACAAACCCCTCCTGGGCGGTCAGGTTGCAGCACTGTGCTCTCTGGAGCTGTGCCAGTTCATGAACAACCCACTGGCCTGTGATAAGCAGCTCGATGTATCATCTGATTTCAGCCAGATGATTTAAACTCACTGCACATCTGGGAAATTTAACTGGTACTTTCATCTCTGCTGCACAAAGGGCCCCGCAGTGAGCAGCCCTGGCTGGGAAGACTCTGAGCAGTGCCCAGCAACAGTTCCACCTTCCAGATGCTGCTGCAAGAGTCAGCAAAAATTAACTAATTTTCAGCCAGTCTGGTGGCCAGATAACTCACAGTGGAGACGAAGAACAAAACGTGTGATTTCCCCAGCTGCTCACCCACCCTACTTGGCACATCTCAGGGTCTGCAAAATGCCCACGTTTCCCAACAAATGCGGGGAGCAGACCCAACAGGTGCAGAAGAAATCAGATTTCCCCCGAGTATGAGCTACAACCAACCCAGATGGCAGCTTCTTTAGCTGCCACAAACAGCATGCTGTGAAATTATTTCTTAATTACAGCCTTCATAAATATTTGCTCCCCCTGATTTGCTGCATTCCACCTTCCCCTCCCCCACACCAGGCATTTAATTTGCTCACTTCTCAGTCCTGTTTTCATCGCCCCAAAGGTCATTCCAGTGCCTCCAACTCTTTAAATTCAACAACAAACATCACAGCACTTTCCAGCCTCTCTAGAACTGAAGGCCACCCTGCCAGCTAGAACTGACTGACGTTTGCTGACATGTCAGGGGACCCTGGCAGGACCACCCCGGGCCCCATCAAAGTGAGTCTCCCCTCTGCAAGGCATCTACAGGGCTTTTTTTTCCCTAGGCTGGGTCTTGTCTCAGGTCAGTCTGCACACAGATTTCCTCTGAGGATTGCACTTTTAACTGCTGAGGGCACTCTGAAGCACATGAGCCAGCAGAAATGGTCTGTCCTGCTGGAGACAGATGAAGTGGGCAGAAAACTCAAGGGGGAAGAGCAGGGATGGGTTGGGGCAGCCTGGAGCAAAGCTCTGCAGTGCTGAGTGAGACCATTCTGGGTCGCATGCAGAGTCTATCAAGTGCAGAATCTGTGTCTGGATGTTAATGTCCAGGGAAAGGATCTAGGGCTCTATTCAATTACTCCTCCCCAGAAAACCCTTCCAGATTCCCATGTTTTGGAGACTCCTTGAGCCAAGGCTGCAGCCTGAGCTATGTTTTTTGATGGCCACTGACAAAGCTGTTTTTAATTTCTTTCTGAACTCTCTGATTTTGGGCCCTTCAACATCATTTGACCAGGAGACTTGGGAAGAAAAATGATTCCTTCTGTTTGTTTCCAGCCTGTTACTTGCTGATGCTGAAGCTTTGCTCTAACATTTGCTGCTGGGCTGGGGCCATCTGGGAGCCAGTTCAGAGCATCCTCACTGCACCACCAGGTTTGTCCCTCCCAGTTTGATGCACACATGCTGATTCAGGGGAAAAGTGCACACCAGGGACAACCCAATATCCTGGTATTTATACCCCACTTGCCTTAAGAGAGCATTATTTTAAACAAAAGCTGCTTAGTGCTGCACATGATTGACTCTAAAATGACTTCTTTTTTTTTTTTTTTTTTTTTTTGATAGAAGAATCATTGGATTTTCTACATAACAAAGAGGAGAGAGTGCTGCAGCACACACCTGGCTGTAGATTGCTGCATCTCAGCAGGGTGTCCTCCAAGGGTCCTGATTTCCCAGGGATAAGCTGGCTCCCAACAACCTGGCTGGTGCTGGTGGAAATGAGGCAGCTGCCATATGGGGCCCAGGGTGCAGTCACCAGTGCTTGTCAGCATCTCTTTCTTTTTTGGGAAGCAGCCTAGCCTGGCTCAACCTGCCCACCCCACTCACTCAGCCCCATCTGTTGGGATACCAGGGTGGAGCAAAAAATTCTGTCCAGTGAACTCAGTGCACTCACAGAGCCAGCCCCAAAAGGTTGCTCTGGTTCAGCTATCTTGGAAAAATGGACTTTCCACAAAGAAGCCCCTGACCAAGCTGTTTTGAAGCCATAGAGACCATAAGAGAGCAAAAATACACAAAGAACTGTGCTTCCCTTTGTGTGCCAAAGGGAATAAATCTGTCAGGAACCCAGAGGCAGCATCATGTGGAGGAGCACTGAGAACAGAACAACTGACAGGTCAAATCATGGGTTGTTTCAGTCCCAGGTATAGAAGAGATAAGAAAGTCATACCTTGAGTAACCTTAAAAAGTCCAAAGACTCACAGATTGGCAGCTGCAGGAAACACTCCATGGCTATGGAGGAGACACAGGTGAGAAGGAAAGAGGTGATGAAAAGTGTACTTCTGGGATATGTGTTGTAAAATCCCCCACATCCAAATATTTCTCCCATCTCCTTATTGTCACCTGAACTGCCAAAGGTTTCTCTTTCCCTCCCTTTTTTTTCGAACCACATGAGATGCCCTGAACCACAGCAGACCTGCTCCTTGCCTGTGCTGTGTGAGGCTGAGAAACACACCAAACAGCTGATACAGCACTGCTGGAGCACAGCCCCTCCCATACTCTGCAGCAACCCAACAGTTTCCAAACATTTGTGCCAAAGAACAGAAAATACACTGGGTTTACCAAGGCTGGTTGAGTGCTGCATATACCAGAGCAAACTGAAGGCATCTTCCCCTGTACTCAGCGCTGGTTAGGCCACACCTCGAGTACTGTGTCCAGTTCTGGGCCCCTCAGTTTAAGAAGGATGTAGAGGTCCTGGAACAGGTCCAAAGGAGGGCAACCAGGCTGGTGAAGGGACTCGAGCACAGGCCCTATGAGGAGAGGCTGAGAGAGCTGGGGCTGTTCAGCCTGAAGAAGAGGAGGCTCAGGGGAGACCTCATTGCTGTCTACAACTACCTGAAAGGAGGCTGTAGCGAGGTGGGAACTGGACTCTTTTCACAGATGACCTTCAACAAGACAAGAGGACACAGTCTTAAGTTGTGCCAGGGGAGGTTTAGGTTAGATATTAGAAAGAATTTCTTCACGGAGAGGGTGATTAGGCTATGGAATGGACTGCCCGGTGAGGTGGTAGATTCTCCGTCCCTGGAGACATTTAAAAAAAGACTGGATGTGGCACTCAGTGCCATGGTCTAGCAACTGCTCCGGTGGGTCAAGGGTTGGACTAGATGATCTCTGAGGTCCCTTCCAACCCGGCTAATTCTGTGATTCTATGATTCTATGATCTCCCACAGGAGCTGCTGTAGGTGATGCTGTGTCCCAAAGGCTTAGCTGCCTTCTGACTTCTGTGTTACTCCAGGTCTTCCCATCACATTAAGCCATAGTTCCCTTACAGGAGGATTACTCACTGCCCATGGTTAACCCTCACCATCCCCAGCCAGCAGTGCTCAGGCAGGGACAGCCCTGGGTGTCCCATGGCTCTGTGGGACCTGCTGCCCAAGGACTCCCTCGCACTCAGACAACAAGGAACCCAATGACAAGGGACAACCAGACATCAGACATCTTGCAAGGTGGTGGCCAATTAATATTTCCAGAGGAAATATCTGGTGTGCCTCGGCCAGGCTGAGATTTGAATGCTGAACTACAGAAATTTGCAGAGATTAATTTCTCATTTCCAAACCCTCTTGGTACAGGTCCTCACAAAAGTAGGGTAGGAGAAGCTTGGAGGTGGTCTCTGTTGTGCTCTCTGGGCAATTAACAGAAATAACAGAGTAAATAACCACAACATTTCTACCACTGCAGGATACAGCCAGGGAAAAGCTCTGCTCTGCCTTAGCAGCCCCTTATTAACAACTGCCATGCACAGGCAGGCAGCAGCTGGTATTTAGAGCCTGCCCTGGGAAAGGAATTGCTTTCTGCCTGCATCCAGACCACAATCATCTCAGAGGCAAACAGAGCTCTGTGTCCCCAGCCAAGGCACGGCTGGCCAGAGGTGGCTGGGAGCTCTGCAATTACATGACAGGGTGAGGATCAGGACAAACACCAGCAGGATCCTGCCCTGGTGGATCCAATCCCATCCTCTCGAGTAATGCATTTTTTTGATCCACCACCAAATCACAGCAGGTGTTCTGCTCCTGACATGGATGTCAGGACGAGAAGTCATAGACTTGGTGATCACACAGGTGTCACCAGACTGCAGACCTCAGACACTGTGATGGCAAAGGTCAGATCCACCGTAGCTAGAAGCACCTCTGTCCCTCACCCATGTCCTCCTGTGGGATGCAGGACCCTCCCTGTAACCCAGGGCCAAGATGAAGCCTGATGGCTTCAGTTCCCAACCCCATGCAGCCTGAAGAACCACCAAGAACCAGGGTTTTGTTTTTCTCTATCCCAAACACATGCATGAAATCACAGGCCACGTAGGGAGATGGAGGAAGATTTGGATGAGTGATTTCCAACAAACCCTCAAGTCACAGCAACATCCCAGGCTGATTTTTGTAGCATTTACTAGAATGCATATACTGGAAAGGACTTTGCTGCTCTTTCCCTTTGGATCTCCAGGACAGCCACATTACACAGGACAAAATAAAGCCCCACTGACACAGACAGATGAGATCACCCACTCCCGGGTCCTCAAGTTCTCCAGTCCACAAATCCTCAGCTCTTCTGCAGCAGCTCCCAGCACGCCTGCTGTGCATGCACACACACATGGGATTTTAGTGAAGAGAAGAGCATAATTCTTGCTCCAGCCTTCTCCCACCAACAGCAGATTTGGGTTGGATGCTCTGAAGTGACCGTTTGTTGCAGGAGCTACAACTTCCATTGCTCGCCCACGAGCTCCCAGCTGTAGCAGAGGATTTGCATCCATAAAATTCCCTCTCTTTCTGTTTTCATAAGGAAGGGAACATTATTGACATGCACTTGGGCTTCCCCCTCATGAAAACTCTCATTTTTTTCTTTTTTGGGTGGTTTTTTTTTTTTCTTCACAAGGGCTTTGTACAGAAGTGCAGGCAAATATGAAAAATCAGCATCCAGCATTCCTCCAGGACAGAATTATTTTGTGCCCCTAATGAAATTAGGAGTGGGATGTTAAAAGATCACTCCCCTACCAACAAAATAAGGCTGCTTAGCCTCCACAAGTTCATCACTAAACCACAATACAATTCTCTTGTGTTTGAACAGGTCTGTGTACAAACAAGTGCAATGGAGAATACCCAACCTGCAGGTAATCACAGGTTAAAAGCTGCCACAGCCTGATGAAACCTCCTGGCTTCCCAAAAACTGTCCCAAACTATTGGTTTGCACATTCAGGTGGGTATTTCCCAGGTGATTTCTAATGGCTTCACATCAGAGGGTCTTGAGAGAGCAAAGAGGGGAGCTCAGGCTGTCTCCCAGATGTAAAGCAGAACCCCAAAGTGTTCTTCCTCTAGGAAATGCTATCACTCCTGTGCACAGCAGAGACATGGGCAGCAAACACAGGGAACACACTGGCCACAACTCTCCAGGGATGGGAAAAACTCAGCAAGGCCACGTTGGCCATTTCCCCTGGGAAACACCTCCTCCGCCCCCATGAAGCCTGCAAGCCCGTGCTGCAAAGCAATTACAGACACGTGGAGCTTTTGTCACCAGTTTTGCCTTTGTGCTGCTGAAGGCAAGTGCTTGGCAGCAGGAGGAGCAGGGAGATTCCAGGATCTAATTCAACACTTGCTAGTTAAACACTGGATTGTAATCGTGTCCTGAGGCAGAGCCAGAGACATACAAATTACTTTAGCAGGCTGGTTTCATCCTCCTGCTCTTGGCTACCCCACCAGGCAAAAAGCTGATTTCCATTCTAGATGTTTAATATAAATACATGTGATTCAGAGGGAGGCATGGAGACAGCAAGGGAGAGACAGACAGATTGATAAAATGCAAAAAAAAATAAGGTCATTTGGCACAAGTCTGGGTGCTCTGGTGCCAGGCAGCACAGCAGAGCAGGGCAGCCAACACAGAGAGCATCTCCCTTGATTTGGCTCTTTGTGTGCACACACCAAATGTAATGACTGGGGTGAAATGGAAAGGGAAAACCCCAGCTGGAAGATGGAAGGTCCAGATTTTCCAGCCAATTCCCACTCCCCAAGCACTACTGTGCTGCTCTCCTCTGCGACCAGGATACAAAAATGGAAAAGGAGGAAAACACCTCTGGGTGAGAGCATAAAACAACCTGATAACACAAACATTCATGGCAGGAACACTGGAGATTGAAGACAACTCAGGATTTGGGAAGTTGTGGCAAGCTGAGAAGGTTTTGACCTCCTGACTCCCTTGCATCCCAGGTTAATGGATTTAAGCATTTTCCTTCCTCATGGTAGATTTGTTTCTCCTGTTACTCCAGGTGTAAAAAGGGCAGCTCCCACCAGCCCCCCAAAACACACATCACACCCAAAAACATTGTGGAAGGACGCAAGGAGCAGGGAGGGGACAGTGGCTTTCCAAAGCTCACTCACCAGGACTGTGGCTTCCTCTTCATGATGCCCTGGCGTCTCCACTGTGAGTGGGGGCTGAGGTGGTAGGTGAGCTGCCTGCAAAGCTTCTCCATGGCCCCAAGGGAGTCCCCCTCCTGCAAAGACAAGGGAGGTATGATGGATGAGGTATCCGCAGCATTACCACTGCACCTGCAGGATGCTCCCACCCCAGAGTGGCTCCCTGCTAGGAGTCATAAGGGACCCCACTCAAAATCATGACGGGAAAGCCAAGAGCAGAGTCTCCTCCCTGCAAAGGGCCCCTTTCCCCATCGTTCCTCCTCTGTCTCTGCCTGCCTCCAGCCCTCTGGAGAAGCAGAAGGCTGCTGACTGCCAGGAGGAGCCCGCAGATTCATGAGATTTTAATCCCTTAACAGATTTCAGCTGGGAGAGGGATTTGTGGCACGCACCCCATCTACAATCCGCAACGGGATCTCATTTATCTGAGAATCGGGGGGAGAGTGGCAGGAGCTGAGCCCCATCTCCCCCCTAAGCAGATGAGGGCCCCCAGGCACATGCTGGGGACCACCAGCTCCCAACCCTGGCTCCAGCCCTGAGAGAAGAGCTCTGGATGAAGAGAAGGAGCAACAGCCGTTGACATGGGAATCAGTTAAACACCAAGGATAAACAAGTGACAAGTCGAGGCTACGTGCCAGGTTCACCACTCTTGTGTTCTGCTAAACCTGCCTTGGTTCCTCCAGAAGGTCCCATTTTATGTTGACTAATGGTCTCACATGACCATCTCAGTCCTATCAGCACCCCAGCTCAGGTCCCCTCAGTGAGGTATTACCCACCATCTGCACACCACAATCCACCACATACAACCTATCCTTGGATGGGTTCCTCACTGCTCTGCTAGGGGAGGGAGGGAGGTGGCACCATGGGAAAGCCAATATGGGATGAACAGGAGTGTGTTTTCACTGAGGACAGAAAATCCCACACTGTCACAAACCAAATTTATGCTCCAAAAGAAGCAGCCAGAGAGCTCAGAGGAGGATGAATAGCATGTGGGAAAGCCTTGTGATAAAGACGTTATTGGAAATTAATTTGTTTTCATTAAGAAATGAATCACCTGCTCCTTGCCCAGCAGTAGGATAGGATCCCTGGTGGGGTGCAGAGCCCTTGGGGGGTTCCACTGGGGGCAAACATTGTGTAAAATAGGCCAACATTAATGATTAAAGGGCCCTGGTAAAGAATTCCCACTGCAGCACAGCAGGGGATTGACCCAAATTAGAACAATTAGCCTTTGTCTTGGGTTAGAGGAAGCGACAGATTTCAGCTGTGTTACTACATGGTCCCATGTTTCTGTCACTCACAATCCATCCCTGGATCTGCACGGCAAGTCTGAACAGGCAAGAAATCCCATATTGGCCCTCTCAAACCATGATTTTCACTGAATTAAAAATTAAATTAACTTTTTTTGCCCACCCTTTTCTCTTTCTTTTAAAAAAAACTTTTCAAGCTTGCAACATCCTTCTGTGAATGCTGCAGGGTTTGCAGCTGCTGCTTTGGTGCACCAAAAGCTTCATCCATGCACAAACCATGGCAGCCCCAGAGAAAGTGCACTCAGCTGTTCCTTGCACATGAAATATTTGGTGTGGAGACCCCTCAGCCAAGATGTTTGCTTTCTATACAGTTCAGTGGACACTGAACCTTAAAACATGACCTATGTCAGACCTAGGTAATATAGAATGACCAATTTCCTTCCAGATCCTCCTCCTCATTTTATTTGTCTCAGGTGGTTAGGTAGGACAACAGGTAATAGTTTAGACTATTAAGCAAAAATAGCTGAGAGGAAAAAACAAAACAGAACCAACTCTGTACTCAACAATAGAGAGTTGTTACACAGTAAAACACAGACATAAAATATTGAGCCCTAGGACAGATCATCCTCAATGGCTTTTGACAGGCATCAAATCAGTTATTACACATTAGCATGAAGCAAAGGAGAGCAAAACCCCTGTAACCAATGCTAATGTAGGGACAGACTTTGGGGGTTGGGAAGGATAACAAGGAAATGATGGATGTTATCTCAGCACTGTGAAAGAGCCCCATGTGCAAAGCTTCTCCATGCCAGGAGATCCTCAACACACGTCAAAGATGATGGGTAACAGGCACCTCCAAGTCAAGAGAAGCCATGGATACCCAGGTCAACCCAGCAGTCAGGAAAAAATTCTGCCCACCCAAAACCTGGAGCTGTTCCTGCAGCTCTACAAAGAGCTTTCCCTGGCTGCCGGCACCAGAGCAGCATCCTGCTCCTCAGCTCTGTGGCCCCAGGGTTTTGTAGAAACCGAATTTACAACGCTTCCCTTTTGATGTAGTCATGTGGAACTGAAGTCATCTAATGGCTTTCTGGTTTTCTTTTTTTTCTTCCTTTCTTCCTTTTTTTTACCCCTCCCCCCATTGCTTTCAAAAGCATAGGGCTAAATCACAGCCTACTGCTGCCTGTAGACATCTGTGCTGCAGCCAGCCCCAGCCCCAGCAAGCCACTGCCAGACTTTCCTTTTGAAGCCCTAATGGGGTTTTCTCCAGCAAATTGTCCTCCTCCTGTGAGACCAGGAGCTGAGGAGGTAAGAAAGGCTCTAAATCCACTGCTCTTCTCTTATCAAAGTCCACACCATGCCCACACCCAGTCAGCAGTAAGCACTCAGGTTGGTGTGGGACAATCTCAGGTTGGTGTTGGCTCAGTGTTTGCTCCTACCTACAAACCCATCCAGGTGTGAAGGGGAGGATCCACACCAGCAACAAACCCTTCCTGCTGCATGGCTGGTTGGCCACTGAGCTCCTTGGGCAAGACATGAAAATCCCATCATGATGTAGGGATGAGCTCTCCAGGGAGGTGTCCTTAAAACAGCACTGTAAGAATACTGCAACTCCTTCTCCAACATTTCAGACTCCCCTGAGAAGAGGCCTCAGCAGATGAGGAATGAGCAATGAGGTGGGTGATGCCCAAAGACATGCAGGTCTGGTGTAGTGGATGTAGGTGATACATTTTGTCCACACAGAGGAAAACAAAATCCAAATAAAGTGACAGTATGGCTTTCAATGGACCCATTTGACTTCATAATGCCCCCATGCAAAAATTCTTTTGAAAATAAATCAAGGGCATTTTAATTCAAATTAGAGAAATGGAACAAATCTAATAAAGGACATTTTAATATGAATTAGGTTGTTCCCAGAAGAGTTCACTGCAACTGAGCTAAGCCACTTGCTTTCTCCTGAGTTTCCCCAGGTACACAGCCATGGGGCAAACAGTGCTCAAGCCTCCCCCTGCTTGAGGTTGAGGCCAAGCACTCAGTGGCAGCAGAAGACACCCCAATGGCTTCTAAGGAATGTGCCCCAGAATTAATTCACATCATGAAATGGCCAAGAAGAGGCCAGCTGGTCCTGGAAGAGAATTAAGGTCTTTCGTAAGAGAAGCAGCATTTAGCTTCTTATAGGAAAATGTATTTTTTTGGCATGGGAAATTCAGATTTGGGTTTAATGACCCTACTCTCAGTATGGCTCTAGCAGCAAACTCACTGCAGAGTCCTTCCCAAGCTCTGCCTACATCCCTCTCCAGCCATCCACGTAACAGCAGGAGGCTTGAAAAGGCAACAAAACCAAACTCCTCATTTTCCACCACAGAAAGGCACTTGGTGGTAGAGCTGTGTCCATTTGGGTCACAGGCATGGGAACAGCTAGTGTGCTGTCAAATTACCAACTAGAGCCAGCTCCCTTTCTTGGAGGCTCTCTGCCAGAAAAGGAGCATCTCCACCCTGGACAAATCTTTCATTTCTTTTCTGTGATGCTGTATTTTACAATGACCACTCTAGGTCCACAAGAACTCAACAATGCTTACAGATACTCAAAGCCTACCATCACATAAGATATTATATCTGATTTTAAATCACCTAGCACAGGGATATTTTTGTATAAAACTATCTCAAATATTACAAAGTGGTTTGTGGGAAATTCTACTGAGAGTACATTAAATGATACCCAGAAACAGAAATGCATAGAGACAGAAGTTGCAGAGAAACAACACAAACCAACCAAACAGCTCCAGATGTTGTTTGGATAGGTAGGGTTGTTCATACTGGAAACCCTACTGCCTGCCTTCTGCTTTGCTAGGAATATGGGCTTTGCCATCCGAAATTCCCTTCACTGAAGGTCGGGGGTATGATCAACTGCAAGCCCTGGGCTGAGAACATGCAGCTTAAGCAGCACTTCTGGTCTTCACCACTTTATTGGAGAAACCTAACACACTGTCAGGAGCAGTGGCTGAAGGTGTCCCTTAGCAGATGGCAGGTAGTTCTTGCCAGGGCTGACAGCATCAGCTCTGGCAGCAAGTGGAGCAAAATTAATGTTTTGTGGAGTACTGGCTAACAGCAATGTAAAACCCAGTGAGGGAGAAAGTCAATGACTCGTGCAAAACGTAAGTGGCCTCAACCTGGGGATTTCTGGGCAGGAGGTGCCCACTGGGATAATCAGGCTCTTGGCTGATCCTTTGCTCCTCACCATGCTCATTGCAGTCTGTCTTCAGAAGGCCCCATTAACACCTTGGTCCAAAAGGAGCAACTGGCTTTGAGCAAATTACCCAAATACACAGCCAAAAAGCATGGCACATGCATTAATCTCATGCTTGAAAAAACCCCAAACCCTCTGCTTCCAGACAAATCTACCAATGGTGCAAATCTCCTCAGGTCAGCCCAAACCACAAAGGCACAAGATCACCACATCTCACCATCACATGCTGGTTGCAGAGATAGGAGTGGACATTAACCTCCTTCAAATGGCCAGCAAGGTCTTGCTCCTGTTCAACTCTTACAAAAAAAACAGCCAGACCAGCTCTGGACTGTCCTGACACCACAAAGCCATTGCCAAACTTGGGAAACCCATGGCTGAGGACATCTACCCCAGGCACCCCAACACAGTACAAGTGCTCACCTAGGGACACCATGGAGTACTAAGGACCCCAGTAATTAAAACCTGCCATGAATTAGCCCAAATTAGGAGGGGGCAGAGCTGCAGCAGAAGCAGCACATCGAAAGAGGAAATTTATAGAAACAAACAGAAGAAATAGAAACCAATTTTGCAACTCAGATACTGCTGTAAGAAGTGCTCATCATCCGCTCTGACGGAAGGCCAAAGTGCAACGTGTCAGACTCTGTGTTGACACACCAAAATGAAAAGCAGTGTACAACAGGGCTTATCAAGAGAGCCAGAAGTACAAGATTAATGACACTGCAGCAACTCAGGAAGTTATTCAAAACAATCTTGGAGTAATATTACAGTTAGACTTCAGAGAAGCAATTAAAGGAGGCAATAAAATTCAAGGTGATAGATGGCCCTGAGGGGAGCATGTAAATAAAGAGAAATTGCAAAAAAGAATATAAAAAAATTTTGTGAGAGCTACTGGAGAGTACCCAGCTCAGCTTCTGCAGCAGAGGAGAGATGAGCAGCAGTCAAAATGATGTTGGGATCAGCAGCTGACCTGTGTGCTGCTTTGCACCCATTAGTGGCACTGCCCTGTGCTGTGATGCCTGATGCCTCAGGCTGAGATGTGCACAGCAAAACTGTGACACTGGAGGAGGCTTCTGAGCATCACCACTCCAACCCGTGCTCCTGATATAAACAAAATCCTCAGCCAAATAAATTGGACCCACTTCAGCACTATAAACAAAGTGACTAATAGAAGACCATTTAGATGCCAGGGTTCATTGCTGGAAGGTCATAAACCACACTTTTAATGACAAATGCATCTGTATCCTTCTGATGGACACAGGGAGTTACCATAAAACAAAGCATGCAGCTAAAAATCCAGAAGTGCCATTCATTACCCTGGAAATATCTCAGCAAACAACTGACTCAGGAGTTAATCACTGTCGCTGGTGTAGCATAGCAAAGACAGAAAAAGACCCAAGATGCTGTGCTGGCTTGGTCTGCAAAAGGAAGAGTGGTGGGAGGTGCCAACCTCCAACATCCACTGAAATCACTATTCAGTAAATGGTGGCACTCACCATTCTCCTACAGGCACAGACAGGGATGATTGATTTTGGAGCCCTGTGGGATGCAGAGCCTCTGGGCAGCTCCTCCCCATCACTCACTGCCACTGTCCCAATGTGAGCTGCAGGTAAAACTCCCCTGTGATGCAAACAGCATCATTCATCACCTGCAGACCTGTTGTCTCTACTCACCCACATGGCCCAAGGCTTCAGCAAGCTCTGCATCTCCAGGAGAGCTCCTTTATTTGCTTTCCAGTGTCTCAGTCCCTGCTTGGGGACGATGAACACAGGATGGAGATGGATTCTGGAGACTGATGGGTGCATGAGGCTTTGCATGGTGTCCCTGATACCTCCCACCATGCTGCCTTGAGCAAACAGGGCTCTTCAGCCAGACCCTGCCCTTGCTGCTCTCCTGATCATTTATCTCCCAGATGCAGGAGAACACAGAGATTTTCCCAGCCCAACAAGTCTCCTATGGAGCCTGTGCTCAGCTGCACTGCACTGGATCCCACGGGAAGCAATCCCCAGCCCAGCCTGTTAATGTTGTTGGACTGGAGCAGGAGTGTCCCCAGGATACCACTGCAAATATTTATGTCACTCCGTGGGGGCTCTCAGCCCCTTGCCACAACCCTTTGGGAGCCTTGTGATGTCCACTAGAGCCTGGGAAGGGGCAGTGACCCCCTCACATCAGTCCCCATTGCCCCCCACGGCAGGCAGGCATAGAAAGATGAATCCCAGGGCAAGGGCACAACCCTGAAAGCAACACTCGCCTTCAGCTCATTAACCACCGTGGGACCCTCATAGGCACTAGAGAACTGGGAATTTTCTTTCTTTTTTTTTTTTAAGAAAAGGAAAAAGGGTAAGATCACAGCTAATAGCAGCCTTGCTCCAGCCAAGCTCACCCAGCAACAGCTCCAGGATGCAGTGAGCCTGGAGAAAAGGGAGGGTCACTTGGGCAAGTGCTCCAAGCGGATGTAAAACTATGACCGCAGACAGCAGAGCTGTCCTGGGGATTTCCTGGAAAGCTGGATAGAAAGGAGAAAAGCAAAAGGGACAGAGAAATTGGGAGGATTAGCACATTACCTAATGACTGCAAGACTCTTTAAGATGGGAAAGGGTAGGATAAAGCTCTTACCCAAACGCCCAAATATCCCAAACTGTGAGATGATCGCTTCTGAACTTTGACCAGAAATCACAGCCCCTGACATCTATGAAGAGCAATCACGGAAAATCCTGCTGGTACCTTCCCTCTCTTCAAGACCTTCTTTTCATTTCTTTACTAATTTTTTGCCTAACAGAACCAGCCCAGCTGCAGCCCCTCAGCCACCACCAGTGGTCTATCACTACAGAAGAAACACATTCTGTTTAAGAACCTCAAACTCTCCCTATGCATTTCTGCAAATCCACCTTGCTAACAGACCACTGGCTAGCTCAGCACTCACACACCTCTGAGTTAGGCATCCAAGTGCCCAAAGTCTCCCCTTCCGCTGTACCACAGAAGAAGTCCCCACCACATACTCTTCAGCACTGGAGATCAATAAATAATTGTCCTGCCAGGAGGCAGAGAATCAATACAGTTCCTTCCTTTGTGGTAAATTACGCTCTGATTAAAAGCTAAATGAGCTGAACTGAAACGTCAATTAACATCAGAAAACATCAATAAAATATGTTGCTACTGTTTAACGAGTACCTGTTTCTTCATCCATCATTTCCCTCAGGGACAGTTACTTGGCATTACTGGAGAGGTTGCAGGTAGAGAGTGTGGCAGGACAGATTGACACAGATGCTCAGCTTGGGATGGGAGCACCCTTATTTCTGTGCAGTAACACACACCTTGGCTGCCAGAATCTTAGAAAAGATTCCAAGTCAATCAGGGCAATGACACCCTCACCCACAGGCTCTGCTTTACCCCCAGGGGCAGCTCAGCCAGGCTGTCTGCATCCACGTGGCACTGGCAGCATTTAGGTACAGGCAAACTCCTCAGCCAGGAGCAAGATGGATGTGACACCAAGCCTGAGCAGTGGTATAAAGCCATGCACACCAGCAGGACTCATTAGGCCTGGAAGATCTTGTTTAAACTGTTAAGCAGTATATTGTATTGTTCACAATATAATCCACAAGCCTGCCAGCTCTTGTGAAAGAAGCTCAGTAAATTCTTTCTTCAGTTCTTCATCCTTCTTCAATTACAATTTTTCCAGTCTATGTTTCCCACCTTGTGATCTTCTGGGAGCACAGGTAAAAGTGTTCTTGACCCAAATTGGTTTTGTGGTGTGGATCACAGGTGACAGACTCTTCAGTGTGCTGCTTCAGGGACATTTTTTGGCCCCAGATGCTGCTACAAGACAAATATTAGACCCTCCTCCAAGAGACTTCATTGACACTAGAAATGAGCCTTGCTTATCACAACCAACAGCAGAATACAGCTGCTGTTTCTTAGGACACTTTCTTGCCCACAATGAAGAAGAGGGCACCACGAAGCAAGGTGAGAGGAGCATCTTCTCTGTCCAGCCACAGAGCATCAAAGGGAGAATCAAGAAGCAGCAGGGTTTCTATGACATCTTCAATGTGGTGTTTTTTTTTCTCTACAGGAGAAGAAATTGGGAAGAGGAATAAAGAGGTAGGGAAGAAACAACTGGCCAACTGCTACAAATTGGTAGATCCTTCCAAAATACAACTGTAGCCCATCTATTTTTTGGCATGAAAATACTTGTGCTGACCTGCCCCCTTCTCCCTTCTCTTCTGCTTTGGATTTAGCTTTGAAGTTTACTTTGGGGGCTTGGGCAACTGCTGCCTTTTGAGAAAAACCTTTTCCTGCTACTGGTTCTTTTCTTTAACCTTCTCCAACCTGCATGATGATGCTCATCCCTGACAACTGGTGTCACCCAAGATGCCCCCACTGCTCATCAAGAGAGGGGACCCTGTGCACTCAGTGCTTCCCACATTGCTTGTGTGGCACCTGACATTTTGGGGACACTGCAAAATCCATTTCCAATCTGACAAAATCCACCCTGTGGCATTTAGGAGGGTTTGCAGATGGTAACACAGTGGTTAGGAAAGGTCGTCTTATTATTATGGGAACTCAGTGAGGGGCCTGGCAATTCTGCCAGATGCCATTGAGATTTTGGGTTTAGGCATCCCGAAAGAGAGAAAAGTTTGATCAAAGTCACATTGTATTTCTTTTTCTTTAAAAAAAACCTCAGTCAGCTCATCCAATAACCATTTGTGTTTATGCAGCCTCTTTCATCCCAAACTGTACTGCAGCATTTCAGCTCTCAAATCACAGATTCTCTATTCATTGACCCCCACATGGTATCAGTTAGGGGAGCTGGGAATATGAGAAAGACTTCTTTGTCTCTCTGCACAGCAGGAAGAGTAGCACATGCTGCCATGCCTTAGCCCAGTACCAGAAAAAACTCAATACTTTTTAATATAAGGGATTTTTTTATGTCACTGATAAGAGGGTGCCCCAAGCTGCTCCCCCATGCCTGCCTCTTCTGCAACAAACAGCCACAGCTCTCACCACAAGCTGAGCTTCTTTCTGAGACATAACTGGTATAAAAGTCTGGAAATAGATACTTAATTCTCATAAATAGGCCACAATTGTCATAAATTAGCCCAGGCACCCAAGGGAGATGGATAGCCAGAAAGGGGGTTATTCCATTCTACAACTATGATACTGGTGCTGTGGAGGAAATACAGATTTAGCATATTTTACAAAGTGCTATTGCTTGAAATATAGTAAATCTATCTGACATTTCAATTGATTTATTTAATTTTAAAGAACAGGAACACTCTCCCTGGTTCCTACACTATGAAGCATGCTTAAATAAAGGGTTGCATCCTGCCACTGCTGATGTTTGCTTTTAAAAAGGAGGCACCAGCAGCAGAGTGTGATGGGTCAGGCTGTCATGAATTACTCAGTATCACCATGTGCAAAGGGGCCGAGTGCCAGGGAGCAAATTCATCAAGCAGGGAGGGATAAGGACAGCAGAGGCTTCTTCACAACACACTGGGTTGGGACAAGGAGGGTAAGGCAAGGCTCATCTCCTCTCCTTCTGCAGTCCCATTTCACACAGGAAACCAATGATTTACCAGGAATGCTTCCATCACAGCCCATCCAGACCTCACCGTTACTCCCTTTTAGCCTTAATATTTATAAAAACCTGAAAAGTGCAATTTTCCCCTGTTTCCAAGGCACTCTGCTCAGCTTTAGCTCACACACAGGGGCTTTAGAGAACATTTGTGCAGAGAAAAGATGAGAAGAGGACATGACACATTAAGTTAGGAAAGAACCAAAGTTGTCACTAGCTGGGGCTGAGATTCACAGCCAGACATTTTGAAGTATTTCAGATGCCTTAACTATCTAAGAGTGAGCTTTACAATTGGAGCAGAACCAGAAAAAAAGGAACCAAAACACAAAAGGATCTATTAATACAGAAACAATAAAGAACATAATTAACTTAGCTGAATCCCAACCATCCCTTTTGCTTTTTTATCAGGTATTTCAGAGTTTAAAGGGGTTTTATTCATAAATCATCTTCCTTTTGTGATGTTCCAGCAAAGAACAAATGATACTTAGTGCTCACATAGCACTTTGCATCTGTTATCTGAGAGCTTTGCAAGATGAGTGAGGTGCATTTTCCTTACACATCTAATAGCAAAAGGAAAAGGCAAGAAGCTTGTTGTGGCTGACACTCACCTGACAGACTGTGCCTGAATGTCCCTCAATGTGTCATCACTTTTTACCTGTCATTTCAGCTCTTACTGCTATAAAAATGAGTGTGATGGCAAAAACTTGGAATAATTTGAATTCAAGATCATATAATAATATGAGTGGGGGAGGAGATGGTTTATGTGCTTCATTTGGGAATACAGGCACTGAGCTGGTGGTCATGGTATCCTGATTATATTCATCCTGTATAAACTGAGTTTATTAATACAGTTCTAGCTACATGTTGGGATAGTAAGTAAAAGCAAAAATTCTCATTTTAACTTCAACTGATGTAGCTCCATCAAAAATAATACATTTCTAAAATGGAGGGCATACAAACTCAACATCATCTGCAAGTTAAAACCTTAAACCACAAGACTGAAGAAGGGTTTGAAATAGATTATTTCATCTAGGTCACAATAACCACTTTTGCTTTCTATGATTTCTTATATTCATGGGTGACAATTCATGTAATCAAGCCCATACTACAAACCTGATCAATTTAGAGCTCACGGAGGAAAAGACATCTGAACCAGGGAAATGGCTAAGCATATATTTCTCAAATGAGACAGAAGGAAGCAAGAAAATAGATCTTTACTCTGCCCAAAGCTACAGGGGCAAAATCCATTTTGCTTCCAGTCCCAGCATGTTGCCTCTCCAGCTACATCAATTGCCTAGAAGAGTTTTTAAATGTCCTTCCTAACACACTGCTGCCACCATACATCTTGAAACATTATGTATTTCACTGAGGAGGCTGAGGACCACATTACCCATTATATACAGCTTCCACACAGAGATAGTTGCCCATTTCTAGCCCCAACGTGGAGACAAGACTGCATCTTTCACCTGTCTTCTTACTGGAGTCTAAGAGGTGCAGACACTGACAGAAGAAGGGACAGGCAAAGCTGGGCTTTGGGACAAGGTTTTGCCAGCCCTTCCCTGGCCACTGACCAGAAGAAAAGCTTCTTTCCCAAGAAAACAGCAGGATGGGGATCTGCAAAGACAAAATCTCCCTTTGGATTTACTTTGGGCAGCCTTTAGGTGCTGGTGGAGCTTCCACAGCACCACCCCAGGATGGTAAGAGCTGGTGCTCCCAAGGTCCCAAGGGAAAGACACAGCCTTTGCATAAGGCTTCACTTTCCGCTCTCCCCCAGCTCTGCTCAGTGCTAATCCCATATTCAACAAGTCCTCAAACCAGAGGAAAGCCTGACTCACTCCCTATCACAGTCATCAGTCATCCATACATGTGGCTCTGATCTGTGGAAAAAGAAACTGGTTTAATTTTCCAGTAGTTTATGGCCAGATATTCCTGCTGGCAAACAGAGCTCTGAATTTTTTACCAGGGGCCCTTTGCTCCTTACACGTTTGTGTTTGCAGTTTTTTGCCTGGAACAACCTCCACTGGAAACCTGAGAGGCTGCAGGAGAGAAAAAGGGCATCAGAGCAGCTCCATCCCACACCAAGTGGCTTTGCCAAAGCGTTTTGACCCGTTTCGCCACTCATGGGGACAGACAGACAGACCTCACCCTAAGGGCCAACAGCACCAGCGGCCTCATCACCCTGGCACCACATTTTGGAAAGGGGAAGCCACAGTTTGTGCCTGGAACTGAGCCACGTCCCAAGGAACCTGCCTGGAACCTCTCTATGGGGCTGGCGGGGTGGAGAGAGGCAGGAAAATAAAAGCACTGGCCCAAGGTCATGGCCATGGGGAAGCAAACACTTGTTCAAATGTGTTTGATCTTATGCAAACACCCCCTTGAACTGATGCTCAAGAACTTGCTGCGCAATCTGAGAGATTCCTAGAAAGCAAAACTGCCTCTTCTATAGCACAAGAAACCTCAAAGTTCTACAACAGCTGCACAAGGTGGTAAATCCCATGTGCAACATCAACAGCCACCACTCACCACAATGTTCATGTGCAACAGCAGCTTTCATCCCACCTGAAAGCTTCCTAACCAGACAGCAATCCAGCAAGCCCCAGCTAGAGCTGGGTGGTAGCTCTTGCTGCCTGTCACCTTTGTAAACTCCTGCTTTCCTCTCCCATCAATCTCCCAGGGATACTCCAGGGTTTGGTGACTGCCTGCAAGTCCCTGAGGATCCCTGCCACAGCGCCTCGCTGATATTTTCTTTGCTGTATTAACACAGCTGTCCCTGCTCTGGTGCCAACACTTGCCACCTGCCATAGCAGCCTCGTAAGGGATCTCTGGCAGCAAAACAACTGCAAGGCCCAAGCTGTGCAAAGGAGGGGGGGAGGACCAAACATATCCAAAGAGCACCATCTCATGCAGAAGAGGAACCCCAGTGCTGCACAGGTTGGTGTCATTTGGGTTTGCTATTGCATGGTCTGCCACCACAGTTTGCTAGAAGCCCATGATTCAGTATTGGGGGTTTGCACCTCTGTGCTTACCCTGGCACTAACTTCTTCACAGGGTTCAGTGCCAAAAGAAACACGCAGGGAGACAAGGGAAAGCAGATACTCAGCAGTGGAGCAGTTCACCATTGCATCAGCAGCCTCGAGTTATTTTTATGAGTAGCACAGAGTGCACACTTTGCCAGGACTCACCGCTGGTATCCCAGGGTAAAGGTGGAGAAGAAAGCAGCTTAGTCACGACACTTTGAAAAAGGGTAACCTCAGTGGGGGAATGGGGCCTCTCTGCCTGGAAACATGCCTGTCAAAATAGGTTTCTCCAGTTTCCCATCTCATTGCCTCCAGGGGGAGAAGAGAGGAAAGGGTCTTATTCTTCATAAGAAAAGGGATATATTTGTATCCTTGAAAAAGTTTAGCTGTGCTTAAAGCTTGAGCTCAAGCTGTAGGACATGGGATATCTGTCTTTGGTTTAGGGATGGAGATCTGAATCCCTGATGTCCCCAGGCCACGTTTGCACTCTGCTGCACCCACTCCTCAGCACAGTTTTTCCTCAGCAACTCTAAATAAATCTTTAAATAGTTCAAGAGAGCAATTTCCCCTCATTTTTAACTAGTGGTGGAGGTTACTATCAAGTAAAACATCCACAAGAAAAAGAAGTGAATGACTCTGTACTTTGTACACTCTCACAGGAAATTAAAACCCCATTATGAGCAGAAAGCACAGGAGAGTGATGCCTCCAGGTTCCAGCTAACGTCACTTGGTCAGCTGGAAAGCCCAATACTGTGCAATCAAACCATGACCTCTGAGCAGGTCCTCTCTGTCCAAAGACACACAAGCACAGCAGAAACCAGGAGACTTTTCCTCTTGAACTCAGAGAGAAGCTCCATGCTCCCAGAAGAGTGACACAGTTAAGAGGGTGTGATGAAACCATGGTACCTACCGGTTTGGGGCAGTGGATGTATCTTGCCAGGCTGATTATCAAGTCATGAGTGATTGGATCCACCAGGTTTCTAAAGCTGGCGTATCGATAGAGGACATCATCCAGAGAGGTTGACTCCATTCCTAAATCCTGCAGAAAACAGGGTAAAGCAGCAATGTTAGATGTACTACAAAAGCCAATGCAAATGTGGTTCTTAGCCAGCCAGCATTGGTAGTGCCCATGAAGAAGTCAAGAAAAAAGTGATTCCCACCATCCAACACAAGAAAGGACACATGAGCACATGTGGGGAAAGCCACACTCCTGTGCTTTATCTGCAATGCACCAGGATGGACATCCTCATGCCACTCACAAGCCATAAATCCACCAACTGAACAGTATGCTTACAGCAAGCTACAATCAAAGATGACTCCAAAGAACATGACAGCTTGATCAGCATGAAACTGGAATGGGAGAAGAAATACAGTATAGATGTGTTCCGGGTCTGCTGTGCATGGGGAGAAGGCAATGAGCCTAAAATTGCAGTAAGGGAAGCAGGAGGATAAATTGAGGGGTTTGGGGAAGAGCAAAGTGCTGGAGTAGATTGTCTGGGGAAAGGGTGGAGGCTCTGCCATTGGAGACTGGACAGGGATGTGTCAGAAACAGTTCAGATGGAAATGATTATGCCCTGGGGACAGATTGGACCTCCTGAGGTCCCTTCCAAGACTATTTTCTCTGTTTTTCAATCCTTAGACATAATAATTCGAGGAATTTTGGCAGAGAACTAATCATTATGTGAAATATGTTAGTGCACGGGGACAAGGAGGGGAAGGGTTATATATAGTGTACTCCTTTAGCTTCAAATATTTTAACTTCACTATGTTTTGTTCCTCAGCCAACCAGAAGACAGGACAGCACTCCTCACAGATGAACACACATTACAGCAAGGTCCACCATCCACCCCACAGGATGAGGGAATGGAGTCCATCCATCTCAAAAAGCACTTCAGCTCCCAGCCCTCACAGTGGGAATGCAGATTTTGCCCAAACAACTGGAAGTGCAGTAGGGCTGGATCTAGCTGCTGTTAAAGGAAATTAAAAACAAATCAACACAGCAGTAAGAAAGTATTTTATGTGAGGGGGGGGGACTGTCCCCCAGGTCCTGGCAACACTCTGAAATTCCACCAGCCAAGGTGTGTGTTAAATACAACCCAGGACAACCTTCTGCTGGCTGATGCCCCCCAGCTCATCCGCTCCAGGGTTACAGTTTGGAGCTCACTGCTGACAGCCATACATGCAATTTTAAAATAATTTACATGAAAAAGTTCCCTTTCTCCTGCCCCCAGTGTTGTAATACAACAAATCCAAACCTCATTGCCCTGTAATAAATTGGGGCCTGTCCTGAGCTCAGAGATGATCTGGCCTCAACAAACCATGTGAGAAGGGAACCATGTGGCTGTATGTGCTGATGCTCTGTGACTTCAATCAGGCTAAAAATGATCATCTTCATTTTAAAAAATTAATTTATTACACCTGAGGACACTGGCTCCAGCAGTCAGAGGATGGTAAGTCTTTATCATGTTGTTTTCTTTATTATTTGTAGGAGCATCACTGCAGCACCAATTGAGTTAATGCCAGCTTTGCTGCTTTGACTGCAAATACATCATCTGAGGCAGTTAAAAACCCACACATGTGGGGTTGTTCTCTCTTGCTAGGAGAATTAAAAAAACCCAAACAAACAACAAACAAAACACGAACAACTCAAAACCAACAAATCACACCAGCCCCAAAACCCAACTGGCCAACACGCCCACTGATTGCAAACATGTCTAGTTTGAAAAATAAAGCAGCCAAAGTGATTTATGACCTATCTCCTGGTTGCTGCCAAGTTGGCACTTAAAGAAAATCAATTAATCTCAGCATCAAGATCTAGAGCTGAGAGAAGGTTGTGCACTGGGCTCCCCAGAAGCAGAACTGGGAGGGTAAGAGCAGCCCACCAAGGCTCCTCCAACGTGTTTGGGTTTGATTAGGCTGGAAAAATTGAGTCCTTCATTCAAGACCATCTTCATCCTCCTGTATTTTGGTACTGTGTAGATCTGCAGGTGACTGAGGAGAACTGGGTGGGTTGAGGAACTTAGGATCCCTTGAAGGAAGAAAAAAAGGAGTAAATAGAAACACGTAGAGCAGGGAGATCCCCAAAGAAAACTCCCAGGGTTCAGGGAGAGAAACACCTCTCCTCACAGTAGTGTGGGCCTGGGAAAAGTCTCAGTCTAATAGAGCTCAACATTAGGATTAAACAAACACTAAGAGATGGATTTAGCCTACAATCAAGGGCATCACTGGCAAGCACCACACACTATCCAAGGAGCCAGTTTTGGGGCTTGGTAGAAGTAATCCCACACACAGGGCTCTCGACATGCTGGGATCTTTGAGGCTCAACCCAGGCTTAGCATCTTTCTGCTTCCCTTTAAGCATCTCAAAACTCAGACAAATTTCTCTTAAGCTAAAATTAAAATGTAGAAGCAATAAATCTAAGCATTTCTCCTCCTCTCCCCTGGGACAGCTTACATTTTTCACATGAAGTGTTCCCTCCCCCCTCCTGGTACACATTTTTATGCACAGATGTCTTTCTCAGCTGTTCCCTAAATCTCTCTGCCACACCAGCATTGTCTTTTTTCCACCACACGTAATATTTTAAAGCCACTCAAGGCTGAAACTTGTTTGAGGCCAAGTGATGAGCTCATCTGCAATTTAATATCTTAACACCAGTTCATGCTGTCAGCAGCAAATCACCAATCACTGGCTTTGGGGAAAACGCCCAACATCTGGCTCCAGACACCTGGGTGTTTTTCAGCACATTCTCTTTTCCTAAGGGATCTCTTCACCTGGATAGCAAGTGTAACTTTCAAATAGGAAGGGTAGAAAGGTTTAGCAAGGTGGTATTTATGAACCAGGGCATGTCATGGCTTTCTTGATGTAAGCTGGTGGGGTGTTTCTCTGGTGTCCACTCAAAATCTTACAATATGCTGAGATGGTTTGGGTAGATTTACACATGTGAGGCAAAAGAAGGGGAACATCTCCCCATCCCTGAGCCCCCTCGGGTCCTGACATCCCCAGGGGCACTGGAAGGATGAGGCTGAGAGGACATTTTAGGGCAGCACATTCAATAGAACATGAGGCACCTGGTTCTTGATGCCAAACTCAAGCAGGATTTGGGATTAACAACACAAAACAAGAAGAGAAAGTCAGTTATGCAGAAGCCACAGAACCACTGAATCATTTTGGTTCACTGAGTCCAACCATTAACCCAGCAGTGCCAAGTCCACCACTAAACCATGTCCCTGAGCACTACACCTACATGGCTTTTAAATCCCTCCAGGGATGGTGACTCAACCACTGAAGTGAATGAAAGCAGCACAAAGGCTGCGAGTGCATCGAAAGGCACCAGGGAAGGAGCTGCTGACCTTGATGTCAGGCAGCTCCCTGCAACCTGGGCTCCTGCCCCCCGAGTCTGTCTTTGCCAATCCAACCCTTTACTGAGCACATCAGCTCAAGTCTTGCTTTGCCAGGAAACCCTAAAGAGTAGGGAAAGCAAAATCACTTTGGGATTAAGTAGGAAAGCAAAAGTCTTGCTCAATTCATTTCATTGCACACCCTCCCAGCCATCACCCATGCCCCTCCTACAATTTATCTGATTTCTTTCCAGCTTTAGGAGGCCAAGAGAGAGTCAAACCACTCATCAGTCCTTGGGGATGGCTTACTCATCAGAAGGAAAGCTTCCTGCAACCAACTAGTCATATTCAGCCACCACAGGAAGAGTTTTCTGCAAATGTGGCAATTCAAAGCTTTTAGAATTTAAAAAAAAAACCAACTAAAAAAAAAAACCACCAACCCAACAACATTAAAAACCTGCAAAGGGTTTAGAAATATAAATCAAAGAAGTCCAGCAGAAAAATGTCATGCCTCCCTCCATGGCAGCCAGCAACAGAAACTTTCCAGCTACAGCCATTAAAGGCATGAGAGATCCCAATTATTTTGGAAAAAACACCAAGCCAGGTGAGAGGCCAAGCATGGTCAGCCCTGCTGCCCAACAGAGCTGATGCTGTGCTAGATGTTCTCCTCAACCTGGGTCTCTTTCGAAAGCAATAACCACAGAAACAGCCCCAGCCCTTCCACCCGAAAACCAGGCTAAAATAACATCTCACCATTGGCTTCACCAGGCCAACATTACCCAAGCAATGCTGTGAATCCCAGGAAATAAGGGAAAGTAAACGCAATGCATTTGGGAGCTCTACCCCCAGTTTATCTTTCCCTAGTGTTGGGTAAAACAACTTGTTATTCCCCTTCTGCTGCCTGTCAAAAAGTGCAGCAGGACAACAGCTAACAGTTGAGCAAACAGCTTTTAAAGCTCCAAGTTGTGTTACCACAAGATGCAGCACCACGCAATACTCCTCTAAGCCACAAGGAGCCATCAACAACAGAAATCAGGCCCATTTTCACTTGTATTTATCACTGCAAATTGACTTGAAACTAGAGGAAAATTCAGCAAGTCCATGTGAGAAGTCATACAATAATGCAGGTTATGGTGTTGCTGCTTTCATTAACACAGAGCAGATGCAGCTACCAGCTGCCCAAATGAGGTTACTACTGTGTAAAATATCACCCTGAGCTCTGGCAATCGCAACTGCTCATAAATATCCTGATAGCTGCTACTTTGGCCAGCATCTCCTCCAAAACTGCTTCTTATCACTGCTGATAGCCAAGGCAGTATAATGAATGTCCAAACAGAGAGGTTGGTATCATAAACAAGGGTCAGGCATGAAGGAAGAGAAGGATTAATATTGTGGGCAATAAATCATCCGCAGCAACTTATCTGGGAAAAATGATTTCATGAGGTGAGCATGAGCAATGTGGTGAGTAAGGTCAGCTCCAAGAGACAGGCATGTGAGATGTGACTCAAGCACGAGCACACTGTGGGTTGCTCTGCAGCAATGGGGTTGGTTTTCCTCATGGAGGACATATTTAGCTGCTCAACCCTCATGCCTTGTGAAGTAGCCCCTGAAAACAAGCAAACAAAATATTTCTTGCCTTTGATCTTTAAAATGGTTGACTCCATCACAAATACTTCAGTGTCTTTTTGACTTCCGAGGCTAGTAAGCCACAGTGAACCTTGGTATTTATGGAGTTGCCAGCTGCAATTAGCCATGGCTGCCCACAGTATCTAGAATCTGCCTCCACCTGTTCTGCATGTGATGAACCCTCTAGCATTTGCTTCACCACTTATAAATTTGCTGCCACTTTACTTTCCTATGGGACAAGACCACGCAATGTAGAAGTGCCTTGCTGGAAAGCTTATCTGCCCAGTGCATTTATTGCAGCCTAACAGCCCCAGTCATCCATATACACTGACTATAAATCACCCATTTATACACTGCAATAAGACAGAAACAGCTTAATTCTTAACTAAGGAAACAAGGCTGAAATATTCAGGTTGTCCATCCACCTCATTCTTCTCTTTTCAAAGAGCCTTTTATACATGAACCAATTTCACAGGTTGAAAAATCAGTAAAGCATCTGAAATGTAATGATGTTCCAGCAGGTTTGGGGAAAAAAAAACAGACCTCAGCAATGCAAAGATGCACAAGTTTGTACCTTTGAAGAGCCCAGGAGGAGTTTACAGCCACATGTGGTTTAGTTGTGACCCCACAGCCAGGGGTGGGACCAGTACGTCTGGATGAGGCATCACTGAAGGCACCCTGGAAGCCTCCAAACTACCAATTGCTACTGCATATTACTATGTCTATTACACCAAATGATGCAAAACCAAATTTTAAATATGTAGGGTAATTTCTGTTTTAAAAAAGTAAATATTGGTTTGGAACCAACAATTCCTCACTCGAGCCTCAAGTGAGGGCACAGTTAGAGAGTCACTGTTTCAAGAATGAAGTAAACATTTCCCTGGCAGACTGACTCAAATAATAAATGGTGGCAGCTTGAACCCCCTCCAGGAAGGTGGAATAAGAGAAACTTGGAGAGATGGATTAATGGACAGATAGGATGCTGCCATCCAGACAATAAACAAGGGCGAGCAAGAGCTTTGCAGAAGAATGCACAGAGTTTATTTTAAACTGCGAGGCAAACACAATTACCCCAACTGGAGCACAGCCAGACCACAGCTAACAGACTGCTTCAGGAAAGTACCTGTGGATGTTTAATGAGAATGAATAGCCTCAGCTACCCATCCCATCTTGATGTGCAAAGCCAGGGGGATACCAGTATAGAAAAAGCTTGGAAACACTATCTGGGGAAGGTGAGTCCAAGATTTACTTTGAAGAATTCAAATAATTTAGATCCACCACTGCCTTTAACACAAGTATTCCTCTTATGCTCATAACATATTATTCACCCATCCCTTCTAAACAAGCAGGAACTGCTCACATCCCATCCAACCTGCTGCAACAATCTAGGGCTCCAGCCCCCAGCCAAGATCCTGTAGCCATGCAGTAACTGCATCTGATGACTACTGATGGGACTTGTCACTTCTTCCTCTGGTTCCCCAGATAGATGGGTGACAGCAGCAACCTCCCAGCAATGCACCTCAGCCTGTCTCAGCCCTAACGGGCAAGAGCCTCTTCTGTTCTGCACCAAAACACTCTAAGGAGAGCAATTCCCCAAGGGCAAAGGAAAGAGTGGGACTAAAAAAGCTGCAGGTCTAAGAATAAGATGTGGAGGAGGTTGTGAACACTCTGGTCTCTCCAGTTTGCCAACAGCTGAGTCCAAACACCAAAGGGCCACTCTCACAGCCTCCTTGCCTCTTGCTAGTCAACTCTACCCTGAAACCCACCACATTGCATGGTTAAAATCCAAAGAAAAATGTTAATGCATCAACCCTGCAAGACACTCACCCTATTAACTCTGTTCTTGCAGCTGGAACTCTCATTAACAACTCTGCAGTGAAGCATTAAAAGGAAATATGACAAATTTAATCAAGTGTCTGCCATTTCCATCCTCATGTGTCTGCTAAAAGAGCTTGTGGAGTCATTCTGGTGCTGACTGGAGCTCTAAACTAGAGGTCAGAAGCAGAACTTCAGTTTACCATTCCTTTTCCTCTATGACTATTTTGCTATTAAAGGCAGCAGGGGCTGCACAAGGACTCCTCCTCCAGCATGGAGCAGTGGCTGATACCCAGAATGAAGCCTACACACCAGCACCTGCCTTGACCACACTGTGTGGCTGGCTCCTGACTGCACCTCTCCTCCCTGCCAACCTATGTGCAGAAAAATACTGATTTCCCCTTGCAAAAGCCTGTGTCGGAAAATAGACAGGGCAAGGGTGCATCTCATCTCCTGTCAGGTAAGGATCCAGACTTGTCACCTAAGCTCAGTTTACTGTCAATTCATATTAAGATGGTGATTCATCCTATTCTGAGGCAGCTGGGCTGAGTCAGTCTCTCTCTGGATGTGGCTGTCTCCAAGAGTTACCAGCCAAGAAAAGCCCCTCTAATTAGCTTATCCTAGACATTCAGTGTTTAGGCAACTGGAGCAGGAAAATCCCACTCATACTGTTCACACCTTTGTTACCCAGCACAGCAAGCACAGAGCTCTGCATGACTTTCATACCCACTCTTCCAGCCAAAGAGCAGCCCCATCTGTTTGGCAGCTGAATGTCCATCAATACTAGTCACATTTTTAAGTTTTGCTTTAGGCCTGCACTGCCGTGTTGGAAGTAATGAGGAGCTCAAACAGCTTTGTCCTTGGGAGGTGACAGTAAATGTCTTATTGGCATGAAGACTTTTATTTGTGCATGCAGATACCATGCCACACTGTGTTCACGTGCACTAAATACACACACACGTCTTTATAGTAAGTGTTTATGGGAACAAAACAAAAAAAAAAAGCAGAACTGAGATCCTAGCAGGAATGGGGAAGAGGTTTCCAAATAGAAGATGACACTTTCAGATGGGGAGGAATCACTGATCTTCATAATTTCCATAAAGACGATGCTGGTGTCTGGGCTTACGATAAGCAATGATTCCTGCTACAAGAGCTGCATCCACAGTCACACACCTATCTCTGTTTGGAATTACAGACAACTCTCCCTTCTTGAACTTCAACTGATGAGAGATTTTGCAGCAACATTAAGTCTGCAAGTTTGTGCAGCCTGTTCCACACCCTGCCCCATACACACGGCATTTCATTGACAATGCTGAGCTGAACACCCTTGTTTTACACATCCCTGCAAGTGTCTCAGCCAGGGGATAAACTAAAGAGTCCAAAAATTGTGATTCAGCCAGCCCAGCTTTAATAATGAATCAAAAAGACAGCAAGGCTGTGCTGTCCATCTGTCTACCTCTGTCCTTCCCCAGCTAACTGTCAGCCAGTCTCATTAAAACAGAGGAAAGCGGCAAAAGTCTCCAAGATCCTGTAAGATCCAAGACCCTGTAAGTTTTGGGGAACAGGTGTCAAGGGAATGAAAAGACCCCAGTAAAGGAAGGACCAGTTCTTGGCTGTGGTACACCCCACACAGCAGCACACAGATGGACAGATGGTCTACAGCTGAGCCAGCTGGTCCACAGTTGTCATCAGGATTGCCCAGCTGGGACCTCAAGGTTTTCCCAGAGCTGAGATTTGGTTGGTGTGATGGACAACCAACATGAGCTTCCAGGGAAGTCAGCCTCACCTGGCCCTGCACTGGGGATGACCCTCTTTCCTAAACAGAAAAGATGAGCGAATGGGAGGCCTCATCTCTCACTCTTCCCTGCTCTAATCCAGTTGCCCCCACTTCACACATTAACACAACACAGCATGAGCTGCCTGGCTCTGTCATTACTTCTGTGGAGCCAGCCTCCAGTTAACAGGAAAGCAGGACGACTTAGTGCCTTGGCCCAGCCGAGCCCCATCTCCTGTTTCCAGCAGCTGCTACCATGAGATATTTCAAGAGAAGGTCAATACAGGTCTCCTTCTGATGTACAAGGGTGCAACCCTGCCTGCTGGGTGAAAAGCACACTCTGATCAGCTGCTCCCAGGAGAAGGAGAGCCCAGTACAGCCATGTACAGAAGGAACTGCAAATCACAGCTGAAAAGTCACATTTGCTTTTCTACCCATTCAAAATTCTGCTTTTTGAAGTGCTCCTCTACTCAGGCAGGAGAGCTGCTGCAAGCTAATGATGGAAAAAGAAACTTGATAATTTCAGGTGATCGAGCAGGTCTGTGTTTGCAGTGCTGCCAAAAATGCTGAGATGGGGACCATCCACAACTATCTGACATGGGGTTTTTGCTTTGACATACACCTCTGCCAAGCAGTGACCAAGCAGCCAGACACACGAGCCACCCAAAAAGGCTTCCACACCATCCCCAGCCAATAAAATTCCCAGGCACATTATGCTGAACATGCACCATGTAACTATACCAACAGGAAGACTCCTGGACCAACCCCCCCCAGCACCCAAAAGAAATTAATCCTCTACTGCACGTACAATAAGAGCTTGCAATCCAATAACTGCTATCTAAAACCTGGTTTCACTTCCAAGCCCTGGGTTGATTATTATTGCATTAGCTATGGAGGGATGTATTGTTACTGCTCAATGAGTGCTAAGCTCTGCTTCAAAGCAACCGAATTTCGGTGGTGTAAGACTATACAAGTGCTTCCACAGTTGCTTTGGGACCCTTCAAAGCAGATGGGTGCTAGAGATTAAAACCCAAGATCATACCAATACAGGCATTAGTGAAAATAACTGTCAGTGATTGCTCAACACAGCTCTTTGCCAGGGCAGGTTATTCACAAGAAGTAATTTAAGACATCTTTGAGAGAGAGAAATATTCAATTAACTCTTTAAACTGGCTGCTGAGGAATAATGTGAAGGTTATGAAGAGATCATTTAAACGAACAAATTGCATCTGACTCCAATAAAAACACTTCAAGCCTTTTTTTGTACCATTTATACACCACTGGAGGAGCCTGGGTGGGAGGAGACAGAAATGGGCTTGGAAAGAATGTGCAAGGAGAGAGCCAACATGGCAGCGTGCAGCACCAGCACTACCCAAGCACATCTCCAGTACCTTGCCACATTCTTTGGCTGCCATCAGCACCTCCAGAAAGCAAACATGTGGCTGAGTCAGAAGGTGCCATGTTTTGCCATTGCCAAACCCACACCTCAGAAGGCAACTGGTATGCTCTCCTGCCTTAGCCTGAGCACCCTGTCCTGTACAGGAAGACTCATGGGTGCATTCCACAGGAGAAGAAACAGGAGCACGTGCATGTCCTCCAACATTCACAGCGCTGCAGCCCGTCCTCAAGCACCCCATGTTGGTCCTGCTGCTGCCCCAAGGCTTTGCACCCTACCTCATACTTCCCAAAACCAGAGCTCTGTCATCTTCTTTTCCTCCCACCCAAACATGCACCACATGAACTGCACAGATGTCTCCATGTTGATCTAAGTGTCAACCACCACAAAGCAGCTGAAGGAGCAACTTTGATTTCCTGATCCACAAGTCTTCTCCAGGTGTATATTGGCTCTCTACCAAGCAGAGTCACTCTTTACACGTCCCTTGTTGCCTTCAACAAATTAATCTGGCTCCATTGTCACTGCAAGAAGACACATTAGAGACTTTGCACAGTGAAACCTTAGAGGAAACAAGATACAGAGATTTTAAGTCAAAGCAAGACATGAGAAAACTCAACACTGAAATAAAACCTCTCTACTCCTCTTCTGCATTAAGACCCTGAGTTAATAACAACCTATTCCACACCAAAAGGAAAGCCTTTTTCTACATTCGGTGTCTTCTTAACAATTAAAAGAGGTTTCCAGCAAAGGAGGGAAACACAAAGGAAATCAAAGGAAAACAAAGAAATCCCACAGCACCAAACTAATTTTCTTACTTAAGACAGAGCAACAGGAAGGGAATAAAAATAAAAGGTTTCCACTGCTTCTAACCTTGTGTGCCACACAAGTAATTAACATGGACAACATGAATTTCATTTCTTTCATTTGCAAATCCAGCATCACAGTTAATCTCAAGCATGGACAAAGTCTATTAATAAAGCAGATTCATGTAATGGGATTCCAAGTAATGGCAAATCAATAATACACTGGTATGCTAGAATAATCTGTGCTTTGCATAATAATCACAGGAACTCTAATGCTCTGTATTTATATGTAGACATATTCAAGACCAGCCCAGGCCACCTAATGAGCTTGGCAGGGTCTGTGGGATGCATCAGGAATGTTCTCTGGCTGCTGAAGAACTAACTAGCAAGAAAACACGGTAAAAGTGTGCATAAAGCACTTCCAGCAGGGAGAAGAAAACAAGGACAATGCTACTTAACACAGAGTGTTGTCACTCCTATCCTCACCTAGAAAACGGGAAAAGTCCCTGCCACCCTGTCCCTGTGATTATGACACAAAAAGGCTTCCATGAGGTGCACACCCATGTTTACCATCCAATGTGTTCCCAAAAGCCATGCAAGGGGCAGGGACTGTCTGAGCAGGGCAGGGACAAACTCCTTAGCAATCCCATTTCATAAATTAGACTTGGAGCTTGTGGCTCATTTCTCTCCAGACACTGACAGCAGACAGTTCTGAAGCAGCTTCATTAAACACCCACTGCATGTGCTTTTGCACAATGTTCCCCAACATGCTGAGCCAGCAAGCCATCCCCTTAATCATGGAATGGTAAGAGACACAGTCTGAAACCAGCCACATCCAAGCAGCTTCCAGCCTAGGGAAAAGTAGGGATGTCACCCACTTCTTTGATTAGCTCCTTATCAAGCCTATGAAATGCCTTTTTTGCAGTATGTGTGCCCCAAGAGGAGGAATAGCTCCCTCCACATTTTGAAAAGCCTGGTGCCCAGCTAGGTGTGAGATTACTGAATTAATCCTGATAACCACTGCTTAGTCCCTCCAGAGTGAAATCAGGGAGGAAAAGGGAAGTATTTCTTACACCTCCAAGCAGCCACAAGCAAGGAACAGCATTAGCCTCCCCTGTGCAGCCACATGCTCAGCAGCTTTTCAAGGTACAAGGCAAGATGATTTCTGTTAAAAATCCTCCTCAAGCTCCTCTGATCTCACCCTACGCATAGGAAGAACCCTTCTCCCCAGGAGGTGCCTGTTGCTGGAGCTCACCAACTGCTGGCAGAACCTTTGCTCTGCCCTCCACTGCAGGTTCAGATGCATTTACTGATCTACACAGGTCCCAGCTCCCACCCCTCATTCACTTAACCACTGTCCTTCTCATCTTAGCCCCTCTGTGGTCTCCACAGTCTTCCCCTGAAACAACAGGAGAAACTGAGACAGCAAGTAACACCCACATCCTCAGCCTCACACTGCTGCCTTCTGCCTTGAACATCCACATTTGCAAACACCCATAGTTGGGAGGCCACAGTTCTGCTCTCCTCCTCCTTTGGGATACCTCACCTCGTGCTTGCCAAGTCAGAAAACCACTTAAATACCTGATTAAATACAAGCACATGTTTAAGTCCCACCGAAGCCAAAGAGTTTTGATTAGCATAGCACTTAATACAGGTTTTTGCTAAGCAAGGCTTCTTTCCTCCACTGCCATCTCTACCCTGCCATCAGTCCCTTAAGGGCAGCACAGAGCATGACTTGAGAAGCAGTGGCCAGGACACAGCAGGAACATCATCTTGCCTGAGCAAAATGCAGCTGCAGTAATCAGTGATCAGCATTCTGCACAAAATCACGCAATGAGATCCCAGGAGAGACAGGAAGTTTGCAGGTTGGGCTGGTCTGAGACAGACTCTGCCCCATGAGAGCCAGCTCACTGACCTGCCAGCAAACTCTTCCAGCAAGTGCTATTAAGATCTTCCTCTTCATTTCACCACACATGATGCAGGAAGGCTTGAGGGTGGTGGCTGTTGGCCTCCCTCCTGAGCCCCAGGCACTGCCCGGGATGCGACAGATTAACTCACATGTGGCCCTGAACTCGTTCAACAAGAGAAATTCATCCCAGCTTTCATTGAGGGTACTGAACAAATACAGAAAATAAACAGCCTCTCTGCTCCATTCCATGCTTCTTGCCCCATTTGCAGGCTCTGGGTCCTCTATAAGGGGGAAGAGGTGACCACTGCACCCCTGAACCCACAGCAGCACCCCAAGCCAATCTGCCTCCTGTTCATAAGGGCACCAGTGCATTTTGTTCAGCAATAAGAGGTGTCAAAGTCCCCCGACTAAAAATGAGAATATTTCTGCTTTGTTTGACAGTTAGGGCCATTAAGCTGCTCTTGTTGACATTTCATTTCCCAGCAAGGATGCTGGCAGCGTGTGCCAAATGAACTCAGGATGACCTAGACAGAAAACATACCTTTGCCCAGATGTTTCTGTGAAGGAAATTCAGACCCTGATGGATTTGTGGTGGTGCAGTGTCCAGCAGATGATAGCATGCTATCAGCTGACACTCGTGGGTGATAATAACCACACCTTTAGCTCACTTTGCAGGAGACAGCTTCACCAAAAACTGGCTGCTTCCACTGCTGAGTCACGTCAGAGCCTCTGCTCTTGAGCTGATGCAATGCAAATTTCATCACAGGCTGTTTGCTTCTTGTCCCTTCCAGCCACGAGTGGCTGCTCCCCAACCTCTACTGTTGGGGTCTGAGACAAGGGCCAGAAGGATCAGCAGCTAGTCCAAGTAAAAAGGCTGGAGGCAGCTCTAGAAGAGGTTTACACTGCAGATCATGATTCCTGCATCAGTTCCTAGTCCCTGTTTTCACACCCATGGGAACACAGCTGATTTCTATGCTCAGGATAAACTTGGACAGGAGTTTTCTTCTTGGAGAGTGACAGTGAGGGATGGAAGGACATCAGCAAAGCACCCATTAAGAAAAGTCTCTGTCTCCACGGCCTGGGCTATTTTGCTGTTTTCTTACAATGTGCCACCATCCCAGGAAATGTCCCCAGCCAGATGCAAAGACATGAAATGCCAGTGGCAACAGAGCACCCTGCTAATCTCTTCTCCTTCTCTGCAGGTGGCTGAGCCTTCCTGGGAAAACTAAGCTGGACTCCATGAAATGCTGTGGCCAAAGAGTATTTCTACAGGTACTAGAACAAAGTCTTTGGCTTAAACTCCCACCACAGCATTGGCATTACAAGCCGGGAACATTTATTTTTCCAACTTCAAAATAGCCAACACTAATATTTTTGACCACCAGTTTCTCCTGAAGTGTTAGGAAGAAGAACCATGGAAGCTTTCAGGACACAGAACCTACCTCTTGCTATCGTTTTCCAGATACAACTGCAGGGCTGAATAATGGCTGAAACTTGATGCAAGGTGATGAGCTGAGCAAGAGCAAAGCCAGGATGACCTCACTGCACAGCACCATCCACCAGCAAGCTGAGCCTTCCCTTCCCCGCTAAAGTCCCACTGAGACATCCACAACCCTGGGCTGAAATTCCTCATCCATCCATGAAACAGCTGATTTCACTATCAAGGCAGCACTGAGACATGACTAAAGCAGTCACTGGGCCTCTTTCCAAGTGTAGAAGCAACTGGCCCATGGTGAGACACCTACAGCCTCACACACACAAGACGTGGGTAAACCACAGCCTTCACAATGGCATTTAACACACTGTTAACACTGAACAAGTCTTGGGACCTTGTTCCATCCCAAGAAAGGCCAGAAATTCATGCCCTGTTCCACATTTTGCTGTTGTAATGGTAAAAGCTGAGTCAGACTAAAAACACATCTACTTGTGCGTTGCACAAACACACACGTGGTAGAAGCTTGTAACACTCAGGTCCTACTCCAGAATCCAGTCAGAAACCAAACCTTTCCTTCTCCCAACTCTAACTTTTGCTTTGTGCAGCTCTCCAGAGAGTTTCATTCCATTTAATTAGCAGCACAGCCCAGAGGACCTCAGCTGCAATCTGCCCTGTGGCATTCCACCAACTCACAGATGGGTCAGCCAGAGATGAAGTATCTGGAGATGGAATCCTAGTAGCTCTCAGAGCTCCTGACACCCTCATCCCAAAGCAACAAGGCAAGAGAGAAGAAATGCCTCTTTTGGTAGTGACCTGTGTAAGAACTAGGTTGTTATGCTCAAAAAGGAGATGTCAGAAAGCAGATGTGCATACAAAGTTCAAAGACACCTTTTTTTACTCCCTGCTTAAGCCAAATGTCCTGCTATCAGTGAAATAATTCAGCTGGAGGCTGAATGTGTGCTTGCACTCACAAGGCCCAGGGATGAGCAGCTCTCCCTAAGACAAGTCCCTATGCACCCCAAGGGACGTGGATCCCCAGCATGCACCTGCTTCTCACACTGAGAAACCGAGACACCAAGTAACTCCCCAAACCCAGAGTCCCTGGCAGCAACTACATCACCCTGCTACAACCCGCTGTCTCTCATTTGGGGCAGAAAGAGGGCTTTCAGTTATGACCATCAAGCCCTTACTTGGGCGGGGCTCTTACCCAAGCCTGTTGGAACATGGACATCACAGTCCTGCCACAGAGCTGTGGAAGGAGCCTGCCTGCATCACCCACACTGGTGATGGTGATCAGAGGTTTTAATGGTACTGAGGTATTTGGTTAAGAGCCACACTTGAAATCTGAAGTGAGGATGAAAAGCACAGCCTCCTGCTCAGCCCTGGTAAAGACAGGAGGAGAGGGCAGCAGGCACAGCTCTATACTTGCAATAAACAGAGCCACACCAAATGCTCTCCATTCCTTTCCAAAGCTATCAAGCACAGCCACGCTGTTTGGACTGCTATGAATCCAGGCAGGCAGTCTGTAATTTCCAGCCTGACAGCTTAGTAATGGCACACGTAATAATATATTGATTTTGTCTGCTGTCTGAGAGGCTGCCCAGCAGCCTGAGGAAGGGAATTGACAAAAAGAGGGTTTCCTCTCAAAATACCCACAGAAAAATGGGATGCTGATTGGGAAGATACTGGGCGAGGCCATCAGATGGGGCAAATTAACTCCCAATGCTTCAAAAGCCTCCCATCTTCCCACCCCAAGACTTAATCAGCACTGAGATTTACACCACAGCAAACTGGGAACCTTGCCCCTGTCTCACAGGGGTACATCGTTTTGGGGCTAAAAAATAAAAAAATTAAGTCTTTCCCATGTTTTATTCCATGTTTCTGTGTTTTTACAGCCTAAGATTTTTAACCTTTAAATGAAGTGGAAGCTGTCCTGGATTGGGATCTGGTGTTTGGTACCTGGCTCAGAGGGAAGAAGTTTGGATAGTAAAATCTTTCTTGGAGACTTTCACAGTAACTTCCCTCTCTGGCATCAGGGAAATTTGATACTCCTTTGAGGATCAACCTCATCAGGTGCTTCCAAACTGGGGTAACAGCAGCTACAGGGGTAGGATCCTCCCAGACTGCTCAGTTCCTTCTGAGAAACCCAATGGTAAAGGCTCTTGGCTCACCACAGAGCTTAGTAAATGCCCAGCCCAGCCTTGCTAAGGAAGTGTTAAAGAATGGCTTGCACAAGGATTTAATTCAATGACATGAAAATTCATCTAATATTACTATTTTAAATAGCTTTAAACACTACATACATTTACTTTAAAAGACTCAAACAGTTGAAGGTGATGCCAAATTATGGTTATGCTTTAATATTAAACAGCTTATGTTAGCCTGGGCAAGCAGGATGTGCCAAGCTGCCAAATTTTTAAACAAAGTCACTGATGAGAGCACAAGCAGAAAAGACTGAAGCACTAATGCTGCTTTTGAAGGAGCCTGGACCTCTCATAAGGACAAAGAAATCACCTTCATTTCAGTTAATTCACCTAGTCCAGCTCAACACTAACTTAAACAAATCAGGAATATGATGGAGAAATGTACATTTCCCAATCTGCAAGTCAAATTACAACCTGAGACGCCAAGGTCGCTAATTATGGTGACCAGAAGTGTAATTCATTATGTGCAATTAATACTCTAGTTAGTCAATCAGTTAGTTTTAAAGGGAAAATACGTTTTGAGACATGTTTGTCTGCCCTACAGATCCAGCATACTTAAAAGTTTATTAACTGGTCAAGTAACATTAAAATACTAGCTTTCTGGATGTAACTTTAGTCAGAAATACAAAATAAAAAAAACCCAACAGTCGTGGAAACCCAAAATTCACCATTTCCCACCAGAATAAAAGCATACAAAATTAATCACCCAACTGTACAGCTGCCTAAATAACTGCCCACAAATGCACCAGGCTCCTTGCTTAGAAAAGGAAGTATCTGATTACACCAAGCAGCAGCAGCTTTTTACAACTAAACAGGAAAACATCCTCTTTCCCTCCTTTGTGATTTTGGCTACTGTCACCACCATGGATATAGGTCAATCACACTCATATCCCAAATTGCTTCACATTTTCTACCCTGGCCCAGGAAGGCATCAGAAGCAAGACTTTCCCCCAGTGCCTTCTTCTTTCAACTCTGTCAGGGAAAGCTGTAGAGAAACAGATAGTATATATAGAAATAGATGAAGAATGCCAGAATGAAGCAAAGCTTTGTTAGCCCTGTCTACATTCCACCATGGGGGACCTTGAGAGAAGGGACTACTCAAGGATGGGCTGTTTGGACAGGCCTGAGTGTCACTTCAGCAGAGATTTGTGCTTTGTTACTCCAAATTTCAGCCTGGACCAGGCCCTGTGACTTATTCAGCACAAGCAAAAACCACAGCAGATGCTGCAGTGGGTTTGATGCATCCCTTGTGCACAGGAGCTGGTTGGGACTCTGCCCCAAAGTGCCTCTTTATCTTTTGGAGTTTGCTGCCCGTGGGTCCAACACAAAGCTCTCATCCCTACACTTGCCATCTCACAGGACTCCACCATGTCTCCTGTTTTCCAATCCCAGATGGGGTGGGGGTTCCCGAAATTATGGTCAGGGAAATAGTGATGGTTTCTGATGTCCCACCATCAACACCATGCTCTCTGCAGGCAGGGTGAGAATGGGGAGAGAGTTGTCCCAGCAAAAGCCCTCAGCACATCTCCAGCTAAAATAACCATTTCCCACCATCGTCTGCAAAATGCTGAGGGCATGTCTGCTCTCCTTCCTCAGCAGATTTTGCTTTTCCCTGCTGGGATTTATTGTTGTGCCAAGATCTGCCTGGCCTTGAGGAGGATGGGGGCAAAAGGAACAACTCTGCAGAACGAGACAGACATTAATTGCCTCACAGCTCCAAGCCATCCCGAGTGGGCTCAGTTTAAGCATCCCAGGAGACAAAGGGAGCGTTGCTTTGGGAACATTTCCCAGCATGGTACCTGGCCACAGGACCAGGGGCTCCCGGGCACAGATTTGCTCAAAGACACAAACACAGGGCACCTCTGCCTTTGTACAAAGAAGACTGCTGCCTGAGAGAGATAAGCCATTAAAGCTGTTATTGTTGGGTTTTGATATAATGTTTTTAAAGTTCATGATGCTTCAGAAACATCCTCCCAGCTGGGTGGATGCAAGGGCCGGTGCTTACCCTGTCCCCACCCAGCTTGGCTGAGCTGCTCTGCACCCTACAGCCCACATCAATGGCTCCCCTTTTCTAACCTGGGATATTTTTGCTTTCCCAGATAGCACTCCTTTTCTCACTCTGTGGGGCTAAACACAAAGCTAGGAGCTGAGAAACCCAGCATGTGCTTCCCCATCTTCTAGAGGAACACGCACCCCCCTCCCCTGCACTTGAGTCCTGCTGCAAGCACAGACTGGTTGGTTGGGCTCTCCTTTAATTAATATTCATTTGAACTCAACTGCTATTAGAAGTTTAGGGACAGTGTCTCAGAAATTATCTCTTGTGCAACACGAGAATGCAATCCCCTGCTCCCTGTGAGCAAAGTCACAGTTGTTGCAAAACCTGGCAGGGACAGGCAGGCAGAGCAGCATGAGGAAGAAGCAGAAGCAGCTCTGCAGCAAAACAAATGCTGATGCTGTTTCTCAGAAACCAACTTCAAAGGCAAAGAGGACATCGAAGGGCTGAAAGCAGCAGCTTCATCCACCACCTGTGGACAGCAGGACAAGAAAACCCTCTGTGGGCCAACAAAGATGCACAGGCTGCTGGAACTCATGCAAAACCCAGAAACATCTTGTAAAGAAATCTCTCCACTGATCTCAAACCTGCATCCTGCTCTGTAATGGCAGGAGAGCCAGGCCTCCAGGAAGGTATAATATAAAGAGGCCATAAGGAACTAGACATCCACTGAGATGCCTCCTCCCTCATGCCTTTGGGTATCTCCCATCAGCTTTGATACATGTCCAAGGCTCTCCCTCAAGCTGGCAATGCCGTGCACTCAAACCCTTGCACAAGGAAAAGCATCACTGGCTTTGAAAGACATGAAGCCTGAAAGGTAGAGAGCCTTGAAAAGATCTGAGAAAACCAGAAAGCCAGAAGCAGCTCCTGCTCACAAAACAGCAAGGTCAGAGCCAGGAGTAATTGGAGCTAAAACTTTCCACTTGGGGAAGAATGGAAAAGACAATTTCCTTTTGCTTTTAGAGGCAAAATTAAATTTACCATTTGCTGGTCTTTTCTCCAAAATTGGAGGAAAAAGAGGTAGAGATACACAAAAGAGAGAAAGGCAGTTATGCATTAAATCACTTCAGGCTCTTGGCTGGAGCCTGCAGAAGTTAAAGGCTAAAAAAAATTCCATACCCCTCTGTAAGAAAATGAAATGCATATTAATATATAATCATCTCCTTTACTTAGGAGGAGGCCACAGTCACTAACCTCTCCAACATATGGAATACTATTAACGAGTTAAAACTATCAAGAAACTACAATATCCTTAATTTCCACTACATCCCTGCCTGCTGAGAGCCCCTGCACACCACTGCAGCACAGGTCCCAGCGCTGGGATCTCCCCACGCAGCCGTCACACCCACGTGCTGGCAGGAGAGAGAGACATCCCCAGACACTGGGGTTTTACATTTTGAAGCAAGATAAAAAGGAAAAAAAAAAAAAAAAAAAAAAAGCAAGCAACCCAACAAGGTGCATGCCAGGCTGTCTGAGGGCTGGAGCCCCAAGCAGCCTGCATTTCACATCAGATGTGAAAGCAGCAACAGGGGGAGGGGGGGGGGGGGGGGAAGGGGGAGGAGGAGGAGGAAAAGACACATTCCTGCTATTATATAAATAGATAAAGTGCTGAATAGGGGTTGGCTTGCCAACTGCAACCATTAACCTCTCCCAGCTTGGAGATTTCTCAGATTCTCTCTTCTAGAGAGGCCAAGCTGGGGACCCTTGGAAAGCTGACCATGGAGGGAGCTACTCCAGGACACACTCCCTAGGTGCAAGTTACATGAACATAGATCTCACCCCTGCTCAGGGGGTGAGCTCTCTCAGAGCTGTCCCTGCCTGGGAGTGTTGCATGTGCTGCATTAATGCATCCACTAGCAACTGATTTCATGTTCCTGTGATTCCCCAATCCCAGAGGGGACATCCCTGCTGGAAGAGAAAACCCACTCTGCTCCATGCCAGCAGCAGGGTGAGCATTGCTGCAGCACAGGGAGCACGGAGACCCACAGGACAGCACCTCTGGTGCTAAGCAGGTACCACCTCTGCCCTCGCTTGGTGTGCTGCCTGGCCTTCCCCTCCCTCCCTGTATCTCAGCATCCCCCAAAGACACCTTTTCCTTAGGAGAACCAACCACTTTCCAGGGGGTTAATTAAAGCCAGGATGCTCAGATGCCGAGCAGGCACCAGGACACATCCACCTGTGAATCCCATGGGGGAAAGAAACAGAACAGATGGAGACACGATGGAAAGGAAGTGGAGAAATGATGCTGCAAGAAAGAGCAGGGAGCACAGTGACAAGACTAGAGACCCCATTTGGGGCAGAAAACAGCCCATCACTGCCAGGCACTGTCATTTGCTGTCAATACCTCCAGCAGCCTAAGGGTTAAAAAATAACTGTGGGCAGCACTGTTGGTTTCATCAGCAATCCAAACCAGAGGAAACGGTGCTAATCCCAACACAGCCTCTCCAGGTTACCCAACTTCCACCCAGCCAAGAAGCCACCCAGCCTCAAGCCCTGGTCACCAAAAATGCTCAAGTTCTTCCAGCATCCCAGAGGCCACAGGACAGTCTCCATGGGGATGATGTCCCAAGGCTGGTGTGTGCAGGGCTGAGAGCAAGCACAGAGCAGCCCAGTCCAGCTATGAAGCACCTGCAGGCTGTGGCTAAACTGGATATCAACCAGCCCACAGAGCTCCTCAAGGTCTGCTCTAGATGTCAATTAGCACGTCCGACCACAGGGCTGAGGAGTAACACTGAAGCTGTTTTGGCATCAGCAGGGCTGGAGCACACGCTTCAAGGCTGGTACAAAGCCAGGGGCCAGCATCCTTTGGGGAGAAAGTCTGAGTTGGAGACAAGGTGGCACCAACAAACATCTTCATGCTGCTGACCTGCCAGAGGGGCTGCAATCATCACAAACTCGCCTGACAACAAACCCACCTCCATGGGGATCTGCTACAAAGCAACATATCTGCCTCTGAAGAGTAGTCTGGGGAAATAAATACCCTCAAAAGCACTCCTGGCCCACAGACTGTTCAGGGAAGGTGCACGCTGTGTGACACAAAGTCTAACACACAGAGCGGGCTGATACTGGGCCATGAAATGCTTCAGGAGCTCTTACTGAGCACAAAAAGTTAAACCAAGAGGCCAAATACATCTTCACAGGGGATGCTTTTCAAGCCTGCCCAAGTGTAACACTGCCCAGCTGGGCTGAACTAAGATTAAACCCTCCCCACCTTAGCATGTCTGAGCACTTACAAGATGCTGGAGTTGACTTTCCCAAAGAAAAAAATGGGGTTGGCCTCAGAAGGGGCTGGAAGATGGTGTTTTGGGGGATCAACCACAGGGATCTGTGCACAGCAGGAGGTGGCTGCCTGCATTGCACACACAGGGCCTGCAGGGCTTGATGGGCATCAGAGCATTTTTGCTTCTGGTCCCTTCTTACAAACCAGAGTCATTGCAGTGTCTCTGCCTCTGGTTGTGGCCCTGACTCCTCTCCCTGCCTTTCACACCCCACCAGCATCCAGATGAGGCTGGCGTGAGCAGAGACACTACCTTAGAAGCCTTGCTATTTGGCTTCTGGCCATCTTCAGTTCTCAGAGGCTCCCTTTTAAAATCTGTTTTAATCCCTGGAATTATTGTACACCTCCTGCCCCATGCAGGTGATGATGCCCAGAGCCAGCATACACCTCATCCTCCTCCTCCTGCCCTCTCCCCCCAGCCAAGCTCTGCTGAAGCAGCAGCAACAGCAACAGCTCAGGACAAACTCCACATCGAGCTATAACCAATGGCAAATTCTTCAAGTGAAACGTAATGTGCTGGGAAGCGCCTCACCATTTCACTTGGGAAAATGATCTGCTTGGCAGTGGAGAGGAGGAAAACATGCTTTGTTTTACAAATCCTCTCCCCAGCAGGAGAGACACTCCCAGAATTTAATATACTGACAGCACTTGGCTGCTTTAACCACTGAAACTCAAGAGTGCATCAAAAAAAGAGAAGCATAAAAATGTGATCCACTGTGTAATATTGAAGCCTATTCTGCAACTGGTGGTAATGGGCACAGCAATTCATTGGCACAGAGAAGCCACAATTCCCCCACCCAGCAGTGCCAGGATGCAGGGTCCTAGCTTTCCTCAAGTGCTGGACACCCCAAATTAATTCAGTTTTCACCCTTCCTAGGGTGAGGCCCTACAGCAGCTCCTTGCAGAGAAGCATGGAAAGCAGAGAAGATGCTGACAGGTAAATCTAGAAAGGTGCTTTGGAGCAGAGAAAGTGGATTCAAAGTTATTCAGTAAAAGGAGTATTTCCACAAAAGGCAACCAGCTCCACCCAGGTGACTGGGAAGTATCCTGCAGCCCCAAACCTCAGCCTCAAACAAATTTATTTATACTTCCACTTACCATTCAATGCATTCAACTACCAAGAACTTCCTATGTGCAACATTGGCAAGGATGGCTTGTGGTAGTGGACAGCCCTTTTTTGGGAGGGGATTTTAATCCTATAGTGTGGGGTTTAGGCTCCAGACAGCTGTCAGTGTTCCCCATAGCAGAAGGGAAGAACAACCAGTATCTCTAACTAAAGAACCTGTCATTAAATCAGGCTGGCTGTCCCACAGCAGCACATAGCCTTTTGAAAGGCCACTGCCAGCCCTTGCACGCAGCAATAATATTAATGTTATTTTGAGGGTAGGCAGTGGGATCGAATTGCCTCCACACTGGAGACCGCTGCTGACCTCTCCCAGGAACTGCCTCAAAGCAAATAAGTCTGTCTGCTGTGCACATTTTTTACCTTTTTAAACAAAAGTAACTGTGCTTTGTATCTTAGCACTTTTATGTAATTGTTTGCAACCTGCACGCATTCTTGGAAACAATAATTAATCGTTAGGAGAGCCTGTAAAGAAAACAGCATGGCTCCTGTTTCAGGGGAGCAGGATGGATAAAAGTGGTGAAATGCGAAAGGCCACTCTGGATGCTGGTGACAGTGGTGGGGCTGGAAGGACAGGGCCTTTATAAATACGTTTTTTCTGCCCTGCCCTTTGGCTAATTATCAAATGCAGCTTTTGTGGGGGCCCTGGGAGGTGGGAGGAGAAGTCTCTGGGACCTCATCTTGGAGGGAATGGGTCAGGCAGGGTGTTAAGTCAAGGAGAGCTGAAATGCTGGTCAGCCTCAGATCTGGCAACATGCACATCCTGTTCGAAAAAAAGGGATGGAACACCTCCAAGTGTGGGGTTGTTGTCACCTACTCCCTCACTAGCACGCTGGGCTGACTTCAAAGCTTAGTGAAGTCAGTGGAAAGGCTCCCAGTGACCTAGATGGCTGGGATTTTCAGAAAATAAAGACCAAATGAAACTGGGCACCAAGTCATTAGGTTTGCTCAAAAAACTCAGTATTGCATCATCACCATCATCATGACACATTAAGTTAGCGACTACATGGACCAACCACCACCACAGCCCTTCAGCAGTAGATGCCATATAAAAGTCTCATGAGTTGAGGTCTCTGCCCCACCATTGCTCCCTCTCCTCAGGGGGAAGTTTGTTGTTTCACCCTCATATCCCTTTTTTCAGGCTGGGACACAGAAGCTTAGGTCTCAATGATTCCCACAGCTTCACACCCCCAGCTTCTTGAAAGCAACTGAGTATCCTTTGCAGCCACAACTGCAGCCCCAGAACACCAAAGAAAACCAAAGCAATCAGGATTTGTTCAGTGGGGCAGCCCACATGTGCGTCCCAAAGGCAAAGAAAAATATCATCTCATTAAAAATGTGCTTTGAGTCAATTATAGTATCTAGGACAAAGCGTTCCCTATTTTGACACTCTAAGATATTTTATCAGAGCAAGCTCTTCAGAAACACTCAGAATGAGTTAAATGACTATAACAGGTTCCTCGTTTCCCCCAGCATTTTATAATTAATTTTTAGCTTCCACCCCCCCCCCCCCAGTCAGATGGCAGGATGCCCCCAGGGTCTGATTTGTCACTGGGGCAGCCACTGTGAAAACAGCAACCTGTGGGGAGGGAAAGCACCGTCCAGAGCATCATTAAGAATAAAAGAACAGGATCTGAAGCTCAAGAGAACTTGGGAGAAACTCACGGTACTTCACAGGCACAAAGATTTATTTCTGGGGGGTTGTCTGATATAAGCACCTTCTAAAATTAGCACCTGCCTTCCTGCCAGCTCCAATGGGCTGCTGGTACAACGATAACACTTTCGCAGGGCTTAGAGGGTGCAACTTTTGGCATGAATCAGCTGCACAGCTCATGGCCACTTCTACCCCATGGGGTTTTCCTGACCATGTGCTTCATCTGCCATGACCACACAGATCCCACACAGCGGGTTCATCATCCCATAGAGTCATACCCCCAATTCCCAGGGAGGAGGTGTGTTCACCTCAGAAAAAGCACCTTATTTCAGAGTGGAGTGTAAATTGTGACAGTTTTCTATAAAGGAACAAAAAAACACAATTCAGATTTCTCAGCTGGACTGCTCCAAAGATAATCCTGAGTCATGCAGGAGGGACCCTGGCTGATGGGGTGAATCGAAATGTTCCTCTCAGGGGGATGACAGGCTCAGGGACATGCCCCAGAAAACACACACACTACCTGAAAAATTACCAGGACCAGAAAACAAGGGGCAGAAATTGCAAAAAGCAAAACCCAAACAGAAAAACCCAAGAAGAAACCATCAGCCTCTGAACCATCTGTTTTCACAGGACAGGCTGACATAGATTGGATCTACAGGGCAAGAAAGCAGCTCCCAGTGTTCAGTAAAGGTCTGAGCAACTTTTCCCCAGGCAGTAGACCTGGTTACGCTGACCAGCTGGGTGCCTTGCAGGCTCCTTGGGAGGAAAACCAAGCTTGAAGATGGGTCTGCTTTCAGTTTGTGTGGAAAACTTGTTGTTTTTCAAAGCCCTGTGGACCCCAAAGCCTTGAAATGCCCAGCACTTTGGTCTTTTTATCACCATCTATCAGTAGAAAAGGTTAAATGCTAATTTGCTGGGTATAGAGCAGTGCTCTTAGGCTGCCTTTCTGTTTGCTCACAGCAAGTTTTTGTAGTGTTGCTTCTCAGCTAATGCCCAGCTCAAGCAGACTTTCAAGGGGAAAGGTCTTTGGCTCCTTACAATTAATTCCATGCTCCAGTGCAGCATCTTGCACGCTCGTTTCTACAATTCCCACTGAACACCAGCAAAATTCCACCAAGCGACTGCGTATCAAAAAGAACAAGATAAAAAGCAAAGCTGCCAACTCTAGGTATTTCTGAGCTGGGAAGAATACAGACGATTCTCAAAAGCTGCCAGCTCAAATTGCCTCAGCGCTTTTATAGATTTGCTTTAAACACCAAACTTTTGGAAAGTTGAGTGGGAACCTCCTTGAGTGGGCTGTGCATGCTGCAAACCCCAGAGCTACCAGCACAAAGCAACCAAGGGAAGGAGAAAAGCGCAGCTGGCGGGGTTCCTCACTGCAGACAATGCAAAACAAATCCCTGGGGATATTTTTCCATCTCCAACACCATGACCACCCTGCAGCTCCTCAGTCACTTCCCCAAAATTATGCCACAAAAGTTAGACCTGCAAACACCAAGCATGCCCCCTCTTTTCTAGAAGGCTTTTGAAACCAAGCTGTGTTTTGCTCCTACACTAGCTTTTCCCCACCGCCAGCAAGCAGCCCCCCCTCCATGAGAAACCTGCCCATCCTCACCTGCCGCAGGTGCCTCAGCAGCTCGGTGGCCTCCTCCTGTTTCCCCTGCTTCACCAGCACCAGCATGTCCTGGATCATGCAGATCCGCCGGTGGTAAGGGGGCAAGCTGCTGCCACCACCTTTGCCAAACTTCTCGCCGGACTTCACCACGAGGGAGGTGAGGAAGTCACCCCTTTCCCTGGGGGGTACCTTCTTGCGGTGGTGAGCTGGAGGGCTCTCCCCAGCACTGCCCGGCTGGCACCCCTTGGTCTGCTTGGTGCCCATGGTCTGTGGCCACGGCTCCTGCAGCCCCGGGGCTGCATGCAAGGGGAGGTGGGGGCACAGGGGGACACACAAGGGGATGGAGGGAATGCACAAGGGTTTTGGGGGTACACAGATGCACAAGAGGGGGCGGGGGGGGGATGCACGAAAGATTCAGGAGTACACAGAGGAATGCACAATGGGTTTGGAGGTGCACAAGGGGTTGAGGGGATGAACAAAGGGATGCACGAGGGGGTCAGGAGGTGCACAGAACGTTTAAAAGGTGCACAAAGAGTTCAAGGGGTGCAGGATGAGGCTTGCCGCCCTCCGAGATCCTAGCAGGGGTGCCGGTGCCCGGCGGCGAGGCTGTTCCACTCCCGCAGGCGGAGAGGGCGGCTGCACCCAGCGGTGAGGAGCTGTGCCGGGGCTCCATCGCCTCGCTCCATCGCGGCGGGGAGGCGAGAAGCCGGGATGATTCGAGGAGCTCCTTCCCCCGGCCCCGGGCGGTGGCGGCAGCAGCAGCGGCGGGAGCGATGAGAGCGGCAGTGCTCAGCCCTGCAAAGCGGCGACGGCTCCGCGCAGCCCCCAAGCCCCCCCGGAGCAGCCCGCGCCTCCTCCTCCCCGGTGCCGAGGGGGATCCCCCAGGGATGAGGTGGAGGAAGGGGGAAAGCTACGACTTGGGGGCAACTGTTGCACGGGGGTGGCGGGAGCTCCACGGGGACACAGCGGGTCTGGGCTGGGCTCGGCAGGCTGTGGGGTGCATGGAACGGGGAGAGCCGGGGGAGGGCCGGGGGCGGGCACCGTGCACCGAGGCAGGGCTTGCGGAGGAAGCTGGAGCCGGACGGGGCTCTTCCTTCCTCCCGCCGCTTCATCTCGCCCCGCTGTGCTGGGGATTGAAGCGGGGCTGGGGAGGGTTTGCACAGAGGGGAGCTGCACCGGGCTTGTTGCAGGAGGGGCTGCACTGGGGGCGGGGGGAACTGGGAGCGGAGCTCGCCCTCGGGAAGCTGCGTGGGGCATCCCCGCCGGTGGTTCCCGGGAGGAGCACGGAGGGTTTCCCACTGTATTCTTACCCCGAGAGACCTTCAAGCACTTGGCTCTGCCCGTCCCACCCACCCCCCCGGGATGGGCTCTGACCCTGGTGGAGCTCCGCATGCTGCTCTGTCTGTCCCCTCGAGTGCTGCGCTGAGCCCATCCTCGGGGTGAAGCACCAGGCAGGGACCGCTGCTGGTGGGGGGACCCTGCAGGACCCCCGGCTCCAGCTTTGTTTGCTCTTGCACCTCCTGGCCTCCTCCCTCACCTTCAGCCCCACCAGCAGCTGCTCTGGTGCCCACCTGGAGGTCACTGCTCATGTCCAGCCATCCCCTGCCCTAGCCAGGACCCCCTCATAACCCTTATCCAGCACTTGCAACTACCCTTAGCCCACACTGCTCCTTCCAGCAGCTCCCCCATCCAGTATTAAATCATTCATCTTCCAGGCACTCCACTGGAAGAGTTTAGAGCACAGATTCAAGCTCTTGGATAAAGATCATGTCGAACAACTCTTCCAAACAGGGACAGCTCACTGGCTGCAGGAGACAGATTGCTCAAGAAATGCCCGAGAGGAATAAGCTTCAGACTGACAAAGCCCCAGCAGTAGCCTCAGACCCTCTCCCAAACTGAGGGGCTGTTTTCCAACACAGATGTGCAGCAAACTCTCCTTCCACCCCCACACCTCTGCTTGGGCAGGGCAGAAGACTCACTGCAGCTGCTGTGGGGTGCCTGGGCTGTGGAAGCTTCTCCTGCAGCAGAAACACATTTATGGGGGCATTTTGCCATTCTGTCAGAACTCATCCTGCAGCTACAGGAGAACTTTTTGCCTCCTCTGTATCCTGTTCAACTGCACATCCAGCAACACACAAATATTGCATTACACTGATAATGAAAAGGCAGCTCTACTCGATATTTCAATGGCTGGAAGCCCATGTAGGTGTTTCTAAAACTCCAAAGACCAACTGCTCTCGTGCATTTTTATAGAGACCATGAGAACAGTGCAGACCCCACCCACTGTAGTAGGGTTTGTCTCAGGTTTACAGAGCCAAGCTGCATGGGATCCAGAGTCAGATCAGTGTCTCACCCCAAGGTATATCTTATACTGATGTCATGAGCTAAAAATTACAGTTAGCTTGATATTGCTGGACCAGTGAAGTCACACATGGAGAGCATCACTAATTTTTCCCTGCTTAAACACTGTTTGAGCCAAGCCCCATGATATGGGGCAGCTTTGTCAGCAGGGGCTGCAGGACTGACCATACAAGGAAGATGCAGCCACCCCACCTCTTTTTCAGGTCCATCCCACGGGCCATTTCACATTTGTGGGGCGCCACCATCCCCATCCCCTGGGATGCCATGCCCCAAGTAAATAAATAAAACTCAACCTTTGCACTTCTGACACTTCTGTCAGCAGAGCAGTTTATCAGTTGCTCCTGATCAGGCCTCTTTATAGCCCACAGGACAAAGACAGAAAAAAAAAATTGATATAAAAACGTGTGGTGTGAACTCCTGTTGTACCAATGCAAAGCAAACACCAAGCACTGCTGGATTGGATTTATGCACTCAGTGAGTGGATGCAAAGGCACCACGAGCATTCACCACCACTCAGGAGTAACTTCCAGGCTCAGTACTGGTGGCTTAATGGTACAAGACATGCAGATCCCTCAGGAATGCTCCATCCTGGAGCTTTATTCACTTCTCCACCCTCCAAGAGTCTCATCCGGCTACAGCCCCAGCCTCATGGCAATGCTCAGCTGTCACACACGTTTTCCATACACACTCAGAACACTCATGTACAAAACCAAGCCCACCAAGCCCCAAAAAAACAGGCTGGCCTTGCAGCTCTCTGCAGGCTGGAGCTCGCCCTGCAGCTCTCTGGCCATGGAATATTCTGCTAAACTCATTAGTGGATCTGCAGCCAATATGCATTTTTTCCTCAGTGCAGATGTGTGCAAATCGCAAATTAGTAGATGTTTGTCTAAGGGAATTTTCTTTTTTTGTTTTACTCAAATTCATAGTCCTTATGATATTAATACTAAGGGTGTGTTAGAAAAGTCCATTGCTTTAAAAGGAAATAACTTCAGATTGTGAGACTGTTGAAGAAAACTCTTCCTCCTCTCCCAGAAAACTCTGCTTTAAGTATGTTCTCAGTTCTGTATCAAAAAGAAACTAAAGCTTTTCAAAGCATTTTGCAGAAGCCAGAGAACATCCATACCACATAAGTAAACAACCTGCTGGAATAAGCTGCCATGCAGGAGATCCAGCAATAAATACCTGCAAACGGAGACACTCAGCCTCAAGTTCCCTGCTCCAGGTGTGGGCACACCCCCCCAAACCACTTTGCACACATGTACACATGTACATTTGGTTTCAGATTAGTCACAGATAAAATTAACTTCCTGCTTCCAGGAAGGACTGCCTGGTTTTTCTGGAAGATCACAATCTAGTTTATGCTTCTCCCTTGCCAGCCCACTTGTGTTGTACTTTGCAATGTGCTTTTTAAGGTGCTGCAATTAACCCATGTAGCACATACGTACAAGCTTAGATGGGGGGATTAATTTTGCATCATGGCTAAGGTAGGAACCCCCTTTCTGATCCCAGGTTCTGACCAGGATTCCCATCCTAAACTAGAAAATCCACCCTGGACAAGCATGGTTCAACATGGAATGTTCAAAAGTGCTTGTATACACTTGGATACAGTGCTCAAAGTGCTTGTAGTCCTCCATAAGTGGGGATTTTGCAAGGCATCCCCACCATCACTTCTGTATTCAAGAGCTCTCATACTCCATCTGAAACACCCACCACATAAAGCCTTGGAGTTTATGTGTTCTTCCTCACCTTGTGGGTTTGGGGGGTGAGGGAGGTATCTATCTTGGCAGCTCTGCTCTTAGTCTAAACCCAGTGGTTACTATTTCTCAGATAAACAGAAGAAACACCCCCAAATTCAAGGACACTTGTTCATGTTGCTTGTCACGCCCTCAGCATTTAACCATTTCATCATCCCAAAATCTTTTACACAACCCAGATCTTGGTAGGACTAAACAAAGCCACAACGATTACAAGCACCTGGAGCACCAACCATTTCATCTCATCATCTGTTCCTTCCCCAGACTCTCAAGGAATTCAAACGAGAGGTTAAGACCAAGCTCTGCTGCTCATCAAACTCTCTCACTTTGGAGGGCAGCGAAGGACTTGACAGGAATGGAATGATTAGGATTAATTTTAAATGTCAGCATCAGATTCAGGTTAGTGCTACTCAGTATGTGGGAAGGACTAAGCTGACAATAAGAAAGATTACTTTCAAGATGGCATTTAAAGGAATCCAAGAGTCAATGTGATTTTTCACTCATATTAAAAAAGCTAAACAGCTTTACTGTAAGACACCACCAATTCCAGCAGAAGAGCAGTCAGTCCCAACAGACAACCTCTGGGGAAGAAGGCCAAATTGAAAAATATAATTTTAAAAGAACAAAAGGCTATCCATGTCCTAAGCTTGATTCAATTAGATTTTGACAAGGCACAGCAGTGAGACAGGGCTGAAGGGCCTCATGAAATACTGAAAGATGTAATTGTAGATGAAATGAACTCCAGGATAAATGGGGCAATATAATGACGAGGAACATTACATGCACTAAAAGACATTTTTAAGGAGAAATGAAAGAATCTCACGTAGAAGCACTTATGTTTCCTCCAGGCAATGGATGAAGTCTTCCTGTATTCACCTTTGAATTCATTACCCATGCCTGGCTTAAGCTAGGATAGGCAAGTAATAAGGATTTTAAAATAAAAAATATCCCTCTATTCATACCCCAAAGCAAGGGAGAACACAACATGAGTAGCCAGAGAAATATCAGTGCAATATAGAGGGAAGCACCTTTCTACTCATTGCTGCTTGGAATCGTTCCTGATGCCCTGGTGTATGTTTTCAGTGTAAGCCACAGGAGAGGGTTAGAGGAAGACGAGAGACAAGGAGAGGAGAGATGTGTTGATCAAGCCTGGGTACCACGGTGAAAAAAAGCTACTCCAGGGAAGAGCAAAGAACTGCCAAAACCCCCAAACCATGACATGGAAAGCTTTCTTCTTAGTTATTAATTTACTACACCTCATAACTTCTATTACACTAGAATAACTGTGCTTACATAAGTAGTTTTTTCAGAGGAAAATAAGTGACATTTAAATCAAGTCCTAATCCAATATTTTTCCAGATTCAGGTGCTTCCCCCTTCCAGTGCCACCTCCCAAATTTCTCATGCAGAACATGTCCAAACTCAAACCCTTAACCCTGAGAGAATATAAAAATACTTAAGCTGCCGGAAGCAATACATCTTCCCTTCACGTGATGGCATCCGCTTTTTTTCCACTCAACAATCTGGATGCTGTGTTTATAAAACCAAAAGACTGTTTACACACTGTCCAAAAGTTGTTTAGCAAGAGGTTAAAGCTGCCAAATATTTTTCTGGAGTCATCTTGAAAACTACCCTCTGCTTTCTCTCCAACAAGATTAAAGGGGCTTGGACATTTTTTGTACTTTGGACTGGAGGGAAAAATTATTGCCTTGAGATGTTTTAGCAGTAAATAAAAAAAAATACAAATTAGTTTTGTTATGGACAATTATGGGACTGAGAGTCCAATTTCTGGGAGCATATTCTTGAATTTTTCCTGACCACAGCTTCATGTCCTGGAGTCACATCCCCTCCTGGGCTTCAGTGCCTGACACATAACAGGGTGTGAATATCTAGCAGTGCTAAAGGGCTGAACCCATCACCTGCTGCGAGCGGTGCTGAGGTCAAACTCAGTTCTTTAGCAGTGATGGAAAGGATAAAGGGCTGGCTGTTGCCTGGTAGAATAGGCAACTCACCAAGAAGGTGGAAATGCACCAGCCGTATGTTTGGGGAGGGCTTCTGCAGGATCATTCCCAACCCTCCTGGAGGACCTGGACACTTCACACCATTTCTGCATCAAGGGAGAAGCAAGCAGAGCTCCCAGTTGGAGCCAGGAGCCACAAGTCAGTTTGACTCATGCTCCCAATGCTTTCCAAATGTTTCCCAGCATCCAGCCATGAAATGAAGACAAATATTTTGCAAGGGCTGACCCCATCCATCCTTGCTACAACCGAACTCCAAGTGTGCTTGGCCTTGGGAAGAGATGTCATTAGTTGTTACAGGAGTTATATTAAGTCTGTTTTGCACATGCCAGTGTCACTGTATTAAGCACTGGTTGTTTGCTAATTTCTGCTTGGGTTTAGCACCCATTTGGTGAAGCTGGCCTGGGGTGATGGATGTGCTGCTGTGAACACCAGGTTGAGGTGGCTTCTGGGGACAACGTGAGGCCACAAGGACACAAGGCAAGCTCTCTGTCCCATTTCACACCAGGGGCACTGCCTTTCAAGCCATTACCACTCAAAAGGCTTCAAAAAGTGAAAGGTTTCACACACCAAAAGCATCAACATTCCCAAACATCCCAAACCTGCTCCTTCCCTGCATCATCAGCACCCAAGATCAAGTCGGAGGTCTTTGGCAGCCTCTGCCCCATCAAATCTCAGCAGCAGAGGCAGGGAAGGAGCGATGCCAGCCAGGCTGTCTTTACAAGTGAGCACAATAAACTGCCAGCCAAGCTCCTACTGCTTTTTGTTTAGGGTAGGAACAAAATAACTCCTTTCCACCTGAGCCGTTTGGGAGGAATAGGAGGAGCTAAACTCGGGAGGGGGTTGTTTATCAGAAACAAACTGGTGTAAATCCTATTTGTGCAAAGCTGCTTAAACCCTCTTGTTTGTTTGGAGTCCTTTCGGTTTGCCCAGTGCAGGGGTTGTTAAAGGTCAGGGAAAAGCAAGTTTACAGCCTGGGTTTGCCATCAGCCTCAACACTGGAGGGTTGCATCTCATGCCAGTTACAAATTTGCAGCTCTCCTTGTTTAAAATAATACATAAATTAGAAATTCTGGGCTCAGCTGCCTCTGCTGCTCAACAGAGCCTGAGAGGAAAGTAAGTGCAAATGGCGGGGGGAGGGCAACAAATAAATCCTCATCACTTCATCTCTCTTTTGGTCTGTGACCATGCATTGACTGGATGCATCCTCAATGAGCTGTGCTGTCACTGGAGGCTTTACTGGGGATGAAGGCACTGCTTCCAGAACATTCAAAAGAGCAGAAAATGCAGGCTTAAACTGTCAGTTACGAGAAGCAAACTCCACCTTGCACAACACAACAGCTCAGTCTCAGTTGAATTGCAACACTAAGTTTTACCCTGCTCATTTTAACTTTGTTAAAGCTAAAAAGAATTATATTCTATTTAGAGGAAGGAGTGGCATGACATGGAATGTCTTTCCAAGCAGGAGTATGACTCCCAGTATGAACTGCACCAAAATATGGACCTTCCAAAAGTACAGAGTGATGCTATGATCCAGCTCAAGTTCCTTCTCAGTTCATAAAACCAAGAAGATCCTTCTTTCAAGACAGAATAAATAACATAATCTGTGTTTGCCATTCAAATCTCTCAAGCATGGAGTAAAACTGACCTAAATCCAAGACTTCTTGGCCACATATAAGTTTAAACCATGGGTTTGTTTTCCATCCTAGAGTAAAAAGTTGATATTTTGAATATAATAATTATAAACCAACCTAACAAGGTACCTGCCTGGCAGTGCAGGCATAGACCTTTCTGACAAGCCCTGTCCATGGGATAAAATAGAGAATTAAAAAAAAACCTTGCATAATGCAATGCACCAGAAGCAAGATTCAGTTTCATTCCATTGAAATAATCAAACTTTTTTGTGGTCATTTCAGCAAAAGGCAGAAAAGCGAGTCAGGCTGACCTGATCCAGCATGATATACAGACTCAGTGCTCCCCTGGCAGAGAACATGGCTGTGTTTAACAGGGAAATTGCTGAGAAATCCTGAGTGCTCACAGGGTCACAGCTCTCCATCCCCTCCCACCACAGCAGGAGAGCAGAGCAGTCAACGGCTTTGCAAAACCAAGCTCCATTTTAGATTATATCAAAAGGATTTATTTGGGCATTAAAATCCCAACGCTCCCTTGGTCTGCTCCCCAAGCACATCACAGGTAAGCAGCCCAAAGACCCCCATGGGTTCAGCAGTGGGTAAAGCTCAGATTTTCATCTTGCTCTTGGAACTGTCCCTATCCAACAGCTCTGTTCATGGCACGGCAATTAATTAACCAGCACTATATGAGGGGCTGATGAAGCCTTCTGTATAAAATACTTGTTTCCCTGGGAAGAGGGGGAGGGGAGCTGCAGCTTCAAAACATTCCTTAGGATGCCTAAATAATCCAGCCCAGATGGAAAATGTGTTCATAAAAGGAAGATGTTAAATACAAAACAACTGTGAGGGAAAGCAGAAGGGCAGGAATGGAAGGGAAACAGCCAGGGCAGCACCATTCACAGCCTTCACACTGCAGGTGGTACCCAGTCCTGTGAAATCTGAAGTCTGCTCCCCTCTAATTAATTTTTTTTCAACAGCACAAACGAGATTATTTTTCTGGTAACAACAAGTAGAGGTAGGACTAGAAAATAACAGCACAAACTATTTGATGGAGATAAACAGCAAGGAAGGAACTGCAGCTTTCTTAAGGAGAAAAAAATGAGTCTAGAGGGAGAAGATGCAGGGGGACAGCCCTGTCCCCTTTGCAGATAGAAGCATCAAAAGTTCAAAGCACTTCAGAAGGAAAAGTCAAGATGTGCAGCTGAGCCACACACCAAAATTAGACCTAAAATCTGAGGAAAATTTAGAAACAGTTTTGGGAAGTGTGGCTCTTCTTTCCCTTTACTGTAGGGCTCCTACTGTGACACTGCTCAGCACCACAGCAATAAGAATGCAGATATAAAAGTACCAGAGGGTCAGAAGAGCAGCATTTTTAAATGCAGTCACTGGTCTTAATCTCACAGCAATTAAAAACAATAGATGTCACTATTTAACAAAATTAGCATTAAAAACTGTCAAGGAAACCAACCACCAAAGGATCAGACCTTCATCATGCTCCTGCAGAGCCTCAACACAGAGGCCACCCTCCAAACCCCACCAAGAGTAGGAGCTCTTTTGCAAAGCCAACATGATGCCATGCCCAGTGGCCCTTTTAGGACTCTCCATCATCAGCACAGCAATAACAGTGATCACTTTACACCTCTTCAACAACCCAGAGCCTCTGCTAGTACCAGCTGCCATAAGAGGGGTGAAAGCAGCCAGGATTCTAAGAAGCTCTGGGACAACCAGTTCAGACACTCAGTAATTATTTTTTTTTTCAGCATAACAAGCACAAATTAACCCAAAGCCCCCAAAAGATTCAGTGAAGAATAGACAAAGCTCATCTAAGTACCAGATGGTAGCAGTTCAGACCAAACTCAAAGGCCCCTTCCCTGCTTAGTCTTCTCAGCCCTAATCTAGATAAAAGACCTTGATTCTTGAGCAAAGAGCTTATTTTCCACAGTAAGAAGATGAGAGCATTAAATCTTGGAGAGCTGAGGAAGTATTGCTATTTAGAGGAAGGGATGAGAGATCTCAAGACCCAACTGTCTCAGATCTAAACGTTTTCAATCTCATCCTTCGTTCTAACTGGTGACAAATCAGTATGTGACCTGGGACAGCCTTTCCTGATGGGTGACCATCAGAAAAGAGGAGTCAAAGCTCTTTGAAGTAACTAGGGACAAAAACACTCATTAAAGCATGTGCAAACCTCCACTAGGTACCTTCTAGTCCTTGCTCTTGCTATCAAGACAGCTGTCAACACACCCAGCTGCATCGCTGCTGCTGGGGACAGGAGCAGAGCTGGCTGACAGCTGCAGATAAAGGATGAGCAGATGGATGTGGTGGGGTGGATCCTGGAGGGTAGAAAGGAAAGTTACAGGCCTAGAAGTCTTAAAAGGCACAAGAAAGAGAAATCAATTTGAAGTTAAACACTGCAGCTCTCCCTCTTGCTACGACTCTCAGCACTGAAAAATAATCCAGGAGTGTTTTGAATTCCTGCAGAGAGGGCTCTGAACATCTGATTTTGGATTCAAGCCATGGCACAGAGCAGTGAGCACCAGCAGTCTTAACACAGAGCACAGCAGGAAGCACCGAGCTGTGCCTTTCTTCTTGGCCATCCCAGGGAGGCTTACAGACCTTGTCACCCCCACAAAATCCTTCCAAAACACAACCTCCCATTTAATAAATGTCAATACAGAGGTGTGACACTGCCACCTACGACTACAGCAGCCTCACACCAATGCTTTTCCCTGCTGGTGATCTGTCCCAGTCCATGGCTGTCTTCTCAACCATGAGGACAAAGAGCTTTTATCCCTGATTTGCAGGTGAGGACTCGAAGCAAGAGGCGGACTGGAGCATGAGCTGATCTCCAGCAAGCAAGGTCAGGGTCTCCCTCAGATTCATCCAAGCTTTGCCACAACAGAGAGTTGATTTTTTTTTTTTTTTTTTAAAACTTTAACCTGCAGAGGTGCAGCTCTGCTTCTTACTCAAACCTGCTTTCTCTTAACGCAACCCTGGCTCTGGAAAGCATTTCCTGGCCAGTGACAGCAGCCTTCAATTCTTCATGAACAGTGGTTAGTCTCACCACAATTTTTATTGTGCATCATGAATTTTAATAGAAATACACACAAACCCCATCCCTCAGGACCTAGGCATGCAGACAGGCGAAGATTGTACAAGGTAAGAGGTGAGCCTGTTTTTTTAACACAGGTGCTGAGGGGATTCTGCTTCTTTCTGACTTCGGTAGCAAACAAAGTCAATCACTTTCTCTTTAAGTCAGTTTCAAAAACACCCCCTTCAGTTTTTAGACATTCATGCTGGCACAAAGCCGATCTCTGCCTTCCCACATGGAATGGGTTAGTGATTCACCCTCTTGTTTCAGCACCTCTGGAAGCCAGAGAAATTAAACTTCTCTAACACATCCTTGGCATCTTCTCCCAGAAGCTTAAAACAAAAAAGCAACAAACAAACCAACCAACCCAAACACTTACATATGCCAGAAGAAAAAGCAGCTACTGACGCATGGTATACAGAAGGTTATGGGTTATGCCCCTATGGGCAAAGCAGCTTGTCACACAAAATCCATCTGGGATGAGAAGACAGCAGCATTGTTACTAAGAATCTCCAGAACAGACAGATCCCACCACAGAGACCTCTCCTTAGGAAGCTGATGGTTCTCCTGGGCTGTCCCATAGAGATACAGCAGCTCCTGGAGACACTGTGCTTCTAACAGCATGAACTCCTGCAATCTGCTCTGAGGGAACTTGGCCAAAAATAGGAGACACATTGTGCTATCTGCAAGAGTCACAATCTTTTGGCCCTCCTGAAGTGACACCATGGGACTCACACGGACAGCTGCCACAGCAGCTCCTACTCCACCTGCCCCCTCCTCCACACCACAGCAGAGCTGCCTCAGTGCTAAAAGCTTCTACTGGCCATGCATGTCAACAAAGAGACGCTCTTTGCTTTTGAAGATCCTCTGAGAGAGGCTTGTCAGTGGAAAATACGCTACCAGCTTTCCCTAAGCATGGCAGCAAACAAAAACCTGGACGTGCAAGTGCATCCAAGTCTGACCAGCAGCTCCTCAGATCACTGTGGTTTCTGAAGTCACCTGCTGCTCAGAGCAGGTTATGAACCTGAAAGGATTCAACAGAAACATTGGTTTTGGCAAGTTTCTGTTGCCTGGAATCTTAAACCCATTCATAGGCAGCAGCTCTTATCCACAAGCTAACCTTCAGCAGACCTGTTCCATCCTTGTCAGCTCCCAAAGGCTTATGCTCCCCATGCTTGGATGAAGACCACTAAGCTCTAATTAAGATACCCACATGGCAGCCAGATCAGCACAACACCAGACAGCCTCAAGAGACTTAGGGCTTTCGAGATTTTTATGCAAATGCCAGCAGCTAATGGTAGGAAATGGGACAAGCCCCTTGGCAGCAGGGCTGTGAGCACCCTCCCTGCTTGGTGTGCTCCTTCTCCATCTCATCCCACCTTGGAATGGTAGCCTGGACTTCATTATTGGGTAGGTCTGAACTTTAGCTCAAATTTAGCTCTCTCTCTGTGGTGCCACAAATGACCCAAGAGGCGATCTTGATGCTGCAGTAGCTGGCACATTGACCCAAGGGTGTTTTATTCAATGAATGCTCATACTTGGCCCTGCAGTTTTCAGCAGATCTGCTCAGATCCCAATTCTGAACAATGGGGAAGTCCTTCTGTAAGTATTTTCACTTTGTCAGGATGACGAAGGGGCCCCAGCATATTCAGCCACCCCCACTGAGCAAAAGCAGGCAAGTTCCAGCAGCACTGGGCTCCAACAAGCCCTGGATACAGGGGGATTCCTTCCTCCAGTCAGCCAGCTCAAACACAGCAGCTTTCAAGCTGCTCTAATTGATGTGAGGGTCCAGGCCAGCCTCCAGCTGTGCCCAGGCTTTGAGCAGATGACAGCTGCTTTGTGTGCTGGGGGTATGGGCTTCCCTTGCTCTGCAGTCACTTGTTTGTTTTACCCATGTACTGTCATGGCTGGGCAACCAGTTGGTGGAGAGTGCTTTTCTGCTGAAAAACTGCTTTATATCAGTCTACATCCCTTCTGCACACAAAACACTTTTGAGACAGTAACCCCTGCAGAAGACTGTGGTGCTTTGCTGACAGGAAAGCATCCTCAGACAAGCAGCACACCCAAGGTAGGTGCTGCTGGGAGATCAACAATAAAGGCTTCCTGTATTCCTGCAAATCATTTTATTCATGCACAGTGGAGTGCCATAAATATTTATAAACAGGCTGTTGTCCTGGAGCACTGAGTACAGTGTAGTTTTCCAGGAGTTAGCCTCACTTGCTAACAGCCAGCAGGGAGAAAGGAGAAGAGTTCCCTCATCCACCACGGCTGGGAAACACAAACATTTAAAATAGGAAATGAAGGAAAGCTCAAATCCTCCAAAGAACAAATAGGTACCTAATTACTGTGGCCTGCACAGCAAAGTTAGGAACAGGAGCTGGGTTGTGGCCAGGAGACATTAATGTCTTGCTGCCAGCAAGAGTTTGAGGCCTCTTCCTGGAAACATCTCATCTCTCCTCCCAATATTGCTTTTGATATCAAATCTGAGTCAAGACAGACCCTGGGCTAGCTAGCCCGCACCAGCATCAGACCTGGGGGACTGAGGTTTATGAGTGTCACAACAGAGAAAGGCAAATCCTTCACAATGCCTCCTTTAATCGATAGCAGGAACAGGCTTGTCTAATTGCTTTGACCTTTGGGCAGTAAGCCTCCCACTCAGCAGGCTGGGCTTCAGTGGGGGAGATCCACACTTATTCCTTATGAGTTTCCTTATGTTCTGTTTCCCTGCCTAGGAGCAAGACCCAGGAAAAACAAACTAATTCCCCAGATTTTCCCCAAGCACAGCAGACGTGGAAGCTCCTCTGGGAACAGAACCAAACTGAGGTATCAGGCTGTTTCAGCCACACCAAACTGAGGAGCTACTTCTCTTGACACTCTGAGCACGCACCAGTTTCCAGGACCAGCTTTGTGTGAGCCTAAAATCCCATGCCCCGAGTACTACAGCGCCTCTATTGCATATTTATTTCTCATTAAAAGACTGCATCCATGGCCTCAGATGCAGCTCAGGAGATACCACACCTACTGCAAAGTGTGTGCTAAGGCTGGGTGCATTGTTTGTTGAAAACACAGATGGAGACAGACAAGACAGCTTGCTGAGTAGGAGGTGTTTTGGCACTGTGTGATCTCCCACTGTGCTCGATGGCAGACAGGGAATGTGGTAGAGAGTAGGGCTGCAGGAGGCATGCAGGATGGGCATGCTTCTGGCTGGCACCCTCAGCCCCCTGAAACCCAGCGCTGGGATCATCTCTCTTACAAGGAGATCTCACAGCTCCTCGTTTCCCCAGCTGCACCTTGGCTGGGTCTGGTACAAGAGGAGATGCCAAGGAGCTCGGTCTTGACTGGAAAAGCTATAGATAAAAGCCTTGCTGAAAAATCTCCATCTTTGCTTCTACAGCTGAGCTCGCAGCACAAAACCTGGGCACTGAACAAGTCCAAATGAGCACATGAACCGAGACACCACTTGGGAACATCAAGGGAAAAGGCTGGAGAACTGTGGTCATTGAAACAATATTCCACCCCTTCCTACATGAATGCCCCTTGTTTTAGAGAATCCACAACAACATTTGACAAGGATACATTAACCAGGGAAAGAGGAAAGCAGCACACCTTTGAGCTACATCTCTTTAAGCTTGTTCAGGAGATGCAGGCACAACAGATGCAGACCGACCCCCCAGCAGTCCCACCAAGGGATGCTCCCACCTCACCTCAGGGTCACAAACTCCTTAGGAGAGCTGCGCGCTCCCTGCGCCCTTTTCATTAAGAAAACGGCAGAGCCTCCTCTAGGCAGAGGTCAAGGCCTGGCTGCTGACCCGAGCTCCCCCGGGGCTGAGCTCTGATCCAAGCAGACCGGGTGGCAGCACAGAAAGACAAACGGGGCTCAGGACACCAAGCTTTCCCCTTCCCACCCTTTCCCCACAGGATCAGAGGCTGTAAATTTAGGGTCCGTGTGTCCGACCCTGGCAGGACAGACACCCTCTGCCAGGCCCGCACAGGCGCTTGCTCTGCCCGGCTTCGGGGTGAGGCGGCTCAGCACAGCCCTGATCCCAGCTGAAGGCTGAGCCCCTGCCACCATCTAGTGGTGGCTCCACCAGGACAACCCGGCCACCCACAGCAGCATCTCCCCTCCTCTGCCTGGAGCCTCTTACCCTGGGCCACCAGCTCACCCTGCAAAACACCCTCCGGGACAGCCGCCCCTTCTTCCCCCGACGGCCATTTTGAGATCTCAGCGCTTCGGGCTCTTGGCCTCCACGAGGTTCAGACATCTTTACTGACCCAGAGCAGCTCCGGGTTTCTCCTTGTTTCTAGACTTCCTCAAATCACCTGCACTAGCTCCCATTTCGCTCAGATTTCCTTGGAAAATCTCATTTTCAAGCTGTTGGGTCTCTCCTTGACCACGTTTGCAGGAGGGGGAGGCTCTAAGGTTAGGAGCACATTCAGCTGCCTCTGAGCCCTGTAGCCAGCTCTTAAACCCAGTCACCACAATCTCCAAAAACTTTTGAGTTCACTCTGCAGCCCAGTTTTGCCCCAAAACAGCAAAATTACCACCAGAGACACCCTACAGCCACTCCACCCCAACCCTGCCCATTGGCAGCCAGGGACTCACCAGGCCCGGAGAAATCCAGGAGCTCCGCTTGCCGTCTGTTCACCTCTGCAAAACTGCTCCTATTTCAGAAACTTTCGCACCCAAAACATCAATTTACCGCCTGAAACACCTCTCCAGGATCCTCTGAGGAGACGAGTCACCTTTCTAGCTGGGGTGCAGCAGGCAAAGCCCGCTGGTGACTACAGCCCCTGAGGAGCCCTCAGGGCAGCTCCTGAAGTAACTCCTCACACACGGCTCCGCTGGGCCCGCGCACCACAGCCGAACCTCGTGCGCCTGATTGCTGCTCCTCCGAACTCCACAACATGGTGACCGCGCTCACCTGAGACCCTCCCCAGCACAGTCGGCTGCGACCCTGCAAACACTGCTGCCAAAGAAAGGCCGGGTTTCAGAACCCAGGGGAAAGAGAAATAAACTCCAGGGTGAAAAGTCTTGCCCGCAGTTGTTGTGAGATGCATGCAGCCACGACTGCATCTAAAGACTATAGAAATCACATTTCTCACCTGCTTGTGCCTGCTGGAAGACATCGGTTTTGTTCACACTGGGCTCTGGAAGTGTACAAGGGCATAGTGGGTTTACACACATTTTTCAGTCATTTACCTTGCCAGAGTTGTTTTTTGGTGGTTTGTTTCTTTTTTTTCCCCTGTGGCTACAGATGGAATTTTTTGGTGTTTATTTCATTGAGGTGCAAGATGCATGTTGTAAGGAGCTAATGATAGTACAAGAAAATCTATCCTCGGAAACCTATGCTGAGGTCCTCAATTCTTCTGCTAGGAAGCCTTGCAGGTTAGGACATAGATTCCACCCCGTCCTCCCCCTGTAGCAGCACCATCAATCAGATGCATTTTCTAGCCAAAGATAAGCTACTTCTATCAGTAAAGGTCATAGCACTTAGCAGAGCTGCTAAAGCCCTTTATAAAGGAGAAACTAAGACCTAAAAAGACAAAGCAAGCTGCCCAGCCAGGTCTCCTGGGAGCTGGTGCCATGCACCAAGGCACAAGGACAGTGCTTGGCATCAGCACTGAAGATCCAAATCCAGCCAGCTTGCACCTCACTTCTCAGCATGGCTGCTATTTATTTAGCTGAGTTGTTTTCAACCCAGGGTTAGCACCTCAAGGTCAGTCCCCAGGCTACCTCTGAAAAGCTGGCACAAGCTAACAGACTAAACACCCAGTTAAGCAGATGCCACAAAGGAACCTTTATGTGTGCAATTTCTGAGACATCTTCAAGGGGGGTACTGGTAGGGCTCAGAAATCCAAAGTTTGAAAGTCACTGAGTTAGCTGGTTCACACCAGGCAAACCAGTCACAAGAGTTGAACATTCATGGGTTTCTACCTTTAGCTACAGCTTCATCTTCTCACTCTGCTAGGCAATTCACCACCAACAAAATTCTGATTAAAGCTGGAGGGAGAATTTACAATCCAAATTTCATCAGCTGACAGCATATTAATTCATATGAACTTTTGAGAACAACATTTTTAAACCATTTTTAAAAGAGGGCTAAAGCAATTTGCTTGCAAAAGGAAGGTGCTGCCATGAGGAGACAGATGCTGTCCCTCATTTTCTGCAATACTTTCACATAATACCAAAATATTTGGCACAAAGCATCCGATTAAAGAAATGCCATTGCTGATGGCAGATGGTACTTCTCATCCCAATCTGTAGCAGCCTGCTAGCGTTAGATGTAATCTGATTGCAAACACAGCACATGCATTTTTTCCAGATGAGCAAGCTTTACGTAATTTTTCACTGCCCTTATTTTAGTTTGTTAACAAACATTGTTCTGAGCAATCAGCCTGATTACACTGTTATCAAATAAATTAATCCCTTCTGCTCACCCCACTCTTCCAGCACCTGGAAATGTCCAGTTATATCAGCAAAACTGCCCTTTTTTCCCCTCTTGCATTGTCCTACCTGTTTAACACCTAGTTTCAGCTGCTCTTACTAATAATAGCCAGGAGGGGGCCTTCAAAGAACCTGACTTAACGCCACAGCACTAAATTACAGCAAGACTTTCCCTATATAAGAAGCTTGGGAAATACTCCAGGTAGCAGGTTGCTCACCTTTACTTTAAAACAAAATGATTCAATCACATATTGATTTCCCCAGTGGGAACTGACTGTAGATCCTCCTCTAAGTTTACTCAAGTGTAACTCTGTGCATCAAGAGCTATAAAACCAGGATTTTCTTCAAGGAAGTTGCACTTCTGTAAATCTCCTTGAACAAAGCTGTTCACTTGCCAAACAGAGGCTGCCCAAGTTATGAAAGAGAGTTTGTTTAACAGAAAACAAGTGAATACGTGTCTGACTGCCTTTCTCTTCCTCTTTGCTGGCTGAGGGACAGGATTCAGTAGAGGCCAAAGACAGTTTCTTTTCTAGCATAGAGACAGACTCAAAGTTGAGCCTATGTGAACAGAGGGCATTAATACTCATTCAGGACAGACATTTCAGAACTTGCCAGGTTTCCTGGACTGGTACTGCAGGTTTGCAAAAACTATCATATTAAAAACACTTTTTTCTAATTTTCTGAGTTCACCTCACGGATCTGCTTTTAAGCAGTGCTCCCATTCTCCCAAAGATGTGCATAGGAACTGTTTGGATTCTTTGAACCCTGTTTTTTAGAGAAGGAAGACAGGCTGGCCACGTCATACTTGTCAAACACACCATGCCAAGCTTTTAACAAGCTTCCAAGAGCAAAACAAAGTATGTTTTCCCTACTCTATCATGCACTGAAAACATGCAGGTGCAACTTGTTCCAGCTGCCCAGTAACTGGAGCTAGAATTTAACAAGCCACATTATCTTGATTGCAACAGCCATCCATATCTGTCCTCCATCTGCAGCCACCTGCAGGAATCCTGAAACACTCAGCATCTGCTCTTGGTTCAGCTGAGTCAGTTACAAAGCATTTGAAGCAAGGAGGCAGTAGAAGCCATGATCACCATCAAGGAACAGTAATAAGAAGGTCAAAAGTTCTGCATTTCTCCTGACGGGCATCAGAGCCACATTCCCTACAACACAAAGCAAAAAAGTTAACATAAGGTGCTTACTGCACCATACATACACAAAGGGTTCGAGATTCCAGTCTAGTGCTGACTTTCACTGTCAGTTTCCAATGATGGTAACATAAGGGATTTATAAAACCTCCACAGCAATTGGGCAGTAGAAATAACAACAACAAAATAAACTTCATAATTTTTATTCTGCAAAGCAATATGCACATCTTACAAACACAAAATTAATCTAGGAGAGAAATGTAATTTCCAAATCATCTATTATCCATCATGCAACAAGACAAGTGAAATGTAAGAACAAAACAAAAGCCATCTTAACCCTACAATCACCTGCAGAGGGTTGAAAACCAAGGCTCAGATTTTCTACGTAATGCCAAAGAAAAATGCAAAAGAAAATGGCAGCTTTCTAAGAACAAGAAAACACATACAAATAGAATCAAAACTGATTCAAGTCATAGTTAAAAAGAAAAAGAAAACAAAAAAGGAAAGATCAATATGATCTGAACTTTTAAGTTTTTACTCTTCTGTTTGGCTGCATTTAACTTTTGTATATTGCGCCTAGGAACAATCCAAAACTCCTCAGTATTGCAGCATTCAAACCTGAGGGACAACCTTACCTCTCCACTGAAATACAGAGGTGCAATGGGATAAACTAAAGCCAAAAAATACAACTAACATTTATCCTTTTGTGTTTGTGGGTTGCAATCTTAGTATTTCTGGGTACTTCAGTCCAGCGGGTGATACATGGCAGAGCAGACTCCTCTAATTACCAGATATCAAAACCAGCTTAAGAAGAATTTTGTTTTCCTTAACAGACCAAATTCCATTTAGAACATTTGGAGTTTGATTCTTAATTTGCTGAAACAAAAAGGACTTGGCTTTCTTTTTTAAAGGAATTGTGTTATGTTGGGCATTTTCTAGTTGTTTTGCACCACCAACCCAATCTATTTTCTATTCCTGCCTTTGGTCCCCAGGTTCAAGCCACCCTCGTAGGCAACTCTAGAAGTCAGTATTAATGCAGAGGCTGGGTATGTGTGAATTAGAAACAGCTCAGACAGTTTTTATGAGAAGCTGTCTACCTGTTTTGCCTTCACTGAATCATTTCAGTGAAGCAGTATTAGCCTATAGCAGCATCAGGAGAAAACTGGAAGCTTCATTTTATCCCTAGACTTCAAACTAGGTCACCTCTAAAGCTTTGCCTTAACATCCCTGGAAAAGAAAAAACCATGTTAGTTAACACCTCTTAAGTAACTGAAATTCTATAAAGGAAACGTGCTGAAGAAAACTGTGGCTATTTTGCTTCAGACACTCTGAAGACTCTTGAACTTACTGAAGTCCCACACATACAGACCAGTAGGATACCATTCAATAGTGTCTACAGGTAATAAATGAAGAATCTTATGCCAGCAAAATTGAGACTGAAATTCTGACTTGAGTTTCTTCTTTTGTGTAGTTTAGAGCAAAAGGAAGAGGGGAAAAAAAAAACCACATGTCTACGTATGTCTGTGTATACTACCTGACAAGGAAGCTGAAGGACAAGATGAAAGGTCAATTAAGGCAACCAGTGAGATTTTAAAAGCAGTGGTGAAAATGTCTGCAGGAAAACTCTGACTCCTGGAAATGAAGGAGGCTACTCAGTAAGAAATTAGAAACAGCAGAAGCCAGAATGGGAAAGGGAGAAACACACAGAATAAAACCTCTGATTTAAGAATGGACACAGAGAACAGTGTGTGTTTTACTGTGTGGTTTCTTTGACCTTAATCACAGCAGCCTAGTTCTCTCCTTGTCATTTTCCCCTGAGCAGACAGCATTAAATGGAAATGGGACAAAGCTAATAAAAGTGTCATTTTCAGCTGCCCTTCAGAGATGGATGGAGAGTCCCAAAGTGAAGCTCTGTAACAGACTATGGGATTTCTTTTCCTTTCATATTTGCACTCGCCCAAGGCTGTGCAGAGCCCCAACAGGCTGTTAATACAATACATCTTTTTATTAAGTTTCACTTTCTAGAAAAAAAAAAAAGTATACTGAAAGCTACTCTGCAGCAGTCTTGGTTTGAGGGCTGCAGATGGGAGGCCAAGTGGAAAGCTTTCCAGATAGTCTCTATGCTGACTGATTCTCTGGCATTCAGCAAGCCAAATGAAAGAAAAAAAAAATCAAACTTAGCACTTTTCAGTAGGAAACATTTTAAAATGGGACTTCACTTCTTAATTGTTTTACTATGAATAAAAGCACAAGTTTGTCCTAAATACAGCACTATTAAAATGTGAATATGTATTTCTTCTTTCAAAAAAATCTAAAACGTTGATATCTTTTCTTGCAAGCAAGGAGCAAATGGAAGAAAGTATTAGGCCACACAAATACACATTTAATTCATGTAGTAGATTGGTGGCTTTGGAAATGCAGTATTATATCAAAGGTGCATACTGTTTCAAACACACTGTACATATCATTGGGCAAAAAACAAAGATCTGTTGGTTTGTCTGAGACATTTGCAAAGGCATCTTAACCTGCCCAGATGCAGCTAGACAAAAATATCTTGCTCTGACTATATGTAGCCATATCACTAAACATATCTACACAAACATTCGGCTATGTCCACAGGTAAAGACTGAAAGTTCCCCCCCTCCCCCCCGCACTACAATGCGGAACAAGTGCATCATCTGACCTATTCTGAATATACTTTTATAAATATGTACAAATCAATTACAGGCACTTGAAATGTCTTTGGTTGGAATAAACCAACATTGCAAGATAATGTATTCACAGAGTGTTAAGACCCATTCTGGGTTCAGCAGGCAATGATTACGGTTCTCAGTCATTCTCAGTAAAAGGAGAGGATGGATTATGCTTCTGACAAAGCAACCTAAACAAAGGGAAAAGAAATTAATTAATTAAAGTCAAATTCTTAATCCTGTAACAGTGATATTACTTATCTCCACGCAGCTGCTGTATCTGTCCTTGCTTTTTCAAACAGCCTTGAAAAGTCTGACTTGGAAAGGATATCAAAGTAAGTCTGAAGGTGTTTTGTACTTGGCATAACCAATCAAAAAAACAAAACAAAACCCCAAAAACCTCAAAACAGTTTATACTGCAAAATATCATAGAGATCAAAAAGTGTCAACATTAGCTTCCTGCTTCACACATAAATATATTTGTATTTAATCCTTCAAGCAAAATGCAGGTCTTCAATACAGTACTGAATAATGACTGTTTCTGTAGCATTGTGACTGTTTTAATTAAATTCTGATTAACAACCATTAGAACTATGTATGATGTTTTATTCAATTTTGTTTGTGATAAAAGATAAAAAACCTACCAAATACTACCTACCTGATGCTTTGTACATAATGGTACAAGTATTACCAGAATCATGTCAGAAGAGCTGCATTACAGCACTTACATGAATTTCAGTAATCCTCTTCTGCAGGAGAGAAATCTAACTCTGAGGATCTACAAAGCACATATATGTATTCTGTAGCACCTGTCTGTACTGTCCACAATGAAACACCATTAGGTCTTTGAAATTGAATTAAATTTTCATCCCCAGAGATAAGAAAAAAGTAGTCTGTACTGTGGAAAAAACCTGAGGTTTTCTGTGTTTTCTTATCAGAGTCAATATTTTGTTGTTACACAGACTTACCTTTTCAGAGCAGAATTCTGTATTGCTTTGTCTCAGTTTGCTTGGTCTGCCTTTAATAACTGCATAGCAGAACATTGTAATCACCATCACAAAAAGAAAGTAACTGGTATGCATGAGATGCAGGTTTATTAGAGAGCGATCATCCTGCACAGAGAATTAAAACCATTTACTGACAAGGCACCAATAAACTGGCAATTTATATTAAAGCAATAATTATCAGATCAGCACAGAAATTAACCTCATGAATCAACTTTCTCCCCTTTGAGCAGCTGGCATAATAATGAAAGTGACTCCTAATAATGTCACAAAGAGCTAATATGCTCCTCGTGTTAAAAATCTGTACCAGAGATCCCTTCCCATATCTTTTGTCAGATTATTTCAAAATATAAATGTTAGTAATTAAAAAGGTCTGGGCACATGGCAATTGCATGAAAACCATCATGCTCATCAGGCCCAACTCTGCCTCAGCCCTTGCAGCACATACTGAACCAACAGTAATGTGACTATTTTAGGACATGAACAGAACCATATTAAATTTAACAAAAGCTAAGCATTTATTCAACATAACATATAAAAACACCGCAGCACTTACATCTGGAACTATAACAGTTAGTTTGGGATTTAAAGCATGGTACACTTTTCCAATAGCTCCTTTGTAACACCAGAAGGGGTTATAATCTTGTGCATATTTCGTATTAGAGTCTCTTGCTGTAGTAAAGATCTTGTACCAAAGTGTAGCATTGCTGTATGTTTCAGGAACACAATGTGGTGGCTGACTGTGGAAAAGCAGAAATTATTAGCACCCTACTTGATGCTTTCTATGTTAAGCAAGATTCACTTTTAGAACTGAGTCCAGCTCAGTCTTCTCAACAGCAGGATCAAACACGATTTTGGACCTTCCAAAACAACAACAAAACCCAAAGCTTAACCAAAAAGGTGTAAAAACCCCGTATGATTCCTACTAAAATCAGGCTTTAACTGCATGTTGTTCCAGTAAGTCAACACCCCACAGCTTAATTAGAACAACTTTGGTTTGCAGAAGGCTTCACACAGTCATATGAATCTATCTGGTGCTTCTTCAGGGTGTATTTTGAATAGTGTCAGGGAGTCTAAGGAAGATAAAGGGAATCTATTTTAATGAAAGGTCTGCACCTGCTGGGGTATGGTAGCAAAGCAGCATTTGGCTTATGCTGATCTCTCAGCAGGGGAGAGGATAAGAAACTTAGTGTCAAGCCTTAGCTCTCACACAAGGTAGTGAAACTAAAATACAGGGTATCTTTCTTAAATATTTACAGATTTTTTTGTTACTAGTGCAGTTTAAATCACAGGTAGTGCACTGAAAGGCAGATAGGGACTACAGTTCAAAATATCCACAGAAAAATTTCAAGTTGCTCAAAGACAGCAAAAGCCTCCAGACAAAGTTTATACTTGGAAGGGCAGGTATAACATCCACTGTCAACAGTAAAGTTCACTGGGAAGAAACAAGCACAGAGAACCAGCTGAGGAATGAAACACCCAGTAACCAGCCTATGAAGGAGTGTTTAAAATGCACTTACACTGTGACAGGAAACACATTGCTGGCTGCTGTCACAGTCATGCAGGTTGTGAACACAACCTGCTCGCAGTGGCCATGAAGAACACAGTCATCTGAATTCCAAGCAGCTGGCAGGGTGAATGTAATATTTATCTCCTCGTGGGATTCTCTGCCTTTGAGAAAGAGAGAGGGAAAGCTGGTTTTCATTCACAAAAGTATCTGAGCAACAATCTCTAGGATAAAGACAACACACAAATGACTAAGGCAAGCAGCCATCACCCTGAAATCTGTACCTTTGAAGTCATCCAGGATCTTTACTGTCAACAAAGAGAGCAGAAAGAAAATTAAAAACCAAACCCAGCTGCTGGTCTTGCTAATATCTCCTGCCCCAGAAGTGGGGCCATTAGGGTCCTTTCAGAAATGGAAAACTCACTATTTATAAGTGAATTGATGTATGGTCAGAGAACTTTATTAGCAAGTAAAATCACACATCTGTAACCTTTCGTCTTCCCAAAGACTTTGTTCCATATTTGCTTTTTCTGACACATACTTGAAGATATTTGTGGAGACAAAAGGTGCCAGCACATACTGAACTGTAGGTTAAGTAGTGCAAATATATTCATACTGAAAATAAATCCAGCCTCCTGAAAATGCAACTTGCATTTGCTAGCTCTTAAAGCACTAACAAAATAACATCAAATACAGTAATAAGGATTCAAAGCTATGGCAAATGTCTCTTCACAGATCTCTGGGGTTCAAGACCCCTTCAGCCATCAGTATAAAATGCAATCCTGGCTAGAAGCTAAAATTCAATGAGGTTCTACTGTCCATTTCTACTACTAATTCTCTACAATCTTCTGTCAAAAGTTACTGGCAGGCAGCCACAAACAGATTGGTCTCTTCACACCACAAAGTTTTAACCACGGTGTTGGTTGCTGTTTGTGATAGTTTATTCATGGATACCTTTTAGATAAACTGTATATTTTAAACATGCAACTTGATCTCTAATGTATACACATCAAAGGCTTCAAAAGGTGAGTTAAGGACTTGCAGGTATATGGAGATAGAACCCGTGATAGTCATTGCAGAAGCTTTTGCTGCTTAGAATTTTTGTTGGCTTAAAAAGTTACCTTCAGTTGTCATTAGGCTAATAATTTGAAACTGCAAAGCCTAATCTTGGTAAATCTGCAGGCTCACTCTGAATGCCAGGAAAAGTTTATCTAGCAAACAAGTGAAGGGCTCCATAGAGAAATATACTCACAACAAACCTGGAGACACCATGGTGTTCTTAGCAGTTTTATCTCACCAATAATATGCTGGCAAGTTTTTATTTGATTATATAGTTATCATTCAAACTTATAATGAGTCTCACATACCTGAGAGTCCAATTTGGTGTCCAAAAATTGTGGAACTTAGATGTGTGACATTGCGAGAATATCCACCAAACGGCCGGAGGGGGTCCAGTGTCAGAGTGATTGTAACAGAGATGTTTATTGGACCCGAGTCCTCAAGAGTCTGTGGAGACTGGGTAGAAGATCTTGCCTGTCCACTGGTCACGGTACTTTCTGGAGTTGTGGTATCATTGATGAGATGTTTTAAGGTTTCATTCTCAGATATACAGAAGTCCAAATCATTAAAGCGCAGAAGGAAGGTATTCCAGTCCTTAAAACAAAGGTGAAAGACTTCAGATTAGCAAGTTAACTTTTGACACTAACCAACCCACCTGCAGTCCAAGTCATTTAACTAAAATGACACAGCTCACAAAGCAAGCACAAATACCACCATGGCTATCTCAAGCACAGGGCAAGCTGTACAGAAAAATCAGATGTTCAGTCCCCACCACTGTCAGACCACTGCTCAGAGCAGTGGCAGAATATCCTCCTTTAACCTACAGAAGGATCACACTAACTTGGTCCCTTCTCGTCACCATGCTCAGGGTAAAGGGGTTTCTAGCAAGGTTTCCCTCATTACAGAACAGTACTGCTACAGTGGCAAGTACTACTTGCCTTCTGTGAATCAGAAGTTTCATAAAAAAAGCTAGCTGACATGTCAGAATAAGAAAAAGAAAAGCTCCTAGCCATGGTAGGGAAGATCCACGTCAGATGATTTGGCCTCATCCTCAAACTAAAACAAGACTATTCCAACATTCCTACCAAGAGCCTCTTTCCTTATGTAACAAAAAAGGCAAGTATAAATTAAGACAATATGCAATAAGACAGGACACTCCTGTGAGAAGGAGAGCAAAAAAACCAAAAAAACAAACCACCAAACTTGTTTGCTTTGGGCATGTGTTTCAAATTAGCATTCCCACTGTTTAGCTCATGAACTTTTTGTACCTACCTCTGTCATTTCTGGTGACTTGATCTCCTTGATTTTGAAGAAGTAACCCAGTGTCAGGAAAGCTATTGCCATAGCACTTACACTGATCATGAAGACCACAAGCGGAGGCCGACTGCTGATGTAAACCTTCAGGTTCTCCAACAGGTTTATGCTGAACATTATTCTGACTGTTCACCTGAAAACAGACAACATGACAACAGGGTGACTGGGCTGTGTTACAGGGTTGGGATTGGTAGATCACATAAGACAAAAGTTTGACAACAAAAAATAGAATCACATCCTAAAATGAGATTCAACGACATGACTGTGTTGTTCATTGAACACAGGCTCAGCGTGCTTTAAACAAAGCACAAATCAAAACATGGTTGCCATTACCTTCTTGGTGCCTGAAACTGCCAGCTGGGAACAGATTTTAAGAAACGAGAACTTCTAGCACAGCCAAATATCACTGATAACATTAAAACCAGTTCTTGTCCTTCCCCACACGCCTCGGTGGGATATACACAGCTACACTTTAATTCCAGTAACAGCTGAATTAATCAAATTACAGTGCAGACGGAGTTGTAATGCAGCCCACAGATCACACTTTGTACCTCCCTGCATATCCTTTCATAACTGAGGCTGAAACCTTAAAGATCCCCCTTTTCCACTCTCCCTAGCCCCAAACGACCAAACCTTCCAAACGGGATCTGAGAAGCAGCAGCCTGCATCATTTTAACCTTCTCCATCAAGAATTCTGCAGACAGAAACACTTCACACCTACATTAGGGTGGAGGCTGCATGACTCCTTTCTTTATTTGATTCTTGCAGAACCTAGGGAACTTTTGCTTAAGTCTGTAAACAGAGATAGCCTTATACATGCTAAGGAAATCTACTGAATCAATAATTTTTGTTGCAAAATAGAAAATTTTGTCTGAATTTGCTTTTCATTTGGACCCAAATTAAGTTCACTGTAGCAGCTTCCCCACCTCCACTCAGAAGGAAAAGCAAACAGCTCAGTGTTAAAGGCCAGTCTTGCAGCTTCTACTTCACAAGCTCTGCAAGGAAGGAACTTCAAGCAAACCTCTTATCTTTATCTTACCTACAATCCTGGTTGAAAAGGATTTTAACCCCAACCAAACTAGAAAGGCAGTAATTGTTACTAGCCATATGTGAAGGCAAACTTCAGGACTAGAATCTAAAGAATTCAGCACTGCAATGGTTAATGCCTGAGCATCCACACAGATCTGATAACATTTAATTAAGTCAGGGACTGTGCTCCCTGCAGGTCTGGGTGATTCTGAATTGACTCTTACTAGAAGCACACCACATTTAAATCCAGATGTAGGAGGGCTGAAGAGTGCCAAATTTGAGGATGAGAGAGGGACAGGTTATGAGAAAGAGAATAAGGGAGAGTAATCTTTGATCTGATCTATTGATTTAAAAGAAAAGAAAAGAAAAGAAAAGAAAAGAAAAGAAAAGAAAAGAAAAGAAAAGAAAAGAAAAGAAAAGAAAAGGACTAACTTTCAGACAAAGCCTTTTTCAGATCGCACAATGTACAATGATCACATATTTCTTGTGTATATTTGAGATTTTACTGGCAGAAATGCTTCTGTTATTCTTAACAGAGGGAATATTGACAAATACTGGCCTGCAAAACTGCTGCAGAAAAGGGAAAATCCAACTCAGTGAGACCTGAGGTCCTGTGGCAGTAACAGAACACAGAGCTGTGCTGCTGACTCTCCCCATCCCCACACACCTACGTCCTTGCCTGGGTGAAATCTGCTGAAGAAGCCTCACTCCAGAGCACAAGATCATGTCCTGGGTTTAACTATTTTGCACCATCAACCCATTTTCATCGACTCTGCAAAGACTGGGTGAGAAACGCCTCTGCTGTGTGTCTGAGAGTGGAAAGCACCGTGCAGAGAACAGGCAGAGAGATGGACAAAAGAGGAAAGAAAAGGGGATGAAAAATGTGCACCTTACCACAACTTCTATCTTTGTCCAAGACCAGCTGTGCTATAGCTGAAAAGGCCAGTGAAGGTGTCTGAAGGCAGGAGTGAGAGGCAAAGGGAGAGCTGGTGGGGGAAAAGATCATGCTGGGTATGATCCTTGGGTACGTTCTGCCTCCTATCTTGTCGCTGGAAGCAAATTTCTTAAATGAGCCCTAGTTAAAAATCCCAAACGTTCCATCTAGAAACATTGGAGACACATGTTGAGATGGAAAGAGATCAAAAGATAAACCAAAAGCAGAGTTGTAGTCAGTGTTCCCTTCTGAATTTCCTTTTGAAAATAACAACACAGATGCAGGCTTTATTACAGCATTTAATCAAAGCTGAATGTCACTCACAGCATATACAGCACTCTGATCCCTTTTTAAAGGGGCTTCCAACAGCTCCATTAGCATGTTTGTTTACCACAGGGTCTAAAATCAGCCATAAAACAGGATGTGCTGAAAAGCAGACATATAAAAACATTTGGGCTAATATTTTTATGTAAGAGATCACCAGCTTTTAAGTGCCAGTTGCTTAATATGCTCCCATAACTCAAAGGCTTTGAAAGCAATTAGAAAATGCTATAAGCTGCAATTTCCGAAGCGTAATATCCCTTTCCAGCATTTGTGAGAGAAATGGGAACAACTGTGGATTTCAATACTAGAGCTGACATGAAAATAGCAATTGGACACTATTAGGGCAAACCAGAAAGAAGAAGAATGCTACCACACTGCTGACAGAAGAACTGCCACTTTTTTTAAGAAATAAAGTTCTTAAACAGCACTACTTGTCAAAGAAGCTGTGAAACAGTGCATGCAAATCAAAATGTATATTCCCACCTAGATTTTAGGGGCTCACTTAATGGTATTTAAATCCTCCTTTCTGTTATGACCTGTTAGAAATCCATCACAAAGAGCATTCTAGTTGTAACTAACAACAGCTTCCCCTGTGTAAATGAGTAACCTCAAGAATATAATTTAAATTTTTATTTCTTTTTCACACAGTTAAAAAAAGAAACCGAATGCCATTACCTCCTGGCAGGTCAGAAAAGCAAGATCAGATTTCACTTTTTAGCTAAATAAATAATTTAGGAAGCAGCTCTAATAACTGCTGCCTGCCTCTCCCAGCAACGCCTTTTTATACTTGTGCAATAAAAATCTCCCCACTCAGCCCAACAAGTAACTTAAGTGCAATGGGAAGAATGAGAACTGCCAGCCTGGAACACTGGCCACCAACTGCAGGGTAATTGCTTGGCACTGACACGTCAGGACAAAATGCCACGTTCAGGCAGAGTTACAGCTGACTCCTTGGGAAGTGCTGGACAAGCGCTGGAGAGATGTTGTGGTCTTTAATCAGGGCCTGCAAACCCCCCTGAATTCTGTTATACAGTTAAAAAGATAAAAATGGTAAAGGATGGAAAAGCACAATGGTTACTAAGTCAGAGTCCTTGGCAAAGAGAACTGGGAAACAACCTAAGAATTGAGGAGATAGCCACTTGATTGAATACAGTGACCTTAAAGAAGTAATATTTTAAATTCTTTGTTTGTATCTGAAAGAGTATAGAAAAGGGTTTCTCAAGAATAAATGAAAAATGAGGAGAATCTTGAATTAAATTGCAAAGATCAGAAAGTCAATGACATGAGTCATAGCAGGAGGATTACATTCCCCTTTCCGGGCTTTATAGCGAAGGAACTGAATTCCTAGCAACAATTTAAAAAATGCATGTTGTACTCAAGCAGGTAATAAAAGTAAAACTGCAGCTGCAAGAAGGAAAAAAGCCAAAACATTAAAGGGATCAAGGTAAACATCTGACTATTTGTATTTGTATCATGCTATAAAGTTGAGTACCATTTTGCCACCAGGAAGCTTAAAATCATGTAATTTCCTTACAAATATCTCCCCTTCTTCTTGTGCATGTAAGGTAGTCATAGTCTAGATAAGAAAAACATTTGGGAGGGGGGGTGTTACATTTTTAAAAAGGCAAAACAAAACACAAAAAAACACTGAAAAACCTTTAGGAAGAAAACTGAGGGTGGAGATGAAGGGCAGCAGGCCAGCACTAACCCATCCATTAAGACCTCACATGTTTTCTAAGCCTGAACCTCTTACTGCACATAACAGTATTTGATCTTAACTGTGCAGCTCATTTTATTTATAAATCAATTCTGTTCTCAAAGATGCCCCATTCCTATCAGTACAACGGGGGTTAGGAAATGGGTCACATCAGGGTTAACCACTTTGAATGAAAATAATGCTGCCTTCCAGAAAAACACTCATAAACACAAATCAACTGAACTGTGATTTTCCTAGCAAACCACCCATAAATAACATGCAAACAAAGAAATGGTGTTGATCACAAACTAAAGTGTCTCTCATGTACAAACTGTAAACAGTAGCAGGTACCAAAAATATCTTTAATTTGGTGTTGTTCTCTTCAAACTGAACTTGATGTCTAACACCTAATCCACCAAAACAGGAAAGCAAAACAGGTCACAGTTGTGTTAACTGTGAAGCTGTCCATTAAAGTTCAGAATAATAAAATGATCTGCCAAAGCTTTAAGAAGACTAATTGATGTCTTTATCTTAAAACCAGTACCACCAGTCTATCAAAGAGAACTAGAGAAAGTAAACTCAGTTATCTTACAACTGAAAATAAAGCAGCAATTATCTTCCTCTCTTTTAAGAGAAAGAAAGAAGAACAAAAATTAAGATTAAACAATAGTTTCTAAACTCACCAGAAGATGCCCTTTTGTGCCCTATCAACAGCTTTTACACTTGGTTCCTTTTAGGAATTGGAGGAAGCTAATCAACTAATTTGTTATTTACATCTTTGGTAGAATTTCATAATGTAATATATTAATTATAAAACATGCAGCTGGGAGAAAAAGAGCAATTTCCTACTAATCTAATAGGAAGACTTACTTTACCATAGCAGTATCTGTGGAATAAAGGAGATGCCACTATCTGCAGCTGTTTCAGTTCATCTTTTTAGGAAGCATATCAAGACCCTGTGGGATGAAACTGTGGAGCCTAAAACCCCTGTGACAAAAGGACAGGCAGGGGACTCCTGGAGGAACGAATGGAGGGGAATCCTCCAGAGCAGAGCAGTTTTTCTGTCCAGCTGATCCTCTTCCCCTCCTCCTGTCCTTCAGTGTCAAAAAAAAAAATAAACAGACTCACAGTAAATGCCATCAATCTTCACACAGCAGGGGAAGAGAAGCAGTCATGATGTGCAGAGGAAGAAAGTTGCTGGAAACATCCCCCAGGATCCTGCAATCCCCTGCACCCAAATGCAGCCAGCAGCTCAGCAGCCAGATGTGCACAAACACATCCACTCCCCCAAGACTGCACCAGGAGAAAACTCTCAAGTGAGAGATAATGGTGAATTGGTTCAAACCAGTCAGAGGCTCAGCACAGTTCTCTGAGCTTTGCTTTTTGTTTTCTTTGTCGTTTAAACGTCTTTACTGATAAGAAGAAAAACAACCACGTTTTCCCAGAGCCTGGGAGCAGAGAGTGTCAGGGAAATGGCCCTTTGAGCATGCAAAGAGCACAGGGAGGAGACACTGGACAGCACAGGAGAGAGAACATCACCTGCTGAAAGGGATTTTTGCTTTTTGGGTTACTCTGGTGACAGAGTCAGTTATTAAAGAAAGCCCAAGGGCTTGCAAGAACAGAAGGAAGCAAAATGTTTCATACTTGCATTAAATGTTTCTTTTCACCTCTCAAAACACTTTTCAAAACATAATTAAGCATTTCAACATCTCCAAGCACAACATAAACAGCAAGTGTTTCATTTCTACCCATAAAACAAGGGAAGAGAAGCAATTTGGTCAGGTACAATAAATGACTAAAATTGACACAGCATTTCAAACACTCAAGTTCCTGATTCTAACTCTTCTTAAAGGCAGAAAACCAATTAAAAAAGTAGATGAGTTTAAAAATAAACAGGAAACCATGTGGATCAGACATTACTCAATCTGTTTACCTGAAGTTTCCAGATATTTACCAGCCCTTCCTGAAAAATACGTGCTGTAGTTCAAAATGTCTGTGGTGGATTTCACACAAGCACCTGAACAGTGAGTCAGTTGATGCTCCTGGGACAGCAAAGCTGATTTCAATTTACCACTTGAAGAAAAATTCATGCAGAAACAGACAAACTCAAACAGGCTCCAAGTTTTTCAGCAGTTCAGATAATCCCAAATTCTGACTTTTGTTAAAAGTGAAAAACACAGTTTAAAGTATACCCCTCTGTAAATTAAGAGTAAGCATAAACTCTGGTTGAAAATAGATATTTTGCTGCCAAACTTTGAAAAGGCAGCCCAGTCTCATTTGCCAAGTGAGTCTGTGCCATGGGAAAGAGCACACTTTCATACAAAAGATTTCTGGCTTGGGCATTTTTAAAACCCTCCAGCTTTCACAAGTCAAAGTCACGACTTCCACCATGACTTATCATAATCTAAATAAAACAGACTACAGGAAAACATACAACACTACCCTCAAGGACTTTGGAGTTGTATTAAAAAATGCTGCTTTCTGCTGCTTAGCATGAGAACCTGGGAGAGGAAGGGAAAAATAAAAATCAGTTTTATGAGACCTGAAGAAGTTCCATGAGAAATCAAATTCTGTGTACAACAGCCAAGCAAACACAGTTCAGTGTTCACTCAAGAAATATAAAAAGTCTCAGTAATAGTTTAATAGTCAGAAAGAAACTGCCTTAGTGACCAATGTCAGGCGGTTAATTGTTGACTTTACTCAGACTGCCCACTAAGGAATGGGGTACAGAATTCATCAGTGCAAGTACAGAAAAATGCCAGAAAAGAGCAATTCTGAGTGTCTGTAATGAGTACTGTAAAGTGAGGGAGACACAGACAGATAGACAGAGAGCTTGAATAACAAGCAGAAAATGACTGACAAGTCAAGGAAATGGCAGCTGGAGAGGAAATGGCAAAATAAGAGTTCTGGATGTAGAGAGAAGGTGACGCTGGCTGTGTGAGAGAAGCAGAAAACCAGCCAGTGGTTACCAGGGAAGAAGAAAATACGAACAGCAGCAAAACCTGCTGGAATAAAGGACCTGGGGAAACAGCTGAAACACCAAGGACATGGCAGTGATGTTACCATGTCTGTGTGCTTCACCCTCACTGGTCAAAAGGAGTAAGACTTGAATTTGCTGAGCCCAAACTCACACAGGTAAGCAGTCTTCACTTTACAGATAGATAATTAACAGAACCAAACATGCCAGGACATACTTAAGTTTTCTTTCAACACAAAACCTGAGAGTTCTGAGTCCTGGGAACCAGCTCTATTCACAGGTCAGAACAGACTTCTCAAAAAAAAGAAACTCCCAACACAGACATTGCTTTTGGCAAGGGGACGTTTGGGAAAAGCAACAAAATTCTGACACCACCAAGTTTCATTAATACTCAGTTTATGGCTCCTTTGAGAAAACAGATTGATAAAAAATGTATGCTGTTTAATGAAAAAATGAGATACTGCTACAGCAAAGACATCTGCAGGACCAGTGCCAGGGGGTGTCTGAGCAGGGAGCTGCCCTCCTGTGTTCCCCCACCCAGCCAGGGGTGATGGGGTCCAGTCCCCTCTCTCCTGATGGATCATCCAGCTGGCACAAAGGACACCTGGGTCCGTTTGGTCCTGCAGATGCTCCTCTCCTGTCAGAGCACACTGACTGCTCTGTATCATCAGTCAGCATTTCAAGTTCTTGTCTTTCAAGTGGAAAAGAAGAATCAGATTCCATGGGCCCTGAGCCACTCCTCAAATCACAGGGGGGTGAGGGGGTAACAAAGCCACCAAGGTTTTAATCCTCTTTGATGGCACTGGATCTCTGGTCAAAGAGCACTCAGTCTCACAGGAACACTGCAATTTTATCTCTGCCTGCAAGCCTTGTCCCCTGCCCTGCAGACACCTGCTGACCAGGCTCATCCCCAGAAACCAAAGGAAAAGCAGGAAGGTGGGAGGCAGCAGCAGCAGCAGCAGCCCTCCTAGATGAACCTAGAACCACTCTGCATGTCCAACCCATAAACAAAAGGATTTTTTCTGTATTCCCTTTAACTCGGATGCTTGTAAACACCCATTAATGATTTACCACCAAAAAGGGGCCCAGTCATGACAGGATTTCACCTCACGACAGGCTTCCAGCTGTGAAACTTCTGAGAAGTTCAGTGAGGATGTGGAGAGTGATTCCTAATAAATTCTTATCTGGACTGGAGGTTTGTCTGACCACTTCCCCAGGTAATTATACTGCCAGAATAATCATGCCAATAACTTTCCCCAGGGAAGACAAGCCTTTAAAAAGCAAACAAAGAGAAAGGGAAAAAAAAAAAAAGACAAGCTGTGCTGTAGGCTGCTCTTTTCCTTGTCAGGCAGAAAGGTTTCCCAGGGTGTCCCTGGCTGTGGTTTGGATAAAAGGCCCAAATTGAACAGCAGGTTCCCAGCAGCCATGTTCCAGGCATGATGCACCAGAAATTCTATGGACTGAAACAGCACAAAACCTTCAGACTTCCACAGAAAAAAGTCAAAGAGGAGAAAACAGGGACAGGTGAGGAGCAGCAAGCACCCAGTGAAGGGATCACTGCCCAAAAAGCTGTTTTAAAAACGGAAATATTTACAGTGCTCCCGGAATAACTCTTTCTGGTTTTCCCTGCTACGCTGCCACACGCCGAAAGTCCAAGCTACCAACACTTAATTTTTTTTTTTTAATTATTATTATTATTATTAAGTAAATAATGAAGTAAAACTAACGCTGAAGTCCACCGGCACGGCCAAATCACCCCCGTTCAGACCGGAATCCCGGCAAATCTGGAACCAGCTCCCCGCAGACGCAGCCCTGGGGGGGTTTGGGCAGCGCGGGGCCCGCCCGCTCCCCGGGGCGCTGGAGCCGGGGTTCGGCTGCCGCTCCCGCCCTTACAGAACCGGCCCCGGGCAGCCCCGCTCCTGCCGGGATCCCGGCGCTGAGCCCCGGAGGTGCCCCCGCTGCCCACCGGCAGGAACCCCCCGGGCCAGGCTGGCAAGGCCCGCGATCCCGGGGCGGCACAGGAGGCCGCTGCACCCCCCCCCCCCGCCGTCCCCATCTTACCGGTGCCCGAAGGAGGGGAAGAGGCCCCCGGGCCGGGCGGGCGGAGGCCCGGAGGCGGCGGCGGAGCTCAGAGGCGGCGAGGCTGCTGTGCGGGAGGGCTCTGCACCATCCTCCTGCCCTGACGGGACTACGGGGAAGGGACCGGGGGAGGTGGATGAGGCCGGTGCCGCTGCCCGGACACCCGCCTCCTCCGCCACCGCCTCCCGCTGCTTCCGGGGACGCAGCCGTGACCTCTCACCCCGCCGGCCGCGCGGATGGTGGCGCGGGGGGAACAAACTGCGGCGGCGACGGCAACGCGCTACCCGCGGGCAGAGACCCCCCCAGGGGCCCGCACCCACACCCCACACCCCGCACCCCGCACCCGCACCCACCCCCGGGAGTGGCCAACGCCGCTCCCTGCGATCGGTCCCGCACCGGGAACGGGCCCGGAGGAGGCAGCTCGGGGTCTGCCGAGCGCTCTCGGCTCTTCTCGCCGCCTCCCCTGGTGCCGGCACAGGGGGGAGCCCCGGGAAAGCCCCTGCAGGGGCCCCGGTGTCAGTGCAGAGGGGGTGCCGGCATCTCATATCCCCTTATTCTTATTAGGGGGAAAAATAAAACAAACAAAAAACAAAAAACAGCATCCAAAAACTCAAGACGTCTCCAGTGAGTCCTGAGACTAAAAAGTGCTCGGGATGAGGTCCTTGAAGCAACTGACTTGATGGAAGGAAGCAAAAAAATAACATTTTAATTACAGTGAAGTCCAAACGCGGAGAACCCAAAGTCTGGCACCCGGGGAGGACCAACCAACACCCCAGCAAGGGATCCTAAGCCATGGAGGGAGAGGAGCTGGAGCTGGGGTGGCTCAGGGGAACCTCACCCGTCTGCATCCAAGTACCTGAGGGTGCAGAGATGCAGAGGTTTGGGCTTCTGCGGGTCATCCAGCGAGGGGACAGCATCACCCTTCAGCCAGTTTATCACAGCTCTGCTCCTGTGGCACCCTGCACCCTTCAGAGCCAGGGTCTCCACCCTGCCAACCCATCCCTGCCTGCAGCAGCTCCATCAGCTGGAAGGAAAGGGTCTGTAAGAGCTGGGGTACTACAGGATTTTCTTTAAGCTCACCAAGGTCAGAAATCACCCTGTCCTCGAAGATGTCTGAGGACAATTACTCCTCTTGGTTAATGACTGACTTCCTCACTGAAGCTTTTGGAAAGCAGGAGGCAGCTGTGCCAGTGTGTGCTTGCAGAGCCTCTTGGGCAAGCAATTAAAAAATGTAATGTACAGCAGTTCTGCACATGACTGACAACAGGATGAGATAAAGCAAAAGGACAAATCCATCTACCAGATGAAGCATCAAACTGTTTTGTCCTGTGTTGCAGCCACTGTAGCACATGAGCCTCCAAGGTTCAGTTCTTTCTCAGAGGGAACACTGCTGCTTCTCCTCCCAACCCTTTATTTCAGCTTTCTGTTAAAGATGCCAATGTATAAAGCCAGTGCTGTACCTGTGCTTCTCTCTTTTAAACAGGAGATGCCCAGAGCTAGAGAATCTACACCAGAGAATTTGGCCACATGGATGAGAACTGGGTAGAAGAACCAAATGAAACCAAACATGTTGTACAGTTTAATTAACCAGTACTTCCTGTAAAATAGGTTCTTTACTACAGCAAAATAAGTAGGTAGTTCACATGCAAAGTAGTTTACAATTTAGCTTTGAATTCCTAGTGATGACCCCACAGTAATACTGAGTTAACAGTGGGCTGCTGAAAAAAAAGAATTTCTGTTCCTGTGTCAGTCACCAAAGCACAGCAGCCTGTATTCCAATTGACTTTAAGACAGTGTTTTCACTAAACTCTCTGGTTCACAAGTAACTTTTTCACAGATATTATTTCATAACCTTTTGCAACACTGAGGTCCCTCACTGTATCTTCTCCCAGTGATGCTCAGTACCAAGCCACCTGGTGCTGCTTACCAGAGGCTTCATCAGCTCATGCTGAGCCCAGAGCCTCACAGCATCCTGCCCATGGCTTGCCCAGCCTGAATTTTTAACACTGGAAGGACTCTGCAGCTTTTACCAGGGCAACTGAACTACCTTATTTTTAAGCAAGACAAACCCATTTATCTGTTTTACCTGCAGACAGGTAATTTGCCTAATAAAATATTGACAAGGTCTCAAAGCAGTCAAGGTACTCAAATGCTAGAATGCAAGTTCCTGTGAGAGGGGCTCCCACGTTGTTACTACCCAGGCTATACCATATATATATATATATATATATATATACTCCTACTTGTAAACTTTGAGCTGGGGTATGGACATCCACCTTACCTGCCTGACAGGGGATTCAGTTAATCACTACCGTGATCTTTCTGCAAAGAAAAAGACATTGTTACCTAGACTTGCACTTGAATTGCTAAGAATTGTGTTTTGTCCCAAAACACAGAGAATCCAGAAGTAGCCACAGATACATCCACATTAATCACCAACAGTGTAACCAAACGCAGTGATGAGATCTTTAGGAACTCATTAACAAGGGCATAATGTACATACTTTTATTTAAACATGGCAATGAACACAATAGCTAGAAGTTTGCTTTTGTTTTTGTATTTATTTTTTTATTACCCCCCTCAGGAAAGCCTGTGTACCTGGATATCAGAATTAGCACCCAGTCTTTCTCAAGAAAATCAAAACCCTGCAGTGTTACTCTAAGCACCGATCACATCCTAAGCAATTTGGGTGCAGTGACACATGCATATGTTAAATTATCTAATTTCTTGTGATCATCTGATTAGCTCCTTCCTTCACCCCAGTAGTGCAGTTTGGGGTAACTGCTTATCTCAAACACTAGGAATGCATAGTTCATAAGGCTGAATACATCTGACAAAGGGGCAAATCACAGTTGTGGTCTGAAATTATTGCAGTGCAAATTTAAAACAGCAGTGGTTTTAAAGCAGTGGAACATAATAAAGAGGTAGGTACTTTCCTCCTTGATGGTGAGAATTCAAAATTGCTTAGGAGTAGTTCAAGCTAAGCAGCTTTAGGTTAGATATCTCAGGTACACAAACCAGTCGTGACAGACTGGATTAACTGGAAGGTATTTTATATGACTTATAAAATGTTTCACTGACATAATAAAAGTTACATTGCAAGAGATTATTTTCGTGGAATGAGCTATTATTATTCTTAACTTGAAATACACCAAATACATTTTTAGTGACATAAAACCATATTCACCTTGATGTTCACTACTTCAGCAAGGTAACTCTTGTTCCTAAAGGGGGTTCCTAGAGATGAGAAGACTGACACTTCAGGAAAATAAAGTGCACTTTTCTGCTCAGAGCAATGGCTCATGCTTCTTCTAAAAAGCACACTCGAATTATATGAACTTATCCACCAGGACTGTAAAGAAAAGGATTCAAGACCTAAGCCACTGATGAAGATAGTAGGCAATTCCAGAAAAAAAAAAAAAAAAAAAAAAAAAGCAAGTTTTGATGCAACTCTTCCACTATCTCTTCCCCACCCCCTTTATGTTCCACACTATGCAATTTTCAATAAAATATTTCCTTCCTTTCTGAAGCTTGGCTCCACATTCTCTCCAGAAGTAGTAATGTCAGCACTTCGTGCACCACTGGAGGCTGTCAGGAGTACTGAGAAAGCAGAGAGAACATTTACATGAAGAAAAGTCATATTTTACACAGCACTTTGTTGTTGTTGTTGTTGTTTTACAGAGCAGATCGAGATGAGTGTCAAGTTCTCAAATCCTCACACCAATATCCTCTCTGTTCATCAGGTACACCATCAAGCTTACCAAAACTTTAATAGTGTGCTTGCCTTTATACTACAATGTGATTTAACCAAAAGGTGCTAAAATGAACACTTCTCTATCATTTTCACTCATACACGAGAGGTCATGCAGAGTTGAGACATTAGATTTTAAATCTATTTACAATTTTACATATTTTACAATATATATTTACTCTTTACAGCTACTGAATAAATTCAGACTAGCACTGGTAGCTTTCAAATGTCTGCTGGAGCTCGAATTCTTTAAGTTAAACTAATTAAAAACAAGTAAGTGCATGCCTAGAAAGGAAGCTTTTTGGAAAGATGCCAATGGACTAGTGTTGCTTAAAAATTACACCAGTTTGTGTAGAAAAAGTTAAATTCAGTTCAAAAACCCACAAAAGCCAAATAGAAATCTACTTAACTAAAATAAATACAATTCATTACACTTAACAAAAAAAAAAAGTACCTTTAAAAATGTACTGATTTAAGCTCATCTGATTTTTATTTTAGCCTTAAATTTACTTCCCTTCCCAAGAAGCAGATAGTACTAGGTGAGGATAATGGTGCTTTTCAGAGTTAACACTGATACTTATCCTGCATACACCTGAGGCTGCAGTGGTGGGGGCAGCTTGTCATTCTCCACATTTTCAGAGTCAATGGCTGCTAAGGCTTGACTTTTTGGTTTTATTTCTAATGGGTATTTCTCAACAATATCTTGGACTTCCTTTGTAATTCCATCAGTCCAATCTATTAGGTCTTTCTCAAGCTTCTTGGCTTCATTGACAATTCTTTCCTGTCTCTCATTCAACTGAGATAGGAGGTCTAAGTTTTTATACATCTGCTTCACACCCAAGCAAACATCAGGTGAAAAACTGTCAGATTCTTGCTTCTTGGGGGATGTCTGACCAGTCATAAAACGATCAAAATCTTCTTGGCTTAGGTTTAAAGACTGAGCATCCAGTTTTTCAATGAAGGCCACAGCACAGCACTGAAAACAAAACAGAGATTAAGCATTATCATTGCAATTTACAGACTGGAACTTGTGTCTTCTACTTTTGTTATCCTGCTGATAGACCAATAACTGATTACTTTATCTAATGCTTCAACAGATTGCTCCTAAAGAGCTTTAGCAGAAGATTAATTATATCAGCATTTCACATGTCTTTCTCCTCTGCCCAAAGTTTGCAGAATCAAAAACTCAAAAGAATGCTACAGGATGACATCATTTCAGCTGAATTGTACTGACTCACTGGGTAACATTCATTACAAAGCTCAGGGTCACTGCATTGTGGAGGAGAGAGATCAGAAAGAACAAGAAGTGACAACTAGACAAGAGCACTATATTAATATTTAATAATCTGATCTGCAGATCTGATCTGCTATTAATTTTCTGAAGGAATATCAAATGCCCATCTTACCCTGTAGGTGCTCTCCTCCCACTGAAAGGAATTTTAACATTCACTGTATTTCATTCAACTGCTTATTTTTGAGAATTGCTTTATGATGAAATGCAGAGAAGCCAAGTTCATAATCATAATTCCTTCTAATACAAACAAGGACACCAATAAAGGCCTCCTGCAGAAGCCTTAAAAAACCTGTTTACCTCCACTGATGAATGGCCCAGTTCTGCAGTCCCTTCAAGAGATAAAATCTCCTGACCTTAAGTGGGGAACTCTGCATCCCTAACATCTGCACAGCCCAAACTCAGTATTTTAAGAACAGAAGGTACTTATTTCCTTACAGCATAAAAATATATTCGTGTCTTAGCATCACATTGTTCAAGTAAAGGGCTTAATATTATAAAGAAAGCAAAGCACTGACCAGCTGGGAAAGCACAGAAGGAAGAGAGAGGAGATACAAAGCAAAAGACCTGGCCCTACTCTAACCTCAGTTTTAATTATCCTTCTACTTAATGCTGTATTTGGCTTTACTGGAAGTTGCTACAGTGAAATAAACTACAATCTCGATGTCTAAAATGCAAACAAAATTCCTGCACTTACCAGATTGGTAAAATAGTAGCCATCTTCTCCTGTCATTAACCTGCTTGGATTACAGAAGCGTGTTATGTACTGGATGTTGGACTGCAGGCGGGGTGGGTTTCCCTTCAAAACGATGTATATAAGTGTTGGAAGAAAGTCATCAGCAGAAGCTGGTTCATTTTTTGTGACTTTAATAGCATTAAATATGTGCTTGCTGCATTTGGTGATGCATGCTAATTTGTCACGAGGAACACGCTTTGAATCCATTTCAATAATATCTGTAAGATAAAAAAATTCTCAAGTTATTTAAACTGTATTAATCAGGCACCTGCATGAGCATGACACTTACTGGACAATATTAAAATTGCACCATTTTTATCTGTGGTGCTTGCTGTTCCATAGAATTATCTGAAAATGAAAAAGTGGGACAAGAAACCTACTGCTGCCCTACAGGACCGAGTGTTTGAGTTGATGAGTAAGCCAAAGGCAAAAGGAGGTCCTTCTAAAAAGATGGCTGCTCAAGTCTCCAGCGTGGAGTTACCCAATCCAAATATGCTGGTGACTCAAGATCCCTGTACATCAGGTGTGAGTGCTGGGGATGCAAACTCCAGTAATGCACATATTGACAATGCTGTATGTGCTCAAGCTTAGAGGTGCCCTGCCTCCAGCCAGGTGGAAAAGAGGGACAACCGAATCTATTGGATTGTGTGGATTCGATGGCCTGGCACATTAGAGCCACAAAAGTATAAAGCTTTGGTGGACACTGGTGCACAGTGCACCCTAATGCCATCGAATCAGAAAGGCACAGACTCCGTCACTATTTCTGGAGTGACGGGGGGATCTAAAGAACTGACTATTGTGAAGTCTGATGTGAGCCTCACTGGAATAAAGTGGCATAAACACCCAATAGTGACTGGTCCAGATGCTCCGTGCATCCTTGGCATAGACTACCTCAAGGGAGGTGACTTCGAGGACCCAAAAGGGTACCGCTGGTCCTTTGGTACTGCAGCTATTAAGACTGAGAATGCAGAATGGCTGCATGCTTTGTTTGGCCTTTCAGATAAATCCTTTGTAGTGGGGTTGCTGAGGACTATAAACCAGCGGCTGCCAACTGCTACTTCAGTAGTGCATCGTAGACAATATCGTGTCAACAGAGATGCTGTGATCCCCATTCACAAGCTGATCTGGCAACTAGAGAGCCAAGGAGTGATCAGCAAGACTCAACTTTCACTTGGCTTATTCCAAGCATTTCAAATAGATCAGGTAAGCCTAAACACTTCTGTGACAGAAAAATTATTCCTGCTTCACAGATGCTTTATAAGTCCAACACCAGAAAGACTACTGCAAACCTAAAATCCTGGGTTCCCTTCTGCAGAAAATAATCTCTAGGAATAAGAGATCTAAAATTTAACATTGTAAAGTGTTCACAACAGCTCACAATATTGTTCACAAACCTGTAATTGCTTTTACAACCATATCAGAGACTTCTGGAATTTCTTCATTGACAGGAACACACAGCATTTGTGGGGTTACCCAGTGCAAAGCCCTAGGACATTAAAAAAAAAAAAGAAAAAAGAAAAAAAAGTGAAATTGTTCTGTGCCAGTAACATTCAGGTGTTTGAAACCAGCTGCTTCTTGATTCAATGCACAAGGACTGCTTTGTGTAAAACGAGGCACTAATCCAGTAATAACCTAATTAATTCCAATGAAGTAATTTTTTTCCAGAAAAAAGTATTTTCCTTTTTTTTTTTTGCTACACAACTCATTTTCCCAGTGCAGTGGTTTTTCAATATTTATTCTTGTAATTTCTTCTATTTCTTAAATAAAATGTTCTTGGCAATAAAGTGTTTTTTTATTTTTTCTGGTTAAAAAGCTTGCTTTTTTGGCATGTACTGCTGAAGATTTTTAATATGCTTAATTCAGAGCTCATTCACAGGACTGTGGATTACTCAACTGTTTTTCTTTCAAAGACTTACCTAATTCTCTTCTGGACAGCAAGATCTTTCTTCTCATCATCAGTTGTTTCAGGGCAAAAGACATATTTATACTGACGAGTCATAATGTATTTTTCAATCTGATCCATTGCTTTCTCAACTTTTTCAGGGGGCACTGAAAAGTACAAATCCCACCACCAATACAGTAAGTAAAGTATTCTGTGGCTTTTTTGAAGATTTAATATATTTTGGTACTAATATCACCCAATCAGTACTATAAATTGAGCCAACCTGAGTTAACAAAGAATGGATGTTCTTGGAGTATTTTCATTCTCTACAGCAGAAGTAAAAATATAGTAATGAAGAACATCACAGTGACAGGACAAAGTACATGCACAGATTCACAATGACACAAGTTAATTTAGCAAATTCAACACTCAAATTAGGTTCAGCTGCTTGTAACTTACAAGAACATTTCTTTAAAATGCAATCTTTGAGAATAAACCCAGTAAGGTCTCTGTTCATGTTTATGTCAAAAAAAAAAAGATAAAAATCCTTGGGTACATTTAATCTGTGCCACTTCTATACCAGACACACAGAAGCTTTCCAGTCCACAACAGAAACTCTCCTCTCACCAGCTTCTCGTGCATTACAGTGCAATGTAAAGCTCACAGCCTGGGAGTTAGGTTGAAGCTACACAATCAATCTCAATTTTAACCAAACAATATTGGATTTAAAGCTACAAATCAACTCAACCACATTTGACTGAGTTTAAAAACTGGGAAAAAAAATTTAGACTGCAAAACTTCGTAGAACTGGTGCTGCTGGGAACAGTTCTAACTAAAATACTAGAATTTGCTGTCAGGACTTCTGAAAGCTGGTTGGGAATTCTTTATTTTTATTTGAAAACACACAAGGCTTTATCCTCAAAAGATCACTTTTTCAGCAGCAGAATGTGAGGAAGAAGAACACAATACCTTTCCAACGTGTCTGTAACTTCTCTGCTACACTTTGATAGAAGTCCTGGGCACACTCAGATTGCTCCTCAATACTTAAGTTCTGTAAAAGAAAACTGATGAATTGGTCATGTATGGAAGGAACAGCAGCAATGCCTCTGATGTTTTTGTTTTGTTTAAGGAAAACCTTCAGCTACAGTAACAGTCTGAGAATGCAAATGCGTTTATGTTGTCTAAATTATACAAAAAAACAAAAGAAAGCAAGACATCCTGGTAAGACATACTTTTCATTATTAAATGACAAGATAAAACCTTACATAGAAAAAAAAAACAACTTAGTTTCTGAATACTCAAAGGATGTAAGATTCTATAAGAACTCCCTTTAAGGTCCAATACAACTTGAGGATATAATTTGAGTAACTACAGACACTAAATAGAAAAGGTATGGGAAGAAGGAATAAAAAGATGTGCTCAATAGTGACTCAGTTCAACCATAGGTGGCACTACATACACATTAATATTTCAAGAACCTTAATTTTTTTATTTGGAGAATGAAGAAAAAACCCTTATTCCCCATGAATACAAAAAGCACAGACAAGTTCTCCTTCCCCAGAGAAAAGAAGATGTGTAGGTTGATACTGTATTATAACTTCCTAGATTTAAGGTAACTAAAAAACAAGTTATGTAATGTTATTTCAACAAGTCACTTTTATCTAGAGAATTGTTCAACAGACATTTTATCTTTCAGAACTAATTTGTTCAGGATGCAAAGGAAAGTTCTTTCAAGACATCTGAGATACTATGATCTGACAGTTTCTTTAGCAAGTTACCATAGCAAAAATGAAGACTCAAAAATGAAATTCAGAATGTAAGACTTCCACTAGATGTTCCTCGATTAAGCACACCAGCAGAAGACTACTGTATGCAACATATAAAAAATAAACTCCTGGAAGAAGAGAAGCATTTTATCCATCTCTCCCCAGTTTCCCTTATTTACTTATGCAAAAGGCACAACTTACCCTTTTATGATTCATTGTGTCCAAAAATAGTTTACATTGCTTATAGATATCTTGTCCAGGTTTTTGATAGGTCTTGAGAAATTCTATGAATTCCTTGGATACTCGATCTGTCTCAATGCTGGCCTGCCTGTTTATGGAAGGGCTGGGTGCCTTGGCTTCTTGGACCTCTGTTGGGAAAATTTGGGTGTATCAGATTAGCTTTTCCACACTGATGGATGAATTCAGGAAGCATATAATGTGCATTAAAACTTCAAGTTGTTTTTCTTCATCTGTGCAGATGAATAAGCACTTATGTCTCAAACTTTACCAGTGAAATGCTGGATATTATTGAACAGAACTCTAAGAAACAGTATTCCACTGAAGTGAAACATTTATAGCCACATTTACACTAATGGCCTCTTAGCAAATGACTGTGCCATGGGTTTGTCTCCTGGTTTCTTAGGTTTCATTCCCAGCTAAGATATCTTGATATGAGGTCAAGGCTTCCAGATGGGATTCTGCAGCAGTTTAGAGAACAGAGTGGTCCTCTTTTCATTCTCCCCTCACCTTTATGTTCTTGCTCCTTTGCTTGCACCAACACAAGTATTCATTCAACCAGCCCATGAACGAGCTTAAAGAGAAGTAGTTCAAGGCAGTCCTAGTCAGAAATCAGTGCTTCTTATGGGGTTATTTTTCAGCTTGATCAGCCCCAAGCTGGCTTCCTACCAGGTGACAGGAGCAGCAGCACAAGACAAGGAATGGGAGCAGGAGGCTGGTGCCTCCAGCAGCATCCACAGGATCAGTCACCCCTGCAGTGTAAATGAGAACTTGGCCATTTGTGTTCCAGCAATAGCAGAAGCACTGCATCTGTTCAAGGAAGAATTTGCTTGGCACTCAAGGAGGAGGCAGGAGGACAGACTGCACACAGCACTGGATGCAAGTTTCTATAGCTGCAACCATGGGGTTTTCTGCACACAAACAAATCTGACTTTCAAGGTGCATGTTGCAAGTTAACTGCATTGAACCTTTGCTACCCAAAAACCAGTTCACCCACCTTTAACTTGCCAGCCAACACTGTTCAAAATGAAGGATTGAAATAGGGATGATGTAAATGAACATGATGAAAAGCAAGCAGCAGAGAGACAGAAAACATGAAAATGATTCATGATCAGCATGACACAAACATAGTTTTCAATCTGAAAAATACTAACATGCACAGCAAAAAAAAATCCTTGTTGCAGTAAAGCAGCATGCAGAGCTTCAAAAGAAAAAGGAAAATAAAATTGGATTAATAACTTGGTATGTTTAATTTGGGTCTTGGAAGGTAGCTTAATCCAAAGGTTTTTTTGTTTGTTATTTGCTTTTCAAAGAGATTCCAGCACTGTGGTAAATTCAAAAGCTGTGTGGATTCAAGTGACTAAACAAACCACTGATCATCTGACCAAAGCACAAAGACCACATGGACTCGTTACAGTGCGCATAACCTTCTCCGGATAATAACTCAGTCAGGTGCATTAAAACATTTCTGCTATCTAATAGAAGGAATAGAAAAGATTTTACAAATTATTTAAATTCCAACTGTAGCAATCAAGATAGAAAATGCAAACAAATCTCCTTTCTTTTGACACAAGAACATTTTTTTCCAGAGGGAGTTCCTCCCATTTTCTTTATAGCTAAGATCCAAAGCAGAATGTCTGTACAGCATTCAAACTGAACAGCAACTATTACTATAGAGATGCTGTCTAAATTTGTCACATTTAAATGTTACGTAACCAGTAAGAAGAAAGCAGTTTGGAGATAAAAACAAAGAAGCAGGTACACTTTTGAAAGGATAGAATTCCAAGATATTTTTCCCACAATTAATTACCAGCTTGGTTTCAAAGAACAGCTGAAGATTTATATACTTATTTCAGCACTGAGTCCCCTGTATTATAAAAACAATGAACCTTATTCTGCTGTTTGCAGGAATTAACATGGGAGGAATGAATATGAAAATCACAAATTAAAGTTTCAACTTCATTTATCTCCGAGTTAAAATCCTGATTTAAGGAAAGTGAATCTGTACAACAAGCACTGATCACTAAGAACTGCAGGAACCAATGTACTTTTGGCAACAGAGTATTTTCAGCTTTGTCATGTACTTAATTTGATTTTGTACTTAATTTGAGTTGCTTAATTTGATTAAGCAAAAGAAATTTTGGACAAGTTGAAGAGAATCTAGTGGATATGATAGGCCAAAATAAAGAGCTAAGGAAAGGATCACCTTTACAAAGAATAACCACTATGGATATTAAAATCTTTCTCAAGGCATTCTACAAAAATGCTACTTGTCACAGCAGAACACCAGCACTCCAGTGATTCACTATGGTTGTGCCATGGTCATGGATCTGAGTTCAAGGAAAAATGTAAAAAAATAGTGCTGTCGTTAGCTCTACTACACACACCCATTCATCACCTTCATACAATTTATTTAGTCAGCAGAACACATCAGAATTGAAATAGCATAGGACAAGAGTCTAAAGCTGTTTGGGTTTTTGGTATCCTTTTGGTTTAAATGAAACCAGCTTGTCTCCTCTCATTATGAAACTGTCTTATTGACAAACATGTGAAGATGTTTAAAAAGTTCTTTAAGTGTGAACTATTAAATTGAAGTAGTTTCAACTTACAATCACGTCGATAATGGCTACCTGGAATTATTTTCTGATAAAAAAACAAAAGAAGCAGCACAAGATCTAGCTACTTCTTAGACTTTTTTTTTTTTTTTGGTGGGAGAGGGTTAAGGGGAACATAATCCTCCAGGTGTCACAGTAAGGTAGAGCTCAAAGAAGTTTGAGCTTTATGCCTGTATTTCCCCTACCAAAAAGCAAAGAATGGGTTTAGAGATTCAAGTTTCCTTCCAGATGCTAGACTTGCTTTTTCTGTCATCTTCATATCCAACAGCATGAGTTATAACTGGCACAACCCTAGTTTGTATTTTGCAAAGCCCAACTAAGAAGTAAACTTACTAAAATCAAGCAGACAGCTTGCTCAAGCTGTACTGCATTACCTTCAGAGGGGGAAGCCAGTTCCCAGGAGGGAGTAAAAATCTCCTTCAAATCCCTGAGAATGTTATCAGCATTTCGCTCCCTCCCAAGCTGTCCTTGCTTAAGGATTTTTTCTTGAGCCACTGAAATAAATGCAAAAGCAAGCAAGACACCAGGAGCAGGAGCATGTCAGGAAAGATGGTGAAGAGGATAAAAACAGAAAATATGGAAAGTGAGAAGAATGAATGTAAAAAAAGGTTTTAACACATAACTGAACGCCTCGTTTTAGCCAGCTGCTGCCCATGCACCAAGATAAATTCTAAAATAAAATGCAGACATATTTAAAATTCCTTAGTAATTAAGTGCATTATCTGTAAGGCTAAGATATATTAATACTGCTTTTTCTCCTTTTACTGGAATGTCTCCTCCACAGTCTAGCATTTCCTGGTTTCTGCCCATGTAAGCTATTGCTGTGCAAAGGCATCAGTGCCATTGATCATTCTTACTTGTAACTTAGTTATAATAAACATTCAGCCAGCCACAAACCTGATATTCACAACCCACACAGCCATATACACTGCCTTCCACTTATTTTTCATCTAAAGGGCTTACACATTCTCTGTTAAGGATGCTGTTGAAGTGACAGCATCACCTGATCCTTCATATTGTCATTTCAATCACACTGATCTGTTTGATTGAGGTGACAGCCAGTACCTTTCCTCCTGCTCTCTAAAGAGATTTTCTTCCAAGTCCTAAACTAGTGTCACATTAGGGTTGACTCATGAATCTAGCAACAATGTGCATCATATGAACAAGGTACTTCCACTCATCAGTGCAGTGGTAGATAGATCACACCCAGGAATACATTTATACTACACTTTAATAGAGGAACTCCTGTATAACTAACACAAACACAGCCACAGCTTTACAAGTGCATTATTGTATTTAATATAAGACTGTTTTGGCATCACCCAAAAGCTCACGTTTTCCGTTTTCAGTAAGATTCCACACCCAGCAATCAACTCTCCAGAAGCATCGTTACTCCAGTGTTGTAAAAGTCAAGTCACAAAAAAAAATGACCCTTTTAAAGTAAAATACATCTGTCAAAACTACCTTTTAACTTAACATAATGTACAGAGCCATTAAAAGCAAAGGCAAAGAGTTAACCCTTCTTAGTGTCCAGTTCTGGAAGAAGCCAGTGAAGATTCTTCAAAGTAGTGACCTTATCGTGTTTTCTGGCATTGCTTTTCTTTTCTTCAAATTTTGAAAAAGGTCAGTGAACTGGGCCCCTTGGGTACTCTGACCTGCTGGCAAAACGCGTTCTTCCTCCTCACCTGAAGCCTGGAATTAGAAAAGTGGAGTTATAATTTCAGTGCTTAAAACCAGCACAAAAAAGCTGATTTCCTATGCAATAAATAATCACAATTTGACATGCTAATTCTCCTCTATACCCATCTTCATTTCTTGCTTCCTACTCCATCTCCCTTCAATACATTACATCTGCTCTTTTCCCTGTTACAATGCTGAAAGTGAGTGAAAACTTAAGATGGAGAGTGAAGAAGAGAGTGGATCAGGCCAAACTGTTTGTGTGAATTTACTTATGTAGAATTAGAACTTGTAATATATGTTAATGAATTTATGTTCATAAACCAGTAGAATTCAGGGATAAACTAAAGAAAGAAGTGACCAAAAGCAGATGAGACATGTCAAGACCCCTAACGGGATTAACTTCTGTCTTGGAGATAATTAGAAGTGTAAGTCCTGGCACCACTGAGACAGCTTGGGCACTGGGGGAGTGTAACACCGGCACGAAAGGCAGGATGAGGCTGCCAGAACTAGCAGATAAGGGGAAGTTTTATTGCAAGGGGCCAATTATCCTCTATAACAAGGGGATGAGTCATCAAGAGCAAGAAAGGTAAAAAGTTCATCAAGAGCAAAAAAGGTAAAAAGGAAGGAAGACTTCGTTACTTCATCTGAAGACCCCAAAAGACCCCCGAACACATCCCCAAAAAGACAACTCCGCCCAGACTCCACCTGTTATGAATATGTATGTAAGGATGATGTAACCTACCTTTTACTGTATAAATATCCTAACCTTTCCCTTAACCCTTGGAACTCTTTGTCCAGCACGAGCTGGGGGTTCCCCGGATCCGAAAATAAATACCTTTGCTGTTTAAAGACTCAAACTTTGTCTCTAAACAGTTTTGCTTGGCCTTTTTCGGCTTCAAAGAGGGAGGATAAAACAGGAAGGTAAAAAGGGAGGTGACTTAAATATAATCATGGTCACCTTCCCCTCATGACACAGCCCTTAATTCTACAAACTTAAAATAGAGGGCAGAGACTGCAGGAGGACTTTCAGGACTCAACTAACTTGCCTTCATTCCTGCTCTTTTTCAGAATTTCAGCACCTGTAACTTCAGGCAATCATTTACCACCTTACTGAAGATAAAAAACGTGGCTCGCAGCTGAGTAAGTGAAAAACACCCTGTCCAATCTCAGAAATATTCTGAGAATCATTACTGTTGTCATAATTTGCTTTTAAAGCCTTGGTAATTAGATCTGCTTGATTAAATAAATGAGGCAAATCACTTCACAAACATTATCAGTGCTTGCAAAGAACAAGCCCACCTTTTAATCTACCAGTACAAGGCAGGAGAAGGCAAACATACTAATCCTTCAGTGGCTACTTTTCTTCCTATACAGGAACATAAAAAGATGTTAAATTATATTGCACTTCAAGATGCTAAAAGGTTGTGCAATTCTCATTGAAAACTCATCCATCTCAGGATAAATGGCCTTGCATTTGTAATCTCTCAAGGCAGGAATTGTGTTTTATCTGTGCTGACAAACCTGGCTGTTCACTACAGCAAACAATCACAGCTTATCTGTTCCTTTAGCATCTCCCTGCTAAACAGTTACTTATTAAAGAATTCCTTAAATGCTCTGTTTGGTTGTACACCAATGTTTTAAGGCTGACAGCACAACTATCTGCTCTAGTAATACTGAAGTTTTTATTAACTATTTAAGCCAAATTTATGGCAGAGGAAAAATCACATGATTCTGTGCTGTACACAACAGCTTACCCAGCACCTTCAGATTAGCCCAGCAGGGGTTTCAAGCACTTCCTTCTACCCATCCTTGCAGTTAAACTGTTCCAGTGCCAGAGAGCAAAGAGGATTTTAAAACCAATCGAAGCCCTCTAAGGTGTCTGGGAATCAGAAATCAGGAAAGTTGGGGCTGCCAAACCATAACTGTGAGTTTGGACACCACTCAAGTTTGGAGAGTTTCTTTTTTTTTCCCCCCAGTGACCTTGGTTAATGCAGCACTGGGTAACTCAAGGTCACCAAAGGTTCCAGACTCAAGTGCAGAAACATGTCTCAGGCATTTGCACTTTATTTCCTAGAGTTCTGGTACACACCAGTAGGTCAAGTCAGACTGCCAATCAACTGTTAATACCCAGAATTCACATAACCCTGAAACAAGTTAATTCCAAGAGGCTGTCAGTGTCACTCACACCTAGAAATGACACCAAGGACAGCTGTAGTACAGAAGATGATGCTCTGCAGTTTTCTCAGGTAGTGGATAATGCTTTACTTTCTACCCAAATCCCACAAAAAGAAATGATAGGTGCTCTTAATTTCTCACTCAAGTACAATTTCCTCCAACTCCCATTTTGGGTCAACTATTTTTCACACTAGGGAAACTAGAATGTTTTTGCAGAAGAAATACATGCTTAGAAAAATTACCTAAACTTTTAAGCTAAACCTTTGTTGCTTTTGGGTTTAATCCTGCAGTTTAAAAGAATGACCACAGACAAGACTAAAACAAATTTTATAATCAGCATCTGAAACATAAAACCATTGTGCTGGCCACACTGCAGACAATAACTGTGGTCTCCAGAGGCAGAGATATTTTAATCAAAGTTGTCACTTTCACCCTTCCAACTGGTAGCTACAATTACAGATTTCAGTATGCAAATTAGGTCAAAATATTTGTTGAGAAGTTGGGGGGGTGTTCATGTTTGTTACTTCACAGACTTTCTTTTGAAACTTCTTAAATTAGGATGTAATAAATATTCATCTTTGCACCAAAAGGAAGACTTTAAATCCTGCTGGAAAGGTCAGATTTGAAAACTTAAGATGCAAATAAACCAGAGCAAATAGGACAAGAAAATAGGAGACAGGAATAGTATTTGGTGAAGTCACCCTGCTGTAATAAGGAATAAAGAGGGCTCTTTACCGCTCTGCCAGCTCCCAATCCTCTTGAATCTGTTTCTGCCTGGCCTTATGGTATTCCTCTCTCCAGCACTTGGAACAAAATCCCTGCCAAGCAGGATTGCCATAGTAACCACATCCCTTCTTGCACAGTAGCTCTGACTGATCCACGTGAATTCCTCTGCGTTCAGATTTCAGGTTCATTTTCTTCCTATTTAAAGAGAACAGGGTTAAAGACAGAAACATGATAACTGCCTGCAAGAAATAATTTCTTCTGAGGGTTGCCTATTGTAGAAGTCACCTGTTTTAATTATTTAATAGTTCATAGCAACAAAAAAAAGACCAGAGGAGGAAGGGCACAGGCAGACAACCATATATCCCCAGAAGCCAACTGCATTATTAGCATATTTTTGCATAGCTTTAACCTGCAGGCAGTACCAGGCAGCTGGCCTGGAATAAAGGCAGTAGTGCCAGTCCTACAGCTATGTGCACATGTGGAGAAAGGCACCAGCCTCTCATCTTCTGATCTCACCAGCACACTGCTCCTCCAACAGTTGCAGAGGGGCAGAGCAAAGAAGAAAAAACGGAAACACAGAAAGTTACAGTCACAAACAAAGGAAGGAAGCACACTAAGAGAAAATGTATACAGCTCTGCATGCAGGCTGAAACTCTCTGCAAAGAATCATACTGGTGAGGCTGCAGGTAATGTATCTTAGGCCTCTAAGAACAGATCTGCACAGCACAATGAAGCATCACAGCAAACTCAGCTGGGTACATGTACAACATCCATCTTCATCTCCCTCAGCACTCAGGTTACTCCAGTATCTGTATACAGCACAACTCTACATAATTTATAAACAGTGCCTGCAACAAAAAGGTTTATTCTCATGCCTGCACCTCCAGTCTTGTAGGGGAATCTCATTGTTTCAGGTGTCTGTTCTTATTCCAAACCACTGTGCTTTGGACACTGATTTTTTGAAAACTAAAGGAGAAGAAAGAGATGCATGACCTTGCTTTTATCTCCCATCAACATCTTGCTTTCTAAGAGCTCAACAGCACACTTGGTCTCTGTGCCAGCTGTGCACTTCCACTATCTCCATAACAGACACACAAGGTTTGGCTTTCTGTATTGACACAGCTTTGACCACACACTTGGTGCCACAATTTCCTTTGGCATCCTGGCATTGTCCTTTGTGTACAAGAGAACTAAAAATAAGGTTTCTGCTTAGTGTCAAAGTTCAGCAGCTTTCCCTGGAAGCAAAGCAGGTCTCTTAGTAGCAATTTCTTTTTTTGTTTGTTTGTTTTTTTTTTTTTTTCATTCTTCCAGGAGAGGTTTGTAAACAGCTGCAAAGCTAAGCCACTAGAAAGCAAGCTGCTCTGTTCCCTCCCCCCCTTCAAGTATTTTCAATTACAGTTACATCAGTTTCAGACTCGGGGACAAGAGAGGTCACCCTGAATCAATATGAAGAAATCACATGCTGCACTTGCAGCACAGGCTTTCTGCTTCCTTTAAAGCCATATGGCCCTTACAAAAAAAGTTCACAGCCAATTTTTGCACGTCCCATCATTTAAATTTTAATGAGTGGTAGCAACTCAAGTTTTAATAAACAGAACATGAAAAACCCATCTCAAGTCAGCTTTCTGCAACTAAATCACCATGTTATTTTTCCCTTTCCTCCCTGTCTCTCTCCCCCTCCAGCTAAGGTTATAGCATGCTTTATCCAGAATCAGCTACTTCTACGTATTTGCACAGTCACCCCTCTTATTTTGCATGGTCAGACCTCTTAAGTTCATTCCTGCCCTTTTCAAAGTTCATTTCTGAGTAACATAATGCAAAAGAAAGAATAAATTTGTTGTCTTCCTGGAATTGGAGAGGTAGGCAACTCTGAACAGCTTCCATACTGCCTGACCACTGAGAAGTCAGGAAAAAAATAGGAAGGAAGGAAACAAATTTCCACATTAAAAAAAAAATTTAAAAGTCACCTAATCAGAAGGACAATAAACAACCAGAAGTTCATAAATAAAATTAACTACTACAACTTGAAGGTGCACTGTACCAAACAACCAACTTATATCTTCTGTATCCAATTAAAACACTTTTCAACAACTCTCCAATGCCTCCCTCCCAGGAGCAAACACCTGTAATTTAAAGTATACTGGCACATCTCTTTGCTCAGAAAGGGCTTCTAATAGTTCTGCTGTAAATCTGACAGGAAAGCATAAGTGACACAGTTCCTCATAAATACCATCATGATACTTTGTTGAAGCATTTCTGTACCATAGGTTTAATATCTGTGTTAATCAGTATCAATGCTTTGAAAAGTTAAGAGAAATAACAGGTTCCTAGACTTAGATATTAAACTAATTAATGACTTAATTCATAAAGTCCCTTTCCCCTTTGTTACGTATTTGCAAGTGAAAGCTTCTTCCCACCCATTCTCCCCTGAAATGGAAAAATGGAAGATACCCAACCCTGTTTTATGACCATCATCCTTCAGCCTCACCTAACACAACCCTGTGCTCAGTTCCTCAGAGGCTCAGTGCCATTAGATCACAGCTGCAAAAGTGGATTTATTCTGGACAATCACAACAGGGAAAGCTGTCCCATTGCTGGCAATCAGCATCTCTGTCCCACAGCTAACAGAGCACTAGACTGAGCAGACACCAAAGAGCTCCTTGTCTTCCTGCCACACACATTCCTGGGCTGGTACCCACCCAGCCTGGCAGCAGAACAACCCCCAAGCTGCCGTGGCTGTGTCTTTCCCATACTGTTTTATATGTTGAGCTTTATTTTTCCAAACCATAGCCCTGTCAGAAGCAGAATACTCCTGTGCTGTTGGCAGATGAGGCACATGATAGAAGTGATGTTAGATATATCTGAAGGGTTGCACACCAAAGGTCTTTAATGACAGATTAGATCTCTTTCTGCAGCTTTGTCATAAACATCTTAGAATATTTAGTTTTGTTATGATGTGCAGCAAGAGGAAAAAAAACCCACCCTGTGGTTTAATTCATAATTAGCTTTCTACTAGTTTTAATGCAATTCATTCTGAAGCTCCCGAATACATCTTCCTATCAACACATCTCATTACACTCCAATTTAAAATGTTCTTTTTTCATTTTTGAGCACCTGTTTACTTAGAGCAAGTACTCTTTTAAAAGTGCACTACCAACTCCAACCTTTCTTGAACCTTGCTCACATCCCTAAGCTTTTCTTGTCAAGTTTGCCATCTAGTAAGAACATCCAATAAATCACTCTCTTACTAAAGAAAACGGAAATTCACTTAATTTTTTTAAGAATGATGACAGCTCTCTGTCTGATAGTTTCTCTGTGACTCTGACAAAGCTGCAACTGAACACTTTATGCACAAACAGTACAGGGTTTTGGTTCCCTCAGTCGTGGAAGCACACATCTGAGCCAAAACCAGAAAAAAAAAAAACCCAAACGCCTTTCCTGCAAAATAGTGCTGGGCCTGCAGCCACATAGCTGCCCTAGAGTCACATACTTCAATCTGTCTTTGAAGATTTACTAAAGAAAACAGAAAACGAGTCAAGGCACAGGAAACATGATTTTGTTACAAGTGTTATGAAAGAAAAAGAACCAAGGTCAGCCAGGGAGGGCAGGGGAGTCACGGGAGTGGAGGAAAGAAGAAAAGCCACTTTTTAAAGAAATGTATTCCATTGACCTAAAGTGCAACAGTGTCCAATTGTCCAATGAATGTGGGTGCTTAGTAAAACCTATACTGTATTTCTCAAAGATTTTCAGTCTCAGGAGCCCAAGTTTCTCATGGGAAGCAATAAGGATAAATCTAAATTTACAAAGGCACATCAAAGCACTTAGTCTTCAGACAACATTTGCCAGCTGCAATCTACAGTCTTCAATTCCACACACACCACAGAGAAACAGCTACAGACACCAGAACACAACCCAAAACAGTCACCAAGCTTAGATAGGGAACACCTCACTTATGTCCCACCTTAGATGTCAACATTCCTGTATGGGTCCAGTCCTGAGGACATCAGGCTGGACATCCAAACTCTTGTGTCTTCACTGCTGCTATAAAAACAAAGTGACATTCACCAAGATCAGTGCAGACCTCACCAACCACACTGGCACAGAACAAGGCAACCAGATACTGTTTGACTTTTTTTTTTTCCTGTCTGATGATCCACTCTATTCCTACAGGGCTAAAAACAAAACCTTCATAATAAGTGCTACTTCACAATTAAAACTATGGGATAAGAAGAAAGTTCAAAAGTTTGCCCACACCTGATAATTGCTCATGATATCTTGATATGCAGGCCAGTTATATAAAGCACAAAATTAGCTCCACATTTCAAAAAGGTGCTCCCTCCTCCAACTATAAGCCCATACATACATCCTTAAGCCATTCTTGTCAGTATACCATAATGGGAACTGAAATAACAGCAATTGTTGCTCCAGGACATTGTACCTTTTCTGTCAGACTCCAAGCTCTCAACAACAGCAAGAGACTACGTTTGGTTTTGACACAAACCAGATTAAAACATAGCTTTAAAAATTCATAGTAAATGTATTAAAGCAGGTATCATAGTCACAGCAATCAGCAAGTGCATTCTTAGCTTTTATGTGGTAGAAAAAAGGGGCTCCTCTGATGAAAACAGGATCTATTGCTAAGGGCTGACTTAATGCACACATGAAAGAAATGACACTTACCTAACAGGTTCTTTTCAGCAATGAACCTCAGACAACTTTCATAACACGTTAGGGTTTATGAAAACTGCAGACACAGCTTGGGGTCAGGAAAAGCACTGTGTGTGAAATCGGGTTTAGAAGTAGTATAGGTTTTGTCACATCTTCAGACACTGCTTTTCTTTCTTGCTCATCTCTAATATATACCTAAGTTACCTCCCAGAGAGCAGGTGAGTAAACAGACACCTGCACTGTCCATGCAGACTGCATCAATGTCACAAGGACAACATATTGACTTTTTCCTTAACTATTTATTAGTCCCAGGTTGTTCAGGTCACCTTTGATGGAAGAGCTAGTTGAAAAAGCTCACATATCAAAGTAAGAAGTAGGAAAGGGGTCTCACTTAACCCGTCTATAAACACCTTTAGTAAGAGGTAACTGAAAGTCAATTTATAATCATTACAAGCTATGAAAAACAGCTTCTAAATAACTCTGCATGCTAACTCTGGAAATTAAAGCAGTGGCTTTGTAAAACTGTTCTCTAAACAAGCTTCAGTACTGGTACTAAAGCTTATTAAACAAATCTTAAACCAGTAAAAGATTTCACATAATAGACCGGAAACACACATGCTGACAAAGACGTGAAACTGCCTTTGACTTCTGGGAAGCTTAGCTTACTTCAGCCTTCCACATTTTTGACTATGGACAAAAAAAAAAACAGATCTGTTTCCTGATGTCTGAATCCCTCCTTTTGACTGTGGCTGGTTTTGGATTTTTGGGGATTTTTTCCCTTTCATCTCTTATCTCACTCTACTTCCTGAAATCAAGAGTCTTTTCCAAAAAACGTTGGCACAAATCTTAGCAACAACCTGCACCAGTCTTTTCAAGGGAACTGAAGTGCACATGATTTGGGTCTACAAATTCAAGCCTTCACAGCACTTAATGAACAACTTGCATTAATTCTTCTCATTAAAAACTATCAAAGAGCTACAAAGAGCTCTTGCAATGTCTGATGTAGGATCACAAGAAACTGGTCATTAATGGCTATCCCCAGGCAAGGGATTTTAGAGCAGGAAAAAATGAAAACCTATGAAAATCTTGAAACACACGACTCTTGCAGTAATAGTTGCTGTTTTATGTTTCACAGAACCCTGAGTAGTACATTAGACTTTACATTAGATAAAGGGAGTAGTGAAACTGCATGCAACTTCAACTGAGTGTAGCTTCAGTTCCTGAAAATAAATTTATAAAGGAGACAAAAAAGCACATCAAATTGAGAGGGGTGGGTTAAGATCTCCAACTATCAATTTTGCCTATGGAAAACCATCCTTGAAATAACATGTATGTATTCCAAAGAGCAACCACTGACCCACCAAATGCCACAAAATCCTGAAGAGCTGTGTAAGTGTTGAAATAGCCATGATTCATATGTAACCCAAACATTCAGGCATGTAATTAGCAGAAACGTAATTAACCATGAGATAATTTCCTCTAAAGGAAAGGGTGGGGCTATATGGTCTAAGAAACTCATTAAAAGAAACTACAAAAGCCTTTAGAGTTTCCAAAATAGGATGGAAATATAGTTATCTTTGCAAAACAGATCATGGGAGTCTTCACTGTTTTAATGTGCATCTTTCTTGCATTCAGGAGAATTCAGCTAGAGCAGTTGTTTCTGAAAAAAGAAACAGTCATTAGCTGGGATGACAGACACACATTCTGATCAGCCACCTGAAAGCAAAGGCACTGATTTGCACTGTAATTGGGCTGGGGAAATTACAGCCACTTCTAAAAACCTCTGAAACCTCATGGCCACGAGGCTTCAAAATTCTACCTGCAGAGCTCACAATTTACTTCAACTTTAAGATGTATTTTCCCCCTCCAATGTAAGTTCAGACCTCAAGCTACAGTTTTCTCTGTCCATATGAAATTCTTGGATTTTGCCCTTAGCAATGAGCACTCAGCTAGAACTAGCACTTATTCATGAATTAACAGAGTGTGTTATCTTGTCATCTACATGTGACTCATAACTGCACTTTCAGATGAAATCACAAGAAACATCTAAAAAGTGCTTTGTACTGTCTGTCTGGGAATTCAAGTAAAAATATCAAGAGAATTAACTAAAACTTCTAAAATCTCCTCAGAAACAGCAGTGATCTGCTTCTATATTCTCTGGGTTTTTTGTTAACGTGACAACCACACTCACTTGGGTACAGATTAAAGCTTAATTTGCTATAATCTCAGAGAAAAACTTCAAAATGCCTTATGCACTTTGTACCTGACTTGTCACTGACAGCACTTTAAAAGGACTTTACAAGCACAAAGCTTAGGTGTAGCTTTAGGTCACAATTAGTCCATCATAAGAAAAAACCAACACATTATAGGGGATTATATAGCAAACACCAGGAAGAGAAAGAGGGAACTGAGAGACAGATCTAAGCTACGTAACACTGCAAAAGCAAATCTGGAAAAAATTATGGACTATCTTCAATCTTGTAATCATAGTTTGTTGAGTAAGGTGATCTTATCAATTGGTACAACTGGCTTTATATTTCTATTCTTGCTTTCTGTCATGTGTTCTTTTGTTATTTGCTTTTTTTTTTTCTTTTGTCAGCAAAGTACTGCATTCATTGCAGTTCTCTTCCTAATCCTCTCCCCTGTAAAACATTTGTGTCACCACATCCAAAGGCCAACCTTTAATGGGTAAAGTACTGTTCCTGGAAAACACTACATCCTTCTGCACTGATGGGTCACCAGTCTCTAAGGAGCCTCAGGTAACTGGAAAACCAAGAGCCACTCAGCACACATTCCCAAGTCCTGGCCTGAGGAACTGTCACCAAAAAGCTTCAAAGACTGTTGTGACTATGAGACCAAACAAGAAAAGAATGGCAAATCAAGCCAATAATGGATTTAAATCACAAACTACCATAAAACCACCCTTTTTCAAAGCCTCTGCAGTGCCATTAGTTGCTAGCACTGGGCCCAGTCAGAGCTCTGCAATCAGCTCAAACAAATTGATCTGAATCTTGCCTGTAATGACCCCCCTGGTCAAGCCAGCACCCTGTCACACAAGTAATGGTGCCCCTGACCAACTCCAGACCAACAAGATTTGTGTAGAACCACTCCCTGGGAGAGTTTTTTTCTGTTGCTTCCAGTGTGTCATCCACCTACCAGCAGCTCACACCCTCTCCGGGAGTACAGCCACTCCCTGCTTCATGGGAACCACCTCAACACTACACACAAGGTGCTCACACCACCACAAAACACCCACAAAAGCATCCAAAACGCACAGTCAGCATCTTTACACAGACTCCAAACTTCATCTGTCTCGAGTTTAAAGGACTTTGATCCCCAGTTTTATGAGAAGCCACACAGCCTGCCAAGCCAAGAGTCAAACCCCCCAATCCACCAGGAACTTGGCAGAGAAACAGGCCGAGGGGCCAGATTTGCAAAAGTCATCAGTGACACCTTCACCGGCACTAACTACCGAAACACACCCACGGAATTAAGGAGTAATTACAATATACATTATACAACCAACTCCGTTGCACATGGAGGAGCCTGGTTTTACCAAGCCCCTCCGGATCCCGGGCCCGATCCCAGCCCACCTCCTGGAGCCCGCTGCAGCCCTGAGGAGGGGGCTCTGAACCTCCCTCAGCGGGGTCAGACGCCGCATCCCCGAGACTCAGAAACAATTTTTAGCGACTGGCGGCAGAAACGACCGGGGTGGGACAACCCCGAGAGCCACCAAACTGTCACTGTCACCCGTAGCGGCTGAGACTCCCTCAGCGGGGGAAGCCCTTCCAGCAGCCGGGCCCAGCGCCGCAGGCACCGGCAGCCCTGAGAAGGGCCCGGCCCGCGGCCCCGTGGCGAGGAGCGCGGCGGCTCAGAGCTGCGGCTCACCGGTTGCCCCGGGCGGCGGGGGCGGCCGCGGCTCCGCGATCCTCGGCTCCGCGAGGCTCCGTTCCTCCCGCCGCACCGCTCCCTGCCCGCAGCCCCGGCTCTCCCTCCGCTCCCAGGCGGATGGGCGTCCCGGCAGTTCCGGGGCGGAGCCACTGCCCGGAAAGAAGGAAGCGAGGGGCTGGCGGGTGGGGAGGAGATGGGGCAGGGAGGCGGCGGATCCGGGAGGGAAGGCAGTGAGGTGTCGTGGGTGCCAGGCCACGGTATCCTCAGGGCCGTTTCACGTTATAAACGCGGGATATAGGAACTGAGCCACTCTATGCGAGAATTTACACGATTTCTACCTCAAGATTTTCCTTTTCTGCCCCTTCCAGCAGCGCTCTCTCTCCCTTCAGACAGAACCAGTTCCCACCAGCTTTGTTTGCACCTCACATCCAGGCCCTGGCAAGGCCAGTCAGGTTATGCTGACTGCAGCAGAAAGAGAAGTAACTACTGCTTTAAAAACGCATTCATTCCTCTTTCCCTGCTCATTTACAGTGCTGTCATGTGCTGATTTCAGCGTTCTTCCCCGCACAGCTCAACACAGACAGAGGCTATACATAAAGTCATGGAAATGTTAAGATGGGAAATGACCATCAAGATAATCAAGTCCAACAGTCAACCCAAGACCACCATGCCAACTAAACCACCTCCCAAAGTGCCTTTTTTAAAAAATGTCTCTAGGCATGGCAATGCCTCCAGTTCTCTGGGGAGGCTGTTCCAATGCTTCCCTCTTTCAGTAAAGAAATTTTTCATAACACCCCATCTAAACCTCCCCTGGAGTAACCGGAGGCCATTGCCTCTTGTCCTAGAAGAGGAACATCCAGCCATAAAAGCAGGGATTGCTTTGGCAAGACACAGGAAGGGAAATGGTATTTTAGTTACTTCAGAAACACTTCTGAACACAGCCTAAGCAAATCCAAACAACTTTCTTTTCAAGCACTGCACAAGCAGGGACAGCTACTCAGACCTTTCTGTGCTGTTTCACATGAACAGGTATGGAGGGAAGGAAGCAGGACTGAGAAGATCTGATACCAGCAGCTCTTCCCCAGGAGACTGCAAATCCTGCCTAAGTGTCATCTGTTAAGGAAGTGTTGATTAACAAATCAGTGGCTGGTGCCATTAAACGAAGCCTGGGACAGTGTCTTGGTGTCTGAATTTTCATTAGCAGCCATGCAAAACTAAAATCACAGGCAAGGTGAGGAGGGGGCTACAATGGCTGCAGACCAGACTAGCCAGATTTCCAACAGTTTTCAGTGTAACATACTTTTATTGCACAACACAAAATTTATATCCACATTTGTCTTCTATTTTAAATTAAAAAGACAGACTGTATTTTACCTGAACTGAAAAAAGCAAAACCATAGTAAGAAATAATACACTACAGTACCCACAGTATTAAATATCACACATCAAAAATACAACACATTTGGAGACAATTCCAAACCCTGATCATTAGCATCCAGGTTGGATTTTCAAAGGCATTACGGGTTACAATGCATAGACACATACGATTTATAATTCAGCAAACCAAAATCCATTTATAAAAGTCACAGTGGAAGTGTAGGTAAACTTATACTAAGCTTGTGTAAGTAAAACGAGTAAGAACTGCTGTTCTGGAAAGCAATTTCCAGTCAGAGGACTATATGCATGAGATAACAGAATGTAATTACCCTCTGAAATTTAGCTTAGTTGCAGAAAGATAATGAAAGACTGGAGCTTTTAAAATTTGTTTGTTAAATTAAATTATGTTTCCATAGTACAAACCTCAGAATTATCTTGGGTTCTCTATCCTGTACCTGAACAACCTGAAGACATTTACAACTGTTTACCTACAAATAACCAAAGAGATCAATACAACTCCAGGTTCAGTTAAGTAACTTAAAGCCAGTGGGTTCTATAAATTGTCGAGTAAAACAGTTATTAAATGAAGACAGTGAAATAAATATCCTGTTCTGGAGATTTATTATGAGTTAAGATATTTCTACATCCTTTGCTCTCAAATCTTCTCTTACCTGCTAGGCTGCTGCATCCCAGACTTGATTAACTCTGCTTTGCCATGCAAAAATGAAAGATCCAAAGCATAAGCTGTGGCATAACGGGCCTCAGACCTCTGAACAACAATGCTGAAATCCAAGTAGTGTGACCCAGCAGCCACCTCCCCTCTTCCTGCTGTATTCCCCAGTGCAATCCCCAGCCACTGGATTGTCCCACCCACTTGACTCTATCCATCACAATATAATGGAACTTACACAGAAAAGGGATGAACACAGCCAAGGTTGGATGCGCTCTCGGACCGGATCCTCTGCCTGACCTCACATAAATGGTGATGGATGTTCCTCTGCCTCACACAGCACAAGAGTTGAAATAAAATGGGAAGAACACTCTGCAATGCAAACAATCAGCTCTGACAAGAGACTTGCCCTGTTGGCACTTCCATCATCTTCCTCATCGTGTCACCTCTCCCAGGCCATCTATAAACAAGAATGAGCAGTGAAAATAAAGTTGAGCAGGAAGGCTCCCAGGAGCTGCAAAAGCCAAACAAAGCTAGAAAATCATCAATTTTGATCACATTGGAAATTATTTTTCCAAAAGGAAAAAAGCAAACCCAAGACTGATTACACAGTTATCCTTCAGCCCATAGCAAGCAATAAACAAAGCCCTCAATCCCTAAAATACAGGTATTCAACCTGAATACCTATTACTAGAAAACAGATGTAAGCCCTTAAAAGGAGAGTTCACATTTCTTAACAGTCTTTAGACAAAAATAAAGCAGGAGAGTGAAATTAAAGGTATTATGCAATTATTTTAAAAATTAATTTATTCAGATAATTTTGTCAGTAGTAAGATTTCTATTGATCCCATGGGAACTATCAGCCACCATAGTATAATATTTTGAAAATCCCTTCAGTTTAAAACAGACTGAGCATTCACCTTGCAAACAAATTTGAGGGCGCAGCAGAAAGAAGTATTAAATTTCCTGCACACAGAATTGTGCATCTTAAAGGTAAAGGGGTGAGGATGAAGGGAGAATCCAGAGTCATTACCTCTCTGGGAATTTTCAGGCTAGACACCTCATCTCCTTATTTCTCTACACTTCATTGAACAAATGGAGATGTGGAAGAGTCTCTGGGGAGATAAACTGCAGAACTAACTCCCTTCTGATTTTTGAAAAAAAAACAGCATGTGGCTCAATGCACCAGGATACACTTGAAACAGGCTATCTCAGGTCCAAGTGGCAGGGATCAGCAACCTCACTCAGCTTCAGATTTCACAAGGAAAACACAGATACACCAAGGACCATAAACAGAAGGACTGTCTAAGCTCCCTGTCTTTCACAATACATACACTGGCACAAGCCAGCTCAAAGCAGAGTAGGGTTTAACAAAGCCATTGTTTAGAACAGTTTAAAATACCAAGATCCTTCCAAGTTTGATGGAATTTGAACAATCACTTCAGTAAAGGCCAGATTATGTGCTTCTGCAAACCAGGACATTTCTCACATGACAGATGTCTTTTGACTTGAGCCTTCAAGGACTTGTGTGAGCCTGACCCAACCCTGTGACTACTCTGTTTCACTGCTGAAGTGACAGACATCCAAGCCAAGCAGAAGAATGGAGACTGAAATGGGATTAACAAGTAACAATTCTCTTCATCGACTCATGGTTGAGAATCAACAGTCTTGATTTCCCTGTAACCATAAAAGCCATTACTTTTTTAATATATTGAACACCTCTGGGATCAGTAATTTTGCAGAGTAAGGGCTGGGGATATCTAAGGCATAAGCAGGCTTCTCAGAAAACCAATAACTCAACCCTAACACTGATAGGAAGTTTCAGGAAAGAGCATTACACAACTAAACAAAAACAAAACCTCAAAAATATCCACATTAACAAACTCAGGTATTTGCATATATTACATCATGAGGTGTCACCCAAGTAGACTTCCTAAAACTTAAAATAAAAAAAAATCCATCAAAAGGGGGTAGGCAGAACTTTCTGCTGCACTTACTTGTACTGCTTTTGCTATTCAGACAATCAAGACCTGAAAATATCCAGAACAAACCAAAGAATCCAGATGCTCACTAATACAGAAAGGAATCCCTCACTATAGGTTTGGGTTAAAATCAGCTTTAAAAAAAAAAATGCATTGAGCAGTCTCAGAAGAAAACATGCAGCACCAGGACAAGAGAGAATTTCCTAATGGCTCAAGGATTTTCCAGATCAAAGATGTTAGCACCTGCACTTTCCTCCAAGGAGGATGGAGGTTCAGTAACAAGTATTTCAGATTAGAATGCTGTGTACTGTGGTATTCAAGTTACAAATTCTGCATCAAGGTGAAAAGTCACATTATTCTTAATTTATTCTCTTTTTAACTCTTGGAATCAACAGATGCTGCACATGAACATATTTTGATGTAATTTTTGAGTGCTTTATGAAAAGGAGTAGGTATCCTGCCTACTTTACCAGTGTAGAAAAGATGCAGAAACATTTAACATGTTGAGAAATTGGCCATCACTGAATGTAAGACCTGATAGAAACATCTCCCTTTGGTCCCTGTTTAATACTACTAAGCTATGCATATATAGAGGGGATATTAAAAAGATCAGTCTTATTATGGTTTTTTCAGACACAAAGCAACCTTAAAAAAAAAAAAAAGCTAACAATTCTTCTTTTTAAATAACTATCCCACTATTACCCCCAGTATTCATAAAAACCACACTAATTACTGCAACCAGATAGGCAATCTGTGCTTTGAAAATATCTGAGACTTAAATTTAAGGAAAAAAAAAGAAGTTGGTACTAACACGTGTACATGTATATCACTTTGGAACCAAAAATGACATTTAATGAAAAGTAATTAAAGAGCAGCAGTATTTAGGCATTTAGTTTAATCAGACTGTTATAAAGTGTTGATGATATACAAAAACATCAATCATCTTAAACATGGATTTAGTAGATAAGCTACTCACATTTTTCTTGCAAATGCAGAATTTCAAAAATTACCCTACAGGCCAAGAAAAGGTAAGTCAATAATGGTATATAAACCAGTTATTACATTATAGTCCCCTGACATCTACCTGCACAACTCTTCTGCTTCTGCCAAAAAATGAACACATATTAGGCAATATCATCTAAATAACTGTAAACAAAGACTGTTTAGAACAAGTGTGGTCAATAACAATATTGTTAACTTGCACAAGTCACAGCACAGACTGTGTGTATTTAATGAGAACATGTTGGCTCAGATCCATGGTTTCTTTTTCATTATTGCACTTCATGTTCACTGTCTTCTGGAGGATCTGAAGGATGAAAACTTCAGTTAAGTTGCAACTGATTCTTACCAATTTTTACCTTTTGGTTAGGTAAGCAATAAACAGGAAAACATATGCACACTGATATTTTGTAACTGAGAAATAGCAAACATGACTGAAACAGGAATTCTGCCATCATAGCTTCTCTAGAATAATAGCAGAAAATTCTTACAGCCAAACAGAAAACCCCCAAACTGTTAAATCAGACTGTTCCATTTCTGCAAATAGTGCTGAAATTCAATCCAGAGTTATGTCCCATGTAAATACATATATGGGAAGTGGCAGAAAACAACAAACAACTCAGTAAATCAGTAATTCTCATAGAGCAATCTCTAAATAAAGTAATGCTGAAAATTCTGAACTTTGATGTCAGAGTGTACAAGCAGCCAAAACCTTATAAGCCTCAGCTTTAAGATCTTAAATTTATTAGAAATTGTAGTTTCCAGTTGAACATTCCCTAGTAAAAAACAAAACAAAACAAAACAAGGCAGCAGAGTGGCAAAGAAACAAGACAAGCTTCCTCTCAGTTTAGGGAAACTTTACTAGTCTCAGTTTGACTTAATTTTGAGTTTTCAAACACAAGTACAACTTGTAACTCAAAGGCCAATATTTAAGAAAATAATTTAAACAAAATTCAAAAGCACATGATTTCTTCCTTCCCTCCATTTCACAATTTAAGCTCTGGACTTGAAACTCAGCACTTGACAACGACCCCCTGTAAGTAAACATCTGAAAAGGGATCATTTGAGATATATGCTCAATGCAGAGAGACAATATACTAAAAATTCCTAAATTAAATATAAATAAAGAAAATGGGACAATTCAAAGAGCCCACATCTTTTTTTGCAAGACAATTTGATCATTAAGTTATACTAAAAATTGCTTCAGGTAACCGAGAATTTTATCCTTGTAATTAATAAATTTCTTAAGTGTATTGGTCAAACATTTAATTAAGCAATATTCTTGGATTAAGTAATCCCATGGAATGCAATATGCAAATATTGTTTTCCCTCTCTCCTTATTTTGAGGGCTCTTCAAGTGCAATCCTTTAGAAAAATACTGAGTATTCTGTATCTCACAAAACATTAATAGCTTCAGATGTTTAGATCTACCTTTCAGTTTTGGACATAAAGTAATTCAATTTTGGGAATTAGGAGCACAGCAATTACCTTCTGAAAAGATTGATTCTGCAATGGGTGTCTCAGTGTGGAAAGAATTCACTACTTCCATATCTAATTGGAGAAATATTTGAATATGAAAGTTGAATTCATTTTTTTTTTTCCTGATATTACACCAGGAAGGGTCAACAAGAATGTTAAAACTGAGACTTGTCTGAAGAAGATGAGGTGAAGGAAGCACTTGTCTAACTCTAGAGAGCAAAGTTAAGTATCACAGAATGTAAAAAGTCAGTAATAAAACAATAACATTAAATATTCCTCTTACTTCTGCTAATAGGAACATACATATAGGGTTTTCTCATTTACCAAAACCTTTGTAAATGACCTGATTCCATAGAGCTTCTTTTGTTTTGCAGATACTGTAAACATTTAGGATTTCTAAGGCTAAAAACAGGCACAAGTCTTCCATGAACAAGTTATTATTCCTAAAAGCATTAAGGAATATATTCCAAATCTGCTATTCCTTTTTATAACAATGAAAAAAATTGAAATATAACTTCAACAACGCAGATTCTTAATTAAAAAAAGAAATAATAGCTTAACTGTGACAATTAATAATATAGAGGGAATATGCTTTTTTCTTTTTAAGTTATCTGTTACATCAAAATTACATTTCCAGAATCTCTGTGCTGTTACTCAATTTTTGTAAAACAGGTTAAGTTGAAGTAGTCACTAAAACATTTCTAAGTGGGTAAAATTCAACCACATGTAATCAGCATTATTAGCACCCTGGCACTGTAATAATGCAGGTGAGATCTGCAATCTCCACTTTGCAGACTATGATACTAAAGCCACGGGGTATGTGGCACCTTTTAAAAGCTGTTAAGATGTTCCTCTCCCATCATTTCCATGAGGTGATTTTGTTTTGTGCCTCGTTAAGGTACCTGAGCCAACAGTCTTGTTTCAGGCTGGTTTTTCAAGGTTTCAGAGGTTTTTTCAACCTCTGTAACAGGTTCCCTTTAGCTGAGCAGCTAAGCATTAGCCAACAATTCAGCAGACTGATTCCAATATATGTTAGCAGCAATGCATTTCCAGAGACACGTTGCAAAAAATATTACAAGCAATTGTCATCTAGAAGTCCTTTTATGCCCTGCACTGTTCTGGACAAAATAACTCACCACCAAGTAATCTTGAATTCATAGATAGGACGTTTGCAGTAATAGTGATTTATCAGGTGTTTATCACACACACCAATACACTGATGATCCACTGTTATCCCTCTGTCAGACAGGTCTGTCACAATACAGTGCAGGAGATCATACACATCAGCCACAGCCTCCCAGGGGCCAAAAGATACATCTACTTCACAGTGATGTTCAAACAGCTTTGTCTCACTTTCACTCCTTTCAAAACGTAAAGAATTGAAGTGTGGGCACTCATAGGGAGTGATGGGCATCTCTTCTTTGAAGACACAGACCTTCAGTTTTGCAAATCTTGCTTTTCTTTGCATGGCTCTAAGCTTTGCTATTTCAATTATCCGTTCCAAGTGATCTAAAACAAACAAAAAAAAAGCCAAAGATGACAACGAAGCACCGGCTCAAAGAAAATAGATGCAGTTCTTTCACATGAGATTGAATTCCTGAAGTGTTTAATAAGTTATTCTTAACCTAATATTAGCAGCAAGGAGAATCTGCATGAAGCTAGATATACAGTAATTAAACCAAGCTCAGTTATCTTGTGAACTTGGTGTCCTTACTATATGCCCAAATTTACTCAATTGCAGGTCCTATGGAAGAGAGGCAGAGGCAGAAAAACCTTCTCATTTAATAATAAGCCTTGCATGTTATGGCCTAGATCCTGCTCCCTTTTAAGACAGCATAAAATCTACATCCTTGGATGCAGCAGGAACAAATCAGACACAGAAAAGCACATAGTAAACTTCTCCAATACAGTGCAATTAGTTTGGATGCTGAAAGCAAATCTGAAAATACCATGTATACCATTTGATTCATGTTAGAAGAAACAGTCAATACAACTTTGTTTATTTACCTTTGTAATATGGCATTAGGCCCAGGAAAGCTTGTCTAACTTTTTCTCCTTTAAGAGGCTGGATATCCTCTAGATTGTCTAGCAATGGTCCTATGGAATAATACTGAGCTTCCTTGTAAACTGACCTCACTCGTTCTCTTGGTGGGAGGTCACCAGATCGGAGAAAGTTAAGTATGTCTCTGCAAAAAGGAAAAAAATATTAAGTAACAAGGTCTTGCCAAAACTGTTGCAGCTGGGAAATGAGAGGAAACATAAGATATTAATTGTTTATACTATTGAAACAGTGTCCTGCCCCAGATTATGGTACAATCCAAATGTGTTCTGAAAATAATTCAAGATGAGGAGATTAAGAAATTGTCTATAAAGGAGAAACAAGAAACTGCAAAGATTGCTCTGGGCAAAGACCCATGACTATTAACCCATCAACACTGCTTGCCTTTTCTAGCACTATCACACCAATTCAAACAGAATACTAGGAAGGTTAGTTTAATTAAACATAAAACAAGGCTAAACGCATAAGAAGGGATCATCAAGGTGAAGGAATATAGCACTACCAGGAAAAATAATTTTAAATAAAAAATCTGAGGCTTATGCTTTTTTACCTATTAAGTTACATCCTGTTCAACACTGAAAACAATGTTTCCAACTGTTTAAGAAACCCAGATATATTTCTCCATTCCTTTTTTATCATAATACTGTATTATCAATAAAAAAACACTGTTGTACAAAAAAAGCTTCCTATGGAAAGCAATACCAAATACAGACTTCTTTAAAAAATCCAAATGTGATACCTTAAAGGAAATACTCTAGACAAATGAATGCACAAACTCAAAATATCACTTGTTTTTCTTTGCTATATTTAAAACTTAAGGGCTTAAGAATAAAAGAAGTAGTTTTTAAATTGTGATATACTCTCCTCCTGAGATGTTTTGAAGGCACAGATGCAAGTCACATTTACCTACCATAAAAAAGAAATGTGCCCAAACTTATTTTTATTTTAAAATAATTTTCTTCAGTAGCAACTTTTAAAATTTTGCTACTGAGGACATTGTACTTACCCAAAGTAGGTTCCATCTCTGTCAATAAAGTATCTCCCTTCAGCATCTGTTGGAATATAATGCCTTCCACTGAACATAGCAGCCAACATTGTGTCCTCATAACGTCTGAGTGTTGACAGTCTTGTGGTAAAATACATGCCTCCTACGTTTAGTGGAACAACTTCTGGAAACTGCAAAAGCAATCACATCCTCAGAAATGAGCCTTTAGCCCTTTGCAGACACATTCAGGCCAAAAAGGTTACAGCTTCTAGAAGAAACAACACAGTCTTTGCCACTGTGACAGGATTCAGTCTGACAGATGCTTCTTCCCTGGACTGTTGCCACAAAGCAGTGAAATTCAAGGGTTAACAACTGGAATATTTTGGGTGGCTTCTGGGTGTAATCAGTAAATGTTTTAAATTTTAGTTGGAAATCAAAACCAGCAGTAATCACTGGACTTTAATACCAGATATTTATTATACGTATGAATGACTCCTCTTGACTCTCTTGGGGAAAGAGAAAAAAAACCAAACCCTTTCCCACCTTTACACACCCACACACACCCACACAGTAGGAAATCCCAGGCCAGCCTTGGGACTTGCACTCAGTTGCTATGCTACCAGTTCCTTTACACTACACTACTATACACTGGGGGAAAAAAACAGTGCTTTACAGCATCTAAAATCTTAATACCACACCTTAAGATGCTTTGGTACCAGAACAAACACTTATTTTTATTTGTCCAGCCCAAACATGGATAGAAATCCTGAGTAATTCTGCCAAGCTATTTAAGTATAATTCAACTGACTTAGTTTAATTCAACAATTTAGCTGCTGAGGGCAACTGAATTGCATATCCATAAATACCTTGACAAAGAAATCCTGATTTCTTTATCCTGATTTCTTTGGCACCTGAGCAGTATGTGGTGCAATGTCTGAACCTCATCGGATGAATAGCATCAGAGAGCTCTTACCTGCTGAGGCAGCAGAGGTAGTGCTTGCCCTGCCTGGGTTGCAGTCGGAGTGGCTGGCTCTTGGAAATCATCCTCTGCATCTGAGCTCGACATGGCATCATCCGGGTCTCCACTCACTTTGTTCTGCCCCGTAACTACCACCATCCCTCTGGCTCTGCTGAGCAGGTCTGCTGGGTAGGCGGCCGTGGCAGTGCTAAATGGGAAACAAGACCCAACTGACCCCGGTGCTCTCCCCACCAGCTCCAGGGGATCCCGAGGCAGGCAAGGCACGTAACTCCCTGGCCTGACACCGCTCATTTACAATGGCACTGTTATTATGGGAAATGAATCACAGCCGGGATGCCTGAGAAACAACCTGGCAGAGGGCTGGCTCTGCAGGAATGCAGTTCGAGGAGCTGTACCAAGGTCCTACAGTCGGTGCCTGGATAAGAGACCGGCGTCCATTGGCTGCGCGGTGCAGTGTGTGATTGGTTCCCTCAGGCTTTTGCAGCAAAATGTCATTTGCTGGAGGAATTTGGGTGGCCGCTGCTCCTCTCCCACCATCGCGATAGGCGGGGACTGTCGCCTCCCATTGGCCCTGTGCGCCGGGCAACACCCGAGCTGCTGCTGCCAGCCCAGCTCCCTCCCAGGCTGTCACCTTCAGCTGGATCGACAGGCGCTGCACGGGCTCTGCTCAGCTCCAGCGTTTCCTCTGGGATGAGGAAATGGAGCTTTCTGTCCAGACAGAGAAAACAAAACTGCACTCACACGTGCGCATCTGACAGGCGGGGATTTAACTCCGCGTATTTTATGCTCCTCAGCCCCTTCCTTTTCTGCACGGAAAAAAAAATGCATAGCAACAACTACAATGTTGTCCCCACTCCATTGTCAACCAGAGAATGGGGCAGACTAAGAACAAGCTGTATTATAAAAATTATAAAAATAATAATTGAAAGAACAGAGCAGGCAAGACTAGAAGCCCTGCTGTTCTCTTTACCCTGGCTTACATAAAAAGTGCCTCTGTTTACAGGGCTGCTGTGGTGTCTCCAGTGGCATCACAACATCCTCACAAAGATATTAAACTGCTGAGGTTTTATCCAGCTCTCTGAGCCTGCAAGCTGCTTCTCTCAAATTACTATAAAATGTAAAAAGAGAAGGAATATTCGCCCAAGCACACCTGGTACATTTATTTATCAACTAAATAAATGTTTCATAAAGGTTGTTTCCATTCAAAATCAACAAGCAGAAAGTACATAAAATTTTAACAGCCATGATTAATTATTCTGCCTTCCTAATGCTGCTAATACAGCCACTATGCCCATCATCAGGCTGTTGGTAGATCTTAGCTCTTAAAGGAAAAGCTCCAAATTCTAAGTGAACCCAGAGAGAACTGGGATGCTCCTGATCAGGACAGATACTCTTCAGAGAGCTGGTCACACCAAAACCTCCCCATTCTGTGTGAGTGAGCACAGCCCACCAAAATCTGGACAGGAATTCCACATCCTGTTTAACACCCTAACAAAACCAGGTTAAGTAGGTACCATCTTTTTAAACTGCAGCTCCTTAGGAGGGTTTGTCTCAGATAAGGTTAAGTATTGAATTTTTTCTCTTTACAGGTCAGAAGTTGGACTGCCATTTCACAGTATTTTTTCCATCAGAGTAAATAAGGGTTATGGCTCCTCATCTGTCCACACCATACTAAGAACTGTAACATTTGTCCTGAAACAGCATTTGTTCTGACATCATCAATTATCAAAACAAATCAAGTATGCTTGACAGATAAACATAAATCAATGGTTATTTTGGAAGGTCCTTCTTCAAGGAGGTAAGCAAAGTATTTTCAAGAAGCAGCTTGCAGAAGCTTAATTTATAAGATAAAAAGTCAAAATTGAGTGTGAGGTTGTGTTTACTGTGAATACATTATTCATAATTGTGCTACCTGAAAGCAATGCTTTGACTGCTCTATTTCCAGTTCTCTTAAGACATTTCAGAAGTACTCAAGACTGACCAAAAATCTCAAGCTGTCCACATTTTTCAAGAATGTCCCATAGCTTTCTCGTAAATGGAACATACTCTGAACAAACAAAATTCAGCTCCATTAAGTGTATCAGAATCATGGACCACAGAATGTGTTTTGGGTAAGTTCATCCATTTGGCTCTGTACCAAAAAGGACCTCCAAAAAAACAGAGGTTTGAGAAAAAGGAATTATGCTTCCTCTTTCATAATCCTCCTTCAACATGACACCAAGGTTTAGGAAAAAACATGAGAGAACATGGGTTAATTTTGTACCTGAATAATAATAATCTTTTCCATTGGAATGTTCACACAAAGCAACCACCTAAATAGTGAGTTCAGAATGTAAAATCTCAGCCCGTAATTAGTCCAGGATTTCAATAATAAGATTAGTAGCAGTAAAATGAAAAGATTGACCATTAACAAGTTTAACCTGTTCTTTGATGTTCATTAAAAGTAACTGAAGCTCCTCTCTAGGCTTGCTTCACTTCCTGTTCATCCCTGGACACAGAGCAGTGAAACAGCAGTAGGAACAGAGAGTCTTCCTAAAAGAAAAACATAAGCTAATCAATGGCCAGTTTTCTGACATGCATTTTAGCTCATTTCATTTCATGAGGAATATGTGCCCACAGGAATACCCTCTTCTTTACCCATAAAGCACGCACAATAACTTAGGCACAAAAAATATTTCTTCGTGAAGTCTCTAATTAAAGTTACAGGGCTTGTTTTGTTTAATTAAGTAAAGGCACTCGTTTTTTAATATGTCTAGGCCAGATCAACAGATAGTCAATGAGAAAAAAATCACCAATAAGTCAAATGATTTCTAAATCAAATATTTAATTGAAGCACATGTCAGCACCATTGACTCTACCAGGAATGCTTCCTTCCAGTTAACAAGCTACCTGTCATTGAAATGGCACTGATCACTTCCCGGAGCTTTGTTATGGACAGCTCAGACACACACACACACACCAAAGAAAGGCTTTACTAAGAACTGGACCTGCAAGTTTTGCTTCATTCCCTAGGAAGTGATAGCAACCCTAGTGCTGCATTGTTTTATTTGATGCTAAGATTCTAAAAAAGCTTTTCAAGGCTTTGCCATTCTGTCAACTTTTCTCTGTCAGTTTAAACTTCTCATATATACCTTCAGAAGTTATGCTAGTGTGAGGAAAGCTGCATACCTATAAAAAAGTGACATAATGATTGCAGAGTACAAGGAAACCTACACAAACTTCTGTTCAAAGCCAGCTGATCAGAAAGTGTTTGTTTTGGGGTGATACCGATCAGTGTGTCAGGAAAGTTCTCCCTTTTTCAAGAGAAACTGGGTCCCTGTCAGGGCACAGCATGAGACAGTGACTTAGCAGTCTCTCCATAGCATCCTTCAAGAGACTCAGATGATCAAAGGTTTGTGTGAACAAAGCAAAAAAAGAGGACATCCAGTTAATGCTAATGAATTTATGTCAGAAACAAAGGAACATCCTGAAACATCCTGAAAAAAAAGGCAGGGATACCCAAGCTGCAGGATTTGTACTCTGCATTTGACCATAAAACTGAATGTACTGACCAACTCTGGTAATTAGCAAAGGACAGTGTAGAGTATGATGAAGGGAAACTTAACTTCACTGTTGCATCAGAGAGCAATGACATCCTGCCAGGAGCAGCCTCATCCCCACAGTGACCTTCTTGGGTAGGAACAGGGCAGCAGAGAGGCCTTACTGGAGGCTGCCCAGTGTGAATACAGCCTGCTCTGGCTGTACCGACAGCTGCTGCCTGCCACAGCACCTCACACCACAGACAACCTTTTATCAGCTTGAAGCAGCTTTCCATTTGCGGATGGGGCAGCACAGTCCCAAGAGAGCTCAGAAACCGAGCTAGACGCCTGAATACACCAGGTGTCGAACAAATTAAATATTAATTAGGCAGTTAATTATTAACTGTTGCTTAGCGCCTTGCCAGGTCCTTCTCCACAGTTGCCTGAAGGCTAATGGAGTTCATCAGACACGCCTTGCAGATGCAGGAGCTGATTTTCTGTGGTGTGACCGGCCCAGGCCAAGCTCCTGCCGCCATCCCGCCGGTGCTGAGGCAGCAGCTCCCCGCTCCCCCGGTGCTCCCCGCCCGTCCCAGGCCCGAGCAGCGCCTCAGGCCGCCGCCACCGCAGGGTTCTCCCGCCCCTCACCTCACGGGGTGCCGGTGCCCGCCGAACGGCGCCGCCGCCGCGCTCATGCCCCCTGCCGGGCCGCGGGGGAAGCACCTGCAGCCGCCGCCGCGTCTTCCGCGCCCAGCCCGGCGCCGCACCTCCCGCCCGCCGCCACATCTGCCGAGGGACGGAAGGAGGGAGGGAAGAAGGGAGGAAGAAGGGCCGGCACCGGGCTGGCACCGCCTCTCCCCCGCCCGCCCCGGCAAACGCCGTACGGGAGAGGAGTGGGCCCGCCCGCCCTCACCTGCTGAACGGCGGCGGCTCCGGAGCGCTGAGGGAGGGTGCGGGGGCGGCCGCCGCCTCACGTAGCACCCATCCGGGTCCCGAGCGGGCGGGGCTGCGATGGGAACAGGGGCTGTTACCTCCCCACAGCCTCTCGCCTCGGGTTTGGTTTGTTTCCCTCATCTCAGTTTATCTATGAGGGGAAACACGCCATAACTCCGCAGTTAACTATCATTCCGTACTGAATCGTCCCACCGGGAAGGGCAGGAGCGGAGCAGGGGAGCGCGGTGCCGGTGTGACGGGCGGAACCGCAGCCGGGCCAGGGGAAGGCGAGGGGCAGCACTGCCCGGGTCTGGCACTAGGGGATGCACGGGGCTCACTTTTGGAAAATTGGTAAATCTGAAAGGAATTGTGAAATTAACCTGGTTCCTGAAGGCACTTAAAAAGAGAAACAGGAAAACTAAAACCGATTCCGGAGCGGTTTTTTGGGGAGAAAAAAAAAAAAAAAAAAAAAGCGTTCTCCGAGGCCAGCTTCAGTGTGCTAAGAAACCACTGAAGGGACAGAAAATGAGACAAAAAACAGCCCCAAAAAGCCCTTACTTGACTGATAGTATTGCAGGCTGACTGAGAGGTGCTTCAGGATACAAATCTCACCACAGGCTTTTCAGGAGTAGTTTCACCCTGTCTGAACATAATTGCTTTAGAGAAACATTCAATAAACAAAAATTAGCCTTTTCCTGCAGTAAACAAACCTCATGATACTCTTTAAACTTCATCACCCAGCTATAAAAAGCAACTGTATTCAATGACAAACCTTAGAGAGGTCCAAATGTAGGATATTTAGATCATATCTTGCATCCAAGTAATGCATCAGTATCTTCAATTATTTAAATCTTAACTGAGAAAAATTAATAAAAAAAAAAATCACATTTAAAGCATTTATTTTGAAAAATAAAATACAAAAAGATCATTGAATTGTAATTGTACATGTCAGTATCATATTTTTTTAAATAAAAGACATTTGACAATTTCCACATTTGAATAAAACAAACAACTGTTCCACCAAAAGTATTTTAGGACAAGCACAGACCACTCTTGAAAGCTTTGTATATTAAAACCCATCTGCTACAGGAAAACACAAAAACATCTTCGAAGATGGAGTTTTGGAATTAAGACAGAATAACAATTTCAGAGACAGGCATTGCTTTGCATTTTTTTAAACCTTAAAAAAATAGTTGTGCAAATGTAATAGTTCTACATGAACATCAGTGTTTTGGTTTTTTTTTAAACAGGTTTACATGCACTCACAACAACAAAATTTGGAACAAAACCATTATGAAACAAATGGGGTGAAAAATTCTGAACAAAGCAGGCCATGAGCAGTGCACTTCACTGAGCTCAGTGGGACAGTCCTTGTGAGACCATTTCCATTGAAAAGGCAGCAGTCTTTTTTCTGAAGAAAAATAAAAATAAAGATATATTTGAGCTTTCAGTGCACTGTTCTGTTTTTATCCCTGACAACATTTTGTAATTACAAATAATGCATAATTAAGTGTAACCACGGTCATCTCAGAGGAGACACTGTCAAGACTAGCCACAGCCACTAAAAACTGTGAAGAATGTGCTTTTATAGCCATTATTTCTATTTGGTATGATGCTTTTGGCTATATTTAGGTGTGTAGAGTGAGCTATATTTACAGACATATAAATATCTATGCTAAGTGTTTGAAACATTACTCCTGGCTATATTTAACCTGGATACATTTTGCCATCCTTTGTTGTCAAGTTGAAAGAGTAGATAACAATCTGACAAGTGAAAGTCTTGGATTAAATACAGTAAAGTTTGCACCACTGATTTATCAGCTAGTATGGAATTTACTAAGTTTCCTACACAACCTTGCCAGTATTAATTCAACAACTAAAATACAGTGTCTTGACAATACTGGCTAAGAGACATACTGAAAGCAAGTGCTACTTATGAGGACACCTGCAGCAGTTTCCTCAATGAAAAAGATGACTAAGAGAATTTTAAAGTTTTATTATTCTGTAAGTCCACCAGGACTTACTTCAATGTGATTTTTACAAATTTCAAATCAAGATTTGTATCTTTGTATTTTTCTTATCCAGAATCTTACAGGTAATTACATATGTTGGAAAAAAAAACCACCTTAACTAAATCAAGAGGAGCAACTGAGCAGGACTTGAATGCTCTTTTATTACCTTCTGTGCAAGAAATATCCATTTTATCTTCTATTCCATAGGTTCAGTCTGTCAAATAAATAATTAAAATTAATTAGCTACTTTACAATAGAGAAAAAAATATTATCAGCACCAATGTTTGCTCTCAAAACCACCAGTGTTTGGTTACACTATTAATTTTACCTTTAGTATAGTACTAAATCAGGACACTATCAGAATCAATTTCAGCTCCAACATTAGTATTTAAGCAATGTTCTCCTACTATTTCACAAAGCTTATTTTTGCTTTTTAGATGTTTTTTTTTATTTAGTTTGGATAAATTTGCTCAGAGTTAGGTAAATAATGTAACCATACCAAGCTAACTGTATGAACCCACTTCCTGAAATTTAGCAGAATCCTATTTTGAAACCTCCCTATCACACAGAATGAAAGAGGATGTTCCCTAGAAATAGTGGACCAACTTATTTTAATGTATCCCAAGATAATTGGAAAAAACAATCAGCATAATTTAACTAATGGATACTGCAGGTGGATCAAGGATTATTTATTTTGCTAGCATGCCATCTATATGCAGTGTGCTGAATTTTAGAGACTGCTGATCTCCCTGCCTTTTTGCTGCAATCCTCATCAGCAATATTTAATTTCCTTCTGTTCTGACACACCCTATGTCTGCAGCCATATATGCTGAAGCTTTATCTGTAAGGTTGTAGATAATCTTGAGATAACCACAGTATTTGCATTTGAAAGCCTTAGAAATAACTACAGCACACTTTCTCAATACAATTTGCTGACAGTAACTTTTAAGCAGCACACATTTAAATAGTTATCTTGCCAGTAAGCTGCATAGATGTTTTGGCCAGAGTGTGAACAATGCTGTGAGCAACAGCAGACAGAGCTGCGTGGTGCCAGGCTCAGAATGGTTTCCTATTAGCTGAGCACAACTTGCAAAAGCAAGAGAACTGACTGCTTGGAGAGTGAAAGCAGGCAAACAACAGTAAGAGAGCAAAGCCCACACCAGAGATCACACAGATTTATCAGAAAGATTCAGTGTCCACAGCAAAAAGTTATATTCTGGAAACATGAAACAGACACTACAGCTATTGGACTTTACTGATCCATGTTAATTTTATCTTGCCACGAGACTTCCTTTCTATTGTCTTCTTTGGCTGGAACAAAAGAAACCAGTTTTCCTTTTTAATAAATTATTTGTCATTTGAACGAATGGAATAAGCCAAAATGCTCTGTTTGGTAGGTTCTGCTGTGTACTCTTCAATCTCTACAGCTAACAAAAGTCATAATCAAAGAGTCCTTTGGCATCCTAAGTCAGAAAACTTGTGACCATTAGTGTGTCAAGGACAATGGCATTTCAAAGGTACCAGATAAGGAACGAAAATCTGAAGTTCAATAGCTCAGACAAGCTCTTATCATCTCTAGCTGCCTATTCCGTTACAATCAAACAGAAAAACAAATTTATGAAGTGGTTTTTAAAGACTGGTTGTGTAAATAACTTGCTGCTACACCTGCAAAAAGGAAACCAATCCAATACTGTACCTGTGGCACTTCTTTAAGAAAGTCAGGAAGCTGAAATTCACCTTTATAGACCTGGAAAAAACAAAACAAAACCAAAAAACCAGTACATTACTCAAAGTTAGCATTCACTAGTGTTTGAAATACTAAAGAGTTTAAGGGGGAAAAAAGAGAAAAATTTTACACTTTTGGAGTATAATATTAATTCTGAAACAACTCTGTTCATAGGAGCAACAAGCAATAAATATCCTCAAAACTTACCAACAGCCACAACAAACAAGGGTTTCCACTATCTGACCAATTAGGGAATAAATTGGCAACACACTGTCTTTTCTCTAGAGGATGCTTTTTAAAAGCTGTTCCCTTCTGAGATTACACTGGAATACATTCCAAAGGAGGGGGGGAAGTATGCTGTATTATTATATTATTTTAAAGAAGAAGACAGTCAAAGCTTTACCATCCTTTCTACTGAACCAAAAAGACCAAACACCCTAATTTTTTGTAGTCTTGTGCAGCTGTAATAATATAAAAAAATCAAAAGCCATGAACTTGCTTAAAACAAAACCAACAATAAGGCCATAAAATGGGAAATGTGGCTACCCAGAGTTTGTAAATTACATCAGAGGAAGAAAATGCAGGAAGTCAAGGGATGCTTAGGAACAATATCCATTTTCTTCACTTTCCTATGAACAGATGAGCAGCTTATAAAGAGGTACTGATTTTGTCCATTCATTGCAGGGGCCCAGGACTGCAGCAGGGTCAGCTCCCTAAGAACCAGGACCCCACAACAGGCTGCAGCTTTCCACCCTGGGACTCACATGGAGTGGACTTGGGAGGTGGCAGCTCTCAGTATTCTTTTATCACCAGGCTAAACATAATCCTAACAACATATCCCAACATGAGAACAGGAGTTATTATAGACATATATGGCAGAACTCTTTTCCTTACAGTACTCCATGTTTTAAAACAGAAAGGCTGAAGCAAAATGATAGGCACAGCTCTTATTTATATTCAGCCAGAGGGTGCTGTCATTCCCATGGAAACCTTAATGAAAGCCACACTGGTCAAAAATTCAGCTTATTGTGGCTTACTGGAGCCTAGATATACTATAAATATTTATAAATGAAGGAGAGTATTTCATATTTTCAGCTTCTAACTGAGGCATAAAATGCAGGCTCTGTTCTAGAGAGCAGAAATGGAAATTACAAATCAACAATAGTATCACATCAAAAAATGCTACTGAACAACCTAGGCAAGGTTCAGAAGAAAAAGCAGTATCATTTATTAGACTAGTGGTGATGTTGCATAAAGCAGACAGGATTCTTCACATTTCCTGGCAAACCACTGCAGTCATTATCTGGGAATTCTTAAAAATAGTTCATCTAGATGATGATGATGATACATTGTGACCAATTCAGAACCAGAGTGACCAAAATGACATTTGATGACATTTGTCTCTTTGGAAACCTCCTCCTTTCCTTCTCCTGCAATTATGACTTGGTTTAGGTTTTTTATTATATATCTAAAGCTAAAATATACATCTCTTCTGAAAACATTCCCATTGTAACACTCTTTGTAGGACCAGCATTTACTTCTAAACAAGTGGATTGTGAAGGGTATTCACCCATCAAGAAAAACAGTGACACTGATATCGTAGCCTGGAAAGATAGAAAAGTGTTTCAGGGGCATTTGATATGATATTCACATGAAATATCACCATGTAAACACCACAATTTATAAAGGCAATTCTAAGCAATGAATTCTAAGCAATTCTTCAGCAAAGCCTTTGACACCGTCCCCCATAGCATTCTCCTGAAAAAGCTGTCAGCCCACAGCTTGGACAGGAGCACCCTGTGCTGGGTTAGGAACTGGCTGGAGGGCCGGGCCCAGAGAGTGGTGGTGAACGGGGCTGCATCCAGTTGGCGGCCGGTCACTAGTGGTGTCCCCCAGGGATCAGTATTGGGCCCAGTTCTGTTCAATATCTTTATCGACGACTTAGACGAAGGGATTGAGTCCATCATCAGCAAATTCGCAGATGACACCAAGCTGGGAGGAAGTGTGGACCAACTCGAAGGCAGGAGGGCTCTGCAGAGGGACCTGGACAGACTAGAGAGCTGGGCCGATTCCAACGGGATGAGGTTCAACAAGGCCAAGTGCCGGGTCCTGCACTTTGGCCACAACAACCCCATGGGGAGCTCCAGGCTGGGGACAGAGTGGCTGGAGAGCAGCCAGGCAGAAAGGGACCTGGGAGTCTGCATTGACAAGAAACTGAACATGAGCCAGCAGTGTGCCCAGGCGGCTAAGAAGGCCAATGGCATCCTGGCCTGTATCAGAAACAGCGTCACCAGCAGGTCCAGGGAGGTGATTCTTCCCCTGTACTCAGCACTGGTTAGGCCACACCTCGAGTACTGTGTCCAGTTCTGGGCCCCTCAGTTTAAGAAGGATGTAGAGGTCCTGGAACAGGTCCAAAGGAGGGCAACCAGGCTGGTGAAGGGACTCGAGCACAGGCCCTATGAGGAGAGGCTGAGAGAGCTGAGGCTGTTCAGCCTGAAGGCTCAGGAGGAGACCTCATTGCTGCCTACAACTACCTGAAAGGAGGCTGTAGCGAGGTGGGAACTGGACTCTTTTCACAGACGACCTTCAACAAGACAAGAGGACACAGTCTTAAGTTGTGCCAGGGGAGGTTTAGGTTAGATATTAGAAAGAATTTCTTCACGGAGAGGGTGATTAGGCTATGGAATGGACTGCCCGGTGAGGTGGTAGATTCTCCGTCCCTGGAGACATTTAAAAAAAGACTGGATGTGGCACTCAGTGCCATGGTCTAGCAACTGCTCCGGTGGGTCAAGGGTTGGACTAGATGATCTCTGAGGTCCCTTCCAACCCGGCTAATTCTATGATTCTATGATTCTAAGATGGCCCAAGAAGGTTAGGTTTAAACACACAAATGTGCCTCATTTTGGTTCAGAACTGACATTATCTAGAATGCTAGTTTTGTCAAGATTGAGACTATGTAGACACTGGTTTAAATCAGTTCCAAAACCAGTAAGTGGCCACTTTGGAATCAAAACCCAGGGATAAACTGCAATCCAGAAAAATCTAAAAAACAATGACTACATCTGCAGCCAAAGAAATTAAGAGGCTTCAGATTCAAAACGATTTTCTGACCAATTTCTAAATCTACAACACATTATTCAGAAAGTGGCAGCAGAGAGGCATAGCAGGAATGGTTTCCAGTCTAAGCAGGAATTCTAAATTTGAGCAGAAATGGTGTTTACCATTTCTAACGGAATTATTTTGCAAGTCCAAATGAATTTCCAAAGGCAGGGGGGGAAGGGATTTAATCGGTTCGTTGTTCACTGCTGGCAGTATTCAAGCTATTCTATTTAAAAAGACAAAACACATTCTTATAGCCAAACTAAATGCATATTATTTGCAAAAAGAGATGAGAAAACAAGTTTCACATCTAGTTGTATGAGAAAACCCTTATAAATACAAAAGGAAAACTTCAGAACAGAAATGTAACTCAGAAGTGTAACCTATAATTCATCTTCAGAGAGGATTAAAGCATTCTTCTTCACCCACTTTCAAGCCTGGATTAGAAATAGTCACATTATGTTTAGTTAGTTCCAGTACACAAGGATAATGGGTCTTTTTGTCTAAAAGTTAAGCTGCAACTAAGTATACTTGGGCTTGGTACATTTTCAAAACACCAAAGTAGGAGAATACAAAACTGCTGATGTTTATTGTGGAGAAAAAATAATGGGGGGCAACAAAAGCAGACCAGACCCCCTTTCTAAAAACAATCCTTTACTGCACAGTGCATGGAGGTTCCTTCATCTTGCTCTTCCAGACTTCCCTTCACTTTTAAGGCAGCTTACAAGGCTTACACAACTCCTCACCTCTTTGATGGAACTGCCAAGAAAGGGGATATGTGAGATGTAAATATTTACCCAGTAGGAACAACACAGGGAGTAAGGTTTTAGAATGTCTGCCAAAAGGCAGTTTGTAACCATACCTAATTTTGTATTTTGTTTGCTAATAGCTCTGTGTGCTTTATTCATCATACATATGCATAATTGATTTTTTAAAAATAGAAGATATCAGCACCTCTGGAGAAAAAAACCAAAGCAGTTGAAAATTGATCTGGAAGAAACACCCGTGAAGGAGAGTATTAAATTTAAAGAACACTGAGAAAGTTTGTGCTGTTGGTTGTCACAAGACAGATGAAATAAACCCCCCAATTTTGGTTTTAAATATCAGACAAAATGCTCACAAAGCCAAATGTCTTTGTTCTTAATTAGGTTAACCAGTGGAAAATGAGATGTACTGCCTTTTTTTCTAAGCCACGTGAGCAGCACACACCCCCAGGTACCCATCTTTGAGAAAACAACATTATTCTGATGTATTGGTACAAATATGCTTCACACCCTTTCTCATAGATTGCTTCTGTCTTTAAAGCCTCACATGCAAAAATCTTGAAATCATGATTGTTGTGGACATCTCAACTCTTAACAGCAGGAAACATTTCCTCACAATTTAAAACAGGCACAAAACAGGAGTTAATACATCTCCATTTTTTCCTCTAAATGTTACTGCAGAAAATACCATCAAGAGAACACGAAAGAGAGAACAGCTTTTGGGTCTGATTAGAAGAAGCCACATGTACTTTCAACAGTCATGATGAAAACCATAGCTGCTTCTATAGAGTTCTGTACACTTCTGTCTCTTGATCTCTTCAGGGCAAGGAACGTAACTTCATGAAGAAGTTAAAAGAAATGACTGGACTATGTATTCCAAGCACACAAATTCATTTAGTGGTAAGGATGTGCCAAAGAAAATCTGATGTAATATGTTACAGATGTGAAAGGAAACCACTTAGCCAATCATAACAGAACAAGAAGCCAGTTTCTACTGGGCATAAGTCAGAATCTTGCAGTTACAAGCTGTTCTCCACTTTTTTGTTAAATCACTGACAAACTTTTACACAAGCTCACAGTATTGATAAGGACTTATCAGACACTCTTCTAACATGGAGTGATTCCACTTTTGTAATATATCATATAGTGAGTGGGCTACCAGTCCAGACAGCTTAATTATTTGCATATTAAGACTCTTTATAGTTACAGGATGCTATTTTCCTTTATGTTCAGGATGTAAAATTTGTTAAAACTCTAGGCAAAAAAATTATATATCTGTAAGGAAGGGACCCTTGCAACCATTATAATAAAATGGAGACCAGCAACAGACTTTAAAAAAAAAAAATACTAGAGCACAATTCTGAAGTCACTGAGTAACTAAAACTGGCTCTTGAGGTCACACACAGACATCTGCTGAATAGTGAAGTATTTGGACCTTGTTCTCTCTGCTCTGTGCTCCTTAACCAAGACAAGATAAAGTGCCCTAAAAGATAATATTGTCAGGCCTAACATAAAGCAGATAAACAGAAAGTTAGATCCTGCCAGAGATGTGTCATTTCCTAACACCACATAGCACTTGGAGACAGTCAGAAGAGAAAGTTACATTTCATGCTCTGTTGCTTCTTAAAATAGAACCAGAACTAAAATTACAAAATTACTGCATTTTACTTTTTTGTGCTGTATTATAGGAGCACTGAAAAAACAGCCTAATAATTTTTGTGTCCTAAGCAGGTAACATTAAAGTGAGGAAATCAAAATTTCAAAGAGCACATTGCTTTCCTTGCACTATAAAATTCTTTTAATCATACAAAAAGAATTCATCTAAGCAACATGAGCTAATTTGTTTGTTTAACATATCTGATAGCAATGAACTAGATGTCAAAGTGTTGTTCTGTCTTTAGGTGGAGCCAGAATCTTCCCTGCCAGTAACTTCCATGGTATGTACAGGGCTTCCACCCTATTAAAACTTCCACAAGAAATTTAAGCCAACATTACATACCCCCCACAAACCTGCTAAACTTCCCCGCTCAAGCCCAGACCAAAAAGGAAAGAATAATAATAATAATAATAAATAAATCAGCTCTTCCCCCTTGCTGTTGCTTTCTACGACAGGCAATTTCCTTCATTTGAATTGCCAGCTCACACCATATTAAATGGACCAAGAAATGACAACAGGATCTGAGTAGCAAGTGCCAGATAAATTAACATCATTCAGGTTTGTCACTCTAAGGGGTTACTATACTAACACAATACAGATCAGCTTCAGAAGTCTAAACTTTGTCTATTTTCAATGAATAAAATTCAAGTTCTCTGCTCAGTTTAAAGTTCTGAGACCAGAAACGTAACAGGACAGCTTCCAACACAAAGTGAAGCAATAAACAGTTACAAGCAAGACTGATATAATCTTATTGTGTACTGAAGAGTAACCTTGGAATGTTTTTATTTGGATAGCTTCATTTCCAACAATATATGAATTTAAAAAATCTATGAAAGACTATCCCACATAACATTTAAAAAGGGAGAAAGAACAAAAGTAGTGCTACAGCAATTTACAGATTCAGCAGCTAGGAGTATGCAATAACACACTGGACTTGGCAAGTGCTAGTTATTGAAGGCTGGAAAAAAAATAAATAATATTTTTTCAAAACAAATTATCTATGCTCCAAGCATCAGTAGCAAGAAATAAATTAGCATTTGTTTATAGGATAGAAAGGGAATCCTGCAGACTGCTATCCCTGATGGGCTAAACTGTTCACACTTAACAAACAGTTCCCTCTTTCTCCTCCCTGCCACCCACACTTTCTCCAGACACCTTGAAATCTTCTGAAATATCTGCTCCCTGTCTCTAAAATAATAATTTTAAAAGCCATGGGGAAAAAAAAAAAGTATTTTTCAGAAGTGAGTCAGCTGCCACTGATCACCCACCAGAATATTATTTATCTCAAATTATGCTTGGTTTCAGGCCAAGCTCAGTGGCCAGCATTTGGCAATTTACCACACAAGATATTCAATGATCTGGAAGCCACTTCTGGGACTTGTAGAGGGTGTTGAGCCTGCAGAATTCAGCAACCTAAACAGCAAACCCATCCGGGAGTTGGGAAACCTTTAATCTTGAGACCCTAAGAAGTCAGGACATCAGTGTTTCCATAGTCACAGAGAAAGACAGAGGACCCAGTGGTGTGAGCAGGGATTTGTTGGGAACCAGCTGGGAGGAAACAAAGCAAAGTGAGTGGGGAGAAATTTAAGCTCTCAAATGCAAACCCAAACACTGATTTAATGCATCATTTTGAAAGGCTCCTTGGGGTACACGGCATTTGAGAACCTCGTGTTTCTCCATTTTCAAAAGGAATATAATAAGTTTTCAAGATTAGCATCTTTAGTAAATTTGCTTTTTTCTTTTTGGACTGTAGTCTAACTCAGGACATGACCCTCATTTTATCTAGAAGAACCATAGATGCAAAAGTAATTCTGTTAAGAACAAGTGACTAGGACAATATATATACTGGGTACTACAATAAGTAACTAAGTTAAAATGCTGGGGTGCAAGTAAAACCATTAAATTAAAACAGCAGTCAAAATATGAACAAGTGCTCCATATGTCTGCAATATTTGTATCAGCTATTTAACAGAGAACTCCAGTTTTCCAGGGCTCTTTTTAACCTTAGTAAACAAACCAATTATGCTTCAAAGCAAACTTGTCAAAAACCCTCAATGCACTTCAGCCTTTTAAATTAACCTTTATTTTTTTTAAAGGTATGCTTGTGGTTTTGTCTATTACCCAGGTTTCTCTCTTGCATTCTAATCTGAAACAGATTTCAAGAAGCTCCCCAACAGTAAGCAACTGAAACCCATACAATTTTTACAACTCCAACTGAGCTTGCCATATAGGTAGAGGCTTCAGAGAAGTCACCAGATTTAAAACATATTTAAATTGTGTTAGTAAGAGATGACCCACCTTAAATTATTGCACTACAATACAGATTTGGATCTGAGTCATTCTTTTATTGTACAAAGGGGTGAGTGTATGAGGATTTTGTTTTCAAGGTTCCACGAAGTAGTACTGAACATTTTTTTTTAAAGGGGTGAAAAGAGTTTGTTTGTGAGCCTCTTAAAACCAGTAAGTACCAGTAAACCTATCAAATGCTAACCACTAATCCTAGCAGAGAACTGGAGTTACCTTCTCCATGCTGAGGTAACAACTGTTGAAACAGTCACCCTGCCATCCTTTAATATATTTACTGATCAACTGTTTAACAAAGATTTCCCAGGGAGGGCCTCTAAAAAGAAACAATTAAAAAATGTTTAGAGACTCCACAAAAACATTTGTTTCATCAGTATTTAGCCCATCAGCATACTGATTTTTTTAGTATTGGAAGCCTAGTGAAAAGCAGTCCTTTTAAATTGTTTGATTCAATTTTTCCAATTACTGCTTTGCTGCAGCAGCAAAATAAAGTATACATTCTCGAAAGAACCAAAGTAAAGAGTTAATTATTCTTATTTCAAACAATGGTAATGAGCTTTTCAATGGATACCTCCAGGGATAAACAGTTGTATGGTCTAATTACTCAAATTCCAACAACATTAACTTCAGACTAAAATCCTTTAGGTTAATCAGCACCAGGCCTTCCTCCATCTTTTGTTTGTTCTACAAAGGACAGCAAAGAATTGGAAATCTGGCATTGTGATCATCTTGAGCCATTTTCCGTGGGTCACTTTTTAAATTCTACCAAGTACTTGTAGTATAATTTTGTGGCAGAGTTTCTGCCAACCCTCATGAATAAGAAGCTGAGCACATTAATCAAGTTTGATTCCCAGACAAGGAAAATAGCTTTTTTTCCACTATTAATTAGGTCCTCAAATATCTGGACAATTCTCAAGAGGTACAGCTATGTACACCAGAGAACACAGCTCAAGCCTGGGACTGGGGTAGAAGAAGAAGAACCAAGTTGAAGACAGAGGGCAGGAGCCAGACCTTCAGTGCTTAAGGTCCCACAGCATTCTTCTGTCTTCCCTCCCATGGCAAGGGAATCATATTGCTAAATATTAAAAGGTATTAGAAACAGACTTTAAAAAAACCAAACAAACCACAAAACTCTTCCACTCGATAGTTCACACCCATTTGGTCAGTAATTAAGTAATACACAACCCCCTTACCCTCCTTGTGTTTTCCACTACTTTTTGATCTGGCTTTCCATAGTTTGGTGGATTGGCATACGGATCATAGCCCAGTTTTGCTAGCATGGGTGCAATCACTGGCATGTCTTGCAGGACATCAGCAGGTATCTTCCCAACCCACTTTGACAATGCTTCCACGTTGACTGGCTTGATTACTTGGTCAGTAGATCTTTCAACTCTGTGGAGAGAAAAAGAAAGGTTATGTTTTGCACTCCCACCAATACTTGCTTCTTTTTCACTAGCATTAAGATTCAGAAAAAAAAAAATCCATCAGAACAAACTTTCTTCTTTCCTCTCTCCAAATGTCATGGTTGTACAGAGCTGATGGAAGTGAAATTTTACTACATAAGTATAAAATAACTACTAAAACATCCATGCATGCTTTCTGGTTTAGGCTCTCACACAGAATGTGCTGAAGTAAGTTTTTTTTATATGAAGGCAGCAGCGAAAGCCAAAGAAATGATAATTGAAAAGGATGCACACACCTACATATAAAGCTGTTTTCCCACTGGTATATTCCCACATTTCCTGTTTCATCATCTTAAATTCCCTTAGAAGTTGTATTCTAAATTAAAGTCAATGTACCATTTATCTTCTGTGACTACAACTAAACGTTTTTAAATGAGAGAGACCTATGAAAAGGGCAGAAAGATACAAACTGCAATAGCATTTTTCATAGCCATTCCTTTTACTTAACTGATTTTCAGTCATGACACTTTTTTTAAAATGGCAAGTACATAATCACTGCAGTGTCATATGTAAAATATTTGGAATCAACAGTCCTGCATTCTTGCACCCCAGATTTTATTGATTTCTTTTCAGAGGAAGCAATCTGGCATCACTTCATACACACACACACTTCTTTTAGACTACAAAATATACAAATTCTTTATGGTATTTATTTCTGAACCAGGACAGCAGGACTCACAACAAGCTGAGTAATTTAAAACTCCCCAAACCTTCTTCTGAATTTTTTTTTCATGTGAAAAAGAACACAAGCATTTTGGATATCAAGGCTCATTTTTCTTTTAAAGCAAGATGCCTAAAGGAATATTTACATCTGAATTGCAAGCAATGCCATAAGTCACTGTATCAGTAACTTCTGCTGGCAAGCTGTACCTGCCTGAAATCCGATGCTGAGCATAGAGCTGTCACAGCCACTTACAACTATCATTCTTCCCAGGACTTACATCATTAAAAATTGTGACCTCTAAAAGTCCTACAACCAGAAAACAAAACTGCTATAATTTAAAGTATGCAGAGTAACACCAGTGCCTCATCTAGGCAATATAAAGAATGAGACTACCAAGATTCAAATTAATTCTCAAGCAGACAATACTTGTTATGCAGAACTACAGAATGTGAGAAAACATCTTCTGAGAAAAATAAATGGAAATTTCCTGAAATAGTCCTGAGAGTTTCCAAGACCAGAAGCCTGAGCTTGTGAAATTGCTCTCTAGAGTGACATCAGCTTACAAGAGGAATAAGTTTGATTACAGTGATCCAATTAACCTCATGAATCCAAGAAGAGGCTGAAGTACTGTTGCACATTAGACAAATATAAAATCAATAGCAAGAGGCTTCCCATTCAGATGCCAAAGTACTGTGCAATGGCAGCCTTAAATTACAAACTGTGTGCAGGACTGCCAGTCACTGACTCAATTTGATCTTAACACCAGTCTTTACCTTGTCATCCTCTTTTACTTGTTCTCATAGCTGAAATTGTTTCAGGACAGAGGAAGGAAGTTAGTCATACAATGATGGAAGGTCAGACACTTCAGTACTTTGAACACAATCAACAAAGAACAAACCAGACAGGGAAATAGTCACCCATGGGGAAACTGTCTTGGCAAACGGGGTCTTCAGATTGCTGCAGAAGGTGTTTAGTGGAAGCTGGTAAGCACCTGACAAACACAAACTGTAAGACAACCCCCAGAATTTACAGCTTTACTCTCTTAAGCCATTTTCAGTAGCACAAACTGAATGCAGGAACTCAGAATGGGATTTTGGGACCAGGGGGTTGCAGCTTAGTCTCAGCCATCCTGAAGGCCTGAGATCACAGCAAAGGTCTGAGGTCTGCACAGCAAACTAAGAAGCCTGGGCACTGCCTTTTTGATCCTGAGAATTAGTAGAGGACATCTGACTTCATATCAAATTAGCCAGAATAGAGAGTTGAGTTTCAGTTGTTCAACATGGCAAGTCAGGAGTCTGTAGAACCATTAGAACCATGGTTCCCTTCAGTTCAAAAAAGATTCCCAACAAGTGTTTTAAAAGTAGAAGGCTTATGGCCCTCCTGCATTCAGAGCCAGCCAAGCCCAAAATACTTTCACCAAAACTGTAGATCGATTCAACTGTTTAAAATAAGGGTGATGCTGTGAGAACCAGGTGATGGGTTTGACTGACAGTTTATCAGAACCCCAGAACCACAGGTGCTATACATCAATTAGAACCTCAATCAGAACATGTATGAATTCCTGAAGTAAAGGCATGTTTAAAATGTGTTTTCCTTCAATGTCATTTTAGCATTTAAAAACAAAAAGGTCAGCAGGAAACATTTCCTGGTGATTAATACCTGGCAAGAGATAAGCACAGAACTACATTTAGCTGCTCCTAGGCACCAAGTCAATAAAACACTACAGAGCATTCGGGTTTCTGTTTAAATCCTTTTCTGTCCTTTTCAGTAAGGTGGGAAGAAGAGGAAAACACAGTTTCTGGGAAAGATTCTTCAGACCAAAGAAGAGTGTCGGGGAACACAGAAAGGAGAAAAATACACCCAAAAAGCCAAACAGAGCAAAACAAGGGGAAACATACCAAGTCTTGCCAGATTTATGCATGATGAATTTGCATATGCAAATGTTGCCTGGTCCGTGCTTCCAGGTTTCACTGCAAAACTGCAGGAACCTTTTCAGCTCTAAAAGCACAGAACACAGGACTCATCCCAAATCCTTCTACATCTGTCCTAGAATCAGATGGAAGGTGTGTATGAAGAATAGTATATTCTGAAGTAATTTTACCTAGACAGCTCTTTCCATAATAAGCCTAATAAAAACTGCTATAAAAGGGCTGACTTTTCTTTGCATCAGTGGTCAGCACAGCTGTTTTCAGTTAGGAGGCAAATGCCAGAGCTATATTAACAATAGTAGTTATAGCATGTAGCCCAGCCATAACACATTCCTCCAGCAGCCACGCTGGCAGTTACTTCAAACCACAGGTTTCCTGCTACTACAAATTCTGTGGTGCACATCCCTAAACCTATGCAGTGCTTCTTCTTGCAGCTGGATAAAAACCAAAATAAAGGGCAAAGATCCTAAGTAAAATAGAAAAATAATGAGGCTAGAGCTTCATAAGCAACAGAAAAAGTAAGGATTACTGGGCAGATGCAGAAGAGAATAAGGCAGCTACAGTATCCTCAAATGAAGCAGATTCAATTCTTGAATACAGACTTTTCAGTATCTAACACTGCTATTAACAGACTATTGCATAAGAGTTTGAGTGTGGAATAAGAGAAAACTGAAGTCAACTCGCTGCCTGAAGAATTCTGCAAGCCACTGGGTAACTGACTTATTTCCAGAAGTGAAACTCTCTATGGAACTGAAAAGAAAGCACTTGACACTGACCGACAGCCTTATTCACAGATTTCATTTGATGCAGTTAATTTTTATTTCAGATGAGTTAAAAATATATTCTTAAACATTCACTTTCTATTACCAGATAATAACATCAATACATAGATTTTTTTTGGCAATATTGCAATCTCTCAAAGTTTTTTAAAGTACTTCAAGACAACAAACTCTTGTCAGGTTTCTTTTCAAAAACCCTCCAACAGTTAAATCACACACAGGTATTTTTTGCTGGACTGATTTTTTGCTGCTGATTGGAGCAGGCATCGTGCCTCTGAAATGGAATCTGTCTGAAAGGCTACAAGGTGAGTGGAAGATGACTGAGGCAGGTTTCTCTCCTCACTTCCTCACTTTAAGTTTTAGACTTGAGGTTTTCTGCCCTATCCAACACTTTGCAGACAACTAGGAAACTAATTCTATCTAGATCTTCATAGTGTCCTTACTACATTACACAGGGTAGGCCTATGTGGTGGTATCCTTTAAACATTCTATTCTGATACAAACCATTTGCTACTTGATATCCTCCTCCTGACAGTAAATAGTGTAATAACATTGTGAAACAGCCTGACGGGCATATGGTAAAGTCCTGTGAGAAGACAGAGTTGAAATAAACAGCAGTGTTTTGAATTTTCTTAGGTGATCTCTGAAGAGATCTTCAGCACTGTTCCTTCAGGTAGCTGGGTGGGAGAAAGCTGCTCATCAGAATATGGAGCTCACCTGCTCCAAAGTGTTGTTTCAGCTGAATGCAGGCAGTATTCACTCTGTGAAGAGCACCCCACTATGAGCCTGAATAAAAATTCTAAGTTATAAGAGCACAGCACTGGTTAGAACCTGGCCCAGAATTTAACAGCCAGGCACGCCCAAGGCCATTAAGAATTTTGCTGCAGCTGAGAACAAGCCAAATGCAACTTGATAGAAGGGAAACTAGAATCTAAAGCAAGATAATTTTGTTCAACTGTCAAAATCTGATAAGGTGCCTGTGGCAGATTAAAGTTCTTGGTAAACTACCTAGAAAGCATCTTTTCAAAGAATAAATTCTCAGCCCTGGGCAAAGACACCCCCACCCCCAGCCAAGCAGTGTCACTGACCCCACAATCTGCTGCACACAAGAGGGCAGTGAGGAGCTGGGGATGCCAAGAGCAGGTGGTTTTAAATGCACAAGAAAATAAAAAATTAGGGAAACTCAACCTCCACCAGCACAAATTCAATTAGCATCATATAAATACACAAAACAGACACTCAAGATAGAGAATTTCATAATCACTGTTTTGTTATTGTTTTTTTTTCCCTGCAGACCTTGAAAAACTGAGTCACTGAAATAATTATCAAATTATAAAGGTCTCTTGCAACTGAAAAACAAATCTCCCCATTTATTTTGAGGGTATTTGGTTAGATAACCACCAACAGATGTAACACTAATAAACCATTCTTTTTCTACTATTGCCAATGTCTTCTGAAATAATAAATTACTTTCACGTATCATCTCAGAGACAATAAAAGCATAAAGAACTCCATGAACAGATTGAACTGATGAGGGTCAAAAGAATACTCATTTGTCTTATATTTTAAAGTTTGATTAGGAAATAAATCATGAAGCAACATCTTATTTTCAACAATGCATTTGCTTAGTTTTTAGAGACATGAAATGTATTCTCATCTCCTCAGATCCTAGTCTACCAGACTTGGCAAGAAATATTACCTGAAACTACTAATTCAGCCAGGCTACTGAGTTTTATAGTATAGAGGTTCATTAATTTTTAAAATCACTAATCTGGAAGTTATAAGGTAGTGATACTTTTCCAGAATTGGCATTATGCACAATTTTCTAGAATTGCACATTATGCATACAGGAGACTTAACAGGAACTTGGCACCCACCTATTTATATCAGTAAAAGTGAGCTCACTCCCCATCAGCTGCCACTGTGAAGCAGTAACATGATACAGAGAACTAAAAAGAAGCTCAGACACAGATACAGCTGACAGAGACCTCCAACAGAACCCTGCTTCGGGTCAAGTGGCAGAAAGCTTCACTCTGCTAATGAACAATATCACTAAAAAAAATGTTGAGATGGCTTCCTGAGAGCTCTGTGACCACAGTGGTGGTGGCTGTGCTTCTCCACTGGAAATGGTGATGTGAAACCTCCAGATTGTGAATTTATAACCATTACATGAGTTTTAAATTCTCTTTCTAGATGCTGATTAAAAAAATACTGATTTGGTTTACATTGTAATCCTCTACATTAAAAAATCCACATAGTCATTTCCCTAGCCACTAAAAAAAAACAAGATTTCCCAATTTTTACTTCTCAAAACTGCAGGTTTGGGGTGTTGTTTTCTTTTTTTAAATTTAAAAACAAATAAATCACTCTGTAATTCAACAGTTTGATTTGTCTCTACCCATCCTGGACTGCTTGCTTGTGCCTCTGTTACAATGAAGCACTTGGAAAGTGATGAATATTCAAAAAAGAGAAACCAAGGAATTTAACTGGCCATGCCTTACTGCTGGAATAGGGCTTTCAAATCAGTATTTTTTGAAACTTAAACACGACAGTCTGGTAGATGACTGTCATAGAAAAAAAAAAAAAAAAAAGAAGAAGGATTCAAACATTCACACCCTTCCTCCCCATAAAGAGCAGTCAGCTTCCATCTCAGAAGCTCCCCTATATATAACAGCCAAGAAACCAAAAGGAGGAGTTTAACTGGAGTATTAACTAGCTGTTTGGGGGGATTTTCTAACACCCCCAAGACCTATCTGGGTTTTCTAAGCAAAGTTGCATTTTGGTTTCTGGAAGTAACTAAGTCAGCTGCACAGATGGCATGACAGAATACTGAGAGATTTGCTTACAGCAAGGTTAATTTTTATTCAAAATGCTTGTCCTTTTAGGAGCACATGCCAACTTAAAAGAAGGCCAATTCTGCTTTCTATTTTGTTGGAACAGTTTCTTAAGTTTCCTGGAAGAGTGCGTTCTTGGCAAATGTAACTCAAAGACCATTTTTGCACTGACAACAATACTTAATTTTCTGAAATCAAACGATGATCCTGCTAGGATGAGTAACACCAGTCTAAATAAAAAAGGCAAGTTTTATTTTGGGACACAGGGAAAAGCAAAGCTGCATTGGCAGAAAGGCTGTTAGTAGACACTGAAGTTAGACTGATCAGGAATTAAATGTTTGTTCATATGCTCCATGCACATATGTTAGTGAGACAATAATTTAGGAGGAACAACCTGAGTCTGCAACGTGTTAGTTAGCAATCATTCCTACTTTCCAGACAACCTGCATGAGAAATAGGCTTTTCGAAACATCATTAGCTCCTTATAAACTGAAACAAAATTACAAGTAGTCTTTTCTGGCAAAACATACTATTTTACCTCTTAGACCAAGACAAGGTAAAGGAAGAATGTTCATACTCACTTTGAAAGAGAAACACCCCCTGCTTTTCCAATCATTTCTTCATGGTGCAGCACTGCTTGGTTCCATGGGATGCGAAGAAACTTTAAGAGAGTTCTCATCCACCTTTCTGGATGCAGTACGAGTTGTTCATAATGTACCAGCATGCACCTTTCAAAACCAACCTCCATACACTGGTTATACATAGTTTCTATAGCACGGTTCCACTTGGTCAAGCAGTCCCTGTAGCTGTTAAGGTCAAACCCAGCTATTGTCACTTTTCTAGATATCATGGAATGCACGGATGCTCGGCCATCCCGTACCATGAGGAGAAATTTGGCATTGGGGAAAATTCTAGCAAGATAAGTTAGGGATTTTAAAGCAAAAGGATCTTTGTTACACAAATAGGGAGCAGGCTCTCCGTGTTTCACAATGATTTCCAATAAAAATGCTTGCATGGCTGAGTCCAGAACTTCATCTGTGACTCCAGCTTCATCCAGCCGGATCTTCTCTTTGCTTGACCGAGCCCACATCTGCTTCACTGCCAGGATCCGTGGGATCACCCTGGTCTCCTCCCCACATCGGATATCGGGATGGGCATCGAGCATGGCCCGCATTAAGGTGGTGCCACTTCGAGGTACTCCTCCAATAAATATTAAAGGCATGTCTTTGTTGTAAGCAAAGGTTTTGCTTGCATTTGCACTGGCAGCAAATGTTCTAACTGTGCTTCTCACACTTTCCATCCTCACAGGTTGGCTGCGTTCCTCTATTCGATGGTGACACTCCATGGCGTGCTGGCCCAGATAAAACACTGTCACTGAGCTGATCACCAGGCATGCCAGCAGCAAGTTCTGCTTGAGTTTTCCAACCATTTTGGTAAAGGCTGTCACTTGAAAACAAGGAATCCTTCTATTTCAAATTATCTTCTAGTTCACATGCCATGGGAATCCTATTCAAAATAAATTAAGGTCTGGCAAGGGGGGAAAAAAATAAACGTTTAGAACTTAGGGAACTACTACAATAAATCAACAACAGAAAGCCCTGACAGCATTCAATAAAATTACTGTCTCCTGGTGTTGCATTAAAACCAGTAAAGGCAAAGTCTAAACATAATCAGGCCAGAATAAAAAGCCTTTATGTTTACCCACAGCAGCAACACAAAATGCAACTGAATTCAGGACCAGGAGTGCTATTTTCAGGGAAGTTCTTTGATACATTTTAACAACATAGTCGAAAGAACTCCAGCACTGGATAGCTATATTCACAGGCAAGCAAAGATATAATCTACACACAGTAGAAAAGTAATTATTTAGTAAACACTCTTTCTTTATTAAGTGAGGTTTTGTAGCAGAAAAAACAAACAAAAAACAAAGCCATACTGCAACACTGACAGTGCCCAATTTTTGATCAAGGCTTTTAAGAAAAACAACTTATGGAAAATAAGGGAAACTTCAATTTTAACTTCATGGGAAGCCTTGATTAAAGAAGTGTATAGTCATTAAAAACTACAAAAAGTGTAGTCTTTAAAAACTACAAACACAATCCAGGATTAAAACTGACTATGATCAGGCTTGATTTAAATAAGAGCAAGAAGAAAAGAATGAACTCATGGCAACTTCAAAATTTTCATCCATCCCAGGACTCCAAAGACACAAAGCACGATATACAAAAGAAAACTATTTCATCCTAACATCTTTTTTTATTGTTTCCTTTCTGTAAAATTTGGCCCCTAGAGATATTTCTCTCAAAAAACAAACAAAACAAGGCAAACAAATAAAAAACCCCCAACCCCACAGACCAACAAAAAAACCAAACACACAAAAAAGAAAAACCACATCGTGTCCTCAATAAGTATCCCAGGGAAAAAATTATGCAAGGCTTTAACTCAAGTCACATAATAAAGCTTTGCCAGAACAAAGCATATACCTTCAAACACTGTTTGGATTCCTGTTAAGCAGTGCTGGTGAGCTTGCTCTTTTTTGAAGTCTCCTCTACACCACCTAGTAAGTCTGCATTTTTGCTTGTATGACAAGGGTCTTTCCCCTCCAGGATAAATGTAACACTTCAGAGTTAAGAATTTGAATTTATGGTTCCTACACAGAATGGTTTATGGCAAGAAACCAACACTGGCTTAGATAAATCTCCTACACTGCTGCTGGGATGACTTCATCTGTTCATGCCAAGCTCTATGCTGTATCTTTATTTTTTCTGTTCCTAACAGTTCATGTACAGACAGCTGTTTTACCTGTATACTGCAGCTCAACAGCTTTGAATTTGCAGATAAATTAAGCTGAAAAGTGACTCTTCCTCTCAAAATATAAATGAAATTAGTAACCTAACTGAAATTTTAAATATGAGCTTGCTTTTCAGAGCTGAAATAACTCACTGAACAGTGTGAATCACAGATGCTTTTAACTGTAAGGAGCTCCAAGTACTGAGCTACCACCAACTGTTTAAGTGCCTGACATCCTCAGAGCTTTTCCATCCCTGTCAATGATGCAAGACACATTCCTGAATGAAGAACAAGTTCTTATCTTATCCACTGAACCTCTTCCTCCATGCAAATCCAGTCACCAAATCAGAAATTCTCAAACCCCCAGCTGAGCAAGCCTCTCCAGACCCTCAGCAAGCCCCTGGCCCCCACAAGCTGGTGAGGGGTGGATGCAGGCTGTGTGCAGACTCTGCTGCAGCTCCCTCCTGGGAAATCAGTGCCTTGCTCTTACTCTTTAAAGTTTTAATTACATCTTTACTGTACCTAAAAGTCAGTACTCATTTCAGAGAAGAATTAACACCACAGAAAGTGTTTTGCCCCAGAGCAAATAAGACTTACAAATATTTACACTTCATATAATCCCTAACATTATTCAGTTTAAATTCCATGCAAAAAAAGCACCCCAAAAAATACCAAACCAAAACAAAAGAAACAAACTCAGAACTCAGCCCTCCCTCAAGAGAAAACAACCAATCAAGCAAAATAAAAAAAAAAACCCTCCAGAGAAATTTTCATCTTCCAAACTAAAAACTACTCCTTGAAGATGTTAAGGTTTCCCAAATGCAAAAATTAAGCAACTGATCATCAGAGCAAAGCATACCAAAACCAAGTGCTTCAGTTCTGATCATTTATACTACAATGTATAAAACAAACCAAACTTAAACAACTTAAAACAAACCAAAAACCAGCACCAGCTTCCAGAATCAAGCAGCATTGGAGGAAAAAGCCCCTGGCCTGCAGACTGAACCCCTCAGTGCCCGGGCTGGGTGAGGTTGGGTGCTGGGTGACTCACTCTCAACTCCAGCTGTGCTCACAAATCCACTCTGCAGCCTGCCAGGAGGTTTCCTAAATTGCTCTACAAAAAAACCCACACACAAACCCAGCACATTTTCATTTGATGCAGTAATCTTTTGATAAATTCAAGGATACTTAAGGCTGAAAGACCATAAAAGCTGTTATTAAGCTGTCCCACAACCTTCTGTAGCGTTTTCTTTCCTGGAAGCAATACCTGGAGCATGCAATTGCCAGAAACTGCAGCAAGACCAGGGCTTTGTACATCAGAAAACCCACAGAGGAGCAGTCAAACAGCTCCTCTCAGCAAACTGATCTATTCCACAAGTAAGCAAACTCCCTTCTGTGCCTGAAGTTACAGATAAAGCTCTTTGGGACAAGTATGACATAGGGAAGTCACTGCCCTTCTAGCAGCTTGCCAACAAACCCCACCTTCTCCCTTCTCTACATGAGTAAGTGCTCTGGATCACATCTGTCAACCTGAGGGATTACTACAGGTCATTAATGTTCTGCTATTAACAGGAACTAAATTGACAGCATTTAAAAATCACAGCAAGGCAAATGGTGATCCCTTGTCAGCCTGTAAGGAGAGCTTTGAAAAACTGTGGCCTTCTTACCCACTGTGACCTGGTAAAAGGAAAGTGCCACTCCACATAAAAATACAGACAACTCTTAAGAATAATAAAAACAAAACAAAACAAAAAAACCCAAAAAGCAAAAAACCCAAAACCAAACCCTAAAAAATACCTAAAAATTCCCAAACAAACACAGACTTCCCCCCCCGCAACAACTCAGTCATAAACTGAGGCAAATGAAGATTACTACAATGGTAGAGAGGTCCTTAAACATTTTAATTCTTCTAGGAATTTGCTGCTAAAGTTTCAGTACAAGAAAATGCAACTAAACAGAAGTGTGAATAGCTGAACTTTATTCCCAGAAAAGTCAGGCTTATGAATCAGCCACGTGAAGATGCTTGCAAAGCAAAATGAGTGCTTTGTTTCCTTCTTCAGCACACACATACCCTCTTCTCCCCTCTTCCCTCCCCCTACAGCCAGTGGGTCAAGACCTTTTTTCCTCAAGTTCTTCCAAAATATGTTGAAGACTTTTAGCTTAGTCCAGAGGAAAGTCATTCAGTTGTATTTTATGTTAGAACAGTTTAGGGTTTGTTGTCGTTTAAAGCATTCCCTGCCAGGGGAAGAAAGATGATCCATTACCACCCAGTAATAAGCAATCCTCATAAGCTCTTGAGCTCAGGCTTTCACTTTGGAAGCTGGAAGAGTGATGATGCAGCTTATACTACTGGAAAGTTGTCTTTCCCTTCAAATAGTCCTAAGAAGCCCTTGCATACGACATTAAGTCTTTCAGCATTCCTAAATGAAAGGTAAAGAAATTCCATAAAACCTTTCCTTCAATGAGCTGCTATGTTTCTGGTTGGTTGTGCTTGTTGACCACAAAGAAGATTGCATAGGAAAGCCAGCAGTTACATGGTAATGGTATAGCACAACACCAAGGAACACGACTGAAAAATCTGCAGTGGACCACTTCAAGAAGCTCTCCAAACCATCATAGGCTCATTTAGAAGTCAATTCCAAAAATTAAGTATTCAAGAAGCATTTTTAAACCTTTGAAGCAGTGGTTGCACAATCACCTTAATGATTTCCCCCCAGACCAGGTATCAGGTATTACTACCAGTCATGTAACACAGCCTGAGAGAGGAATGTCACAGCACAGCACAAGCAAAATACTCAGAAAGCTGGAAATAAAAATTAAGAAGCCCTGAGTTCCAAGTCCATCTTCATCTGTTCAAGTCATTACAGCTCTCATGCCCTGCAGCTGATTCTCTCAATTTCTCCCCCCCCCTTAGTTACACTATAAAAAAGGATGATAAAATAAACTGAGCAATTTTAATTCACCACAAAGAAAAAAGCAGTGAGCCACCTGGCAGAAAGCATCTGGGATGAAAAACTGCCAAGGTGAGCTAGAGAGGGCCTAGTTGGCATAACAGGACAAACAGGACAATAATAACAGGAATAACTTGAATAATAATAACAGGAATAACAGGATAACAGGACAAACTTGGACAAAATTGTTATAAGGCAATGCAGAGGCAGAGTTCACACCATAGGAACTAGAGAGATGTTGCTCACACATTTGCATTGCCTTGAACCTAGATTTTGAATGTGGCTTTTTTACAGCTTCATAACCACTCACGAGACAGATATATTGATACACACAAGAACATACATGAAAGAAATTTAGGAACACCTATCCTCCCTCTGGCTCTACTAACACTTACAAGCAGGAAAAAAAAACCCTCTACCAAATCTGAGACAACTAATAAGGCTACCAAAGCAATCAAAATTCAGTACTTTTAGATTTTTCAACACTTAAGAGCTCTAAAATGAGTTTAAAGTACAGCTAATTAAAAGGTTTGCTCCAAATGCAAACAAAAACCTCTGTACATTCTGCTCCACATTTATATTTATATATAAATATATATACATATATATTTATAATACATACAGCAAATTACATGGATGTGCACACCAGTCAAAAAAGAGTTACCAACGTGCTCCCAGTTATGCAAGAATACACTGTACTTGTTAAGTACTCCAGTTACTCCTGGAGAACCATTCTACAAAAGGAATTTTATTGGCAGCACACACAGGCTTCTAGTTCTTAAAATGTATGTTTTTAAAAAGAAAAAATAGAGCAATAAAAGTCTGCAGCACATCAATAGTAGATGAGCTGCTGTTCTGTGCACTTTTGTGTGTATTGTCCATCCCAGGCACTCAGGATTTCAGCACTCAGGTACACAATCAGGCACTCCAAAACATCAAACTTCTTGGTAAGACTCAGAAGATTCAGACCTACAAAAATTACCACCACACGTTCACACCAGGATATGCAAATAGAGGCTTCCACCAAAACCATTTCCAGCTAAGAGACAGATTAAGTCTACGGCTACAGATGTACTGCCAAAGCGCTTCCACAACCCCTGCCTGTCTCAGGTTGTGTTCGCAGATGCAAATGCAGCGCTACAGAGCTGTTCCTCTGAGCCTCCCCTCTGCACCGCGGGTCCCCGCACCAGCGCAGCGCCTCTCAACAAAGCCACCGTAGCGCTGACAGCTCCTGAAGCCGCTCAGCCCGCCCCTACGGAAACTTTCCGCGTTACCCGGCTGGGATCCTCCTCGCATTCCGGCACGGCACCGGCGGGAAGCAGCGAACCGGCCCCGATGCCCATCCTCGGGACCCGCGGCGATGCCCGCACAGCCGAGTGCCCCGGCCCGGCCCTCCCCCGGGGTGCGGGGACCTCAGGGCCGCAGCGCCCACCCGCTCCCCCCCGCAGCCCGCCCGACAAAGGCAACGGGCTCTGGAGGCACCGGAGCCGCCCCAGCGCCGGGCGGGGCAGGGCGGAGCACAGCGGCCGCTGTCGGGGCTGCGCGGGCGGTGAGAGAAGGAAAGGCCGCGCCCGCGGCCCGCTCCGCGCGCCTCCCCCCTCAGGTGCGGGGCGGGAAGCGGCTCCTCACCTGCGCTGCCGCCTCCCCGGCGCCGCAGAGGCCGCTGCCAGGGCCGGGCTAGAGCCGCGCAGCAGCAGCACCTCTGCCCCTCCTCCTCCTCCGCCCCCGGTCCCCTCAGGCACCATCGCAGTGGGCAGCGAGCGGGACCGGGGCAGCCACCGGGACCGCCACCGGGAGCGGCTGCGCTGCTGCCGCCACCACCACCTCCCCTCAGCCGCGCGGCGGCGGCTGCCATGGAAATCACAACCACGCCCTGATTGGTCGCGGGCCTCGATGTGTCGCGAGTGGCGGTTGGGCCGGAGCTGAAGATTGACAGGTGAGGGGGGGGGGCCTGGGGGCGGGGCCGTTAATCCCTGCGGGGCAGCGGGGGCACAGCTGGACGCGCAGCTGGATGGGTGCGCAGCTGGACGGACGCGCAGCTGCACGCACATCTGGAGCACGCGGGGGCGCCACGCGGGCACCTCTGTGTGAGGCCACGTGCAGCAGTGCCGCGCCAGGCAGATGTTGGGGGCTGGGAACATCTGGAGGCTCGCGCTGCTCACTGCACACCCCCAGAGCCGCTGCGGGAGGAAGGGCAGAGGTGAAGGCTGCAACTGGAACAGGGTGTCACCAACAACACTCTTCCGGATGCTGCCTCCTGGCTGAGGTTTCAGAGGCTGAAACCATCCCTAGCTCACAGCTCTGGGCACCCAGGCTTCCAGTGCTGCAACTGCCAGAGAAATCGGGAAAAGCTACAATTCGATATTTTAATAGATGTGAGGTGCTTCTGGCAGCAAGGAGCAGCACCTGGCTCAGAGCTCAGGTGTCCCCTCGTGTCACACACCTGTTCTGCACCAGGGGGGAAGCACAAGCCATGTGTCTGCCACGTGTGCAGCTGTGGCAACATCTGGAATAGCATCAGGCCGGATCAGACAGTGAAGGCTGAGCTGGCTGCTGGCACATCTCACACACAGCTCCTCTGACCCACAGCTGGGCAGAGCACCCACCATGAGCTGCACCAGCACTCTGCTCCTGGGGGGTTGGCTGCAGTGAGCCCAGTCCATGAGGAAACACTTCTATAGGGTCACTGCTAACAAGGACTGGCTTAAGGCCATCCTGACAGCTTTCTTGTCAGAGCTGGAAGCAAAAAAAAAAAAAAAAAAAAAGTTTTATCCCTAAAAATTGCAAAAAAGAATTGCATTTGACTTGTTAACATGAATACAGTGATAAAGACTGAACCTGACAGCAAACGTATTTCTTCTTTACACACAGGAGCTCTGGCCCTGCTGCCATCACCATACACAACCAACCAGTGCTGCTGTGGGGTCACCCCAACAGCAGCAATCCCATGGGATGTTCCCCCACATTGGTGTTTCTTGCCCAATGGGAATTAAAACCCAAAATCTGCTGAAGGGATTTAACATGATGCCAGCTCAAAATTCAGTCTGGGGAAAGCCAAACTGAGCAGTGATGCTTGACAGCTCCTGCTCATCCCTGATGAGCCCTTGGCTCTCTGCCTCCCAAACTTTCCTGCAGCTGGGTCTCCACTCCCCATCAGTGCTGCAGCAACCAAGAGGCACCACTGCTCTGATGCTACCAAGCTTGCTGAGGGCTTGGCTAATTGGGGACACTAAAATGGGAAAATATTCCCTTTTAATCCCCTAAAATCTGGCCTGAGTCACTGTTGTGTCTCCCAGAGAGGCAGCACAAATCCTGCAGGGCTGGGGAGAGACACCCAGCTGGGCCCTCCTGTCATCCCAGCCTCAAGAGATGTGAATGGAGCTGAGAGCAACACCCTCAGGCTGTGAGGATTAATCCCAGCCCATTACCTCACGTCTCAGCCTGTGATAAAACTTTCATGAGCTTGCCAGGACACGGTGCCCATCAGCCCCAGAGAGCCCAGACTGGTGGTGTTGAGTTGACAGCTGGACCTGATGATCTTTGAGATCCTTTCCAACATTAATGATTCTATGATCCAGATGAGTGCTTTATCTGCCTCCTGCTTCTCCAAGGTGACAGGGAAGCAGGGATACTGAGTGGGTTGCAGGCAGCGTGGCTCCTGCGTGGTTTTATTTGCCAAGACAATCAAGCAAAGGCAGCCTTGTACCTACAAGGCAGGACAAGTGCTTTCATGTAGGGAAAGGTTCTGTCCTGTAAGGACCCAGTTTTATGATAAGCATGGCTTTCAGACATGCTGGGAACACGGAGAAACCAGGGACTTCTTTCAGGTGGTAAAATCCCTTTCAAATTTGTTTTCTCTGCCAGCTATTGACAGGCAATAAATGTTATTTGCTCCCAAAGGCAGCTGGGTTTGAACTAACGATTTAAAGATGAGACTGCCTGTATCCTGTTTCCAGTAAGTTTGCCTCAATCCATTAAACAGCACTTTTCAGATTGCTTTATTGGTTTTTCTTTTATGGCTTTAACTGTGACTCACATATATCTTGCCTTTTAAAAGCTCCCAATCTGTGGCAATCAAACAGTGCCTCCAGGGGGGGAAAAATGCCAATCTCCAAGGGAAAGAGGGGAAGCATGATGCTGTTGTACAGAACGAGTTCCCCACACTGGGCCCTTCTTTAATCAGTGTTCATGAGAGAGTCACGGATCAAATAACCCATCAAACACTGCACCCTGTGAAGGCTCAGTACAGACAGAGCTCAACAGTTGCTGCTGCTGGTGGATAAACACCACCAGAAGCAAACTCATAAAATTGCTTGGTTTTTTGAATGTCACATTGTCTGTTCCTTGCTGGCTTGTTCTTGGTTTGTTCCTTAGAGTTAGGAAATAATTCCTCCTGACTGGGGGCTCAGCCTCAAAGGTGAGCCCAGGAGTGAAGCTGCAGCTCCAAGGGGTTGTGCCTGCTTTGTGCTCAGTTTTCCCTTGGCAGTGGCACAGTTTACAGCTGTTCCTGTACTTTAAGTTCTAAGGGACTGCTGGTATGGGAAGGATGAGAGAAGAGCAGCCCTGAGAGCTGGTGCTATTTAGGAGCCTACTTTAAACTTTTTTTTCCATGTTATTTCCAAGTGTGAGCCACAACATAAACATTTTTTTCCTCTACTTCCATGGCAGAGGCCAGCCACACAAAATCACCCCGTGGCTGGCACCTTCAGTGACAAAAATGCATCTTTTTTTATTCCCTCCCTGCCTTTTCACTACAATTCTTCTCCTAACACCAACACCACTCCGAAAGTCGCCCTGAATACAATTCAAGAGTGACAGTTACAGCCAGAGCCAGCTTCCTAGTCCAAATATCCTGGCCCTCATCCAGGACTATTATACCTTAATTCCACCTTTCAAATCCTAAGAATGAAAAGAATTTCCCCTCTGGCTCTGCCCAGCTCCTTCCTCAGGCCCAGGCCCAAAGCTTGCCTGATTTAGGCATGTTCTGCCAGAGCTGCTCAGAATTATTCTTTTTTCCTCGAATGCCTCAGCAGCAATTGCACAACCTGGCTGTCAGGAAGGATCTTTCCTTCTCCCAGGGTGGCTGGAGGAGAACTGGTGCTTGTGGCACTGTACTGGAGAGATCCAGTATAGGAGGAACTGAGGGAACAGAGGAATTTGGAGGAGGATACCAGTATGATAAAGCACCAAGACTCAGATGGATTTCAGCTTGTCCTCTGCATCTGGGAGATTCATTTGGCCTGTAGGAAGAAGTAATTCCAAGCCCAGTGTGCTCCCACGCTGCCTGGCAGCCCAGACAGGGGCTGAGCATCCTTCTTCCCCCAACAACCCTGCTGAGGTGCTTGGGTGGCTCTGTGGCAAAGACACTGATTGAAATCAATCCTCTTATCTCTGCCTTTCTGAATATGAACAAAATGCCCTCAGAAGAGGGGGAAAGGATGGATTTAACACCTGACTGATAGAGCAAACTGCCTGCAGTTAAACCAGCACAGGCTCCAAGACAGTGCCTTGGCTGGGGAGGACCACAGGGCAGCATCCCTCTGCACATCTCACCCTATCAGACACCCTAAATTTATCTAGGGCTGAGGGTCATTCCAGACCCCAGAATGAATCCCTCCCCTCCCCAGAAGCAGGGGATGAGGATACCCAGCTTCTGGCTGCACTTCATGGCAGGATGCAGAGCACTGGGGGCAGCTGTTACCCAGCAATGCAAAAGGGTCCCAGCAGAGTCTGTCAGTGCAAACAGATCCAAACAAAACCAGCCTGGATGTTTGGGGAAGACTTATGATCCCTAGAGGAGGAGAACATCCAAGGAGAGTGCTCAAAAGCTTCTGAGTTTAGGGAAAACAGGCCCCACAAGACATTAGGCTGATGACATTCCTCTGCATCCCCTCACAGCAGGAGAATAAGTTGTTTCTGCTGAATAGATGTTTCTGCATCCAGAACCATGCCTTGTACTTCACACAGTCTTTCTTCTGAGCAGAGCAAACCTGTCAGCTGCAAACCCAGCAAGGATGCTCTTTAACTTGGAAGGATTCTGTTGCCTCTGTGTGTTTCCTAGAGGCACACTCATTTTTAATGCTTTTCTCTGCTACCAGTATTATTTTTCTGTCCCAGCTGCCTTGTGTATTGGTCATTTAGCAGAGCAAAGTTTGCCTCAGGGGATCCCAGGGCAGATGTGGTCCATGCAGCAAGGGGCTGGGACCCTGCTGAGCATTTCTGATAGCCACACCAAGTGTATCTTGCAGTCAAAGCCAGCAAAACCAAGTCCTGGGGAGCACTGAAGGACCAGAAAGGGCCAGTCTTGGTGTTTGCCTGCAAAACACCTCAGCTGCCAGCAGGATCCACCTGCACACACAGTACCACCCTTGTGCATAACCTGAAAGCATCACTTCTGCACCTCTGCTCTGCCCCAGGTCCACAGGCAGTGATCTCCCAGGTCTCACAGGGCATGGGCTCATCCTGTGCTGCCAAGCCACTCTCATTCATCCCATGATCACAAAATCACAAAATCATTTTTGTTGGAAAAGACCTTTAAGATCAAGTCCAACTGTTAAACCAGCACTGCCAAGGCCACCACTGCCCCATGTGCCTCAGCATCACATCTACACAACTTTGAAATCCTTCCAGGGGTGGGGACTCCACCACTGCCCTGGGAAGCCTGGGCCAGCCCTGACAACCCTTTTGGTGAAGAAAGTGCAACGTGACCTTAATCTATTTGTGCCTCCGAGAGGAACAAGGCAGTTTCTGCTCTGACCTCTCTTTGAGATAAATAGCTCCATATACCTCCATCTCTGTCTGATCTTGTGTCTTTTGCTTTCTAAATGTGACAGCTGAGAACTGATTTTTCCATGTGCCTGGAGAAATAATTATGGGGCTAGGAGTACCTCCATGCAGCCCTTGTCCCTGTGCTCCCAGGCGAGGTGTTTGAGGAATCAGATGTATGTATTTCAAGGGGAGATTTTTTCCCCAGCTGTTGGAGCCTCTGGAGGTGCAGAGTCCTCAGGTTTTTCCAGCTGGTAGACAGTCCCAGCCATCCAATAAATACAGACTTAGCTGTTTTTCCAGTCAGAAAGCAGGAGTGAGTAATTTCTGCTTTTACATTTATAGCCACTTTCTCGTGCTCTTGGCTTGCAGACAGCTGCCTATGTGGCACGACAGACGTGTGCAGGCAGAGCACACATCTCCAGCACAGGAACACCTGAGAACAAGACATTGCCTAATTCCTTCCCCTCTTTTACGTTGGCTTAAAAAAAAAAATGAAAAGAAACATTTTTAAAATCCAGTATCTCAGAGCATCAAACCTGGAGCTCTTCTAAAAATCTCATCTGACCCCAACCATACTGCTGCAGGTGCTGGCAATGCACCTGGCTGCTTTTTCTGGGCTCTGAACACACCAACCCCTAACAGAAGAGGGATCAGCTGGCTCTTGTGGGACTCACCCCATGAAGTTTAAATGGTTGCAGGTGCCCAGTGGCTTGCAGGACTAACTGGTGAGTTTCTAAAGCAGCAGCACATGTGGCATCAACTTAATGAGCTAAATATCCATTAAAATAGATATTTATAATGACAGTGATACAAGAAGTAATCTCATCTGTGTCTGGAAAATGGTGCAACAAGGTGAACAAGAAGCTCACTAACTCCAACATCTAAAAAGAAAAAACACTCCAGAAGCCCCAGTGCCAAAGACACAGACCACTGGGCCAAAGTCTGGGAAAGCAGCAGGACCTTCTGCAGAGCTCCCTCATCTTGTCTGGTTTCCATCAGTCATTTATTTTTCTGGTGGCCTTTCAAAAGAGAATCCCACAGTGAGCTTGCTGAGAAGCTGCTGGGTTTGCTACAGAGAGGGGAAACAGCCTTAACTTAAAATAGAGAAGGTAGCTTCTGTTAGAAAGGTGATGGGAGCAGGGAAACCCAGCTGAAAACCTGAGGGTGTGCACCCACCAAAAGATGGCCTGTGTGAAACTGTAAATTCATTTTAGACAAGCTATGAAATGCAGAGCTCCTTCCTCCCTGTCCCCTGCTTTAATCACTGAATAACATCCCCCTCAACAATAAAACAGATGTTAAATTTAAAAAGCAGTACAGTGAATAAAATGCACCCAAAACATCAGCTACTGGGCTTCAGCACCTTTATGCAAAAAACCTGGGGTACATAAAGAAAGTCTTTTTCTTAAGAAAATTGAAATTGTACCAGCAGAGGCAACCAATGAACCCCTTTTCCTGCAATAATGCTTTAAAATCAAGAAAGGAGAGCAGCCAGCACTACTCCAATTTTCCAATCTGTGATGGAAAGAGGGGGAACAGAAATGGCAAAGTCAGGACTGGCTCAGCCCATCCTATACCCAGCACTCCCCACACAGCTTCTCCATTATTTCTGAATACAGGCTCAAAATAGACAATTTCCAGTTAATGCCAAATGCCTTTCAACATCTGGCCATGGGAACCTACTGGATCCTCTCGGTGTCTTCCCCAATACTAACTTCTGCACGTTCTGCATTCAGTCCTAGAGTAACAGCCCATTTCTTATTTTCCTAAGGAGAAACGAGACTTTGTCTGCCAGAAATGGAGAAGAAAGGGCAGAACTCCCCAGCCAATGTGCTCCTGATGTTTGCACAATGAAATAAGAAACTTGCTTCACTCGTGTGGCCAGCGAGAAGTTTTTGCCCTTGGATCAGGGCTTTTGGTTCCAAATACTTTGGGTTCCTTTGGGCAGAAATCCCTGCCCTGCTCTGCTGACAGCCTCTGACTAACCCGAGGTGGATGGAAAGCAGTTGGTTTATTTTGCTTTGGTTTTTGTGAACACATCCACAGCTCCCTGCACGAATGTGCTGAGAGCCAGCAAGGGCAATGGTAGCAAACCACTTGGACCCCAGATCTGCAACATCATCAAGGACATGAGAAACTCATCCTGCTTTGCCTAAAATTGTATTTATATATAACACACATTGGAACAGGCTCCTCAGGGGAACAGTGATGACACCAAGCCTGTTGGAGTTAAAGGAGTTCAAGGAGCATCTGGACAATGCACTTAGTCATATGGTTTAGTTTTAGGTAGTCCTGTGAGGGGCAGGGAGTTGGATCAATGGTACTTTATGAGTCCCAACTGGAGATTTTCTATGGTTCTATATGTATTCAACCACACACCCATATAAATAGATATCAATTTCTGCCCCAAACCACAGTTTTGGTGGGGTAGCCTCTCACTGCCCTCCTCAGCAAGATAAGGAAGAATATAAGATTAAAATAAAAGCTTACAGGTCAAGTTAAAGACAGGAGATGTCCCATGACTACCAAACCACTGCTCTAGCAGCTGGAGCAGTGTTCAGCCATGGTGCAGGGGGATGCAGTCCCTCTGCATTGCCCCACAGTCTGAATTTCAAAAATTCTCTGAAAATGCATTTTTGCAGCACAGCATTGATGCAAACAGGCCAGGACACAAGTGAGGCAGAGCTGCTGCTTCTCTAGTGACTAAAAAAATGTGACTATGCAATCAACCCTCATGAACGCATCTGGGGACGCCTGCCAGTGCCTGCATTTGATTTCTTGCCTAAACTCCAGCCAGCTTAATGCAACATCAGCTTGGAAGCCATAAAACATGAGACAAACAATGTAAATCAATGCGACCAGCAGAATTTAACAGGAAACAGGCTGTGCTCTTTATTTTCTGGATCAGAGAGCAGCTGGCTGGCACAGAGATGATTACCTCCGAAAGTCCTTGGACCCATTTGCTTATTTGCAAGCAGGGGAAAGGGAGCTGAAAGTTGATTTCATGTTATGTGGGGTTTGGTATAAATCAACTGGTATGACTTAAAATTGGACAAAAGATAGAAAAGTCACATGAAGAGGCAGATGAAATACTTATTCAGCTAAAAGACTGGAGAAGAAGCAGCAGGATGAAAACTAGTGCCTGGAGATGTTGGATTTATACTTTATCTAAGGACTGGCAGCAAGGGCAGGAGTAAATGTCTGTAGCCTGGAGCTATATATAACTGCACTTAACATCTCCTTGGAGTATTTTAAGGCAGGCACAAAGCTGACAGAAAGCTTGGTGTCACTTCTCCCTCCAGCAGATCTGTTCTTCCCCCTAGCAGTGGTCAGTGCAATGCTGGAGGGTCTCAGCTGCCCTCACCAGAAGTGCCTGGTGCACCATTCCCACAGGGATGCATACAGTAACAGGGATAAAGCTGAGACATGCCAGAGGAGAGGCTGGGAGCCAAGCACTGAGCTCACAGGAGAACAGGACTTGAAACAGCTGTTGAGGTCAGCTCACAAAGCACCCAGCAGATAGAACCCCTCTCACAGGCCAACTGAAGTCCACTAAAATCCATTGCCATTCATTTTTCCCCCTACAGAGCTGCTGCAAAACCCTGGCATCAGCACCCACTCAGCAGTGCATGTCCCCCACAGGAGCATGCTGTGGTAACACTGCTACCACCACTGCATCTCCAAAACTGCAAGCCCCAATGGGCTTTCACCAAAACCAGCCACTGTCCCAGCTCCAACCCACCTTGTGGGAGAGCATCCAGCTCACCCCTGATCCAAGTGACACAACCCCAGACTCACAGCACTGCTGAGTTTCACCTTTTGAGACTTAGATAGGAGATTCTGGTCCCCATCAGCAATGCTGAGGGGCAGTGAGGGCTGGCTCCAGGCAGACCATAACCTTCCCACTGTAGCCACTGACAGCTGAAGGGATCACCAGGACCTAAAGGGCTCAGCCTGGAGCTGGAGCCCAATTTCAGGCAGACTGGGAGGATATCAGCATGTTGAGGGGTGGCTCAGGATATGCATCAAGTTTTTAGTGATGAAAAAGCTGGTGGCTTTTCCCACCAGCTGCTGTTTCTTCCCCACCCTCTTTTATAGGAGCCCGATAGCTGCCACTGGCTCCAGGCACACTTATTCTGGTGACTACCATGACCCATTTAAATTGCATTAAATAATTTCTCAGTTCATTGTCCTGCAGAGATTAGTTACATATAAGCATATTTTAATGATTAACTATTGGGCTCTGCTGAGGCCCCAGCAAAAAAATGCAGAACCCTCCCCTGTCCCTCCCTCCTCTCCTGCCAGTTCCCTGCTACATCACCAGTCTCCCAATATTTCTGGTTTTCCTCAGAGCCTCCACTCCTGGGCTGATACAACCAGCTCAGCTGGCACTGAAAGGAAGTCTCCTGCTCCCAGAGATGCAGAAAGGCTGGGAAAAAAAGGTTGGGAAAAGCTCTAACCTCAGAGTCCGAAGAGGAAGAAGCTATAATTTGGAGGTTAAACCATGAAGAAGCAGTGTTTGTAGAGTCCATCACTGGTCTGGGGGTGAACTGCAGGCTTCCTTGATGAGCTGGAGCCATGGTGGGATCTCACCCTCTGTTGCTCTGATGAATGCAGCAGATGCTGCAGGCAGTGCCATTACCTGGGACAGAAGCCAAGGTTAGTGCAAAACCTGCCCCAAACGTGGCTGATGCCACCTGAAGTCCTTGCCCAGGGGAATTCTTCCCCCAAAGCAACAGGGCTGGGGCTCCAGAAGCAGTTCAGGGCTGGATTCACCTTCCGAGCCACTCCCAGTATCCATACAAAATGAAAATCTGTAAGAAAAAAGGAATTCCTCAACCTTACATGCACAGAACTCCCATCCAAGCAACCCCTGCTTCTGCACTCACACCCACAGAGCAAAACCTGCCCTGGGCAAAGCACATCAAGCCCAAGCAGGAGTGATTCTACTTCAGCACAGTAACACATCCATGTGCTGCTCAGCCTATCTCATCCCACCAAACCTGGTGGTTTCCAAGATGGGACAGAATGATCCCCCTATAAGCACCCAACATGGATGGGACAACCCCAGCACCAGGGAGGGATGAGTTAACACATCTGCTCCCACCAGGTTTTTGGAGCACGAGGAGCATTTTAGGGTTGTTCCCAGCATAACACCTGCAGCTTTGGAGCCACCATCCCAGTCTCACCTGAGGTGGTGGCTCATGGTCTTGTCCCACTCGGTGCAGCCTCCTGAAGCTGGGAAAGAGGCAACTTTCCACTGAGCCCACGCCTGGGAGCAGGACACTGCACAGGAAAAGGGAAAATGTTTCAACTGGCCTGAAGCATCCAGTTTCCATTCACAGAGACTGCAGTGTGGGCAGCTGGAAGCAGCAGCATTTTGGGGGTCTTGATGATGGGCTCTGCAGGACAATGAAGGAGCAAACCTGCTGGGAGGAGGCAGCTGGATCCCATTAGGTTGAGTGGGAGTTTTTGGAGTTTCCTTTTCCTCCTCTCAGTGCCACCCCCTGGCTGCTGCACCCTGAGGAAGCCTTTAGTGATGTCTTGCCATGGTGTTTGCTAAGGAAACTGGTGAACAATGCAAAGGGAGGGGAAAAAAAAACCATTGCACATAAATTTGCTCAGTGCCCAAGGTGAGTCCCATTTTGGTGGTCCCAGCCACTCTTCCCATGAGACAAGGAACATCCCAATTTATCAGGATGGGGACTAGGATGCCACTTGCAGAGGGATCCAGGTGCTTGTCCTACACGTTTCCTCCACTTCCCACCTGCTCTCTGTCCACCCACAGCATTTCAGAGGTCACCATATATTGCTGCTCTGTAACAGTTAAGCAACTAGACACATCTAATGGACAAAAAACAGCAATCTGAATAGGGTGATGAGCCCTTTCAGCCCAGTTTGAGAGCAGCTACTGATAAAAGGCCTCAGGTTCATTCTGGCCAATGCCCTCCCTCCTTGATCAGCATCATGGGGAGAAGTCACCTTGAAATTCCTTTTAAACTTGGCAAAAATCTCTCAAGTCCAACAAAGTGCTTTTTCTTAAAGCCTGCCAACATGTCTCCAGGGGTCAACTTGCACTATCTGTATAAATAAATGCCTATATAAAGTGTGGGAAGAGCTGGGGGAGCACACTTACCCCCACACTCTCTGATGAGCTGAGTAATTTCAACATCTCAGACTTCTCTTTTTAGATTTTTTTTTCTGGACAGCATCTGGTCTGTAACAAAAGGGATTTGTTCCCCCAAACTAACACCCCAGGACTGCAGAGCCCCAGGGGCAGATGAGAAACGAGGGCCAGGATCTGGGTGCAGAGGACCCAGGGTCACCAAGGGTGAGCACCTGGGCTGAAGGGGAGGTTTATCCTGCAGGAGCCCTGGGGGTGGCAGGGGGCTCCTGGGCCAGAGCACAGCTCATTGCCAGGGGAGGGGATTAATTTTGGTCTTAACATCTCTGTCTCTGTTTTCAAGACTTTGCAGACCTCAGAGCCCATCCCTGGGGCAACAGGTTGGGTTGATTGAGGCATTGCCTGTTCAGGGGAGGGCTGGCTCCTGCACCCCAGCCTTAGTGTGGAGGGGATGGGGCTCCCGTGACCACACTGTCTGCCTGTCCCCAGAGGCAACCACCAGCAGAGATATTTTGGGGAGGAGGAAACTGCAAAAAGGCTGGGTTTGGTCTTTTTTGTTTTTAAATGAACAATGAAGTCTCTGCATGGCCCCATAAAAGAAAAGGGCTGAGTGATTCCTGCCAGCTCTTCTGTCCCATCTCTGCAGGGCACTGAGCAGTAATTGCATGCAGCAGGTTGGGTGGTGAAGCTGCCCATTAGAAGAAGGATGATGGGAGGGATGCACAAACAAAGATTTTAATCCACAGTGGCACAGAGAGCCCTTGAGCTTGACACATGGTGACACCATGAAGACACCAGTGCCACCACCACCTCCCTGCTGTGTCCAGGCACTTCCCAGGACCAGAAAAAGGCTAAACCAAACCAGAATATCCATCAGTTCTGCAAAACCTGTAAGGGTGAAGGACCTGGGTGGCTGAATAAAAATGCCCCATTAGCACCACCCTGCAGGTGGCCGTAAGAAAAAGCCCCTAGAGCAGGTCTGGCTGTGGGAAAATGTGATCCCCAAAAGAGAATCTTGGCACTGGCAATCTCCAGTGCTCCTGTGAACCATTTCCCAGGGCTGGATGTGGCAGAGATGCTGGTGAGAGCCTTCTGGAGGGTGCTTTCTGCTCCCCCATGTACCAGTCAGCACATTCACAGCCCCCTGGGCTCTCAGTCCTGCAGGGACCATCTGCTGGTGCAGCATCCTCAGCCCTCCTGCAGCTCCCTGTTCAGCTTGGCTCTTTGCATCGAGCCCTTCCCAAGGATTTTTTGGCTTTCCCTTCTCTTTTCAGAGGTTCCTTCACCCCATTTGGCTGGTTCACAGGACAGATATAAAGATTAACAGCATCACAGCTACTTTGGGTAGCTCTTTTTATAAGTACTAGAGTTACTCTAATAAGGAACCTTAATGCAGAAGGAAATGAATGTAATGTGCAGGGAAGATTCTTGCTGGTGGCAAGCAAATTTTCTTGGGGTTTAACAAATTCTTCCAAAGTGCTTGCTGCATTTTAATTGTGGAGCTCTGATTTTTTCAGCACAAGAATTAGTTTTTGCTCAACAAAAACTTTGCAACAGGATTTATTTCTGTGGGAACAGAAAATATTTTCTCTGTCAACGTCTTCAGCAGCTCCAACCAAAACAACACTGCCATAAACTCCCTCCAGGACACTGGCTGGATCCCAAACTATGCCTCCAGAGCAACTGCTTGGAAAGGGCAGTAATATGACCTTCCTTTCTCTAGAAAGGCTAAACGATTGGGACTGGCAAAAAAGTGCAAAGAGTGACTTCTGAAAACTTCTGCTGGCCCTAACCCTCACATGGAACCCTACCCACAGCACCACCAACACTCAGGCTACAAGTTGGCATTTAACCAAAAACCTCGAATACATCACCCTTTGGTGGCCACTCTCCCACTCTTGCTCAATATGGCTCCAAAACTCCGAAAGAACAGGACTAGCAAAAAAAAAAAAAAAAATTAAAAATGCAAAGAGTGACCACTGAAAACTTTGGGTGGCCCTTACCCTCACATAGAACCCTACCCACAGCACCATCAACAACTGGGCTACAGGTTTGCATTTAACCAAAAAAAAAAACCAACCCATGGCTTGTGGTTTTACAGGGTGCTTTGGGCTTCTTTAGAGGAGTCCCTGGGCTCATCTGGGGCGGGACTGGAGTCATCCAAGCTGCTGTTGAAATATTTTGAAGAGTCTGAACATGCCAAGGACAAAAAGTTCCCTGCCTGCTTTGATCCAAACCTCCTCCCTTTTTACAGGATCCCACCCAGGAACAGGGGTCCCAATCCCACAGCCCTGTATCAGAAGCCCTGCCACAGTCTGACCACCACCCAAGCTGCTCAGCTCAGGGTGGGGAGGAGTCCCTGTACCTTCTAAAAAACTCCCTGTCCATGTCTGTTTCCAACATACTTATTGCCCCTTCCCAGCACCAGAGCACAGCCAGGTAGGAGTAGCAGCTCCTTCTCTGCCCCCAAAATTAAGCCTCTTGTTAACAAAACTTCTCCAGCAAGGCCTGCTACACAGTCCTAAGGAGAGCTGTTCTTCTTGGGCTTGAACTGATGAAAAGAGAAGCCATAACACCTCAGAAAACAGCTTGAAACCTCAGGTAAATCCTGGCAGCTGATTCCCCCTTTCTCCCAGAGCAGAGCTGAGAGCACAAGAGATGCAACAACCAGAGCTGTCAATTTGCAAAGATCCAAATGCATGATATAGAATAAAAGTGAGCAACACATAGGAAATGAGAAAGCTAAAAATAATATGCATGTCTTAAATATCCAGAAACTGACAAGTACTCTGCCCTTTTCTTCCCAAAATTTCTGAGCTTTTTAGTGTGCAATATACACGTACTTATTCTTGTACCCATGAGGCACCAGAGGGCCCATCTTGCCTCCTTCAAAACACCAAGCAGAATACATTCATTGTGTTAAATAACTGATTAGTTTAGAAAACAAAAAGCAGCCTTGGGAGGCAGGCAGATATTTTATGTCATACAAAGGACACTGGAAAAACAGTATCACATAAGCAAGATGGCATTTGCTTTCCATAAATAATTTCTGAGTCTCAGGTTTTCAAAGAACACACCTGAGAGTGAGCAACACAATGTGAACCCTGCTCCCAGGGCCAGAGCAATCCCTCACCTGTGCAAATAAAGCCAGGGAGCACAGACAGATTTAAAAAAAAATTCTTGATGTAATGCAGATGTTGAGATCCAAGATCCCTTATACTCAGCAATCCAATACTCAGTATTTTAGGGAAATTGTAGTTTACATATCTTAATTGAGATCAACTGAAATATCCATGCATTTGCACAAGTTTAATACACATCTGCATCTGGAAATTATTTCAATAAAAAGGTTAAATGCAATAGCAAGTGGATGGGTTCTTGTATCTTGTACAATACTCACACAACAGATGACAACGTGGCTGCTGGCAAGGATCCATTCTGATACCAAATCAGCAACGCCCACGATGGAACATCCAGCTTCAGAGATCTTTTTAAAATATTCTTGCTGCCTGAAGATACTTGCAATCTGCTTCCATCTGCTCTTCCTAAGTTTAGAACATGCTTCAATAGCTTAATTTTAGAAAAAGAAGATAGCTGAAAATGTAAACACTTGCAGGCCAAGGCCACAGAATGTCAAACAACACCAGTGACTGCTAAGAGTAAAAATGTTAATTTTAAAATTAATTTCACATTATTCTGTGATCTGTTCTACCCATCTTGTTTGTTTGTTGCCCATTTTGAGAGAAAATATATATTGATGCATCACAAAACCCACTATGGACTTTTCCCCTCTAATACTATACTTACCCATTCAGAACATACTTTTAGACTTCAGCCTTGGAATGTATTATGTTTAAGAGGTAACAAATATTTTCCAATAATCTCCCTTACTTCCAAACATGAAAGAAGCTTAAAATACCACAGACATGAATATCATAAATCCCTCAGACACTGGAAGTTATCAATCCATTTGCAAATGGCACAAAGCTCAGAATGCAAAAATTCTTTGCATAAAAACAAAAAATAAAAGCATTACAGAAGGGGGGGAAGTAAAATATATTTTGATTCAAGGTCTCACATCTTTTCTATAAGCCACAAAATTCCCAGGATGTACTTAAAATTTATTTCAATTACCAGTATAGTATAAAAATTACAGAAGCCTGGTCTGCAGTCATAGTACAAACTCATGCCATGTGTAACTCATTACATAGTGTATATGTATGTAGACATACACAAAAGATTTATCACACTCAGCAATGCTTTCATATTGATCCTGAAATAGTTAGTCAGACAAAAGCTCAGTACACAAAAAATTCTGCTTCAACTAGGCCAGATTCTCATTCTTCTAAACCAGGACTTCACTTCAGTGCTGACTCATTCATTTATCCCGTGGTCAGCAGCATGTTCACAGCACTGCAGTTTGTCTCTATATAAATATTGGAACGAAATATACACCTCACACCTAAATGTTCTTCTGTTTGTACTACTAAGAGCCTTAACATTCAAGTCCAGAGCCTCAACTGCTGTGAACTGACTCAGCTGATCTCCATGGCAATATGTTGATTCAGCTGATGATGTGGACCTTTTATCAAGTATGGACTTATCAGACATCCCTGAGAACACTTACCCTACCAACAGATCCTCTCACTTCCAAGATGCCAACAGCCTACTTGAAATTCTCTGGCCAGACACCAAGCAGCTCTTGTGCATTACTCTGTGTCCTGGTCCCTTCAAACAGACAGCTCCAGAAGCTGACTTTGTATTGTAGACTGTGTTCTGAAAACCAGTTGGGTAATTCAAAAGCATATGAAAGCAATTATAATTATAGTACCACTGTGATAATTAAAACATTGCCAGCTGTATATAAGCCTATTCAAATGTACAGCTGTTATGTGGGCAATGGAAAAAATACAAAAGCTTCAGATTCTGTGCCCCATAATTTCTCAGACTGCTACATTCCAAACTCAGCTACTACCATCCCCGTTTATAACAAAATGCCAAAACAATAGTGTCCTTTTCCATGCTTTCTTCTAAACAATCAGTTCCCTCATCACCTCTAAGTAATACAAAAGATTGTAACATATTCTACAGTGATGCCCAATGCAAGATTAAACTGGTATCAAGTTTAAAAAAAAAACAAAAAAACAGAAAAATACTGATTCTCTTCTGCTGAAATTGTTCCCAGCTGTGGTATAAGATGCCTCCTACACTTGGTCACTTTTGTCTTCAGTTGCCATTGCCAAATCTCTCTGTTGTTCTTCTGGATCCCCTGGCAGGATACTGGTGACTGTCTGGAGAAGTGACTCGATCTGCTCTTCTGTCAGCCTCTCCTCGCTTTCTTCTACCATCTGCAGGTCAAAAAACAACCTATTGGAATCATTAAATCCACACTTCCTCCCCCAGCTCCAGACAGATGGACTTGACTAATTGGGAAATACTCTTCTCAGTGGCCATAGTCTGAGCTCATGACAAAAGCATTTTACAAAGAGGAACTTTCACAATATTTAAAAAAAGAAAGAAGAGCTCCATTGTTAAGCACAACTGGCACTGCTTAGTGAGACCCTGCTCCCTTTACAGGAATACATATGAACAGGCTTTCCTCCCTGGTTTCTCCTAAAGCCTCTACACCTACACACCAGTATCCTGAGCCAGGCTTTTCAGGTAGCTCACATGCAGAGCCACCTTCCCTTCCACTATTTTCCCGTGTTTTCATGTGAGAACTGACAGGAGAGAACCTGGAAGTGAATACCTGAACCTTGGTATCTTAATCCAGCATCCAGAATATAAGTAATTAGGCCATAAAAGAAGCCACCTACAGCAGCTACACTCTATTGGAATTTACTTAGACCACAAGATTCCTGAACATAAAGGCATATAAAAGCTCTGAGCAACACAAAATGTGTTGTTGTGAATCAACAATAAAATTCCATAAGATTAATTAGGGACCTGCTCTCACTGTGGAGCTGTGGGAACTCTTCTATCATTGCCACCAGTAAAAACAACTGCCCTAATTTATAGGCAGCTGTTAAAAGGAAAAGCTTGTCAGAAGACTGGAAAAGCAAGCCAAATGAACTCTTCAAATGCAAATGAAACCAATTAGGATTGTGGGGTTTGAGATTTTCTTTTTCATATGAAGTCCTTTAAAATGTCCTTTGAAGAGTGGTGATTTATATTAATTATGTTTCTAAGCCAACACAGGTTTAATCAGTTCTAGCTATCAATTGTCAGCTGTTCACATGTATCTTGCCTTCTAAAAAGCAGATGTTCAATTAATTTTTTTTCCCTTTCCTTGTTCTATGAGCCCTCTTTGCACAATCTGATCATCTTTCATCAGCCATTAACCACAGATCCTTGGTAAGAGAAAAGTGAGCACAGCAGAATCCACTCTTGTAGCAAAAAGCAGACAGAATATCCCTTTGTAAATGACTGTTTCTGGGGACCATCCTGATAAAAGGATGAAATTCTCTGCAGAGAAGAGTTCCAGCTACAGTTAGTTAAAAAACTACTATAGGACCCTGGCTTGAAAACAGCCCTGGCTCCAATCATTCCTGCCAGCTGCTATACTACATGCTAGGAGTTAAAATACACTAAAAATCCTCCTTACATTACCCTTCTGTGTAAGCAACTGCTGAAGCTACTGAAGTGGTAACAGGTAATTGCCTGCTAGGCTGCATTTCAGAAGTGATCATCTCAGCAGCTTGAGCAGCATACCTTGGAGCATCAACATCAGACAATAAAGTATGTTACAGTGTGTAAACACACTCTTTGTTGGCAAAACCACTGACAAAGCCATTACTCTACAGATGACCTATGCTATTAAGTTTTTTAGTGGATTATCAGCCTGGTTTTTTGGACTGGAGTACAAGTGTTACTACTGCTACATTGAACTTGAAAGGTTACAGCCCCACAGCAGCAGAAACCATACAAAGAACAAGTCCCTTGGACAGGCAATAGCACTTAAGGCAGAATGATTTATCTCTTTGTGGTCAGTGTCTCCTGCACTTATTACCATCCCACTGCTTTTCTGTCCTTGGGACAATGGCACCTTGCCTGCTTTAATGTACTGGATCACATGAAGTCTGCCCCTCTGCCCCATTTCTATTTTACTCCTCTCTGTATCTCCTTTCCCCTTCTCCTCCAAACACTTTCCCCTTTAGGTGCTTGCTTCAGGCATCCAGGGTTAGACACAGGTTTTGATCACAACTTAGATAACAGAAAGTATCAATTAGATAACAGATCAGTATCAGTTCTTCTGAACTTGTGCATTTAAGGCAGAGGATACCTATGTGAGGGTATAATCACTGCTGCTTACATTGCCCCTGAGTGCCAAATGAGTAATGCTCCAAATCCTCCTGGGAACAATCAGGCAAGCTGGTGTCATTTGCCCAGGCTGCTCACAGAAACCTGCAGGACTGACACACTGCAGATACAACTCAGGACACTGACAGATGAGCTGCAGCCACTGCTCTGGCAGTTTAAGAAATAACACTGCTGGGAAGCTGATGAAAGAAAATTGTCTCTCATGTTTCAGATGCTTTGGTGCTGTAAGCAATGCCTCACTAGCCTGTTGAGAAAAGCATCTTTAAGGAAAGATACTGGATACTGAACTGAGGAGAAGGTAAAGTAGCTCCAAATTCCCTGCTGACAGATCCATAGTGCTGCCAGAGGGAAGAGGGAATTCCTTAAACCATGGTAATTCCTTAAACCACAAAGCAAATTCATCAAGTGCTCACCTCTCTGTGCCTCTGAGCCCTGCATCCTCACTGCCACCTCTCACACCAGGAACTACTGACAGACAAGAATCTATATTGGGCAGGACAGACAGCTTATTATTCAAGCTGATGCTTTAGAACTCTTGCTGTGTTAAGCTATAAAAATTTTTTTTTTTTCATTCTTCAGGAAAACAGCCTGAAAACATGAGCAATTAGGAAAGAGCAAAGCAGCATGCAAAAATGAAAATTCAAAAATTAAGCAGAGTGAGCCTGCAGATTAGAACCAAATGAAACAGTCTAAAGGAAAATAGATACCAAGAGAAACAGAAGGTCACTCAGAGGCTTATTCTAGATTCAACAGATGTTCAGTATTTTGATTCACAGCTACAACCTGTGAATAAGCACAGCTAAAAAATACCTTTGCTACTGATCGTAATAGGAAATAATGTTATGATGCTCAGAAGAAAAAATTGTTTAAGAAAAAGCCTAGGAGGCAAAAAGAAAAAATTGTATAAAAGTACCTCCTTTTCCAGCAAGAATTTTACCAACATATACAAAAAATGTAAAAGTCTATCAGAAAGCCTTGCTAACTTATAACTTGCAATCAGCTGAAACTGCTCAAGCAACAGATTCAAGGCATAAGCAGTCAGGAATGCAAAGTTTATTCTAAGGAAAACAAAAATGCAAATGTTTTTAATAAGCATATGACATAAGTTGTTAATGTTGGCAGTGCCACACACACCAAATGGGAATACATTATTCTCACAGATGATGCAAAGTATAGAGTGTTTGTTATCAACTGAAGCTCTGCTGAACTGTTTATTTTCAATATTCAGGGGTTTGTGCAAGTGACAGAACTGGACAATGTTACAACAACTCAGATGCTAGATAGAAAGCACCCTGATGTTCACATCTCCTTCTCAGGGCTGAGAGCAAGGATTTGCTTGAAATGAACACAAGAGGAAGGCAGTAAACCCCATCCCAAAATAACTACAGTGTTTTCATAGAAAATGTTAGAGTAACAATCCCACTCATGCACATACACAGCATGCATTTTCTATGAACTATGTGGTCAAGATCAGCTCAGGCCTCAGTAGCAACTTCTATTTCACTCCAACAAGTAACAACTCTCAGTGCAGTGTATTCATACAGTAAGAATTTTCTCTAAACAACACAATCTACAGGACAACCAAAGAAGGAATCAAAGAAGGAAGCAGGAAAACTTTATTTGGTAACTTAATTGGCATAAATTTCAGGTACTCAGCAAAGTCCAACTAATAACTGGATGTCGAGCTTAAAATTAGGCAAACATTTACTAAATAGAGAATATGTCAAGAAAAGGATGCCAGCTCTGCTCTGCCTCTCCAGGCACCTCTACAAAGGGGCTTTTTGACACAGCAAAATGAAAAATGCATCCAACACCCTTCACTGAACCTACATGAGAAGGAAAAGACAAATCACTCACCAACTGCAGAGTTAAACACTGGCAGATGCCTTGCTCAGTAATGTAACTGCTACTGGGAACCAGAGCTCTGCCTATTAAACAAATGTGTATATGGAATATTTTGCCACCATGCAGCCTTTCCCAGCTGCACATTTTAACAGTAGCTTTTTTTTTTTTTTAATTGAGCACATGTATGAATGTCTCAGAGGAACAAAACAAGCATAATTACCAAATCAAGATGTAGTAATAGAATTACATTAAGCAGTAAGTCACATTAAAATCTGCTGATAAATTCTCATGGCAGAAACGAATTTTCAGAAGCTATTAAAGGTTTTATTTGTCAAGAAGGTAAACCAGAAAATAACAGCAACCCTGCCTATCAAGAAAATTTCAAAGATTAATGTAAATGTGCAAACCTATATGGTCACAAAGCCATGTAAGCACAAAATATGAACACAGACACATGCAAACTTGTCTAGAATTATTCTTTTTGCTCAGTGAAATAAGGACATTTTAGGATCATGCTCTCCCTAGTTATGAGCATACCTTATCTCTTCTGCTTACCCAGAAAGTAAAAGCAAAGTATAAGAAACTTTATCATCCTCACTGTGATTTTTAAGCTTTCAGTGGTAATGTTTATCCCATTTAAGTCTCCTCAGACACAACAAGACCCTGCAAATGTTGGAGAATAAACAAAGCCCCACTGAAGAACCCTAAAAAGTTTTGAAAGAACAAAGGAACTGTCTCAAGGATAAGTAAATATTTTATGGGTAACAAACAGCATCACTGAACAGATCAAGCTGTGGGTTAGTGGCTATTGTTTCTGTGAATAATAAAATAAGAATTGTATTTTTAAAATAATCAGTAAACTACATTTAAAAAAGGAAATAGGGGTTTCTGAACACTTCCAAAGCTATCAAGCCCATAATTTATCTTCTGTGTAGGAGGTACATATTTTATGAGAAAATGACTGCTATTTCCTCCTTTGAGCAGTAATTTGAAATTGTTCAGCCCTAACATGCTAATAGAAAAAAGCACATAAGAAAAGAAATAAAGAGACTGAATGATTGGATTAATGTCCCTTGGAGACAATTAGCCAAGTATGCAAAATGGGAAGCAAAATAATGAAAATAGAATGTTTAATCCTCTAGCACCCCCCATTTTCCAGAAGAATACTTTACATTATTATTTTCTATTCAACAATAAAAGACAATCTGTCAGGCTGGTGATGTAAAGCACATATCACAAGGTAGGAAGCTCTCTGGATTAAAAAGGACCAAATTAAAATCTACTCTTCCATTCAGAGAGAAGAATGTGGAGCAATTTGTTCACTAGAAAAGATGATGCTTAATCTTCAAAACCATTATGGTTCAGCATTAAGTAAATCTGGACCACTGTCATGGCTAGATCAACAGCACTGCCTTTTTTTTTTCTCCTTTGTGAATGACTGAGGCAGGAACAGCATATGTTGAAGATTAAAACAGGAGGTCAAGATAGCTGCAATGTGTATAGTGGTTTACCCTGTGGGATATGAAGTAGAATTTCATGCTCTTTTTGTTGCTATTGTTGTTTGAAAATAAATCTTGGCACACAGTCCAGAAAAGACCAATATGAATAATTACAGCAATTTATGCATAAAGTCTTACAAAACAACCTGGGATCAAAAGATCACAACATAAATTTGCCTGTTAGCACAAATACACTTTTATCAAAACTGATTTATTGTTTGCATTCAACTAAAGACAGGGAATTTTATAGCAGGAAAGTAAAAAACCAAAAAGCTGGAAAGGCAAAAAAGTAACAAGCAGGAGTAAATTCAACTACCCAGTCACACTGGGCAAATGTGACTGAATTTCATGGACAGACAGCACCCAGTAACATTTTGAGACATCAAAACTATTTGAACAAGTGGGAGACAGACATGTGGCTTGTCTGGCATCTTCTTTAAAGCTTTCTAAAAACTAAGATTGATTTGCCTACATTATCTGAAGTGGTCAGAAGTTTTCATTATCATTTATTTCTGATTCAGCCCCAGGGGTGACTCAAAGCTTTTGAGTGGCAGGGGCAAGCTCCACCAGAGGAGAATCAAGGGAATTTTAGAGCTGGTATTCACTTCCCTGTAGGCTGCCTCTCATCCACCAGCTGCAGCAAATTGGCTTCCCTGCATCCCTGCCTGGAATCTGTGTGTGGATGATCTTCTCCTACTGACATCAAAGAAGAAAGTGCTGGTAGCCTCCATGGCACTGTCTTACTTTGTACTCAAAGATGCTCAGAGAGCACAGAGGTTTTGTGTGTTCAAAGATGCTGCACTGCTACAATCTCTTTCCCCTGTCCTCACCAAAACCCCAAATTATTCAAGACAGCAATTGAATAGCACAATAATTTCCTTGCTATGGCTCCTTGTCTCTCTGTTTCACAAACAAAAGTGGCCTACAGTTTCCTAGTGGTTATTGAGATCAAAAAGACTTTGATATGCATTGATGGAAGAGTAAATGTACTGCAATTTTAGGGAGGCTTAATTTAACACAGTGTTAACAATCCAATCAATTCAGATGACTGTAATACTAGTTTTGGAGAAACTTGCCTTGAGGATTGCAGGGGTACTGCAATGGAACAGAAGTAGCTGCATCCCCAGTACTCCCACGATGCTACAAATTCAGATTACTCCTCAAAGGTATGAATATTGTAGCTTTTACAAGTTGCTTTTGATCATTAAGAGAAGGGTTACATATCAATAATAGGCTGACATGGGACTCAAATCTTGTATCTGTATTTTGCAAGTTTCAGCAATGAGTTGTATCTAACTTTGGCATTTCAAACCTTGGAATCTCTGAAGTATTTCACTCTACAGAAACCTGACTCATAGGCCCAGACTTCTTTTACTTGTCTCCTGGACTTCAAATATGACACAGGAGCCACACTATTTTCAGTACTTCACTGGCAGGTAAGAAAATGAGAAACTAGGGAGGACAATGAGAGGAGGAGGGAAAAGACAAACCCAGAGGCACATGAAGCAGCAAAAGATTAGTGCACTGAGAGAAGAAAAAGGGAAAAGAAGACTGTATGTGGCCTATATGGAAACACAACAAATCTGTGTCTGAGAACATGAGCTAACAAAGGTATGAGACAGGCTCTACATCACCACTGATGAGTAACCTCCTGTGCAAAACTTGTGAAGCCTTAATGCTCTTGGTCTGGCTGATGACTGACACTGATCCCTTCAGTCACAAAACACAGTATGAAGTCCTTAGCTAGAAGCTTCTTTTTATGAGACATCTTCAGCATTATAATGTCTGCTCCTTGTCTATGAAAGAAAAAGAGTTTTACTGGTACCTCTTTAATCTTCCCCTTTTTTCAGAAAAATATGGTCCCATTATTACATAGTTTGGTTTTAGGGTAAGATTGCAAACAGATGTTCTTAATGTAAGAGATTTTTATTAAAAGAATATCCTTATTATAATAAGCTCTTTATTACCACAGGATTTCCTGTTCCTAAGGAGATACTTCAGAGAATATAACCATCTATTTCTATTCAGTGACGATCCTTCTTTATATCAGAATTACACGTAACAGCTTTACAGTGACTACTTTCCATCCAAGTCTGTTTACACCCATTTCTCAGTCTGCACCACTGCCCAAAATTCTGTATCAGTCATTACTTGCTCCTTTCCAGCATGTTAGGTTTTATTATAATTGTATATAATATAATTGTATTATAATAAATACAAAACCCTGCCATCAAAACAACCATGACATCACAGCTGTCAAAAAGTGAAGCACTTGATTCCAGGGCAGCAGCAAAAAGAGTCAGGTTAAATATATTCTTACCCACATTACTGTAACTAATCTTTAATCACTGCATTTTTAATTACTGGGCATTTTCAATATGTGACACTGAAGCACACAAGAGGTGGAGAATCTGTCTGAGAGAAAGATGGGCAAGTCTCTAAGGAGCTCTAGGAGAGGAAGCAGAGGTGGATTTGAAAGCATGAATGTAAAGATGTGCATAAAGGGATACATTCAATCACTGACCATGAGAAAGTAATTATTCAGTTGATCTTCAAGGTTAAAGCTGCTTTCATTTAAGCTTTGAACAGTCAGAAGCATTGTTACTCACCAACTGAATTTCAACTGCTGTCACAGGACGGTGGTTGAGCAACTGGAGCTTTTCTGCCCTGTTTAACAGCAAAGCACAAACCAATCAGCATTACTGTGTAATCTGAGGATCCCCCAAAATGACTGGAAAAAGGCAAACACATTCCTGATAGTTTAGGGATGAAATGCTACTGGCAAGGTTAACTCTGACTTGCTTTTCAGTGCGATTGAATTGCCATAATTATTTGGGTATTTTAAATACAGCATTTTCTTGTGTGTTTAGACACTGCTGTTGTCATCTCTAGGTGGCAAGGCAGAAGCCCTTAGATCATTACTGTACAAGCATTAATTAACATGCAGTTACTTTTTTTTAATGCTGTACAGAAACACTGAACAACTTGTCAAAGATCACAGACTTTTGCAATAGTCACTTTGTGGTTTAATAGACAAGTGATAATTGGTTAATAATTGGATGATTTTAATCATGATTTTTTCAGCTTCAAAGCTTAGCTTGCAATTTCAAGATTCAGCATGTGTGAAACATTAACAATAGGAAGCTCCAAGAAATCCTCCTAAATATTCATTAGCCACTGAAAAGCATACACAATACATCTTGAATATACATTTACTTTACAAATGTACCTATTTTTTCCCTCCCAAGCTCAAAATTGGAGAAGGAGATAAAGAATTAGAACTTTTTAAAGGAGAAGAAAAAGAAGAAAACTCTATTTTAACCAACCACAGAACTGTCAAAAATGTCTGTTCAAAAAGCAAGCTCAAAAATTTTGGGTACCACCCTGTTCTTTTAATTTTCTTTTCTACTTGTACAGAACCACATCAGAAGATTCTTCCCAGTCTTCAGAAACAGTCTGCAATAAAGTGACATTTGGCACTCAAACAAATGCCAACAAGTGTGGCAGATTTTCCATTGATTTCAGATTTCACAGCTAAAAGATTTTTGCTGACCAACATGAGGATGTTTCTACCTGTACATCAGCATTTTCCCTTCCAAGCAGGACCATCAACTTATTCCTTAAAAAAAAAAAAAAAGGGGGGGGCCTAAATACATTCCTAAAGCAAATATTTTAATGGTGGTTTCGAAGTGTTTTCTAAAAAACACCAATTATCAAATTAGCTCCTCAAGCTTGCCCAGACTTATCTGTGTGTCTTGTGCAAAGCAGGATCACTATTCCCACTTTACAGACAGTAAGCCTGAGAGGAAATGGCTACACAGTGAGTGCTTTAAAGGTTTTGGTGGTGTAAGAGTGGAGAAGAGTTAAAGTGTGGGAGGAGAAAAGGCCCTTGAGACAGTTTGCAGCAGCAGATACTGCTCTGTTCCCTGAAGGCTCCACTAAATAATGCTGAAAAGGACTGTGTGGTCATGGCCCCAGGCCAGACCTCCTCCTTCCCTCTTGGAGATTTTCTAGTGCCCTGGAAAGGATCTGCCCTTGCATTCATGAGCTGGAAAGTGCATCCAGGCTGCAAAATTCCTGGAGGGTGCTGGGGAGAAGGTCCTTGGTGTCAATTATTGTATAAATCAATATTTACAGCCAATTCCCTCTGTAGTGACCATGCTCTCTCTTCCCTCCTGCAGAATAACTGTTTACATTGTCCCCCCTCTCCTGTTAACAGCCCCTTGGCAGCACAGGGTTTGGGCTTCAATTCTGAATGCTGTTATTTTAGAGACACAAAGGAATCAGAATTAGCTTGGTTAGCCAGATTTATTAGATTGCTTTGGTTCTGGGGAACCAAGGAGGAAAGCCAAACATGTTTCCATTGGCAGGAAGCAGGGAATACACCTCCTTTGTTTTCCCATGCTAATCACTTGTATCTATTTGGCAGCTTGATGTTTACAAAAAGAGATTATTAAGAGCACCGTTGAATTTAACACTGACCTGAGAGCACCACTGTTGGCTGCTTCATTGTAAAAAAGATGCAGCATTTGTTACTGCTCCCATTTACCAATGTCATAAGTAATGACAGGATAGAAATAGAACATTAATACTGAAGGGAGACAAATACTGAGACCCTTTAGACCAGAGTTAAAACTGAGAGTTGGAAATCTAAGGAATCAATGAGGAAAAAAAAACCAACAACTTTGTAAAATAAGATGATTTCCTCCTATTCACATTTTTCCAAGCAATATCTTTGAATTTGTTGCCCACAAAACTTCAGAGTCTAATAAACAGGATCAAACAATGAAAGCCATACCATGCCTGCACTACAGAATGCAAATCTTATTTATCCAGAGGGATTTTAAGACAGGTAGAGTTCCACTATCAAAGAGAGATTACTGGCAGAGCAAATAACAACAGAAATAAATTAAAACCAATTATAGCTTGTGACTAAAACAATCAATTAGTGGAACTGTTCACATCTCCTTAAGACAAGAAATACAGAGCTCCATAAAAAAGGTCACCTCAAAGACTTTTTGCTTACAAGTCATTAACATTACTCTGACTCATTAGGGAATAGACAGAAGTTTCACTGTTGAGATAAATGGATCTCAAAAGCATTATTTCAGCAAAGATGGCATCTTTCAGGGTATCTGCAGTTTTTAAAATGTGTGCAGAATAATGAGAGATAATTTGCAAGTCATTAAAATGTGTTATCTGAAAAATTTCATGCTTCTTTTTGATTAGCAAAGCTCCCTACTGGAAAAATTACTCAGAACATCAAAAAGGAATTAGCAGCAGGGTGCAAAGAAACAAAAGCTACATAAATGACACAGTTCATCTGAAGGTGCTTGTTTAGTGTTACAGGGTTTGAGAAATTATGAACAGTAATTAACACTGAAAAATAACAATCCTTAGAGATCCTAATGCTATATAATTAAGCAATGCATTTGTTTTATTTACACAGAGATTGGATCCAAATATATAGAGAAATGACCAACTATTCAGTAGCTGTCATCTGCATGTTGGCATCTAGCCAAATTATTTGCTGATGAGCCTAAATTGATCCTGATAATGAAGATTTAAGTTCTTTTACTTTGGCAAAATACTGCTAAATGACAAAGGGATAATTGACTGTAACTGAAGACACCTGGACAAGTATGTTGATACTAACATGGGTACACAGGATACTGGTACAGACAGATCTGCTCCTCCTGCAATACAATAACATCTTATCTTGGCTGTTTATTAAATATCCAGCTAATAAGATTATTTTAAAAATGCCAAGCACACATGTCTTGTATGCAAGACATGAACAGTTACCTCTGCTGACTTGGGAGCTCCACCTTAGCAGCTCTTCCTGCTGTTTGTACAAAATACAGACACACACTCCAACTACTTTATCCAAGATGAGCTCAAGGGACCCTTTTGATGCTTATTAGAACCTGAACACCCACAGTTCCATGGGATTTAAGGAAAGGAAATGCTGCATGCCTGGGCATCCGTGCTGACTGCAGTGTTTTGGATGGCCACAGACATAAGCCTGAATTTTGTTCATGCTCCATTACATCTGAAAAATAAAATGAACTTTATCCAACTCACTTGAATCCATCTTTACACTTTCCACAGCATGCATGTTTACACCCATGCTCATTAAATAAAAAAGAGAACTGTCCCATTCTCTAAAAGGTGAAGAATATTTTCAACTTAATTGCCTGAAAATAGTAAGTCTCTGTCCTTTCTCTAGACTGGATTTTAGTAACAGTTTACAATATGAAAGCTGCTCGTTGAAGGGAAGAATACATAGAAAAGATGAGTGACAGCTGAAAGCCATTTTCTCACATAAAAGCAGGATTCCACTAATTAGATTTAATCGTCTGTTATGCACACTCTTACAGACCCTGCCTGGTGAGAAATCCCAAAATGGCAATTACTGCTCTTAGGCTGAGCACTCCTAGGCCACATCCAGCAGCAGCTGAGACACAGCTGGAGCCAAGATCAGCACTTCCAGCTGAGGGGAAAACGGTGTGGAATGAGGACAGGTAATGCTCAGGCTGTGGGGGACACAAATGTGTGCAGTTATGGGAGAAGAAAATGGATCTGAGGTCTGTATTTGAGGGGAGAGTGTGTAGTATAGGAGGGGAGGATGTAGGATTTGATTTGCAATCAAACTAAATGTTCTCCTAGAAGACAAAACAAACAAAAAAAATCCACGTGCTGTGTTCAAGATCACAGTGCAAATCTGGGTAGATAGAAGGGACAGCACATTGCTACAGTGCATAATAAATTCACAGATTCTAAAAACAAAGCAAAACAGTTACATCCTCTTGTTGCAAATTAAGACAAGATGTATCCTATTCTGTCAGCAGCCAACCAAGTATCTGCAGCGTTTAGATTTTAACCAAAACCCTCTATCATGTGTCTGGGTATTGGCCTTTTTTTAGCTACTAAACTTGGAGACTCTGTGTGTGCATACATGCATGTATGTTCTTCTAGTAAGAACAGAACAGTATTAATGCCAAAATACAGCACACAGAACTAAAAATAAAAGACAGACCTAAGGCACCCGTGACCATTCAGGGGCAAATTTATCCTCAAGAATGTATGGGGTTTTTTTCTTGTAACTAGCTAAAAACACTTAAGAGAGTCAAATTCTATAGTCTTGGGTCAGTAAAACGTTGTCTGATTCACCATCACAAGATCTGGGGCTCACAGATGAGCAGTCCTGAGCTGTGGAGTGTGAAATCCCAGCTTCAGTCTCTGCCTGGGCTGTGTTTTCCCCATGGGCTACCACTGCTCTTCAGTGCCACATTTGCCCAGCATGAAACTTGAGGATTGGCAATGGTACCTTGAGCACCACTGCTCCAGATCAAAGGGTTAATTTCCCATTAGTTCAGAGAGAAACAAGCCAGTCTTTTAAAAGACTATTAAATGATGTTATTGTTAAATTAGCACCATCCTGACTTTGGGGTTGAATATACACTTTGAAAGCTCTGGAGGAAACAAAAATTACAAAGTAACCAATTCAGCCTTCAGTGCTCCAGAGGTTTACATTTGGTGTAGCTTTTGGCAGTAATGAAGGAAAATATTTTCTAAAAGAACTACTGATTTTCAGCTCAACACTTCCTAGAATGTGTTGATTTAAAGTCAAAAAGGGCAATGTTTATGTCCAGTTTTTTAAATTATAAAAACATACATTGATTGGAAATGTGATTATTCCCAAATTGGATCTAAACCAGGCTATTCGTAACAGGAAGAAGAACAAGTAAAATCAATTTTAATTTAATTGTAATTACAGAGTGCAAGCTTAATAAATGTTCTTTTCATGCAATGCCATTCACAGTACCTCATAAAATATGAAAGCATTCCAGGGACTAGAACTGGAAGTTAGCTGCCAGTGGCATACTGTATTTCTAAGAACAGCATGGCTTACTGTACTGCAGTGCTAGCCAAAGCTTGAGGTCTCTACAAGGTAATAATAAAATTCCCTGTGCTGACAGTTCAGAGATTTTCATTTTAGAAAAATTTCAGTTCTTCAGTTTTGATTTTCCCAAAATAACTGTGACAAGGAACACAATGTGTTAGCATACTTTACTGACTCCATCAGTGATATAGATTTTTACATTTGCTCCATTTATCAAGGCAGCTATCTGAAACTGCTCTGAAAGGTTTAACTTGTTTGTACACAAAAGTATTTATTTTTGTCTTTTAGGATTTTTTTTTTTTTTGCCTCTAACACTAGTGAGAAAAAACCATCACAGAACAGATGGCTATCAGCAGAAAAGATGTGTGTTTTGAGTGGAAAGTATCAGCAATATGAGAAAGAAAACATTCAAGGTGATATTAGAGGAACTGCAGCCCGATGAGCAATGCATTCTGCATGGTTAATTTCTGTAGGTTTGTCGAATGAGGGCAGGGAAAATGACAATTCACTTGATTAAAAGCTCTGAAATGTGTCTCAGTTCCTGGTGCTTCTCCGGATGGTGCTTTGGTCTGTCCTTGAAATTCTGCCATACAATGGCACAGCCTAGTGCTTGAGAGCTGCAATAACATGCTCCGTGGGGACAGTCAGCTCAGCACCTCATGAACCCTCCTGGTTTTTTAGATTTAATTTTAAAGCCTTCCTGTATTCAAAGCCCTGAAGTCGTTATATTAGAAAAGAAACTGCTGAGTCTAATTAACAGCAGAAGCACACTGCTTGTTTCTTCCTTGGTTAGAAGCAGAGTCATAATAAGGAATTTAAAAGGAAGGCAAAGCTTCCTAAGAGGATGAGATGTTCCTGACCAGTCCTGCCTTTTAACCAGCCCTCTTCACAATGAAAAACCAGAAAATTCTGCTGTGCCCTCAGTGGGGCCAGGAACCAACTAACATTTATCTTAAATTGAATCAGCTGCCTCCAGAAAACTGTCACCAGCAGAGACCACCTAAGAGATTAGGGGAGAGAGAACATCTTTGAATGCCTTACCCAGTAAGGAAGAAGCAAAGACAGACTCTGGGATTCATTACTCTCCGTGGGAGGAAAGGTCATTACTGCAAGATCATGTAAGCAAGGCCCTGGAGAGCAAACACTGCAAGTTCTTTCCTCTCAAAGGGGAAGAAAGCTCTCACTCAAATAACTGGAACAAAATGTCAAGTGAAGTCTTTTAAACACATACCACCTCAGCCTCACAGAATGGAAATTATTAAATCCTTCAGTTTTTCATTTATTTAACAACAGAGCAGTGTTGAAATGATCTTGGTTATGAACCAAAGGGTAGTGCAAAAAGTCCTTGGTGTCATGATGATTTTAAGCAGTTTAACATCAAGTGCATTACACAGTAATTGCACACCATATGCTTGCTGTGTTTTGGTGTGCAGAGGCTGCCAGATGGGCTCTGGTACTTCTAGATTGAAGTGTCTGAAAAGATTAAAAGAAAGAAGTGGTGCCAGGATCACACTAAACAGTTCTGTTTCTTATTTTGTAAAGTACGTGGCAAATGCAAAGCTGGCAGGTTCTGTACCAGATGACAAAAATATTAAAAAAGTAAAAGTTGTACAGAATGCTCAAGAAACTAAGGTGTCACAGTCCAATCTGAGTCCTGATAAGCCATAAATGCAGTAAATTTGTAACTTAAATCAGTGGCTGGCACTTCACCTTCTGTCTTTCTGCCATTATGCAGAAGGAAGTGACTTGGGAATAATTCTCTTGCTTATCTTCCAGACTGATTCAGAAAACAAGGACAGAGAGGACAACACCTGAAATCAAAGGCACTTCCAAGCATTTATAAAAAAAATCATAAAAACCTGCTAATTTAAAGCTTGTAACTATTTCAACTTTTGCAGCAGTGCTAACAGAACAAGTAGGCATGGGAAGGTGAATATTTAGGTAGATATTGTGCAAAACAGCTGAGCACTATGGGAGACTGGGGGATTTAGAAATGAGCTTTAAAATAACAAAAAAAACCAAACCAAACCAAAAAAACAACAAAAAACCAAACCACCTTTGACTTTTAATGGGACTCTTGTACCTAACTTATTCAGTTACTTCTGAAACATTCTATTTGCCTTTTTAATTCCCACTGGATTTTTGCTGTGCTATTTTCCTAAACTGCTGCCCTGTTCAGAACTAGCAAGCTTATTTCACCTCAAACAGGATAATTGTTTCACATTACTTGCTCAAGAAAGTTTGCTGCCAGTTTTAGGATTCTTTCTTTCATTTCTATGCTATCAGCTCTTTACAGTAAACAAGCATTTTCTCCATGCTTCAACACCTCCATGTCAGAAAATAATGAAGATGCCATGCCCAGTACATAAATATGTAAAATGAGCTCCTGGAGGACTAAAGACTGACATGCTGACCTGGAAACTTCAGTTCTACAAAAGAAAGCACTACAAGCACAGTGACAATACCCATGACAAAGCTTCCAAGTAGAAGCACCCCTGGGTCTGCAGTGACAGCAATGCTGTGATCAGAGCTGCTGGTACCCTGGATGTGAGCTTAACTGCAGAGAGGGGGCACTGAAAGTCAACAAAAGAGGTGACAGTCTGCTTTCTACTCAAATCACTCTGCTTTGGACAGTGTAAATAACTGCCTTGTGGCACTGTACTGTGTAGATGCTCTCACTTTGCACTTTTCTGTGACACAAGCAAAGAGACTCCTTCCCAGAGCATGAATTCCCTGGGTGTCCTTCCAGCAAGGATGAAAAATGCAGTCAGTGTCTATACAACATAAACTGCTCCTCTGTGGTGAAAAAGAAGCCATTTAGAAATAATCAAACCTTTGTTCTTTCTGCTTTAAAAATCAGATGACTGATAAGAGCTACCAAGCAAGTAGCCAACTGATTTGACTTCTTTTGGGTCTATTTACAACAGGCTTCACTCACACACTGAAGAGTTCAAGGGGATTATACATTTCATGCACCATGAGCAAGCATTCACACCACTGCCAAAGTGGAAAAATGCCATTTGAGTCTTCTTGTGACTGTGAAGGAAAGCTTGTATTTTCTATGCAAGATTTCCCAAAAGAAGAAGAATGAACTTCAGGTTCAGCTTTACTGTGAGGAGAGGAAAAAGGTTGATTGACACAATATTTAGGTACATCTCAGAACGGAATGTACATCTCAGAAATCCTAAGAGACATAAATATCAGTGAAGAAACAGCACAAAAAGATTAAAATCTTAGTTTGCTAAATGCCAATAAGGGATAACCCTGAGGGATGATCTGTAGCAGTTTGGGTGCTCAGCTTAACAGAAAACTTCATTCATTAAAACCAGACAGGTTATCATACTGTACACAGGGATCAGTTTTTAACATTTCTATGAGTTTATACCTTTACTCAAAGGCACATTTCAACTCACTTGGTCAACTTATGGCCTTTCATTGCTATGAGGAAATCTCTCACAGTCTCAGGACTTTGGTACCTACACGGTGTTTTTGAAATGTACTTCAGTGTCTGCAAAGTAAAAGAAGGAAAGGACACATTATTCCAGTCAGGAGTTGCTTTACCAGTTGTGTATTCAGTCAATTCAGTTTTTACTTTTTTTTTTTTAACAGTGGGAAGTGCTGTCAAGATGACAAATCACTCACATTTTTTCTGTCTTCAGTAAGACTATACTGATATTTCCCGAGGGAGTAAGAAACAGGCAATATGTAACTACATTATGTAAGAAATTATCTGTGGAAATTACATTAGAACTTATTCAGAAAGCCCCAATGAATCCATTCTGTAAAGACATGACCAAACCAGCTCCTTACACAACCAGGTGAGACTTACAGCTTTGTCTGACTATTCCTGAGGCTTTGGACAGCCATTCATCTGTTCAAAGGGAAAAGTCACACATTGAAGAGGACAGGAAAGAAGTAAGTTCCCTAAAAAAGCACCTGCTGTTTGTGTGAGACATTTGATGCACTAAATGAATTGCAAATGCAGAGATGTATGGGGCAGGACACTGCATGCAATGATTATCTATAATAATAATAAAACCCCATAAAGTTTCTTAATCAGAAAATCTTTAAACTGAGTATTCATATTTGAAAAGTCAGATGGACATTGGACTACTGAGAAATAAATTGAAAAGCACAATGAAGTGTTAGATAACCCTCCCTTTTCTGAGTCCTGTCCTGACCTTTTCAGATAAAAAGGAATCATTTTACACCAATAATGACCACAATGAAATCATCACATTATTATGTAACAAGATTATTTAATAGTTAAATAACTTTTTTCCATTTTAGGCTTTTTCAACAATTTCAAGTCAATTAAAATGCCCAACATACAGCCAAACAGCTCTAGTTTAGCAAGCTTCATCCAGTTATTTCAGTACCAGTGGATACAAGCCTGCTCAGCTCTTGAACACATACTCATCATGAATGAACACAATCCTGTGAGATCAAGCTATGGTTTTATTTCAGTCAAATAGAGAGTATAAACCTAGACTTTACACAAGCTCCACTCCATGGACAAAAATGAGCATCCTATAGGTATTTAACATGTACCAATATACCAAGGCAATTAAAGCTGTAAGGTGTATTTTGACAAAATACACTTAGAGGATCTTTCTCAGCTGTTTTAAAGAGGTACAGGAAGAGATTGTTTGTCTCCATTAAGATTTAAAATAGATTTTTTGTAAGCCCTTATTTTGTTGAAAACAAGGTTTAGGAATTACAACTCTACACCTTTTCAAACAAAGCCAGAACTAAAACAAAAACAAAGCCCAGGCCAAATCTTATTCACATGAGTAGTTTCACTGCTCAACAGAATTACTCATGCAAGCAAGGCAAACTCTTTCAGTGCACTGCCACTCATGGTGCTGCTCACACAGCTCTTTGACATGGACACAATAGGTCATACTGCAAGTATGCTAGGAAGTTGCTAAGTTGAGATATTTAAAAAAAATTAAAAGTTCTAAGCAATAGATTTAACATTTATAATCAGTCTGGCATCCAACAGAGGTTGCTACCTGTACATGTGATTTTGTCATTCAAGTGGCCTCTATTTTGCTCTTTTGATTAAAAAAAATAATCTATTTTAGTTGGAAATCACTAGTTTAATTCTGTAAAAAAGAAAATACCTGCACCCCAGCTTTGAAACCATGGTTAGGTGGTATCATCAATTCACCAAGTGATAGTAAGTTCTGCCCTGGATCTTAAAAGGATAAAATATTTGGAATTTAAAAAAAAACAAATCACACAACTAAACTGTTAAAATACAGGGGGGGTTTTATTCTTATAATGATAGATTTTCATAAGAGTAGCTGCATGCTTCTGCCCTGATCGTGCCGTTAGCCTACAACCTGAATAAAATGGCCACAGAAAAGTGGCAAAAAAATGACTTAACTTTGTTTTTTAATAGAGGGAAATATGACACAAAATTATTAATACACAGACATTAATATACAAACCTAAGGATGTGTATTATTCCAGCCTATGCTAATTTGCAAAGGAATTTCACAGTGCTACTCACTTCATACATAATTGTGTTCAGATTCTGCTGACCAGAGCTCTGCTTGGTTTTCCCACTTTCTTTGCGCTGCTGCTTAAGATCAGTAAGTAACTGGAAGACCTGGGGAAAAAAAAACAAGTGGTTTAGAGCATATGAGAGTATTTTACCTCAAAATATTAACAGCAGGAAGACATAAATGAGCAAAGCAAAATCCTATCAACCAACCAACAGCAAAAAAGCATGGCTGCTTTGGTTAAGGTACCAGCAATAGAAATGAAAAATATTTTGGCACCAGAATGATTAACAGGTATGTAAATTGGTTTTTTCAAAACTGTGACTATTTTAAACAGATTTTCAGCACTTGCTAAATGTCATCCAAAAGCCCCAAAGGAGAAGCTGCCAGGATGAATCTATGTTACTTGTGTATCTAATCTCAAGTACTGCACAGAGTTGGATGACACCTTGCTGTACTGGCACAGAGTTTCCATTTCAGTATAAGTGATGCTTGGAGCCAAATGTCACCTAAGTTTATAGCCCTACTGGATTTGTTATGACAGATGTCCCTATAGTCTTACAATAGATATATGTCTTGTCTCACATAAATGCAGTTTTACATTATCTGTGAAAAACAGTAAACTCTACAACTGCTGCAATGCCAGGAACCAACTAAATAAAGGCTTCACCTACAGATGCTCCTGAGATGAGTGATCCCACTGTAAATTCCAGTGGAGTTACTCATAACAGTGCCAGCACAGTGACCAGGATGGTGTTACAGTATGTTAAGCCACAAAGATTAAATTAGCTCCCTTTTTAATCACAACACTGTAACAGAAGCAGACATTCTTGAAAAGAATGTAATAAAGTTGTCTTCACGTTTATGATGCAGTGAATATTAATGTAGGAATGAGGTTCAGAGGGTAAGTCTGAAAGCAAGGAAAACATTTTGATTTTGCAATGGTGCATTGTCAAATTTGTTGCAACACTGCAACACCTTTATTCATGACAGCTAGATGTGCAGCAAAAGGTTGAGACAGCATCACAACTGCTCTTTTATTCCCATATTGAATTACATTAGGTTGAAATTTCTTCAGATGTTTTGCTTCAGGCTTTACAATATATCCAGAGACAATAACCACAGCAATAACCACAGATCACTGTTTATCCCCTAATTTTCAGCTGTTTCATTCAATATCCAGACCCAGGGGCATTATAAACTGAGAAGTCCATAGAAATAAGAACACAGCATTTCTAGACAATAAGACATAAGAACATAAGCAGTCACATATCCTGCCATTACTTTATATTGCATCTTCTATGAAAAAGGAACACTTTCAATCCTGACTTGAGAGTCAAAACTCAACCTATGAACTTTTATCCAATAAGTATTTGAAGAAAATGTATCCAGTGACAAGAAAACATGAAAGGACAACTCCAAACTCACAGAAGAAATGTGGGCATGGAACACACAACATGTCAGCCCTGAATACTCCTTTCAAACACCACTTCCTGTGCAAAATGGTGCCTCAGTAAAGAGTATGTTAGCTATGCCAGTCACATTGCAACAGAAAACAGGAGCAAACAGAAAGAGATCAGGAGTTTTAGAGGAGTCAGTACTTTGAAGAGCAGTAAAAAGCCAAGCCCTGAAAGCCTGTAGCTGCAGACACTGCAAATCCCTTCCTGCAGAGAATGGAAAAGCTGCCTGCATGGCAACTGCTGTGAAAGGGAACTGAGAAATACACATTCTCATCACTAACTTCATTTTCCACTTCCTTTTGCTTTTTGCCACCACACACAGTACATTCATCAACATAAAGATTCTGCTGAAGAAAAGTTCTGAGTGAAGAGCATGAAGAATGGATTCTGCAATTCTCCCTATTCTGGCCAAAATCTTTAGGACACAGATTTTACATAGTCTGGCTGACACCACTGCTTCAGCCTCAGCAGGCAGTAATACCTCATTTCCAGCAATATCCCAGTGAATGAAGGAGAAGGAAGCAGAGGTGATTTTGCAATAAATAACCTTTGAAATACTTGCTATTTTCTGTGCTGCAACAGTACATGTTTTTAACAAACAGATACTTAATACTCGTTCAGCTGACATATCATCTGTTTCTTAGGCAAGACAGTTGTCTCCAAGCACCTCATTAAAGCCCTTCTAACAGTCACCAGATGGTTGCCTGCTGTTTGCAGATGAAGCTCAAGATAAAACATTTCAAGATTTATTTCAGAATAGGATGAAACAGCTGTGCAACTTTCAAGCTTCAGTAATAAAACAATATAAGCTAAGCACTTTGGTTATTAAAACCATTCAAAAAAATTACAAAGCACTGAAACCTCTTCGTGTCAGGAGAGAGGAAAATTACTCATAATGACTCATTTTTAATACAAAAAATGGTATTTTTAAAACGTTATTTGTGTGCTAATATTAATTGGTCATTATGGTAGGGCACAGTAGCCTTCCCATGACACCAGACCAAGGTCCATCATTGGCTTCTAGGAGTGTTTATCCTGAGGTAAAACATCTCAGATCAGCAAATTAAAATCAGAAGCTGAAAATCACACAGACAGGACTTGCTGATTGCCATGGCAATGTTCAACTCCCACAGAAGTACAAAGTGACTGATTACAGTTTTAAACCGCTGATTTAAAACGAGGACACCGATCAACTTACCTCAAAGTTGCTTAGCAATGCTGCATTTGCATCTTTTCTAAAAAAAAAAATTGAAACAATTAATTTATGTTCCACATGAAACTGTCTAAAACTTCTTTGTTGAGTTGTGCAGATTCTCCAGGAACAGCCAGTATAAGCTGGTTTCTTCAAAAAATCCCCAAGAAATCCCTTTTTCACAATTCTACAATTACCAAGCTGTTGCCACCTCTAGGAAGTATTTTATTGTTAGAAACAGATTACATAAATATACAGTATATTTTGCAGAATTTGCCCCATAAATTGACCACCACGATACATTTACATGACAAAATCTTTTTAGTCAGCCACACTCTTGTTCACTCAAGTTCATGAACTGAAGCCAAATTGCCTTACTTCTTCCTTAGAGAAAAAGTCCTCAGGTTTTATTTGAAAACAGAGCAGCAGCAAAAGTCATGAAGATCACACACACACACACACACACACAATTTATTTGTCAGGAACACAGAAAAAGAAAATACAATGACTATTCGTGTACAATGTGCATTTGTGTGTGTATAAATATAGAAATGGTGACAAATTTACACATGTGGAACCAAGTTAAAAAAAAAAGCTTATTGCACTTCCACTGAATTTACTTCTTGAATTTTTATGTGCCTACTCCTTCACTAGCAGGGCAAGGCTGAGAGCTTCCTATCAACACTTTCCTGCTAATTCTGTCCCATTGAAGCCCAAATCATTATCCACCACTGCTAGGCTAGATATAGTCTCTTGGAATCATGTGCATATTTAGATTAATCATGCCTCTGTTACTATGAGAGGCTGTAACATTATATTTTTTAACTAAAAAAAAAAAAAAAAAGGAAAAAAACTGACACAGAACATCCTATATTCCCTGAACAACACATTTTGCTGAGCAGTCAGTAGCCACAACAACATACAAAAGCAAAAAAAGGCTTTTCTCTGGTCTGTGTGGCAGTTTATGGGAAAAAAAAAAACAAGCACAAAGAAAAAAAAGGTACAATGTATTGTTAAGCACCATCAACTGTTTGAATAGATCTGTCACGTTCATCACTTTCAAACAAGTTAAATTCATCCACAAACTTCCACAGGTTCTATCATTGTTTTTAAATGAAAAGGACCTTCTAAAATATGCTGAGATGAAATTCAACTTCCATTTTGCTGACTCGAGTGAAACTTCAGCCAGGGAGCTCACACATGCATTAGTTTTCATTCATGTTTTACAAACCGTATAGCTTTTGTTAGGTTAATGTAATTCTTCAGAATGTTTGCATTCAGGCTATCCCTACAGAAATCCCTATGGATCAAAGGTGCTCTTTGTTAGAAATAATAATGCTACAGAAGAATTCTATAGGGAATTATTCTGCTAAATAAGTGAAAGGGACCTATAGAGTAAATACATTACTCTGCAAATGAGTTTGTAAAATCTATCTGATGTTTAACTATTTGAGACAACTGCTTCCTTTCTAGTTCTAAAACTCTGTCATTCAGGAAAATACCTTTTGTTTTCTTCTAATAACAGATAACAAATGAGTCAATCTCAAATCTTCAACAATTTTCATTCTGCTGACATACCAGAACTACAAACTGATAAACAAGACCATACTTCTACAGAACTTGCAAAGTAGAAATTCAATTTTCTTCAGTCCTCTCATCAATCAACTACCAGTTTCACATTCTGAAAACAAGAAACTATACATTAATTCTGATGTGTATTTTAAATCGTTAGCTTCATCTTTTTTCATCAAAAAATCAATATTAGCTTGATTATGACTTAAACAAAATTGAAAGAAATCCCACAGCAACTCCAAATGTATAAACATGTTTTAGAATCTTTAAATGGTCCCATTTGTCCCAATTAGTCACAACCAAAATATTACTGAGAAGGTCTTCTGCCTATAAAAGTACCTTAGTGTGCAGCATCACACCTCTAAAAATATCATGGATACTTCATGTTTTTAAATCTATTGCTTAAAAGATGGTGTATATTTAAACCAAATCCTATCTTTCTTCACATGCAACAGGGACTTTCAGTCTCTGCATGTGTTCACAGCATTTTTCAGTACACAGCAGTAAGAACAGGTCCTATCTCTGCAGGCTGCTGCTCATGTTAAGGCTAACGTAATACAAACCCATATTTCAATGGATGTTTCTCACTTGTTATCTACTTTTTAATTTTAGGTATAAAAGATGTAATTGTAATAGTACAGAAGATTTAATGATAGTGGATAACATCAACTGTAAGCTGGTTTTGGTAGATGCTGACATAAACCCCACAGGACTTGCAACCTCCATGCCCCTATTCATTAGAAACCAGAGCCATGTACACATATATAACCACTCAATGTAACATGCTCCACAGAACTCAGAAGAATAAGTTTTTGAGCATCAAAATAGGTCAAATTCTATTGTTTCATGCCAAGGTGATGCTAGCAAGACAGAAACACACAGTGCCACGGGTGTAAGACAGCAACAAATCTTGCTGCTTGGGACAGCTGGCTGGTGTAACTGCACTGAATTAGCCAAAATTTTGACCTGCCTCTTGTATTTGCAATTTCTGGAGCACACCCATGAGGTTTTTTTTTTTCCTTCTCCAGCATATTCAGCTCCTACAGCCAGTCATCTACCTGAGGCTGACAAGAAGAGCTCTCCCAGAAGCTGCAGTTTCCCCTCTCCCAGGGCAGAACAGAGAAAGGGGCGTGAGGGAGGGCACAGGAGGGCAGGAGAGGAGATGGGGACACAAAGCAGAGCCACAACGCCTGTCACACCAACAGATGCTCCGGCAAGGTTTTTGAAAGAAAACACAACCCCCCTCAGTTTTTACTTAAAATACCAGAACACACTGCTGGACACGGGTGTTAAAGGCTCAGTATAATCCCCACACCGCAGCCAGGCCCCTTTAGTCCCCCCACACACCACAGCTAGGCTCCTATATATCCCCCACAACACAGCCAGGCCCCTATATACCCCCCACACTACAGAAAAGACCCTCATATAGCCCCCATACCACAGAGCAGACCCTTATATACCCCCCACACCACAACCAGGCCCCTATATAGCCCCCACACCCCAGAGCAGCCCCTCACGCCGCTCCTTACACCTCCATCTTGTCCGCCCCTGACCGCTGTCCTCGCCGCGGAAATTCCCCTCACACACACACCCGCAGTCCGCCCGGTACGGAGAGAGGGGAGCGGGGAGAGAAGGCGGGTGTTGAACTCAAGGAGATTTTGGCGCCCAGGACGGAAGCGGAAAAGGAAGGAGAAATAAAACGGAAGGGGAAAAAATAAAAAGCAAAAGGAATGACTGCATTGGCCGGGAATCGAACCCGGGCCTCCCGCGTGGCAGGCGAGAATTCTACCACTGAACCACCAATGCCTGTCACACTACGCAGATTCCCGCCCACTGCATTGTAGCTACTCCGGACGGAACGCAACAAAACACCGGAATTTGCTGATTCTGCTAATAAGCCGTTGTTAAACATAGCAAGAGGAAAACGGTATCGATCCACGGAAATTCCGTCTCTAGCCACGTGCAAAACTGGAAGGCTGATCTAGTTATGCCCTATCGTCTTTTAAAGCGCCCTGCATGTCTCTGCCCGAGTTCACCAGCACCGTGTTATCCTGCCATCAGTGAGGTTCTTTGCCGTTTAACCTACTGGTATTACACTTTGTAAGTGCCCTTTTTGTTATGAGGAAAACTGAAGACATTGAGTGCAAATAGCTGAAAATCCCCATGGCTACAGCAAGGAAAATTGTCAGGGCACATGGTAGAAGGCCAGCACCCATCTCTCTTTTAAGGCAGCTGCTGATCACTGACCCTTGGATTGCCTTCTGCAGGAGGAAAAAAACATCAGTCAGGGATATAGTTTTTAGAATTTAGAAGCCTACTGCAAAGCATTCTCAGCCCTTTTCAGTTTAAGACCCCTAAAAAAGTTCCAGTAGACAGGTGGACAGAGACTGTAGTACAGAAAGAAATTATTCTCTGTAATCATTTCTCATGGAGCACTATGGAAAAAGAGCCAGGAGAAAGGTCCTCGAACTGCAGACATCAAGCCAGTGGTCTGGCTCAGCGGACAGGATGTAATGGATGCGGTTCTTTTTCATGTCAGGATTAACTGACCTTGCAGGTTGGCCAAAATCAGCACAGCAAATGCTCTGTAACTTCTCTGCTATGCCTCAAATCCTGCATGTGGAACTGCCTGTACACCAGCTCCCAGAAAAGCTACAGGGGAGAAAAGAAGGATGTCAGCTTTCATTTGAAAATATCAAATTTCAGAGTTTTGTTCCAGAAATCTACTAATTCTTGCCTGCCTCTCATCACTCTCTTTAGATACAAGCTCAGAATATTCAGCATATTAAGTTTGTTTCTCCTCTGCATCTCCTCCTTGTATCTCTACCCCCAGCATAAACTTATCAGTTTTATTTTCAGTGCTTCTCCAAAAGTTTTGTTCCAGACCTTTGCTAATATACTTTTATTACAATTCATGATGATGCTGATGCCTGATCCCAGCAGATGGGATAAATAAGCATAATACAAACGCCTCTCTCAACAGCTTGCTTTTTTGTTGTTGTTGTTGTTCTAATAGAGATATTCTTCCAAAATATTTTCTAATGTAGACATATAGCCTGTTAAAGTGCAAATACTTATACAGACCAGCTACAGATTTGTTAATGTCATGCCAAGGAGATGGGAAATAGCTCGAGTTACCCTTACATACAACTTTTTAGGAGACGATGCACTCAGTTCACTTTGGTTTTAATTGCTGCCCTTTAGGTGTTAGGCAGTTATGCTACACCATCCATAGGGAATGCAGACATAGGTTTTTCTAAATGTGCTTAGCATGTCAACATTTTAAGCAGTGGCTTGTGATTGTTGCCACTAAGGCTTGGTGAGAGAGGGGCCTCGGTATTAACTATTGAAAGCAGGGGTCTAGTAATTGCTATTGAAAGCAGATCTGCAGGGTATTTGTATTCTTTGTCATGAAAGATGTTGACTCTATTCAGCATTTTGCTGATCACCCTATAGTGCTTTTTTTTTTTTCCTTTTACATTCAAAATTCATTAAACAAAGTTGTTGTGTTTTTTTTAATAAAAAATGTCAGCTCTGCTTTGCATCTGTCTAGCTGACAGGGTGTTTGACCAGCACTCTCAGCCCATAGAGCTTTCTTCTTTTTCTAAACCACAAGGACAGTTAAAAAACAACTATGGTTTTAAACAAGGTTCACTGTGGCAGTTTATGCCATTCTTTTGCCTCCCTGGGTGAAGTTACAAAAATAAGTCCTATTTCTAGAAAAATGTGTATCTACAAACCAATGAAGGAGTCCTTCAGAGCTAAACTCCCCAAGTATTGCATTCTTCCAACAAAAATATATTAATACATTAAAATTAAAATAATTACACTTCCCTGTGCTGCAAAAACATCCAATCTACTCTCTAGTACCACCTCATTGTGCAACAGCTTGAAAAAGAGTGTAGCAGGGAACATTTATGTATAAGTGATGTGCCATTTGCTCTGCCAGAAGGGAAAATAAGTGGAAGACCTTTCCTTCAGACCTTTCTTGGTATTTAGCTGTAGGATGGGGATTTTGGGGGTTGATCTTTCTCATCCACTAAGCAAATGAAGTATTGGAAGAAAATGACAGGAAGTGGAGAGACCAGAAGAAGAAAAAAAGAACAAATAGAAAGATAGTAATGAAGATAATACATTTCATTGTGAATTAAAAAACCTTTTTTGCAAGCTCCAAGCATCTCTAAGAAATTCTATTTCTTCAGTGTTCATTTTCATTTTCTTGACTTTTGTTTGGATTCACAGTTTCACATCCATGTTTATTATAAAAATAAAACTCTGTATTCTACATTGCTTGTTATTCAGAAATGGTAGTTATTGCCTGTTTAATCTAAAAATGGGAAAGGAGACAATTAGTAATCTCCCAGCTGCAAACTGGGACAGGAGTTAAGCAGCACAGCATACTACAAACAAACTAATCCCTATGAAGTTTGCTAAACACACAGAGATACTGATGACAGATCACATGTGAAAGAATGTGTCCTTGCTACATGTGAGACATAGATTAATGAGATCTTACACAGATTATAAATTCAGTGCTTACCATCTTCCCTACACATCAGCAATCTCTGGTCAAAGCCCCAAGTAAAGTGAAGGATATTCCTCAAGGGTGAAAAAGACAGGAAAAGTGGTAAAAATGAGGGATTTCAGACCAGGAAGGAACATGATTTCAAAACAATCAAGCACTGCTGCCCAGTGTAGATGTCCTAGTGTAAAAAAGAAAAGGAGGTAAGCTGCAGAACAGAGAGAAAATGGATGAGAAAATTGGAATATGTTTCCTGAGCTCCGTGAAAAGTTTAGACCATGAAGACATAAAAATATTATACTGTAATAACACAGTCAGTAAGGTGAACCAGCAAGCAGTTGGCTTTCTGTGGAGCAGCTGCAGAAAGGAGAAATTGGTGCTGAGCTGTAGCTTAAATCTTGTATTTTAAATCAGTTCTCCACTTCCATAATATTTAGGGGTCGATGAGTTCAAGGTACAGGCTATTTGCCAAGGCTGCAAGGCACAGCTTCACACCCCCAGCTGCAGTCTGTGGCTCACAGGAGCCTCTTGGCAAGAGTGACCCCATGCAGCAGCTGCTGACAGCAGGGAAGTCCCATAGCTGGAGCTGCAGCATCCTTACAAATGGGGTGGAAAGTCTCAGCCACATGAAAAAGAAGAGAGTAAACACCTCCCATCCATTTGATTCTTTTGTGTTTGCTGGGGTGGCAATGGACAGAGCAACGATGACCCATCGTTGAGTCATATAACTGAGTAGATCAGTTATATTCATATCAAAGACTTCTCAACAGAGAGGGATGACACAGAGTGATGCAGCTCTTTTAATACAAGGGAATTCCCAGAAAAGGAACTAACCTGTCAGGGAAACCATATAGAAAACCCCCTGCAACTGCGGGAGCATTTGCCTAAAACCACATCAACATCAGTAACAAGCAACATGAGAGCATCTCTCTCAACCCTCCTCTTTGCAGCAACCCTCTCTCCAAATACTTCTCTCCCTGACTTGCTCATTGTGTGCTGGTGGACCAGGAGTGGAAGGCAGGAGAGGGGTGGGAAGGGCGAAGGGGGCTGGGAGTGACTGAAGCAGGGCTGGTCCTGGGGACACTCCGCCCTGCCGGGGCGGAACGAGCTGCCAGCCCCCTCCGAGGCGTGTAAAAGGCAGGAGCAGGGAGTGAGCAGCTGGGGCTGCACTGCAGAGAGGTGAGTGGGGCTGAGCAGGCAGCAGAACCCCCTCCAGGACTGGGGAGCTAGTCAGGGCCCAGGGCTGAGTCTCACCTCGCTGTTCCACAGGTTGCAGCAGTTCCTGGGATCACCACGCACACGAGCAAAAACTTCACCTGAAATGGCAGCCGAGGTGAGGGGGAACTACGCTTCTCCGGTGGGGTGGTCTCGGGGTGCTCTGGCAAACATAAACTCAGCTGTGTTTTAACCCCAGCACCACAACCTGCAGTGCTTCTTTGGGTGCTTCTCTCTACTTCATTCATTTTCCTGGGGTTTAAATGGAGAAGGGGACAGCAAACACGTGTTGTAATATTCCTGACAACCCACCTCTGATTCTGGTGCAAACCCGCAGTAGTGAAGGTATTATTTGGATACCTCAAAAAATGCTTAGATTCCTCACCCCCATCCAAGCACTTGGCTCCCAGCACTGCCTTTCACACCCCATCCCCTCTGCCACTCACCCCTGGGTTTCCCAGCAAGGAGCTGCAAAACTTTATCAGCCCCAATTCAGTTCCTCTGGACAAACCTGCCCTCAAAAATACATCTCCAGCCACCCGGGCCTCTGCAGGCTCTCTCCTGCTCTCCTTGTAGACACATGGTGCCACTCATTGCTGGGGAGAAGGTGGTTTGGGTCCCAGGTCCTGGTCCCGGTAGCCACCTGCTGCCCATGGTAGCCAGGCAGTTGGTCCCGGCAGCCCAGACACCTTGGGTAGGTATGGAGGAGGGAAGTTTGGGGCCCTGGTTTTTTTTTTTTCTTTCCTTTTCCTTTTACCCAAATATTTGTGATACTGAAAAGGCCTCAGCCCTCTCTTTCTAGAGTCTCCACCTTAATTATTTTCCTGCCAATTTTATGCCAAAACTTGCAAGAACATCCTGGGAGCAGATGATGCCTTCCAACCTAAGCCATTCTCTGATTCTATGACTCTGGACATGCTTCAGACAGTAACTTCAGACACTTCATCATTACAGAAGTGTTTTAGAGGATGTTACTTGTGCTCTTTATTAACCAAATATTTTCTTATAGTCTCCCTATAACAGTGGAGGGTTATTTTGTAAATATTATTTCAAGTAACAGTCAATAGTAGCTTTCACTATATCCCTGACTCCCTGACTTTTTTTTCCCTGTCAGGATACTATCAAAGTCAGGATACTATCAGTGATCAGCAGCTGCCTTAAGAGATCCATGCTGGTCTTGCACCATATGCCCTTATACTTGTTTTCATAGACAGTACATACTCCCTCCAAAGACCTACAGGAAAACAGTATTCTGGAGGATTCCTGAGCCAGATCTGACACATCAAGGGCTAAATTCTACTGACAGAGACATGTTGTCCATCTCTAGAATTCTTTCCCTAAGGTCCTAAAGTCCAGGACTTCTCTAGTCAATGGTAGAGCACTAAAACACATTCCTGAGTATGTCCTCATTTTCATTTGGGCAAGAAGCAGGATGGACATTAACTGATTTTTAGGGGATATATAAGTAAGTCTTCTGAACGTGCCTCTTCTTTACTTGCAGGGGGAAAAAATGATAGCAGGAAGGTTTGTTGGAAGCACAGATCCAGTCAAGGAGATGCTAAGTGCTTCCATTACCTTTGATCAGAGACTGGCTGAAGTTGATATCCAGGGGAGCATGGCTTATGCCAAAGCCTTGGAGAAGGTCGGGATCCTATCTAAAAGTGAGCTGGAGAAGATCCTGAGTGGCCTGGAAAAGGTATTTATCTCCTCACATCCCTCATGTGTGCTGTAACAAATGGCATCTGAAGTAGCCTTCATGAGTTGTCCTCGGTGAACTTGGTTGCATCAGGGCCATTGATTGATTGATGCTCAAATTGCATCCCACTAAAGGCACCAAAACCTGGTTCACAGTAGGATGTGAACCAGCTGACAAGCCCCTAGTGGCAGCCTGAAACTCTGGTGTGCACACTGCCAGCACTCATCACAGCAGCCCCAGTGCCTCAGCGAGGTGTGCTCAATGTCACCTGCCCACCCATCCCCTTCAGACTCAACATGCACCAGGAACTGCTGCAGTATGAATCAGGAATATTCTTTTTCTGCTGGCACTTGGGATCCCTTTGAATCTGGCTGTCTGAGTTAGTAGGAAGCAATGCACAGCATTGTATAGGGGTGACGAGCAGCCTGCAGTAAGCAATTTTAAAAAAAAAATCCATTGTTGTTGCTCACCCACCATGGACAATGGGGACTCCATACAGTGTTTGTATAGGAACATCTTTGTGTCACTGACATTTCAGCTCACTTTCTCACTGCAAGCCTTAAATCCTCCCATAGCCATAACACTGCAGGGTCATCACAGCAGAGGGATGAATCCCACCAAGCACAGCACAGAACCTGGGGATAGAGCAAGCAGCCAGCCTTGGCCTGAGGGAACAGGAATGCCAGAGCTCACTTAGACTTTGACACTTAACACTTTGATTTTTTTTTTATTTTGATTTTTTACACTTAACACTTTGATTTCCACTGGGATGGCAGATGTTGGTATTTGCTGGGGACACTCACAGCCCCACACACCACATGAATTGTTGTGGCTGACTGGTGTTTCTGCTGATGTTTGTAGATCTCTGAGGAGTGGTCTAAAGGAGTTTTTGTGGTGACCCAAAGTGATGAGGACATCCACACTGCCAATGAACGCAGACTAAAGGTTTGGATCCTCTAAACTCTCCTGTTTAAACACTCTAAGCTCCTGTTCCTCTGTAGCTAGATCTGCCTGATGTTAAGTACAGGGGCCTCTGTCCCACGGTGAAATTCCTCTGTACTGAAACCCCAGGAGGATCAACAAGTGTCTCTAACACCCTTCTTGTGGAAAGGGCACCATACAAACCTAGAGCTCAAACTTGCCCTTGCCATGAAGTGATCCTATGGCTACTCACAGGATTCTAGAGCTGAGTATCTTCCAGGCAGGCAGGAGGTCTGATCATGTGGAATCTCCTGTGTTAGAATACAGAGATGCTGATAGAAATTCTCCTCTTGTCCTCAGGAACTGATTGGAGACATAGCTGGAAAGCTGCACACTGGGAGAAGCAGGAATGATCAGGTATGGACAGAATGTGGGGGGTTTTGCCCCCTTTCTACTCCTCCCCTATCTCTCTTCAGGAGTCTTTGGACAAGAATGGCCTTTGTCTCTCTTCTTGGAGAGCAAGAAATGGTGACATTACCACAGCAAAATAACCAATGAGGAGAGGAAGATGCACCTTCCCATCACACAGAACAAGGAGGGCTTTACTTTATTCTGCTTTGACTGACTGTGGTCAACCCCATACAGGTTGTGACTGACTTGAAGCTGTTCATGAAGAATTCCCTCTCTGTCATCTCCACTCACCTCCTGCAGCTCATTAAGACCCTGGTGGAACGTGCAGCTATGTAAGTCTTTTTCCATATCCACAGCCTTGGCTTTGAAGGGGCAGGAGACTTCCAGGCTCCTTCTTTGACTGACACCAGCCAGGGCAGCTGCAGGGCCTTCTGTGGAGGAAGTTACAGCCAGGCAAATGTGTGACAGCACAGGGAAAGACAACAGCCCCTCTTGGTACACAGTTCACATCACAGAGACCTTCCTATTCCTCCAGTGTGCCCTGGCAAAGGAAGCGTAAGACTTGAGAAGGCACCAAGTCCATCTGAAGGAGTGGGGACTTTTAACATGCTCCAAGTTGCTACCTATAAGTTCAGCTGTGATAACTCCTGTCTAACTCTCCTCACACACCACTCTCCAAACTGGTGGTGGACTGGGGAATCTTTGCTGGCCACAGAGGGATTACTGTCCCAGGCAGTTTTCCATTAGGACAGGCACACCACACTGGAAGATTAGGGGATCAAACCCAGTGTGTCTAGGGAACAGATGACATGGAGAGAGCAAGTTATCAAATTCAGCACAAGACAAGCTAGAGAAGTTCTCTTTGTGACCTTGCTAGAAAACCCTGATGTGTACCTGCACCTGCCCTCTATCCTGACAGCTGCTGCTCACCTCTTTCTCTCCTTTCACATGCAGAGAAATGGATATTATCTTGCCTGGCTACACCCACCTGCAGAAAGCTCAGCCCATCAGATGGAGCCAGTTCTTGCTCAGGTAACCACCCTTCTTCATGCAGGCTTGGGGAAGACTTCTCATCCTCTGAGGAGGCAGCTGGGGATAGTGACAAACCAGAGGTAACCTGGCAGACTGGAACAGGAACCCTCCACGTTCTTGTGTCACTCTGGCCAACCTGGGGCTCAATAGCTGAGTGGGCAGAGGAGTCTCACACCCTGTGCACACCCATCCTTTGGCCATAATTATACTTTAGCTAATGGGGTAACACAGGGAATCCCGTGTGCCTTCTAGCTGTTCCACTCCAAAGGGCCTTAGTTCCTAGGCTCCATTTCAAATCTCTTCTATCCAAGAGTGGATTCCAGGCTCCAGGAGTGGCAGCATACTGCTTGGGGAGGAAAGTCACATGTTTTTGACTTCACATCCTTCATCTCTCACTTTGTTTCCTAGCCATGCTGTAGCTCTGACCCGTGACTCCGAGCGCCTGATAGAAATGAAGAAGAGGATCAATGTCTTACCTTTGGGAAGGTAAGGGCTACTATTTGTGTAATCACTGAGCCTTGCTTTGTCCTGCAAAGTCTTCAGAAGTAACATCTCTGCTTCCTAGAGCAGGATTTGCAGTGTATCTTGCATGACTTCTGTTTCTTTCTCCTCTGGCAGTGGTGCTCTGGCTGGCAACCCACTGGAAATTGATAGAGAGCTTCTGCGTAGTGGTAGGTGTCTGCTTGTGACTGAGAGGCACAAAACTACTTTAATATCTTGGAGGGAGGGAAGCATTGATATGTGGCTCCCGATGGCACCGTAATGCACTGTCCTGGAGCCAAAGCCATTCTATCATCAGCCTTTTTATACCAAAGAGACAGGCAGTGCCTGGGGGTTGGAGCAGGAAAAGCCCCTTCTACTGCACATTGGCTGCTTGGGGCAAATAAAAAACTGTACACTTAACTGTAACACTTAAGCAGGTTTCTGTTGCTGGGACTACTCAAAGGCTCAGTCAGCTGCATGATGGAGCAATCTGCTGCTTTCCAACTCCAGTCATGCCAAGCCTGACCTCCTCTGTCCATCACCTGCCTTACAGAGCTGGACTTTGCTTCCATCAGCCTGAACAGCATGGATGCTGTTAGTGAGAGAGACTTTGTGGGTAAGCACAACTATTTTTTCAATGTTTCAGAAGCAGACCCCTGACACTTTTCTGCATAACTCCTTTTAACAAGGAGATTCCAATCCCTCATGAGGAAGTAACTCCAAAGCTCTGGTCAGGGTTTCCTGCGTTGTGAAGCAAACAAGCACCTTTTCCACCTCCTGTTTTCCTGTTTTCTCTGCAGTGGAATTCCTCTCTGTTGCTACCCTGCTGATGATCCACCTTAGCAAGATGGCTGAAGATCTCATCATCTACAGTACCAGCGAGTTTGGCTTTCTAACCCTCTCTGATACCTACTGGTAGGTTTCTGGTCACTAGCAAGTAATTGTCCTGAGCAATCCTCACCTGGGAGAGTGAAAAAGTGGTTGAGGTGTCCCTGCTGCCCAATGCTGACACAGCATTGAGAGGGTAGCAGACAGGCAGCTTAAGGGTGAATATTCTTCATTCTGGTAATGCAGCCAAGTCTGTCTTTAGCACACAAGCCTCCTTGGCAACTGCTGGCAGAGCAAACTTCCTCCTCTGCTGGGAATGCCTGCCAAAGCCCTGCCTTGACTGGCTGGATTTTCAATCCTAACAGATTTCCTGTCTCTCAGGGCAGCACAACCTCAGCCCTCCCTCCCCGAGCTCACAACAACACTCAGGTGTCTGGGGATGAGGCACCTGTGTGTTGCCCTTGGGGGGCTGGGTCAGCACAACGTGTGCCCTGTGTCTGTCAGGACTGGGGTGTCACTCACTGTTACACTCCATGCACCTTTCTTTCAGCACGGGCAGCAGCCTGATGCCTCAGAAGAAGAACCCTGACAGCCTGGAGCTGATCCGCAGCAAAGCCGGTCGTGTGTTCGGACGGGTGAGCCCGGCAGAGAGAGAAGTGGGATGGGGAAACTGCTCAGAGCAGGGCTGAAGGAGCCCTCTGACTTCTCACCCCTCTGTAAACAAACACCCCCAGCCTAGGCTCTGAGCCTCTGCTGGAGCAATGGGCTTCCCTTCCCAGAGCTAACTGCCTCACCTCTTTCTCTCCACAGCTGGCTGCTATGCTCATGGTTCTCAAAGGACTTCCAAGCACCTACAACAAGGATCTGCAGGTAAAACAGATTTCTGTGGCATCTCTTTGGGCAGACACAGACATCTTGTGCCCCCGAGCAGCCTCACCCTGCACGTTTCCCTGCACAGACCCCGCTTGTGTGCAGGGTGCTGAGAAAGTGCTCCCTGTTCTAATGCAGGAGGACAAGGAGGCTGTCTTCGATGTAGTGGACACCCTGAATGCTGTGCTCCAGGTTGCCTCTGGAGTGATTTCTACCCTCCAGGTAAGGCTTAGGCCTCTCACTATGGATCAAAGTTGTGGAGCACATTCTGTGTGTAGCACAGGTAAGAGAGCTCTAGAGGGGTCCTGAGGTGAAGGCTCCTCAGTGCCTCACCCTTGCTTATGGTTATGGCCCCCAATGTCAGCTCATGTGTCCCCAGGGAGGAGCTGATGATAATGTCTCCCTCTGACCATCCTTTCTGCAGATCCACAAGGAGAACATGGAGAAGGCTCTGAGCCCTGAGATCCTGTCATCTGATCTCGCTCTCTACTTGGTTCATAAAGGAGTAAGTTTCAGAGGGTGACTTGGACCTGCAGATGCAGAATAGTGCTCAGTGAGGGCCTGAGATGAGGCCTTCTGTTCTGTCCCCAGGTGATGATCAGTCAGGGTGAACAAACACGAATGCTGGAAACCTATTCTTTACATGTATCCCAAGTAGTGGAACTGCTGCCGGGTGGACTTGATAGTAATTTACAGGTGGAGTTTCACCTCCTAACTCCTCCCCACTTCACACCCCAGAAACCCGGATTCAGATTTCATTGCCCTAAGTGAAAACAAGCCAACCAAAACAGACAGCACATCCATTTTTCCCTTTGAAAAACACCCCAGTTGCCTGGTCACTCACTGCGGCCTCTGCTTCTCACTGCAGATGCCATTCAGACAAGCCCACACTGCCTCTGGGAAGGCCGTCCACCTTGCTGAGTCTAAAGGTACCACCATCAATAATCTCAGCCTGGATGACCTGAAGAACATCAGGTTTGTATCACTGTTATTTTGCCATGACTGCCTCCAACAGTCATGTTTCAGACTCCCTTTGTATTGGCCACCTTGTTTTGCCCTTCTCAAAAGGCATGGACCACACAGCACCCCATAATCCTCCTGGCCTGAATATCAGTGCCATTAACGATGGACATGAAAACACTGAAGGGGGACAACATCACTACCATTCATCTCCAGCAGGGCATGGGCAGCAGCTCTTGGGAGGGGCTGTGATGAACTCATGGCCTGACCTGGAGGCACCAGCCCTCCAGAAGAGTTTTGGCTCCAAATGTCCTTGTTCTCCCTTTGCAGGTGATTATTTGGTCTTGTACTGACAGGCACTAGAAGTGTAAAAGTGGGAATGCTGGTGGTCTTTCCCCTTGGAAAAAGGCTCCACCTGCACTGCCTCACTGCCTCTGCCTGCAGGGAGCATGTAAAACCAGTCAACACCACCAAATGTTCTCCACTGACACCTCTTTTCTTTCCTCCCCAGCCCTCTCTTTGGCAGTGATGTCTCCCAGGTCTTCAATGTGGTCAACAGTGTGGAGCAATACACAGCCATGGGTGGCACTGCCAAGAACAGTGTATCTGCCCAGATTGATCAGCTGAGAGAGCTGCTGAAGAAGCATAAGGAACAAGTTTAGAGTGTGGGAAGACATCCCTTGGATGAAGCATTGTGCCTGTCACACTAATCTGGAGTTAATAAACACTGGGGTGTATGTAGTTCACTGAAACTCCTGTCTTGTGTCTTTCTTCTTAGGGAAAAGTCTGAGATGAGCTTCCTTGGCTCTCGTGAAGCTTGGGGAAATGTTCACTGATGTGAGAGAATGAGGGAATCTCCCCTCCCTGGTAGTGGAGCTGAGTTATGGGGTGTTAAGGCTCTTGGGGCTGGTAGGTAGACAGCAGCAGGAGTGTCTTTCTACACGAAGAGACCTGAAACTTTGTCTGGGTGGTAGACTGAGCAAATCATTGTCTCCCTGTGCTTGGCACTGGTGAGGCCACACCTTGAATTCTGTGTTCAGTTCTGGGCTCCTCACAAGAAGGACAGTGAGGGGCTGAAGCATATCAGAGAAGAGGAACAACAGAGCTGGGGAAGGGTCTGGAGAACAAACCTTTTGAGGAGCAGCTGAGGGAACTGGGGTGGTTTAGTTTGGAGAAAAAGAGGCTGAGGGGAGACCTTATCACTCTCTATAACTACCTGAAAGAAGGTTGTAGTGAAGCAGGTGCCAGATTCTTTTCCCAAGTAACAAGTGATGAGGAAATGGCCTAAAGTTATGCCAGGAGAGATTTAGATTGGATATTAGGAAAAATGTCTTCAGTGAAAGGGTTGTAAGGCATTGAAACAGGTTGCTCAGGGAAGTGATTGAGTCACCATCCCTCCAGGTATTTAAAAGGTGTGTAGATGTGGTGCTTAGTGCCTATCACTGCCCTCCTCATAGGAGTATGCTTGCCTGCCTGCTGGCAGGGGGAATTAAGTGGCCAAAAGAAATCTCCTCACCACCTGGTAGTGGAGCTTGCATGGTCTTAGGCAGGTCTTGGCCAGCAGGTCAACTCACAGGTCATCCCAGCCCACCATAAACCCACCTTTGGCTCTGGTTTCCTCCAAAGGACAGAGGCTGCATTTTCTCAGGTCAAGCTTTTTCCTCTGTGTGACCCAAGCCAAGGTGGGGAAGAATGCTTGAAAAGAGACAGGCATGGATGGCTGCCTCTTAAAAATCTTACACTATCTTCCTGCTGTCCTTACAAAAATATAATCAGAACAAAGACCAGGAAAAGTCTTACTTGGGGAATGAGAATTCAGAAACCTTGTGTCTTTCATAGGGTGAAAGCATTTGATGAAAAAAAACATTTGAAACACTATTCCCCACTATCATCTGCAGTGATTTTGGCATGAAAATCTACTGTGGGATGCCTGCTACTTGATTCAAAAGGAAAAGAAAGAACAGCTGTCTGCAGGGAAGTTGAGGCCATTTTTAAACACAAAACCCAGCTGGAATCTGGCACCCACAGCACAGTTTTGCTCCACACTCTGCCCTCCATGCTGATGCAGGAACACTTCATTGACTCAGCACTTCAGGAGTCTGTAACTCACCTAAGTAATGGCAGTAATCATGGCCTCACTGTGCTTAGGTCAAAGGCTGTAGCACAGCCAGAACAACCTGCCACCACCTGAACCTCCTGCCATAAGAAAACCACCCCAGGAGTCACCAAGTGCTGTGGGAGGACCAGCAACAGAAAACTCCCCTTCCTTCAACACTTCCCTCCACCCTCAGTCTCCCCTCATTCTGGACTTGAACCTGATCTATTCTCCTGGCATTTCAAGAGCAGCACATTTCAACCACCACTCCTTCTTTGTGTTTGCTCTGTTATTTCCCACTGTGTCTCTGTTTTGGTACTTGTGTTCCACCCTCCAGATAAGTGGGCATGGCCAGGAAATCACTAAGGCACACTTAGCTGATAGAGGAAACCATCAAGAGAGGCAGGGGACATCAATACTAAACACCAAGACAGTCAGAAAAAAGGGATTATCTCCTCACATTCACCTTACTGTTTTTTTTCTCCTCCCATAAACTTTCTCCATCTATGCCTCTTCTCTCTTTTCCCCAATTTGTACCTTCTAGTTCCTGCTCAGTACCTTCAGAGACTTCAGCTGAATAGATTTTCTCTCACTCTCAGCAGCAAACATCCAGCATTTTTCCTCCTGGCCATGCTGAGTAACACAGGGCCCAGCCAATCTGAAAGGAAAGGGAAGATTATCACATCTTGGCTTCCTACTTCATTGAGTACTTCCAATCCATCCTTTCCTAAAATTGTGAAAATATTTCTATTGGGAAGGACCTGTGGAGGCCTCTGAAGCTCCACAGACATTACAAGAGTATGTTGTCCACAGCTTCTTCAAACTTTCACCATCACCCTGCTACAGTTCATTGTGATCTGGATTTTTTAAGTCTCCCTTACCACAGGGAGAGCTGTACAGACAGAAGCTTTGATCAGTGGCTTGGACACTACTCTGGATTTGGTCATAAATCCTTGTCCCATCACAGACCACAGGAAGGGACTTAAACCAAGAATCATGTTGGCTGATCATGAGCTATTGAAACTCTCAGCAGAAGCTGAGAGACAAGCAGGGAACAAACCTACAAAAAGCCTTTTGAAACATTAAAAAAGTTAGTGAGCTCTTCACTTGGTCCCCTGAAGGAAAAGATCTCTAACCTGCTTTTGCACTCTGGAAAAATCCAGCTGAGTATTTTGTCTCCTAAACAAATGGCTATTCCTGGTCTTTTTATCCCCTGACTCTCTATTGAAGAAGAGGAGTTAATAACATCTCCTGCCACCACAAGACCACTGTGAGAACAGTTGCACTGCATGACCACAACGTCCCCTGCAGGCACCATGGATGAACCTGAGACAGCAATATCCAAAAGCATCCACCTAGACTGGAGTCCTCTTTGCCAGGGGTAACACAAGCCAGCTTCATTGTGATCCTTCAGCCACTCTATTCCTCATCTCAGAGAGAGGGGCATACATAGCTAAATAGAAAAAAAAAATACAAAGAGGTCTGGAACTAATTAAATAGAGGCTGAAGCTTTCACTGCTCTATTTAACCAAGTGTTTCAATACAGGTAATATCTAGAAATCAAAGCTGTCACATATCACACACACATAGGGTTAATAATGTGAAAACACAAAGAAAAACAGATACAGGGGAACTGTGGCAGTGCCACAGAGATCCCATTTTGCCATTTCTAGCCCCATGGGTCATCACTGGTTTCTGAGGGAGAGATGCCAGGACCACCTGGATGCCTCCTAACCACTCCTGGATGCAGCACCTTGGGCACCCACCCTCTTCCCTTTTGCACTTGGGGCAATTTCTGCACAGTTCCTTCAGACAGAAAGATGTTCAATCAGTTCACAAGTTGTGCCTGTTCCATATAGATAATCTAAAGCCCATATCACAAACACTACAATGTCAAGCCTCTCCCTGTATACAATTCATTCTGAATGTAAATCTACTCCTTACTATTTTGCCAAACCATCACCAGCCTCCTGTCAAATTGCAGGATAAGGACAAAGACATTCATAAAGGATGAACACAACAATACAAACTAAAAATGAGGGACTTCAGAAGAGAAAGGAGCATGGAAATAAAACAGTTCCAAGAGGTTTTCTCAGTGTAGACAGCATGATGTTCTGTGCACCTGCAAGTCTGGAAGTCTGAAAAGGAACAGGGGCATCATCCCAGGAAAAAATTACTGCAAGAGGAGATTTTTGAGAAGCAGTGAATGAATAATGAGTCCAGATACAGAGTTTGAGAACTGTTCTGGACTGGTACTGAAGGAAACATGCTGGAAACGCAAGCTGCAAAAAGTACTTGCTCACTCAGGTTGCTAGAGGCAGCCTGATGCTAGCCATGTTCCTCTGCCCGTGTCCTCTGCTAAAGAGAGCTGCATGGCCTCACCGTGCAAACCCACGGAGTGCCAGACTGCAACACAGAAAGGAGATAAGGAGTAGGACAGAGAACACAGGAAAGACAGCTGAGCAAGGTCCCTTCCTACCTGATTTATCCTAAGGTCTTGCGACAACAGGGCTGGTGAAAGGGCAGAAAAACTCAAAAGGGGACAAGAAAACTGGTGTGCGCTTCCTGCATTCCCTCAAAGGCCTCCGCCAGTACACGGAGGAAAAAATCACGCCGTGGTAGCAGACTCCATCACACAAAGCAGCAACAAACAGCGCTGTGCTGCGGGGTGGTAGCACGGAGGGGGGGACCGGAGCGGGGCCGGTCCCGGGGACACCCCGCCCCACCGGGGCGGGACGAGGCGGCAGCCCCCGCCGAGGGGTGTAAAAGCGGAGCCGACAGGACCGGGAACAGCGAGCGAGCAGCCGGGGCTGCGCTGTGGAGAGGTGAGAGGGTCCGAGGGGGCACTGGGGACCCGCTCCGGGACCCCCACCAGGAGCGGGGCTGAGCCTCAGCCCTCACTCCTCACCTCCCTGTTCCGCAGGTTGCACCAAGTGCTGGGATCGCTGCGCACACATCGTCCGGAATGGCAGCCGAGGTGAGCGTGAACTTTGCTTCTCTGGCGGGGTGGTCTCGGGAGGGTTCTCTGGCACAGGAGAGCTCTGCTGAGTTAAATATTTAAGTTCCTGGCCAAGAAACCTGCCATTGCCTTCAGGTCCTACAACCTGCCCGGGACAGACTGCTAACCCGTGGGATTTGTTCCTGCTGACTTGGGTTTGGGCAGGAGGTACTTTTCAGCAGGTTGTATGAAACTTCTCCTTACAAAAGCTGCATTTTCAGTTTCTCTGCCTGGTAGGCGGGACATGAGCAGTCATCTTAGCCAGTCCTGCTCTCTGCCTCCAGAACGGCTGCTGCAGCCCTGGCCTCCTCAGTTCTGGGTTGCAGACAAGTGTCCCTCAGCTGCCAGATGTCACTGGCCACTCCTCTAACCAGAGTCCTGGGGCTTGATAAAGCTAACCTTTCAGTTTTGATTTCTTGGACTGCAATTGTATCTGTTGCAATGTTTCAGCTGACATCTGTTTCTCATCTCTACCTGTTTCTATTACTTTGGTGGAAACCCCTATTACTGAAGATATCCTTAGATATACCTGTTCCTCATGCAAGCACTTGGCTTCCAGCCTCTAATTTAGCATCCCCTGTGCCACCTTTCTGCAGGCACCAAGTGCACAATGAGGACCTATAACATGTTTCTTTTTCAGTTTTGTTTCCCTCCTCTGCCCTCCCTTGATTTTCTGGTATGAAAAGCCATGTGCCTAGACTCTTACCTCTCTAGGCTCTCTCCTTTTGTCCTTCCTCTCAGGCATGTTGTTTCAGCAGGGATGGGCAGAGATGTGGAGACAGTCACTAGGGAAGAAATTTCTAAAGTTACTCAACAGTGCTTTTGTCTGACAGATAAAACTCTGGCCCAGATAAAGAAGCAGCTGTCCCACCAGCTTCTTGCTGTCCATGGTAGTTAGACTGTACAGCAGAAGACTGACAGGGGTGTTCTTAAAAAATCATGTATATAAGTAATTCTTATCTGCTCTGCAGTGGTAATTGTATTTAGGCCCTTCCTTTCTGGTGTCTGCACTTTAAGCAGTACCACACTAACCTTACACCAAAGCTTGCAAGCACATCACAGACTCTGGAGATACTTGAGGTGCTACAGTGTGGCTTGTCCTGGCCTAGAGCCTGTTGTCAATCAAAGAAAGATCTCTCTATTAGCACAATTGCATGAAAAAGTCTTAGAATATTAACTTCCACTATATTCCTTGCTCACTGTTTTATTTTTTACCCCCTTGAAAAAGCTATCAAAGGGTTTTTCACCTGCAGCTCCCTCAAAAGAGAAATCCATGCTGGTCGTGTACCATATGCTCTGATAACCATCCAAGGACTCCCTCCAGAGTAAAGTTTCTTGGAGGATTCCTGAGCCAGACCTCAAGGGCTAAATTCTATTGACAGTGACATGTTCTCCACCTTTACAACTGCCTGCAAAAGGTCCTGAAATCCAAGGGCCTTTCTGGTCAGTGCTAAAAGGACGTGCTTGAGCATGGCCTTGATACTGAATAAATAGATCACTGCATGCTCCTTGCATAAGATGATAAACGAAGTTATTAGGCCTCTAATTTGCTTCTTCCTCTCTCTTAGGGGAATAAACTCTGGGGAGGGAGATTCAGTGGAAGCACAGATCCAGTCATGGAGATGCTCAATGCTTCCATTAGCTATGATCAGAGACTGGCTGAAGTCGATATCCAGGGGAGCATGGCTTATGCCAAAGCCTTGGAGAAGGCTGGGATCCTACCTAAAAGTGAGCTGGAGAAGATCCTGAATGGTCTGGAAAAGGTATTAATGATTTCCTTCACAAATCATCATGTATGCTGGAATGAACTTTTTTTCCAACAGTACCTGTAGTAGCCTCCCTGATTTGCTGTTCTAAAAAGTGTCTTTTAAATGTTCTAATAACCTGTCCCTTATGGCTAGGCATGTGCTGAAGTGCTTTGTAAAAGGGAAAGCTGTCCTAAACAATGGCCATGACTGGCTGGTGTATATTGCCCTTGCACACTGCCAGTGTTCATTATGGAAGCCTCAGCGAGGTGTGTCACCTGCCCACCCATCCCCTTCAGACTCAACATGCACCAGGAACTGCTGCAGTATGAATCAGGAATATTCTTTTTCTGCTGGCACTTGGGATCCCTTTGAATCTGGCTGTCTGAGTTAGTAGGAAGCAATGCACAGCATTGTATAGGGGTGACGAGCAGCCTGCAGTAAGCAATTTTAAAAAAAAATATTCATTGTTGTTGCTCACCCACCATGGACAATGGGGACTCCATACAGTGTTTGTATAGGAACATCTTTGTGTCACTGACATTTCAGCTCACTTTCTCACTGCAAGCCTTAAATCCTCCCATAGCCATAACACTGCAGGGTCATCACAGCAGAGAGATGAATCCCACCAAGCACAACACAGAACCTGGGGATAGAGCAAGCAGCCAGCCTTGGCCTGAGGGAACAGGAATGCCAGAGCTCACATAAGGCTTAACACTTTGATTTCCACTGGGATGGCAGATGTTGGTATTTGCTGGGTACACTCACAGCCCCACACCACATGGAAAAGGTTGTGGCTGACTGGTGTTTCTGCTGATGTTTGTAGATCTCTGAGGAGTGGTCTAGAGGAGTCTTTTCAGTGAAACAAAGTGATGAGGACATCCACACTGCCAATGAACGCAGACTAAAGGTTTGGGTCCTCTAAACTCTTGCTCCTGTTCCTCTGTAGCTAGATCTGCCTGATGTTAAGTACTGGGGCCTCTGTCCCACGGTGAAATTCCTCTGGACCTTGTGGTATTGAAACCCCAAGTGCATCAACAAGTACCTCTAACACCCTTCTTGTGAAAGGGGCACCATACAAACCTAGAGCCCAAACTTGCCCTTGCCATGAAGTGATCCTATGGCTACTCACAGGATTCTAGAGCTGAGTATCTTCCAGGCAGGCAGGAGGTCTGATCATGTGGAATCTCCTGTGTTAGAATACAGAGATGCTGATAGAAATTCTCCTCTTGTCCTCAGGAACTGATTGGAGACATAGCTGGAAAGCTGCACACTGGGAGAAGCAGGAATGATCAGGTATGGACAGAATGTGGGGGGTTTTGCCCCCTTTCTACTCCTCCCCTATCTCTCTTCAGGAGTCTTTGGACAAGAATGGCCTTTGTCTCTCTTCTTGGAGAGCAAGAAATGGTGACATTACCACAGCAAAATAACCAATGAGGAGAGGAAGATGCACCTTCCCATCACACAGAACAAGGAGGGCTTTACTTTATTCTGCTTTGACTGACTGTGGTCAACCCCATACAGGTTGTGACTGACTTGAAGCTGTTCATGAAGAATTCCCTCTCTGTCATCTCCACTCACCTCCTGCAGCTCATTAAGACCCTGGTGGAACGTGCAGCTATGTAAGTCCTTTTCCATATCCACAGCCTTGGCTTTGAAGGGGCAGGAGACTTCCAGGCTCCTTCTTTGACTGACACCAGCCAGGGCAGATGCAGGGCCTTCTGTGGAGGAGGAGAGGAAGAAAGATATCAAGTTCTGCACAACACAGGCTAAAGAAGTTCTCTTTGTGACCTTTCCTGGAAGTCCTGATGTGTACCTGCCTCTGCCTCTGCCCCTGCCCTCTATCCTGACAGCTGCTGCTCACCTCTTCCTCTTCTTTCACATGCAGAGAAATTGATGTTATCTTGCCTGGCTACACCCACCTGCAGAAAGCTCAGCCCATCAGATGGAGCCAGTTCTTGCTCAGGTAACCATCCTTCTTCACACATATTGGGAGAAGCCTTCTCCACCCTTGGGCCCTACTCATCCTCTGAGGGGGCAGCTGGGGGTAGTGTCAAACTAGATGCACCTTGTAGCAAGAATTCCCCTTGTTCCTGTGTCACTCTGACCAACCAGGGACCCAAGAACTGAGCAGGCAGTTCAGTCTCATTCCTTGTACATTCCCATCCTTTGGTCACAATTACCTCTTGGTCCTTGTGACATTTTCTGACTTCAGGTGCTTCATCTGTCCTGATGTTTTTTCCTAGCCATGCCGTGGCACTGACCCGTGATTCTGAGCGCCTGGGAGAGGTGAAGAGGAGGATGAATGTCTTGCCTTTGGGAAGGTAAAGTTTACTTTTTGTGTAATCCCTGTGCTTCAGTTTTCTCTGTGAAATGTCTAGGAGCTAGATATTGACATCCCCTGAACCACTGTCTGTGTGCCATATATGCTGTAGAGCTGTAGGGCACAAGCCTTGCTTCTCTCACCAAAGAGAAGACTGTCACTGCACTGATACTCTTCTCCCTTCTTGAAGTCAAGAACTACAAGGCTTTCATCAGGCAAACCTTCCCCTTTGGTAGAGAACTTTTAGTTTTCTCCAGAGTTCAGAGCTCATTGAGCCTCTAGCCACACTGTGTGACACCAGAATGAACAGGAGGAAGTCCTTACAGAGCTGTCATCATTGCCTGCTCAAGCTTAATTTTGGTTGGAGTGTGCAGGATATCAGTATGACTTTTGTTTCTTTCTCCCCTGGCAGTGGTGCTCTGGCTGGCAATCCACTGGACATTGATAGAGAGCTTCTGCGTAGTGGTAGGTGTCTGCTTGTGACTGAGAGGCACAGGTCAACTCATCATATCTAGGATTTGGGGGAGCATTGAGACATTCTCCTGAAGTTATTTTGGATGTGTTGCAGCACCTTAATATGGGGATGGAGGGTACTAGATAAAAAATGGAAATTATCTGATGCTCGGTGACACAGCTCAGCTCCAGTAAGCCAGGAGGCTTTTTGCTGTGAGACAGCCCATGAGGTGAGAGCATAAACAGCTCTGCTGCACACCCACTGCTTGGGGCTAATAACAAAACCCTGCTCAGCATGTTTGTGCTCCTAGGACTACTTAAAAGGCTCAGTCAGCTGCATGCTGGAGCAATCTGCTGCTTTCCAGCTCCAGTCATGCCAAGCCTGACCTCCTCTGTCCATCACCTTCCTTACAGAGCTGGACTTTGCTTCCATCAGCCTGAACAGCATGGATGCCATTAGTGAGAGAGACTTTGTGGGTAAGCACAACTCAACAACTTCTTCCCATGACTATTTTAGAAGCAGGCCCTTGAGACTTTTCCAGCTAACTCCCTTCAAGAAGATAGCAATCCCTCACTAGGAAGTAATTATACATAAAATCTATTTGCTCACATTTAAACTCCAGTCAGGGTTTCCTGGGTTGTCAAGCAAACACCTTTTCCACCTCCTGTTTTCCTGTTTTCTCTGCAGTGGAATTCCTCTCTGTTGCTACCCTGCTGATGATCCACCTTAGCAAGATGGCTGAAGATCTCATCATCTACAGTACCAGCGAGTTTGGCTTTCTAACCCTCTCTGATGCTTACAGGTAGGTCTCTGGTCTCTGGGCAGGGACACTTTCACTCTGTCTCCCCTGCTCAGCAATCCTTACCTCAGTAAATGACAGAGTGGTTAGAGATTCCCTGCTGCACAAGGCTGACACATCATTAAAAGGCTGGCATAAAGGCAGAAAAGCAGCTGAATGTTCTTCAGTAATGACCACTTGTTTCTGATTCTGGTAACTCTATGAAGTCTGGGTTTTGTGCACACATGCCTTCCCAGCAACTGCTGGCAGAACAAACTTCCTCCTCTGCTGGGAATGCCTGCCAAAGCCCTGCCTTGACTGGCTGGATTTACAATCCTAACAGATTTCCTGTCTCCCAGGGCAGCACAACCTCAGCCCTCCCTCCCCGAGCTCACAGCAACACTCAAGCTGGCCTGCTGATACCACCAGTGGACAGCCTTGGGGGGAAGAAGCCCCCCTTTTTCTTCCCCTTTGAGAGGGGGGACTGTGTGGTATCTCCAGACAAGACTGCAAAAACAAAAGCTCTGCTTTGGAAAACAAGAGAAACTCACTCAGTTCACTCCTTTCCAACACCCTAGAAAGGCACCTGGGGATGAGGGACCTGTGTGTTGCCCTTGGGGGGCTGGGTCAGCACAACGTGTGACCCGTGTCTGTCAGGACTGGGGTGTCACTCACTGTTACACTCCATGCACCTTTCTTTCAGCACGGGCAGCAGCCTGATGCCTCAGAAGAAGAACCCTGACAGCCTGGAGCTGATCCGCAGCAAAGCCGGTCGTGTGTTCGGACGGGTGAGCCCGGCAGAGAGAGAAGTGGGATGGGGAAACTGCTCAGAGCAGGGCTGAAGGAACCCTCTGACTTCTCACCCCTCTGTAAACAAACACCCCCAGCCTAGGCTCTGAGCCTCTGCTGGAGCAATGGGCTTCCCTTCCCAGAGCTAACTGCCTCACCTCTTTCTCTCCACAGCTGGCTGCTATGCTCATGGTTCTCAAAGGACTTCCAAGCACCTACAACAAGGATCTGCAGGTAAAACAGATTTCTGTGGCATCTCTTTGGGCAGACACAGACATCTTGTGCCCCCGAGCAGCCTCACCCTGCACGTTTCCCTGCACAGACCCCGCTTGTGTGCAGGGTGCTGAGAAAGTGCTCCCTGTTCTAATGCAGGAGGACAAGGAGGCTGTCTTCGATGTAGTGGACACCCTGAATGCTGTGCTCCAGGTTGCCTCTGGAGTGATTTCTACCCTCCAGGTAAGGCTTAGGCCTCTCACTATGGATCAAAGTTGTGGAGCACATTCTGTGTGTAGCACAGGTAAGAGAGCTCTAGAGGGGTCCTGAGGTGAAGGCTCCTCAGTGCCTCACCCTTGCTTATGGTTATGGCCCCCAATGTCAGCTCATGTGTCCCCAGGGAGGAGCTGATGATAATGTCTCCCTCTGACCATCCTTTCTGCAGATCCACAAGGAAAACATGGAGAAGGCTCTGAGCCCTGAGATGCTGTCTACTGACCTGGCTCTCTATTTGGTTCGTAAAGGAGTAAGTATCAGAGCTGTGGCTTCTTTGGATGCAGAATAGTGCTCAGTGAGGGCCTGAGATGAGGCCTTCTGTTCTGTCCCCAGGTGATGATCAGTCTAGGTCACCAAACCTGGATTCACATGACATTACCCTAAGTGAAAACAAGCCAACCAAAACAGACAGCACATCCACTTTTCCCTTTGAAAAACACCCCAGTTGCCTGGTCACTCACTGCGGCCTCTGCTTCTCACTGCAGATGCCATTCAGACAAGCCCACACTGCCTCTGGGAAGGCCGTCCACCTTGCTGAGTCTAAAGGTACCACCATCAATAATCTCAGCCTGGATGACCTGAAGAACATCAGGTTTGTATCACTGTTACTTTGCCCACAGGCAGCTATCAGCCTCCCTTTGCATGGGCCTCCTCATGGTGCCCTTCCCCAAAATGCATGGGCCAGACAACACCCCAAAATCCTGGCCTGAATGCCATTACTGATGGGTCTGGAAACACTGGAGGGGCACAACATCACCACCATTCAGCTCCAGGAGGGCATGGGCAGGACTATTGGGAGGAACAGAAGAAATTCATGGCCTGACCTGGAGGCACCAGTCCTCCAGAAGAGTATTTGCTCCAGCCTCCTTACTCTGCCATTCCAGTGACCATGTAAAGCCCACCAGCAGCACCAACTAACACACCACTGAAGCCTCTTTTCTTTCCTCCCCAGCCCCCTCTTTGGCAGTGATGTCTCCCAGGTCTTTAATTTCTTCAACAGCGTGGAGCAGTACACAGCTATGGGTGGCACTGCCAAGAACAGTGTGTGTGCCCAGATTGAGCATCTGAGGGAGCTGCTGAGGAGGCAGTAAGGAACAAGTTTAGAGTGTGGGAAGACATCCCTTGGATGAAGCATTGTGCCTATCACACTAATCTGGAGTTAATAAACACTGGGGTGTATGTAGTTCATTGAAACTCCTGTCTTGTGTCGTTTCTTCTTATGCTTACTTTGCTTATTTTTGTGCAGTCAGATGTCACTATTGTTTCCCTTACCTGCAGAACATGGCAGTAGGCTGGAAGGAGGTGGGTGAGGACTGGTCTCACTACCCAGTTTGGGTCACTGTAAATGCAGCTCTTCAGACTGATGCTCTTGACTGGCATCTCTGTGAGCAGGATCTCAGGTGATCGTGCTCTGTGTCTCTTTCAAAGAGGAAGTTCATGTTCAGTCTGGGAGCTCTCATTGCCAAGTTTACCCATTCCAGTGCCCATGAATATCACTGATGTGATGTTTGATATTTAAGGTGTACAGGGAATGAGTGCTGTGCTCCTGCAGGATATCCAGCAGTTCACCAGAAATGCAGTTATAATTCCAAGTCAGGGTGACCAGGCTGTGGAAGTTAGAGTCTGGAGGAACAAGGTGCTGCTGTAGATAGGAAGGTGGAGACTGAAGAAATTCTCAGTCTTGCTTTCAGATATAAAGCTTTCGTTTGTCAAACAGCTCAGTGAATCCAAAAGTTTGCAGCCTTATTCCAAGGTTATTGTGATCCTTTTAAGCACATAGACCTGTAACCCACAGCAACACATCTATTGGTAAGGGATATCAACTGGGATATTGATAAGGGATATCAACCTAACTGTGCTACAGTGTGTGAAAATACAGGGGTACAAATAACATAGTGTGGAACTTTTATAAAACCATAGCTCTTAGGAACTTCCAGCAAGTATGTTTGTAAGTCTTGTGTCACAAAGCCTTTCACTGACCTGCAATAAGCTGAGCTGTTTCTTCTGTAACTCAACCAGATGCAGCAAGACCGACAGCTGCTTCTTGCACATCAAAGTACACATTCAGGAAACAAATGCAGCCTGCAAATAAGAATACAACAAAATTAAAATCCATCTGATGGCATTTCCTTCCCTCTTTGCCCCTGTGGAACTTCCCTCCATCCTGCTGTATTCCTAGAGAAGTTCTGAAGGACACAAAGTGAACAGGAAATGTTTCCATGCCTGTCCATTAGAAAAAAACTGCTCTGGACTCAAATGAACGGGCATGGTAATCCACCCAGCACCCTTCTTTGCCACTTCCAAGAACTTCTTCCCTTTCTGCTTCATCAAGTGACTCTAAAAACAAATAAAGGAAGTAAATAAAATAAACCACCCCCCGGGACACAGCCCAAAGACACCAACTGTTCTTACGCCAAACTACCGCTGGTTTTGCTTGGAAGAGCTCGCAGCCCCATCCGACCGCCCCCGAACCACCCCAGAAGCGGGATGGGGCGGGACCCGGGCCCGCCCACAACTAAGATGGTGGCGGGCGCGGGGTTCGGTTCGGCGGGGTTCTGCCGCCCGCTCCTTCTGCTGCTGCTGCTGCTGCTGGGGAGGGCAGCGGCCCGGGGGGGCGGAATGCTCTACCCCCGAGAGACCCCATCCCGGGAGCTGAAGGAGCTCGGCGGTCTCTGGAGCTTTCGCGCCGACTTCTCCCCGGGCAGGGACGCGGGCTTCGTGCAGCGCTGGTACCGGCGGCCGCTCCGGCAGGTACCGGGGGGACGGGAGCGGGGGGTGGGTAGGGGCTGCCCCTTCCCTGCGGCACTGGGGTGCTCTCCCCCCCGGGAAGGGTCCCCCCCAGAGCTTTCCCCCACCTTTCCCCTCCGGGCTGGCTGCTCCTGCCCCTCAGCCCGGACACTGTGCTCGGGTTCTGTAACCCGCATCCCCCCGGTTCTGCTCAGCACCCAGGAAGCGCTTGGGTGAGCTACAGACACCCTGTGCTGTCCTAGAAGTCCCTGTGCCGTAAAAGCAACGCTGGCCTTGCACAACATTTATCGTTCAGCATAAAATCCGTGCCTGGGAAGGTCGCTCCTGAATTATTTATCCAAAGTAGCCAAGGACAGATGAACAAGTTTTAGTGTAACTGAAATCCATTACGAAACTAACACCAGAAAGAAGGCATGTATTCTAGGGATAAAATGTGCATGTCCATCATTTCTGTTTTAGCCCCTTTGAGAATTATTTACAGAATGGCAGAAGGAGAGGGGAGCTGAAAGACACCCTGCAGCTAAAAGTTTTACAAAGAGACAGCCAGAGAAGGGCCCGGGGCTGAGCCCCCACCAAAGCAGGGCTTAGATAGGGATGCTCAATCTGCTACAGACATCAGAGAATCTCCTTGAAGGAGGCACACATGGCTGTCCCAGCCAAAGGTTATTCTGTATCAGATACTATTAATTTTCCTGCTGGGCTTTTCTGATGTCTAATAAAGATGATGCAGTGCAAAGTCTCTCTGCAGTACTGGTGCAGCTCAGTGCTGAGTCAGCCGCACACGATGCTTGCCCATGGGCAACCAGACCTTCCTTGTTCTGCTCTCTGTGGAAAGACTTCTGTAGGAAAGGGGAAGTGTTCCAGCAGTGGTCATTTATGGCAACATCATGAGTGCAGCAGGTGCTAAATAACCAAGCAGCTCTATTTTGCAATAGCATCCCATTCCCACAGTGTTCAAACTATTACAGCACTGTCAGCCTGTAATCCTTTTATAAAAATAAGCAAGTGGCTCCACTGAAATCCTAAGGAAGCTACACTGCTTTCAGGGAGTGAGAAAGGCCAGACTCATCCCAAACAATCTCCACAGACCTTCCTTGAAGGATCTGGTTCAAAATATCCTCAGCTCTTGCTGCCCTTCTGCAACAGTTCTGCTGCTGCCTGACAAGCAGCACCCCTTACCAGTGGACTGTCACAACACCAGCATTGTGCACCAAACAGCTAGAGCTGGACAGAGGAACTACAGTCTGTGGTAAGTCCCAGGCTGAAACAACAACCTGGGTGTTCATTTTTTCCCTCTCATTGCTCAGATTTCAAAGTACCACAGCCAATAAAAGTATTTCCCTATGGTAAATCAGAAGGGGGAAAAGATGAGCAGCAGTTTCTTCCTGTAGGAACAGTCTCCTGGGCCTAGTATCAAGTAGGACTTGGGTAGGATCTGTGACAGATCATACCAGATTCTATACAGATGTTCTCAAGTATTTGTACTTGGCAAGGGGGTTGTGGAAGGGGAAACCTCCAGCAGTACAGCCTGGATAGCCAGGGCAGTAAAATTTCTTCTTTAAAATTACCTGTTCCCTCCTTTTCTCTGCAATTCCTGCCAGACTGGGCCCGTGATTGACATGCCAGTGCCTGCCAGCTTCAATGATATCACTCAAGACCCCAACTTGGAGAACTACATTGGCTGGGTTTGGTATGAGAAGGAGGTGCTGCTTCCTCTCCGCTGGCTCCAGGACAACTTCAGCACCAGAGTGGTGCTGCGCTTCGGCAGTGCCCATTACTACTCCATTGTGGTATGTTGCACAGGAATTATGTTCCCAGAATTATGAGAATTAAGCAGAATTAAGCAGACTTGCTCAGCAAACACATCTCTGACTGGGTTTTACATCAGTTTGCTATTTTCTTAACTCTTGGCTGGTTTTCTCCAGCCAAGAACTTGGCCATGTTTCCCAGGTTTCACTTCTCTGATCCACCAATATCAGGACTAGTAACTAAAACATTTCCTTGCTAAAGGAGCTGCCCAAAACTGGGTCTCAGAGTGACACTTGATTGTACATGACCCAGCCCCCATGAAAGGAAGGGTTGCTAGATTGATCCCTCTAAGAGCAAGAGCCCAGAATAAGGTTCAGTGTTACCTGGAATTTTGACTGGGCTCTTTCCCTGCTCCCTGCTGCTTGCCACAAAACTGCTGCTGCTTAGACTTACAGATGTCTTCTCCTGCAGTGGGTCAATGGAGTGCAAGTCGTGGAGCATGAAGGGGGTCACCTTCCATTTGAAGCAGATATCAGCAGCATTGTCCAGGGCAGCCCAGGGGTCCCTTGCCGCATCACTGTCGCGCTCAACAACACTCTGACACCCCACACTCTACCTCCAGGGTCAATTCAGTACATGGATGACAAAACAAGGTGAGCTGCTAAAGCACTGTACTGCTGAGCTGATCCCAGGGATGAAAGGATGGGAATTTATTAAGCTGCTTGTTTGTAGCAACATAGAAAAAGCATGGGTTGGATCTATGCTGGAATTCATCAGTTGAGCAGACAGGAGTTTAAGCTTGAGCGTTACGAGATACCAGCACTGAGTTACCACATCTGTAACATACACAGGGAATTCAGATTAAGTGATTTGCTAAGCTGAAACAATGACAGATTTGACAAGCTTGAATTTAGCTATCCTGATAGCTGCAAGTTCCAGCTATCCTGCAGGACCAAACCCATTCAATGTGTCAGATGTTTGTCAGCTTGTAGTCTTCTTCAGTGTAGCAGCAGTAGCACTTCAGGGGGATAGATCCATCCTGCTGTAAAGACTGTTTTACTACCCAGCATCTATTTTTACATGACTATTTTACATTGCTAGCATCCATATGCTGCCTTCAGTTCTTCTGTAATGAAACATAATGTAGCCATTTCTCCTGTCTTGCTCACTTAGGTATCCCAAGAACTATTTTGTACAGAACATCAGGTTTGATTTCTTTAATTATGCTGGAATCCATCGCCCGGTTGTGCTTTACACCACTCCTTCTGTCTACATAGATGATATTACTGTGACAACTGCTTCATCAGAGAGTGTTGGTAGGTTCAGAACAATTACAGCAGCTACCTCAGGCTCCAAATGGAAATGACAAGGGCAGCAGAGAAAATCCCCTGCAAAAGTCTGATTGAATTTGGTTTGTAGTGGCTTTTTCTTGAACCTGAGCTGGTCTATTGCACAGCTCAGCAGCTGCAAGAATATAGTAAAGAGTTCAGAAGCAGTAAGGAAAAAAAGAAGTGCTTCCAAGAGACTTGTTAAAGTGAAAAGATGATCAGGTCTTTCTCAAAGTTGAATTTCTTAGTAGAGGCAGTATTTCTGCCACTTAAAGCAGGATTCTCTCTTAGGTAACAGAGTTGTGTGATACACAAATCTTGTTGGAAACTTCTGGACCTCAAGACAGACAGGTCATGCTGTTTACGTTCAGCCCATGCCAGTCTGTTCTGCATCTCCCACATTTTTTAACATTGCTGGACATGAAAACCCCTCAACATATGATTCATGCAGTTTTCCTTTCATGTCAGTTTCTGATTGTCTTTCATTTTCTTTCAACTAGCAATGGTGCAGTATCAGGTATCGGTTGTTGGCAGCACACTCTATTCCTTGTCCCTGAGCTTACGTGACCAAGAAGGTAAAGTGGTTGCTACAGGTGATGGTGCAGCTGGAGAGCTGAAAGTCCTGAACCCAAATCTTTGGTGGCCTTATCTGATGCATGAGAACCCTGGATACCGCTACTCCTTGGAGGTAACAGTGATGTTTCTTCCTTTCTGTCTCAGTGCCCTCTGACTGTCTCATAGGGTTACGGAGCTGCCATGTGGCCCATCTCCCGTACTCATCTTCTCCCACAGATCTTGTTCATATGACCAGAGTGGCATTGCTAATTATGCAGTAATCAAATCAAGTTTTGCCAGCTTCCTGGGTGCTGAACCGAAATGTCTGTCACAACAGGGGCATGCCTGGAGTTTGTGCATGCTCTCTGAGGTGCTTGCAAAAGGACTGTTATTCTGTTACCATGAGATATCACGATGAGGGTAGATTCTCTGAGGAGCAGGCTGCTGACCTCTCAAAAAGCTTTGCCATGCAAGGAGCTTTCTTTCCACTTTGTAAGACAAGAGTTCAGCTTCAATAGCACAAGCCTGGAAGACTCTTGTGTGAGTTAAGGATGAATAGCGATGTTTAGATGCAGAAATTAAGGCAGATGAGCAGCTGTGTTTCCAGAGGCTCAGGTTTGTGTCTCTTGTGAACAGATGAAATTTTAGTCTTTGCCTGGTTTAGTGGTGCAGGGCAGAAGAGGTGCCCTGCGGCCTTGTTTGAGAAGATGAAGTGGCCCAGATGTTTACAGGGAAAAGAAACTGAAGCTTTAGGGTAAACAAACCCCAAGTCGGTCATCCAAGGTTCATTCTTCATCCTTCAGCTTCCCCATTTCCCATTTCAGGTGAAAATGCAGGCGCAAGTGAACGGAGCATTGCTGGAGGACCTGTACACGCTCCCGGTTGGCATCCGCACCGTCCACGTCACCAGCACGCAGTTCCTGATCAATGGCAGACCCTTCTACTTCCACGGTGTTAACAAGCACGAAGACGCAGACGTAAGAGTGTGGTGCCCATGGCGGGAGCACCTCACGGTGCCTTGCATCGTCTCACCGCAGCACTGCCTGCTCCTTCCTCCCCTCTCCACCCTGCCCTTCCTTTACACGCCTTGGGGTAAACTTTTTGCCAGCATTAAGGGGACACCATGCCCTGCCCTAGTCATAACATCGCTCTTAGGGCACATGGGCACATGGGCTGGCAGAGGAGTTAACCAACTCCCGGACACGGCTTCCAGTCAGAAATAGCTCTGTTTCCTCACACTGGGAAACGCCGGGGACAAAGTCTCTGGCGGGAAGGGAAGGGCTGAGCGGCGGCGGAGCCGCAGGGTGCGAGGCACAGCGCGGCCACAGGGAGGCGCTGGGTGGCTGGGAGGTGAGGCAGACAGCTAGAAATGGTGACCGGGGGTAGAAACACTAAGTGGGGGTGCTGGCTAACAAGAGGAGAAGCAGTGACCCAGCAGTGTGACAGAGCATGATGTCTCTTTTTCCCTCCAGATCCGTGGCAAAGGCCTCGACTGGCCCCTGGTCATGAAAGACTTCAACCTGCTCCGCTGGCTGGGGGCAAACTCTTTCCGCACCAGCCACTACCCCTACGCTGAGGAGATCATGGACCTGTGTGATGCCTATGGCATTGTGGTGATCGACGAGTGCCCAGGAGTGGGGATTAAAATGGTGTAAGCAATCGCTCAAAGGACCCTTCCCCTTCTATGTTCGTCTCTGCCACTGTGTTCCCCTCCCATCCTGGGGCACCCGATGTCCTGACAGTGGAAGTACTTTGCTCTATTTAGAAATTGTCCCATTGCGCCATGTGTGCCGAGCGGAGTTGGGCAATCGGAGGGAGTTTTGACACATGGCCATTGTGTCATTTGGTCTGGCTTGGTTAACAAGCCCAAACCATGGCCCTGAACTGTGCAGCAGGCTTTGGGGAAAGAGGGCAGAAGCCATATTTGGTGTCAAGGCTCAGCTGTGCTTATACACCCCAGAGACTTGAGTTTTCACGGGGAAAAAGAGAGGGAAGTGATTTCATACCCTCACCTCACTGGGTCTCACTTCCTTTTGCCTTTAAGCGAGAGCTTTGGGAACAAGTCCTTGCAGCATCATCTTGATGTGATGGAAGAGCTGATCCGCAGGGATAAGAACAGACCATCAGTTGTGATGTGGTCAGTAGCCAACGAGCCAGCGTCGGAGCTGCCCCCAGCAGCTCACTACTTTAAGTAAGTGCTTGCACACAGAGCTGAGGCTTGAATCTTGGCAGATGATGCATCTTCTTCCTTTGGGAGGGCACAAAGAAGTTATAAGAGAGGGCAACTATCTTTTTGGGGGAACCCTAAAACAGTGCCCACAGATGCAAACTGAAAGCAGAACTGCTGCATGTGTTGAACTGATGTTCAAAACCCACAACAGTCTCAAAATGTTGTTTCTGAACCCGAGTATTTCTTGTTACCAACTGAAGATGAGGGCTAAATTATTTGAGAATTACAAAGCTGCAAAATATTTTGCTGTAAATTCTGAAGACAGGGTTCTTCATTTAGCATTAGTTATTTGTTCTGCAGGGGACAGTGGCACTTCACAGCCACTGCTTTGAGACTCTGCAGACCCTTTGGTTTTATTTATAAAGAGATTTAAGCTTTGGGTGGCCAAGAGTCATATCTTTTGTAATGGGGTATCAGCCTGTAGATGCACTGAATGATCTATCATCCTCCTGCAATACTGAGGTAGCAGCAGAGCTTAACCTTCCCACTCTGTCTCATCTCCCTCATTTAGGGTGTCCTCTAAAGCAGCCAACATGTGACTGCTCTGTCTGCAGTAGTTTAGGGCTGTAGTGTAGTGTAGTGTTTTATCAGAATCACACCCCAAGAGTTGTTTAGAAACTTCCCTCTACCCTTCTTGCATTTTTACCAGACTCACTGTCCCTTCACCAACTTGCAAGCTGCTGGCACCAACAGACAAATTAGTGTGTTTGCATCTGGTATGATTCCACTCTTTTGGGGTGTGCTGGCCATACTGTGTGACAGATAAAGGTCTCTGTCATACTTGTACTCTTGCAGAACTGTCTAGAAAGCAGGCATTTTTTAGCAGATGATCACTAACTGTCCTGCAGTATTAATTAAAAATACTCTGTCTGCTAAATCAAATGTCTAAGGGGGGGTGAAAGGACAGAGAGCTTGGGGGAATGGGACTGTGCTTCTCCATGCTGTTGTTGAACTCTTGTTTTACTGTTTGCAAACAGGACATTGATAGCTCACACTAAAGCTCTTGATCCCTCCAGACCAGTAACCTTTGTGACAGATGCTAATTACGCCCTTGATCATGGTGTAAGTCTACTTTACTTTCTAGATTTTTTTTTTTCATTCATACATTAAATTTATTCCTCTTCTCAATTTGACAGTCCTTTCCCCCTCACCTTCTCAAGTTTACTGGAGATACTTAACAAGGAAGAAAACTTACATTTTTGTTTCTAGTATAAAGCACTTTGTCCTGTAGCTCTAGTCCAGATGAAAAAAACCACATCTGTAAGAGAGAACACATTCTTTGTCTTGGATTCTGTTTACATTGTCATGCTTGCTATTCCACTGATTGTGTTTACTAATGCTCAGAATTTTCACTTGCAATGAAACCAAAGCTTAAACCTCTTTAAAATGCTAACAGCCCTTTAAAAGTCTAAAGGGCTGGGAACTTTGCTTTAATTCCTGCTTTAAACAGCTCTAGAAGTTCTTTGGCAGATGTCTGATAATGCTGATTAATCTAAAAGCTCTTCCAGTTTCGTAATTAAAAGTTCTAGAGCTTTATAAATAGCCAAAAGACACTTTTCTTGGATGTTTGTGCCTTAGGCTGGCAATAGCATGAAACAAGGATACATAAATTTGTTTCTGGCTGGTTCCTACATAATTTTAAATTTTTCAAGATGCCTTTGTAATCTTGGTCACTACTGTACAATAAAAACTTTTTAACAGTTTGTGGGTGCATGATACTACCCCATGTCCCTGCTACAGATTACACTTTGTGTTTCTTTCAAGCTGTCCTACAATTAGAAGGAACAGTATTCTTTATCTCCCAGAGGTTTGTTCCTCCCTGTCCCAGGAAAATAAAACTGGTGGCCTTACTTCTGAAGAAGCCCAGCAGGGATCAGCTCTTGGGTATCCCTGTTTCATCAGGCATGCACAGACTGACATCCTATCCCCAGGAGAATGTTCTGACCAGCTTGAGACAACACAGAAAAATAAAGCCAAAGAACAGATCTCATACACTGATGTGATATTAGAACTTTTTTTTTCTTTTATTACAAAACATGTTAAGAGAACATTGAACAAGTTACATACAACATCACTTTATCTTTAGTGGGCTTCATGCCCTTTTATCATACTGTCCATGTGGTAGAAATGGCATATAACTTGCAGAATGCTTAGTCTTAGTATTGCACCATTGATGCACAAATTTAGTTGTTAGTCAAAATATTTGACCACTAACTTGATAATCACATTCCAGTAATCAAAAAGTACATCTAAATGTACCAGCAAGCCAGAGACATCTTGGAAATTCAAAAAAACATCTAACAAACCTGAGGATGAAATGGGCTGATCTTGGCTAACTCTTTCCTGTGACTTCCTAAGTCTGTAAGAAAAATGCCAAATTAATATGCTATTAGCTTGTTAAACTTATCCTGGTTTTTTTTCTGGGAAAGATGTCATATTGGGAGTGAGAAGGGTAAGAGACTTTATTCTATGTGTAATGAAAGGAACCAAAAGGAAGATTTAGCTTTGTAAATGAAGTTGTCTTCTTTGAGCTCTGCGACAAAATGCTTTCACCTTGTTTTCTGTAGGCTCCTTATGTGGATGTAATCTGTGTAAATAGCTACTTCTCCTGGTATCATGACCCAGGCCACCTGGAAGTTATTCCACTACAACTCACAACACAGTTTGAGAGCTGGTACAAAACCTACCAAAAACCCATTATTCAGAGTGAATATGGAGCAGACTCAGTTCCTGGACTTCACAGTGTAAGTATTATGGACACTGTGGATGGAAAAAAGTCACTGCTCTTCTTACAGGGTCAGCAAAACTTAACTACTTAATTAGAGATAGGTACCATTGAGCCTGACTACTTAATTTTGAGATGCATTGACTTGTCAGTGTCTGAAAGGCTCCAGAATTGAAATCCTGCTCCACCCAAATCAATCAGCATTGCCACTGCCTAACAGAGGTTAGATTCCACCTAAAGAGAAGTGTTTCTCTTTCAGTAAAAGCACTGAGCAGTCTGAAATCTGTACTTTGGCATTTGTAGAAAATGCTTAATTGGAAGATACAACACTGGAGAGCAGACATTAATTTCCTAGTGCTGTCCTGCACAGGAGGAGTTGGCACTTCTCTACCCATCATGATTAAGCACCTTTACCAGCCAAAACCACAGACTACCCTGCTCCCCCTACATCTGGCATGGTGTTTGTATTTCATGTGCATTTCCTTACAATTTCAATAGTTGCTACTCACTGTTAAATAATCATTGTTACGACAGTGGCAATGAAAAGACCAAGCAATTGTAAAGCTTGTTTTCAGGAAGCAGGTCCCCAACAAATAGGAAATTAACACATGGAGCCTTTGCTGAAATTAAATGTCACCTTCATCCAAGGTCACCTTTTTCTCCTGGCTGTAGGATCCACCTCTAATGTTCAGTGAGGAGTATCAGAAAGCTCTGCTGAGCGAGTACCATTCCGTTTTTGACAAAAAGAGGAAAGAGTATGTGATTGGGGAGCTCATATGGAATTTTGCTGATTTTATGACTAATCAAGGTAAGCTTATATTTATATTCTAAACAACTCTCCATCCTCTTTGCAAGTTTTACATGGTTTATGACACACAAAGATCATTGTGCTGTAGGGTAGCACAAAAGGGCCTTCTGCTTACCAAGACAGAATACAGCTGGTTTCTGTGACAAAGTCCAGCCAAAAGGGAAGGTCCTGCCTGTACTTAATGCATCCTCTCTCTCTTCAGCTCGAGCTCCTAGATGTCCCATCTGCAAAGATGCTCCCAGATCATGAGACAATGCACTAGGGGCAGAATGCAAGGGAAATTTGTGAGCAGACCCCAATGACCATTTCTTGGCCATCCTCAATTTAGAGCTTCAGCCAGCTATTTCATTTACAACTACCCTTAGTAACAGAGCACTTTAAATAACATATTATTAACTTGGTAAAGGTTTAGCAATAGAGAACCAGATCACACACAGGTAGACAGCTGGCCACCATGACACTCTGTCCACTATCAATAAGTGATAAGTGCATTTGGAAAAGTTGGGGCATTACTTCATCTACAGGGCAAACAGCCACACAGAAATTAAACTATTACAACTCCAAAGGTGACCTTGTATGGAACCAGTTCTGCATATGCCACTTACAGTGAGTTAGGGTGTTCATGAACACAGTCAGTGTTCATTTCAGGCAGACAGACAGCATTAAGAAGAATCTGTGGAGCACCAATACCAGTTTTAGAAAGCTAAGTCATTGCAGAGAAGCAATCAGATAAGCAATAAGTTTCAAAGATAAGGATGTAGAAAATGTGGGCAAGTTCACATACACTTCCAGTCTCATTACATATTGTGATCACCTTTGCTAGTTTCCTATGAAAACTAAAATAGTCAAAAAAGGATCTAGACATGACTGAATGACAGTACAGTCAAACAATAATCAACACATTCACCATCAAATGTCAAGGTGGAACTAAAGGCAGAAGGAACATCTGCTATAAATATAATACTGATCAAGTTAATGAGCATACCTGAATTAACTGTCATCACCTTACCAGTTTTAAGTACAATGAATTGCAGCTATATTACTCATTTACATTGATTAATCTTGCCAAGATGACACAAATTACATCTGCCAAGTTCCCTGTTGTACCTGACTATCTGTAGAAGTGCATAGGTCTCTTTCACCTAACCTGATTTAGTACATGCAATGTAACAGTTCACAGTAGGGGATATTAAGAGTATTTTATATATACTTGCTTTATTTTATAAATTTTCTATAGGGACCACACGTGTTTTGGGAAACAAGAAAGGAATATTTACCCGCCAGAGACAGCCCAAATCAGCTGCATTTGTTCTTAGAGAAAGATACTGGAAGATTGCAAATGAATCAAGCTGTCTTACTCCTATAATAAAATCACATAACCTCTTTCTAAAATGAAATAAAAAGGTACAGTGGTTGAGAACTATGCTGAACTTTTTCATTAATTTCTGTTTAAATTATATTTATGCCTGACTCACCTCTTGCAAGTCTAATGCAATTTCTATTCCACCTGAAGTAGTTACTATGATACAAAGTAGATCAGAAACAACTGCTTCCTATGCTAAGCCATGTCTGTAGGCTTCTTATTTCCAGGTAGTAAAATAATTAGTTGGAGTTTCAAGGAGGTGAAGTTAGAGATCCTGACTGAGGTACCTGTTTATGGCAAAAAAAAAAAAAAAAAAAAAAATTCATGACACAAATTCATGCTAAAGACTTAAAAAAAAAAAAATCCAAGTTACTCTAAATGAACATCACATACCCCACAGTGCAAATGAGGTTTTCCAGTTATACTCCCCTAACAGTTAAATACCTCAGATCACTGTAAACTGTGCACAGGATTACTGAAGAGCACAATTTCTAGAGCTTCTCTTGCTGGACAAAATGTATGTGGCTGGCTGAGAAATTCTGACAGTTCACAGCATTCAGGAAGTGTATGAAACCACTTCTGGGAGGATACCCAACATACTCCAAGACAGTATGAATTCATACTACAGCAGCAAGGTGGAATATGTTGGAGAAGCAGGTACTATATCAAAAGAATTTTGATTAAAACTATTATTTTAATCACAGTACCAGAACTTCCACTATTACAAGGGGCTTTACCTTCCACCACAGAAGGGCTTCCTTCATATTAAGCTGTCACTATGCACTACAGTAATTATAATCTAGAGGGTGGATTTGATCCAAGCTTTTTTGATACTGGCCTGAAACATTCTGTGGAAAGGTGATGTGTAAATTAACATGCACACACTGCTTTGGACAGAAAGGTAGTGTGGTAATGTGCCTTTCAGGCTACACACATCTTAAAGAGGACTCCAAAGGCCAGGCTTAGGCTGTCATAGATTGTGCCAATACTCACAGAAAGAGCTCAGAACACTCAGTCTGCAAACTTCTTATTGCAACGTCCCAGGGCTGTCCTGAGAGCAGCCTCACCCCTTGCAGAACCACAAAACTGGAAGGCTGCCTACTGACTATTGGAAGTTGGCACAGTTATGTTGTTTCATTATTCTGATTTGTTGACACAATGTGGAACAGGTTGCTATGATGACATTTTCTGCAACTGGCTCTTCTGCTTGTACCTCGAAGTGACCAAAACATCTGCCAATATAAAGAAAATATTTGCTCTGATGTTATGATGTGTGGCCAAATTCTTGTTTGTTTTAGATAAAAGAGAAACCACCACCACCTTCCACACTGCCACATGTAGAATAAGGACATACATGTTTTCTGTAGACTTTAAAACAATTTTTTCTTGAGGTTTTTAAGGGAAAAGAAGAAACACACCATCAACATTCCTTCTGGTTCTATCACATTAGGTTTACAGATTTTCTATATAACTAAAAAACCAGAATATCAGTCCATCTGCAGTAAGAAGACACTTGCTCAAATGTACCATGGTATGAGACAGTACCATACTTAACACCACTACCAGCATTTCAAAGCCATTTCAAACTTCTTGATCTCTAAACTTAATTCTATTTTTAAACCATTTTCTTCCCCATTTCAACAGACATGACACCAAAGAGCTGCCACATCAAAATACAGATAAAGATTTGACATTGTTAACACAATACAAAGCAGGGCTCGGGTCCCTCTGGTAACACACAGGGCTTTGAGAAGGGAAAGGGATTATGTTCAGTCCAACAAAACTGAGACAAAGTTTCACATCCACACATTGCAGGCTCTCAGTTCCTGCTTGTTCTTAACAGCTCAGTACAATTTCAAACTCACCCCACCTATCCAACCCTTCCCCAGCAGCTCCTTCCTTCTCCTCCCAGATCCAGGAAAACATACAGCAGATTCCAGATACTTTTGAGATCTTGTCGGAGTGGAGTTAAAGCAGAACAACAGAACCAAGACAGCAGGAAGCAATAAAAATAACACACTTAACAGGTATTTTTTTGCATGTTGCTTAAAGAACTGCAAACAGTTAAAGCCTCAAGTCAATGCTGCTCCACCTTTACACACCCATATGCACAGCACATTCAGCAAGACACAGTGAAGCTGCAGAAATTCCATAATCTGGGATTTCTGGGGACCCAAGTGCTTAACCCTTCTACTGCTAAGACACAGCATCTTTGAACTAAACCATAACTTAGTACATTTCTAGAAACAGAATTACAGTACTGACTTAAAAAACATTTTCTAAGGCTCAGACTGAGTCCAAAAAGGCCTCTGGTTGGGTTCATTCAAGCTCTTGTTTGGACTGCATGAATGCAGCATAAGAATGATTGCAGCAAGACGTCCACAAGTAATTTCTACATTTATTTTTTATACCAAAAAGTTATGTGCAACAAATAGAATTTGAACATATTTACATTGTTTTACCTGTTAGCAAAATTGTATCCTAAACCTCCAGAGAATCTCAACCTATTTTGATAAAAGGAACATCTGCCCAATTACTCCAGTTCAATGGATGTTTAATTTGGAGTTTAAAGCACTAGTAATTAATAGTTGATGGAACATACTATACGGAATAAACACCTAATATTTAGGCCATGCTTAATACAGTTTTAAGGTAACAAAACACTTCATCTTTTCTGGACCAGTGTTGTCTAGATCACATTTAAACAACACTGGCAGAACCAAAGCTATCAGATCTGACTGTAGCCCATATGAATTTGGAGCATCAAGTGCTGCCTGAAGCACCTCACCAATTGTTTTCAATGCTCAAGAGACTCTGTACAGCAGAAGACAAATGTGCACTGCAGTATGCAGAAACCTCCTAATAAGAGAGGTTTCCTGTCACTTTAGGTATCAAAGGTGGTAGGGAATGCTTCATTGGCCTTCACAATGCAAACACTTCACAGTAAGCAACTTCTGAGAGCACTGATTTCCTAAACATGACTTTAACGCTTTGCTGGCCTTAAGAGTAGCAAGTGTCTTACAGTAAGAAGATTTCAGGAATGTTTAATTCCTAAGCAGGTTTTGGGACAAGGTTCTTTTGCTTTTCCAATCCACCTCTCCCTGCAAAACTTCTGAGAGCCAGGGAGGAGGAGCAAGAGCCCAAATTCAGACTCACTATTTGTAGACTGTAGATTTCCCCACCACAACATCCCCCCCCTCCTCCTCTGCTCTCACAAGTGTTGATACCACAACCAGAATCTGGGTAACGATACTGCCTCCTCATCCCTTTGCCAGACCAGGTATTAGTTACTAGCTTATTTTACCCACACTCTTGTATCCTCTAGATTTCTCAGAATTTGCCTTGGATTTGTAAGGCTCAAATTAAAATCAACCACAAGCATCTGCCATGACATTTGTTTGGGGTTAGGGGGGGCAGTTGCATGAAGCACTCATGTGATTTCCATCACATCACTAATTGTAACCTGAGCTGTTTTACTGGAAGAAATATGCTCTTTCTAGCAGTGGGAGCAGTGAGGAAAGAATCAAAGAACTGGAAGCAAAAAGGTCCAAATTTCTACTGATAAGATAATTCTGCCCTTTATTCAGGCCAACTGCATTTCTGAAGCACAAGACAGAAAGTAGAAGAGTTAGGGCCATCTCTAGCAAATCACTTCCAGTAAAAAGTAACTGCAAGAACAGCACACAAGACAACAGAGTTCACAATTAAGGATCAGATTTGAAGTCCCTGCACAAAGTGTAGCTCCTAGTTCTTCCAGAGACCAAACTCAGTTTCCACTTGATCCCTACGTGCACACAACCAAGCACTGCAGACATGACTGCTGAAAATCTGGCCCTGAACAGTTTTACTAAACAAACTGAATTAACAGACTATGCCCACACAGACAAGCACAAGACACAGTGAAGTTAGTCAACACCTATACTTTCAGCTGATGGGGCTTTTTTTTCCTTTATTTTTTTTTTCTGTGTGCATTACACCCAGAAATTGGACCAAGTAATCATGGATTATACTTGTCTCCATTTGCTGCTTGTTCTGAGATACTATCACTGCAATTAAAGGTTTCAGGCAGCATGTGTTCACCTCTTCCTTGGATGAGAAGATGCCTTAGTGTAGATCACAGGAATGCATCAAAATAAAAAATTCACAACACACTAAGCAGTGATATTGCCTCAAAGCTTCTTAGAGAACAAAGTAAAGCCTTGAGGGAGCACTTTAACATCATTCACTCTCCTCACACCAAAGTTCAAGGCATTTGAGAGACAGAACTAAACATCAAGACAAGCTTTAACTATACTCTGGTCAATACAAAACGCATTTAATGAATTGTTGTCTAAAACTGTTAGACAAGAGGGACAAGTAATTTAGTGTTACATGCAACAGATGATACTGATACCACAGAACTCTATACATCAATGCAGTTTCCACCTACATCCTTGATACAAACCAGAAAATTACTTCAGTAGTAATTTAAATACTATTTTGTGAATTCCATCTAAAAAAAATAATCTATTTTCTCTACCAAACACTCCATGTTTCACAGTCAAGTTTATCCTCAGCAACTTAGTGTTTGCAATCCACTTAGCCACATAAGAGTTTGACATTCATGTTTAAGAAAAAAAAATCCTAAATTTGTTAAACTAATTCTTTAAATAAATGGGTATGCAGTTGGAATTCTTCATATTTAAAAGCTGCCAAGGGCAAAAAACAGCACAGCACCAATTGCAGAAAGTAGCTGAACTGACACGTTGGTGTCACAGAGTCTGAAACACAAGTATTGTAACTTCACCAAATCACATTATCAACTTTCTGTTGCACTGATTTAACTGAAACAACATTGCTACCACTTCTCAGTCTAAGAACTAAAATAGAACTCTTAATACTCTTCTATCCCCAGCAAGTTTGCTTGGAATTTTGTTTGTTTGTTTGTTCATTTTCAAAGCAAGGACACTTCTGCCTGCCAAGTTTAACACAAAATATTTGGTTTAGGATTTTAAGACAGAAGGCACTTTTAACATTCAGCCTTAGAACACTGAGTGCAGAAACACCATTTAAAATTTTGTTCCTTTGTTTAAATCCGCAGTTTAATTTATTTTTTTTTTTCAAATTAGTTATTAGAAAGAGCAATGATAGCACTATATCACATTTCACTTCCAGGAGCACATTTACTCACTTATCCCACTAAACAGGTTGCCCTTCCAAGGGATCTTATGTGTGTCAGGCCCAAAGTTCATTTCCCAATATAGCACAAACCAAAGATCCTGACAAAGATCAATTAAGTAACTGCTTTTTCAGTGCACTGCTTGCTTATCCCACTCAGTCAGTGGTTTCTACTGCAAACTGCAATTCGACTGCAGTATTCATACAACATCAGACATCAGTAACACTGGCTGAGCACAACTGAAAAATGAAACAGCTCTGTGTGGAAATCAAGTCCTTTCAAAGAATGCTCTTGAATACATCAACCCCCAATCTGCATTCAATATCCCGGTGGCAGCTTTCTATTGACCACATTAAGCTTTTTTTCATTCTGTACAGAAATTAACGGAGTTGTGGTTGAATGAACATTACTTCAGGTTTCAGATTTAATTCCATTTTCATTACTGGAGACAAAAAAGAAGAAAAAATGAAACAAAATCCAACCATCATCCTTGTGAAAGCACTGGCAGTGAGTGCAGCATCACGGTGTTCTCTAGAGAGGTCGCTTCTTCCATCAGGTCAGTCAACCATTAGCTGACAGCTCCTAGGCTAACAAAACTGATTGTACAGTGAGTTCTCCAGGGATGAAATCAGTACTTCTAGTTTTATTTACAGTATAAGTCCTAGTCAAATCTAAGTCCATCAGCTAAAAATAAAAAGTAATACACATACTGTAAACATGGCAACATTAAATATGGTAATGCTAGTCTAGAATATTTAATGTCATGACCACATCTTGTTACACCTGAATTTATATACAGGGTATTTTATAGCAAGTGTTACCCATTTCACAAGTGGAGGGGGAAGAGAGTCTAGGCTTTGCTGTGGCTAAAACTCCTTCAAAGTAAAGTTAAAGCTTGTCTTTGATTGTATTAGACCTTTCTTTCATAACCACATTTTAAATTGAAGATTAGCACAAAAAAAAAAAATCTAGGGCCCCTTCAAATTTATAATTAAAAATTCAGTTATGATACTCAGGGAAAGTGTCTGATATGGAGAATAAAAAATTACTGCAAAATAAACTTAATGGAAGTTGGGTCTTCAGACTGTCAGTCAAAAGTTCAAACAGGTGTCACTCCTGTTTGGGTTGGAGTTGCCGTTTCCAGGCCTCGTTCAAATAAACAAGTCGTTTGTAGTTGATGATAAAGAGAATGAAGTTCAGCAAATATGTGATGACGCAGACAATGCAAAATTCCTTCAGCACGAAGTACAGAATATATGCCAAGTACAATGACCCTACTACAGACACTATGGAGGATGTCATGAGGATTAGAGCTGCTACTGCACTTGCTGTCATACCTGCAACGAGAGACAGAAAGTTACTCCTGCTGCTCCCCTTCCACACACAGCAAAACAGCCTAAGCACTCTAATTCAAACTGAAGGCTACTCAGCAAGTTTGTATTACATAGAAGTCTGTTTAAAATACCATGAGTTCAAGATGGCTGACAAATCTCAATTTGGAGGGAAGCTTCTAGGTTCTGTAGGACAGTCCTTTGATAAGAAATATGTGTAGTACTTATCATCTTCTGTATTCCTGAGTTATGGGAAAGTTACAGGTTTGTCAAGTTATATCTAGCAATATGAATGGGTATACATTACATTTCATGCACCACTTTTGCCTACTGCCTCTATTGCTCCAGCAAAACTTGTAAATTCCATTTTTATTTCCTCCCGTTTCTATTGAGCAAGTCAACACTAAATATATTTAAATGAAAATATCAGTGCAGCAACTGTCTTGATGGTTATATTATTAATAGCATAGCAGGAGAAAATGCAATTGCTTGTCATCAGTTGGGTTTTTAAGCCCTTTGGACCAGATTAGACTGGGGCTACAAAAAAAAGAAAAAAAAATCACATGCATTTATCTGCTGTCTTGCAGATTGTGCAATATGTAATGCACTCCTCTTTCATCACCACAGACCTGTTACATACTTGAGGCTCTAAAGTGAATTAGTACTTACCAAGTAGCATTTGTAGTATATAAAACACGAGTCCAAAAACACTGTTTGACTGATTTATTGCACTGTCCTTTCCAAAGATGGAACCCAACAGACCGAATCCTCGACCCCATCTGTAAAACAGTGAAACTATTTAACTTGTATCTGGACACCAACTGCTTTACAATCAGTATTTTCAATTAATCACTGTTGGGAAAAAAAAGATAAAAGATACATACATGCTGACATGACCACTGCAGTCCTAGGTGAAGTTTAGAGTTACCTTGGAAAGCCAAGCATCTTGCACCCAGGTGGGTATCAGGTACAACTTTATTCCACATGCTGCTGCTGAAACTTATTTGACACACCAGGATTTACCAAGCTGACACAAGTGCAACTTCACCCAAACCCATGTCTCCTTCCTAGAGTCATGGCTCAAAGTACTTTTATCAAACAAACACTTCCTTCCTCCAGCAGCTTTCTCCAGCACAGTAAAGTGGGTACAGGTTCACTTTAGGGCTGAGGCACAACTTCCTAAGTAGTTGTTACCAGCTCTGCCAGCACTCACCTCCCTGGCACCAGAGCAACTTAGTAACTGCCTGTCAGTAATTATTGTACTTGTGCTCTTCTCCCCAAGAAATTGTGCAGAGAATCACAGAATCATTGAAAAAGCTGAGCTGGAAGGGACCCATCAGCATGATCAAGTCCAACTCCTGTTCCTCTGTGGAGCACCCCAAGCATCACACCTGAGAGCATCATCCTAACACTTCTTCAATTAATTAGACAGCAATTCCTAGAAAGCCTATTTACTACATAAACAGAAAAAAAAACCATTTTCAATGGGTTTGTTCTGCAATCTTGCAAGTGACTGAAGTGAAACCTCAGTGCAAATCTAAAGCTTCAAGGCAGCACAGGAGAGACCAACACTGATGTAGAATATAGTTTGTGGGGAAAGGAGCATCCAGGATGGCATGGATCAGGAAAGCTGCTGTAGAGATGTGAGAGCAGCACTTCATTGCTAAGGAAGCCACACTTCCTAGGGAGGGTTTTTGAAAAAAGACCAAATAGCATGCAACAACATAAGCTGAAACTGTAAAGAAATACTTCCAAAGAATCTCAGCTATGAAAAGACTTTCCTCCCACACTGTACGTTATCTGGATTTTAAGTGAGAAATGTTTATTTTTCAGTCTTACTTTGATAAAATGCTCAGGGTAACAATTGCCTCATGTTGTCCAGCTATCAAATGCAGTATTAAAGAGCCAGACAAATAAATCTAAGGTATCACCATTCTGCATTCAATAGTCTGTTTTTATTTTTCTGTGTTACTACACTTAGAAATGCTGCAGCTTCCTATCCAAAGGTGCAATTTATTGTTTTAGTCTCCAAGTAAAAAAAAAAAATTAATGGTGATACTAAACCCTACTTGGACAAATTTAAACTTTACTTACCAAGACCCTAAACAGAGTAACTCAAAGTGTGCTGATATCTTTGGTTCAGCATCAGCCTGACTCAAAACAACAGCAGGAAATCTCACTCTCTCCCTGCCTTAGCTGTAAACCCTCACTTCTGGTGCCTGTGGGATCCTGTTGCATTTGAGAGTGAACCCAAGCTTAAAAAAGTCAAACCCTACAATTATTCTGCAAGGGAATAAAATGTTGCTACTGGAAAGATAAAGAGTTCAAACCCTTCCTGAAAGCCAGTGTCCCCTAGATGCAAGGTCAGAGCACACTGAAAGCTTCTGACACGCAACAGTTCATTAAGAATCTTGTTGGCCTTGTAGCAGTTTTAAGGACAAGTATTGAATTTCAGCCATGGAGTGCAGCACATCTTATTCCACACACTTCAAGATAGCTCAGGCATCTGTGGTTTCATTTTTTCCAGCCTCACAAGGTTTAAAGTGTGAAGAAGTTTTCTACATCAAAATGAAATTCAAAGCATTGGGACTTTGTATATTTCTATCTAAATTCTTTACTGAAGAAGCTAAATCATCTAATTCTACCAAAGAGGTCTCCAAATCCACTAAAATGCACAAAGAACCAAGTACCTTTACAAGTGATTGGAGGAAGGGTAACTTCCTTCTCACACCAAAATCATGCAAATCCCACCCCAGTTGTGATAGGGCAAGAAAAAAGATTGTAGTGCTAGCATTAGATAAACATCAGGAAATAAAACAACAGTAAAAAGGCCTATAAACTGCTCAGACTTCCATGACTGAACTTGCCTTTCTTAAAGAATATAATTCACACGAACTACTGCTACAGAACAATTTCTTGGATACAGAATTCTAAGTTAAATCAACTGCACTAATTAAAGGATTGCTTGCACAGCAAGATAAGGGCATAATCCCAACACCAACAACTTTTTCCTGGTACTGACTTGTGGCTCCCCAACCCTTAAGCAGCCAAGTGTTCTGTTGTGAAAACCATGCTGAAGTCACTCTGCATGATTCAGAGCAGCGTGACAAACACAGGTGGCAAGCCTAATTCTGCCACACCCAAGTTTCACCCCTATTAAAGGATAAAAAAAGAAAATCTGAGCTAACTTCAAGAAAATGTTAAAATAAATCCTAAGGACATCTTGCTGTATGGTTGATGTAACTCAAATTCCCTCTCTCTTCAAGGTGACAGCCTGTGTCATTTCCAGGTACAACTGTGAATGTTCTTGGAAAAAATGGATTCCAGAAATCCGAGACAAATTGTTTGGAGCTGTTCATACAGTTTCCTGACATCTACAGTTGAACACTACTGTGACTTCAGGTCCTATGTGCAGTTCCTTTCCTCAAAAACAGGCCTTGAAAATTAATATCCACCCTCTGTAAACAGAGCCCCTTTTGGTTTGTGATACCTAACAGTGCTCAGCACTGCATTTTAAGAATTTTAAAGCAGTGTTTGCACACTCCTGGCACTTGTTAAAAGGAAGACAATAAGTCTTTGGAGGTCATTTTGATCCACAAGTGACCTATCTCCCATCCAATCTGATGCTGTTAGATCATTACCTCTTTTGCACCGTTATGAACAACCTTTGTGTTCCAGAGCAGAATACTCTGGGAGTAAACTTTAAATATTTTATTGTAATTTAGCAGAGACAATATCAATGGTAAGGAGATAACCAAGAGAACCCAACACATTACAGGAGTATCTTGGTGATTTTAAAGCACAAGTAAACAGCCTCCATATTCAGCATGTTAAAAGCTGTAAGAGTTACCAATACTAGCTCAAAAAGCAACAGAATTCCAAGTCTGCCAAACACAGCAAGTAAAACAAACAGATAAAATGTATATATTTATTCAGGAGTGAGATTATCATCTTATCTACTCTCTTTAAGAAAAACAAAAGTAGTTTTTCTTTCTAGCCAAGCATCCCAGTTCTGACAGCTACCTGTAGGAGATGATTTTAAAGGCTTTTACAAAGAAATAATTCCTCAAGATGCTCTCCTTAACCTCAATCATCATTAAGAATCAGCTTCTAAAAACTGAGCAGGGCTTTTGCCTCCTCAGCAGCTTACCACGAAGCCTTCCAAAACGTACCTAGATGTTTTCTGAACACCAACTTTTGACTCCTACAACATTCCCCATGATAAATTCCAGAATCACATCACCACCTCTTCCTTCAGAAATCCTTAGTTTTCATGTCAGGAAAAGAAACAACTACCATATATTCATTTCAACAAAGTAACCACAGTAGATCAGGTCAAGTCCAGAGAGCTTCAGGACCACATCCTGACCCTGACATGGGTCCCAGTTCACATTCTAGTTTCCTAAATGCCTATTTGAAAATGCCATCAAATCCTTCAGGAGATTATTAAAAGCCATGTATGACTCAAAATCTAAAACCACTCTGCATTTGTGCAGCAACAGGTTTGCCAACACATTTCTCCCTCAGCTTTTAGGTTTGCTGTAATGAAAAGGGCAAACAATTATAATAAAGATTTTATCTTCAGCAAACTGTAAGTAAAGAACTCAAGTTCTACTCTTGGCATGTGACAGACACATTTCCTTACTTGCCACCTGACTTCTGCAAGAAGTCATAGTGCAGAATTAAAGTTCTGAGGAGGGGACTAAAGCTGCCCCATGCTCACACATGGTCTCCAGTTAAAAGCTCACAGGAAGGTCAAAGGATCAGGAAATCCTCAGCAATGATAAGAAACTTTGAGTGCAGCTTCTTTACAGCTTCACTGGAGAATTTTGGATTAAACCTAGTTCATGGCTGCAAGGTTACTTAGGCCACTCCAGCAGTTTTAATAAGTTAAGTAAAAGCCTTCAATTAGAAGGCACAAGAAAGGAGATTAAAAAGTCTCATTTGCAGACTTGCCAAGCACGCTCAGAATCTTTTATTCACTTGATTTTGTGTTTAAATCTATTAGCAGTATTTAGCACAAACAAATGAGATTTTATTCTACATACCCTCCAGGGTCTGCCTCTAAAACAGTCCAGAAAAGCCTCAGTGTCTGGATCAACAAAACCTCATGCACAGTGGCTAATTATTTTATAGCAGTCTTTACAGAAGCACTGGGTATTCAAGCTACAAGTATTGTACTACTCCTACATAATCTCTTCCATTAAGCTACCACAAAGTCCACATTTGAACTACAGGCACTTTGTGAAATTTACTTAGCATCAGGCAAAATAATTCTTAATGCAAATTCCTGTCAAGCTAGAAATGACCTTTTTTATGAAAAGCAAGAATTACACGTGTTCAGATCACTATAAGGTTAAAACCAACCCAAACTAACCCACACGTAGCTCAGGTATTGCTGTATTTTATAAAAGATGTGCCTTGGTCACTGCATATTCTACCAGTCTGAAGTATGAAGTGATCATTTTTTCATTAAAAAGATGAGACAAAAAGTACTTAAACTATCTTAAACTATTCTGGGGACAACTCACTTCATAACTAACAAAGCTGTAACTGTTCCTGAGACCCCTTCCTTCCCCAGGACATGGATTAATCAAATCCCTCCCAGCTCACCCCCCCCATCATCAGTCACATCCCTTACCATTCAGCTCTCAGCCCTATTTGCACACATGCTGCCTGGCAGAGCAAGGGGAACAGACAACCTCCCAGCTGAGCTAGGGTTTTTCTGCCCCTTCTGCAAAGATATTACTTTGAGTCTGTTTCTAGAAACCTTTAGTAACTTGCAGCCTTTGTTAAATTTTGCCACTAAAAAGAAGTGAAAAAATTAGACAATAAGTTAATACACAAGATACAAAGGAAAAATCTCAGAATCCAGGCTAACAAAGCAGGATAACACCTTTCTTGGCCTGAAGTTGGTTTTGGTTTTTTGGCTCAATCTCCTTAGCTGTGAAGTTTGTCTCACACTCCCCTAGCTCCAGCTACACCAACTCACCTTCATCTTGACCCTGCAGCACTCCAACCACATCAGCAAAGCCTTTGACACACCAGGTGGATTCTGTCTACTCCGATTCTTCCCTCCCCAGTCACCAAACCAGATTTTCAGACCTTCTCTCAGATACCAAAACCAACCAGTCCTTGCTACACAGTAACTCAAAAAGCACCACTACACCTGCTGTCTAACCATTTGCAGACCTCAAAAATGAACAACAACCAAATTCAAGTAACAGGATGGATTTTTATCTCTGTCTCAGCAGCCCACAGTTCCATGTAAACTATTCCAGTAGCCTAAGACCCACAAATGTGGTTCCTGTTAAATAACCACCAGCTTCTCCACATACTGCTCTTCAGCAGCTTAATCAAGTCTTTCATTTTCTACACAGAAAGGAAGATTCCTAACAAAATCAGTAAATTGGCTCAGGTTAGAGAAATTACTGACTTACAAAACCAGTAAAATTTTGAAAAGATGCACATGAGCATCATCTGCCTGTGCTGGCTCACAAGAAGGGAATATGCAAGCTTCCTCTTTGATACCACCTGCACAAAGCCACCTTCACCCACTCTCACATCAGCAGCTCAGTCTCAAACATATCTGAACACTTGCTTGCAGGTACAGCAAGAAAAAGATGCTGGGACATGAGAAACATCATTAATAGGCAAGATAACTGCTATTTAATGTTCTTAACCTCAAATCAAGCAAACTTGAAAGACATCAAGTTTACAGAGCTGCCCCACAATAGAACTGAGTGGAAACCTGCTCTTTAACATCAGGGGAGGCAGGAGAGCAGGGTTTTCTTCCATGTCCCATTTCCTTAGATAATGGGGCTGTCCTTGTCAACTTGATCTCTGTTACAGTCTGCACTCTAAAGATGCACCAGAACAATAGTTCTGGCAAGATGTGCTCCACTGAAGCCCAGCACTGGCCAAAGTTTTAACTCCCATATCTCCTAGCTTAACACACACCCACTCTGCAGAGGAACAAGTTCTACACCAGCATAGCTCTCCTCACACACCACAGCATTTAAGACCTCTGTCACAATTCTGAGCAATTCAAACAACATTTACAGAGGGCAAAATTCACTGCTTAAAATCATTCACAAAGGTGAGCAGAACAATGCAATATTACAGTTGTCACATGTGGCAAATCCAGAAAAACAACTGCATGTCTGCACAGCCCTGAACCACACCATAAACAAATTCTACAGATGTACATTTTCAAGAATTACCTGATTATTGCTTTGATCCATCCACTAGAAGACATAAGGCAGACATGGTTTTCAGAATATGCCCTTCAGAGTGGTTCAAAGACAAGACAACAATCCAAAACCTTGCACATTAGCATGAAGTTCAGAACAGGGAGTCCTTAAATACTTCATCTCTCAAGTTCTACCCAGAAACCCACCAATTTTTAAAATCCTAGCTGACTCTAGAACTTCTTCTGTAAGTCAGATAAAAACGTTAACCTAGATCAATATTGACTGTTTCCAAACCTCTTCACTTGCACAGCTGGCCAAAAGCTACAAATATTGCCAAAAGACAGCAACATGTGCCCTTTGGCCACTCATGCCAACTATCTTAAGCCTGTACTGAAGTTGTTCCAGCACTAACACATGCCAGGCTACCAAACTTCCTTCAGGAAGAGCCATCCAGTAATCTACCCTGCAGGAACCTGAAATTAATCAACACAGAAAGCAGAAATCTGTGAGAAGATCCAAAAGTCTCCCAGGACATGCAAAAGAACAAAGCCAAAAGCTCAGGGTGTCTGCATTGCTACTTAAATGCCAGATTTTATTTCTAGCCATCCCACTGTCCCTATTACTTGAAACCTGTTAGTTTAATTCTATTAGAACAGCAAAACCAAAGGTTTTCAGGAGCTGCTATAAGCCCGTTTCATTGCCACTGAAGGCACATCTGCAACTTCATTTTTCTCCAACATAAGAGAGTAATTCACTTAAAATATCTAGAGCAAATGCCAGGAATAAGTAAGGGAAGGTACTAGGAAAAAATCTGATGTTTTAATCTGGAAAGTTACAGCAGTTACTACACAGTCCTTTGTTGTTTTTCCTCTCCAAACTATTCCATGAACCTTCCCCATGATAAAAGGTTGAAATATGCTAATAATCAGTATTTTGAGTGAGGGATCCCACGAAGACAGCTCTCCAACAAACTCTTCTGGATGAGTCACTCTCAGATGCAAGGTTTTCCATGCCCCTCCCTCTGGTAATCTTTACAACATTTTTGTTCTCACTGTGGTGCCAATACCAGATTTGGCTTAAAAGCAAGACTTGGAAACACTAATAGCTTCTTAGTAGAAAAAAATCCTCCCCAAAGGCCAGAACTTACTTCCAAAGTGACTCAGCTCAGGAAGGAATATACTAATTTATGCTAATTGTTCTATACAGTTAAAATTAATCCCAGCACCATCATATGCTTTTTAAAGTTCAGCCCACTGCTGGAGTCAACACTTGAAATGTGAAGATTGTTACATTCCAAGTCCCATTAGTAAATCTTAGCTTAAATTAAGTGTCACACAACAGAATGAACACTCTAGAAACAAAAAAAAAGCCATGAAGTACAAGTTTGTGTCCAATTTTACTCTGTTAACTCATATAAGGAGTATATCAAATAATTTGTGATTTCCAGTGTAAAAACTTAGTGAGAAAAGGAACAGCTGAAAGTTAAATCTGCCTTGCATGGGGAAATGTTGTAACACTGCATTTGACCCTCTTGCTATTTCAGTGAAATCTAACTTGTAGCCAAAAGTTCCTTTGAGAAATCAAGTTTCAGAGCCACTGGTGACATGTGGGAGTCAGAAGGAATATTCAGCTGGAGAGAGAGGAGCTGTAGCATGGAAAGTAAGAAATTTCTTTCAGGGTTATTCTTACTCCCAAGTTTAACAGTTTGCCTCTTGCCTTACTTTGAAAGCAATTCTCCTTTTTTGTCTGTGTCCTGCACAATACTGACAGCAAATTCTTCTCCAAATATGGTTGGACTGAGCAGAACCTGCATGCTCCTTTCCCACAAACTCCTTTTCCCACCTGCTTCAGTATCATGAGCTCTCCTGACATCTGCAACACTGCAGTCTTTGGGCACAATTCTTCTAGCAACTGCTGGGGAGTTTTAGTTGATTTTATCCCTAACTGTTCAGACTATTACACAGAATTCCCACAGTAAACTATTTACAGGTCTTACCATGGCATACTCAGCATTTCAGCTGCAACATTACTAATTAACACTGTAATTACCAAGTGTTATTCCATAATTACAAATACTTAAAGATATAATAGGGATTGTCTCACTTCTTCATAGCTTTTAGTAAATATTAAAACTATTATTTACTATATCTTTAGTAAGAAATAAAACTATTCCTTCAAGCTTCCTGTCTCAATAACAACATTTAACATAATTAAAAGAAAAAAAAAGCTAATGAAGGAGCAGTGCTATTTAAGGAGAGACTACTGTGGAGGCTGCTCAACTGGTTAAATCCCTATAATTTTCTTTTCACATCTATAGCTGTGGTAAAGTTGAGATTACTGACAATACTCACATGGTTTAATCTTGTTAATTAGACACAATTTTGATAAGTTTTAAGTTATCTGGCAAGCTTATTGAAGTCATCTTCCTGCTTACATTGGGACTCCTCATTGAGGGACATGAACAAGCACCTTCTCAAAATAAAGATTATCTGATGACAGAAAAGCAGAGTTAAAGCTCTCATTCAATCACCAGAGCCTCCTTTCAGACACCCCTAGGTACACATCTCTTTTTAACATAACACAGTCCCACTTCTGTGGTGACAGAACAGGGTTTAAGAGTTCCCTGCACGTTTTGCCTAAACAGTTTTAACAGTTTCCACCTTGACAGAGTATGGATATATTCTCTCCCATTGCCTTATGATAATACAGCAAGCAAGCTTTATAAAAACTGTGCCAGCTTTTATGCAGGTTACACTGAGAATAAAATAAAATCTCAAGCACTCATTCAGCCAAGGCAATATCACAGTTATAAGAATTTTTTAAAATATGGAAATATTTGGCATAAACATTTGCTGATGAATCAAACCCCTCCCCTTCCCAGCTCCTTACTGGCAATACCTCTGCTTTGCTGTGTCGTTCTATGCCTACATGTACACACACATTTATACCCACGTGCACAGTGCAGTTTTGAGGATGTTAATAACCTCATTATTTAGTTGAGGTACTTCCTGGAGCATGTCAATACTTACAGCACTTGTAACTATACAGCAGGATAAGTCTTCATTATGGTAAATCAATCAAAGAGTTACATAAAACCATGTCAAGGTAGCAGCACAATAAAATTCATACACCTGCTCTAACAAAAATAAGACCCAGTGGCCTCTACAAAAGAAAAAGGCTTATTACTGACAGGTAATCTCCCTCAAATTAAGAGCTTCCTCTGTATCATGAGGACAACCTCCTGTGCTTTCAGGTAACATTATAACACAAAGCCATTCAGGTCCTTCAGTTAAAGCCACCCAAAGCCAATCACCTACAACTGCAGATGTTTATGTTGGCCTCAACCACCAGTCACACCTACAGCGTTTTACTGTAGCCTGCACTCGCCACTACAATGACTGTCAATCTAGCTAATTGCCATTGATTACAACACAGAAATCGCAGGTGCCTCACCCTCTGGCCCCAACTGATCCTCCAAGATGCCGTTCCCACTCCAACCCTCAAAGCGGAGGGGAGACCCGACACCCCCTTCCTCGGCCTCTCCACCCTGGGGTCCCCAGCAGAGGCCCAGCTGCCCAGCCCCCTCAGAGCCTCACACAAACCTCCCCCGGGCCGCAGCCCCAAGCTCCGGCCGCTCTCCCGCTCAAGCCTTCCCGCCGCCGCCCCCCTCTCCGAACCGGGCCGAAACCTCCGCAGCCCCTACCTGAGCCCCTGAAGCACCAGAGGCAGCTCTCCGAGGCCCGGCCCCGCTGCTCCTCACACCCCCATCCCCCTTTTTTCCCCGCGGCGGCCCCCAGACGGGTCCCATCCCCGCCTCACCTGGAGGCGATGGCGGCGGAGCAGCGGACCCGCTCGCTGAAGTCGCAGAGGGCCTGGTAGTGGAGGTCGCGGCCTTTCTCCCGCTCCAGGTGGAAGGCGTAGAGGGAGAGCAGGATGCCGGCCGCGCAGACGGCGGAGCGGGCCACCCGCTCCCAGCGCGGTACCGACACTCGCAGCAGGACGGGCGCCGCCATCTTACCCCCTGCCGCCGCCTCACACCGCGTCGCGCGCCCGGCGCCGGCCGCCCGCGCACGCGCGCCCTCACCCCATTGGCTGCAGGGGCGGGCGCGCCCCTCCCGCCCCGCCCCAACGACCGCGCCGCACGTGGCGCTCCGCGACGACGTCACTACGGGCCGGGCAGAAGAGGCGGGGGCGCGGAGCGGCCGGGTGGTTCTAGCGCCACCTGGCGGGCGGGATGGCGGTGCTGCAGGGCGCCCCGCGGCTCCTCGCCCGCTTCCCGCGGGAGATAATCAAGGAATAAAAATAAATTTAAAAAAAGGTTTCCCCCCCCCCCCCTTTTTTTGTTTTTTTCCCTCAGGTGGGGGACGCGGGGTAGTTGGATCAGGACTTTTCCGAGGAGTGCTATGAAACCCAGCAGGACTGACGTGACCCTTTGCTATGGCTGAGGTAACACCAGCCTCTGAGCTGGGTTCTTCAGTCAGTGCTCCAGGGATTTTTCCATCGTTTTGGACAGAATGAGCCAAAGCAACCCAGCCTGCAGCCACACGGAGCTCGGCTGGTGCCTCCTGTGCCGAGGGGCCTCGTTGAGCACCTGTTATATTTCCAAAGTTTACCCTGAGCCTTTCCGGGAGTGGGCAAATAATCCAAAAATCCCATTAAAAGTGCTTTAAAAGTGCTCCACCTGCTGCAGAGCAGCTGTCGATGGATCCCCCCGAGCCCTGCTTAGCCTTATCTTTGGAAGAATACACTTCACACTTGAGCAACAGGATTTCATCATCTGTTTCCCAGATCTAGGTTCACACCTCTAAATCCAGCCTGGAAGTGGCAGCCCCAGCCAGAACGAGATGGATGCAACCAAAGAAAATCAGGACTGGATCTTCTTTCTTTTGTACATCTCTGGTTTCCACCTACAGTAGCATCAATTCCTTCCTGGACATAGTTTTAAGAACCAAATGCTTCTGGTCTGCCAACATAAAGTCATCCAGTAGCTGAATGTAAACCAATCTCAGCTTACTGTAAACACCTCCCCAAACCACCATTCTTGCTTTATCTTGAGGATGGCCACCAGCTACTTGTCCCCCTTTCCTTTCCCACTTTCTTGCATGCACATTGTGGCTGGGCATTAGCAGATGGAGCAGCAGGTCAGTACAAGAAGAAGCTCTGAGAGTTTTCCCCAGGAAGGCAGAAGGACAAACCACAATGGCAGCATTCATCCTGCTGGTGATGCCATTCCTGCCTTCATTGTTCTGCAAAACAAAGGGAATGCAGAGAGGGACACATGCTGCAAAGTGACTTCAGTAACCAGAAGGAATCCCTCTGCCTGCGAAAGAAGGAAACTGAAAATCATTAATTAAGAAGAGCTGAGAAAATTGTTCATTAAGGAGCTGTGTGAACCTTAGCAAGTGTGGAAACCAAACTAAGGATGTCCCACTGTCTGTGCTGTGCCTTCTGCTATCAGTGGGAACAAAGGGAGAGAGACAGTGGGAAAAAAGAGGGGACTGAGATCAAGGGGGCAACCAAAAAAATAAGAGGGGTGCTGCAGGAAAATAAATCATCCTATCTTACGTATGTATAGCTTGGCCTTATACAAGATTAGTTATAGCTAAAGAAAAAAAAACAAAAAATCTGTGTGTTATATTAACTGAACAAGTAGTGATCAGATTTTCCCTCTGATATATCTGGACTTAGTAAAGTCCAAAGGATGTATTTTTATATTTATTCCAAGTTACAGGATGAAACTTCTGCCTTTCTCCTTAATAAATCATTAGTTCTTTTCTAAAGCTCTGCTAAGGCTCACAACTCACAGCAGACTGCAAATCTAATTTGTGTTTGGTCTAAAGAACTCCATTTAACCAAGTCCATGCTTTCTGTTATGAAAACAGCTTTGGATATAGGATAACGACTGCAAAGTAGAAGGGTTGACTCTTATTTATTCCCTTCCATTTGCTATTTTTATTGCGTTCCTCTCCTAGGCTCCTCTTTTCAAGCCACCTTTCACCACCTGCCTCCAAACTACACAGATTTTTTTTATTTTAAGAGAAAGCAGCCACCTTCCAGCCTGACTGAAGTGCATGGAGCCTTACCACCCATGGACACAACCGAGACAGGGCCAGACCTTACTGGAGCCACCTCCTACCGTTATCTCTGCGTAATTAACTAATTAATTGAGTAATCACGTATTATAGAAAGGAAATAAATACTCTAAGAACACTTAGAACACAGTTGCCTCAATAGGCACCACACACACACACACACACACAGAGGGAATGCCTGGCACTGAGGGGGCAGCACAGCCCCTCACTCATTTTGGGGTGCCTGGCAGGTACACCCCACACCGCTGAGGGAACCCCCGCAGTGCTGCCTTAGCCCGAAGTCCTTTTCCCGGCTCCTTCCCTCAGCGATCCCCGGGACTCCCGACACCCTGGGACTCCCCGGGACTCCCCGCTCCCCGCCCCGCAGCTCCCGTTCCGCTGCCTCAGGGAGCGGCGACCCCGCCCCGACCTCGCCCCTTCCCTCAGGCGGGCACGGAGAGGGCGCGGTCTATATATAGGGGGCGGAGCCTCAACAAGCCCCGCCTTTGCGCGCGTGCGCCGTGAGGCGGTGAGGTGGGGCGGGTGTCCGGTGACCTTCAGAGGCGGCGGCGGGCGCGGTGTGCGCGGGTCTCTGCTGAGGTTGTTTTCTCTTCTCTTCTCTCCGGACTTTTCTCGTCAACGCCGTCATGCCCAGGGGTGGCCGCAGCCGCACGTCCCGCGTGGCGCCCCCCGCCAGGTAAGGGCTGCTGGGTTCCTTCCCTTCTTTCCCATCCCCCTCACCCCCTGTAGGCCGCAGCGCGGTGAAGGCCTTTCCGCCATTACTGGGGTTGGGTGACGCACCGGGGGGGGGAATGGATATAGGAAGGGGTCCGGCTGCTGTGAGGCTGGTTAGCGGGGCGCGGCTGCCTGCCTTGCGGGGATGGATGGATGTGTTGATGGAAGTAACTCTCGGTGCTTGCTGGGCGGCGGGGCCTTGCGATCCATTGCCTGAGCCTTGAGGCCTTATTTAATCAGCCCTTTTTAAGGCTCTATCTCATTTCCTGCCAAATAACTCCGTCCTTTGAGGTGTTGGGGTGCTGCGTGCCTTTCGAGCACCCAAAAAGAAGCCTGTAAACCCCGTTGTTCGTAGATCACTCACCAGAATATTGAGTTCCTGCCATCAATGTGCAGGGGGTACCAAAGAGGAACTTCCCCACAGCCGGGCGCCCTCTGCCTGTTGTGGATTTGGAGTGAAAACGTGAGGTTTCTCTCTATGTCCTTGCAGTCGGGCACCGCCAATGAGAGCTGCATCACCGGCACCGGCTGCTCGGGCCCCTGTCCCAGCAGCAGCACCGCCTTCTGCTGTGGCTGCTCCTGCCCCGAAGCAGCCTGGGCTGATGGCACAGATGGCTACAACTGCTGCTGGAGTTGCTGTCGGCTCTGCTGTTGGCCATACCATAGGTCATGCCCTTACAGGAGGATTTGGTGGAGGAAGCAGCTCTGAAGCTGCAAGGCCTGATATTACTTACCAGGTAAGAGAGCATACCTGGACATGGACTAACCAGGGGCACTGAACTTGCAACATCAATTACATACAGGCTGAAGTAATTGTTGTAAACATAAAGACTCCACAAAACATGGCTGGGAAAACTGGCAGCTTCAGTGACTCAGCTTGCAAGGCAACTTACCACAGTCACCATGAGTATCTTAAAAGTAGCTCAAAGGGCTGCACTGTGCTTGTGGTAGGGTATAAGTGGTATTTTATACTCTAGTTCCCCCCTCTGGTCAGACACAACTTTTGTGTCCCAGCTGTAATGACAGCAAGATCTATTGCAAGATCTTTTTGTGCTCCTCACACATTAAAGTAATGCAATCTAGAGTTACCCAAGTGTAACTTACAAAACTGTCCCTGCCACTGCTGGGAACTGCTTTGTACTTAAGCCCATTACTTGTACTCCATTTAAAAAGCAACACAACATTTTGACTAAAAATGCAGAGGAGAAATACCCAGCAAGCATCTTCATGGGCTGGAGCTGTTGCCAGGGTGCTCATGGAGGTTTCTGCCATTTCAGGAGCCCCAGGCAGCTCAGCCTGCCTCCTACCAGCAGCAGCAGTCACAGGTTACTCCTTGCCAGTATGAAATGAAGCAATTCCTGGAGTGTGCCCAGAACCAGACTGACCTCAAGCTCTGCGAGGGCTTCAGTGAAGTGCTGAAGCAGTGCAGGTTTGCTAATGGTAAGCAGACAGTGTTACCAGACAACTACTACATCAGCTAAGCAGTAAAATTATGGTGGGAACATCCTGGTTTTATCAGTCCATCCAGTAAAAAATGGGAATTGATGCAAAACACACATGGTGCAGTCAGTTAAAGCAAACTGCTGCTTGGTTTCCTGTTTTGTTCCTCTGTGTGTAGCTGGGGAGGGGGTGGGGGGTGGAGAGAGGGTGAATTCCTGAAGATTTTGGGCTGGTGGTGACAATGTGGGAGAGGTGACAGGAGGCATCAGCACAGCACTGCTGGCCTGGAGCAGGTGCCTGTTCTGCACAACTCACCCTGACCTGGGAGTGAGGAAATGTAAATGCTGGTGTTGGGCTGGGCTGCTGGAGTCTGCAGATAGTTGAGGGGAGAGGGAACACCCCAACATACACCTGCTTTACAGCAAGGAAGACCACCTGCCACTTAGGGACTCAAAACTTAAGTGCAATTAACTGTGATAACTTCTTTCCTTTCAGGTCTAGCCTAAGCCTTCAGATCAACATTGTTGAAGGCCATCTTTACAAGAACTGACCTGTGAATGAAAAAAAGCTTCAGTAATAAAGTCTAAAGATGTCTGTTATCTTGTTAGTTCATATATTCACACTTAACTCTCCTTGTGGCTTGATTCCTGCCATAGCTGCTACAGATGTGATACTTAAAGCCGCCAATTAATACAGCACAAAATGGAAGAATGAACAACAGAGCAGAATGAGCTAATGTAGGTAAACTGGTGTGCTGATTGTTGCAGTGAATGTAAATGATATGGTGCATAAATAAACTTCTCTCTAGAAATACCTTGCTGCAGTGGCCTTGAGTCCAGTCTGAAGGGTGAGCAGGGGAGAACTGATTTTTGGCAGCTCCTGTCTGCTTGCCAGGAGTGGTGCCTGGAGGGCTGGAGCTGCTGGAGTGAGAGAACTGGCGTAGCTCAGCTGTTAGCTGGGTGGGACAGACTTCTGCTTGAGCATTTGAGTCCCACAGGCAGCTTCTGCTGATCAAAACATACAGTGACAAGGAAGTCTGTCTGATCCATGTTATTCTGTGTGCAGCAGGTCTTGGGTCCCCTAACAGCATCCTGTTGTACTTTTAAATTAAAACAGATTCTATATTCAGGTTCAGGATATGCTGAGAAATAACCTCCCCTGTGCTCAGAGAGGATCACTGGTGGGCCATGAGCTGATCAAGCTTCTGCATTATCAAGCAGCTGGGCACTTCCAAGGTCATGTAGTCTTAGATGAAACTTACTTCCAAATAACACAAGATGAGGCTGTGGGTTTTCCTTCTCTCCCATCTTATGAGGGAAGTCTTGAATTGACTTGAGAAGGTGGTAACTATGTGTGTGTGGCTTTTCTTATGCCTGTCTCAGGTGAGCAACAGAGCTGCTGCTGTCATGTGATGAAAAGTACATAACCTGATTAAAAAGTACCTATTGATGCAAAGGGCAAACCAAACTCTTTTCCATCAGCAGGGGCAGCTAGGTTTAGCCCTGCTAAAATCCCTGGAGCCTTCAGAGTAAACGCTTGTACCTAAGGAGTGTTCTAAACCCTGCACTGGGAAGCTCTGCTCCCACAGGGGCAGGGAATAATCCTGCACCAAAAATTGCAGTTCTGCTTTTCCTGAGCTGCTTTTATGCTGCTGGGTATTCTGCCAGTTCCTGAAAGCCTTCATCCCTGATCTGCAGTTCCTGGAAGTTAAAATACTAAAATGGGGAAGGGTTACCTCAAGCCCAGGGCACAAGGACGCAACCACCTTTCCTCATGGCATGGGAAACTTCGCTTCTGCTGATCAAGCTGACATCTCACTTCCCAGCTCCGGCACCCTCCTACTGAGAATAAAAAAAACATTTCGGGCCAGAAACGCCCGTGCAGGCTCTGACCTCTACAGACATCCCCTAAAATACCATTCCTCAGCAGGCAGGGAGATGCTTTCAGACTTTCAGGGCCGGCAGGCACCGCAGCGGTGCGGGAGCAGCGCCGGGAGGAGGGTCCCGGGGGAGCCGAGCCCCCCCGCAGCAGCATCACCCTCCGGGGGAGGGGATGGGGGGCTGGCTCAGACAGGAACCACACCGGCGATCGATCTCCGGGCCCAGCCCCGCGCAGGGAAGGGTTAAGCCGTGCGGTACCTCCGAGGAACTCCCCGAATCTCCGCGTATCCTGCGCGGCTCTTCCTCCGCCCGCTCCCCCCCTCCCCCGCTCCTCAGCCACAGCCCGGGGGGGAAACCTCACCTCAGGCCGCGGCCCGACATGGCCGCCCGCCGCCCGCCCCTGCCAAGTCGCGTTGCGCTTTATTTTTGGCTCGGGGGCGGCCGGCAGCCCTGAGAGAGCCGCAGCTCCCCGGCACACAGGCCCTCGGCCCTCCCCGGCCTCTCCCCTTCGCCCGCCATCGCCCGGGGCCCGGGGGGGGTGGTGGTGACAGACCCTGCAGCGAGGTGAGGCCGGCGGGAGCCCGGTGCGGGAAGGAACCGGGTTCAGGAGACGCTGGTTTGGGGGGGCTGGGAGGTTTCGGAGACGGTGGGGGTTTGAGCTACCCTCAAAAAACTTGCTTTCGGTGTTATTTTAAGCATTCCCCCCCCCCCCCCCCTTATTTGCTGAATAAGTCTCCTTGTTCGTTTTTGCTCGGTGGGCTTTGGGGGGGGGGCCGGAACGAGGAGAGGGTTTGGGGCGGGAGGAGCTCCTGTGCTGGCCTCAAATATGATTTTAGCTTGTGCTTTCCGGATTTGTCTCGAAAAAAGATTTGCATGTTATTGAATATTAACCCCGGGAACATAAAAACCTCAGGCTGACAGCAGCGGGCCAGTCTCCAGCATTCTGTCCTTCACCATTCCTCCATCCCTGCCTCGGGACTGAAACCTTCCCCCCAGCCCCGACCCCCTTTCTCTCCCACAGAGCTCCAATAATCATCCCGATGTATCCTGTTCCTGCTCAGTACCAACAGTTTCTATACCCTCAGAATGTTTTAAACAAACTCCCAGGCTCTTTCCTCCCAGAAGGCACCACAGAGCTCAGCAGCTCTCTGCAGATGCTCTCCTGCCCTTCCATACCAACCCCCAGGACTTCTGATTTTCAGCTTCAAAAAATTTAAATCTGTTGGTTCCCTCCCATCTTGGAGATACCCTTCCCTACCCCTTGATTCTGCCTCTTGTTTCAGCCCTGACTTGGTTTGGCACTGCTCACAGTATTTCCAGCAGTTGAAATTTTTGTAACTTAAACCAAACTCATGGGTGTTTAGAAATGCTCCTGCCCTCACTGGATATCTCTCCTGGCAGCAGACAGACACCTGGGCACCAGATCTACAGCATCGATCCTCATATCTAGGTCAGGACAGATACACATTGATAACAAGATTTAAACATAGCCAGAGTTGCAACCCTGCCTGGCAGTGTCCTGGTGGAGTTATTGCTACCTCAGAGACAAGGGCAAAGCGAAACACACAGTACTGTGGCTCTCTTGCCCGCCTACTTTCCCTCCCCCAGCACAAACTGCTCCCCCAAAATGATGATTTTGCTGCCCAAGCTTTTAAGAGCTGCTTTCTACACCAGCTTTTGGTGTCTGTATGTTTGTGGAGCAGCTGGGCACGAACAATCAGGATTTCAGCAATGCCAAGAGCAAGAACAAGCAGAGGACACGCAGTTCCCAGAGTTTAAAGGGAAATTCTGATGAAAAGGAGGAATCAGGACTACTGGTGATTTTTTTCCTCCCTTTATCCCAGACCTCAAAATATAGTCATGCCATTCCTCCAACAACAGCACATGCCAAAAAAAAAACCAATAACCAAACAAAAAAACCTCCAAACAAACAAAAAATGAAAACCAACCAACAAACCAACCAACTGAACAAAAAGAAAAAAAAAAACTAAAACAGGACAAAAGCCTTTCAGGAGCTTTGGAGGCTACTGGAAGCAGGAACTCACTCAGCTGCTGTCCTCAGTCCTTTTCCCTTCATCTTTAAACACAGTTTTTCCCTCCTTGTTCTTAGCCAAATCATTCCAGACAATTCTTTTGTCATAAAAATCAGAGGGGGGAAAAAAATGCAGATTTCAGGGCTTCACAGTGGTCTTTGGGGTTTGGATTGACATTTTGGGAGGCTGCTGCTAGGGACCTTTGGACCTGCTCTGCCTTGCCACACGCCTTTGTACCGTGCAAGCTGAAGGTGCCAGTCAGCCACTGCCTCCCCACCAGCTCTCTCTGCACTGACTTCAGTGAGAGCCTCAAATAAAACTAAGCTGTGAGCTGGATGCAGGTGCTCTGCAGGACAGATTTTATATTTTTTGGTGCTGGGGTGCTTTCCAAAGCCTTTTCTATAGCCTGGCTATGAGGGATCCAGCAGGATTTCTCCTGTTGGCCCCGATTTGATCTCTACAGTGTCCTGAGGGCTTTACTTTGCATTTCCATACTACGACTTCCATCCTTTTGGTCTGTGATCACCTTCCTCTCTTCTCCAGCTTGATGTTTTCCCTGCTGAGGGGGGGATCAGGACAGGGTAGGTCCCTCCTCCTGCCCTGGGTGGAGTCTGCATCTCTTACTGCTCTTTTCTCCTTGCAGCACTTTCGCACCAGCAGACGAGCCCGGAGTGCCACCAGGAAGGAATCAGAGATGACCAGGGAAGAGGACCTACCAGACTGGAACTCGTCCCAGGAATTTTATGAAAAATATGAGCCGAAGGAGATTTTGGGCAGGTAAAGCTTGTTTTTCTGTCAAACACTGGTTTCACTTATTCCAATAAGCAAGAGGAACAGCATCCTCTGGGAATCTGATATGAACACAGGCCATAGCAGCAGAGTGTTAAAAATAGCACAAAGATGCACTTTCCATCAGCTCAAAATCTGTTCCACCAGGACAGGGTAACAGAGCAAAACCCACGGTTACATGAAAATAACAACCAGCACAGGTGCCCATGGCACAGTCAGGCTGGATGGGGAGGATTGGAACCCCCCAGTCTTGTCTGTGTTGTCCCTGGCAGGGGGGTGAGCAGCATTGTCCGTCGGTGCATCCACAAAACCACCCGTCAGGAGTATGCAGTGAAGATCATCGACATCACAGCGGGGAACATTTCCCCCAAGGAGGTGCAGGAGCTTCGGGAAGCCACCACTAAAGAGATCGACATTCTCCGGAAGGTCTCAGGCCACCCCAATGTCAGTAAGTCAGGCTCTGAGCATCAGGGCAAGGGGGTTTTCTGCCCTGTTTATTCTTCAGGGTGTCCCCAGGACAGGGGTTTTGGGGTGAAAGCCCGGGAGGGTCAGGACTGATGGTCTTAATGTGATGCAGGGTGCTTGCTCGGAGCATCATCTGCTTTACCTCCACACACATGCAGGTGGTTCCCAGACTGCCCAAGTCATCTCCCAACCAAAACACAGATGAAGATTGACTCCTCATTAATTCAATTATTGTGATCAGCAATTTTTAGTCCAGGAACATGCTACACACTGTGCTCACAGCTCCCATGTTTTATTGCAGTCCAGCTGAAGGACAGCTATGAATCCAGCACCTTCTTCTTCTTGGTGTTTGACCTGTAAGTACCAGCTTGCCCACCCCTGCAGCACCAACTCCCTGAGCCCATTCCTGCTTTGCAGACAGCCACCACCCAACACTTGTTTCAGCTGTTTATGGCCCAAACAGGGCAAAGCAGAGAGACAAGCAGCACTTGCTTAAGGTAGAAACAAACCTCAGTTCCTGTAAGCCTTGTGCCAGCAGTGTTTGCCCTCTATCAGCAGCTCAGTGCTGCTCAAGTTTCCCTGTAACCTTTGGTGGGAGCCTCATGCATCCCTGTGGGTTATTTATATGCCCAGTGGGACCAGGGCTTGTGTGACACCACAACACTGGAACAGTGTGATGGACAGTAGTACAAGGTGATGGCACCAGGAGAGCCCCATCTCTATCCCATCCAAATGCCATCCTCTCCAGGGGCAGTCTTTTCTTTCTTTTGCCTTGTGTTTTGCAGCAATATAGACTTTCTTACCCATTTTTATTAACAAGCTGGCTTATCTTTTTGTGCAGAGGGTGACTTGGGGCTGTTAAAGGGCAACAACCCCCACACCATCCTCCCCAAGATCTTGTGGCTGGCTTGCTGTGGCATCTCAGCCACTTCCTGCCTCTGTTTTCCCTCCTGCATGCAGGATGAAGAAAGGGGAGCTCTTTGACTACCTCACTGAGAAAGTCACCTTGAGTGAGAAGGAAACAAGGTAAGGCCAGAAGCAGACAGCTGAAAATCCTGGTGCAAAAGCAGGACATGGGTTCAAAAGATGACCTTGCAATGGTTATGGCACCCACGGGCAAAACAGCATCCTGGGCTGTTTCTCTGTGGTCCCCTGTGCAGTCCCTGTCCCTGTCTCCATCCCTGGGAGCATGGTGCCTGTGGGTGTTCAGAGCTGCTCTCCCCCACCCCCAGGAAGATCATGCGTGCACTGCTGGAAGTGATCCAGTACCTCCACTCCATCAACATTGTTCACCGTGACCTGAAGCCAGAGAACATTCTCCTGGATGATGACATGAACATTAAGCTGACAGATTTTGGCTTCTCCTGCCAGCTGCGTGAGAATGAGAAGCTCAAAGGTAGGAGGGCAGGGAGGCAGGGGCTGTGCTGGGCTGGCCCATGGCCACCCTGTTGCTGCAATGCCCACTGAGTGGAGCCTCTCCAGCCCCAATGTCTCCATGGGCCCAGTCTCACTGCTGCAGGTGCAAATTGTTGCCTGTTGGCTTGGAGCTCCCCTTCAGCTCACACATGAGCCCTCCACATCCCATTCCTTACCACAAAGAAGTTGCTGGGCATTAAGAGAGCTATTCTTTCCTTTCTGTTTTTTTTTCCCTCCAGCTGATCCTCATTATCCCATCCATTTACTGCACAACATTGAGGTATCTTCCCAACTCCTGCCCTGCAAAGAGCCATGTATCCAACAAGCACACACACACACCAACATCCCCATTGCTCTCTTTGCTCATGTTTTAGCTGTTACAATCCACCAAGAGAAGTCACCAGTGAGATGCACACAAGTTGCAGTGTCTGCAAAGATCCCACCTGGAATCCAGAATCCCAATTCCCCTTCATCAGCTGCTCAGGGGTGGGAGGGGGGATGGCACAAACCCTCCCAGGTGGCTCAGGGAGATGCTCTGCCTTGTCTTTGCAGAGATCTGTGGCACACCTGGCTACCTGGCCCCTGAGATCCTGCAGTGCTCCATGGATGACGAGCACCAAGGCTACGGGAAGGAGGTTGATATGTGAGTGAGATGTTTGCCTCCCTGCCTTGCCCCTTGGCCTGCTCCCAAAATGTGTATTTTGAGGTACAGGCAAGAGTTGTGCAGATGGAAGCCAGTTTGAGTTTGGAGGGAATTAAATGATGCACTAAAAAGACCCCCTCAGGGTTGTCTCAGCAAGCAAGGGCTCTGGCACAGAGCTGGAGAAGCAGCATCTTGGGGAGGAGTCCCTCTCCCTGCTTTGCCCTAAAAGTAACACTTTCTGCTCCTGAGTCAATGCAGGGGCTGGGCTCCAAGACACAAGGCTTTTTAAGCACACCTCATAGCAAGATGTGAGCCTGAGGCAGCCCCTCAGAGAGCAGGCAGCTCAGGTAAGCCCATCAGAACTCAGCTTGAGTCCTGTGGAGACTTTTACACAAGTGTGGTGGCTTCAGGCTCAGGACTGCAGCTATCAGAAATGTAATGAACCACTGAAGACACACATGGGCCTTTTGGCCTCTTTCCATTTTAAATACCTCCATTAAGCCCACACTAGGACTCTTTCCACAACACAGCCCACACCAAGACAGCCCCAGAGCATCCAGCCTTGCTGGCACCACCATGTCCCACCCTCCCCTAAAAAGCAAATACAAAAATCCAAGAGCAAACACTGCCAACTCACATCTTACTCCTGCAGCATCCAGAGAAGCAGCTCCACATCAGTTCAACTCAAAAACCCCAAGAGTGGGGAAGCCCCTGCTCTTTATTACCCATCAGGGCTAACGAGCCCCATCAGGGAGCTCAGCTTCCCTCACCAGACACCAGGCAGGGCTGCGTCCTGCTTTTCCAGGGTGGCAGAGCCCTACCATGCCCCAGCTGGGGGGATGCACCAAGCCATCTTTTGGGCGCAGATTTGATCGGGTGTCCCCAGGGTGTCACCCAGGTCTTGTTGGGTTGCCCACAGGTGGAGCACTGGGGTGATCATGTACACCTTGCTGGCTGGCTCCCCTCCCTTCTGGCACCGCAAGCAGATGCTGATGCTGCGGATGATCATGAATGGGGATTACCAGTTCAGCTCCCCGGAGTGGGACGACCGCTCGGACACCGTCAAGGACCTGGTAGGCACTCAGAGCTGGGAAATCCTGTGTGGGAAGGGTTTTACAGACACCTGAGACCCCTCCCAGTTGACCCAGTGCCCTCCTGCAGATCTCCAGGTTCCTGGTGGTTGACCCACGGCAGCGGTACACGGCTGATGAGGCGCTGGCCCACCCCTTCTTCCAGCAGTATGATGCAGAGGAGGTCCGGCACTTCAGCCCCATCCAGAAATTCAGGGTGAGGTTGGGTGTGGGGGTGTTTCAACACCCAAGTGCTGAACTTGGGAGCTGCAGGAACTGAGCAGTGGGATGGGTTTCCCACAGATGAGCTAGGAGAAACTGGGAGGTCAGGGAGACCGAAGGACCTGGCCTTAGGCAGGATATGGGCAGCCTGGGTGGAGACACTTCTCCAAGCACTGTTCCACTTTCTGTTACTTCCTAAGGGCTTTTTCATGGAAGAGGATAAAATAAGGGAAAAACCTGCCTCCCCCACAGATCATTACAAAAATAAAAGAAAGATTATTTCTAAGGGGAAATGGATGAGCCTGACTTCACATGGGTTCATGAAGTGATGCAAAAGTTGAGAAAAACAGAGAAATCTTTCCCTTTCCCTATAGCAAGCCAATAGGGCAGCCCAAAGGCACCCAAAGTGACATTAGGTGACACACTTAGGACTAGCCCCCAGTTTTATATTAAGGACACACTTGGAAAAAACCTGTACCGCTCCCACAGGACTTAAATACCTGTGCCAGGAGCTGGGCTCCCTCCTGGGTAGCAGCCACATGGATCAGTTGGTGCTGATCCAGTCCTGACCATAAATTCCATCCTGTCCCTTCCCCATGCTGCAGGTGATCGGCTTGACCGTCCTGGCATCCGTCCGAATTTACTACCACTACCGGATGACCAAATCTGTCACCAGGGACCTGGTGGTCAGAGACCCCTACTCCCTGAAGCCCATCCGCAAACTGATCGACGCCTGTGCCTTCAGGACCTACAGGCACTGGGTGAAGAAGGGGGAGGCACAGAACAGAGCTGCCCTCTTTGAGAACACCTGCAAGGCCGTCCTGCTGACCCTGGCAGGAGAGGAAGGGCTGTTTTGATCTCCCTGCTGTGTATGCCCATGGGTTTGCTCAGTTAAGCCGAGTAAAATCTTTGAAAACCAACTGGTGGTTTCTTCCCCTTTGTTTCTTAGATACTGCTGGCAAATGCAAAGCAAACAGACAGCTGGGATTTGCCCACCTTGATGCGTTCCTGTGTGACCCTGCCCTGGCAGGGGGGTTGGACTAGATGATCTTTCCCTTTCAACCCCTAACTTTCTATGATTTGCCCCTAGAGCTTGTCCTACTGTAAGGAATGGGTTTGGAGAAGCTGCCTCCAACAGAGCTGTAAGAAGGTTCAGCTCAGCACCTAAGTGGGACCCTTTTGGGGCAGCCACAGGTGAAGGAGGGATGTGCAGGTCCTACAGGGGGTGTCCTTGTCCCCATGTGTGCTCAGGATTCCTGGTCCCATCAGATTTGGTGGCAGAGCTGGTGCACAGCTGACTTATAGCCCTTATGCTGGCTCCAACACTTTGGAGAGGTGGGTCATTGATATGTGTCACCAATGAGCTTAGAAACCAGCACACACATGCCTTTGCCAGTGTTTAAGGGTCAATAAAGGTCCTTGTTCCACTGCTGGAGAGACTTGGAGGCTGGTATGAAGCTGGGATTTCCCAAAGAGATGATGACCAATGATGATTCATCCTTCTAGGGACATGTCCCCTTGGCTTACCCCTGGCAGCCACCCCTCGTGCAGATGGTCACATGGAGGCTGCAGGTGTTTGCTCCATTTGGGCTGGAGGTCAGAGCTGCTCTGTGCCCATCCCATACACATGCATTCCTCTCTTTATTTAAAACAGACTCTGAAAGGAGAGCTGTAAGATCTGCTACACCAAGAGGACATTAAAGACAAATCCAGACATTGTGCATTCCCAGACATCCCAGTGCAGAAAGGAGTTTTAGCTGAAAGTATTTATTTTTATAAATTTTAAAAACTGCCTAGGTTTAACAAAAGTGGCTGCTGGGGGTTACTGTTCATCTCCACAGGAGAAAATGCCTTCAGGTCTTCTCAAGTGACCTTCAGAGGTCAGGTTTGATCCAGCTTTTCTCAGCCCCGACGGGCAGGGTGTCGGCAGCACAGCGGAAGCTGAGGTTGTCAGAGGCTGAGTCTGGTGTGTTCCCCATTCTCAAGGGGAAAAAGACACCCAAAGTTAGGGATCCTCCCTAGTTATGTTTACATCCTTTAAGGTGGCCCTCTATAACAGACTAGAAATGTCCTCCACTCCCCTTGAGTAATTTCAATTGTTTAATTCTAACTACTTAATGGAAAACACTCATAATGTGAGAAGCAATTAGGAACATATTCATAACAGGAAAATTTTTAGGAGTATTTGCAATATGTTCTTCTAACTGCTTCTTGGAAAAACTGAGCAGGAACAGAGAAAGGTCTTAAAATAAAATCTTCTTCTATAACCAAGGCAGAAGAAATCACTGTGAAACAGCACCTGGGCATTGCCCAGACCTACCTGGTAGTCACACGAGCTTTGTGATTTGCAGCTCCATCTGCAGTGTCAATCCAGGAGGCACCTCTCAGGACATGAATTTTCTGGGCACGCTGCCTTGATGAGAGCCCTGGGGCCAGGTACTCTGATGCAGTCCATTCCCAGGTGTTTCCCAGCAGGTCATAGATCCCTGAGACATGGATGGTTTTGTGTCAGGATTATGAGAGCACTGTGTTGCAAACTGGCCCCCCTCTTAACAAGTCAACCTTCAACAAATCTCTCATTTAAAGGTGTCTCATTGTTTCTCACCAGCAGGAGAGCATGGTATCTGATGCCCTCAAAAAAACATGCTCGGAATCAGGCAAATCATGTGAAAGAGCAAAATAAATGAATTCTACTTAAAAGCAGGGTCTGGTTTGGTGCATTGAAGTGCACCAAGTCAGCCAACTTCAGCAGCAACCAGCAGTGCTTTTGCTGGTCTTGGTTATTCTATCAAGATGCTGACAAGATCCTACACATCATGCTTGAAACCTCTGCTACTACTGAAGTTCATAATTAGTGTCAATTTAGGAAGCAGATGCCACCCCCAAAACCAGGGCAGGGATGTCTGCTCCATACCATAGTTGTTCTGAGGTGGGAATGCTGCCACGGGTGAGACGCCGTGATAACCGTCCTCAGCTGTGTCCTCCCTTGGGAAATCACCCTGAGGGAAGAGAGATCACTCCAAGCAAAGATCCAACCAGGAGATGACACAAAGTCCTGCTCTTCACAGGACCATTACACTTAAACAATAGAAATAACTCTCTGTTGTAAATTAACTCCATACAGCATTTCTGGTGAGAGAGGAGATCAACCACCTCAAGTTCTCCCAAGACAAACCCCTTTTCAAATGGATTTATGTATGATTTTTTAGTTATGTATTTTTGGAAGCACTGAACTCAGCCAGCCAGGCTGAGTCTGCTCCCTCTAAGGGGATTTTGGATAATTCAGTACCCTGCAGGTAACCCTGCACTGCTGCACAGGACCATGCTCAGGTGGCCACGTATGATGCTCTGTAGTCGAGTTCACCACCAACCCAGAAGAGCCCAGTGAGAAGGGACAATGTTGAGGATCTTACCTGCCACAGGTTTGTACGGTTCAGCTGAAACTTGTTTCCCCAGGGATACACCCTTTCTGCCAAGGAGGAAGACACACCCATTACCCCTGTATCACTCCTGCCTCTCCGTTTGCCTGTTTTCAACCAGGCTTTCATGCCTGTTCCTTTCCTCTTAGGTCAGGCCACCCAGATGCTATATTCCTGGGCCTTTGTCAGTCTAACCCCTACAGACACTGGCAAAGAGGTGAGGGGAGATGGGAATCAGCAACAGCTTCCCATTTCCAAACCACTGCTTCAAGCTACCAGCAATATACATGAGGTGTGTCACTCCTAACCCCAAACCCAAGAAAAGGTATTTTTAGCTGACAGAAATGCTTTGTTTAGGAAGATACATAGATAAGCCACTTCTATTATTACTACTACTACTACTATTATTTCAACTCCCAGGCCAAAAGAGGTGTCTCAGCTCCCCCCATTAACAGCTCTGAAAACATTCCTGGATGGAAGTTTAGATCTGTCAGACCTAACATTACTCAATGCCTCAGGCTGAAGAAGGGTCAGAGCTTGCAGTACTTACGTTCCAGTCCTCCCCTGGCAGCAAATTCCCACTCCTCTTCTGTCAGGAGCCTCTTCCCTTTCCACTTGCAGAACGCCTGAGCATCGTTCCAGCTCACGTGCAGCACTGGGTAATCCAGCCTGTCCTTAATGCTGGAGCCAGGACCTGAGGGCTGGGAAGAATGGCATCAAACAGATTGGATTTGATTTTACAAACTTCTCAACTCAAAAGGAAATAAAGGGTAGAACAGACCAAGGCAGGGAATGAGCAGCAACCAAAGATGCTATTTACTTCCCCATTTATGGTTGATAAAATTCAGCACACACTAAGATGTGAATCCTCCCAGCCCAGACAGGAATCACCTCAGTGGGTTTTACTCACCTGCCTCCAAAAAGCCTTCTCGATGGGCAACCACCACGGGGCAGACTGGGGAAAGAAATGACACCAGATTAAAGCTGAACGGGTGGCACACCCCCCCCCCTATACCACCATCCTACAGCAGTGTGTGTAAAGAGCACCTGCTAGTCTGGAAATTGTTAAATGCTGCAGTTGGAGCTGGGTTATCACAAGTATTTTGATAGTGCTTTCCAATGGAGCAGAGGCACTCACTTTTCAAAATGAAAACAGATCAAGAGGCCCATGCTGGGAAGTTTTTCTATTTTAAGGCTTGATGAATAAAGTACTTTGAGACATGCTTTGTTCTCTCCCAGGTTGGTGGAGGACTTCATGAGCCCAGTCTGAGTGTTTGGAGAGAATGTGAACAGGGGAGCACCATACATCAACCAAGGCTCAACCCTGCTGGTAGTTTCAAAAGCAAAACAACCCAAGAAAACCCACTAAGAATAGGCAGACTCTGCCCAAAGAGGTAACTGCTACTCAGTAGAAAATACCTGTGATCAGAAATACGACCTCCAGCATCATCACTGAAACTCATCCTCATGGGATTTAGATTTACCTCCAGTTTTTGGGTGACTCTTTTTTTCAGCTCTTCAGATACAAAATCCTCAAAGACAAAGCTCCAGCCAAACACTTCCGCTTCTGTTTTGTATTTCTTGTCTCTCACAAACTCCCTGCCATGAATACAACATGCTCAGGCACCAGGGGAAGAGTTCTTCAAGAGTCACATCACCAAACACAGCAATCTGCACATGTAAGAGGTTGAGAGCAAAGCAAAATGCACACAATCCACAGACATCCCACCTGCAGAGAGCTCCAGATCCTTCCTGGTTTGACAGAGATTTAACAGATTTAAAAAGTGCAAATTGCATCTCTTCAAAGATCTCACAGCCAGGTACAGTTACAGGTAAACTCATCCTGCACCCTGGGTTTCATAAAATATAACTCCACACAAAAGACCCAGCACCACCTGCCCCCTCCTGGCAGAAACAAAACCTTGGATCTTACCTGAAATCCCTGTTTGTGACAGGATATTTGTCAACAGAGAATGGATTCACTGTCACCTCCCGGACAGGCATCTCTTCGTTCCTCTTCTCCAGGGAGCTGGATCCCATCTGAAACGTGCCCCCAGGCAGCCACACCATGCCTCCATCCTGCCCAGATCCTAAAAGTGAAGAAATTCAGTATCAGAAGCTTCATTTTTTAAACACAACCACGCAGGACAGCTTGGTTATTGGTTATAAAGTCACTTTATGTAGTGGAGATTGGGTGCAATTTCAGTGCCAGTGATTAGCATTGCTACAGTCCTACATTTTTTGGCTAAAAAGCTGAAGATGCTCAAGTCACATTTTCAGCGTCTCTCTGGGGGCAGGAATAGCCCCAGTCGGGTGAGATCAGCCAGGCGGCTCCGTTAAATTACGGGATTGATGCTGTGAGAAGAAAGGGAGGAAAACCCCCTAGATTTTAGGGCTCAAGAAGCCAAGGGGCAGAGGACGCGTCCCCAGGCACCCCAGCCCCCTGCCCCGCGCTCACCCAGCGCCAGCAGCGCCAGCAGCGCCAGCACCAGGGGGGCCATAGGGGGGAACCGGGGTCACACCGGGGATTGATCCGGAACAGCTGCGGATTCCGGGAAGTGTTTCCGGGCCCTTCCCGAACCGGCACCGCCCCCACGGGGTGGGATCGGCCCGGCCCCGCCGCTCGCTGGGTCACACGGCTGACTTGTCAAGGGACACTTGGGTGATACGGCAGCCTGCGGCCATCGGCATCAGCACCAAAACCACCGCCACCACCAAGGAACTGAAGCGTTTCACACACCCAAGCAGGGCCTTGGGGGGTTGGCTGTGTTCGGGTTGTTGGTTTTGGCTTTCTTAAAGGTTGCTGTTAAGAGTAATTTGGAAGTGATTAGGGAAGGGGGATTGCTCAGCCTGGGGAAGGCTCTGAGACCTCAGAGTACTTCCAGAATCTGGAGAGGCTCCAGGAAAGCTGGGAGGGACTTTTGACAAGGGCCTGGGGTGATGGGACAAGGGGTGATGGCTCTGAATTGGCAGAGGGGACATTTAGGTTATAGATCAGGAATGATTCCTTCATTGGGAGGGTGGCAAAACCCAGGCTGCCCAGAGAAGCTGTGGCTGCCCCATCCCTGGAGGTGTTCAAGGCCAGGTTGGATGGTCCAGTGGGAAGTGTCCCTGCCCATGGGAGAGGTAGCAGGGAATGGTCTTTAAGGGCCCTTCCAACTCAAACCAGTCTGAAGTTCCAATTCTATTAACATAAAGCACAACTAGGATTAAGGAAAAGAATTTAAACAGAGGGGTCTGTTCCCCTCCCACAAACCCAACCACCTATTCCTGGTCAGCTTGACCCAAAGCTGTGGTCCTGCCTAGGTCTGGTATATTGCTATGTACCCATAAATACCTTAACGCAGCACAAACAGCATTAAAAATCCACCCCTGCATTATGACAATATCCAGTAACTTTAAACACACACCTCAAGCCCTTGTGAAGCACCTGAACTCTCTCATTTAGCTGTGGAGCAAGAACAAAACACTAAAGTGATTGGCTTAATCCTGCTTTATGATGGACTGAATTTTCAGTCTGCACCCACAGCACCCCAGCAGCAGCCTCCAGCTCTATTTTGGCAGGAACAGGCTCCTGGGGGAAGTATCAGAATCAGTAATGAGCACAGCACAGAACTGGGAGCCAGAACTGTACAACAAGGCCTGCAGCATCCCCACTGCTTCCAGACCTTGGCCCAAGGCTATTAAGTTTTAAACAACCAACACACAAAAGCACAGAACATAAGTTTATTGGGTAAAAAGGAAAGCAACTTCAAGTGTACACTTCAGTGAGATTTAAAATAAATAGCTGATTTTTTTTCTTTAGAGCCAAATATTTCAATAGTTGCTAATATTTTGAGTGGCCACATTTAGCAAAGAGGGGCTGCTTGACAGAGCAGAGAAACTTCCACTGCTGGGAAAATCCCCTGAGGGCTAAGAGAAGTGCACCTGTGGGTGGATTTCTTCACCATTCATTCCCTGGGGCACTACCAGAGCCAACTCAGCCTTTCAGAGAGGACATTCCAGCTCGCATAATTTCATCCACCAAGAGAATGTTGCTGGCAATCACCGTGCTAGAAATATTAAATAAATATTGTTAGAATATCAGTTTTGACATAGTTAAGGGACACTCAGCTTCATTTCTGCCTTTGAGACAGCTTACTCAATTCCACATTATCAATTTAAATTATCAGACACACTCACTGGTATTTACACTGAAAATACTGTAATATTTACCATGAATGAAGCAGTTGCTTTTTGACGTTGTAATTATCCCAGATTCCAGCTGCTGCAGCTACCATTGGCTCACCTAGAAAAGAAATGCAAGTCTTTAAATCACATAATTCAAAGATGACTTTCCCCTAACACCTGATATAGTTACTAAGCACAACATGAACTGTTAACTGTGTGCTTCATCCTCACAAAAACATAAACCAGAATGCATTTGAGTACTACAGCACAAGACCGACTGCAGCAACAGACACCTGCCTGAGCATACTGCACAGCTTCTCATTAAAAAAAAGGTACAGCTTTCTGCATCCAGAGCAACTTTACTCTTCATAGAGCTGAGTCACAACAGTTTTTTACTAGAGCATCACCCAATTATTTTTGGAAGTTCTTACCAGTGTTCAGATCAACCCCAGTGAGTTGCCCCGACTCCGCGTGCTCTGTCTGCACCTTCACGAGGGTCTCCTGGGGATCATAGCCCGAGTTCTGAGCAAGAACCTTTGAGAGGACAGACACCATTTCATGTTGCTGATAAAAAGAGAACTCCAGCAGAGAAAGCAATGGGTCTCAGCGTGCTTTCAAAGCCACACTTTGTTCAGGAGTTCCTTTTTACCTTTGGAATGATGAGCAGAGCATCAGCAAAAGCTTGAACTCCAAGCTGGGCTCTTCCCTTGACAGTAGGTTTATGCTTCACCAGAGCATTAGCTACAGCCACTTCCAATGCTCCTGCTCCTGGGACCACACATCCTGCAAGACACACATTGCTGCAGACACCTCACAATAAACACCTACTCTAACCAGTTTATTTTTAATGTAGCTTGCTCTCTTCCCTCATACTTAAAATGACAACTTGTAGCTGACCAAATAAATTACTGTTACTGGGCTACTTGCAAAACACAAGGTCTAAGAACAGTAACTGAAATATGGAAAAAAAACCCAACTGGAATATACCCTGCTCTGACTGCACTGGGTACCAAGGAAAGTAACACAACATTCACTCATTTTGAGGTGAAACTCAACACAAAAGGGCTAAGCAGAGCAGAGACTCACCATCCTCAATGGCATTTTTAACAGCACGCAGACCATCTCGTACTGCATCCTTGATCTGTGTCAGTGTGTGCTTGTTGGGTCCCCTGATCAGCAGGGTGACAGAGCGGGGGTTGTCACATTTCTCAATGAAGGTGTATTTCTCTTCACCCTGTAAAACAGGGTTATGTATTCATGTCATACATTTGCCTGATCAACATGCCCAAGTGATTAAAAACAAAGTCTGGCACTGATTTCAGATTCAGGGCTGTATTAACAGCACTTCAAAAGCAAATAGAAGCAGCAGAACCTTATTTCTGTTTTCTGTTTTACAGATATTAAAAGCTTAATACAGAAATAACAACAGGAAAACACACTATGGCAAGAGCTAACATCCAGGTATTCACATACAAGCTGACACTTATTCATAGCCCTGTATAGCTCTTAAAACACTTAAAAATCCAGGCACATCACAAGGCAGAACAAAAGCTGACAGCTCAGTCAGACTCACCAGTGTGTACTCATAGACAAGCCCTGCATGGCCCAGGCAGTCAGGAGTGAGATCCTCCACGGAGTTCATGGCAGTTCCTCCACACGCCAGGGTCAGCCTGAGAGAGAACACAGAGAGCTTGGGACCTGCTGTCCAAAGTGCAACCCCAAGTCACCAACAGGACCACTGCACTTCCCCAGCTTTGAACAGTTTGCTTCTCTTCATGGAAGATCTCTTCAGCTCTTCACAAAAATGAGCTCATAGAACGAGGTCTCTTCTACAGGTGACTGCATCTGAAGCATTTTGATAGCTTCAATTCCTACAGCAACATTCCTAAACCAACAATTTTATGATTTGTACAAACTACCCTGAATTACAGCAAGAAGAGCTGGAGAGATTGAAGTGGCCTTTTTGGTGCAAGTCTGTGAAGCTGGATTCAAGCCAGACTTGATGCACAGTTTTGAGTTCAGAAGAGCAAGTTATTTACCCCTTTCCTCTCCCTAGGAACTCACCTTTCCATGTTCCTCCTTTTAGCTCTCCGCAGAGCAACTATTCCTTCTTTTGCAAGTGAATCCAAGGAAAATGGGTCAATTCCCTAGAAACAAAAGTGACCATCAGGATAAAGAAAAAGCTAAACACACCCTTCTCTCAGTCTGACACTTAATGAGTAAGTTTTCCTCAGGGCTCAAAGATCCCTAGTACGTCAGCCTAGATTTACCTATTTCTGTAGGAAAATACAAAGTGAGTCAAACCACACACAGCTTGCCTAGAAACTCAGCATTTCAAATCAATTTGTTTAGTTATACCCCTCCCTCATCTCACCTTCTGGTTGATCACAATAAATCCTTTATCTGAATCACCACAAACTCTTCTTTTCAAGTCTATGATTTTGTTCACTCTGTCTTCAATGAATTTTCTTTCAGCTTTCACTAGCTTCTCTCTCTCTTCAGCACTTTTGTAGAAGAATCCAGAGCTCACCTCTCTGAAGAACAAAACCCACAAAAAAGCAGTAAGACAACTATTCTGTGCTGTGGAAATAAACTTAAGCATAAAGAATCAATCCTTTCAGCTACATTCAACCCCCACACCACATGGAGCTGTTCCTGCTCTCTAGTTCACATCTCTTTGATTTGAAACTGGGTGAACTCTGAAGTATTTTCAGGTATTCAGTCTAGAATGTAAAATTACACCCAAGAAAGGACTTCCAGCCTTTCTCCAACAAAACACAAAATAAAACCTAGGAGAAAGCTCTGCCTCTTTTAAGAGATTTTCTCAGCCACCAGCTTTTTTTCCAAAAACGGAGTGACAGCTCTTCCACCTGCCTCACTCTAGGAGAGCCTCTGCCGGTTTTTTTGTTCTTAATTAAGCACAATTTAAGTACAAGTCTAATTTTAAGGAGTAGCCATTTTCTGCCCCTCCCCTTGTTGCTCTGTACTTACGTTTTCTCATATTCTAAAGAGACATTGCAAGTTAGCACATAAGCATCTTCCACTCTTTTCTTCATGTCAGGATGACGGGCACCATGATCCAGAACCAGTCCCCTGATCAGCCTGAAAGATGAAAAAACCTTTTGTGTGGTGACTTCCATGCACCAGGAGATACAAAGCTCAAATGCAGACTCAGAGAACTGAGAGTGCAACTGGTCAAACACCAAGTGCCTGCACACCTGAGTTGGGAGTGAACCATTCTGTATCCCAGTTCCAAGGGCACGCTCATTCTCACAGAAAAAGCACCCCAGAGTGTGAAACAGGAATTTACTCTGGCATAGTGTCTGACTGCACCAACTACTGAGGAAAGCTAGTGCAGAATTCAGCCATGCCACTGAGATGAACACAGAGCCCATGGAGTATCTGATTAAGTGACTACAGTCCAGTTTCTATTTATCAGATGCTGGTTTGTAATCCTCAGGAACAGGCAGAAGCCCAACACAACTGAGCCACGGATGCTATTCCAAAGGAAAAAGCACTTATTCAAAAGCATGAGCCAGTGTTACTCTTTGCTACTCAAAAAATCTCATCAGGGAATCAAGTTCAGTAACTGGGGAGCTTTTCCTGTCCAGGTAATTTATGGCTGAAATGTTTCTGCCTTTTCACCCTTCCCTAATAACTTTTCCAGTGGAAGCCTTAGGAGACTCCAGCTCTTCTGAAAAAACAAAACCCCACAAGTTACTCAAATATCAGGATACCATCAAACTGAAGCTCAAGGATACTCATTACTTACGTTGTGTCAGTTTCTGATTTGTGCTTCATCTCCATAATCTCTACCATGTGGAGGTCAATAGGCTCATCTGGTTTTCTGACTGTCAAAACAGAATCTACTACAGCCTGGAAAAGAGAGGAGGAAAAAAAAGCCCCAAAAGGACCATTAATCTTCCAAAGTTCTCATCTTTCCATCCACCCTTCACTGAAATAATGATCACAGCACTTTAAAACCTGTCTGCTTCCCACAAGAGGCAGAGGAGGCCCCTGCTCTTACCTCTGTCAGGATGTCAGCCAGCTCCCTGTGAACTTTAGTGCGGAGGGAAGTTCTAGCAACATCCATGAGGGTCTCCCTGTCCATTTCCTTGGTTACTTTGACCTGCTCCAACACTTCGAGTGCTTTTTCCTTTGCAATCTCAAATCCTTCTGCTACTATTCTGGGATGCAAACCCTAATGCAAAGGAAGAAGGGAAATCTTCAGCCAATAGAAGACAGATGGTACTGTTACACAAACCTGTGGTTTCAGCATTCCATGGAACATTAAAACACAGGGAACATGGATCTTATGAAGACAAGGAATGTGCTGTCCTTCTGAATACACGTAAAAGGAATGCAAATCCTTCCAATGCAGAGGAAAAGTACAGATTGCTCTAGCACAGGACTGAAACCAAGGGAACTACAGAGCACACTTGGGTGTTCACTGTGCAATATGGATGCTTATTCTTTAACTTTTAGGGAGGGTCTCCTTGGTAAAACCCAAGTAAAAGAGGCAAAAAACAGGGAGCAGTAACAGCAGGTATTAAACCTTATTAAATGCTCCAGTATGCAAAATAAGTGGGTTTGATTTTGAAGAAATCTTAAGTCCTCCTCTCCAGTTATTCCCCAGTTTACGAGCTGTGTGATGCACTCATTATAAGCAGAAATATAATTTTTCATGTTTGACTTAGGATTATTAAGCACTAAACAATCAAATGATCTCAGAGGAAGCTTTTAACTTGTCCACCTACAAAAGAAATACTGCATACATACCTCAGAAATATAGAGATCTGCCTGCTTTAGGAGCTCTCCAATTATCAAGACATTTGAGGTGGTACCATCTCCAGTGATGTCATCTTGTGCTGTGGCTACTTTGGCTATCAAGGAGGCTGTGGGGTGTTGTATTTGCTAAACAAAAGTAAGAAGCTGAGCAGTAAGTCTTCCTGCAGTGCTAAAGGAAACCAATAATCTTAATTCAGCTAAACAAAATATGGGACTGATATTTCAGCAACAACCACTTTGACAACAAATCGCATTAATCTATGTAACACTATTTCCCCACTCAGACTGTGCATTTATACATAAAAATCTTCAGTGCCAAGAGCCAAAACAGCCCTCAACTCACTGTGAGCTCGACAGAGCCCTTTTGACAAAGCACACACCATTACAACTGATGCAACCTCAGACTGATGGGAATGTGGTCTGAGCTTTATTTACCTTCCTCCCAGGGGACGTATGTCCCTCAGTGCCCCTAACAGCACAGATTTGCAGGCCGGGGGGCAGCTGGGGACATCGCTCCCCTTTAGCCCCAGACACTGTAAGAAAATATGCGCAGGCTCCTGCCTCCCTAATTCCCTCCTCACCTGCCTAGGGCTTCCACACCTCCCCCCCCTCCCCACCCCGGCCGTAAGATCCCGCTCACCATTTCCTGCAACAGCACGTTGCCATCTTTGGTTAGCTTGATGTCTCCGGCACCCGACACCAGCCTGCGGGGGACACGATGCGGGTGAGCAGCCCCCCCAGGGGTGACCAGCAGCCTCCCCACACCCCATACCCGGCCCCACCACACCTGCCCGCCCCAAAGCCTTCACCTCCATTCATTCCCCTCCCGGCCGGGCAGCCTCCGCCTTTGTTCCCTGCCACATGGCGGCGGCAGGAACAGGGGCAGGAGCAGCGCCCAGGCCTCCCCTGAGCCTCCTCCTGCTCCTCCCGCCTGTCTCCTCACTCATCCCCTCAGGCTCTAGCGGCCGCCGAAGCGCTGAGCCGCTCCCCCACCACCATCCTCCGCGCCCCAACCCCGGCCAGAGGGGGTTCCCTCACATTTTCATGGTTCCTTTGGGGCCAAGGTTGGTTCTCAGCACGTCCTGGAGCCCTCGGGCCGCGCTGATGTTCACGGCCAGCGCGGCCTGGGCACGGGCAACCTCCGCCTTGGGGTTCAGGGCCTTCACCGCCATGGCCGCCGCTCCACTCGCGCTGGGACAGTCCGGGCGGGACGAGGCGCCGGGGGAGGGGCGGTGATAGGCCAGGCCGCGCCTCCGGTCCCGCCCCTTCTAGAACACTCCGGGGGCTCCCATTGGACAGACGCGGCCCCAAGCGCGTTCCCATTGGCTGAGGCGCCTGTCACTCCGCTCCCAGCTCCCGCCCCGCCGCCGCGGAGGTTACCGGGGTGCGGGGTCCTGGAGGCTGCCCGGCCCTCAGCGCGGGGACGGTGTGAGCGTTAATTGCTGTTAATTGATGTTAATTGATGGTAACTGTAGTTAACTGTGGCTGATCCCACCCGGTCATGTGACAGACCCCCCGGCAGGTGGGCAGAACTGTGAGAATAAATAATTAAACCTGGAGGTTTAACATTAGATCGACTGACTTAACAGTAAGCGGGTAAGATTAATAATCAAAATGGTTCTTGGTAAAATGCCGGTAGGGTTAATTGAAACTCATCTTCTTTTAATACCGGATTTATTGTGTGGGGTGCTGGAGCCTGCACAGCTCTGAACCTTTAAGAAGGGTTTCTGAAGGCAGGGGTCAGGCTCTCCCCCCAGAGGCTGTGGAACAGAAATATTATTAAAATGGAGGCAGCCTTGATGGGAGCTGGATCAATGGCCTGCATGGTCTGTCAGAGCCCGGCCCTTGAGGCTTTGGACTCCAAAATGGAGGGATATTAGAGAGAAAAATAGAAAATAGGAAAAATAGGAGAGCCCTGCAGAGCCCTAATAGGTAAAACAGAGCCCTGGCCCTGGTTCCTGACACGCATCACAGGTACCGGGGATGCCGAGTTCAGCTCCCACATCCCATCTGGGTTTGTACCCCCAAATCCCCACCTCCTGCTTCTGAGCAACTGGCAAGGTGGGGTGTGACACAACACTCTTCTTATTTCCATTATTTCCTACAAAAGGAGCCCACAGTTCATATGCTGAGCGATGCATATGTCTTGTAATGCTTAAATGCTGATTCTTTAGTAGCTGGGCTTTCTCTTCTGTTACTGGAATCACTACAAATAAACATTAAAGATTGCAAAATGCAGGAAATCACCGATGGCCTTTCAAAATTGTCTCTGGAACTCTCCTGTTAATATTTAGTCTTCACTTTTGGGATGCTGCTGGCCTGCTGAAACCATAACAACACAAAACACACCAACCCATCCTGAAGCTGTAATGCTAACAGGAGAGACACTGCTCAGTTAAACCACCTGAAGCTCTGACTTTGCCCAGGATTTGGCAGCAAACAGGTCACACACAAATATTTTCCTATTCTTGCTTCTCCTGTTTGTACTTTTTTTTGCTTGATCAATTCTCCCAGGGCTGTTCTCAGCAGAGGGCAGCCTTGTCAAACCCATACACATCCCAGTGAGCTGGGTATATTTTGTTTTCCTTGCTGCTGTTGTATGACCCTCGTGGGTGATATCCCATGGAAAAGCAGGAATTATCTGTCCTAAACACCTGCAACGTGTGGGATTGGCTGCTGACAGTGACATGGCCATTCCCCAAGCAGGGTCAAGTTTGAGAGGGGAATTATTCCTGTAGGAAAACAAAGCAAAAAAAGGAAATCCATTTTTAAAGGTATTCTAATCCTTTGTGTTGGTGGTCTCTGCTTTTTTTTTCTACAAATGGACAAGGTTTGTAGTCATGTACAAGTTACCTGCTGTGCTTCTATTGATGGTTACACATCCAGGTGAGCTGTGCTTCACTCCTCAGCATCCTCTTAAAACTTCCAGGCAGACCTCTCTGTGTTTGTTGGATAATGTGTCTGAAGATAGTTATTTTAGGGTATAATAACATTTCTCATTAGCATTTTCACATTAAATCTCCATTTTGCAGCATTTTTCAGACATCAGGACACGCTTTTCTACACTCTTCAGTCTTAGCTGTAGTTGTTGAACTGTTTGTTTTTAATGCATAGTAAAAACACAGGACAGATGCTTACTAGGCCAAAATTGCCCTTTGGAATCAATGGATTTATAACACATTTCACCAGATTAGAATCAAAATATTTCACTGCATTACAGCCAACATATCCATTAAACTGAGATAAATAAAGGGAATATCCTTCATGAAATATTCAGCAGTGATTCTCTTAGTCAAATAACACACCGCTTACCTTGGCACAAAACCCTCTGAGATTCTCAGTAAAAGCAGCTTGCTTTCATCTTTATCAAGATCTGCTTTCATTTAACCTTATTCACAGAAATTCTTTCTAAATCTGTTTTAAAAACACACTGTCCTGCCACACTAAAACTAACAAACAGGACCAGACTGAAGAGTGAACTATTTCACCAGTTTTGCAGCAAAAGGGGCTTGGTACCAGCTTTTCCTGACACAAGATGTTGCTAACACAAGCTCCTGCTGATAAATAAATGGTCATGTACTGGGAATGTCTGAAAAAATCAGAAAGGAAGACATGGGAGGAGAGGCACACAAGGCTTTTAATCAATGCAGGGTAATTCTGAGGGGCAATACTGCCAGAATGGCAAAAAAGAGGGTGCAAGGAATGTGGTTGGGGCACCCAGTGGTGCAGAACAGTCTTTCACGATGGGCACCAGTCATGAGACTCCTGTCACAAGTGAGTGAAAGAAGCTAAATCAGGTTTTCCTGACCTTGAACCAAGCAGCTTCATTGTTTTGGGTTGGCGACCAAGGAAAAAACTCTCCTGTGGGATTGCAAAACACGAGCACAGGCAGGTTTGGGAATTCTTCTGTTGCTTTAGAAGACAGAAGCAACAAGGTTTGGGGAAACAAAACAGAGCCTTCTCTCCCAAGCAGAAGTTTTAATTTTGCCTTCAAAGCTCGTGATGAGTTTTGATCTGATATTTTTGTGTAACAGAATGATGCGCAGAGCTGCAGCTTAAGCCAGAAAGCAGTATTTACCATCTTAACTCACAGAACCTTTCATCTCATCCCCAGTGAAAGAGAAGAGTGTCCCTGCCTCACCTCCCATTTCACGCCAGCAGAAACTCCCGGCTGCTCCTGCCAGCGAGCTCGGCTCCTTTCCTGCCGCTCTGCCTGGAGCCAGGCAAGTTTCCCAAGGACACTCTTGTCCTCCACGCCCGTGGCACAGACTGGCGGGGGGACCACCAAGCTCCCCATCATTTGGGGCAGGTTCTGCTCCCTGCCAAGCCGTGTCCCCCCCCTTTCCCTAAACTGGGAGCGCCCCAAACTCAGCCCGGGCGGCTCCTCCCTCGGCACAGGGTAAGGTTACACCTCTCGCTTCCCTACGCCTGTCAGCCAACAGCTGGACTTCTCTGGTTACATGTGTGCAACAGCTTAAAAAAAAAAAAACGAAAAAAAGAAAAAAAAAAAAACCACACAACCCATCCAGGCCGGCTTACTCAGCAGATTATAAAAGAGTGATTTGCAAAATGCGGCTTTCTTCCAGATCAGCCCGTGCCGGTGTGTTTATGTGACCGAAGGTCTCAGCTGATCCTTTCTTTTCTGGTGCAGCCAAGAGGTTTGCAGCAACAGCCACGGCCAGTCCAAGTCCTGTAAGTCACTGGGAACGTTTTATTGCTCTCACTTTGGAAGGGGTTGGAATATCAGATCCAGAACACGGACCATCTTTTGCTAGCATAGAAAATTATTCTCTTTTGCTGGGGCTGTGACTGTGCAGCAGTGCAGTGCCTGGTTTAGAACAGCAGCATGAATGAATGATGCAATCATGCAGGGGGGAAGCATCATCGTTTTATTAGGCAAGAGAGAGAGTGTGTGTCAATGTTCATCAGGTTCCTTCTACCCCCTTTCAAGGACTTTTTAAAAAGTGCTTAAATCAATTCACTGTCAGGAGTTGCTGTTCAGTGTATAGCTGCAAACAGTTCATCTCTTGAGTTGCATCCAGGCTGGGATTACTACTTTGGAACAGAATACCAGGAAGTGTGAAGCAAGTTAAGGACTGAATCTTCCTGTTCTCACATGGAACAGAGTGAATGGGTTGAACTTTAAAAGAATACTTGCAGGGATATAAAAACCAGTCACAATTTGCTTAAATATAACTAATCTGCTTTAATGTATCCCCTTTCCTCTAAAGCTTTCAGACTATATTGCTAATACTGATAATTAAATCTCATCATAGAAAAGCTGTGTCACTGTATTAGTCCCATTTTACAGACACAGGAATAAAAACAATGAAATGTTTTTTTAACCTTAATACCATGGGAGTGTTCCTGTGAACATTATTACAAGCAGGATCACTGCTGTAGGGGGAGCAGGTCCTGTGATGTTTCAAGAACTATTTTTTCCAAGTCCCTCACTCCAAGCATCAGTTTCCCTTCAGAGCCACAGGAAGTGTTTAAAGTGGTTGTGTTTCTGTTACTGAGTGCCCAATGGCTCTGAGAATGTCTCTCCAAGTGACATGCTCACCCTCAGTTTGTGAAATGGGAAAGTTAATCAGAAACACCTAAAACTGCAAACTAAGATATTCTGGAGTGATATGTTGCAAAAGATGCTTTAGGTAGTATTTCATTAAGATTCACTTAATTTTTTAATAGCAATAAATATGAACATAGTGCTGTGGCAGCACTTCTGAAAGCTGAAATATGGTAACAAGTGAACTCTAATCACAATGAGGATTTTGAGATCTCCCCTGAACACCTGTAGTTCTCAGTAACATTTACTTCTTTTGCATTACACATAGCAGACTCTGCAGATGTTTCAGGTTTTCACAGTGCAGCAAGATTTCAAGACTGAAAAAGATTTCAGTCGTTTTCTTCTGACATGTGGCTGTATATAATACCTGTGTGTGCTTCTGTGACTCCACCCTCTGTTATGAAACAGAACTACTTGTGGAAATGCCATGTTTCTTTCCATATTGCCTAATGAAGTACTTCATAGTATGGAGGCAAGGACATCTCATGGAAATTTCACATTTCCATTGTGATTTCCTTTTCCCCCCATCTTTATTTAAAGTTTCATCCTACCTTTTTTACTCTTCCCTTCTCTTGTCACTTCTTTGCCCATCGTGTCTTCTCTTCCCCACTTTCTTCATGTCACCTTTTCCCATGGTATTTTATTCTCCAACTTGATGAATTGTTTGCTCTTGGATGCCTTTCCAGCATGCAAAAAATAGGATAGGAATAGATTACTTACCTGAAATTCAGTGGCAGAAAGACCAGAGATCTTCTACCCACATTTTTCATATGGAGACAGAACTCATTATTTCTGTGGGAATTTCTTTTTTCTTCCCATCTCATTAAAACATTGACTCCTGATGCTCTGTATTTCAGAGTAATCAATCCTTGCCAACTGTTGAGGCCTGTAGCATTCTGGAATTTAAAAATACTATTCCTTTACACTAGCTGTTAGAGATGTGTCCATAGAGAGGTTTTACACAGCTTCAGGGTTTTTTGCTCATGTTTCCATGTGACACCTACCTGTGGACAAGCTACTCTGTCTGCCCTTGTTTCCTACACAAACTTACCAGGAGGTGAATTCCAGGCACCTTCCTGGTGGATGACATGCCAGGGTGGCCCAGTGACAATTCTGAAGACAGAGGAAGGAACCAAAACCCTTGTATTTCCCCCCATCTTCTTGCCCATCTCTCCATCACTTATAGCCTTGCCTTATGCTCTCATCTACATTTAGAGTTGGAAAATAAAATTCACATATCACTGAAACTGGCATGTTACCATTTGGAATGGCATTTGCCAGCTTCTGGAGATGATGGTGACCCCTGAAGCTCTGCCAAAAAAGGAAGAGCCTTATTTCAGTCCAAGTGAACCACCTTTAACTCCTCAAATGTGCTTTTCCCACCAGCAAGACTCCCTGCAATAGCTGAAGCTTCCTTCATAGGTTCTCCTCTTTGCTCCCCTAGGAGCTTCCCTACTTTACAGACCATCACAAGTTCTCCAACACGTGTAATGATACATCACCCAAAACCAGGGCTGTGTTTTCCAGGATTCAATGCCCAGCTGTAGTAGAAAGTGGAAAGATGTTGGCAGCTCACAGGCCAAGGGAGATCAAGAACTACTCCCTTCCAACTTGTCATTCTTAGGCACTATAAACCACAGCTTGAAACATTTTTGGAGTTACTGCATGGAACAAAGAGAGGGACAGGGTTAATTCCAACCATGACTCCACAGTTGGTATCTGTAATTTTTCCTCTAACTTGTCTATTTCTATTTGTCCATCAAAGTGCAAAACCCACCACAGCAGTGATCTCATCATCCTAAGGAGCTTCCAGAAAGGAAAGGACTATGGAAAATACGTTTACCAAAGAGATGAAATATTAATGTCTCTCATTCTCTGAACTGCATTTTCTAGCAATAACATTTTTTCGGAGAGCTTAAAATTTGGAAGAAATGTATCCAGGAGAATATTTCAGGTTCTCACCAAGCAATGGTGTCACAGTGTGCTGGTGACACCCAGTGACATTGCATGATGCTGTGGCAATGTCTCAGTGCAGCCTCAGGTTAGCATGAGGCAATGGGGTAGCTTTGCTTAATAAGGAACCAGTGTTGGGACAGTGACGCAAATGTCACCCCACGGTGATGCAACAGGTTTGTCCAGTAGGGCAAATCTTTCAAATTGGCACCAAATCTGTGGCTGCTGGATTTTAGAATTTCCAGTAGCCTGGAAAAAATAAACAAACTGACATTTTAAAAATGTTAGTGGATGTATTTTTCTTTAATTCTGCTGCACAAATGCATCTCGTTTGCCTGAAAGTCCAAGCCCTCCTGCTCAGGAAATCAGAATCTTCCACTGCAAATACCAATACAGTGCTGTGGAGCCAAGGTCAAGTCAAGGCTAACACAAAGTAAACTTAGAATTCACGTGTCACCTGTCTACCCATTGCCAAGTCTTAGCTCAGAACCAGCCTCTGCCAGAGGGAAGTTCTCATGGCCAAGGCCATTTAAGAAAAAGAGGTTTCTTTTATGTGCCATGCTGATAACTCTATTTCTTATATGTACAGTGTAGTCTTTGTAGAAAAATATAAAAAAACCACATGCTGTCTGGACCAAGTAATTCTTTAGTGATACTTCTAAGGCTAGACCAAAGTTTTTGCACCAAGAGCAGAGGCCTATCCAACTATGGTTCAGTCCCTGTTTCCGCCCTCCCCAGAGGAGAATACTATAAAATTATTTTCTGGAATATCCCCTTTTTACTGCATCCTCACTCACCTTTGCTTCCTGGCACCTGGAGGAGGTTGAGCCCAGGCTCTGTCCTACCTTCCCACACCTAAAAAGAACAGACAGAATGAAAGTATGGGCTGGGGGATACCTGCTCTCCCATTCACACTCACAAGGTAGATGAGCTTTTAGGAAGCTTTTTTATATCCTAATATTCACCATATGGTTAGTAGTTATAGGAGAACAACCAAAGCTTCCTGTTCCATTAACTATTTAGCTGTGATCTCTCAGTGAGTGCCCAGAAGGCACCTCAGGAAGCAGCACTGCTGCTTATCATGTGTGATCCCTGTATGTCTCCTGTCTGACTGGAGCTACACACCAGGACCAGTCAGGTCCTTTACTTTCCCACAGCAAGGTACATAGTGATAACCTTCTCCATCTTTACTGGATGTCTTTTGTATCTGGGGGTGCAAAGTTTGTCCAAAAAGGGCAAAAAAGAAAAATACAGTGGGAACTTGGGTGTATAAGACCCTTCACTATCAAAATTCACATGGTATACAGGAAAAAATTAAATTAGCTTGGTGAGAGGAAAACAAAAGATAGAGGTATATAACATAATGAAGGGATTTACTATGCTGTTTGATGGTATTTTTTCCTCTCTCAGAAAAAGAACCTGCTACCCAGATCAATTAAACAAGATGTGTCCTGAGAAACAGTTATGAGATTAGAAGAGACAACCAAAAAAAACTTTTACAAAAATCTGGGAAGTGAGACAGATAGAAAGCTGTTATTTCTGTATTTATTTTACCAATATACACATTGGTAAAGTCCACACTGAATTCCCTTATGGAAGGGTGAAGCACAAGATGAGTAGGTTAAGAGTAAGAAAATACCTGATTAATACCTGATGCTTCTGAGCTGCAGTAGAGGTGCTCAATGTTTTAAAGTGGATAGATACAAAGGAGGAAGAAAATAAGCTTTTGTCAGCCATTGTTATGGAAAAAACTGTCATGATGTGGTATCTTAACAGGTTAATTTAAGTTCTCAAAGATGAAGGATTTAATGGATTTTATGAATGACTGATTCTCAGTGTTAACAGCCAAATCTTCTGCGAATTCACAGATGATGGTATTATTTAGATTCTATTAATCAGGACATAAAACCAGATTTAAACCATCATGATTTAGGGACAACTACTCACTGATAGCTTCCAGACAGTTATGTCTACAATGATCAATGAAATCCTTAAGGCTTGGCTGTCTTTAACTATCTCCTGGAGCAACTAATTTGACCCACTAGCCTGGGTCTGATGAGAAATTCAGATCCATTTGAGCAATGAGGGCAAGACAGAGAATTGCAAGTCCCACCCAGCACTTGGCAGTCTGATGGTTCAGCAAATGCCAAGTCTTACAACCTTGAACCCCATGTGAATATCAATGGGCTGAGCCTGCAGAGAGCAAATCAGGGACTGCCCAAAGCTCCACGGCCCACCTGTAACGTAAGTGGAACACCAGGAGGCAGCAATAGGGGAGAGCAAATCAGCAACGGGGCCAGACCTCCACCACCACTGACACTTTTTGATAAAAGCTGGCTACCAGGCTCTGCTTGGCCCTTCTCACAAGAACCAGACCCGCTGCACAAATGGCTCAAGACAGAGTGCAGTACTGCCACTCAGAGAGAGACTTTATCTTGTCCCCTCACAGCAAGAAGCTTCCTAAAAGGATGGCATCCCTCATGGAGATGAAAGAAATCTTCCGCAACGCCGACGCCGTGTGCTTTGATGTGGACAGTACAGTCATCAGGGAAGAAGGAATTGATGAACTGGCCAAGTTCTGTGGAGTTGGAGATGCAGTGGCAGAGATGTATGTATAGTTGCTGTTTACTTCATGGGAATGAGAATTTTAAAAAAGCATGGATAAGGTCAGGCTGTGATAATGAAGTTATAAGAGGGATCAGTGAAACTCTGTCACAGGAGTTACTACTCCTAAAATCCTTCTAAACTCTTAAGTGGAATTAATGCAGAGTGAAGGAACTAATTTCTTTGGGGATTGTGAAGCCACTCAACAGAACCAGACAGACATAAATTCTATAATGGAATACTCTTCGATAGACTAAGATCTGCCCTCATCATTAAACTTGGCTAAGTTTCAGAGAACAACACCTGGGCTGCAGTTTAGGGATACTGGTCCCAGTGGCTCAGATGCAGAGGGAATGAAGCAGTTTTCTTTTCCCTCACTGGTTCTTCTAACAGCTCTGGTCTGGGGAGATTTACCAGTGGCTGCTACCAGTCTCTGCAATGTCCCAGTCTTCTCCTTTACCACATAGATATGGTATAACCTAGAATATGGTATAACTTTGCTCCTTGTCACTCTTCTTTAACTAACTGTTCTCTGGAGAAGCCTCAGCTTAAGTGTCACTGATTTGCTTTCCTTGGATCACAATTCAGGACCCGCAGAGCCATGGGTGGCACGGTGACATTCAAAGCAGCTTTAACAGCACGCCTCGGGCTCATACGTCCCTCCTATGAGCAAGTGCAGAAATTAATATCTGACAAACCCCCTCAGCTAACACCAGGAATAAGGTAAGAAGAAAGTTCAAGTGAATCAATGAAAGTCTTCCAAAATCACATGGCAAAAATCAATGGAATTCTGTGACATTAGTGAAGCTGTCACTGAGCTGGTTCAGATTGCATTCCTACTCCACTTCCATGCTGTTTGTGTACAAAGTTTTATCAGGAGTTTATAATGGCCTGAGTCCATGTCAAGTGGGTGTCTTTAAAAAAAAAACAACCCTAGTATTAGGTGTTAACTGGCATTTTGGCTGGCAAACTCAAGTTCTGACTTGAGTCAGATTAAGCAGGCATGGAAAATAATCTGTTCCATCACATCTGCTTTTTGACAGGTGATGGAATTGGGAGGAGATTTAATACCCACTATGAACAACTGCCTTGGTTTATTCTGCAATTGTATTACTCTCTCCTACACTTCTGTGTGCAGTCATGCCCCTGGACTCAGCCTAAGGGAGTTCAGAGCTACCCATTCTAGTGTAGTGAAGTCCATAAAAAGTATTAAAAAATCATTAAGGGGAAATGTGTATCTATCTGTGTATTCATTCATCTTTGGGTTTGGGATAACCTTTGTCTATTTAAAGTTTTTTTTTCCCTAATCAAATTGTCTCAACCAATCCAAAATAATTTAATTTTGATAAATAAATCCGGCTATAGTTCCAAGACTCAAATACTTTTACCACATACAGTAGTTTTTGGTTAATATTGTGCTTGTATTTTCTCCTTGAAATGAAGCACATTTCTGCAGAAGGCATAGCTAGATGAACTACAAAGAGCACATTGTTTCCTTGTTTAGGATCACATGATTTTCCTTTTCATTCCTTCCCTTTCTTCCTCCTTTTCTATGTAGCCTGCTTTAAGCCTCCTCTGCTTTTCAGTATTTAGCATTTCTGCTGTTACTGCTACTACTGCTCAGCACTGCTGCATGCAAATCTCCTGCTTCCAGAGCCAAGCAACGTAAAACTTTTTAACTGCTTTCAAGCCCCACTGACATCAACTGGGTCTGAAAAAGTCTTCTTGGGATTGTTTTTCTGTAGCTGGTGCCCTCTTCTAAAGATGGCATCACTGCCTAGAATCATTTGTGCTCTGCACACTTTTCAGTCCACTTTTGTATTTTGGTGCAGTGGTTTTTATCTCCCTACTTTTTTTCCCCCACATTATAATTTGTTTTCTTGCTGTTTTTTTACTTCAGAAAAAAATTTAAACCAGGTTTGCTCTCATTTATTCAAGGAAACTCATGTTAACTATATGAAAGAGTTAAAAAAACATTTATAGGGAGTGCTTGTTTCTGAGCAACTAAATACCTGCTTGTCTCTAGATGTGATGGTTTTGCTCATCTCTTTTCAAGCAAGGTGTATGCATTAGCTTGCAAGGGAGAGAAATAATAGCTTTGGGCAGCAGAGATGGATGGAGCTGGAAAGCAGCAAATCCTAACTAAATGCCCAGATTACTTGTTTAGAAAGATGTATTTTAACTTCCTTGTAATCCCTGGATGCTGACAGGGACTCACTCTTGGTGACTGCTCTTTCTTCCCAGGGAGCTGGTGAGCAGGCTCCATCAACGAGGGGTTCAGGTCTTCCTGGTGTCTGGTGGTTTTCAGAGCATTGTGGAGCACGTGGCCTCCCAGCTGAACATTCCAACAGCAAACATCTATGCCAACAGACTGAAGTTTTATTTTAATGGTGAGATTCCCTCAAAGTCTCTCTTCTTTACTAATGAATGTCACCTTTTTTTGGGTCAAATTGTCATATATTGGGCTACAGATAGTTGTCCAGCCTACATGACCTTTGTTGTTGTGAAGCCAGCGAGCTCCAAGCTGGAAAATTTCAAGACCTTACCAAAAACATGAGTTCAAGTCATTTTCCAGCTATAGTTACTTTTTAATTGCAAGCTGTGTCAAAGGTAAAACAAGTACAGTTGCTGACAGCAGAGTTTCATTTTCCCTGTCTCCTTTAAGTTAAAAGAGTTCATTACACTTACCTGCTTTCAGAGGCAAACTTCAGTTTCAGGGACTTTGGGGTATGTATGGAGACTGATGTACAGTAGTAGAGCTGCTCTGCACTTTAAGCTGGTGTAATCAAGCAGAACTTGAGTTAGTGAGGTTGTTTCTTACTTGTTCTTACACTGTCTCTACATCATACTGGATGCTGCTTTTGAAATGTTTACACCAGAATGACCAGATCAGAGTGACTGGGAATGGATTTGTAACATCACCCATACAGGGCTTTCTACTTTTGGCTTGGCATTTCAGCTCTCTGAATATATCCCCACTGAAGATTTGAGTCAAATGGTTGCTATGCTTATATTTTAATTACTTTTTTTTGTATATTTGATATTGGGAGTCTTACAGGACTGCATGTAATTAGCAGTTTTTGGAAGTAAAGACCACAAGCATGCACCTTTCTTCATTTTACAAGAAAATATGCTATGTGGCTGACTTGTCCTTCCATTGTCTTCTAGGAGAATATGCAGGATTTGATGAAACACAACCAACAGCTGAGTCAGGGGGGAAAGGAAAGGTTATTACCCATCTGAAGGAACAATTTCACTTTAAGAAAGTAGTTATGATTGGAGATGGAGCTACAGACATGGAAGCCTGTCCTCCTGCTGTAAGTATTAAACAACAAGAATTCTAAATTTCTTCTGAGCAAACCCTCTGGGGAAAAAGGAAAAAAATGGTTTGCATTCCTTATAAAACTTCAGGGAAATCTTTAGCACTTCCCACAGCCTAAGAGAGATCTCTCTAGGTGGTTTTCCTCCAAAAATCTTGCATCATGCAATGATTTTTCTCAGTTCAACCTCAGTAAGGGTGAAACCTCCCTGAGCCAGGGTGCTGGCTGGGTGTAGCAGGACTGACAATCCTGTCTCCAACCAAGCTGGTACTGTCATGCCTGCCTTTCTCCTCCATCCCCACAGTGGTTGTTACTTCTGTGCAACCCCCTCTGCCTTACCCTCCCAAGATTGCAGTTCTGAGCACTGATCAGGGGTGCTTGGCATGAGGGTCTGGCACAGATCTGGTGCACATTTACCTGATCCTGGCCTAGCAAGAGGGTTCATCTCACCTCACTGTACAGTGATGAAAGCTTTGAAGGTTTCAGCCCTGACAGGGTGAAATAATTGACAGAAACAAAGCTTTTATGAATGGTCATTTCACAGAGGACAGATTTTAATTCTGTCTCCTCTTTAGCACCTTTCTCTACATAAAAGTACCCCAGTACTCCTGCTTCACCAGTGCTGGGGAACAGATATCCCAGTACATGGAAATGGAACAAACTCAGAGCTACTGCTGATTGGAATTAGGACAGTGGGTCCCTTACTATTAAATACACAGTATCAGCTCAGCATTGGCTGAATGCTTTCTACCCAAGGCAAAAAAAAGCAGTGGAAATTTTAAACACTGCACTTTCACTGCAGATGCTTTTCTAAGATGCAGAAATGATGATTGGTCCTGGTTAATTATTGAAGACATGGTTAATGTTTACCTTTGGTATCAAATGAGGTAAACACAGTAAAGATAATATAGGCATGACTGTGAGGTGCTCCATACATGTTAACTCATTCTTGAATAGAAAGGCCTTATGTGGCATCATATTTACACCAGATTTTCAGTAAAATCTCAAATCTGAACAATCTTGAAGTTAGGTGGCACTGAGACACAACTTTCCTATTGGAACAAAACTCTAATCAAAATTAATGAAATTCTTCTTAATAAATTTGAAAAATTAGCATGCAAAATAAAATAGGGGAAGAGAGCAGGGAGCAATAGAATAATTTTTAAAACCAATCTTAAAAGCAGACTTAATTGCTGAGAAGCCTCATTCTTTACACTGGACTGCAGTAATAAATAAATGTGCTCATTCTTTCTGTTTTGCCAGGACTGCTTCATTGGATTTGGAGGAAACATAGTCAGAAAACAAGTGAAGGAGAAAGCTAAATGGTACATTACTCACTTTGATGAACTCCTAAAGGAACTGGAAGAGCGATAAATTATACCTTAAAGTAATATATTTAACAACTGTAAATCCATTATAAAATGCAATTAAACATATATTTGTTTGCAAAGTTGTGTTCTGGACTTTTTAAGGTAGGAACTTGTCAGTAAGTTAGCAATATCTTAATAGACTGGCCCCTGGTAAATACTGCTTATCTATTGTTTCAGAATTACTGAAGTTAATACCTCTACAAAAGATGATTAAAGGGGCCACAAGCAGTAAGTTTGTCTGATCAATAATAATAATAAAAAATAGAGTCCAGAAGGTAAACAGTATGGTAAATACTTTCCATTCCAAACAATCTCAGAAACAGCAAATATCTCTGATTTCATTACTATATGGCTGGAAGGTAATGGATGGAAGGTAATTCATCAACTTTATAAAACACAAAAGCTCTACTGACTAAGAAAATACTGTGAAACTAATCTAGACTCTTCCTCAAGAGTGGATCAACCACCCTTAAACTGTACTGATTCTCCTCCATCCCACCACGTATTTTAGAGAGAAACAAGTGATTTGCCTCCCTCCCAAAATCCCAGTCTCCACAAGATAGTCACAAGTTGCCACAACTTGCTCTAGATCTCTGTAAATTAATAAGATAAGATCAAGGTGCAGTGAGAGAGCTCCTGTCCAATTGTTTGAACAGCACCAATAATTAAAACAAACACTGGATTTTTCCACTTTGCAACAGCATCAGAAAGCACACAGGGGAAAGAGGCACTGACACAACCCCTGAGTGATGAATGGCAGCTCTCAGTGCTGAGACCATCTCATCTGATGGTTTTGGTAGACAGGCAATAATTGTTTGAGGATTTAAATACTAGAAAAGTAGAAGGGTTTAAAACAAATCCAGAAAATAACTTCTGATTGCTTTGTAGAGAAAAAAAAAGAAAAAAGATCTAATGAGTATCTGTATACAGTTTTTAAAGCTTCACAAAAGCCAGGACAGACAATAGTTACCAGGCTGCTCACCACGACTCTTCTGGGAGAGTACTAAAGATGATCTCTTTCAAATTCTTGCTGAGAAAAATCTCAGACAGCTCCAAGGGCAGCTCATGTACAATCATGCTTTTGTTTACTCAAGACTGGATAGCAGAACAAGTTTCAACTCTTTCTGCTCTCATTCTGTGTTTCTCTGCAGTTCTACAGTTAGGAAGCAGAAGCATTTGCTGCTTTATTGAATTAAAAGACCATTAAAAAAAATATCTACCATCCAGCTGATCAGCTATAGCTACAGACCCTGATGCTACAAGCACTGTGTCGTGCTTTGCTTCAAGTATTTGTAACTTCACTGATGCTAAAGTCAGAAGACTGTGCAGGAGGCTCTGTGCCACAGGGATGTTAACATTCACAGAAGTATCTTCTGCCAGTCTGACTGCTATGGAAACATGGCATCATGCCAAGGATTTCACAACAGCCCTTTAGGTCTGACTGGTTTGAAAAAAAACACCACCTCTCTTCCAACTGGGCAAATAGAAAGCCCGACCTCAAGTCCAGGAGGTACCAAAAGAATTACTTGGCCTACTGAGTGGGTAAGCTCTTTTGTCTGGAAAATACTGGGGAAAAAAATAGATGGGAATAAAGCAGTGTGAGGGAGGTTTCAACATTGCAGCCAAGGTACCAATTCACCTCCAGATATCCCATCACAGCAGAACAAAGTCTGGAGAGAAGCAAACATCAGGCAAGTAAATACCTGGTCTTCAGGTGGGGCTCCTAAGAGCACAGAGAGGCACACAGCTTCCTACAAAGCTTCTCTTTTAATGTAATTATTCACTGAGGCAGAACTGATTAAAGATACATACTCAATTTGCATGAGGGGACTTCTTAAAAGAACAGTTTGCAGTCTTTTCTAGGAAGAGCACAGGACAACTAAACTTGATTTTGTCTTCATTACAGTGGAATGATAATTAGTCCAGAGACTCCCAGGCATTGTTTCTCTCTTCCCAACCATTTCTGTTCTGAACTCTACAAATGTTGCTGTAAGAAATGCTGAAGTTCTGCTAGTCAGAGGAAGCAGGCAGACATGGCCATGAAATTAAGAGGGGAAAAAAATCACAACAATGTTCACAATGGGGGAAAACCAACTTCAGAAAGGGCTCAGGCAAAGGGAAGCAAGGAAAGGGTGACATTACTGTGTTCTGGTCCATGAGTTTACATAGTTAGCTGTAACTAAAATAACAGGACTAATCTCTTTCTGATGGCAGCCAGTGTGAGTATGAAGCTCTGAATGACAGGAGGCACATTTGTAATGCATGACAACACCACCAGGAATTCAGATCTTCAGCAGACTGAAGATACTTGTGCCATATGACATCACCCTGCAGAGCATCCAGTGATTCCTTAAATTTCTTATTCGTGCAAAATTTCAACAGCCTGGCCTGACTGCAATTAAATCTGAAGGTAAACCTGGCTGAAGGTAAGAAACATGGATTGCATCAGAAGCCACAAAATCCTGTAACTTTGAGAATGTTTTTTACCTTATGTCTCTGACAGGTTACTGGTTATGAAGTGTAAGTTATCAGCAGAATTCTCTGGGAAAAAAATATGGGAGGTTACTGTGAAAAATAACAAAGTCTGGAAGCTGATAGTAATATTTTTCCTTTTGCAGCTAAACAGTAGTCTCAAAAGTCTGGAATTATGACAGCCCCAGATGACAGTACTGCTTGTGACTCCTTTACAAGAAGGAACAGCTGAAATGATGCACTTGGCCCACTTAGGAAGCCCAGCTGAGAAATGTAAGCTAATACTGTACAGAATTTTACTCAGTGAAATCCTATCATTAGAAGGAAAATATGAAAATAGACAAGAATCAGACCAAATATTGACTTTGTTCAAGACAAAATTCAAGCAAAGGCAGGAGTGCAGTGTTTCACATGGGAAGAAAAGAAGAAATCAGACCTGAGCATAATTTGTAGAGAAAATCAACAGGAAACATCACTTGTATTTTACACCACAGCACTTATGACCTCCAGAACACTTAGCAAAATGGGATGTAACAGAGATACTGTGAACTCATTTTGGAGAAGGAGAGGAGAATACTGGGACATGCTGTCACTGACACAGAGAAGTGATATTGGCTAAGCTGATATCTTCAATGTAATTGTTCAAAGTTTTCATAATAAGCACTGCAAGAGAGAAAACACAGGTGCTGCAATACATATAAGGTGCCAGTAATATGTGAAAATTAAAAGGATTTTATTGACTGATATGTTCTTCCTGAAAACTCATTGAAATGTACAAACTGGACATTCAGTAGCTGATTTGTACATTCTGTATGTTACACTGATTTTTGTAGCCAGCTGAAAGAGAGACTATTATTTTCACTTACAGGATGTTCACATCATTGCAGACACCAAAAGTGTTGATATATTCTAATCTAAAAGTGAAACCAAAATAGAACTGGACATAATGGACACTGCTTTATGCCAATCCTACTGGCTCAACATGCGGCAGTTTCACACATCAATTCAGAAGTACCTACTGTACAGTTAGTGAAACACCTGACCAAGCATATGTCTGAAGTCATGATTGCTTATTAAATTAAACCCCTTTTCCTAGACTTCTAAAGTATTTGTAGAGAGAAATGTATTTAACTTGATTCCCTGCAGAGTGTTCAGACAACCACCTCTTGTCAAGATTTGTTTGAAAAGCGTAGGTCATGCTTCACAAAATTAATTTCAGTTTATCTACACAAATGTGCAATTAGTTTCAACAGGCTCCAGAGTCCTTGCAAAAGAGAATGCCCTATTCTCTGCCCAAAGCTATCTCCTGACAAACAGCATGAGCCTCAATTCATGACTGTTTATTTGTAAATTCAGAGCTATTGGTCTTGGAACAGCCAGGTGTGTTTCAGAGCTGCCCAAGGGCTCTCCCACATTTGTTTTTAAAATCTGTGGTCACTATTCTGCTACTCAAAGACTGCAGCAACTGTAACACTGGATTCTGTTGTTGTTACTGAACAAGGGCACTGCCTACATAGCAGAGTGTATTAAATACTGTATGCCAAATTTAACCTGAGGAGCTGTCTCACAGAGGAACTCAAATGTCTTTGCACTTGTTCTCAATTAACCAACCTTTTAATTACAGTCCCAGATAGCCTTTTTTCTTGGTACAATCCTAAAAGCAAAAGGTCATTAGATTCTGAAGAAAAGAGGTCTCTTTGATAAGCTCAATACAGTACTTTTATATTTCAGACTATGATATACAATGTATACCATAAATTAATTTAAGACAAGAACTTGTCACTTTAACTATGTAGGCACAAGTAAATCAGGGACTTTACTGAAGCGGAGAAATCTTCAACGGTATCATAATTCTGGACTCCATTTCCTGAATAAGTGGCACTGAAAAAAATTGAGACAGGGTTTAATTTCACTAACAGAGATCTTCAGTCATTCTGCACACTCAGTTTGAACAGATAATATTGTCTTCAAATTACTCTGCTAGCTAGTGCATGCCAAGCCATCAGTAACCACCAACATTCCTGCAACTGAAGCATAGTTTAGAGCACAAGTGAATTTTTAAATATAATCTGTCTCCTCCTTTGATGACAAATATTCCTATTCCTTTTCACCATAATGAAAGTTATCTTACATTTTTCTGGTATACTTCCTTTGAAATGTACCCTATGGAACCAAACCTTACATGCTTAGCATACTTTTGTGAATTCTGTTATGAAAGATATCTTTGATCTCAAACATCTCCTGGTTTCTGGTTCCAAAGTCTAAATTCCTTTTTCAAAGGAATGCATTTAACAAGGTTCCTGTACTCCATGAAATATTAGAGTTAATAATTTAATCCAAATTTCACTGCTGGCTCCTTAGATTTCTGGAAATAAATGTAAGCATTTACACAAATCTGTTCTGCTCTAGGAGAGGTGCTTGTATAAAAATGTATTGTTAAGGTAGCAATGTTTTAGCCAGTAGTGTCTCTTACAAAACTGACACACCAACACACATGCAGCAGGAATACAAAATATTTTATCCTTAATCAATGTACTTAAGAACAAAAATGATGGCATGCACAAGAGTCTAGCTCCAGCATTCCAATGGAGTTAATAGGTTACCTGTGTAATAGACTAGCTCATCCCAGCCAGGTTTATTCCATGCAGCATTCCTTATATCTTCTCTGGTTTGGAGGTCTTTGTAAGCTGGTGAGGGAAAATAAGAAGCACAAAGTAATTCCTTTTACTTCTGCACATGCATGGCTCCCTTAAAAGTATTCTAGTATGTAATTAGGAGGGTGCAAAGACTGGGAAAGAAAAACGTCAGAAGAAGTTCTCCATGAAGAGGAAAAACTCCCAAACCAACACAAACAGAAGGAACTGGGGAAGAAAAAGAATGTCTTAGACACAGGTAAGAGAGATAATGCAACAGAGTAAAGTTCTACATAAGTAGTGTGAGATTTCTAGTGTCAGAATATAGTATTCTAAATTGCTGAGATATGAAGATAGTTCTGCTTATTTTCTAAATAAATATTATATGAGAAGTTTATTCAAGTTGAGACAAACCTAAGGTGAAAAGCAGCTAAGAATTTGTGCAGACTAACACACAGAGAAAGCCAAACCACCATGATGTAATAATCTAAATGAATGTTGGATTGTCTTTTTTGTAGGGGTGTTATATGTGATGCTCCAAATTAAAGTGTAAAAACCTGACCTCAGCATGAATGGGGAAAGAGAAAAGAGATGGCAGGACATGGCTTGTCAGGCATATGCTATTGAAAGCAAACTTAAGTTGTCCCTAATAAGAAAGGACCATGAGAAACTGTTACCAGAACCAGAACAAAAGATGTAATGTTCAATTCTGCTTGCTTGTTTTCAGACTAAAGTTACCTACACAGAAGATAATAAAAAAATAATCACATTGTTGATGTAAAACCAAAAAATTCTTTTAAGACACTCCTTTGCCTTCTGTAAAAACCCTGTCTCCTGGGCAAAGTGACAAGTCTGCTAGGGGATGATTCAGTGAGAAGAAAGCAGAGGACAAATTTACCCCAGAGGTGGTGAACCATATACAGCTGTCCAATTTGTGAGAAAAATCCTCCAACTGCTTCATTATTGTCCTGTCGGAAACGAATTGCACGAGCCCTACAGAAGAGCAAAACAGGCATTGAAAGAGCAGATCTGGGGAGGGAATAAGTGATAATTGAAAGGAAAACGGAGTTAAAAAGAAGCCAAAATGTTAAAACAGCATTTGCAGTACAATTCAGTAGTTAAAATTAAGGAAAAGCTCTGCAATACACTGATTTTCAGTATTGAATAATTAATATCTACCTATATACCTTGTTAAAATGAGTTAAATGGAAGCCTACACCTTTAGTACACTGTGCATTGGTCATTCTTCAGCTACAGATGCAGTATAAAGATAACTGCTGTAACAGTATCAAGTGGCAGGCCATCTTTACAGCAGGTTCTTCTAAAATTAAATCCTTGAGTTTCAGTCATATCATCTGTGCCACACTCATTTAGCACAGATTTTGTGGTAGCAGAATATAACTTCTTTATTCACTGAGATCTTTGCTATGTAGCTGTCCTATGCACTGCCCCATGTTGTGTTGTGTGAATAGGATAAGTATTGCTCTTAACTATGAACATGCTGCATCTTCTACAACAGATTGGTACTGTTACAGGTATGCTTATTTTATAAGAAATCTTAAATTCAACTTATTTTATTAAAATTACTGTAATTAAATAATTTATACCAGTAACATGTAAAAATCCAAGTCCTCAGCTTTGTCAAAATAATTGAAAATATTCCAAACTGTTTAAATATCCAATATCAGAATTGCAAGAACAGTAAATGTAAACTGAAAGAAATTTACAACTGATTTTAAATAAGAAAAACTCAGAAGCATGAACTCAACAGAAGCCTGTGAAATGCTTTTAACCTATATATTAAAATACAAATATGATGCCCCATAGCTTTTCAAGAAGCAACTTGACTCTTCAAGATTAGAGAAGCCAAAATATTAGCCCATTTAACCTAAGTCAGCTTCTAGTGGTCTTGTGAAAGTTCTACACAGTCTCAAGGATTTAACTGCCATAAATAAATGAAAATAAACGGTTTCTGCTATACTACAGCAAACTAGAAGTGTTATGTGAAGGAAAGTCAAACCACAGTAGCCACAGTGTTGCTTGCACACAGAATTCCTTTTTCCTTCCTCAAAGGGTACATTAAGGGTCAAAGAACTATCTTGCAGCTTGCAAAGCACAGAAGCAGGACATGAACCTGGGAACTGAAATGCTGTGTTACCATTCTGCTTCTTCCACATTCTATGATTCTGTAATTTTTAAACATCCCAAGTGCTAAATCAACACTTACCAGTAATTTCCCCACTCAATCATTGTTCCAGGCTACAAAAACAAAACAGACTGTTAAAACTGTAGTTTAAAGACTTTTAAGTTAGAATACTCGGACAGTTTTCACAACATTTACTTATGGAAAAAAATATGCATTAATGAAATCACTTCCTTCAGGTGATAATCATGTTATAATCATCTGTAATTACCGTTTACTTACTCTATTACTTCTTAGTCATTTGCCTGAAGTTTCCTTCAAATAAAACCACGGTTTTCAGCCCTGAAGATATCAGTATCTCACTGCAGCCTGCCTACATTTTGGACCCCACACTGAGAACAACAATGACTCAGCTTTGATAAGAACCAGATTTTTAAGATGAGGTCTGTTTTCCACCCACCCCGTATAAACACGCTTCGAGCATTTTACGACAGCTTAAAAATTAAAAAAAAAAACAAAAACCCTTAAACTTACTCTAAGTTGGTAGGATCTCAGTTCATAAATATTAGGACCCTCTCTGGGAACAGGCTCATTCCAGAAACTGAACTCCAACAACAACTGGTTCTTGCGTGAGAGGAGCATGTTCCCCCGTTCTTTGCGAAACTCTGTGAATTCCTAAAAAAACCAAGAGGATCCCTGTCAAACTCTGCATTCTGATTCTGCAACAAAAAGCAGCATGCCATAAGGTGGCTTAAATTATTTGTTTTATGCTCTCTCGGGGTTTTGAGGCATCTGTTAAAATGTTTTGAAATCCTTTAAATTGGAAAGGCAGCTGAGCTCTCCAGGTGTGTTTGAGAATCTCGGGTGGTGTCTTACCACAGCACTGAGTGTGTTTCATAAAGTGTTCCTGGAGGTTTTTTGCTCTATTCTTTGTTCTGTTTTCAGTAAAATAACCAGTTCTAACAGAATCCCTGCCTTTTACCTTGTTTTGACGGAGTTTACTCATGACCTCATTGAGAGCTGGATAGCCTCCCTCATACCTCCACAGATGAACTGAAACAGAAAAAAAGAAGCTTTTTCAGGGAAGTCACAGACCAGAGCTAAGTATTATGGAACATCACAGTATAAATTGCTCCTGATACTACAGAATTACACAAAACCAGAAGTCAGGTAACAGGTTTAAAAATAGATTTTCATTAAAGAAAGCACTACACATTTGAATGTTTTAATTATAATTGAATCATCTGTTTTTTGAAAAGGATTCTCTTGGAAAATCTTGCCATCTACTCTGAAGATAAGAGGGAAATTTCTGCAAGGACTTTTTGTTGCCATGCTAGTAGGATGTGATGACTTTACATGTCTGTAGTGGAAACAGATTAAATTTGAGACGATGACTTAACTCCAAAAAAGTTGTTTTAGCCCAATTTCATCTAAGAGCAATAAAGGGGTAGATGTTCAGTAAACTACTCCAGCACTAAGAGCAACACATTTTCTGTAGGTCATTAAAAATGCAAATGTTATTTTTGAGCTAAAGTTTATATTAAAAAAAAAAAAAAAGCAAAAGCTATCTGAACATGCTAGAATTGTTACAGTTGCTGGGATTTTCCCCATAAGAACAATTTTAGAACAGGTATCTACATATCTCCATTTGAGGTTTTTCAAAGCATTATCTCTTTAATAAATCATAACACATACTTTTAATAAATAATGAAAAATGTTTACAAGCACTTGATACAGCAAGGCAACAGTATTTTATCTCAAAGAGTCACAAAAGTTATTTTCTCTCCTCTAAAGCAGTCTTGTGCCTTTTCCAGAAGAGCAAACTGGAGACTAATTCAAGGCACTTCACTATGACAGGAGATTCATTCAATGCTCCTGTTGTCTCTGCTGCCTTATCCCCAGGGCAAATTTGATATATTAACCTAATATTAACACAGCCTGGGCACAAGTACTGAACCCTCCATCAGCTGCTTTATTACACTGCTAGAACTGTTGCAGTAACATTTTCAAGGCAGGCTATGGATGCAGTTACAGATATAGTCCATGTTAATACATTACAAAAGCAGCAAATCAAACTTGACAGTCTCATTTAAATTGTCTTCATTCCCCAATTTCCCTTCAACTTTTAGAACTGTTTCTCAGATGCTTTTTGGTTCATCTACTGCTATTTCTTTGCATTTCTTCAGTTTCAATATTGCAATGTGCTGTGAGTACAGGAAAAAAGTGAACATGAGTTTATTTTTCAATAATGAAGCAATGATCTTGATACAGCTCTAACAACAGAGCTACACAACAGATATCAGCACACCACTCTGTACTGGTGGCTTCCCATTCCTTCTACTTCCCAGAGCCCAGGAAATGTTCAAGTTTTCTCTCTACACTGGACTCTTTGTAATTACCTCCTTGGCAGCTCTTCAGTAATTTCTAATTCAAATATATTTTCAATCTGCATAGTTAGGCATATACATTTGTATAACATTTGTTAGGCAGAAATATTTTTACTTTCCTCCAGTAAAGGCCTAGCTTATTGTTGACTTTACAATGCCATCATTTTTTCAGATGGTGTGAATGTTCTATTTTATTTTATTTTATTTTATATCAGTCTTATTTTCACACAGCAACTGAAGTCTGAGTAGAGCTTTTATACTGGCCAATGCAAGATAAAGTCTGTCTTTTTAAGCCTTTGCCTTTACCCTAAATATTCAGGAACATGATCTGTGCCTGCAAAACATCACAGGACTGTATTTTACAACCATTTTTCCAAAATGTTATTCTACCACTTGGAAAACATGCAAGTGCATTAACAAGAGGACAAACTTTAGGAATTAATGCTTGACTGTCAAACTCAGCAAGACAAAAAAGCAAGCACTGTAGATGTTATTATGGCTACTGATGCACACACACCCTCGCTGTACACATTGCTAAAGGTTTACTGTCAACAGAAATGATTTAAAGAGAAGAAACCTGCCAAGCACACGTTTCACTTGTATGGTTTTACATTCTGTTGTACTTCTATCTCCTACCAGCCTGATCTTGCTCTCCGTACCACGTGTTCCAAGTCCCCACCAGTGCACATGGGTAGTGTTTTTCTTCATGAATCTTTGGCAGCACCTCTTGACTTGAAAACAAGGAATACAGACACTGTGTTGCATTTCCTCAGGGAGGCTACAGTTGATACGTATAACAAATCACCACACGTTTATCATTATGGTATGAAAATTCACAAGCTCTACTTTGCAGAAGAGAAAGCTGAAATAACAAAAATCTGCATTGCAAGGGGAAAGAGAGCTACAACAGTAAAGAAATTTAAGGTAAGTGCTTCTGGGACTGCATGACAAATACACAGCAGGCTAGAATTCTTTCCATGCAATTAATTATGTCTATTGCCTAAAATTCAACACATTAGGAAAACAAACATCAGGATGTCTCACAGAAAATGCAGCCTAACTACATGGGGGATTTGCTTCAGGAAAAGCTTTGCTTTATCACGTAAGGCAGAACACACAAACCCAGGAGAGAAGTTTTCTGTACCAGGTACAGTGCTACTACTTCTGTTGAGCTGAGTGAATAAAACACAGGAATTTCATTGATAAATGATGTCTTTACTTCATAGCATGTAGTCTTATTTTTTTTCTGCCATTTCAGGATGTAGTCTTGAGTTTGAGGCAGTGAAATGGCCTTAAAAATACCTCCAACACAAAACTTCTGTATTTCCAATATTTCTAACATTTTCCCCAAAAAGCTTTAAAAGTGGCCTACATTAGCATTAAGAAATTAAGTTTTACCAATTGCTGCTTGATTCAGACAGCTTTCATTGCACTGTATTGGTTAACTGATCAATAAGTCAATTAATCTAAATAATTACCCCTCTTCCTTGGTTTGGCTCAAAGGTAATGAGTCTCTGCACAATATAAAATAAAAGGAAGTAGGTTTGGGCAGAGTCATTACATAGGAGTTTTCCTCTGGATCCTGTCACTTACAATAACCCTAAACCATATTTTGATGCAAGTTACAGAAAAAATGGCCCACAGAGTAACCTACAAAACATCCCTTTTTTCCTTTTTAAGTGCAATTATTCAGAAGGGGTTCTTAACTGCAGTGACTCTCCACAGAGATAAAGTACTCTCATAACTGTCTTCATTATATCATTTATTTATCAATACATGCTGACTAATCCTTACTCTGATTTGAAACAGAGTAGGGAATTAAGCAATCTGCTCATCTTTAAATTAGGAAGGAGGGAAGTTCAGAGAGGTTTATGTTCTTTTTATTACTCCATTCTTATGTTTTCTTCTTCCTTGGAATACTTAAGATTTCCTTTGGTTTGGAAAGAGTAAATCTAACCACAGACACTCCATCTGATTGCTGCCAGCAGTTTCCTTCTTTGCTACTGTCTTTTTCCTTGAAAATAAAATAATCTGGAGTCACTCAACATTTAAGCAGCTCATGAGATAATGCAGAGAAGTGGTTTGCTGCCTTGTTTAACTGGACATGTTTATATTAAGCTTTTAAACAGAAAGCTGGTTGAATGCTAATTATGCCTCTGCATGTATTTATTTTTTAAAATGAAAAAAACCTAAAAATCCCTTAGCCTGAATGTTATTCTAGTGGATTTCTATGTTTGTATAGCAAGGAGAAAAGTTTTCAGTTATCTGGAGTTTTAAAGCTGAGCACATGAAGGCACAGAGATGTCAAAAGATCTACTCGTGGCTGTGCACAGCCAACTAACAACAGAATTAAGGATGTAAACTGAGTTGTGAACTTCTTCCCCACACTCCAGCCCTGCTGTTCTCACCACTACACCACACTTAAAGAAATGGTAGCACGAGGGTATCACTATGCTGAGAATGTTCTGTTTAGCTGACAAGATGATCACTGTCAGCACTAAAGCACTGCTCTTACAAACCATGGGAGACTCACTACTACATTGCCAAACTTAAACATGCAGTTCTTGAAAAGGAAGTTGTTCTGGGTCCAGAGGAATGATTATGCAGACAGAACCAGACTGATATTTCTGAAATTTCATCCTTTTAAGTACTAAATTTAAAATGTTACTAATTTATACATTTCATAAATCTTTAACTTCTGAGAAAACCCCTAACAGTACTGCTCCCTCTGGAGGATATCACCCCAGTGCAAAGATCCTGTCCAAAGACTTGCAGCTCTTCAAGAGCAGATATTGGCAACGTTACTTTTGTAGGATACAAATTAACTGAGAAAATCATCTTCTGGGTTTTTAAAATCCCCTCAGCTATACTTCAATATAATACTAGCAGGTAATTTTACTTCTGGGTGATCCCTCTCTTTGCCTCTTGTATCCAGACAATAACCAGTCAACACATTCCTACATGGCAGCTGGAGTGGGACCTGCTATAGCACCAGGGTCTACTTGCATGGAACAGCAATTAAGGGAGGCATCATCCTAAATTGCAGCTTAGGAAAATGACACCTCCAAGAGGGAAGACAGGGAATGAACTGAGCAAAGTACTTTTTGCCATCTCTCTCCAAGAACAATATTTAACACCATCCCCTGAAATTAAAAGCAGAATTTTTCCACCTCCCCTCTAAATAATTATATTTGCCAATTTTCAGAGCTGTTTGTGATCCAATCAACATTGTCTAAAACGTGAAAACATAATCCACACACTTACCAAAGCTTGTTGTAGGCCTCTAGACATTCTGGTTTTACATTGTGAACTGAAACAACAACATCACATGAGAAATGCAGGAACAGAATCAAGAAATGGTAATGTCAAATATAAAAATAACACTCACTCTGTAGTTTATACAGACTGCTGGTCTCTCTTTTGGCTAGAAGGTTGGAGTGAGCATCTTTCCTTGGATCGACTTTGCGAACAAATAGCGTTTTTAACCAACTCTCTTCACGAGGTCTGCTAGCTGAAGATACCAGCCCCCTACATGTTAACAAGTACATCACACTGTCACTGAGTGTGTCTTGACAATGCTCACAAGGCAGGGAAGACAGGCACAATCAAGCTTAATGCAAACAGTATCATAACACACAGTTACACAGATGTAACTTTCCACTGAGCCACTTCCTACCAAGGTAAAAGCAATTTTTTTTTTTCCCCAGAGTTTACCCTCTCATACAACACTTCACTAGAGCTCATCAGTTAACCACCCACCATCAACTTTTATTCTTTGAGCACATGGCAAGGAATGGGTGGATGGCTGCTCTTGCTGCTTATTTATCTTCTTTTTAATCAAGTGCCTTTGCTGAAGAGGCCAGGTCTGTCCTGATGTACAGACAGGAGGGAAAAAGAGCAAAAAGACAGCATGCATAAGGAAAAATCTGTACAGAGTAAATAGGAAAGTAATTGCCATATGTTCCTACGTTGCTAAAAAAAAAAAAAAAAGGAAAAGTTAAATAGCACATCTCTAGAAAAAAAAATAATGAGGAAGTCTAATCTGGGAAAAATGACCAGTGGCAGGATACAAGCAGCCTGTAAATATTTCAGTTCAGGGGTACAGATCCATATTCTTTGCCAAACACTTGCAATTTCCCATTATTTAAAAACCAGAATAATGTTATTGTCTTTTTTTATCTAATCCTCATGCAGTTTCTGCCAGTACATGTGTAGATAATAACTTTGCTTTACATCAGAGTGCACAAAACATAATTCATAATGTGGCTTTTAGAGAGATGTGTTCAAGAAATTATTCTTCTCTTTTCCATCTGACAGAAAACCTGTCACCAAAAACTGTGCAGAAGGACAAGAAAGCCAATGTATTTAACTTATTCTTTACAATGTTTGATAGGGGACCCCAAGCTCAATTTTTTTTCTTCTTTCTCCTAAGAAATGCTTTCTTTAGCTTGCCTCTTTTTGATATGAGGTTTCTGCTGAAAAACTAAAACATCTGACATTCTAAAGCTGTTGTACTACAGCTGAAAATGTAAACCTTTTCTTGCTGCAGAAGTCAACTCTTCATCCTTACTTAATGACTATCAATCTGTCTCCCAGATATCAAAAGTTTGTGAAAATCCCTCAAGGAAAAAAAAAATGGGAAAGAAAATCTCAGTTTTCATCAGGAAAAATAACCACATGAACACGTCTGTCTGTATTGCACAAAAGTAGTTCACATTAGTGATGTTTTTCAACAATTAACCTTTTAGTCCCAATAGCTGAAAATAACATAATGAACTGGTTCACCCTGTGGAAGGAGGACAGAGGAAAGCAGAAGTACTTCATGGCAGAGAAAACAATAACAACCAGAAGGACAACTGCAGCTGAGATGGGCTTCAGTATTAAGAACTGATAAATACCTTAATGGTGCATTTATTGAAATGGTGCCTTCTTGGGCCCTGGACAAACACACAAACAAGTTACTGTGCTGAAAGCTAAGCAGCTATTCCCCAGCTCAAGTATTTAAAGGAACATTCCAGGATAAGGTGGTTGCTAGAACAGAGGGTACACAGCTGCCTGGAGTTTAAGTATCTCTGATCTCAGATGGAGGAGGTGAGGCACAGGTGACTTTAGTTGTGTTGTCACATCTCCATGGGGTGCCACAGGAACACAGACTGTCCCAGATGACAGGGTAAAAGCCCACCTAAAAAATCCAAGTTGTTTTAGAGCGTTCCCTTAAAGTAATCATTAACTGGACAGCAAATGGGGCTCTGGGAGGCAGAACTCAACCCTACAGTGCTGTTTTCCAGTTCAGATCTGTAAACTGTCACCACTTCCTCCCCTTATCAAATAGAAACCAAACTAGAATTAAAACACTCTTCTACGAGGGTAAAGGTTGCAGCAAACTTTTGAGATGAAAGGAACAAATAATCATGATGCTCTTTTTGTGAAGCAGCTTTATCAGCAGGAAGAGTAAGCTGGAGTTAAAGGGTAATACCAAGAAGTACATTCTTCTGCAATTAGGAGTCTCATGACTTGAATGTTAAACTGCACCTAAAATGGGAGGTATACTTAATTTTCAATGCAATTAAATGAGTAATACTTTACATTTATTTTAATATTTACATTTATGTAAAATTTTTTACCTAGCAGTTGTTCCTCATGCTGACTAACAAATCACAATTATCCATCTAAATATATTGCTTTACTTATAATGAAGAATGGTAGCAGCTGAAGTGTATTAAAACAGAGATTCAGTGCACCCAGTCTGAGCTGCTAGGGCCATATTTTTAATCCATACCCTTTGAGAAGTCCTACACTACTGCTGTCATTCTAGACACCCACAAACCAAGAAGTCCTGAACTCATTACCGGTTCAATTATGTGAGCAGTATGAACACAAGATTAGCTCTGGAATAGTAGAGACTAAATTAATGTTTTCAGACTGACAGCTGTCACCATCAACCACAACCACGTTTCATAATTTTTTGCTTTCTAAGAATAATAGTGATTAAAGAGAGATTGCATGCAATCTTTTAAGGTATTGCTTGACCCTGCCAGCAAGATTTTATCCTAGAAATGTTAACTATAAGCTTAACCTTCTTGCTACAATAACTGGGCTGTGAACACAAATTGTAACACTGAATAGCTTGCTTAGATTAAAAATTCTGGTGAAAACATGTCTATCCCTTAGCTTCCACTTTAGCACAAAACATAAAGTATGTGGGAGATATCAGGTCAAATATTTAGATTTTGTAGTAACCCATGTCTGCCTGGAAGAGAAAGAAAAACAACTTGTCTTAATTGACAGGTTTTGATCTGTGGTCTAAACAAAGTTTATTTGAAACTAAACACCCAAAACATGCAAGCAAGATCCCACAACATATATTCTCCATTCCTGCTTTTAAATAGCTGCTTGAAGTGATGCCTTTGGTCTTGCACAGGGGCTGTTGCCCACTTGGAGGCTTGAGACAGCAGCTTTCCCCGTGTCAAAGAAAGGGAGGAAAAAATGTGTATAAATCCATCCAAGCTTGGTCACTTGTGTCTCCAGCTCCCAGGGAGCATGTGTAGTCTGTTTCCTCCACCCAAGAAACGTGTGAACATCTCTCAGTTGTGTGTGAGTGCACCCTTGCCACTCGTCTGCAAATCTGACCCTTTGCACATCAGACATACGAGCATGCACCCCAAAACGAGACGGATGAGTCTGTGCAATCCCTGACACCTGGGGATTGTCTGTCTGTCTGTGCACACACATCCCAGCTCCTAAGGGAAGCACCAGTACGTGTGCCCTGACACTGGAGGGGAGCACGTTGATGCTGGGGGCTGTGTGTTGCTGTGTGTGGGGAAGGCAGGGAGATGGTGGGGTGCAGAGCCACGCACCCTGACACGGGGGGAAACGTGGAGGTGGGGAAGGGGTGCAACCCAGCAGCGAATCCGGAGTGGTTGGTTGTGCGTCCTGACACCACGGGGTGTTGCTGTGTGTGCAGCCACGCACCCCAACATCAGAGGACAGGTGCAGGGAGGGCACCCACCCTGCTGCTGGGTGGAGTGGGGATACAGAGGAGCTGTGGACACCCTGATCCTGGAGGGACAGCCGGGTGCAGAGCATGCACATACCCCAACTCCAGGAATACGAGCCTGCAGGGCGGCTCTGCACCCCGAAATCCGACGATACGTGGCCGCGGGGTGCCTGTGCACCCTCTCGCCTTCAGCAATGGGGTGTCGGTGCCTCCTGAGTCCGGGGGTTGGAGGACACCCCCGTTCCGGGAGGGACAGGGCTGGGGTGCGGCGCGGCCATCACCGCCACCCAGGGACGGACTTGGGCAGGGAGGGAGGGAAGGAAGGAGGGAAGGGGTTGGCCTTGGGGGCCCATGACCTTGAAGGCCACTCCGAGCACCTCGCACTCCGCGCCCCACGGGAGGGCCGCGGGCCCAGCCCGTCAGCTGCTCCGGCGAGCGGGGCGCCATTTCCAGTCAGGAAAGGGGTTGGGGAGGGGAGGCGGGGTAGGGGAAGGAGGGGGGGGGGATGTTTACGCGGCGAGGCGAGGAGAGGCGCGGGTGTCGTTGTCTCCATCTCCAGCCTCCCTCGGCGGCCCTTTCCCGCCCGCCTCACCCTCTCAGGGCTCACCTGAGGGCCAGGCCGCCGCCGGGCGGGAGGCGCGGCACGGCGCTGGCTCCCGCCAGGCTCCGCCGCAGCAGCACTCTCGCCGCCATCTTGTTCCTGCCGCCTGCAGGAGGGGGGGGGGGGAGAAGCAGGGGAGGGAGAGGAGGGGGGGGGGCGAGCGGCGCGCGGAGGGTCCGCAGGCCACGCCCCCCGGGCAGAGCCCGCGCATGCGCCAACTGCCCCCAGCCCCCCGAACACACTCTAAAAACCTAAAATTGGGGGAAACGGGGAAAAAAAGCGCAGGAGTGCGGTGAAATCTGTGCAGGAATCGCGTTTCTTGCTCTTCAGGTGCATCGCTTCACCCCCAGGCAGCCAAAATATTTTCCGGGAGCTGCGGTTGAGTGGCAGCAGCCGTTAATTGGGTGAAAGGGGAGGTGGTTGCTGGCATCAAGGCTTTATATTGCATTAAATTAAGAGTAAAGTTGTAATTAGACTAATGGGTAAAGGGCAGCTGTAAAAGCAGCTAGCCAATAAATAGAGAATATAAGTTAATGAGCAAACTGGGTCTTCCTACACAGAACACACAAAGTGTAGGGGAGGGCACTGTGCAGCTTTCCCTTGGCATTTTATGGGTTTTAGATCTGAGGCTTCTGCATCAGTAAAACACAGCCCCTGTGGTGTCCTTTTAGGGCCCTGATAGACCTACAACTGTCATAAATCTTTTACACAGGTGTTACACTTGAGACTACACCCATTTAACCCCATTCTGAATATCAAGGTTTTGGGCAATCCTTCCAGTGCTGGCATGTAAGTGAAAAACATCCTGCAATGAGTCAAATCTCAGAAAAAAAAAAAAAAAAAGCAAAAAGAAACTGACATCTACTCAAGGAAAATCACAGGAGATCCAGGGAAAGATTATTTACTCCAATAATTAGATGTAGATGCAACTCATTATTGGAACAGGAAACTTGTTCCATTTCTTATAAATCTGTCTAGTTAGAACACTTGTACCCCAAGTGCTGAGGACCAAATTCCTTTGTTCTACAACTAAAGTGCAATTCCTAAAGTGCAGGGCCATATTCTAAGGTGGGTCTGATTCCTCTCAGTCTCTGCTGGGGATGAAGTTTCACAATTTATATTTACTGGAGGAGTCAGAGCCCAGGTTTCCTTCCACTCTGATAAGGGCATTAATCAGCCAGCTACAGTTACTGAGTCATTTACATAAAGCTTAAACCACTACAGCAAACACATCAACAGGAGTAACCTACAGCCAGATGATGAAGATAACTTTCTGAGAGTAGAGCACATTTACATTATTGATTTGCAGACATTTGCATCAAGGTATCTTGACATCCCAACTTACTGATCTGACAAGCAGAACAGAGTTTGAGGACAAGCTTTCCAAGAGGGGTATTTTTTTTTTTCCTCTCTGAAGCACTGAATAAAACTTAAGTTTCTCATTCTTCCAGGCCCAAATAATATGCTGAGTTCAACTGGACTTTGTTAGCAGTTTGCAGGCAGATGAAATGGATTTTATGCATGTGAAGGAAGTTTAAGGGCAAAGGATTTACACTACTGACCATGGAGAACACAAGATTGCTAATGTGCAAGCTGGCTCTGTTTCTTAAAGCAAGGTATTTTACATCATTTTACTCTGTTTAGATACACCTTGTTTAGCTTCTGAAGTCCAATGACATAGGTAGAGACTTTAAAATCATTTTTCCTAGCTTGAATACACCACTCTCCCCTCCACACAGGGCCATGGAATGCTGTCCCCACAAATGCTGGGTTTGAAGGTGAATTCTCATTTATCTCCAAATGAAAAGCCAGCAACACCAGGCTGCTGGGACAGCTGAACACACACTGGTTTATGTCCTGGAAGACAGGACAACATCCCCAGAGCTGTAACAGGACAAAGTCATCTTTAATCATTCACTGCTACAGCCTTCTAGTTTCATACTAAACTCTGCAACAAATCAGTCCCTGTATCCCTACCAAAATGAGTTGTTTTAATTAGCTTTTCTGATGAGACTAAGTCTAACAATCTGTACTTCCATCTTTTTTGCCTTGTATTCTCAGCTTCTATTTCCTGCTGGCAGTTTGAGGAGATCCATCTCTGCCAGAACTCAGTAATTCCTTTGACAGGTTAAAGGCAACCACACTAAACTGCCCACAGTTTTTTTTCTCACCTTACTGCTATTATAAAAGCAAGTGGCTGAGGGTTTGAGATTTGGAAGTCAGAAGATACTGTAATGTCAGTATGACAGTCAGAGGAAATAAGGACACATGCAGGTAGCTGGTTTTAAAATTCTGCACTTCCTTCCCAAAGGTTTAATTGCATTGTATTAAATAAACCTACAAACCACAAAATACTGTCTGAAATACAGAGAAATCAAAGAATGTAATGACCTTCCCACCAAACTCAAACATTATGCAGTTATGTTTTTGTCTCTCAAGACAGAGGAGTCATTCCAAGTGAGCAGTTGACTTTTGAAACTGACAAAGCCTAGAGTAAAACTACATGCAACAAAAAGTGTTAACACTAAACTCACATTTTCTTTGTATTTTAAAGCTCAGAAGTGCCTATCAAGCTGTATTATCTGCTCTTACAAGCAGCTATGCTGACTCTTCAGTTTGACTACAAATTTCACTGAAACATTTAACATACAACAGCAGGGCCCCAAACATCTCACAGGAGAAAAGATGAGAATCCCTCTGTTTAAATATTTTCTCACTATTTGTCTGTTGAACCAACTTTAAGTTCCTGAAGTTTTTCACTCAGATAGGTAGTATCTGCCTCAGTCAGATTTTCTGAATCTGACAGATTTTCCAGGAATCTGGTTCCTGCACAGGGTTTTCCTGTTATTGGATCTATGACATTTCCAACCTTGAAGACAATTTCAGCCAGTTCATGTTTCACGTGTTTGCTCCTTCGCTCAGGCAAAGCTTTAAGAAGAACAATGTCTCCAACAGTGCACTGCTGCAGGGGGTCATGGGCAAAATAGGTCTTTCTTTTGTTGAAGAACTGTAGAAGGAAAAAAAGGAAACATTGAATTAGATTTTGAAATGAAACAACTGAAAAATATAGGCAGTCTAAACCAAACTCCATTTCACTAAGGAGAAGTAAAGTCTCATCTCTTTTTTTTAAATTTGGTTTGGTTTTGATCAGGGAGAGAAAATAAGAGACAAACCTATAAAACATTCTCCCACACACTACAAAAATTACCATGCAAGAAACGTTGTGAACCAGCACTTACCTTTAGTAAGTAGGGATCCAGCACAAGCCTCGTAACTCTCACTTTGGCAGTTTTCTGCATTTTGGTTCCTATTACTTTCCCCACTATCCATTTTGCATGGACGGCTCCACGTGGCACAGACATTGTTTAGCTGTGGGCATCCAGGGCCTGGCAACAAGCAGACAGGTTATTTTAACAACAAAAAACAAAACAAAACAAACAATCAAAAAACCCAAAAAAACCCCAAACAAACAAAAAAACCAAGCCTCAAATGCAACACAACCAATTTCTGACCAATACCAAAATAGCAATTCCCATTTCAGACCAGCATCTTAGTTAAGTCATTTTATTAGAAAAACAGCATAAATCCAAGCAGTTCAAAACTCCATATGTTGCACTACAACATAAGGGACATAACCATGTCTTCCTTACCAGGGAAAGTTACTTCAGGGTGGCTGTAAAAACACACTTAATAGTGTGAAGGTGAGACCTCTACCCATAAGGTCCAGAAAATTCCTTTGGATCATGCCAGTTGTCACACTTGCAATGTAAGAATGCATAGGTATGGAAATTATGATGCCTTTAACTCATATGCCAGCAGCTGGGTTGGATGGACTAGTTCATCAGGTCTGTGTATGACCAGAGTTAGCCCCAACAGGGAGTAACATCTAACTTCTGGTCAGAAAGTCATTTGGCTCGGTGCATTTCATTATTAGCTGAGCTGATGAAACCAAAGAAAGGTAATAAACTTCCCAAAGAATAAGTGACATAGAAGAGAGCTGTCTGACCTGTGGTATGTGTGACTACTTTATAGTTCTTTCTTGTAATTATACTCCAGTATCTTTTTTTTTTTTTTTTTTTTAATTAAGGAAAGCTTTCTCCAGCAGTCTTGCAACTGCCATGAGCAAAACAGCCAGAACATTAGAAGACCCAAGCTAATATTAAAACTGACAAAGACTAAGAACATTTTTCTCTCCTGCTCAGCTACTGCTGACTTATCCATCTACCCCTTCTTGCAACACATCAGAAGTACAGTTCACGGACACAAAAACACATCCATAGGGTCAGGGCTGTTTTTACCAGCCTTGACTCAGCTACATGGCAGGGCTGGAGGAGGGAGGCAGTGTGAGAGCCCCTCCTGCAATACCGGGCTAACCAGGACACACCTCACAGGGACCAGGCCGGCAGACGTGTACAGAACAAGCAACACCCAGAGAGCAGAAGGGAACTACCAGGACGACAGCAGCCAGCCGGTGAGGCCAGGTGTATCTCACAGAAAAAGACGATAAAACCGGCAGCACCAATAGACTCAGAGCCTTCCCTCACCCCCTCCAACAGCTCTCCCCAGGCCTCCCCACCAGGCCCGGCCTCAGCAGCCTCCCTGCCAGCAGGGCTGAGGGGCCGGCCCTGTCCCGCAGGCACCGGGCCTCAGCTCAACCGTCACCCAGACGGCAGCTCCAGCCCGAGAAGTGCCCCATAGCCCGGGCCTCTCCAGAGCAGTCCCCGGGCCCTTCTCACCGGCACCGGTCCCGCCGCTGCGCCTCAGGGCCCTGAGGAAACGGAGACGGAAGGGGCGGGGGCGGCACCGGAAAAACCGCGCGGCGGGGGCGGAGCCATCACGGGGCGGGGCCATGGGAGGGGTGGGCGTGGTCAGTGAGGGGCGGGGCCTCCGGGCAGGCGCTGAGGGGCCGGGCGCCATGGCGGCCCCTGAGGAGCCCTGTGGGTTGGGTTGGTTTGTCCGCCGCTTTCTGGGCGGTGCGAGACTTAAGCCCGTGGAAATTAAATGTTTTTTTAAGCCTCTTAGGTGGAGGGAGGGCCTTGCTGGGCCTGCGGCCAGGGGAGATGGGGTATAGGGTGCTGATGTGGGTCCTCTTTCCTCAGGGAGCTGCTGTCTGTGCGGCGGCTGCTCTGGGTCCGGCTGCTGAGGGCTCCCACAGCTGAATCCAGGCTGGTTTTCCTCAGAAATAGTTTATCTGGGTGCCACATTTAGCATCAAAGTGGAGCTGGTCACAGTCTGCAGCAGGCCTTGGCCTCCAGGTGTTGGGAGGAAGGAGGTGAGGAGGCTGAGGTGTGAGAGCTGAGGGGCCATTTTGCACCCTCCATTTCATGGGGTGAAACCTGGGGTCAGCGCGGTGTCTTCTGTGGCTCCGTGTTACTCTCTGTGGGTACAGAAATTCAATTTTTCCACTGCCACCTGTTGTTGATGATCCAGATCTTAAAGGTGTGCCATGTAAAGTTGGAAGAGTTGCAACATGTATGAATTGAGAACTGGCTTCTTGTCCTTTCTTATATATGTCCTGGTAGAAATTCAGCTACAATAATTGTATCAAAAATGGGAGGTTGGAGAAAACCTTCCAAAATCAATAATGGCAAAAAAAGCCTTGACTTTGACATTGCCTTGGAGGTAATGTGCTCCTGGCAGCTCCCAGAGCTTGTGGTCTCTGTGTGGCTTCAGGCTGTCCCTTTTTTTTTTTTTTTTTTTTTAATTTTTTAATTTTTTTTTTTTTAAATTTTTTTTTGTTGGTTGTTTTTTTTTTTTTCTACTGGCAAGTATTTTAGCTGCTGCCCACTTTTCAGGCTTGTTCTCTTCAGGCATTATTGTCCCATCATCTGTCACCACAGGAAGAGGGCAGGTAGGGCGTAGTATTTACTTACTAGGATGACAGTGCAGAGCTTCCCCTTTTTAAGGTGGCAGGGAATGGTGAGACCAGGCTCTTTGTCTGACTGAAGGCACTGTTGAAATAGTTTGATCACGGGACTTATTTGCAAGTTTATTATCAGTTCTTGGAGGTATTCAAGGGCTTCTCATATTTTAGTGCCTTGCTGCTTGAATTACAATGGAGAGGAGTTGGGAGGAGTCTTGCTGGCACAGGCAGGAAAGGGTTAAGAGCCTTTCATATCACCTGGGAAAGCAATTCTTTGATTTTTCAGAGGGCGCTAACATGCTGCAGTTCATAGGAAACAAAGGGAAAGGGATCAAGTATAAAAGTTGTTCTTCGGTTTTATTTTCAGTGGCAGAACTTTGGAGGGCTGAATATTGATGTCTGCTTAAAAAACCACGGAATTTTTGATTAAAAAGAATTTTCTTTCATATCTTGATTCAGAAAATGATCTGTGAGGTAAGTCTTGATTCCGACTGGTGGCTTTAAATGACTGCTTTTTAGACTGAGAGGTGAGAAAAACCTTTATATTGCTTGACCCCTTTTGAAACTGTAAATTCTTTGCTTAAATTGTTACTTGGCAGAGAGCACAGGCAGAAGTGTGAGTCAACAACTGCAAAAAGCCCCAAATGCTTTTTCTTTATTGTCTGCATTCAAATTGCCTGCATTAGTTTCTGAGTTTAAGTATAGAAATTCAGGAGCTGGGAAAGACATAATGAGAATTTGTATGGGAGTTGGAGTCTTTCAGCAGTGACAGGAAACTCTTCAGTTGTAGTAGCATCCCTTTTAATGTACTTCTGCAGTTGGTGCTTCAAGCATCTTCTATTGGTGGCTCTTAAAGTACTTCCCAAACCTTTTTTCTTTAAACCACGCTGCACTCCCAAGGGTTTTGTATTTCCAGTTGGTGGAAGGACTTTGCTAGCAGATGGAAAAGTTGTCCCTGTGTGTATGCTCGTCCTTTAGGGCAGACTGCTTTTGGGGTGCAAGAGTCTCATAATATCTGTTAATTCCCAGCCTGTCTGCAGCTGAGGCTAAGGAGGTCTCACCTTAAAATGTGCTGCTGGCATTTTGCTTGTTTGTGAGAACAAAAGCTTTTTCACTTGAGTGTGGCTGACCCAGTCTCACTTGAGGGTGGTTGGATGGTACCAGCTCCTGCACCGTTCTCACTGAGAGCAGCTGTGTGTGTGGAGGGAAATCTTTATGTCCTCTGGAGAGCCCTGCAAATCATCCATTGCCTTGGGAATGCCAAACTGGAAAGTAAATTGTACTCTTCCTCTTTGGCAGGGGAATTACAGCTTGTTTGTTGATGTGTTCCTCTGTGTCTCTCCCTAATGTACTGAATTCTGGTGGAGCTGCTGGGCTCACTTTGGGGAATGCTGATTTCATTTACTTTCTCTCTGTAAGTTTTAGTTAATGCTGGAAGGAAGTGATACCTGATGTGTGGGTGATTTCCCAGTTCAATAAAATGTACAGTGTGGTGGTGTAACACAACTGCCCATCCAGTGCTGTGATACAGATAAACATCAGCCCTTGCAAGAGTCACCTTGCCAGTTCTTCTTGCTGTTGCCTGCTGTCCCCAGCTTCCCCTGCACCCCCACATTTTGCTCAGGCTGTAGTTTCCAGTTGTCAGGAGGGGAGAAGAAGACTGTGATGCAGTCAGAGCTGGTGGGTGTCAGTTCATCTCACACATGAACACACTGAAGTGCAGACTCAGGACTGTTTAATTCTTTCAAATGATATTCTTCAGCACTCTGTTTCTGTTCCCCTCATCAGGCAAAGCTTTTATCATCTTTCTGATGGTTTTCATAAGGTGCAGGAGAAGCTGTAGACGTTCACAGCTTCTGAACTAGCTGTTCCCAGATTCTGGCCAGACAGGAATTTTTTATCACTCTGCCCTATTTGGAATCAATGTGTTATTTGGTAAGGTTGTGACATGCTGTGATCTATTGCATTTTGCTGCTTCTGAGTCTTAGTGCTTAGGTCCCTGTGGCAATTGCAGAAATAAATCACTGGGGCTCAGTGACAGAAACTCTGTCTTGAAACCCACTGCACGTGATTCACAGTTAAACACTGTTATTAGCAGGAATCTAGAGAGTGGATTGCTTTTGCATTAAAAAAAAAAATATTGCAAACCCAGATTGTCTTATTCGGCAAGATTTCTGTCACAGGAAGAAGTTATTTTATTAAAAACCTGACTGGTAAGTGCTTTTGCTTATGTTGTTAGCATCTGTCAGTATCTTTATTTAAGTTATTCACTGTGAAAACCTTTTCTATTTCTTTACCAGTGCCATTGATTAAAATGCAGTTTACATTTCTTGGGAAAATTTGATATTCAAAAATGTCTTTTCACTGTGAGTCAGAATGTACTTTTCCATGGAATAAAAATTCTGGAAAGGAAAAAAAAAATGCTATTGGAAATCTTGAACAAATTATACTGTCATTTCAACCAGGTTATACAAGAAAAAAAAAAAAAACTTCAAAGTTAAAATGAAGGGCTCTGGTGTTTCTGTCATATTTTAAGAAAATTAGTACATTCTTCTGCAGTTGTTCAGTTTGATCTGTTCAGCATTTTCCATATGAAACTTTCAGAATGTTCTGTACTGGCCCTGACTACAAGTTCCTGGTTAATTCAATTGGCCGTTTCAAATTACATATTAAAAATGAGTTATGAAGCTATTTTCTCCTTTGTCTTCAGCTACTGGTGTTTCTTCTTGTACTAACAGAAGAAAGGATTGTACAGAAGTTTGTGCTTCAGCTGCTGCATCCAGTGGTCCAGTTATTTACAGTAAATCTCTGGTTCTAAAGAAAACTGGCCAGCAAAGACCTTTGGAATGTAACAGGTTAAAATAGAATTTTGCTGTTAGTTGTGTTGCAGCTTGCAGATTAGAGCTCAAAAAACTGCTGGAATAATTATTGCTGGTTTGGATGCTTTCATATGATGGTTGCCCTGTCAGTGTTACTGTGTTCACATTATCCCATTCTATTATGGTAATTTTTTTGTTTCTAAAAATGCCTTTCCCCTTAATTGAGAACAAACTTAATAGAAAAGATCTGAGCTCTGCTCACTCGAGTGCACTGAGGTGTTGCCTAAATTTTAGAGGAAATGCTCACTATAGAAAGATTTTCACTCCTCTAAAAAGATTCCCTGAGGACAAGCATGTCCCCTGGGGGGGATGGGATTTGGGCACTGGATATGCCTCTTCCTGCAGTGCTGCTTGGTGTGAAGGTGTGAAGTGGCCTCTCCTGGGACTGGGACTGGGACTGGTGGCAGCCACCAGCAGCTTGGGAAGAGTGCTTTGAGGAGGGAGCAGCTCCTGGCACACTGCTTCAGGTAGAAGTTGAGGAAGATAAGAATTCCATTCCATGCTTTTCCTGCATCATAATATTCTTATTCTTAGTGAATTTTTCTCAGTGTGCAACCTGTCTGCAGTTTAATTAAGCCCATTAGTCCTTGTCCTAACCATTGTGGTCACAAAAAGCAGACTGTGTCACCTTGCTTGTCCCTTCTCTCTGCTAACCAGTACTTTCATTTTACCACAGGTGGTTTTCTAGCCCTTGGAGCTCTCCTTTGGATTCCCTCCACTTAGCCCATTATCTTTCCTGAAGTGTGTTTGCCCCAAACCAAGCAAGACTTCAGGAGAAGCTTCACCAGAGCCAGAGGGAGAGGACTCCTCAACCACTCTCAGTGATGTCAGCAAGATGAATTTCTTCCTGAGCTTTTCTTCCCTACTTTGAATTGTTTCAAGAACTTGTTCTCAACTCTGCTGCTGAAGTCCATATGATTTGGTAACTAAATCATCTGTTCTCTGCCTTAACTTCATTACAATTTGAGAAGTAAAAATTCCTTTTGCATTTTACCTCTTATTTAGCTACTTGAAATTTGTGGATGAAGGGCACATACAAAGTAACTGGAAAAAACCAATTTAGTGCTCAGCAGAAGCCAAGAAGGGGACAAGATATTTTGTAAAAAACTGAAAGGTTCAGAAAATTTGAACTTTTCAGTTCAAACTAGAACTTTATTTTGGAATTCCTTCAGGAGAGATTGGAAGTCTGCCACACTGTAATAGCCTTACATTGTAGAAAACCAAGAATGCCTCAGTCTTGTCTTGACCTATATAGTCCACAGATACTAAGAAGTTTGTGCATGTCTAAGCTGTTTATTTTATAAAGCAAAAAAAAAGAAGAAAACTTTACTGGCTGAATTCCTGAGCTCAGAAATAAACATCTGAGAACTTCACAGTGCACGCTCACACTGGCATTTAATCCAAATGTTCAACATTTGGTTTGAAAGGTATCCACAAAGCCCTGTGGCTGTGGAAATAGCTCAAGTCTCATCAGTTTTTTGTGGCATGCAGTCAATTGCATTTACAATAGAAGATTTGTGAAGGAATTTTCTGTAGGCTTCTGCACAATTGAATTAATTTTACAAGGACTCCAGTGGGAAAATTTCTCTTCTAAATCACTTTCATTATTGTGAGTTAGTATGCCCAAGATGGTAAATAAATCTTAGTTTCACTGCATATACTGGCACTTGTATAATTTCAGGGAGTTTGGATATAGTTTTGTGCAGAAACTTGATAGGCTGGTTGCTTAAGGATCCATAACAGATGGGAAAAGATTAAGTTGACTCTGATAGCAAACTAAATGTTTTGTTTCAGGATGCATTCTTACAGCCTTGGATGCAAAAATGCATATTTAAAGGTGACTTTATTCTGCAAGTTTGGACTCATCCTACTTTGGCATCTAGCCAGGAAAATGTTACTGAATTTCCAGCCCTAAACATAATGCATGTTTGATTTCAGGTGTGGCTTTCCTCATAAACTAAAAAATATGTCCATCCGAGGCCTGAAGAAGAAACAACCAAAAACTTTTAAAGTCAAAATTATAACAGTGGATGCTGAAATGGAGTTCAGCTGTGAGGTAAGGGTCCTCAGCAGAGTGCTAAAAAGATGGAGACTGAACCACCAGCAAGACAATTACTTTGTTAGTTTAAGACCATGATGGCACTCAAAGCTGTTTCCATGAAATCCAGTTGACTGGGACATTCTCTTCAAATGTAATTTATCATTTATAAGCTTCAGTTTATTTCTTAAGCTACAGTGGCTGGTTTACACCTCTGTGCAGAAGAGAAAGATGGTCAAAGTAGAAAGCTAGCTTTTCTTCTGTTACTTATGGCTGTCCAGTAAATGGGATAGAGAAATCATGACTGCAGAAAAATATGGAAGAAAAATATAGCAAGTGATTAATTGTGACATAAATTAAGGAGCTGAACTCTTGCAGAGACTGAAAGGTGCCTGATTAATTCCTAATCATCTAGCAAAAGCAAAGAAAGTCATTTATTTTGAGGAGTTAGAAAACCAAGGTCCAATGAGACCAAAAATTCTAATGAGAGAAGTGACTGTCTTGTGGGGCATTTAATATTTCATTTACCAGTCCCTCAGAGACAGAATAATTAGTCACAAGCAGTGCACTTCTGTGACTTGCTGATCTAGAATACTTGCAGGCAGAGTTGTGAAAAGAAAGGATTGGAAAATTTGAGTTGGATATCAGAGTCCTTGCTATCAAATCCAGTTTGATGTATCCCATCCCTTGCTCTGACAAATATTGCTCTGACACTCCTTTGATTTCCCCTGGTCTTCTCTGTCTCTCCAATTTGTGTAATCTATGGAATAATATTTTTACAAATATTAATAAAGCCTTGCCTAGGACATCAACAACACAATCCTCATTCCCCATGCTCATAAAGTGCACAACACTGTGGCTGGATGATCACAGCTGCTCTGGGAATGTTCCTGTGGAGAGGAGGATGTAGAGCAGTGTAGCTGTGGCACCTTTGCTGTAAGCAGCAGTAGGCATGGTTCATTCCCTGAAAACCTAAAGGTGAATGAAAAGCTTGTAAGAGAAAGGCAAATGGTAGTCTGGTTTCCTTGACTAGGATGCAGCAAATGTATTCAAGCCATGCCTGTTCTGCTTAATTTTCTTTCTCTTTCAGATGAAGTGGAAGGGAAAGGATTTGTTTGATCTGGTGTGCCGAGCACTGGGTTTGAGGGAGACTTGGTTTTTTGGCTTGCAGTACACAATAAAAGGAATGTGCACCTGGTTAAAGATGGACAAAAAGGTACAGAAAACAAAACATAAGTGTGGCAATTTTCCACTTTTAAAAATATTTACTATTTCTAACCCAGGAGCTAGAGGAATGTGTTACATGACAACTCAGGTTTAGATGGTATCATTTTGGAAGGCCAAAGTTCATTGTGTTACTTGGTCTAATTGCTTCTATCATATTTGGCCTGAAGTATCATGCCCTAATCACCACCATATGCATTGATTGCTATTAGATGAAAGCTTAGCATTCCCCTTCCTTCTAAAATGTAGACAGGCTGTTTTAAGAGCTACCTTCTGATTTTCCTCTGAAGTATTGAGACACTTATCCACTATTTTTGCTGTTGATTTTATTTTTAAACAGGTTTTAGATCAAGAAATCCCCAAAGAAGATCCTATTAGCTTTCATTTTTTGGCAAAATTCTACCCAGAGAAGGTAGAAGAGGAACTATTACAGGAAATTACCCAGCATTTATTCTTCCTTCAGGTCAGGAACAGTTTTTAACCATGAATTCCTTTGGTATTTACTCCAGTACTTTTGTATTGTCTTTGAACTTGCTGGCAGCTGGTAGTCTCAGAATGATTCTACTGGCTCTAGCTGCATCTATGTCTCTATAAAGATCTCATTTTTATGAAATACAAACATCTCTCCTGCCTGCTGTGATTTTGTGTACTGGGAAGCTGAATGTTGTTTGTCTTCTGCAGGTTTTTGTTCTCATGATGGCTTCTCTTGCTGTTTGTGCTACAAATGAGAGTTAAATTGCTGAGACCTGTAGTTGCATGTAAAGTGACTTTTACACTTAGAAGTTTGGGTGGTAATTCCATATCTGGATATTCCAGATTTTTTGTTCTTCTATAATAAGGAAAAAAATAATCTATGGAATGGTGTCACTGCTTGAAGAACTGTGAGGCTTTTGCACTGACTGGTCAGTGCTGAGCAGTATGAAATGAAGCCATACTTTTTATCAGCTTCAGAAGTTACCTTGAGCACTATTTCACCTGCTCTGCTCTGGCTGCAGCTAAGTTTAATGAAGAGAGTGTTAGCAGCTCCTTGTCATTGTCATTGCTGGTGTAACCTCTTGTGCAAGCATTCCCTAACCTAGTTCTTTCAGAATGAGCAGAATGAGAAGAGACCTGTTATTAAATGTGTGTGCTGAGGGGGGGAGTGCCTACACAAGTAATTATGGTGGCAGTTGAAGGTGGAGAAGAGGGAAGGAATGGTGATAAGCACTTGGGGACAATAAGCTTTTTCACCCCTATCAGCTGCAGATGGAACAAGAGCTGTGACTCCAACCTATCCCTGAAACTAAAACTTGTGAGTTCCTAAAAATAGACCAGGTGCTTACTGGGGGATCTTGTTGTGTATGACTGTCACCACAGTCACCAGAAAACAAGAACTCCCTGACCTGTTCTTCATCATAAAGCTTAATTTTGGATTGTCAGGAAAAAATCATAGCATTTGACAGCCATGCTGAAAAACAGGGCTGTTCCTCTTGCAAGCTTCCAAAAGGAATGGAGCAGCATGCACAGCTGTGGTACAAAGAGAACTCCCCACAATGTGTAATCCCTTTCAAGACAAAGCCCAGAGGCATCATATTGTCTGACTGGTCCTGGATGAGAAGTGCTTTTCCCTTAGTGTGGTGTTGGTACTCCTGAAACATGCAGACTTACTCACACTGACTTCTGTCAGTGAAATGAGCCAGTTTGAGTTGCCTTCCCTACTCTGTAGGACTGGGTGCCTGCTGCTCCTGCAGAATAAATCCCCAGCCCTGACAAATCTTCATTACTGATAATGGAACCCGTTTCAGCTCTGCTATGGGGGCAGCTAGTGAGGAGCTGCAGGCTGGCAGTTCTGTGCTGAAGAGCAGAGTTTTTAGCTGTGTGAACACAGCTTGGTTTTTATGGTGTGCTGGTTCTTACAAATTTACAGTTTTCTGTGAGATGAGAGTCAGTTAAAGCAATAAAGCAAACCCCACACTTGGGTTAATGCTTTACCTTTGCAGAGGCAGCTTTCTGATTTGCCAGTTGGTTTTCTTTTGGCTCAGAAGTTATTTGGGTTCCCTTAACTCCATTATAAAGTAAATAAAGGAGCAAATTATCAGAGTGCAATGCTTCATTATCAAAATAAAGATACATCAACCAGGAATAGCCATGCTCTGGCTCCATAGCTGCAGCAACAGGTTGTAGCTGCATCAACAGGTACACAAGCATTCAGTTTGCTTGTTGTTTAGCTGTTTTTTCCAATGCCTGTGACATTCACCTTCCCTCCTGAGTAGCTGTGGAGTCCTCTCCAAGTTGCAGCCTTCTTGTGTGTTGATTTCTTCTGGTAGCTTTTCAGCAGGATGTGTCTGTGCAGGTAGGTTGGGTGGAGGGAATATATTCAGTATGCATCTGTAAACAAAGACAGTAAATACACTTGTTCCCTGGGGAGGAGGTGTTAATGAAGTAGTGGGAAAATGGTGCTGTTCTGAGGGTTAATGTACTAACCAGAACTTCATCCAGAGCCCTCAGCCACTTGGCAATTTGTTTCTTAAAGCTAATTTTGGAAAGGAACGTGAGGTGCAGAACTCTTCTTAGTCTTTTAATCCTGATTTTTTTTTTTTCCACTTTTTTTCTTTTGTCCCTGAACCTGCCTTAACTAGAAGATATGCAATTAGCAAATTCTTCTCATTCCGAAGTAGAAAAACAGGACTGAAACAAATTTGAACTTGCAAAGTTTCCTGACTGTAAGAACTTAAGATCACACCTGGATGCTAATAGGAAAAACATGTACAGACATCTGGATGCCTACAGCTTTCAGCTCTACTGACTCTGCAGACCTCTGGAAATTAATGTGGCAGAACAGCTTTTTGGGAAATGTGTGAACAAATGTCAGTGATTAAAGCTGACTGTTGTCTGTTTAAAGATTTGGCAGTTTGCTTCTTCGTAAAGGGGTGTAACAAGATGTCATTGTAAGAACTGATCAGAAAAAACCTCAGACATTCATGGGAGATTTATCTCACATTTCAGAACTTAAAACAACTTATGATTTGCACAGTGGAGTATGAAAGCTGGAGCTTTCCAATTTGGAAGTCTTTTCAGTATTTTCATTCTTTTATTTTTTTTCCATTTTAACAGCTTAGAAAGAATTTTCCCTGTACTATAACTCAGGTTCATATATTGTGCTCACCAGAGACTAAATTTTAAAGAAAAAGTTTCTTGATGGTTCATTTCAGTTCACAGTAGCTACAGTGCCAAAGTGTGTTTGTGAAGATAGCTCAGTGATAGCTCAGGTATTTCTTTTTAGAAATGCTTAAGACTCTGCATTTATGCAAAATTTTCTTGTCTTGTGCTTGTTAGTAGGCTAAACATATTATACCTGAGAGAATAACTTGTGAAGATTAATTTCCCATCCCCTCTTTAGGTTTTCAAGTAAAGATTACCCAACTTATTTAAAATCAAGCAACATCTTATGAACTATTACATCTCTGATCTTGATAGCACCAGAGATTATTCAAATGAAAAGAATGTTAGAAGCCTCTCTACCTTTTTACTGGGCTTTCATTTTTAGACCCTTATATTTTTGTTGTGCTTAGGCCACTGTAATTGAACGAGTCAAGAGCTCTGCCTTCCTTCTGTGGGGTCTCCTTTCTTCTCTCATTGTGGAAAGGTTGAGTACGTACTACTGTGGGTTTCAGTCTGTCTGTTCTTCACAGTACTAGTCACCTGGACAGCCCTGGTCTGGTTGGATCTGCTTTGAGTAGATGACCTCCAGATGTCCTTTCAACCTAAAATTTGATGTTTTACATCTTATAAAGCTAACTTTCCCAAAGCAGGAAGAAAAAGAAGATTTATTAACAGGAATTGTGCAGACAATGAAAATCATGTTTTGCAACATACTCTTTTTCAGGTCTCCTTATATAAATATGTGCAGATAGCTGCCTGGCATTTCTATGAGCTTAGAATTAAGGCACTTAAACTTTCAAAAGATGTTCTTTTCTTTTCATTAAATGTAATACTAAGCAAAGGCTTCCAGTGTTTCCGAATGCCATTTTATTGTTGCTGGTTTTAACTAATAATGGTGATGTTTGGTGCCAAGTTATAGTCTAGGCATGTCTAGTTTCATTTCAAGCCTGATATAAGTCCTGACTTTGAGCTTCTTTAACTTGCTTCCCCCTGTTTTTCTAAAATTTAGGTTAAGAAACAAATACTGGATGAGGAGATCTATTGTTCTCCAGAAGCAACAGTTTTACTGGCTTCTTATGCTGTTCAGGCCAAGGTTTGTGCATAGAAGTGCTCTATTTCTCTCTTTCACTGTGTTTTTTCTTTAATTTCTATTTTAACCAACACTCATACGTGGTGGTATGCAAAACACAGCAGTGTTAAAATTTGCTGTTAGAGGAGGAGGTCATCCTGGGTAGTACAGGCACAGCTAGAAAAATAAGCATTAGACACCCCTACAGGGATTTTGGTATTTTATACTCTGCTTTTGCAACTTAAGGGATTTCTTTGCACCCAACATTTTCATGCCATCTTTTTACCAGCTAGAATTATTTCCTGTTTTTTTTGAAAAATGCCCATGAACACAGCAAGTGCTGCTACCAGCCCTCACAGTGAGAGGATGTGATGTTTGTTAATATATCTCAGAACATTTCTCATGCTACCAAAAGCCAATTTTATCCAATGGCAGGAGGTAAACACAAATTCAAAGCAGGGCTGTCCCCCTGCAGCAGCCCAGCCTTTATGCTGTAGGGTAGATGAGTAGGGGAGTTTCTGCACCTGAACCTGGCCCGTGGTTAAGAGGTGTTTGAAGTCATGGGAGACTCCTTCGTATCTGCAGTTACTGAGAGCTGCAGGCCAGGACTGAAGCCAAAGTTCCACTGTGTTGGAGCCATGTGTGTGGCACAAGGGTGGAAGTAACTTCAGTGCAGAGTTCAGTTGAGAGGAGCCTGTTTTATGTGTTACCCTGTACATGGGAGAACCAAAACAAAATCTGTGTTTCAACTATTACAAGTTCTTCAGCATTCTGTATCTAACAAACTGCAATATCTTTTCTTTTCTTGGAACAGTATGGTGACTATGACCCAAATTTTCATGAGCCAGGCTTTCTAGCCCATGATGAACTTTTACCCAAAAGGGTAAGTCTTTATAACAACAAATCTTTGAATCTACTCTTTGCAGCACAGATATTGCTGTGGGATTAACCAGAGCATTAGAAATTGTTTGTGTCTGCCCTGAACCTGGCAAAGTGACCGAGCTGTGAACTGCACTGCATTCACATTGCTTGGGAGAGGCAGCACTTGTATTTGTACCTTCAAAGGAAACCAAACTCCTGTCTTTCTCTGTAGGTCCTCAGGCAGTATCAGCTGACAGCAGAGATGTGGGAAGAAAAGATTACTGCTTGGTATGCTGAGCACAGGGGTATTGCCAGGTATGGAAATAAATTATTTCTTTGGAAGTCCCAGAGATTTCAGTAACTGGTTATTTGCTGTCTTCAGTGAAATTTGGCTGTTGTGGAGAGAGCAAAGAAATACTGATTTCCAAACTATATACTAAGAGGTTAATTCATAACTAAGGATAAAAACTTATATGGGGTAAAAAGTGATGTGTGTAAGGCTCCAAGTGCTTGTAAACTGGGCTTGCTTTGAAGTGAGGAGAAGCTGATGGCTCTTCCAGAGCTTCATGGCCCAACTCATCTAAAACTGGAGTCCTGTCTCATCCAAGTCCATGTGTGCCAGCAGAGAGAACTTCACACAGGAAGTCTGGGTTGTGTTGGACTTGCAGTTGGCCCTGCATGTTTAGCCTTTTCATTTAAGGCCATCAGCTTCCTGGAGCTTCTGGTTTGTGTGCCCTATTCAGCAGCTGCCTTTCTGGAGTCATACCACACCAGCTTCCCCCTAGAATAAAAAGAATTAATCTGATGTGTTTTATGTCTTGTGAAAATAATGGCTCAGGAGGGTGTGAGTGTATATAGCAAGGAAGCAAAATGGTAAAGACATGGCACCATAGTTGCAGGACTGAGTTGTGGGGCTTGTCCATGTGGACACTGAGCTCCTTTGAGACATTCAGCATGACTGGAAATTCAGTTAAGAATTAGGAGCTGTTGGCACCCAGAGGCAGCCTTCCCTAGTGTTTTGGTTCAATTTCTCTTTGGCAGTTTTAGAGGCTTCTCAGCATTATTTTTACTGAACATTTTCCAGAAGAATTATTTATGCCTCACCTTGAAGGCAGAAGAACAGTGAGTGGAGAAATTCTTGCTGCTCTTTGGCCTCTGCCCAAAGTTCAGCTTAGAATTTTTTTAGGACTCATTTCTAAATGAATTGTATTTCCTGAAGGAAATATCCTCGTGCCATGGCAAACAATGGGAGGGTAGGTCTCTGAGACATAACAATGGTGTGGCAAAACTGACAAAAGGATAAGACTGCACTTGAAGTTTTATAAAGATTACACTATACATGACTCAAAATAGGTGTGGCTTTATTGTCTTTGTTGTGTGGAGATGCTGTTTTTTTAATCCTTTTTCTGTTGTTGAGAGTAAGATGGCAAAATTAAAGTACAAAGGACCAGACTGCCTGTTCCTTTCTAAGTGGGAAATGTGCAGTCAGTTAGGAGAGAAAGTTTGGAAATGAATCTCCCAAATATAATCATGGCCTTGTTCTCTAGGGATGAAGCTGAAATGAACTACCTGAAAATTGCCCAAGACTTGGAAATGTATGGTGTTAATTATTTTCCAATTGCTGTAAGTGCTTTATTTTAGTAGTTTTTGATTGCTGTAGATGATGGTACTTTTTAAAATCCTCCAGGGAGCTGGAACTGGGATTCCTGATTTTTGCTTTTCTCTTCTGATGGTGGGTTGTGTACTGATTGTCCTGAGCAGGTTTACTTGTCTGCTAAATGAGTAGTTGAATAGAACAGTTAAGATTAATGTTTTACAATCTGACAAAGGTTTTAAGTAGCTCTGGGTTTACAAGAGGAGAAAGGAGACTAAAAGTTTGAGCTGCTGTAGTCAACATAAAGACTGGGTTTATTAGCTAGCAGTGACAACATGAATAATACTTTGTGAAAATATCAATTTCCTAAAAATACAGATAAATATTAATGTATTAGAGTAAGTGTGGGGTTTGTCTGTGGTTGTTTAAGGTTGCCATAAATGGCATTTACTGATTTGATTTTATTTTTTTTAGCAAAATAAAAACCATACAGATCTCCTGCTCGGAGTTGATGCCAAAGGTATTCACATCTACAGCATTAATAACAGATTCTCTCCAAATAAGTCGTTTGAATGGAGTGCTATCAGAAACATTTCCTATAGTGAGAAAGAGGTATCATGGCTTTGATATATTATTCTTTTTATAGGGGCATGGGAGTGGACTGGGATTCTTGGAACAGGCTGAAAGCTGCCTCTGTTTAAACAATTTGGGGGAGAAGGGGAAAATCCTAGGGAGCTTTGTTACAAAACTAAAAAATAACAGACCTGCCTTTCAGATGTGCTGCATAACCTTAGTTCCCCTGGAGTCAGAGCCTGCTCTGAGCTCTCCAAACCTGTGGAGCCCTCTGTTCTGCCTCCTTCCCTGCTGCTTGTCCTTTTCAAAACAAGTGTGTTGATCTCTGAAAATGATAAATATTAGGAATGCCACCATGACAAGCTGCTTCAGTTATCTCAGCAGGAATTAGATGATCCGTAAAGACTTAATGCCATTTTCACATGGAGAAGCTGTCTTTGTAGATGAGGTTTGAAGCACAGTGGCAAGAGGAGGCGTGCAGAGAGTTATCCATGTTTTTCTGCAAGTTTGTCAGTGCATGATTTCAGTCTTCAGCACAACCCTGCCACTGCAGTGTCACAACCCATCTTTTACTTATAGAAAGTAGGGGGGAGTGGGTGAAATTGAGTCTCAGTACAAATCCTGTGGCTACAGAGAAGGCTATAAACAGAAAAACCAAACCAGAAAAACTGCATTGGTACTGAAATACCTGGAATTTGTCAGCTGAAGAACAGGGCAGCCTGTTTGATTTTTCTTTTGGCCTTTTGAAAAAAAATTGAGGATGAGATTTCCTGTCGGGTCTTAGATGTGCATACATTAAATCAGGCAGAGCAGCCTTAACAGGTGTTCTGCCTCCAAGAAGGTTTTGGTCCTTGCATGACATTAAAGTTTCCCCCCTGGTCTGTGAATAAACTGCTTTAACTCCCTGTTGTTAGGCAATTGGGCATCCCTGTATTAAAGCTCTACTGTATTCAGTGAAACATTTACAGCTCTGCTCCTCACAAGGAAACACATTCAACCAGTTGTTACCTAAGGGGTAAAACAAGCTGTAAGACATAATGATTTTGGTGACTCAGATGGCCTGAAATTATGCAGTGCATTGGAAATGAATTATAGGAATAGAGTGCTACCTAACCCATGAGTCACAGAAAACAGTATCTTGAAAACTGGAGCCAGATTTTGTTATGCAGCCAAACCAAGCACAACATATGAAGTGAAACACTGTGCACTGACCTGGCAGCATGAAAGCCCTTCATGTCCTCTGGAAACAGCTTGAGGGATAGGACTGAGAAGGTGAAAAGCAGGAGGTCCAGGATTGTTACCTGATGGTCAGAAGAACAAGCCCTTCAGGCCTTTGAAACATTTTCTTTACACCTTCAATGATTTGTATTCAGAGAGGTGTTTGCCATCTCCTCAACTTTTAAGAATATGTTTGCATCTAGGGATTAGTACTGTGTTCTGTTTTCCTGATAACCAGTGCTTGTACCAATGTTCTAAGTGTGGTTTGCAATGCACAGCTGGTATTATTATTATGAAAACCAGCATCCAAACTGGCACTGGGGTGAGTCTGTGGGAGGATTTATCTTCTAACAGAGCTTGCTACAGGAGATGAGGAACCTGTGTAGTGGCAGCTCTGGTTCTGATTCTTTTGAGCAAAGCATTCTTGCATCTCTCTCCCCACATTTGTGACATAAATCACTGCTTCCCTGGAGGGAACTGGAGATGAGCTAAAGTTTGCATTAGTGTTGATAGTTTGAGCTTTTTTTTTTTTACTCATTCTCACTGTTTCCTTTTTTCTTTTGCCTGTATAGTTAACCATTAAACCTCTTGACAAAAAGGCAGAAGTCTTCAAGTTTTTTTCCTCTCAACTCAAAGTGAACAAATTGGTAAGTGTTCTGCTTTCCTTCTTTAAAACCAAGCCTGGTAATACACTGATATCCAAGTGAGAAATACTGCTTGTAAAAACTCTGGAGGGGCCAGGGAGCATTGAGTTTCTGCATGTGGTTTCCTGAGGATTGTTCTGTCTGGGAAGTCAGGGCACATACGTTTGTTCTCTCTGGGAAGGGGAGATGATGGGTGGAAAGAGAGATGTGAAACAAGGCCTAAATCACAAAGAAAATCCAGATGCTGAAAGAAGAGGTTGTAGCCTTATGGAAAGGTGCAAACCCACAGCAGCATCTGCCTATCTGGCTGCTGTGGCTTGTTAATTAGCTACTGCCTCTCCTTTTCTGGGAGAAGCAACAAGGAAGGGACCCAATCAACTGGCTAACTGTATCATCACTGACTGCTTCCTAACACAACCACAGGGGCTGGTGCACTTCTCAGTGAGCTTGTGGAATTGGAGAGGGATGAAGGAAAGAAGGAATCCCTCATCCTGTTAGGAACTTTCCTAAATGAGCATGTACCTGGTATGAGTATGTATGTACTTGGTGTGAGCCTGCCTTGGGTGCTGGTTTTCTTAGAAGGGAAACAGTGCCAGCAGTTGTGATGAAGTCAGAATTGTCAGCTTCTGTCCTGTGAGGCAAATATTTACATCAAACTCACATTTGCTTTGCTTTTCCTGTCTAGATTTTGCAGTTGTGCATTGGAAACCATGATCTCTTTATGAGGAGGAGAAAAGTGGACTCAATAGAGATCCAGCAAATGAAAGCACAAGCCAGGGAAGAAAAAGCTAGAAAAAAGGTAGATTCTTTCTGTGCCTCTACTGTTGAAAACACTAATTATTATTCCAGCTGGTGCCCTTGCTGTCCATGCATTGCATCAATATGTGTGTGGGAGGTGAGAAAGTGCAGCAGGATTGAATGTGGGAACAGCTCCAGTGTCTGTGCAGCATCTGAGGATGTAAGTGATGTTTGTGAAACAGAAGAGGTGATCAGAGAGAGATTTGGGGTACATAACAGATTGATCCAAGTGCTTTCCCAGCAGCCTGACATAACCAGTACTACCCGTTAGAGGAGTTCAAGTGCTGCAAGGTACAAGCAGCTTCAGCATTGCATCTCTGCTGAATATCTGTCCACCAGCTAGAGAGCAGTCCCTTCTTCATTAGATTAATTTGTTGTGCTGCCTCGGGCCCAGATGAGATTCTGTTGCAAACCCACAGCTGTGGTGTTGCTCATTCCATTTCCAGATGGAGAATCAAAGGCTGGCCAGGGAGAAGCAACTCCGAGAAGAAGCTGAGAGAGCCAAAGAAGAGCTGGAAAGGCGTCTGTTCCAGCTGGAGGATGAAGCCAGGCAGGCCAATGAGGCTCTGGTGAGTAGCACATTAGTCTGATATTCTTGTGCTTGATGGTATTTCTTGGTGTTTGAAAGCCTTAATTTATTTTCTTAAGGCTCCTTTAAGATGCCAGGAATTATGGTTTAGACAAGGCTGGGGAGTTGCTGACTGCTGGTGGAGAAGGCCTGGGGAAATAGCTGAGAAAAATCTGATCTGACATGATATAACCTCCCTTTGCTGTGAGCCATTTGCTCCCTGTATTTGGTCCACAGGGGTGCTGTGGTTCTTCTTTGCCTCTTCAGGCAAAGAGGGAGGAAAGGAAACAACCTTAAAGCTGAAATTGGGAGAAAGGGGAGAAACTGGAAACTTAAGGGGCCAACTTGATGTCTTTGTCCAACTCAAAAGCAAATGTGTGTTCTTGCTTTGTAGAGGTGAGAGGGAGGAAGGAAATTAGGCAGGTCTGGAGCAAAGGAGGAACACTGGACCCTACAACTATGTTTACTATACTTTTTAAGGAATACTATTGCTGTCACTTTTGGGGAAAGGTGTCCTGTTCCTGACTGTCTGCAGGGATGGTTTTGTAGATGCTCAACAGGTAACTAGGAAAAATTGTTTCCTCTTAGCTCCGATCCCAGGAAGCAGCAGAACTGCTGGCTGAGAAAGCTCAAATTGCAGAGGAAGAGGCAAAATTGCTGGCCCAGAATGCTGCAGAAGCTGAGCAAGAACGACAGAGGCTGGAGATCACAGCTCTGAAAACCAAGGAAGAGAAACGACTGATGGAGCAAAAGATGAGGGAGGCAGAGCTGATAGCAGTGAAGCTGGTGAAGGAGTCTGACCGGAGGTTGGATTTGCTTGAGTGGGGTCTCTAATGGGGTGCTTGGGTGGAAAGATTGCTGCTTTTCTCAGAGCTGGTAGCCTGTGAGGGAGGGATTGTTACCAAAGCAACACTTCAGAGTGACTAAGCCTTCTTGCAATTAGCAGCAAGTGATAGAATTAGAAGGAAGTCCTTGTATCCCTGTCAGATCTTTAAGTGTAAACTTGTGAGACTATAAACCACTCTGTGTTTGTAACACTGTGCTTCCTGAAGATGCAGAGCAGTGTTGACAAAGGATGTTTAACCTTGCTATTAAGGACCTTCTGCTTCTTTTAGCATACTGTCAGAAAGCTTGCCAAAATAAAAACATGTATGTTGCACCTCTCCCCACTTCAGGGAGGATCTCTTGACAGCCTGGAGTATCTGTATCAACAGGTCATAACTGAGCCCATGGAAATTAGGAGCAGGAAAACCATTAATTCAGCCAGTTTCTGCAGGATTGTCTTTGAAAGCATGTGTCATGTTGTGTCCAGTTACTTCTCCATGTGATTACCTTACCACAAGTGTATTTGGGTAAAAGAATCACTCACAGTAATGGATCTTGTTCTCTGGAAGCTCATGAAGCTTATAGGTCTAAATCCACATGTTGCTCTAGACTGGAAATCATCATTCACATCAGGATATTTGTCTTACAGAGCCAAGGAAGCAGAGCACCTGAAGGAAGATCTGCATGAAGCCAGAGAGGCTGAACGGAAAGCGAAGCAGAAACTCTTAGACATAACAAGGCTTAATTATCCTGTAAGTTTCTGCTCTACTTGGCACCACTTCATCTTCAGAGATAATCAGATGTTGATTGCAGTTTTATAGCCCCTATCAAGCTGAGTAGTGGCATGTCTGCATCCAGCTGGAGGACAAACACCTGTAGGACCAAGTAGTGCTTAAATACAGTGTTAGCTGGAATGGAAGTTTTATTTGTTTGGGACAGTGAGGCAGGATGAAAAAACTTAAAAAAACAGGCCTGGGGTTGGGAACTTAATGAGCAGAGACTCTCTTGCCTGGATTCACACCTAAAACTGTCTCTGCTGTCTCAGTCAGGCAGTGCTTTGTGGAGGTGGTTGTACTGTGCCAGCTCTGTTTTCCTGTGAAGTTGCCCATGAGTGTCTTTAGGCAAAGCAGATGAAGCTGTCTCCAGTAAGAAGGCAGTGCTGAGGGCTGTGTGCCCCAGTTTCTGCCCCAGTCTTGCTGAGAATGGGTTTCTCTGCTGAAATAAATAGAAACACCACAGCCCTACTCTGCCCTTGGATCTGTGGGTTGTGTACTTCAGCAGTTCATCTGGGGCCACTTGGGTAGAGGGGAAGGGCTGCAGGAACATCTGTCTCAGAATCCTTGGGTAAGTTATGAAATGGTTCAGCAGGGCATTCTTGCAGAAGCTGGGGAGATAAAACCAAACTCAAACAATCAGATCTTACTTGTCAGTGCTTGTGTTTACTCTTTCAGCATATGGTTAAGTACCCCCAGTACTTGCCAACTGACGCCAGAGATGCCAACTTTGACAAAGGATCCATAAAACTGGATTTGAAGGACATTGACCTCAAGAGACTGTCCTTTGAGATAGAGAGAGAGAGGTATCAGTATGCTTGTGGTGTAAATAAATGAGAATAATGGAAATTGCAAAAAGGAAAACAAATCTCAGGGAATTACTGTTTATCCTTCTAACAACTCAGAATGGCCTCCTACTTGCACATATGGCTGGAGGCCTTTTCCTGGGCTGGTGTGGGTTAGATCTGTGTAAGACAAGTTATTTAAACAGAGGAAGGGTGTTCAGGTGGCATCAAACCATGGCAAGTCCAGAAGTGTCTTGGAGAGCATTTTGCTAGGGGCAAAGTACTTTGTGGGAGAAACAGCTTGTTAAAGGACAGAAGTTTCCCTCTAGTGTTGAAGTATAGGAATTACTTTGGTCTCAAATGAAGTGGCTTTTCCTCTCTCTGGAAGGAATTGCTTGCTAAAAAGTTGACAAGTGTGTGGATGCTGAAGGGTGGAAATGAACCCCCTTTTTACTAGACCTGGGAGGTGCAGGGTGGGATCTGTCTGACACGTGCCAGCCTTCATTTTGCCTATCAAAAAGCCAAAATGAAACAACTTCCTCTCTCCTCCCTCCTCACACACCTGTCCTTGAGTTACATCTTGCCAATAAGCTTTTTGTCTCCAATGTGTGGGCCATAGGTTAGACTACTTGGAAAAGAGCAGAAAATTTGAAGATCGACTGAAAGAACTGAAGTCTGAAATTCATGCCTTGAAGCTAGAAGAAAAACAGTGTGGGCTTTACTCTCATTGGAATGAAGTACTGGGATCCTTGGATCACTCCTTAGGAAATGTATGTACCCTAAACACTGTTTGCAGGAGGAACCATAAGTAAATAGTGTGGGTGTGCCAAAGGCGGTTGCTGTATTTCAGTTCAAAGCACAAGCTTCTAGTAACTTGATAGTAAAATACTAAAAGCATGAACACAGGCAAGGAAAATTTGTGTCAAAACAAAATCTAGAAGGTTCTTCCTGGATGGGTTACCAGTACTATAAGCAAAAAAGAAATCTAATTTTACAGATTATGAAATCATAGTAAGGGTTGTAGGTCTTGGAGCACACTAAATTGTTGTAACTTAATATCACACTTAACTGTGGTTCCTCAATGTTTGCATCACATTCACATTCAGGTGCTTTGTGATTGCTAAAAGTCATAAAAGTCTTGGTGAATTTTTTTTGAGGCACTGAGGAACTAAACCCAGATTTTTGTTGTAAGTTTCTTGTCATTTATGTAAACACTCCTGTCTCTTTCTGAACCAGAGCAACAATAGGGCTGGCTTTGGCTTTCCAGGTTGTTCAACATGTAGCACAAAATGGCTCCAAGTAAATGGTTTTAGAGAGAGAAGGGAGGCTTGGAAAAATTGAGGGAAGATGGCCTTTATTTTCTGAATATGCACCTGATATTCTTTTTGGCTTATTGAGAGGGCATTAAATTTCTGTGTTCTTGTCTTTTAAAGACCCCAGCATGGATGAAAACCTTGGAAACTGGAGATTCACTGGATATAAATCTTCAAAGACCTTTCCCTGCTTACTCGTTAAATACCACAAGCAGTTGGCCTTGTACCAACAAAATTCAAAACCCAGTGCCAGCAGAAAAGTCATCTTTTCAAGCAAATTCCTTGGTTGCTAACAGTCTGGGCACAGGAACCAGAAAACAGATCATCAAGGTAATTAGATTTTTCTGAGCAGAATCAGTAAATTTCCAAATTTAGAGTTCAGAGATTTAAAGAGTAGTTGGCTGTAAGGACCTGTTTTGTCCAGCTCTGTCACAGGCTCTTAAATGACAAGTCAAAGCATCACTGTTGCAGGAGTTTGGAGACCCTGCATTGGTGCATTCAGAACTGTTTGTTATTCAGGACCTCTTTTTTTTTCCTCAGTTATGATCTAACCTGGCCTGCAGAGCTGTGGGCCTTGGTAAATGAACCAGAGATGCCCATTTGAACTAGGAGGATCTGTGTTAATTTTTATTTGTATCAGAAAGACTTGGAAATGAGGTTTTGCTGCCAGGTATAGAGAGCTTAAACAGACCATGCTTGTTTTCTGTTTTTAAGGGGCAGGGCGTTAGATAATAAATATGTGGACTTCCAAGTGTTCCATTCTCTTCTAATGTGGTCCCTGTCAAAGAGTCCTGGAGTGCTAGTGAGCTGGGTAATATGGGAAAACAACCTGCTTTTAAACTTCACTAGGAATCTGGTAGGCATCAAAAAGAACTGTAAAGGCAAAAGGTCTTTGAAAGTGGGAAGGAAATCAGCTTTCTCTAGGCAATCCTAATCATGTAAGGTATTGGAAGTCAAGCAAGATTGATGTATTTGCTGCTGTTTTGTAGGTACAAAACTGGAATGTTTTAGAATCAGAGGCTTTAGTAGATAACATTCAATACCTGAAACTTCAGGGTCGTATGCTTAGAAGTAGAAAGAACACAGCTGAGTATAGCAAGGGATGAGGAAGCAGCTTTTTCTAATGCAAGTAACAGAAGCAGCTTTTAAGACTGACCTAATCCAAAGAGCAAGGGTGAGGTAAATCTGCTTATTTCAAGAAGGAGAAAAATAGCTATTGCAGAGCATCTTGCAAAAGGCTACAGAGCCAGAGGTAAAGGAAGAGCTGGACAAAAGGGAGTACCTTTGCTTGAAGTGGGAGTTCAGAGTGGAACTAATTTTCCCTATTTGGTTTGCTTGTAGGTTCAGCAGCATGACTCAGATGTGATCTACATTTGAAGCTCCATTTCTTAACCAGACTGGTAGAACCTGGAGGCCACCTTTTCAGCTGCTGCAAAATACACCTGTATGAGGACACTTGTGCAGCTCTGCCTGCTGACTGCATGGGCACAAGAGCCATGGCACTGTGATGCCATTCAGCTTCCAAGCAGAAACTGTGAGCTTGGGAGCACTAAAACTGCTCTAAAAAGTGGCTGGTGTCTTTGGGTACAATGATAAACATAACAAACCCAGAGGAGTGTTGTTTACTACTTATGCACTTTTGAAGAAACACTTTATACTTTGCTAAACCTTCCTCCTCCTGGGTGTTTTTACACACTGACTTATCAGGTTGGTACTGTACTTCTGTTAGGCAGCAAGTGTCCAGGAGATGTTTGGGATGAGAAGAAAATTATACATGAGTCTGGTGTTTACCTACAAAATAGACTAATTATGTTTTTGGTCTGGTGTCCAAGGGACATGACTCCCATGGAGCTGCTCAACATTTTAGTGTTTGCCTGCTAAATATTTTCCTTTTCCTCCCCAAACATTTCTTGGTTCACTTAATTGATTTGCATTTCTCTGTGAGAAATCTCAGCTTTTAATTGCAGATGTAGAAGTGGATGTCTTCAAATACCTCTCATTCCTGGGGGAATCCTCTGTTTGGAATGCAAAGCTTCTGTGCTCTCTACAGTTTCTGACTAGATCAAGCACTTTCTGTTGCTTTTGCTGCTCCAGCAAACTGTGCATACATTAAGTTCTTTCCCAGGTCTGTGCAACACAAATTCCAGATTAGACAAAGACAAAAGATGCTGTTGGTATCTGCTGAAATTGGACTTGTTTCTCTGATGGAGAGGTGCATACAGCAATATGTCTGCCTCATTAGTAAAACCTACTTGCATTTTCTGGTTTTGTGTGTGTTTAAGTGTCTGTTTCACCATAAATCTTCAGTCTGGGGACTTCTGGAGAAGCAGAATATATGCAGCTGTAGCTAAAGTAGCACAGTTGAGCATGTGATAGGATGTAAAAATTAATGTTGTTAAATATAGTGTTTTAAAAGCTTAAGATTGAAAAAAAAATATGTTTAATAAAAAGCTTCAAATTCCACCATCTAGTAAGCAGCTTGGAGCTGCATGCTGTGTCAGTATTGCCACAACATTAACAAGGCAACTTCTGAGAGGGAGAGAGCATCTGTAGCAACTTCTGCTCTCCAGCTTTTACCAGTTATGACCAGTATTGCCAGTTCCATGGCAAGATGAACCTAACAGTGGTCTGCTGTCCTGTTGTCTGTTCTCTCAGCTTTGAGTCTTGTTCCTGCTGCTGGTGTGCAGAGGCAGAAGAGGGTGTCAGTTCTCTTTAACAGCTCTGGTATGTTTGCAAACAATAAGATATTAAATGCCCAGATTCTGATCTGTCTGGGAAAAGCCTCGTGTGTGAGATGGAGATGTCCAACACCTCATGTTGGAGATGCCAGACTGAAGGTCTCAAGGTTGGGTCTGTGGCACTGGACAATGGTGAGGTAGGAAATGGTCCTACAGGAAAACAGTACAAAACAGCTCTGAACATGGCAGTTTTGGATTTGGGGTTGGAAGGAGTTTCCCTGGTTCTTTTTTTCCTATTTCCTCTTGGTTTGGTTTGGTTTTATGTTTTTTTGTCTTGTCTTGCCACAGCTAACTCAGGTTTGTGCCTTCATTCTGCAACATGTGCTGGGGCTTCCTTGGCTGTCATAGCTGAGCTTCATCATGATAAAGGGCACAGAGGAAGAGAACTGCTCCACATGATTTATTTCTTTGGACTTGGTTCTGTGTATCACAGCAAAGAAAATGACAGGGTTGTACTGCTGCCAGCTGAAGACTGAAGCCTGTCTGCACAAGTTGTTCTCAGCCTGCTGGCTCACAGGTATTCTTGCTGTGCTTTGCTCATGTGCAGCACCATGTTTCTGCATGCTTGTATGGGTGTTTGACGGATTAGATGGAGCAAGAGGAGCTGTAATCTGCTGGAGAAGGGCTTGCACAACCACAGATGAAGTCAGATGTACTGGGCTATTGCTAGGAGGGCACTGCAAAGAGGAGTGCCACTTGGGCATTAGTTTGCTTAAAATCTGAATAAATACTTGCAGCAATTAAACTCTGTGATGGTGCTTCTGATATTAATACTCACTTTCAGTACTGGCCATTTCTTAAAACAGACAGCTGCAGATGTGTTGAAAAGGATGGGAGATTCAGTTGAAGAAAGAATGAGAATGAGCTCTGGTTTCCTCAGAAGCAGGGAACAGAAAGCAGATACTGTGCAATTAGTGATTAGAACAAGACTTTTCGCCCTAAACAGCAAGGTATTTATCTGATGATGGTATCAGCATCTTTGAACATTGGAGGTCCAGCACACAGCTGCCCATAGTGATGGATTTGTGGACCTGCAGGCAGCAGATGGTGCTGCAGTACTGCTCTGCTGCACAGCAACTGCTGTATGGCAGCAGTGTAGGAAGACCTGGCTGGGAAACCCTGCATTGCTCCTTGGAAACATCTGCCACTTTGTGTGTTCCCACACTAGTCTTAACTTGCTTGCATTTTTCTTGGAGTTTAACCTGACAAATTTGGATGGATATTTAAAATGTGCAAGCACTATACTCTGAGAGGAGATTATTGCACAAACAGCTTAGTCCCATGGGTCTGAGCTAGCTCCCTGGATCACAAAAAAATCCTATAATGTTTCTGATATGTCATTGTCACCATCAGACTGTGGAAGTGGCCTTCTGAGTGGATTTCATCTGTGACTGCCAGAAGCAGGAGGGATCCCACAGCTCTGGTGCTGTGTGATGTTTTCATTAATGCCATTTGAAACAAGAGGAGGCCTGTTACATTTGCAGAGTGTGGAAGGATTGTGGTGTGTTGTCTGAGAGCAGTCTACAAGGGTGACTGCAAGGAGGAAAGAAATATATCTTTTGTTTTCAGGCAGGACAAGACACAATGTTCTGGTCTCAAACTACAGCAAAATATTGAAGAAAAAAATATTGCAGCAGGGAAGAAGTGCTCGTAAATCACCTGGAAAATGAAGAAGTCTGTTCCTGGAGTGACACAGTGAGTTGTGGATCTGTATGGAAGCCAGTGGCTCTGCCTACTGTCTGAGTTTCTCTGAAAAACCACTTGCTCTGACCCCAAGGGGCTCTCCCTGCTCTCATAAAAACCTCAGATAGGAAACCATGTGTTCTTGGCTCAGCAGGATGCTCCTGATATGAGCTCTGGGAGTAAGCAAATGCTTCTTAGTCTTTAGAGAGACTATGTCCTCTCCAGGAACTTGTCTCTTAAAGACCAGCTGGATCATATTCACCTGGCCTGGATCCAGGGCTAACCTGGCCTTGGAAGGTGAGCACCCCAGTGCATGTGCTGCACTATTATAGAGAATAATTCTGTCCTCTGGGTTTTTTAGTTTGCCCAAACTGCTAAGTTGTGACAGGAGCCCAGTCACCAGAAGCAGGAGTTCTCTCACTGTCTTGCAGAATTATGCACAAGCAGGATTCTTCTTCTTCCTCTTCCTTGCAAACAGGATGTCATCCCTGTGTCTCACTGTGCTGCCACCTCATTTCTCTATAGCCTCATGCACTCTGAGCCAGAAAGCTGGACTGTAGTCTCCTGTATCCAATATATTTTATTATCTATTGCAGGAGGCAGCTGCCAACTTGTTGAGTCCTTCCCAGAGCATTCCCAGCACTTGTGCCTCTGACAGGACAGTTTTCCAAGCAAAAGGCTGGCCCAGATGGAAGACTGAGTTGTGTGTTGGCCTTTGTGTTTCTCTACACTCTTTGGACTCTTTCATCTTCTTGCAGACCATTTTCAGGGGTAGCTGCATCAGCTTTTTGGAAGGGCTCTGGGCACACAGGGGAGCCCATCTGTGGGATGGAATGGGAGCATTTAGATTGGGGTAGAAAGCAGTTTTCACACCAGGGAGGCTTTGAATCAGGAGCAGTAACTCTCCTGGGAGGAGAAGGCTTTGTCATGCTGAATTGCACCCAGCAGGGTCAGGGCCTGGAGCCTGCAGGAAAGAGTTGGCTCTTAAAAGGGTAGTAAAGGGCTAAGGGTTACCATTACTCCAGGGTTGCCCTGAAGAGCAAAGCCAAGATGTGACAACTTGTTACCTGCCAGGCCATAAACCTGTGTGCTTTCACTGGGGAATTCACAGAAAGGAAAATCAGTTCTCTTCAGCTGAAAAGGGGAAGAGACTGCCTAAACTTTGAGGCTGGGCCATGGGGTTGGAAAGGATGCTGTGGGTGCTGGGGGTGACAGACTGAGAAAGGGGTGTAGAAATGGAGACATCAGACCATTAAATAATCCTGCTCCAGTGTGATTCAGTCTTATGTCCTGTGGTTGAAAGGAGAAAGGGGAAAGGGATACAAGCTGACCCTGCAAATAATCTTATGCCAGTAAATTAGAAAGGGAGATTCCAGAGAAAGAGGAAGTCAATAAAAAAAGCCTGGAGATGTAAAATACTGATATAAAATCTTTTGACTCAGCAGAGAGGCAGGCCAGGAAGCTCTGAGAGACTTGCAGGAGGTGATCAGAACCAAGGATGCAGAGGAAATGAAGAGAGATAGAAACTCCCTATGAGCCCAAAGGAGAGTTGATGAGTGAAGTACAACAGTGAAGTTGATTGTGTTCACAGGGATGTGGCAGCAGGGACAGCAAGCTGGGATGGGTAAATATAGGGAATTTGAAAAGTTAAAGGTTGCAACTGCAAAATTAATTTTACTCCTGGGGAGCAGCAGCAGCAGCAATTAGTCAGCTCAGGAGATGGGGGTGTCTGCACTACAGACACCTTCAGAGCAGAGAAGGAGGATTGTTAGAAATTGGAATGTCCAAAAAGGGTGCTCTGGAGGAAATTCCTAAGAAATGCTATTTTTCAGTGATTCCAGACTGCATGGTTGAACTGAGCAAGCCAGAGGGGTTTCAGGGTGAATCCATTAATCACATACCAGACTGAAACCACCTTCAGTCCTGGAGGGGAACAAGTGAATCCCATTGTCCTGGGAGTAAGAGAGCAGGCAGATGCTTCTGCCTGGGCTGAGAGTGTTTTTTACAGCCTTGTAGAACATTTGATTCAGAAACAACATTGTACTAAGTGGCATCTCTTAAAAAAGCCCTCTGAAATGCCTCTGTGAAAACAAACCAGTTCAAACTCAGAAAGAAGATCACACCTCTAATCAAGCTGGCTTCTCAAACGTGCTGGTTCCACTGCAGGACTGATACCCATCTGAGTGGAGGTGGTTTTTAGCTGCCCTGCTTGCTTGGGTCAGAAATCTACTTTACTACTTTAATGTGGAAATCTAATTTCCTATCTATTTGTATTCCTGGCCAGTTTCTAACTATATATCCTTCCAGCACCAGTGTCCTCTTTTCCATCCTTGGTGTTGACTCTGGTGCATTCACACAGGTCAGTCCCTTATTTTCCTCAGCCCTCAACCCAGGCTCATTTCATTTGGCTTAGCTCATGTCATGTAACACCAACATCTTCTCACAGCCTTTTGGTTTGTGGCACACATCTTTCCCTGCCCCAAACTGTTATCGCTTGTTCCCCACAGCATGATGGTACAGTCTGTGCTGCTGAATCAAATCCCTTCTCCATTACTCCCGTCCTCAAGGTCATTATGATCTTTCTGTGTGATATCCTGGCCTCTTCTAGATTGATGATAGCATCCTGGTTTGCTTCATCAGCAAATTTCCTTTGCATTCTCCTGCTTTCTGTGCCAAGATCATTAATGCAAATGTTAAGCAGAATAATTTTTTGCAAGAGAAACTCAAGGAACTGTACTGGTAAACCTCCTTCAGTTTAACACATCCCCTTTCAGCTGAAGCAATTACCATGCCCCTTTTAGGCAGCTCTTTGCTCACTTTACATTTCATATGCCAGTCACACTTCTCTTACTTAGCTAATAATTTACTCTGTGGCACCATTTCAAATGTCTTTCTGAAGCCCAGGCAAGTGAGATCTACTGCATTTCTTTCATCACAAATATCTCTGAACTTAAAAAAAGAAACCATTAAGTTAGTCTTGGTCTGCATCAGGACCAATGCTGCATGATGTACTGTGTATATAGTGTGTCTGTGCAATGCCTGGGGACCTGGAGGGGGAATTTCAGTGGGAGGCAGATGTCTGCAAAATACAAGATTATTTACATTAATCAGGGCTAGAGAAGGCCTGATTAGAAGAGTTAGTTGAGGTAGAAACATTCTGGCAGATGAGATTCTATCAGGAATCACTTGAAATAATTTCTGTTTCTAAGGTCAAATGAACTCCTTTAGGAGAAAAAGACCTGTGGTAAAGTTTTTGATATATATAACCAAAGTTAAAAAATATTTGGGTCCTAAGTATTTTGGTTTTGTCTCTGTTTCATTCCTTTTCAATGACATTCAGATCCCCCAAGTTAGAAAATGAAACTCACATATTTCCTTATTTTCTAGAGATGATCCTTGGTGCTGCAAGTCCAAGAATTAAGCAGAATATTGGAGGGTGTGAAGGCTGGGACAGAAACTAAGTCTCCAAATGCTGTACAGTTGTAGACAGCAACAGGATGATCTCTGAATGCCACCTTTAGCTCTTATCATTTTAGTTCAGAGATGGGTGGAGATGATACAGAAGACTTGGAGCCAAGTGATGAAAGCATTTAGCAACTCAGAGATGAAAGATCAAAAAGAGTGGGGCAAATAGATGAAGGAAGCTTAAAAATAAACATTCAATATTGATTATTTACCCTTTCATGTAGAAGAAGAAAGGAAAATCTGCCTGGTTAAAACCATTTAAAGAGAAAAACTGCACTAGAGAGAAATATTTTGACACATGGTATACTCAACTTGTGAAATTCTCTGCCAGAAGGTCTCATTGAGGGCAAAAAGTGAAGAAGAAAGACAGAAGCAATTGCTGTAAGATAACCCCAGCTATATAAGGTTAGATAATTTTTTTATTTTTAGCCTGTTTTCATGGAAATGGAGCTTATGCAATCACCGTCTGGGTGCAGGAGGTAATGATAGTTGGTGTCTGCAAACTTAACACTGCAATCACTTCTTGCAGTCAGACAACTTCTTTTTTTAAGTCCCAGTGGTGTATTTATCTGGGCAGGCACAAATCCCTGCAGAGGCAGTACCTGAGAGCCACTGGCTCTGCCAAATTGTCTGAGCAGAGTCTGTGTGCTCCTGGAAAACCACAACCAACCCTGGGGAGAATCAGCCAGAGTTCTCCTCACTTTGAATGCTGAGTTACTCTCATAAAACAATATGGTCAAGTGACAACTAACTCACTACAAGGCTGATGACCTGTAACCTCTGGTCATGGGACCCTTCTGTATAATTTTTATCAATGATGAGTGTCACTTCCCAGACGGATGTTGCATCATGCTGCATGGTTTCCTCTGTGCTCACATGGGATCATGCTGCTGGCAGTTTCTTTAATTCCTTTCTGCCTCTGGTTTGCTTCTGTCTTATGCAGGTGCATGGTGAAGGCAGAATGCTGCATGGTCAAGGCAGAAGGGCTGCTGTGGTCCTTCTGTGCTGCCAGGCACAGGACCCCACATGTCTGGCAGCCTCTGCTGAAAGAGGTGCAGTGAGCATCCCTCTGCCCTGGCTGAGGGTCAGAAATACAGCCTGCTTCTGCCAGCTAGCAGGGATTTGCCATCAGGGTAAGCTCTCTGCAGGGCTGGGGAGACTTTCCTGAAGTGAGCAGCAGGCTGAAGCAGTTCTGTCTGCTTTCCTTAGCAGATCTGGTGACCTGAACCAATCTGTCCTGAGACCATCCCTTGTCTTCTAGCCTAAAGGAATCTCATGACATTGTCCAGCTGTCCTGTCTGGACATGGGACTGTCCTGATGCTTTTTCCTTACTCTTCTTCTGTCACTCATTTCTTAAAATGTGAGGCCCTAAGGGGCAAATTTCTCACCAGCATCAGTCATCCCAAATGACTGGCAAATGTGAGGCTCTGCTCTGACCCCACACTGTCCCTGCTGCTTCTGGCTGATCTCTCAGTGCAGTTCTTCAGATGTCAATGTGTCCCCCCTTCGTGTCTTTTCAACTGCCTGCTGCCAGGTGGGTAGTAATGGTGCCTCTGCTCCTTTAACCCTGCTCACAGTCCCTGGGGTTAATATGTTTTTTGGACTTTAATTCCTTCTCATTTAAGGAAACACCATGCAAGGCAGTGCTGAAAGCATCCATAAAATGGAAGATGAGTGTCATGTTTGCTCAGCACTGTCTTTCTGGTACCTCTCCCACTCCACCTGAGTTTGTTCTGCTTATCACCACTGATTTAGAGATGGCCACAGCCTGGCTGGGCCTTTCTGCTTGACCATAACTGCCTTATCTACCTGTTCCTTTTTTATTCTCTTCTCCCTTCTCTTACCTGTGTACACTAAATTTTGATTGTGTTGAGTACTTGACTTCTTGTTTTGCTCATGCAAAGCCAACCCACAAAGAAGTGGCAGCTTTGGCTGCTTGCTCCACTTCCTAACTAAAGGGCTTTTACTTTATTTTGTTTATTCACAAAGCTGTTTTCTGGTGTCCCCCCCCCCCCCCATGTTCCTCTCCCCAATGCGTCCCCACTCCCTTGAATTAATTTCTCTCATGTTTCTCTGCCACATTAGAAAGTCATCTGCTTACAGAGGTCTTCCATCACAGGAGAAATAAAACCATAAATCATTTCTTCACTTTCCCTTTACATCAGTTCCTTATATTTAATTATTTAAACACAAACTATCTACTTTTGCTGAGCTGCAATTTTGTGCAACTCATTGAAATTTTCTTGATTCCAGTTAGAATGGAAAGTATTTCATCAGTGTCCAGTAAGAAGTCCCATTCAGCTTTAAGATAAATGGAGAAGTGAAAGCTTGGCCAACTACTTCTGCAGCAAAGAGGAAATATTTTCACCATTTCCTTCAGAAATAATCTTTGCTGTTGTGAGATTTTCTGTGGTTCCTACCGGATGAGAAGCTTTCCTCTGGCTAAAGCAAATGCCCTGAGATCATCATGCTTCCATTTGTCATTGCAATGATCTCAGGTTCTGATATTTGCTGGGTATGGGGTATTCTTTACCACCATCCTGGCATTTTTTGTTTTCTATTAATGATCTTCAACCTACCCCACACCTTTTCTCTCTGCTTGGGCAGGAAAAGGACTTCCCACCAAGGTAGTGTGGGACCAGCCTGCTGCAGGCTGATGTCCTCTCTCACATTTCTCCATGTTAAAGAGAGGAAAGCTGGGGCTGGTGAGGGCAGAAGAGGTGCCAGAATGGAGTGGTTGGAGGGGAGAGGTCTGGGACAGGTCTTTGGGGAGGACATGGGGCAGAGGGGTTCATGCAAACACAAAAGACTTCTGCCAGCTGATGCCAGAACTTGGGATTCCTCTGCACACGGAGGGTAAGAGAAACCTCGTAGTGACTCTGCAATGGCACTAATAGAAAAAGTCATGCAAATTTTTAGTCCTCTGAGGAAGTGAATCTTTTCCTTCTGGGTTTTGTGTATCCAGTGACATTTGAGAAGCAGGAGCATTTACAGCAGCTGCCACCTCTTCTTAAAGCCCTTCTCAAATCCCCCAGATGTGTATTATTTATTCTCTTTATAGCCCCAAATACAGAGTGGCTTGAACAGGAGTATCTGAAACAGAAGAGGAGGAAACTTGAGAGGCTGTTCCTGTTCATACCACTGTCCTGAGGCTGGGGCAGCACTGCTTAGCTTCTCCTGAAGGTCTCTCTGACACTGGGAGAACCGTCTCCTCCCTCCAGCTCCTACTCCTAGTGTCCTATCTTCTGACATGGCTATATTTGCTTTTTGGGGCTAAACCAGTAGAGAGTACTTAAACTGGGTGAAATTATCCTACTTGGGAAGAAATGGGCAAGCAGTTAGTTGCAACAACTTGACTATTAAGAGTGTGCGGACTACAGCCAAAGCTAAAATCCTTGGAGAGGTGTAAATCCTCTGTTCCTCCTGGGGACAGGGAGGGTGGAAGGCAAGGCTGCACCCCCAACCCACTGCTCCAACCCTGGAGCAGGGTTGGAGACCAATCCTGACAGGCCACCCAGTTCTCCATGTCTCTGCAACCTTTCCAGCATGAGAATATGGCTTGTGACCACACTACTAACAAAAAAGGGAAAAATGTGAGATCCCCAATGACTTCCAGCTTGACACAACCTTATTCCTACATGATCTTTCTTTTTCTATGTGTCCAGCCAAGGATCAGTGCTATCAGTGGAGATGAATGTATGTTCAAGGCATTGTTTTGGGACTAACTATTGCTGCTGTGGCCATGGAGCAGGGTGAGGAGTGAGATTTGTGCAAAGATGGAGGTAAGTTGGGATTTGACTCCCAGCAGTGGTTTTGGGATTGCCTGGCTTCTGGCTGGTGGGGTTCTGGCAGCAGCAGCAGTGTTGAATGGTTGGAGAGCAGCCAGGCAGAAAGGGACCTGGGAGTCTGGATTGACAGGAAGCTGAACATGAGCCAGCAGTGTGCCCAGGTGGCCAAGAAGGCCAATGGCATCCTGGGCTGGCTCAGGAACAGCGTGGCCAGCAGGTCCAAGGAAGTGATTCTGCCCCTGTACACAGCACTGGTGAGGCCACACCTCGAGTACTGTGTCCAGTTCTGGGCCCCCCAGTTCAGGAAGGATATCGCGGTCCTGGAGCAGGTCCAGAGGAGGGCAACCAGGCTGGTGAAGGGACTCGAGCACAGACCCTATGAGGAGAGGCTGAGGGAGCTGGAGGTGTTCAGCCTGGAGAAGAGGAGGCTCAGGGGAGACCTCATCGCTGTCTACAACTCCCTGAAAGGAGGTTGGAGCCAGGGGGGGGTTGGGCTCTTTTGCCAGACGACTTTCAACAAGACAAGAGGGCAGGGTCTTAAGTTGTGCCAGGGGAAATTTAGGTTAGATATTAGAAAGAATTTCTTTATGGAGAGAGTGATCAGACATTGGAATGGGCTGCCCAGGGAAGTAGTGGATTCTCCGTGTCTGGAGATATTTAAAAAGAGACTGGATGTGGCACTGAGTGCCATGGGCTGGGAACCACGGGGGGAGTGGATCAAGGGTTGGACTCGATGATCTCTGAGATCCCTTCCAACCCAGCCAATTCTATGATTCTATGATTCTATGGTGGTTTGGGCTCAGACTGGTCCCTGCTGGACACCCAAATGGAATCTGAAAGTTGTAGCCCCGTGGCTGGTGCTTCCCTTTCTGTGGTTTCCTTTCCTTTTCCAGATCAGCAAAACTGGGCAATCCTGACATAATTTCCCTGGTATGATGCGCTCATTTTTTTTCCTTGAAACCCTGTGTCTCCCCAGCAACCAGGGATAAAAGGAGGGCATCTCCACAGGGACTGAGCATAGTGCAGAGGAGAGAACCCTGCAGCCCTCCAGCTCCAGCCCCACTTGAGATCTCTTGGTCCCTGCAGCACCATGAAGATCCCTGCAGCTGCCCTGGTCGCTCTCCTCCTCGTGGTCACCTGCTCCCCATCTGAAGCCCATCTTGGTGAGTCCATTATGGTGACATCTTCCTCAGGGCTGGGTGCCATCACTCCATGGGAGCTGCAGGGGCAGCTGGAGAGCCCCACCCCTGTCAGCAGGGACCCTTGTTGGCTGGAGGGAGGGCTGGGAGCAGGAGACCCCCACCAATGCTGGGACTCATCCTTGGGGACAGGACCCCCCTGGGGAGCCACCACCAGGGAATACAAGACAAGATGTGGAAGGAGAGATGGCAAAGCTCCTGGAGAACCCCAAGCACTGATGGGGCCATAGCCTGTGCTGGAGCCTGGGATCTCACCAGGGTTCTCTCTCTCTCTCTCTCTCTCTCTCTGTCCTCACAGATGGCGTCCCCACTACCTGCTGCTTCACCTACCAGCAGCGCCCTGTCCCACGGGGCCTCATTGCCTCTGTGTACATCACCAGCAGCAGCTGCACCCAACCAGGGGTGATGTGAGTACCCACTGCTTCTGGGGACTTGGGCTGGGATGGATAGGACAGTGCCACCACATGTGGCTGAAAAGGGGAAGGGGACATTGCCAGGGTCTTTCAGGCCCTGCCAGCAAGACCAAATGCAGGCAGCAGCCCACTACCATGGCTCAGTGTCACAATGTGTTTTTTTTCCTGGCAGTCTGGTCACCAAGAAGAAGAAGGAGCTGTGTGCAGACCCCCGAGTGCCCTGGGTGCAGGCACACCTGAAGCACTTCCAGAACCTAAAGAACTGATCCTTCCCTACTGACAACCCCCACCTAGACTTAGCTTCCAAGGACACAAGAGAGGAGTTGAACTGCAGACATCTTCAGCAAGAAAATTTATTCTATTTAACTTATTTAAGTTAAACTAAATATTTTTTGCTAAGAAAATGGAAAACCCCCAAAATAAAAATTAGGTAATTTATTCAAATTGGTTGGACAAGAGAGGGGAGGGCAGTTGGGGTTATCAGGGGTGTCCCTCCAGGAGAATCCTGGATGCCTACTCCTCAGCTGAAATTCCACAGGCTCTGGCCAGTGATGGATGGCTGATGGCTGTCACAGCCATTGCTGGCAGATGCAGCACCTCTGGGGACAGCACAGAAAGGGACAGTGTCAGTGCTGCATGACACAGGGAGTTCGGTTCACCCAGCACAGCTCTGCCATGTCTTGGTGGCCGTCTGTTCAGCACTGCACAACTGCCCAACGACGGCGGGGTCACACTCTGCCCACCGGCACAGGCTGCACATTGCTGGGGTCAGCGGCACCCTCACCCCCAGCACCGCGCTGAGGGGTATTGTTGGGGGACGGATCAGCAGGAGCGGGATGGAGCACCCTCCTATGGCACGGGGCCTGTGCTTGCCCAGCCGGGCACCGGGCAGGATCCCCTCCGGCAGCTGCCCAAGGAACGCTCTGTGCTCACCTTGCGGCTGCCGGGCCTGACAGTTCTGTGGGCGCTGGGGAGGCTGCTCCTGAGAGCCTCCCGTCTGCTCAGTGGGCACCAAGCAGCGCCCTGATCGCAGTTCCATTGGAGCTCCAGCGGTGCCGAAGAGTGTCCTGACTCTCCGGCACCTGTGAAACACAGGGAACTGAGCAGGGGGCGGTTGCCCCGGGGGTATTTCCACGGGCGGAGGTGATCGTGACCTCAGACACCTCAGTGTGGTGCCGTGTCAGGGTTCCCCCGTGTCCGTGTCATGGGGACTGGGGTGTGCCAGGAGAACTCCCGTGTTGGGATGCTCGGCTGGGGCAGCGGCATCCTGGGCCTGGAAGCCCCTGGTGTGAGCAGGATCCCTCCCTGTGCAGGGACCTTGCCCAGCGCCCTGACTCCTGGCACTTGGGCTGAGGAAGAAGAGGCCGGGATCCTGCAAGGACACCCCGACACCCAACTGCCCTCCTAGGCAGTCCTCCCCCTCACAGACTTGGCCTCCAGCCCCAGGCACACTGCCGCAGTTTGAGCAGACCAGGAGGATTTTTGGTACCAGTATGAGGAGCTAAAGGAGTGTCTGTGGGGCGCTGAGGGATCCCAGAGGGGTGGAACACAGAGGGGTCAATATTCCCTCCATCTCTTGCCCATGTTCTAGAAAAAGTCAGGCAGACAGGCAGCCTGGCTGCTGTTGCTCCTGCTCCTTGTTTGGCTGCTGCTTCCCTGCAGTTCCCTGAATCCACACCCATCAGGTGAGGGAAGAGCCGTGAAGCTCCCTCCTGAGTTGGCCCTGCTGCAGGCTCCCTCAGGCTCCTATCCCTGCCAGCATCCAGATCGGGTTTGTGTCTTTGTATATTAGTTCCTTATCCGATGTGTTACTGCCCTTCTGTTGTAGCAAATTTGTGATTTCTGAGATTCAGCCACCCTGCGAGGCTGGGACCAGGGTAGAGGAGGGCTTGGGCTCAATTGTCCCACATCCTGGACATTCTTCTGCAAAGAGTAGCATCTGGAAGGATCTGCTCCTCCTGCACTTCCTGCAGCCACTGCCACTGGTGGGATCAGGCACCAACACCGGGCATGAGGACAACAGACCCAGCTTGGGGACAAAAGCCATTAAGCCCATGTCCAACCAAATTCCTATAAACTCTTAAATGTTTATTTTGGTATTTTCTGGTTCCTTAGCAAAATGTATTTAGTTTAATCTATGTTACAAAGAATTGAGTTATCTTGCTGAAGATGGCTGCAGTCCAGCTCTTCCTCTGTGTGTCTGGAAGCCAAGTCCGGGGGATTGGGGGATTCAGATAAATAGCAAACAGAGATTACATGAAAGGCAGGGTCATGTTGAGGTCCTGGTTTACTCTTTCTGCCGCCGGTACTGCTGGAACCAGCCCTGCTCTGGGTCCACACACAACTTCTTCCCCCTCAGCAGCGTCACACTGGGGAAGAGAGAGAGACTCCAGAAGCTGGGGGGGGACATGGGATCCAGCTGTGCCGTGGAGTTCCCCTGCCAGCCTGGTGATGCCTGTGGCCTCTAGCCCCCCACATTCCCCAAATATACTCATTTTTAGCAGCCTCTGAAACCTTCCCATTCTTACTGCTTGCAGCTGAAAAGTGGCTTCTTAGCTCTGTTACAGATAAAACAGTGAGGAGGGAGGTGCATGTGAAGGGCAGGAACCCTCCAGCTGTGACACCCTTCGTGGGTGGTTCGCTTTGGGGCATCCTGAAAGGCGGAAGAACTTGCAGGGAAGGGTGAGTGGGTGAGGGTGAGGAGCTGGGTGCTGAGGGAGGAAGGCTGGGTGGGGTTGGGCTTACTCACCGCACAGCCCTGTGGGGGCAGTGGGAAGGTGTCTCCTCATAGCTCCTGATGCGGAAGGCAGGGATTTCCCACTCTGTGAACATCATCTTGGAGCAGCACATTCCGTGGAGGCTGCGGACTGAGAGGTGGCAAAAGGGGTTGGTGCTCCCCCCATTGGAGGCTGTAGGTGCTCATCCAGTGCTCTCCTGCTCTCCCCACCACCACTACAAGGGGTCTCATCTCACACTCCCAGCCATGCTGTGCCCCCAGGGTTGGAGCCCCCCGTTTCCCTGCCTGGAGGGACTTACTGCTAAGCTCCCAGCCATGCTGTGGAGATGAAACCATCCCCAAACCTGGTTTTGCTCCTTTTGAACAGGACTGTGACAGCCCCATGCTTGGGCAGCTGTCAATGCCCTTCAGTCCACAAAACCCACAGCAGAAACAGGAGTTGAAGCTCTCACTCTTCTCCCTCACCCCACAGCCAAACCTGAGCAGCTGGAAGAGCTGGGGACAGCACCAGGAGAGCTGTGGGGAAAGCACCCATGTCAGTACGCACAAGAGATGCCGTGGTTTCCAGTCCAGAGAGTCCCCAACAGAAGGGTGAGCAAGGACAAGGAGAAAACCTTCATGGCCAACCCAATGCTGAGCCAGTAACAGCAGCTCTTGACGACTTGGGGCCACCAACAGCTCCCTACCTCTCCTGTCTGCACCTTGGTCTTATATACCCCTGTCCAGCCTTTCCATGACAACACTGGACTCTCCATGGGAAAACCACCCACAGGTACTGAGAAAGGGCAAGTGTTGAATGGAAATTCCTTCTCCTGGCCACTTCAGTACCAGAGAGCAGCCCGACAGTGTGGTGAGCAGCCAGCAGCTCTGTGCCAACAGTGATACTACAAGGCCCTCAATCTATTTTGGGTTTGGTTGTTCTCACTGTCAAAGCACACAGGATGATGCCCAGACATGCCAAAGTTTATTTTCAAAACCCACACATTTTCAGCTCTCCTGCAATGTCTCACTTGCAATTTTGCTCTGGGGTGAGGGGCTCAGCAGTGGCCAGGCTTGCCCCAGCCCACCCAGAGACCCATCACTGGCTGCCCAACACAGTAGCTGTGCCTGTCACGGTGCCTGCCACAGTGGCAGTGCCCATCACATCGCCTTGTGGCATCCCAGGAACCTGGGCTGTCTGTGGGACCTGACCCAAGGTACCTTCAGGGGACAGCTGTGGTGGGATTTGGGCCAAGGCTCTCCACTCCTTAGGATGACTGACAAGGAGCCTGGGAAGCCCCATCCTCCCAGGCTGTGCCTGTCTCTTGCCCCTTTCACTGGAGGCTTTTCCAAAGCCTACACAGACATGGTCTGACCCCACGCACCCCCTGAACTCCCTCACAGAGCTGTGGCTGAGACTTTGTATCTTCCCAGCTCCTTACAGTCCCCAGCAGTTACAGATGGGGTTTAACACTGGGTAGGAAACCCATCAGCAGGATCTGCCCCCTCCCCAGACACTTGCACAGCCAGAGGTTTGCATGCATGAAGTCACATTTAATTCAATTCAGTGTGCTGTAAAAAATACAACCATGGAGCTTCTCCCCTTAGCCCCTCTGCTGCTGCCAGGCCAGTGAGCACAGCCTCACTGACACTGCTGCTGCCTCCCTGCCAAGCAGGGGGGGAGAAGGGGCTGTGGGGGCCACAAGGGGGTCTGGACCTGCGCACACTGCAGGGCTGGCACATCTCATCCTTGTGGGGTGCCAGGGATGGGAAAGGCCCCTTGCCTTCAGGGGCTGGTGAGGGTTGTCACAGCATGATGGGGAGGATGTCCCCAGGGAGCTGCTGTACCCAAATGTGGTATCCCCGCAGGTCACCTTGGTAGTCCACTGTCCTTCATGGAGGGGGACTCCCTGTGTTGCCTCTGGCCACTCCACTAGCTGGAGATGGAGAAGGAGCTGACTTGGAAGCTTTGCTGGTACCTCTTCACCCAAGCTCTGCTTGCCTGGGCGCATATCTCCTTCCCGTTCCTCACCCTGAATCTGGGGCAGAGAGGAGATGGGGTTAGCAGGGTGATGGCACAAGGACCCCAGTGCTGGTTTTCTGAGTGGCTCAGAGGCATAGAGGATCAAAATTAGACCCACCAGTGCAAGGCAGGGGGCCTGGAAGGGTCTAGAGGGGCTTTCCCCCCAGGACTGGGTTTAAAGTACTCACATCACAGCCCGGTGTGGGCACTCAGGGCTGGTGGGGTAGCAGGCGACGATGTTGGCTCTCTTGATCCTTCTCATCTGGAAGTTGAAGCAGCACTTGTCCGGCACAGCCGGGGCTCCTGGAGTGACAGCAAAAGTTTGGCTTAGCCTGGAGGCCCCCATTTCCCATCTTAGCCCTCCTTCTTGGGGGGGGTGGGCCCCCCTTCCTACCCATGCATGAATCAAACCCATCCCGAGTGGCAGGGGGGGCTGTCCCCATCGTCCCCCAGCCCTCGGGACAGAGGGGATGGCAGTGCTCACTCTGAGCCCGGCTCTGGCAGCACAGCACAGCAAGGAGAAGGAGGAGGAGGAGGAGGAGGCAGGCCACCCTGGCCACCTTGGCCATGCCAGGCTGCAGGAGGGCTGCACAGTGCACAGCTGCTGGGGTTGGGGCCGTGGGGCTACTTTTATGGGGGAGCAGTGGGGCTGGGTCTCCCCAGGGCCAGTGGTTGCGTGAGCAGGGGGAGGTCCTGGTCCCCTGCCACGTCCCAAAGCACAGAGGGTGAGCAATACTGATTCCCTCCCAGGACAGCCCTGGAAAGGGAAAAACCTGCTCCCAGGCTGTGCTTTTGGCCCACAGTGATCTTAGGATTTTTCCTAAATCCTCCAAAATTAGGGCTGGTGGTCAGGTGGCTCCCAAAGTTTGGATTCTCACCCCAATCCCCTGGCCAGGCTGTGTGCCCCATGGCAGGAGTTCCAGGGTGAGTGAGAGTACAGGGATCTCTCTTGGATGGGATCAGTGCTGGGCTCAGCACCCTGCAGGGTCCCCAGCAGCTGCACACTCTCCTGACAGTCCATGTCCTCCCCCTGCACTGCAAAGTTTTTCATTTCATCTCTTTGCATCCTGGCCCAGCAGATAAATGGCCAAATAACTGCACCTCTAGCAAAAGCCATGGAGAAATGGCTTCTCTGGGCTTGCACCAGGCATGTACACGGCTCTGTTGTAGTTTTGGGGGTGTCTGGGGCTGGGAGAGGCTGGGCAGGTGGCTCCACTTCCCTTCCCCCCTGGTTCTAAACAGCAGCTTGTGTTTTTGGCCATGTTGATCTGGGAAAGGCAGAGACCAGTCTAGGGCTTCCTTAGTGGATTTTGACTGGCTGCAGCTGTCCAAAAAACTCTTTGTCCCCTCTTCCAGCCCCAGCAAATCCTGGGGCACATTCCAGTTGCCGGCAGCTGGCGGATGGTGGGAAGCAGTGCGGAGATGCAGACATGTCCCTGCCAGCCCAGCTGTACTCCTCACAGCTTCTCCACATCCCTGGACACAGAGCCCAGACGGCTCCTGGGAAAACCACAACTTCCACAGGGATTGTGTCAGATGCTTCATGCTCAGAAGGGTGATGAAGCAGAGCTCTGCATCGTAGGGGCTGCCAAAGAGAGCATCCAGGGCAGGATGGGAACTGTTGGGCACAGCCCCCCTAGACAGGCCACTGGCCCCTGGTTGAGAGCTGCTTTTCCAGCCCTGATTGCAGATGCTTTATTGATGCTGCAGCGTTTCTCCTCATTTCAGCTGATCGATAACCCCGGGGGAGGAAGATCTAAGTGCAACGCCTGCAGGACAGGAATGCTGCTGCAGCTGGGGCAGCCAGCGTCATGAACGTGATCAAAGCAGCTTTGCCAGGTCAGATCTGCTTCCTATAAACTATTTGTTTGATTTATTCTTCTCCCTTTTACAGCTCTGTCTAGGGTGGATCAGCTTTTCCATTACCTTGCTGGGGCTGATGGTGAGATAAACACTAAATGCACACCATGAGTGTGCTGTTTCCTTTTTTAAGGTCCTTGCCCAGCCCCGGCCACCAAGGACTTCCCCAGCTGCTTGCAGAGATGATTTTATATTAAGATGGGTCCTCCCTCGCTTGTCCCCAGGAAGTGGTGGCTCATAGTCCCCCTCTTCTCACCGCCCACACCCTGCAGAGCCTGGCTGGCTCCTGCCCTGATGCAGGATGGGGCCATCTCCTGCTGTCAGAAGATGCAGATGTTTAGAAATGAAAAGGAATAGATCCTGATATCCTTGCCCAGTGGAGATTGCACCAGGGAAGTCAGGGCCAAGCCCCAGTTTCAGATGTGTTTATCAATTAGGTCACATTTAATCAGCTAAACCTGCAGTGGTGGTGCCAGGCTGGGACCAGCCCATCTCATCCTCCCAGCCTGGGCACAGGGAAAGGCTGGCAGCAATGATCCCTGGCTGCAGGAGCTGAGGACCCAGTGGAATGAAGGGCATCGTGTGGCTTTGATGGATATCTCTGGAGGTTCAGAACCCTCTCTTCATTTTGGAGTCTGTGCCGTGCTCCTGGCTGGTGGTGATGCCAGGGCAAACCCTTTTTCCTGGCTGCTGATGCCAGGCAGTGGGATGTGGGAAGTTCTATAACCTGCTGACCCTATAACTGGGAAAAACATCCCAAAAGGGAAAGGTTTACAGCCCAAAGCAGTGGGGAGGGGCTCAGGGCAGAGCTCCCAAGGGTGAAAGTCTTTCCTCTGGGATGAGAATTCCTCTCCACATCATCCTGGGGGAGGGACTTTGCCATACCCCCGTTGTGTCATTCAGGGAGCTTGTGTTCCATCCCCTCTCAGCCGTCCCAGGCTGAACTCTCCTCCTTCCCCCTCTCCCTGCCGGGTGCTCCCTGACTCATTTACCGTGTCCTTTGGCCCCCGGCATCCTGGCTGCCTCCGCGCAGGGACCTGCCCTGGCTGAAGCGGTGATTTCACACCAAACTCCTCTGCGGAGTGAGATTACCATCTCAATGGGCTGCTTGAGCTGAGTGATCTCTTCCCCTCACTCCCCAGCCTTGGCCTTTGAAAATCCAGGGTTTAAAACTAAACCCACTGCCTCCTTATCTGCACCCTAATTTTTGCAGGTTGAACCCATCCGCATGATTTCCCAGCAACCCAAAAGGCAAGAAGCAGCATTTGATGGTGGGAAGAAACCCTCCAAAGATCAATAAAGATGCTCTTAAAATCCTCTAGACCTGGGTCAAAAATAATCAAAAAGCTGTCACTAGGGACCTGCTGGACTCTGGATTTCCTTCAGGTTAAAGACCCAAGGCTGGGCAGTGCCTACACAATGTGGGGAGGTGGTGACTGGCAACAGGAATCAGCACCACCAGGATGTGGGGGGCTCTGCTGCACCACCCTGAATCCCCCGAAACCCTGGCCCTGGGTGGTTTTCCCCAGGCTGCAGCTATCAGCAGCCACAATCTGCAGTTGAGGCATCAGTGACTGTTGGTTTTCACACGTATTTTTCTGAAACCACCTGCCCAGGGAGCAAAAGACACCCTGGGAAAAGATGAATTCATTTTCTCCAGGACCAATTCCTTGTGCATCCTTCCCCTGGCACCTCTCCAAGCCTGGGGAGGGGGAATTCGTGCAGCAGCTCCGGCACAGCTGCCCTTTCCCTCTGGAGTGAGTAGTTTTTGGAAATTTGCTTCAAATACTTTGGCAAACATTTCCCGGATCGGCCGTGGGAAAGCTTTTCCTCCCTGCTGTTCTGATGAGTCTGATGCAGGGAAAATTAAAAGTCAGGAGCTTTGGATTTGGCACCAGCCTGGCTGATGGGCCTGGGCTGTGAGGGGGTTGGGGTGAGGGCTGGATCATACTGGTCTGTGTCTCTTTTGAGGACTTGCCTCTAAGTTTTGGGACTCATGATGAGCTGGGTGAGGTGCCAGCCCATGGGGACCCATTGGTCCTGCTGGATGGCTGCCCTGGCTCTGCTGGGCTGGGCGAGGGCAGGATTTGGGGTGCACAGCAGGAGGGGAGGGGTTTCTACAGCCCTCCAAGCTTTGCCTGATGTTTTTCCTCCGTTTGGCACAAGATGTCAGTGCTGCCCAAGGAACGGCCGCCGGTGCCATCCCACCCCATGGCCTGGCTGGGTCATGGTGCTCCTTCTCCAGCCCCTTGGGAGATGCCTGGGGTGCTGCTGGGTGCTCCCGGAGCCCAGATGTTGTCCCCACGCTGGCAGGGACCCACCGGGGCTTTTCCCAGCCAATGGAGATGTCCCAAGATCAGGGCTCAGGTCCTCCTTTGGGGATGTCACAAGGCTCTCAGACAACCCCAGCACCATGGGAATCATCTTGGGAAAAACACGGGAGCCAGATGGAGGAAGGTGGAGAGGAATCAGACCCATCCTCATGTCTCATGACACCATCACCTCTGCCACTCTCTGCCCTCCCTGTCTCTGCAGTGCCAGTCTATGCACAAGGGATGGAGAGCAGCTCTCCTGGGACCAGCATCCCTTGAGGAGAGATGAGCTGTTTGCTGTGAAAAAAATGTAGGGGAAAAAGAAGCTGGGAATGAAAAACTGAAACCTGCTACCAGGCACAAGTGGGAAGGGAGGGGAAAAGTCCCCTCAAAAGAATGTTGGCTTCTGGGACATTTGGTGACCAGAAAAATAACACCTCAAAGACCTTACGGATGCCTGAAGACAGATAAAAAACTCAGAGCCAAAATGTTCTATGAATATTTAACTGCCATTAATATTTAATTAGCAGATAGAGAGAGATTAAGAGCAAAGGGATCCATCCTTCACGTGTGCTCCAGTCCCACTCCCTGGGTGAATGTGGGCTCATGGTGAGGGGCATGGAGCTGCCTGCAAGTTGGACTTGGCACAGAGATAAGGGCACAGAGACCATCAAGGAAAGGAAGGAACACCCCCAAAGGAAAGACTCTGCTTTCCTAGCCCCCTGCTAGGGATAGAGGGGGCATAAAGCATGCCAGACCTGGGTGTTGTATCTCTGAACCAGCCATCCAACAACAAAAAAAAATCTGCAAAAAAGTCTTGTCAGACATACAGGATGCTCCAAACAGAGCATCTTTGCCCCTGGGCACTGTGGAGCTCTGCAGGGCCAGGGTGCAGGAGCTGGCCCCGGATGGAGGACACTGGATGTATCTTGTCCACCTGCCCCTGGTTCCTCCAGCCTTGAAATCCCACTCCTGCCCCAGTCCTTGTGAAACCCTCTGCCTCTGGGCTGCAGCCAGTGGGACAGAAAAGTACCAGCCTGCCCCCCAAGCTGTCCACCCCCCATGCTGCTCAGCAGTGTGCTAATGCGTGTCTAAACCCTATGTGCCTGAGTGTCTAATCCACTATTAATCCCTGATGAATAATCCTTTTAGGTGACAGCAATGGCTGGGGGGGTGGCAGGAGGGGTTGAACACTCCGCATGCCACTGCAGTCCCCTCCTAGACAATGTCACCCTGTCCCCTGGGTGGGGGGGCATCTCAGCATCCCTCTTGGAGCATGGGGAGAGCTCATCCCTGGGGCTGGAGCGGGACAGCTGCAGGGGGGGGTCTCTTGCACAACTCAGCCCTTGCTTTTGGGCCCCTCTCTCCCAAGGCTTTGAGGTTACGTCCTACCCTGGGAGCTGCTTTAGCTGGCGGGGGACTGGAGAGGGCAGTAGAAGCCAGGCTGCCGTGGTTTTTCCGTGTGTGTCGGGCCGGGGGGATGCGGGACAGACACATTTACAACGTTTGCAGCCCCCTCAGAACGCCTAAAAAGCTCTTCCCAACCCCTTTCCTGACGAAACTATTTCTTGTGCAAGCGAAACACCCAGTGGATATAACCCTGAGGGTGTCTGGATCAGGGCTGGGGTTGGGAAGGTGCTGGGGATGCCCCGCACTGCCCCGTCCCGTCTCTCCACCCCTACAACCCGTGCCAGCCAGCGAGCCCTGGTGCCATTTCTTTGTCAGCTGGGGTCATCTGGTGACTTTATCCTCCCAGCCGGGTTACCTCGGTCCCTGAGCATCTCCCGAGCTGCTGGTGCTACAAATTAGGGGCTGTTTGATGGCTGCTGGGGGCTGCTGGCAGCGTGCAGGCAGCCAAACCGCTCCGCCAGATGCTTTCCCACCAAGCCAAGGCAGAGGGTTATTTTCCCCTCTTATTTTAGGATGGATTTAAAGAAAAAGCCTCTTCCCTCCCCGGCTGCCGGAGCCCGAACGAGCAGTGGGAACCCACCGGGCTGGCAGCAGGCACGGGAGGTCCCCACGCTTCATCGGGCACCCAGAGAATCAAACCAACCTCCCAAAGCCCAGCCTGGTACCTTTCATCACCACCACAGCCAAATCCAGCCGGCTCGGGACCCGACACCCCCCCAGCTGCTCTGTCACCCCCTGGCCCCGGGAGGACGGGGATTATGCCGGATCACTCGTGTATAAAATTGCTCCTCGTCCGGCGAGCAGCCCGTCGGCGGAGGAAGCCGCGTTGGGCTCTGCTCGCCGCCTCGGCACCGAGACCTGCCGGGCCCTGGGCTGCCGCGGCAGCAGTTTCCATATCTGGGCCATTCACCACTCGAGACTTTTAGCGCCCGGAGCAACGGCATGTACTGCTGATGAGTTCTTTCTGCTCCAGTAATTACAGTGAGGAATTTGTCAGAACGAGCTTTCTAAAACCTTCTTGTCTTGTTCTGATTTTACCTGGAGTGTAAAAAGTCATTAGTATGGTAAAATAGGAGGCTGTGCTAAGCCAGCAAGCCAGCCAGATAACGCAGTTTACATCCACTACACACTCAATGTGCACACACACATACACAGGGAAAAAATAAAATAAAGGAAAATTAAAAAAAAAAAAAAATCCAAACCTCCTGGCTTTTTGATTCACCCAGATGGAGTTTTTCCATTATTGAAATTAGCAGGATGAGAAGGCAAAGGGAGAGGGTGGTGGCAGGCCTGTGTGGGCATGGTGAGATGTGCTGGCTGCTGACACCTTGGCTGCATCCCCAGCACGGAGCTCCCTGGCTGGTGGTCCCCTCTGGGATGGGCCACCCCTGCTATTTGGGGTGATTTGTGCTTGACCCACAACCCCTCTTTCAGAAGCTTTTCTCCTGCCTGCAAGGGCAAGGCCAGTTTCACCAGGTACATGCATCGTGTTTTGGAGAGGCTCCTGTCAGCCCCAAACCACATCCTAGGATGGGGCTGTGCTGTCCCCATACAAAAAAAAAAAGAGTAGAAAACTCACCCAGATCACCCAGGGCTGCTGTGGACATCCCACTGCAAGTCATCGAGGTCAGGGTGGGGAAAACCCCTCCTGAGCTCATCATGGCCTGAAAATAGCATCCTTTGTGGTTTCAAAGCCTCCCAGCCCCTCCAGGCTCTGGTTTCAGGAATATTAGCAGATGTCAGGAAGAGTCTGGGGAACTCAGGCTTGAAATGAGCCAGGGAAAAAAACATAATAAATCATATCAATAGGAAAAAAAAAAAGGAGATAAGGTCATCTCACACAGGAGATGTTGGGTGTCTGCACTGTCCCCACTATTTTCAGCCCCAGCCAACAGCCCTGGTTTGCCAGCAGCATTTGTAGGGTGCAGGGGATCATCAGCCCTGCTACGGGGAGATGGATGGATGGGATTAGATCTGGGGTTTTTTTGTTGTTGTTGTTGTTTTCAATCTTTCCAGCCAAAAAATGATAAAAAATTTAGCAAAATATATAATGTGGTGAAGAGGATTTTGCTTACAGACCCCTCCACAATCTCCTTCTGGGGGATGATGCCTGGCTGGGTACCACATCCATCCCTGGTGCTGCTTAACTGTTCTGCCTGGAACCCAGCAGGAACTCCCATCCTCCGTGGCCTTTGGGGGGGTTTATTAACAGGAAGGTTTTTTTAAAAAAAGAGAAGCTTCTATCTTGGGCTCTAATGAAAGCATTTTGGTTTGGATTTAATTAAATTACAACATTTGGAGGCTGAAAGGAAACCCTTTGGTGGGGGCTGCTTGGATTTCAGGGTATTTCCAGCATCCTTGAAGGCTACTTCAAAGAAAAGAAGTGATTGCAAGGCAGAGAATCTCTCTCTGCCAATGCAAAACCCAAAACTTCATATTTACTCCCTTCTTATTTACTTCCATCAGCAACTTGGCAATTTTCAGTCAAGTTTGGAAATGTTTCTGGTGTCACCAGATCTGTCTTTTGATCCTAAGGAACAGGGGGAATGTTTCAGACCCAGTGTTATCTCCCAGAGACACAATGACTCCTGGCTGCCAAGCAGGTATTTTGGTGCTTAGATGAGTTTCAGGGGAATGATATTTATAAGCCAGGCAGCAGATTAATCCCCTGCACAACAAAGCTTGGCTTCTGCTTTTCCCCTTTTCTTATTTCTCCCAGGGGATATTTTGGGGTTGAAAAACCCCTTCCCCGCTTTGTTGCACGCTGACTCTGCACACCTGAAGGGCCCTGGTGTGCAGTGCACAGCATCTCTGATTAATGTTAATTATTTCCTCTTATTAAGAATGTGACACCCATATCTGTGTACCCTGGAAAGGCTGCCTGCTTCGTGCTCTGCTCCCAGGGTAAATGGTGGGGGAATAAGATTAGGAGCTGTGAGTGCACCATCTGAGAGCCTTAACCTGCAATTCCCAGCAATGGTGGGGAAATAATTCAATATTATTTATGTGATGCTGCTATGGGCTTGGATCACATCTCCCTGCAGCACAAGGAGCCCCCCAGGCACAGCCACCCCATCTCCCTGTGATCCAGAAGATGTGGACTGGGGAGAGCATTGGTGATGGGGAGGGGCTGAGGGGCTTCCCTTCTCTGGGTGTCCCCAAGTGGCACCTGGAAATCCCCCCTGATTCCCAGTTGTCACCCTGCAGTGATGGTGGAGCCCTGGAGGTGGTTTGGAGTGTTCCAGTCTCTGCTTCCAGAGATGGAGAAGAGCAGCACTCATCTGGCTACTATTTTTATTTTGCTGGAAAAACAGCAGTTTTGGGGTTGGTGAAGGGAAACGAGACACTGCTTCAAGGTCAAGCTCTAGCAGCTTTGGCCAAAAAAATGGAAAACCAACCCTATGCGGGTGGTTCAGAGCATCCAATCTCACGGTCCCAGAGGGGGATTTTCTTTCACCTCTTTGCCCAAACCCAGAGCCAGAAGCTGTCCCCAGTCACAGAGAAGCATGTGCCCAGGGACCTGCTGCCCCGTGCTTGCTGCTCTCCATGGCTCCAGCTTGGCCCTTGCCTGATTTTTCAGCCCCTTTTTCCAGCCCCATCCGCAGCCTCTTGGCTGCTGCCCCTCTCTGCAGTGAGCGCTGAGTTGAGTCCCTAATAAAGGTACAAATATCACCCACTGAGCTCATAATCTGGGGTTTGGTCAAGAAGAAAGGGAATTCTATTATTTTTCAGTGTATTCCCTGCCTTTTGCAGTGTCTGGTCAGGGCAGGGTCTAAGAGCTGCCCCATCCCTTCCCTGTGCCACCCAAATGTGTGCTTGCTCCCTGGGGATGGGTCTTGTCACCCCCATGTCCCTTTTGGAGATGTTTCCCTGGATTCTAAGAAAATATCAAATGGTTTTACTATGCTAGGCCAGGATTTCTTCTTTCTCCCCATCCCCTGACCAGACCCTGCAGCATCCCCGGGTACAGGACCAGTGTTGGGATGAGTTGAAGTGGCTGGAAAATGCTTTCAGCAACCTTCAGAGCTCCTCACATTGTTTCCAGTAACAAAGTTGGGTTATTACAAAAATCTATTCACCATCAAAAGCCCCAATCCATCCACCCTGAGGTATAATATTCCTCCTGAAGAGCTTTCCCTGTTCTGCACACCAGTCTCTTATCTGACATCACCCACCTGGGCCTGGGTTTGAAGTTTGGGAGGGGGTGGGGGTGTTGATTTCTAATCCCCAGCATTTTGTTTTCAACATGCTGGAGCTGTTGGATCTCACTGGGGTGCAAAGGACCCAAACGGAAATGGGCAGGCAGGGAGACCTGGGTGACACCACAGGGCTCAAAGGTGTGAGTTGGGAAACACCCCCCCAAAACAAAAAAAATCAACCCACATTAAATCTGGAGGTTTTAATAGCAAAATTCTCTGTTGGCAGATGAAGTGCAGATCCCTGGTGTGTGCATCAGGGTGTAAGAGCTGTTGCAAAGAGCAGCAGCTTTTTGGGGGATCACTCTGCACCCCCTGAGATGGGCTGGCAGCAGAGCAATGAGAAAGGGAATTTTTTCTCTGAAAAAGTTTCTATCAGTTTTAGAAAGGGAAGAGGAAAAATCTGCTTTGGGATGGATGGAAACTACTGCTTCTTCCCCCACCTCTCTAAATTATGGTTAGATGGAAACGTGGGGGAATACAGAAAATAAGGAATAAGTAAATAAGGAAAAAAGGATAAGGAATAATGCATAAAGGAATAAGGAATAAAGCAATAAGAAGTATGGAAATCAGGAATAAAAGCATAAGGCATGAGAATAAAGACCCATGGATGGGGACAGACCCTGCACAGCAAAGCATCCTCCTTGGAGCCACATTTTGGGGCTGCTCATGCTGAAGCTGCTTCCAGAGCTGCCACTCACTTCCAGCCTGGGTAAGTGGGAGTCCGGGATGGAGACTTCAGTGACAAATTGCCTGCTTTTTAGTGGGATTAAAAATAGACAGCAGGCTCCTGGGATGGCACAAAGGCTCTGGCAGATCTGGCTGCTGGCCGGGCTGATAACACCGGCGCCGATGTCTGTTCTGGGGAGACAGCTCAGGAGACAGAGAGACCCCCAGTCCCTGGGCTGCAGAGCCCACCACGGGGGGGAGCATTGATCAAGGGCTGCTGTTAATTGCTATTAGAGATGCATGGCCTTGGGGGGCTGCTGGCCCAGCTCAGGCTGGGGGGAGGGCTCTAGCCCATAGGAAGGAGGGGGGATCTGGGGATGCTCAGGTCCTTTCTGCTCTCCTTGGGCTCCAGTTGCTGATTTTGAGGTTCCTCGGGTCATTTTGAGGTCCTTCTGCTTGTTTTGGTTTGTCTTCTGCTCTTTTTTGGGGTCCCTCAGCTAATTTGGGGACCTCTCTGCTGAGCTGCAACCCTTCGTGTCTCAGAGGCACAAAACTTGGATAGTTCAAGAGGGGGGTAATTAACGAAGATCACTGATGGTGCTCACACCTCAGCCACCCTGGCTTCACCCATGGGAATCACCCCACTGGGGAGCATCCCTTCCTCCCCCCATGCTGGGCCAGCCCTGGCACTCAGCACCTCCTTAGAGTCTGCATGGTCTCTCTGGCTTCTGGAGAGGGAACATAAATCTTTCAAGGCTGCAATTTTTTTTTTATTTTTTTTTCTGTTCTGGGTGAAGAAAATGGATTTTTTTTGCAGCTCTCTTCAATGTCACTGGTATGGAGAGATGGGAACGGCTGTTTGTGCATCACAGACCCCTCCCATCTCAGCCAAGCAGAAACCTGCTGCCTGGCTTTTGCATACTCTTATTTTTCTGGCTGCTTGGCTCTTTGGAGAGGGCTTTTTGTGTGCCAGGACAATGTTGGATGATACAGAGAGGGATCTGTGGAGCTGGGGTGCCGTGGCATCCTATGGACCAGTCTCCTTGTGCTGCAGTCTTTGGGCACCCTTCAGAGGCTGAGCCCAGCTCTCCTGGGGGCTGAGATGTGAGCTGGAAGGATGCTGTGATGGCACAGGTTAAATCACCTGCTCACAGGGCTGGGGCTGGGGCAGAAATCCTGGGGGGAGAGGGCAGAGGGAAGCCTGCAAAGGGGGTTCAGCCCCTTGTGCTGTGTGCTCCATGATACAGGGGGGCTTGGGTACCAAGCTCTGGAGAGGATGGGGATGTGCTTTCCCAAGGGAGACACATTAAAAATGTTTTTTTAAAAATTAACCAGCCTGGTTGTCTCTCCCAGGGGCCATGTTAGTCAGGGCAGGTGACAAAGGATGCCCTCTGAGTTGGTGGCAAGGGCTCAGCTCTTTTGCCCACCTCTTGCAGAGCCCTCAAAGGCTCTCAGGGCAAAGCATAATCCCAGGATGGGGAAATGCAGCCCTTGCTCTGGAAACCTCTGGGCAAACTGGGGACCCTCACCCTTCATGCCCAGCTCTGGGGGAGGAAGACGAGGCTGAGGAAGGATGAGATCATCTCTCAGACCCTCCCATGAAGGCCCTAAAAGAACTGCAGAGATCAAGAAAAACATCTCCATGCCCAACCCAGTTAGCAAGGTTGATGTAAAGGACACATCATGGAAGACATTGGGGGCTTTCATTGAGATGTGACCACCTGTAGCCAAATATTGAATCATCTTTGGCCAGATACCATCAAGGTCAGGAGCGTTTTGTTCCAAAAACTGCTGAGCTCTGGTAGAAATTGTTGCTAGAAGCCTTTTGTCACAAAATTGTCATTTTTTCCCTGCCTGCTTCTGAGACAGCCCAGCAGCTCTCCTGCTGGAAAGCCCTCCTCTCCTGACCATTCCTCATCCTTCCTTTCCATGTCTGGATTTTCCAGAGGCTTTATTTGATTTTAAATGGCTGCTGCATCTTGAGCAGAGAAATAATATTTAAGGAGGCTCTTTTGACCCCAGTGCTGTTGTTATTCCAGGTTCCAGTGATGCACAGGGTTCAAATACTTTTTTCCCCGACTCCTCCCAGCCCTGCCTGGCAGCTCCTTCCCAGTGGATCCAGGATTGCCTGTGGACCCAGGGACTGAACACAGGTAATGGGGGATGCAGGCAAAGCCCTCTGCATAGGTTTCCTGGCAAGTTTTTACATCCTGTAAATGCCCAGGTGCAAAATGAGGGATTTTTCCTGCTGGTTTTGGATATATTTCAGATGAGATCCAATTTCTGCTGCTGCTGGGGCTGCTCCTACTCACTCCCTGCCAGCTTGAACCTCTCCCAGCCACGATGCCAATCCTTCTGGTGCAGACAGCAGGTTGCTGTCAGTCTGAGAGCAAAACAAGGAGCTGAATCCAGCTCCTTCTCCTACCTTTGATTCCCTCTGCATTTACCCCCCCTCCCTGTCTCCCACTCCCAGGCAGGATCTGCTCCATCCCCAGCCTGGGGCTGCTGAAAGGGGTCAATCCACTTTGTACAAAACCAGATGGGAAAATGGTTGCTGCTAAATGAGCTCCTGAAAAATTCATGGTCCAAAATGGACTTCCAGGGGGTTTTACACCCCCACGAGCCCTCCTCCCCCGTCCCCTCCAAGAGGATGGGAATGGCCCAAATCCCAGCTGGGAGCTATTAATGACAGGAAGGAAAGGGCTTTGCTGGGTCCTGCTCCAGATGGGATCCCGTATCCCGGGACACCTCAGCCATTACCTGGGTGGCCATTAGGCAGGGCTGGGGCTGACCCAGCTGAATTCACAGCTGCTCCATCCTTATCCCATGGGACACAGCAGCCGGGCAGGCGCTGGGGATGGGCTCTGGGATGAGAGCCAGGCTCCGGTTTCTCCTCCTGGGGGTGGGGGTGCGGGGAGGTTTCCACCTGCTGGGGTGGGCAGGTGCCCCCAGCAGAGCCCTGACAGCTGCTCAGAAGGCTCCAGAGGGAATTAGGGCTGTGTTGATTGCAATTAGCTGCCAGGACAACCCCCATGTCAGGCTGGCAGGTCCCCTGCCCTCTGCCCCCTGTGTGCACTGGAGGGGACTTGTCCAGGTCCTTCTTATCCTGATGGAGGGGACACCATGGCCACGCTGGGGCTGTGGGAGGGCTCTGCTCTCTGGTCAGCTCATCAACCATTACACAGCCCTGAATCCTCCCTCCCCACCCCCCGCTATGGACCCTTATCTGATTAGGGACCAGGGGAGACCTAAAAGCCTCCAGAAAATCAAACTGTAAGGGGCAACTGGGAAACCAAAGCAAATGGGCTTTTCTCCTCTTCTTCCTAAGTGCTTTTCCCTGTCTGTCTTTCCATCTTAGCTAGAGAGGCAGGGGAAGGGGAGGGAGATGGATGGGAAGATGAGTTGGGGTGGTGGGGTATCCCCTGGCAAGAGCACTGAGATGCTGATGGGGACCTGACCTGGGGACATGGCCACCATGTGCTCTGCTGTCCCTCTGTGAGGTCCCAGGCAGCACAGTATGGGGAGTAAGGCTAGAAAAGAAGAGATTCTGCACTTATTTTATTAATATATATATATGTATGTATAGGTGTAGGTCAGCACAGTGGATGGGTGGTGGCACTCAAGATTGGGGACCCATTGCAGGCAGGGGCTTGTGAACACCCACCCTGTCTGCTCCCTGCCCTCCAGCCCACTCAGTGTCTACAAATAAGTGGTGGCTGCTTCCCAGCCATTTGGGGATGATGAAGGTTGCTCCTCACCCTCACCAGCCCCTGGCCATCCCTCCAGTCATCACCAGGTCAGGATGCACCATGTGCTTTGGGTTAAGACAAAACCTGTTGCCTTTGATTTCTTGCTGTCTGCTGATGCCTCTGGTCTGTGGAGTGTTTGCTGCTTGATTTAGTCACTGCAAATTCTCTCCAAAATAAGGATGAAATAACACGGGCTGGTCCTCCTCTTGCCACCCCTTGCATCCAGCAACACCCAGCACTGGGTGCTTGTGGTCACGAAGCTGCCCTTGAAATGCAGCTTAATCCTCCCCTGAATCTTAACTTTTGCTTGTTTGGGTTTTTAATTATTTTTTTAAGGAAAAAAAAACTCGAAACAACAACAAACAGCAAAGCAAGAAAAAGAAACATTATTGCTGGCCTCCCTGGCTGCCAAGATAAACACCCCCTCCTAATGAGCTGCTGTAATGAGGTGCCTCGGATCCCTGGAGCTGGAGAAACCTGATGTTCATCACTTTGCTGTGAGGATGCTGGGATTCTGCTTTCAGAAGGGCTGTGGATGCTCTCAGGTGCACACAAAGCCCAGCCTGGCACCTGGCTGCAGGGATTTAGACCCCGACCCATGAGGGAAACTCAAGTTTTGGCTTTATTTTTTTTAATTTTTAATTTTTTTCCTCAGAAATACAGCAAAAAATGGAGATGGAGGCATTTCCCCATGGGGTAACGTTTTTTTTTTTGAAAGGAAAGAGGAAAAAATTCACTGAGGATGTTCCCCTCTGAACTGCTGAGCCACCAGGGTTTCCTACTTCCAAGGCCACCTCATTCCCCCATTCCCTCGTGCTGAGCCCCAGCAACTTTGATAATGTTGACTTGTTATATCAGATAAAATATTAAAGGCCTATGATATAGCCTGAAATTAATATTTTAATGGAATGTAAAAGTCGAGGCAAAGACCAATCCAAACAGTAAAACTGAAATGAAACATTTTTATCTTGCAGGAAGGGAAGGGCTTGGCACAACTGCTTTGATTCACCCTTCCGCTGCTTTTATAGGCTATTAAAATATTCATTTTAATATTATAAATATTGCATTCAATATCTAATGTGCTGTTACACTGTTTGGGACACCCGAAAGTCAAAACAATTTACTGGCCATGGTGGGGTGCAGCATCTTGGTGGGGAAATAGCTCAGCCTCTTTCTTGCTTCTCCCATCTCTTTTCCTCTGCCAGCAGCACCCTGGGAGGAAGGAAACCCATGGGGTGGCCCTGGAAATGTGATGGGGACAGTCCCCAAGTGGGCAGTGACAGGGAGGAAGAGCAGGACATGGACCCACATAATGAGCCAGAAACTCCCCGAGGAAACCATCTGGACAATTAATTACAATAAAAGGCTATTTTTTTTTCCTTAGAAATACTAATATAAAATAAATTTATGGCAATTATGGGGTTTCTGTATTTTTGTCATTATCAGAGCTATATAAGGCAACGTGGATGATATTAATGTATTTCGGGTGCTGCTTTGAAGGGGAGGGATTTAATACATATTTTTAATCACTTTCCAGGATCAGGCATTCAGCTCTGGCACAGAAGAAGCCATTGGGTGCAAGCCCTCCAGCTGCTGGTGGGCAAGGATCAGAATCCCCCACCTCTGTTAATCTTTGTTGGAAAATAATGGGAAAAACAGGGTCTTGGGCTGAGAGCTTCACTCTCCTGAGGCATTTCCAGGGCTTTTTTTGTGTGTGTGTGTGTGTAGTCATTTCTAGTTCATGGGTGATTTATCTTTTTTGGAGGGTCTTCAGGTGTGAGAAAAGAACATCTCGGGCTGTTCCCCTGGGTGTAAACACCCATCTCTGGCTCACCACCCCAAAAAGTGGGGTTTGGTGCTTCATTTGCCAACACCACTGCTGGTCCCTGTCTTTCCTAGCCCCATCCTTACCAGCAGAACCAGGAAGGTTTGGATGTGCCTTGGGGGGCATCATCCCTCTCAGTGCCTCAGTTTCCCCACACAAAGGGGAAGGTCCTGCCTTGACCTCTGCAGGGGCTCCCACAGGGCTCAGGGCTGGATTTGGGGATTAGCACCTCCTGGGCACCATTATCCCAGTGATTAGTGCAACCCTGGGATTACAGGCAGGTGAGAGGCCAGGGATTACTGGGGGGTGCTGGGGGTGCTTTCTGCCCGACCCCCATCACTCTTCCCTGGGGGTTTGATCCCACAGCAGGGATTTATCTGTAGCTCCTAAGGGCCTCCAGCCTGTAGGGTTTGCACCCCAAAATCCTTCCTCATGCAGGGGCTGGAGGGGCTGTTGCAGCTGGGGAGGATGAAATGAAGCCAATGCCACCAGGGTGAGCAGGATCTGTGGTGGGAGGTCACTGGTGCCAGCTGGTGGCCCCAAACTGCCCAGGGGTGATGTGGGAAGCCAGACCCAGCCCTGCCTGGTGTGTTTTTTAAGGGAAATCCTTGGGCAATCCACTACCTTTGGCCTTCCCAGTTCATCGTACATCTAATAGAGCAGGAGATGCTCAGGTGGGTCCTGGAGAGGATGGACAAGACCTTGCACTGGTGTGGTATTTTATGAACAAAATAAGAGGAAATAAATAACAGGAATTTAAAATAACAACCCAAATAACAGGATTTATCTCTGATTTCTCCCCCATGCAAGCAGCAACCCTGTCAGCACTCCAGCTTCAGTCCTTGCTCAGTAAAGAGAGATCATAGCCACCTGCACTTGCCCACCCCAGCCCCTCTGCGTGCCAAACCTGGAATCATAAATAAAGTCCAGCCAGGGTAAAAATACTTATTTCTGTAACAGCTGAAAAATATCCCAGTGGCAGTGCCAAGAACCTGCCAGAGGCACCACAGGAAGGCAGGAGGGATGGCTCCCAAACACCCTGCTTTAAAAGCCTTCATCCATCAGCAGGAAAAGGCTCCAGTGATGGGGCAGGACACGGCGTGGTCTTGGCATCGTCTCCAAATCCCAGTGCCCCTTTTGGAGTGGGGAAACTGAGGCTCTGTCCTGGCACCTTCTAGGCAGGTTGGGGAGGATTGAACCATGACCTGGCCACTGCTCTCCTATGCTTGCCTCTTTTCCATCCCTGGGGATTGGGGCCCCGTGAGTCAGCCCTTCCCAAAGCAATCCAGGGATTGGTTTATAAATCATAGGATTTTTATGAAAACAAGTGGTGGGTCACTGGGGTGGTGGCACGGGGCTGCTCACTGCAGCAGCCAGGCCTTTTTGGTCACCAAAAAATGACACTCTGCCCTTCCCGTGGGGCTCTGGGTGGAGGGTTTTGGAGCAGACCCACCCTCCCTTCTCTTCTTCACCCTGGTCCCTCTACTGTGCCCCACCATGGTTTCCAAAGACCTTCCAGCAGCACCCAAAGGTGCCAAGGGTGCACAGGGGCTTGGGCAAGGGGCTGCCCTCCCCCATCAGCACTGCGGGGCTGCTGCTTCTTGGGGGCATCTTCAGCTTCTGTCACTGCTCAAGGTCAATGCCATTAATTGCCATGAGTTATTTTGGCATTAATGGAGATGTCTTATGCACTTCCACTGTAAATGAGGCTGCCAGGAGGAACACGCCAGCCAATATTTCCTGGTGAAGGGAGACAGTGAAATCTACAGAGGCAAGGAGGGAGGGGGCACCTGGGGGGCTGGTGGAGGCAGGAACCCCCCCCCTGGGTTTGTGGTGGCTGCACCCCCAGGGGTGTGTGCATGCAGGGAGGGGACAGGAGAACCAGGAAGGGAAGGGCTGCCGTGGAGACTTGGTCCCCAAACACCACTATGGTGGGTGAGGACAGTGTGGCATTCCCAGGGGGTGGGGGCACTGGTGCTTCCCAAAAACCCAGGGAACCCCTCCCCAGCCATGCTGCCAGCATCCCCGGGCCCTGGGTGAGGGGTAAGGAGGGGACCAGGCGGCTCCTGAGGGGCTGGTGTGAGGCTATTGTTGGTCCCTCATCCCCAGGGGGCACAGCCCCCTCTCGGCTGTATGAGGGGGCCACATCCAGGCCCTGTCTGTGTTGGTGCTGCAGGGAGCAGGGGGGACAGGGCTGATCACCCCTCTCGGGCGGCACGGGCAGGAGGGGCTGGGGGGCAGGGGGCCCCCTGGCCATATCAGGGATGGGGAGGGGACCCAAACCTTCCAGAGTGGAGGGAAGTGGACCAAACCCAGCTGGACCCCTCCATTTGGGAGTGGCGAGGCGTGTGCCACCCCCCTGCCCCGCTTCTCTCTTCCCCCCTTCACCCCTGGGGAGGGGTTGTGTGGTCCCTAACCCTCATTTTTTTATTATCATCCCCTTGCATTGCAAGCGGCCGTGGTGCAGGGCTCAGGGGAGGGCAGGGGAGACGTGCAGCCCCCCCCCCCCCCTCCCTTCGGTACTGAGCTGTGCGGGGGGGGGCCCTGGGAACCTGCTTGGGGGGGGGAGGGGGGGAAAGGCTGCAAGCATCGCGCTGCACAGGCGGGGAGCGGGGCTCGGCTGCCACCTTCCCCCCCCCCGCCCCGAAGAGGAGGAGGGAGGAGGAGGAGGAGGAGGAGGAGGAAGGCACCTCCCTCCTGCTGCCCCCCTTTGCTGGCACCCTCCCGAGCCCGTTGCGGCCCGGTCGGGCGAGCGGCCACGGGAGCGGCCGGCAGCGGGGCCCCCCCAGCAGCGGCACAGCACGGAGAGGAGAGGGGGGGCCCGGAGGGGGGCAAGGGGAGAGCGAAATTTGCCGCTTTCTTTGAGGCTCCTGCACCCCCTCTTTCATTTTCCCCCCTTCTTTAATCCGAGGGAGGGGAGGTTGGGGGGGCAGTTGAGGCGGGGACCCCACTCCTGTGCGTGCTCACTGCCGGGTCCCCCCGGTTCCAGCCCCTGCAGCTGCTGAGCCACAGCCCCCCCCTCCCCGCCTCGCTCCCCCCAGACTTTGCCTTCGGATGCGGGGCCCCCGCCGCCGAACTGTTCCTGCCACTGATTAACTGCATCTGCCTGGGATTAATTATTCACCCGCCTGCTTTGGGTTGTGGCTATTTTTTTTTCTTTTTAATTATTATTACCGATGAGGTTTTTTCCTGAGGGAGCGCTTTAATTTTTAATTTTTTTTATTTTTTTATTTTTTGAAGAACCGCTCTTGGAGATCTTATTTTCATTCTTGGGCATGGGGGGGCTGGCGACCTGCTAGCCCTGCAGCATCATTCTTCATCAGCGCAGCTGGTTTTGTTTTTTTTATTTTTTATTTTTTTACTGCGGGAGGGGGTTACACGTGCTCTTCTTGCCCCCCAACTCCCCAGCTCCAGAAGAGGAAGAGGAGGAGGAAGAAGAGGAGGAGGGGGACCCGCCCCCGCCGGCTGGACGCTCACCCAGTCGCCAGGCGGAGGGGGGGGTTGCGGCAGGTTTGGGGTGCTGGGAGGGGTGGGGGGCCGGACATGGGGTGCTCTGCTCGCTGAGCTGAGGTGGCAGAGCCGAACCCCTCTAACCTGTGCCGGTCCCCCCCCCTTCCCACCAAATTCCGCCGTTGGCTGCTGCTCCCGGCTCGCACGTGGTTGGATTTAGGGGATTTCTGCGTTTTTTTGTGCTTTGGATTCCTTTTATTTATTTTTGGGGTTGTTTTTTGTTTGTTTGGCCACGGGGGGCTGGTGGTGGTGGTGGTGGAGGCTCGGGGCCCGCTTGTCCCCCCGGCTTTCTGCCTGCCCCCCACCTTGCAATGGCCTCTCCGGAGAAGATGCACCCCGGGCCGGCCGCGCTGCTCTGCTGCCTCTGCTCCCTGCTGCTCCCCGGTAAGTGCTGCTGGCAGGGGGTGAGGGGGGGGGGAATATCTCTAATATGTCTATATCTGCATCAGAGGGGTCTTGCACCCCTCGTCCCCCTCCAGCCCCATCTTCCCCCCGCTTAAGGGGCAGCCCTAACCCCACCGTTCCCAGCTGGGATTCCCCCCTTTCCTGCAGCCGCCTCCTCCTCTGCTCTTCTGTGTCCCCCCCCCAGCGAAATGGGTGAAGATTAGAGTTTATTCCTGGCTTAATAATATGACAGCTTGTGTTTGCGAGCGTTTGCAGCATGCTGCTTCCCGGAGCTGGGAGCAGGGTGTGTGTGTGGGGGGGGACAGGGGGTGAGGGGACTATGGTTCTCCCCCCTCCCCTTGTCTCCTTAATGCAGAGCTGCTTTAGCAGGAGGATCAGGGGCTTTATCCGCTATTATCCACTCGCTGATCCCCCAGACCCCCACCCGGGCACTTTCCCACCCTGTTCTGAATTACCAGGCAAGTGCTGTCGAGGTGGCACCGTTTTGGAGTGTGGTGAAGGGGGTGCAGCCCCTGCCATCCCTCTTTTTCTTTCTCCAAACCCATTTCCCCGTATGGATCTTGGGGAAAGGGTTTTGTGGCTGGCGGTGCTTCCCTTGCCCACGGCCTGGGCAAGGGGGAGTAGGGGGGGAGGATGGCCCTGCTGCCTGTACTCGGTTGCTTGAGTTGCATCCAAATCACTGCCGTGCCGTGGCCGAACTGCGGTGACATCCTGGTCTGCCCCGGTGACAGCCCTGGGGACGCTGCCACCTCTTGCTGAGGAGGGCTTTTTTTTAGCTATTGAGGCTGAAGTAGGGTCCTGCACCCCGGGGGACACGGGACTGTTTTCTGTGGTTGTTTATTTCAGATGGTTTCTGTGTAAAACAGCCTAAACCAGAGTTTCCTTTGCTGGCAGCTGGCTTGGCCAAGCAGAAAGTAGGGGGTGCTTGCAGTTTGGGGGAAACCACCCAGACCCCTCTTGCCAACCCATCTCTGATTTGGGCTTGGATCAAATGAGACACCCCAAGAACTGGAGGGATCTCTGGACTGTGTCCAGCTCCATCTCCCACCAACAGCCCATGGCCAAGGCACTTTTTGGGTTCAGGCAGGGCTTTCTTGGGCATCTGCAGTTATCTGCCCCCCTCAGGCTCTTTGAGGGATGCCCACCCCAGTGATGAATAGGGGGGGCATTGGGAGCATTGCAGGGAGCTGGCAGGGGGGTTCCCCCCATAAAAAACTCTGACCTCAACACAGGAGCAGAGATGCTCCAGGCTAGCAAGCACTGTAACTTCACGTGGCATCCTTTTGGGGGGGCAGATCCTACCCCCTGTGCCCCAAGATGAGGTGTTTGTCTGGGGTGCTGCCCGGGCAGTTTCCTGAGCAGAGCTTTTCTCTTTGATGAGGGCTGGGGTTTTTTCATGCAGGGGGTTGGGAGCACCATCTCTTTCTGCTTCTCAATTTGCCTGGATGAGGTTCAGCTGTCTGGGTCGGCAGGTCTGCAGGTGGTAGGAATATCTCTGTGGGGGTGATCCCTCGGCAGTAGAGTTGGATGTGCTTCCCATTCCCCATATCCCCACCCGGGCATTTCCCAGCCCCCCTGTTGCTGCTGGGACATCACCAACCCTATGGGTCAGGCCTCTGGTTTATCCCAGGGCAGGATCCGACCCCGGGGCTGAGGGATGCCATGGGGTGTTTGTTCCTATGAAGGTGGTGAGGGGAGGCTGGGGCTCCCCATCCTGCTGTCTGTGCCCGAGGGGAGAGAAGCCTCTGCCGGGAGTTTTTTTTTGGCTCCTTTCAGGATGCGTGGAGGCTCTCTGTGCTGCTTTGGCCTTTTCTGGACCAAATTAAGGTCTCGGAGGGAGCTGGAAAAAGAAGCTGAGAGCTCCCTAGTTCTCCCAGCCTTTCTTACAAATCGTTCAGGCTGGCCGCAGAGGTCAGCCCGCGGCGAAGCAGTCCCTGCTCTCCTGCACGCTTTTTGAAATTCCCTTTGTTTTTTATTTACAAGGAACCCTCAGCTCCAGCCTTGCCTCTGATTCGCCCCGGGAGCCGCTTGGCTGCCGGCCCCGGATCAGCTGCTTGCAGAAATTGGGTTGTTCTTGTGCTTTTGGTTTTTTGTGGGTTTTTTTGTTTGTTTGTCTTGCGGTTTTTTGGGGTTTTTTTGCTCCTCCGGGGTGAGGTGGCCCCAGGACTCCCAGGAGGGATAGACAGATGGACCCTGGGGCTGTGGTGGGGGGATGCTGGTGGTGTGTGCTGCGTGCAGAAGCTGCAAGGGCCATTTTGGGATGCAGCACAGGGGGGGGATTTACCCTGCAGATTGCAAAGTAACTCGTGCTGGCTGTGGGGTTGAGCCTGGGTTCCTGCATTTTCTGTCTGCTGGGGCTGGCTGTCACACCGTGCCTCAGTTTCCCCTCTCCTGAAGCCAGCACTTACCCAGAGGCAGTGATGGGGGGGTGGTGGGGTTATTCAGCATCTGTCTCAGCATCCAAGGCAGGGTCGGGATCCTGCACAGCCTCCTACAGCCCCAGCATCTACGTCCTGCTGCTGGTGGGGATGGAGCTCTGCTGCTCTCCCTGTATCTCCCACGGGTTATTCCCACCATGGGCAAGCCCCAAGTGTGGGGCTGGGGCTGGAGGATGGTGCAGTGACTTATAGTGGTTTCATCCTGAGTGGGTGGCTCCAGCCAGTGCACCCCAAGCTTAGCGTCGGGGGAATGCAGACCACCCCCATCCCTGTTTCTGCTCAGAGCATCTCCTCAAAGATTTTCAGACCAGCAGGTGGAGATGTGCAGTAGCTCACTCACTGCCCGACCCTGAACAGTCGCTCGGCATTTGCCCATCTAAAGCCCGAACCAGGGACATACACCCGGGGTTTGCTCGTGGAAGAGCCCCCATCCTGGCCGTGCCTGTGGGCTCGGTGCAGCTGAGCATCCTTAGCTCCAGCCAGGAGCAGAGAAGAGGCAATGGGATCTTCCCTCATCCTGGCACAGATTCCAACCTCCGAGCTGGGTTAAACCTGGCCCAAGTTTTACCTTCGGGGCTACAGAAATAGGGTCACACAAGTGCCCTTGTGTGACCCCAGGACCCATCCCATTTCTCCCCAACCCTGATACCTTAAATCCCAACCAGGATGCTTGTGCTGTAACGTGGGAATGACCAAGTTGGACACCCCACCAAGAAACTGCATTTTCTTCTACCCCTTGTGTCCACTTGGTGTTGTCGAGGAAAGAGAAAAGGATGAGGGATGCTCTCAGCAGCATGATGGAAATCCTCTGAGTGATGGTTTTTGGCAAGCATCAGTCACAGGGCTTGGTACTGGGGATTTTGAGAAGTGTTAGGTGCCTTGATACCTTCAGCCAGAACCATCCCTTTTGGGTGTCCATGTGCCTGAGGGGAAACTGAGGCAGAGTATTGGGCAGCAGCAACCCCTGGCTGGGATTGCTCAGCAGTTTTTAGTTTTTAAGTGCTACTATTTAATTCACTCCACCATGGCTGGCTGTTGAGGTCTCTCCTCACCCAGTCTCTCTGCATCCTAAGAGGAAAAGAAAACCCAACCCATCCAGGTCCCTGCAGAACATCCCTGGTCTTGCACCAACACATCCCCTCCCATAGCTCCCTTGGCTCTAAGAGGGGGGTGGGCAGCAGGATGTAGCCACATTCTGGGAGATGATGGAGGATGACAGGGGTGCTTTCATGCCATAACCTGATTTTTGGCTCCTCCAATTCCCTGGCTACGATTCCCTTGCCATGGGTGTGTGGAGGAGTCAGGGAGATGCCCGAGTGCTTCCTCCCATGCGGTGCCCGTCGCCACTGCCGGATGAGCATCCCATCCATCTGGAAAAGGTCACTCTTGCTAACCTAATCAGAGTCTTTTATTATTAAATACATGGCTCCACTAATGAGTGGCCCTCAGGGAGGGAGGGAGCTGGCAGCTCCTGGGGTGGGATGTGCTGGGATGGGGACAGTGTCTCTCCCCAGGAGTTTTTTTCCATGCATGATGTGTGCAGTGTTGTGAAGCAAGGCAGATCCTGGTGCTCCTTGCCCAGGGGAGAGGAGGCTGGAGCTCCCCATTTCCCTGAAAACTGGGAGACTCAAAGTCCTCCAGCTACATGTGATGGTGACCCAGCATCCTGCACCCTGGGGAAGGCACCAGCCAGGCTGGAGGATTTATGGGCTCTCTCCTCTTCCCGAAATATCCCTGGTTTGCAGAGGTTCACCCTTGGAATGGGGATCTTCTGGGCTCCAATCCTTTCTTTTTTCTATTTTATTTATTTCCAAGCTGTTGCCCAGCCTGTTGCTGCTCCTTGCTGGGCACAGGTCCCTCCCCTCAGTGGGGTGTGGACCCCCTTGCTCTCTGCTCTGCCTCCTAGCAGGATGCTTCCATCCAGTCAATTTGCAGTCTCCTGATGGAGCTGCTCTCTCCTGCCAGCGGGCCTTTTCCCATCACTTGGACATTTATTTATCATCCCTGACTTGCCAATAGCTCTGCTAACAGCCCCAGTGAGTGCTGCTGGGGTGGCTTTGGCCCCATGCACAGGTGCTGTCACCTCCTGGCCCCTGCAAGAGGTCATGGGGCAGATGTTGCCACAATTAAATGGGCTGGGTTGAGCCCTTTGTTTAATTTTTTTTTTAATTTTTTTTTTTCATAGTTTTTAAGGAAAAGCTGCTTTCCCTCTTGGAAATAAATAAGATTTAGAATGCAACACCCGCTGCTGCCAGCTTGGATGCACTCCTCACCAGGTAGCAGCTAAATTAAAAAAGGAAGGGGATGTACTGAATTCCTGTGTGTTTGATGCTGGGTGGCAAAGTCCTGAGCTGATGAAGCCCCCAGCTCCGTGCCTGTCCCCAGCTCCGTGCCTGTCCCCAGCTCCCTGCCTGTCCCCAGCTCTGTGCCTATCACTGTCACTGCTTCTGGGGCTGGGTGTTGAACTGGATTTATCTGCAGCTCCTCGGGTGCCTCTGGAATTGAATCCAGCTCCAAAGGCAGCCTGACACATGTCACCAGAGGGAAATTAATCGGTGTCTAATCAGTCTGAAACGTGTCACTTGGCACAGCCCGGGCTGGTGGTGGCAGCAGTGGGGGGGCCATATCCTGAGGGCATATTTGGTGTTTAGGTTTGGGAGGTGCTGGGAGGATGCTCCTGTTCCCGGCCATGGTGGGAGGGGACCAAGAGGGAACAGGGGGGATCCGAGCAGGACATGTGGCATTGGGGTGGTCACTGCATCACCTCCACCCCAGCACTGTGATGTTGGGGACTTCTCCCTGGGGAGCTGCTCTCCCTGCTTCCCCAGCCCCCCCTTGGGGTTCTTTTCTGCTGCCTGACCCCACCTCTGCCTCCCCAAGGGGTTATTTGGGGAAATCATCTTTGCCCTCCTGCTGCTGGGAGCTACTCCCACCTCCTGGCATGTCTGTGAGAGGGACCCAGCTCAAAACCCACCCCAGCACATGCTGGGGGCTTAGGGGCTGCTGGCTTTATCCTGGTTTCCCCCTCTGCTTCTTTTCAGAGTCCTTGGGCATCCCAGTGGACATTCATGGTCGGGTGTTTCCTCATCAGTTTGTTTTGTGTCTGGGTTTTTTTTTTTTGAGGTTTTTTTTTCCCTTTAAATTAATCTCTTTGTTTTTCTTCCCCCTCCATGATGGCCCTCTCCTCCTGTCCCCTGGCCTGTCCCTTGCCATGATTTGTGGAAATTGCTCTAAAGTAGCTGCTGTGTAAAAGCCTTGGCTGCTCTGGGAATTTATGGCAGGCTGCTCCTCTGCACAGCACATCCCATTTAGACCATATTTATTTATTCCTTTAGGTTCCTTCCTTTTTTTATTTTATATATATTTTTATTTCGCCCCAATTCTCTTTTTAACAATTTCCTGGGGGAAATGCAGAGCTCAGCACCACAGCCTGGAGTGGTACCGGGCTGGTTCCCTTTTGCTTAGTGCTGGAATCTGGGCTGGAGCTGAGCCCCACCAGCATTTCTTATTTTATTGCTTCTCTTGATGAAGCTGAGCTGGACCTTTTGGAGGGTAAAGGACTTAGAAGAAAAGAGAATATAGCAGTGTCCACTAGGCACAAGCACAACCCTGGATTAGCCACCAGAGAATCCACTCAGAGAAAGCACAAATCAGTTTTCCAGGCCAGCACCAGCTCAGTTCCTACCCTGAGTTGGTTTTGTGAAGCCTGGGCTGGTTGGACCCCCAAGGTTGAGCACTGGGGTCCTTGGGACCACGGGACCATGTGGCTGTGTCCCCCATCACTGGGCAGCACTGGGGACCCACAGGATTGCTGTGTCCCCACCTCCCTCCCTTGCTTTCAGTTGGGATCTCTCATGGCCAGGCACAGGGGGAAGGTAATTTTACATTTGTAACAATTATTCACTTGATTGAGTTCCAATTAGCTGGGGCTGGAGATGGAGGCTCTGGGTATGTCAGAGGAAAAGGAGAACTTCTTGTCTTTTATGTCACCAAAAACAAAATTCAAAGCTTTGGCTACTGGGAAACATTTTTGAGGTTTCCACAGGGGACCTGCCTGTGTTTTCTAATTTATTTCCAACTCTTGGTTTTTTTAATGGTTTTTTTTGTTTGTTTTCCTCTGGCTGTGTGGTAGTGTGGAGCAGAGAGGGGTTCATGTTGGGGCTGAGTGAATTTCGGGTGGAGGAAGAGGCCTCCATTTCCCCTTTTTTGGTGGTTTTGAGAGTGTTTAGATGTGCTGGCCACACTTGGGTGAGGGTGTAGTGTGGCAGAGCCAGGAGGGGAAGGGATGGGTGAGATGCCTCTTCCCAGATGAATGGGGAGTCAGGGCCACCTCTATCTGGAGCATCCAGGGCTTGGGACAACCTGATGTGGAAGCTCCAGAAGTGGGACATCCCTGGCATTTGGGGCTGTGGCCACTGTTGACACTGTTTCCCCTTCATGCTTGGCCCTGATGGGGATGAGGACAAAACCTGGATCAATAGATTTTGGGGCTCTGAAGCCCAACCTGAGGATCCTGTGAGATGCTCGGGGGACTGGGGGGGGCTTTATGGTGGCTTGAACTGAAATGCAGGTTTGGACATCGGTGCTGGTGTCCTGGTGGGGAGCAGCCAGGCTGAGCCTCCTCCTCAGGAGCTGCAGAGTTTTGCCATGGTCTCCTTGTTCTTGATGTTTTGGGTGGATCTGTCACTTCATTGTCTCATCCAGGTGCTGACCCAAGAGGGGAAACTGAGGCAGTGGTGTGTCCTGCCCGAGTCTTCCTGACTCAGAGGTGGGATTGTCAGTTTGTCACCTTGATATGGGGCAGGATCTGAGGAGAATCTGAGCTCTAGTGGTCCCAGCATCACCGGTGGTGCTGGTAAGCATTACAGGGGGCAGAAGATGAGAGCTGTGCCCTGGGCTTCTGACCCTTGTCAGGGTCCAGGTCCTCTGTCTGGGGTCTGTGACCACTGAGGAAATCCAGCTGCCTCTTCACCCTGTGGTCAGGAATCCTGGTGACCACCAAGTGCCAAAATCCCTTCAGAGGAGTCCTGAGCCAGGCTTGAAGCCAACATGAGGCTGCTTTATAGATGATTTTCCCAGCTTGCTCTGAGACAGGAGAGCCCCACCATGGGCCATGGCCATGGTGTGTAGCAGTGGCCTGGCAGGACCATGTGGAGGTGGTGTGGGACCATGTGGCTGTGTCCTTGTCTCATCTCTCTGCTGTTTCACCGTCTCCCTCAGAGCTGTGTTTGGCCCATGGCTTCATGCCCCCCAGCACTGCCCATTACCACTTTCTGAGTTTTTAACCCTCCTGATGTGACCTCAGACCTCCCCTCCCTCTTCTCCTGAGCTTTCTCCTAGATGCTTTTCCCCTGCTAAGTGGGGATATATGTGCTGGGAGCGCCCCGCTGCATCCCATGGGATAAGCTGGGATCAAGATTCCCCCCTGGAGCGTGGCTAAAGCAATCCCTATGGCAGACAGCTGGGGCTGGGACTAAGCTGGAGCTCAGTGCTGGATGGGAGAAGGAGGAAGAGGAGGTGGCTCTTCAGCCTCAGGACAATGGGTGGGAGCAGGGATGGGGCTGGCGAGGCTGCTGGGGGTGCAGGATGGAGGGGCTGAGCCCTGCTCCCTGTTTGCTCGGGGTTCAGGGCAAGAAGGGAAGGTGAACCAGCCTGTGTCCCCCCTCCAGCCATAGCTACATCCAGGCTTTCCATCAACCCCTTTTCACATGGCTCCATCAGTCTGTCTGACCCCAACATCCCCAAGCTGGGAGGACAGGGCAGGAGGGTGGCTGGCAGTCACCAAACCCTGCACTGGGGCCCTTGACAAGGGGAGGGACAGGCTGGGGCCCTTGGTGCTGCTTTTTGCTTGGAGAGGGCTCTTTTTGATAAGGCACTGCTGGATGGGTGCTGTCCCCCTGTGCCCTCCTGGCTGGGGGAATGGCTCAGCACATCTGTCTGGGTGGCTGTAGCTGGTGCAGGACACATCTGGCCAGGCAGATGTGGGGGCTCAGCGAGGGGATCTTTGTTTCCATCTCCCTCTCTTCCTCTGGCTGCAGATCATCCCAGCTCCCCTGGCAGGAGGGGACACAGGGGAGTCCTGTCCTGCCTTGCTGTGGGGCTGGGATGGCTTCTCAGCTCCAGGGGGTCTGGGGAGCCCTGGGCCAGTTGGAGCCTGGCTGGGCATGGAGATCTTTTTGCTTGCAGTGGTGAGCTGTGAGGGAAGAGGGACCATATGGTCCCCTCTGTGCCAGCCTAATAAACCCGGGAATGCAGGTCAGGCACTGCAAATCCTGTTGTTCCCTGCAGTGGCTGCAGAGCAGAGCTGGCAGCCGGGCTTAACCCTCTGTCCCCTCAAACCCAGCCAAAGGTGGAGGCTCAAGAGCTGCTGTCCCTCCCAGGGTCTCCTAGAAACCCAAGGTCTAGGGATCAGTCTCCTGACCTGTTTGCTTGTCTGTCCATCCTTCTGTCTGTTCTTTCTCCTTCCACCTGCCTTTCCTCCCCTGAGTTGTTGTCCATCCTTCCTCCCATCTTCTGAGCCATTGTGCTGTCCTTCCATCATCCATCCATCCATCCATCCATCCATCCATCCATCTTTCCATCCATTCTTCCATCCATCTCCTTTTCCCTCTCCCTAGAGCTGTTCTCTTGCTGTCCAGCCATTTCTGGTCTGCCTGTCTCCTTCCATCCATCCATGCACCTTCCATTCTCTCTGCTAGTTCATCTATCCTAATCCACCCTTTCTTCCTAGCTACCTAACCAGCATCCATACACTGCTCTATCTCCTTTTTCCCTTCTCCTTCCCTTCCCACCCTCTGTCCCTCCGTGGTGCAGGGAGTTCCACCCTCCTGGCAACACCATGGGCTGGATATGGCTGGGTTAGTCCTTCTGGGCAGGATTAATTTATGGCCAAGGAGCAGAGATGCTGGTCCTGTCCCCCTCCTGGTGACAGGTGACAGCATCATTTCAGTGTATTTTGCCTGTGGAAGGAAATCTCTTCTCCAGCTGCTTTTGCCCTCCCAGTGTGTGGTGGGTGGCAGTGGGTGTTGGGTAGGGGGTGTTGGGTGGGTTTTCTTTGGGTATTGTCCCCATCTCCTTTCCCTGGAGATTTTAAAGGGACATGAGGTGACATTATCTCAGTGGGTCACTTACACACAACCTCTGTGCTGGGCTGCCCACTCCTCCCTTGCTCCTGCCGTGACCCCTCCCCAGGGATCGTGCTTCCTGGCACAGAGCTGTGCCCAGCACGGTGTCCCCTCTGAGGACCCCGCCAGCCTGTCCCCAGCATCCCGGGGACTTCTCTGTCTGGAGCTGGGACAAGTTTCATCCCCAGCAGTCCGTATCGGCGGGACTGCCCCGCCCCGTATCCAGTGCTAATCCTTTTATCAGCCCCCTAAGCTCCTTAATTCCCCCTCGCCCGGCAGCAGAGAATTCCCTGAGTGGGCTGCGGGATCCCGCCGCCCCTTCAGCCTCCGGGATGGTCCTGGCCAAGGCTGGGAAAGGCCCCGGCGTCCAGCATCCCGCTGGGGAGGGAGCTGAGCCCTTCCCCGGAGCCGAGCCGTCACATCCCTGCCTTTCCCCGCCGTTTGGCAGGGATAATTTCGTCTCTCCTGCTCGGGAGCCGCTTGGGAGCAGTTGCAATCAGCGTCGGGAATGGGGGGTTGGCGAGGAGCCGAGGAGGAGGGGGGGGTGGGGGACGGACCCGGGTCTCCTGGGAGCTGTTGGCAGATGCAAAGACCTTGAGATGTCTTCCAGGCTCCTGCAGCTGCCGGCACAGCGAGTGCCATCGGCTGCACCCGCTGCCTCTCACAGCATCTGCTTCAGCAGGAAGGGTCTGGGGGGGTTTTCTCTCTGCTTGTGGGCAGCAGGAGAGCTGGATCCCTCTGAGGGGCTTGGGCAGCTCCTGGAGTGCATGGCTGGCAGGGATTGCCTGCTCTGTCTCTGCTGTGTGTGTTCTTTCTTTAAGGCAAAATGGTCAAAATGAAGGACTCGGGGGAATAAGTCTTGCAAGGAGTTGCTGTAGGTGGTGTTTAGACTGGAAAAGGAGGCTGAGGGGAGACCTTCCTCTCTATAACTCCCTGGAAGGAGGTTGGAGCCAGTGGGGATTGGTCTCCCCAGTATGAAGTGGTGGCCTCAAGTTGCACCACAGGAGGTTTAGATTGAAGATATGGTACCCAATATTCATGGAAAGGGTTATCAGACCCTGGCCCAGCCTGCCTAGGGCAGTGGTGGAGTCCACATCCCTGAAGGGATTTCAAAGCCCTGGAGATGTGGTGCTGAGGCAGATGGGGCAGTGGTGGCCTTGGCAGTGCTGGGTGAAGGGTTGGACTCCATGATCTGAGGAGTCTTTTCCAACCAAGATGATTTGATGTCTCTGATTCCTAAAGGCCATAGGACCTGCCTAATTTTTGGTAACAAGCCTTTGGAGAAACTTGGCATCCTTTTCTCTGTGCATTTTGATTTAGCCACTTGTGCCCTAATTCTACAGGTGGGCCCATGGTGTTTCAGCTGGTGTCTTGGCATGGGTGCCAGGGTGGGTGACCAGCACTTTGGCCTCCCTATGGGTGATACCAAGTTTGGATGTAGCTTCAACACACCCTGGCCCCCAGCCTCAGGCAGCTCCTGAGCATCCCTCCTGGCTGCACACCCCATCTCATGCTGAGGGTGGGTTTGGTGAGGCTGGAGCCACCCACTGGGAAGCACAACAATGCCTGAGGTCCTGGGGAGGTCTTCTGGCCTGTTTTGCAGGAGAGAAACCCAGCCAGGCTCTTGCTGCCCCTGCCAGGGTTCTGGGGACTGAAGCCCCAGCACCTCCTTCCTGTGGGGCTGAGAAGCAGCGGAGCTGCTGTAGGGCTCAGCAGATGCTCTACAGGAGGGTGTCCCACGCTAACCCGTGTCTCCATCCCCTTCACAGCCCAGGCCAAGGGCCCAGCCCCCAGCCCTGAGCCCACAGAACCCACTGGTGCCATGATGTTGCCTGTGAGCTACCGCCTGTCCAACACCCGCTTGGCTTTCTTCCTCAAGGAGGTCGGATCCATCCCGGCGGGCAACGGCAGCGCTCCCCTGCAACGCTCCGAGCCCTTCGTTGTCTTCCAGACCAAGGAGCTGCCCGTCCTCAACGTCACCCTGGGACCCTTCAGCACGGGGCTGGTCCTGCCCAAGGAGCAGCTTCAACCTTCCAGCACCCTGGAGGTTCCTGACCGCCTCACCGTCAACTGGAAGGTTCGCGCCTTCATCATCCAGCCCCGGCTGGTGGCCAACCAGCCCGTGGTCCAAGTGCTCTTTTACGTAGCCGGCCGGGATTGGGACGACTTCGATGTCACCGAGCGGTTGCCCTGCGTGAGGCTCCACGCCTTCCGCGACGCCCGGGAGATCAAGAGCTCTTGTCGCCTGCGGGGCAGCCTGGCCACCTGCCTGGTGCAGGCGGAGCTGCCCCACGCCTGGTTCGGGCCCCCCCCCCGCCGTACCGCTGGGCAGGCGGAAAAACCCCGAGAGCCTGGAGGTGGCGGGAGAGAGCCAACAGGCAGAGCTCTACTACACCCTGCACACCCCCGACGGGGCGGGACAGTGCCTTGGGGAGGCGGCTCCTCGCCGGGGGGCTGGGGGGGCCAGGACCGAGGGTCCCACGCAGCACCCGCTGCTGCGGATCGGCAGCGTCAGCCTCCTACAGCCCCTTCCCGGGCAGCCCATGCAGGAGCACCGGTTGGACGGCAACGTCTTCATCCGCCTGCCTGACAAACCCCTCAAACCGGGCGAGGTGCTGAGCATCCTCCTCTACCTGATGTCCAACTCCACGGTGGAGCACTTCACGCTCAGGTGAGGTGCCACCCGTGGGGTGGGTGTTTTTGTGGGGCTGTGCTGAGGCAGCTGTGGGCAGGAGGGAAAGGGTGGAGTTGGTCTGTTGACTTTATGGGACCTGCCAGGTGCTGGACTGGGTCTGGTGGGGCTTCAGGAAGGGCGGGAAGATCAGAGGAGCAGCTGGCACAGGACTTTGGAATGTTTTGGGAAGGGGGAAAAGTTTTTCACCCAGAGCTTCCATCTCTGCATTGCCACTCTGGACTGTCTTTACCCTCCCAGTTGTATTAGTTGATTAGGGCCTCACCAGCAGATGAGGGTTCATCCACAGTTGCTTTGTGGACAAAAGGCCCCAGGGCTGCTGCCCCATGTTCCCCCCTCCTGCCCCAGAGCCAGGGTGGGAGCGTGATGGGGCAGTGGGTGGGAGATGTCAAGTACCCTGGTCAGGGGGGATCCCCCTTGCTGCATGTCCCTAAGGATGGGGAAGGGGAACAAGCCACAGCCACACCTCTTCAGAAGTCATTTACAAGTGTCCCTGCGGCCACCAGTTGAGCAAAGAGTCCCTGGCACGGGGGACGTGGCACTTGAGGCTCTCCTGTCCTTCTCCCAGGGATGCCCAGCCCCAGAGCTCTTGCTGCCAGCCTGGATGCCCATGGGAAGGGTGCCTGGGGGTGAATGTCTGACCCTGACCATGGCTCTCTGCAGGGTGAAGGCCAAGAAGGGAGTCAACCTGCTCAGCACCAAGTCCAGGAGTGGGCAGTGGCTGGTGAGCTCGGAGCTGCTAACGGGTGGCAAACACTCCACTGCCACTGTCGATGTGGCCAAGGTGGATGGTGCTGGGCCCAGGTAAGGGACCCCCCCCTTTTGCACCCCTCCTGGGTGCCTGTTTGTCTGCAGTGCCACTGGAAGGGGAAACTGAGGCATGGAAGTGCACAGCCCAGACTATGGGATTTGAAGGAATCAAAGGGGGGAGGGGGGGGAGGAAATGAGCAACTTTGGGGTCACAGCCCCATGGCTGACATCAGAGTGTCACTGGGGCCACCAGCCCCCCATCCTCTGTATGGCCACCACCCCAGGAGCTGCCAGACCTGCTGGCTGTGAGGTCTCCTCTCCCCCTGCCTCCTCTCCCCGCCTGCCACCACTTCAAATCAGCCTGGAAAGGTTAGAGATGGAGGATGAATTTAAAGTGATTACAATCACCTTTTAGACAAACAACTCCATCAAATATTAAGGGAACAGGGAGTGTGACTGACTCAAAGCTGTGTTGCCCTCCAGGCTCTGCAACCAGAGGAGTTTCCTTCACTGGGGACCTGGGGGCTTTTGGCAGCGCTGGCTTTGCAGGATGGATCCTGAGCTTTGGGGTGATAATGGCCAATTTAGGGTGTTTTGCACCCCAGAAGCTTCTTCTTAAGTATTTCCCCCAGTCTGGGCAGCCCCACTCTTGTTTCTGCCATGGCTGAGGGCAGATGGTGCTTGGGGAGGGCTCAGGTGGTGGCTGAGCCCTGCCAGAGCTCTAGACACCCCATGGTGAGGAGTCCCAGTGCCAAACTGCTGCTAGTTGGGACCTGCAGCTCTGGATCACCCTCCAGCCTGTCTCTCTGGCAGTGCTCAGCCTTTCCATCCCCTCCTGCCTCAGGATTTGCTCCCTGTCACAGCTCTGGGTCCCTCTGTCCTCAGCAGTCACATTAAACATTTGGTTTTGATGAGCTGATGGTCTCAGGGCCATTATCCCCTGCTGGTCCCCTCTATCTCACCCATCCCCTGCCCATCCACCCTGCATGTCCCCATGCCTCGAGTCCCACCTCAGTGTTGTCCAATTTGCTCTCTGGGGTTGAGCCCCTTTCTCCCGTGCCTCAGTTTCCCCATGTGAACTCCTTTGAAGGGGCTGGAAAGTCAACAACTTGGGCTGTTGGGTTTTGCCATCCCCAAGTGCTCTCTTGGGTGTGTGGCACTTGGGAGGTAACCTGTGGGAGATGAGTGTTCAGGCAGGATCAGGGCTGCTGCTTTTGGGAGCACACATCATGGTGGCCATGGCAGCATGGGCCCCCCAGGAGGTGGGGGACCCCGAGATGGGATGATGGGGATGCTCTGCATCACTGGATGGGACTCCCCAGTGCTGATCCCGGGGTGTCTGAGGGACCCAGAGCACCCAGCTCACCGTGTCCCTTTACTGTCCCCCTGCCCAGGGATGGGGACTCCTCCTCAGAGATCATGCAGCTGGATTTTGAGATGGAGAACTTCACCAGCCAGTCCGTGACACGCCGCATCATGTGGCACATTGACTACCGGGGCCGCAACCCCCCGCCCGACCTGGAGAAGGTGGTGACAGAGCTGACAGTCATCCAGAGGGACATCCGGGCCATCGTGCCCCTGGCCATGGTGAGCAGATGTGGAGTCGTGTCCCTTCCCTCTGCTTATGATGGTGGGGATGGGTTGGGGCCACCTGAGGGATCTCCCACCAACCCATCTGCCCTGTAGCACCTCTATATCTATACATCCCACCCATTCCTCCTTGCCCCAGGGGGACAGGCTGCCCTCTAATGTGACAGTCCCCTTTGCACCCCATCCCCAGGACACAGAAATCATCAACACAGCCATCCTGACGGGGAGGACAGTGGCCATCCCCGTGAAGGTCATTGCCATCGAGCTGAGCGGGGTCATCGTGGACGTTTCGGCTATGGTGGAGTGCAGGTCCAACAACGAAGACATCATCAAGGTGGGTGTGGGAAGGGAAGGGGTTTTGTGACCTTAGCAAGGGGCTAAGCTTCCCCCAGGGGTGCTGAACCCCAAGAGCTGGATGAGCCGGGGCTGGTGGCTGAGATGTGCCACATGAGGCATCCCAAGCGTCATCCCCTCAGTGGCTTCAGTCCACGTGTGCCTCTCCCTGGGACCTGTCAGGAGAAGGACAAGATGCTTTGTCACTGTCCCCAGAGAGGCCATGGGATGGCCAGAGGCTTGGTGTCGGCTGGCCCCAGGCAGCATCAGTAACTGTGGTTCTCATAGCTCTTAGTGCTGATAAAGTGAAATATTGTCACCTCACCATGGGAGCTGCACATTCCCAGTGGTGGCTTCACTTCTGCCTCTGGGTGACATTTATCTCCCGTGTGGATTGGCTGCTGGGCTGAGCTCAGGCTGGGGCTGGGGACTGGCTCCAGTGTGGTGCTGGGCGATGAGCTGGGGATGGTGGAGGGAAAAGAGGGGCTGTAGGAGAGGGCTTCATGGGAGAGATGCTGGTTAGGGGAATGCAGAAGCCATTGCTGCAGTGGCAGTGGTTGCCCGTGCATCTGCTGTGCCAGCAGCCTGTCCTCCAACCCTGCCATGGTTTTTCTATCACCAGACTCATTAATCCAGATACATATTTTTATCACTGTATGTATCCATCTATCCACCTGCTGGGTTATTGTCACCATGTCTGTCTATCTATCCATCCATCCATCCATCCATCCATCCCTAGACATCCTTACCTTCTCCCAAACACCTCCCATCCCTCTCCCTGCTCCTACCCAGCCACCCCACCCTTTCCATGTCCCTGCTGTGTGTGGGAGCAGCAGGGAGCCCTGCAGAGGGGCTGTCATTGCTGCTGTCCCCATGCTGAGGGACACAACCCCTTTTCCCCATCTTTGCCAGCAGCCACCAGCTGCTCTCCCAGCTGAGCTGGGGGTGATGGGCAGAGCATCAGCCCCACTGCCCTGTGCCCCACTGGGGCTTGCTGTCCCCAGGGGTCCGTGGGTGGGTGACAGCCAGCATCCCAAACTGTTTACCCAATCAATTTCTTTGCTAAAACTCTGCTCTGTGCCATTTACAGCACTGGCTCTAATTTATGGAGACGGGTCCTCCGCAGCGTGATAAAACACTGGAGCAATAATACACTTCAGGATGGACTCCAAGACACTTAAACTGTTTAAGGGGCTGCCTTTCTACTCATAAATCTATTTACACGCTGTCCCCAGACCTGGGGGGGGGGACACACACACACCAGACACATGCACACAAGCTGGGGATGAATAATGCATGGAGCAGCCCTCCGGCCCCGGCTTCGCCTCCCGCTCGCCTCCTGCTCGGAGCTTTGTGCAATTTCTTGCTGAGTTATTTTGTGTTTTTGCCAGAGCTTTGTTTCCGAGGGAGCTCTCGGTTACCCGCTGAGATTGGGGAGCATGATTGTGGTGTCAGGGCTATAAACCTGGTGCATAAATCAAAGCTTACAGTGGGATGCGCTGTCTGCTACTGTAAATAATTGAACGGGAGAGGAGGGCTGGGGAGCTGCTGCTGCCTGTAGCTCCGTGGTGGTTGTTCCTGTGTGTAATGGGGAAGGGAAACACCCTGGTTCACAACCATGTGAAAGTGCCTGGGCCACCTGTGAAGGATGGGGAGAGAGCAAGGGTGGGAGTTGTCACCCCTTTTGCAGTGACACAGGGTGACTGCCTGTGCTCAGCCCAGAAAGGGGCACCTCGAGGTAGGGCAGATACAACCCCCCCTTCCCTGCCTGTGTTATGGCCCTGGGGACTGTGTACCTGCCTAGGGACAGACGTGGAGATGTCCCCATCTCTGCTGCCAGCCATGCTCAAAGGGAGATGTTGAACCTCCCCTGCTATGGGAATCTTTCTTAGGAGCCCCCCAGGAGCCAGATCAGCTCAGTGTGGATACAGCCACAAGGACCGTGCTCACCCACAACTATCACTAACTGGGATCCCACCAGCCATGGTGGTTCTGCCCATTCCTGAGGGGCTTGAAGAAGATGTCTCCTTGAACCCATCCTTGAGGCCATGCAAAGGAGGGGGCTCTTGGCTGCAGAAGAAGGGCTGGAGGTGCCTTGGCTTGGAGCCCGGGCAGACCTCAGCCTCTGCCTTCCCAACACCTTGCTTGAGATGCAGGGAGTTTCTCCAAACAAGCATATATCTCATTTAAAAGCTGATCAGCAGTCACTCCATCATCAGGACAGGCCTGATGTGCCAGGATATATTTTTTTTTTTCTTTCTTGTTGTTGTAGTTTCAACCCCACCCCAAGTTGCAAAGTAAGTGGTCCCCAGAAGAAGATGCCTGGGGGTATTTATTAGCTAAGGAAAACAACAAGCAGCAGCCCATCACATTTATTGTGATAAATGACACAATATCCAGAGCACTCCTTTGCTGGAGGCTTTGCCTGGGAGCTCATCTTTATTCAGCTGCCACCCCAGAGCTGAGTTTGTCTTTTCAGATGTGCTGAGTTGGTATCTCTGGTGGGAAGCCAAGGAACAAACCCTCCTGCACTGCTCTTCTCTCCCACACCTGGGGAATGGGGACTTCCCAAGGCTCTGCCTCCTCCACCAGCCTCGGGGACTAGGAACACCTCATGGTGGGCTTTTCCAGCAGAAACATGGAGCTCTTGTAGAAGCCAGGCCATGCTCCTGGAAATACAAAATTCCTGCAGCCGAATGACCATCAGTGCCCTGAGATAAGGTGGGGAGGGAGACAAGGATGCTGTCACCTCCACTGCCAGCTGCCTTGCAACCCCTTATCAGCCATCTGAGAATCATAGAATCATAGAATCCTAGGGGTTAGAAGGGACCTCGAAAGATCATCTAGTCCAACCCCCCCTGCCAGAGCAGGGCCACCTAGAGTACATCGTGCAGGAACGTGTCCAAGCGGGTTTTGAATGTCTCCAGTGAAGGAGACTCCACGACCCCCCTGGGCAGCCTGTTCCATGTCGGAGAGCAGCTTGTTGGAAAGAAGTCCTTTGGAGAGTGACTGTGTCTCTGTCTGAGCAAACAGCTCGGATGCAGTTCCTGATGGTGCAGAAGGGATGGGGGAAAAGGGTCCAGACTGGGATGGTCCTGGCCCACTCGCTGGGCAGGGGAAGGTGGTGGTGACTTCAGTGGCCTAAGCCAGAGGGCAGGGGCTGCTGTGGTGGCATCTTCAGTTCCTTAATTGGCTCGGATGGGCTGGCAGTAAGGGGGCCCCTCAGGACATGTTTGGGTTTGTAGCACATTTAACTGATGGCATTTGCATAAATAGGCATTAAAAGGGAGAGAGAAGAAGATAAACGTGAAGATGCAAATGGAGTCCAGAAAAAGTTCCTCCTGGGATGAGCAGGAGGGATGGGGACAAGGCACTGGTGGGTGCCTGCACACAGGCACGTGGCTGGTCCATGCTCTCTGCCTGTGCCCTCTGGATGTGGGAGGAGGAGATTTTGGGACAAATGTCCAGGATAAGCAGTTTGTGACCTCTGTGAAGCTTCTAGCTCGAGGTGTGGTAATGGGGTACAATTCAGTGCAAGGGCCAAAGAAGGTGAAGCACCAAAGGAAAGAGCTGGGTCTGGCTGTGTGTGTGTCTGTCTGTTTGTCTGTCCCCACTCCTCTGAGCTGGGACTTGAGAACATCCCTGCTCCTGGGGCCACTTTTAATCAGGTACATGCCAGATGAAATTCTGCTCCTCCAGCACTTCCCAGCCTCCAGGCAGCCTCTTGCCAGCATCCCTGGTGTATCAGTAGGAGCGTTCCAACCTCCCCCATCCTTCCTTCTCCCCCAGGTCTCCAGCAGCTGTGACTACGTCTTCGTCAGTGGGAAGGAGTCACGAGGCTCCATGAGTGCCCGGGTCACCTTCACCTACGAGCACCTCTCTGCCCCTCTGGAGATGACAGTGTGGGTGCCCAAGCTGCCACTGCACATCGAGCTGTCAGACAGCCGGCTGAGCCAAGTGAAGGGCTGGAGGGTGCCCATCCTGCCAGACAGGAGGTGGGTGCTGCAGACCTGGGGGCTGTGCAGCCTGGAGAAGGTGGTGGTAGTGGGTTGATTGCCTTGTTCAGCTGCTTAATGAGAGGGTTTTAAAGATGGTGGAGCCAGAATCATCTCAGGGGTCTTCAGTGAAAAGGTGAGATCATGGACAAGGGTTGAACCTTTGTATGGAAGGAGGGAAGTTTCAGTGAGGCTGGTCAAATCCGTTCTTGGCAGTGGTCAGAACTTAGCTGGATGAGGTCAGGAGCAGCCAGGCTCCAAAGTTAGCCCTGTTTTCAGGTCTAGAGACCTCCAGGTCCACCCCAACCTGAGCTGGCTTGTCCTCTCAGCTGGTTAGGGGGCAGAGATGCTGGTGACCCTGTTGCTGAAGCCCTCAGAGACCTCATGGGCAAGTGGCATCTTTTGGCCAGGAGCCACTGTTTTTTTGTGACCATGGATTTGTCCCTGCCTGGCCACTCCTCTCCTGTCCTGGAGGTGCTTGTGCCAGCAGTGAGGACCTTGGCAGCAGTGCCCACCCATTGCCCCATCCTACAGGTTGGTGAGGGACAGCGAGCATGAGGAGGATGAAGAGGAGCGGAAGCAGAGCCGGGGCTGTGCCCTGCAGTACCAACACACCACCCTGCAGGTCTTCACCCAGTTCCACACCACAGCAGCAGAGGGCACGGGGCAGGTGGTCACCATGCTGGGACCAGACTGGTTGGTGGAGGTCACTGACCTGGTCAGTGACTTCATGCGTGTGGACGACCCGCGGGTGGCACACATGGTGGACAGCTTCACGCTGGCTGGGAGGGAGCCTGGCACCACGCTCTTCAAGGTACCTCCTCCCAAACCCCCCAGCCACCCTTCCCCAGCTCGTCTGAGGGTGGCAGGTGGTGACACGGGCACCCTCGTCCCCTGCAGGTCGTGTCCCCACTCATGGAGGCGGTGCTGGGTGAGACGCTGGTGACGGTGGCAGAGGAGAAGGTCAGCATCACCGACCTGAAGGCCCAGGTGGTCTCCAGCCTCTCCTTGTCCCTCCACCCCAGCCCTGGCAACAGCCACACCATCATTGCCCGGACCTCTGTGCAGCAGACCCTCAGCTTCTTCAAGCAGGTGAGGCTTGGGGGGGGCTGATGAGGGATTTGGGGTGGGACAAAGGATCCATCTGCAACCCCCTCCTCCCCCTTTCCAAATCCTGCCCACAATCATCCCGGGCCCCCTCCAGACACCCTGGTGACCGCCCCAGCACCCCAAAAACCTTTATGTAGACTTACAAGCCAGCCCTGCCCAAGCATGAGGTTTGGAAGGAATCCTGTCTGGTTGCCAGCTCTGGTGGCCACATCTGGCACCTCTGGGGCTGGGATCTGGGGTGAGTCTGGGCAAGCATGGGGAAAACTGAGGGAAGAACAGGAAAAAAAGGAACAAGATGACGGTGGGAAGGATCAAGCTGGATGATGGAGGGGTGAAGGGTGAATGGGATGGAGAGAAGGATGCAAAGGAAGGAGGGCTGGGTGGAGAGATGGGTGCTGGTGGGACTGGCATCGTGCTGGGCAACCGGTGCCTGTGTTGGTCCCGCAGGAAGCGCTCCTGAGCCTCTGGATTTCCTACAGCGACGGCACCACGGTGCCCCTCTCCCTCTATGACCCCAAGGACTACAACCTGGTGGTGAGCAGCCTGGATGAGAAGGTGGTCTCGGTGACACAGGACCGGGCGTTCCCCTTGGTGGTGGCGGAGAGTGAGGGCTCAGGGGACCTGCTGAGGGCCGAGCTGGTCATCTGTGAGAGCTGCCAAAAGACCAAACGCAAGAGCGTGCTCTTCACAGCCTTGGCCAGTGTGCAGGTCCATTTTGGGTCCGAGGAGGACCCAACCTATGACTATGACCATGTGCCCAGCAAGCCAGGGCTGGTGGAGACAGGGGCGAGCACCACTCTGCGGGCAGAGGTGGAGAAAAAAGCGGAGCCAAGCGAGGACAGTAGGATGTCCAGTGCATCTCACCCCACCGAGGACTTCCCCACCATCCCCACTGGCTTTGTCCAGGTGACCAGGGGGCTGACAGACCTGGAGATAGGCATGTACGCCCTCCTTGGGGTCTTCTGTCTGGCCATCTTGGTCTTCCTCATCAACTGCATTGTCTTTGTGCTGAAATACCGGCACAAACGCATCCCTCCGGAGGGCCAGACCAACATGGACCATTCCCACCACTGGGTCTTCTTGGGCAACGGGCAGCCCTTGAGGGCTCACAATGACCTCTCCCCCCAGCCCGAAAGCCCTGGGAACCCCCTGGAAAATGTCCAGACCTGCTGCCACGGGGACCACCACAGCAGTGGGAGCTCCCAGACCAGCGTGCAGAGCCAGGTCCATGGCCGTGGGGACGGTTCCTCGGGGGGCTCCACACGGGACCAGAGTGAGGACCCACTCAACTCGCCCACCTCCAAAAGGAAGCGGGTGAAGTTCACCACCTTTGCCACGCTGCCCTCTGACGAACTGGCCTACAACTCCATCCCCATCGCTGATGAGGAGGACTTGGAGTGGGTCTGCCAGGACATGGGGCTGCAAGACCCTGAAGAGCTTCACAACTACATCCGCAGAATCAAAGAGATCGCTTAACGCAGGGGCAGAGGGGCTCGGGGGGGGTGGGGAGGGGGGTGGGGAGAGGGGCTGCCACGCTGTGCCACACCGTGCCACCTCACACCATGCCACATCACACTGGCTGCTTCCCCCAGGGCTGGAGACCCAAATTTGGCTCACTTGGGCGTTCCTTCTTCCACACATCTCGCGTCCTCCTCACCCCCCCCCCTTGGAAGGCAACCCTGGGGGCCTTTTTTTCTTTGCTTTTTTTCCATATGGTTTTTTTCCAAGGGGAGGCACTGGCACACGTGCAGCCTCACACCCAACCCCCAGGGAGGGGGCAGCAGGGGAGGTGAGCTGGGGAGGGAGGGGACAGGAGATGGATGGGGACAAAACCTCCGTGCGTGTGTCCCAGGGTGATGTGATGGATCCTCCTGGGAGAGGAGAGGAGGTGTCCCAAGTTTCTTCCCTGGAGCCCAGGGGAAGAGGGGGTGGGTGGGGGCCTCCAAAGGCAACCATCCCCCCCTCCTTGACTTTGCTGCACTTGGTTGCACAATTTTGAAGGTGAGTTCAGGGATTTGCTGCCCCAGGGTTGCTGAGGGGCTCTGGAACCCCCTGCCCCACGCTGTGGGTGATGCCAGGTGAGGAAGGAGGGGAAGGTGGCTGGTGGGGTGGGGGGCTGGAGCCCCATGGCCATGGGTTTGGGACACTGCTGTCCCCATGACTCCCTGCAGCCCAGCCTAGATGCCCACCTCACCCCACTGCCTTTGGCATGGGGTGGTGAGGGTGATGTTTGCTATCCCTTGGGGTCTATGTGACTGCCTCTGACCTCCCCCCTTCTGCCCAAGAAGGGCTGTGTCCCCAGGGTGGGGGCAGTCTGGGGACAACCAGCCCCCCCTTGCTTGCTCACCATTGCCTGTCCCCCTGCTGCCAGGGACAACATTGGGTCCCCACCCAAGAGCCCTGCTGGGACCCCCAGGTCTTCTGCTCCCCCCCCTGGTGCTGGGATGCTGAGAGGTGGTACTGGGGATTCCCACTGTTTTGGGAGGAACCAAGCCTGGGTGGGGACACCCACAGCCTCGGTCTCCCAGTTCCCAGCCCAGTGGGGATGCTGGGAGCCAGGCTTAGCCTCTGTGGTGCCTTCTGACTGCCATACCCCACTGTCCCCTCGTTCATCCCCAAGCTGGTGGCAGCTCCCAGCCCCTCCCACTCACCTGAGAGCCCCCCCAGCCCAGGGCCACCCCATCCCCCACCCTCAGCCAGGTCAGCCCTGAGGGGACCACCCGGGTACCAGGGGTGGGGGTCCTGGCTGTGGGCACCAAGCATGGGGGGATGGGGACCCCCCTGGGCATCACCCAGTGGAGGGGGGGAGGTGGAGGTTGGCAGGGGATTATCTCTGGATTGGAAGTTACCCACCACTGTGTCTCTTTTTTTTTTTTTTTTTTTCTTAAATAAAAGACTAGAAAAAAACCCAATAACCCAGCAAAACTCAAGGAGACAAAAATCCAAACTCAAAGGGTACTGCAGTGCTGGGCTGGGCTGTATCTCTACTCTGGTGCCCAGCGTGGGGGCTCCCAGGGACCTGGGGGGCACCCTTGTGGATGTGGGGTCTGCTGGAGGGGGATACACACCCTGGGGGGCCTGGCTCTGCTTTGATCCCCACAAAAACTCTGAACACTTTTGAGTGTTTAAAGCTGTGGCTTTAGGACTTCCCCCTCCGAAATCCTCCTCTTGGGCAGCCTGGTCAAAGACCAGGGGGCAGGGCTGCAGCCCCATCCTTGCTGGCCCCTGTGCCTCAGTTTCCCTGACAGGGAAGTGGCAGCCCCCATGGTGGTGTGAGGTGTTCAGAAAGCCTCTTGGAAGCATTATCAGTTTTTGGGACAATGCAAATTTCTCTCTCCCCCCCCAACCCCAAGTGGCCTTAAAACTTACCTGATAGCTCTATGCTGATTTTTATACTATTTATCAACTTCTATACATACCTGGGGAGATGGAGATGTGCTCAAAGGCTGGGCAACTGTTGCAGCTGGGTTTTACTCTGCCTTGTTATCTAAAGGGCCCAGGTCTGGCTGAACAACTGAGCTGATAGTGGCTCCAAGCAGTAAAATTAATACAGATGATTTCCCTGCTTGGAGCTGCCAAACCCCCTCCTTAAATTAACATACATGAATATTTGACTGAAAAAAAAAGAAAAAAAAAAAGAGAGAGAAGAAAAGGAAGGGGAAAGGTAAGAAAAGTGTATAATAAAATTTTTATAATTGCAATAAGAGCTGGCAGCCACCCACCTCCTGATCTGTGAGTGTCCCAAGGGCTGTGAAGGTGGAAGGCAGTGAGGGATGCACACAGATCCATGGAAGTCAGGCAGGAGGCAGCCTGGCCAGGTAGGATGTGGGGTATCCCTGCAGCTGAGAGCTTTGCCCCCTTCTCCCAGCTGCTTTCTGCTGCCCCCCCTCTGCCTGCTCACCCACCACCTCCTCTTGGCTGCAGCAGCACCCAAGCTCTGACACCCACCAGCAGCAGTGCTTTTCCAGCCTCTCACTTCCCATCTGGGCTGATGGATCCAGCTGAGATATCCAACAACCCTTGGGAAGGCAGTGCCCATGGAGCAGGGGAGCTGTTAGCAGGGATGGATGATGGGGTTTGTGCCCACACATCCTAAAAGTGGGTTTGTCCATCCCTGCCAGCATTTCTCACTCCCTCCTTCCCTGCTGCAGCTCACAAGGACAGGGGGTGGTGGGTGAGAGCCCTGCTCAGGGGTGGCTTCACTTGTGAATGAAGAGAGCAAAACCTCTACAGCTGTAGAGCTGGCTATTTATGGATATAAAAATATCTGTATGTTGATAGGTCATACATATGCATACCTTTATAGTTTAGACATATATATATATAAATATATGCAAGTATAATATGTGTGTGCATATATATTTTTATATGCATATATATAATTATATATATATTTATATATATAAAGGTGGTATGTGTGCAGCCCCTGTGTGGGCTGACACAAAGCTATGGATCTGAGCAAAGCCCCTTGTGTCAGGCAGCACCTCTAAAGACACACACACACACCCTGAGCATCCCAGCCCTCCACCAGACCCCCTCAGGTATCAGGGTCACCACTCACTCAGTTTCTTTGGGTTCCTGATGCCCTTGAAGTCCATCAGCAAACACAGCAAGAGGCAGCAGTCAAACCCCAGGAAAAGTGGGAAGGCTCTGGTGGTGCCTGGTGCCTTCCCCAGCTTGTCCTCTGCACTCCTGCGACTGAGATTTTGGTTTTTCCTGTCAGGAATGATCAGCCAGGACATGGAATAATAACAACACTCATAATAATAATTAATAACAACAACAACAACAATAAAAAAGACCCAAGAGAGAAGTTGGAGATGGTGTGATTTAAGATGCAGCCACCAGCCACCTGTGCCCCAGCACTCATCCAGTCCAAACCCAGCACCTTCTCCCTGATTGCTTCAGATCCCATAAAATAACATCCCACCAAACAGCCAAACCTCACTGAAAGATAAAGAAAGGAAAAAATAATTAAAAAGGAGCCTCTATTCCAGCTCCCCCCGTGCTGCTCTCTGTTATTCTCTGCTGCCTGTTTCCTGTTTAGTGTTTTACTATCTGCTCCCAGCAGACAGGGACAAATTTGCATTTTAATGCAGCATTTTAGGCTGCACAAACCACCTGTGAAGAGGAGGCAGAGCAGGGGATGGGTCTCCCTCAACCCCTCACCTCCTAGGGGGATGCTTGGGCCCCCTGCTCCTGCCTTAAAAAATTCCCTAGAAAATCAGACACGTTTAAAAAAAAAAACACAGCAAAACAACCAACCCCCCAAAGCATCCGAGTAACTTAGAGCAGTGAGCAAAGGAGAGTGAAAAATAGGAATTTTCCTCTGCTGAAGTCAACCCCAGCCATGTCCCAGGCTCCCTCTCCTCCTTCTCCTCTGTCCATCCCGCTCCCCATCATCTTCCCCATTATTTTCTCATGCTTTAGGTTTTCTCTTGACTGCCAGCAGCCCCAGGGAGCTCCAGCCCCCTCCCCAAATCCCACCTCAGCACATCCCAGCCCTACCACCTCTGCCTATGTCCCCAGGATGGGACTTTCCAGCCCAGGACAGGGACCACCAAACGAGAGAGTTTGTGCAGGACCTGACTGCTTTGCCACCCCTACTCTTGTCCCACCATGCTGCCTCCACCCTCTGTGGTCCTGCCTGGGGATGAAGGGATATTCCTGACATTGGGAGAGATTTATTTTCTGGGAATACAAGGGATAAGAAAAGCTTTTCTGCAGCCACCTCCTCCCACCAGGAAGTTTAGTTAAGGCAGGATTTGGGTGATGCCAACCCCCCCATAGCTGTTGCTATTAACTGGGCAGGATTTGCACAATTCCAGGAGAATTCCTTGGGTAATTGCACCATTATTTCTGGGGGCTCTCAGAGATGCTTTTGTCTGGCTCAGCAAAGATTTCTCCCAGGGGAAAGAGGAGGGAAATTCCCCCTGGAGCTGAGGATGGGCTTCCCCAGTGGCCCCAGGGAGCAGGAATAGGAAAGTCAATTGGGTCCCAAACTTTTGGGGTTTCTTCTCTGTGCTAGGAAGCTCCCGCCAAGTGGGGATCCATCCCTGCTGCTAAAATATTCCTTGGGACAGCAGTAGGGGAGCTGGATCACAGTGGGGAGCAGGACACAGATCCCCAAACCATTTGGGAGCATCAGGAGTCTCCAAAAGGCTTTAAGGAACCTGGCACGAGTTTCTCCTTATTTTCTAGGAATTCCCTGGCCCCTTCTATGGACAGTGGGACTTGTGCTGCTCTGCAGGACACCCCTTGGAATTTTTGGCTCCAGCCAGTGCCAGGGACACTGCTGGCACAGCCGGGTGGCACCACTCTGCCTGGTGATGCCAGGTCCAAGCTGACAGGGCTGGAGGAGATGTGGAGGGCTCCTGGGGTTGGAGATCATTCCCCTCAGAGGGATGCAGGGACTGCCCAGCTGGTGCTTTGCTAAATACAGCTACTCCTGTCTGCACAGCCCAGCCAAGCAGGGCAGGCAGCAGATGCCAAAGAAAGGCCCCAATTTTGTTAGTTCCTGCATTTAGAGGTCACCAAAGAGCATCTCATCTGCCCTCCCATCTGCTGAGGCTCTGCTGCACGCCCTCTCACAGGGTTCCTCTTGGCCAGGCTTGGAAACAAGAGTGCTGGGTCCCTTCACCTTTCCCTCCAGGAGGGAACATTCCCAAATATTTGGCTTTTGAGGTGAGCACCTGGAACTGCTCTACAGGATGAGGACCCACAACTCAGCCTTGATGGAAGGCTTGAACTGGGAAGATCAAACTGGGGATGGCAACAGCACCTCTGTCACCATCCCATGAGATGGGGAGAGGCTGCAGAGCCCCAGTCCCTCAAAACTCCCTTGGGCAGCACTGCAGGAAATGGCTTCACCCACCCGTGCCTCAGTTTACCTTAATGCATCCTTATCCCTGCTGGGAATCCTGTGACAATGTAGGCTCAGGGCTGCAGTCTCAGATGAAGCCTAATTAATTAAATAATTCATTACTAAGTAATTAATCACAGCCATTTTTCACACCCCCTATAACCCCCTTCCCTCTGCAGATTTACAGGGTCCAATTCTGTCCTTCAGGCCACAGCTGCCTTAGAAAATAAACCCAAACTTTAGCCCAAACTTCTCTCCAGCTCCAGCTTGGTCACCACTGTTTACCAGGGACCTGATGGCCCAACACCCCCCAGGATGCTTTGCCCACCCTGGCCTTCCAGGGATGCAGGTCCTTTGGCTTCCCCATCCTTGCTGAGAGCAGGAGGAGACCCTGGAAGGAGGAGCTGGAGGCAGCACAGATCACACTAATGATGGCAAATCCAATTAGCCAAGGGTTAAGCACTCTGCTGATGAAACCCAGGGGTTCAAACTGCTGAGCCAGCAAAAACTCAGCATTGATCAATGCCAGGGAAATAATATTGTCCCTTTCTGGGAGCCCCTTTCTTTCCCTTTCACCAGTGAGATCCATGTCCCAGGACTCAGCTGAGAGGGTTCATAAACATCTCCCCAGTTTTAATCTTGGAGGGGACACACAACAACCTAGAGAGCAGCTTTCCCAACTCACCTGCACACACAGTTAAAGAAAATGAGGAATAATTGCTGCCATGCTGACAAATGTTCCTGGGATTGCTTTGGGAAGGAGGAGGATTCTCTGGGTGGTATCTGTAGGGGAGAGGACAACAAATACTGTTTGTAGGTTGGTTTATGGAGTGCTCAAGAACATGGGTTTGGAGACACAGAAGCACCTGGGGAAGGCTGAGCTCACCCACACCCACTGTCACCTCTGCAAGATCCAAGTCCCACTGTGGGTTCTCTAGTGGCTACTAAAGGTTGTGCCTCTTCTCTCTAGGTCTACACATTACCTCCCCTTCCCTCTCCATTTTGCTGATCAGATTTTCTCACACTCTGGACACTAACCAGGAGGCACAGGAACAGCTTAAAAACAGAGAAAGCTCTATGGGGGGGACCAGTGCATTCCCCTAAACCCCATCTCCCCACCCCAGATGCCTGCAGGGACCTGTTGGACACTGGTGCTCCTCAGGATTAAGCTCAGCAAACATTGCCATCCAGCAGGGAAAAAAAGACAACCCTACAACAACAATAAAAAAACCCAAATCCAGGTACAGACAAAGGTGATAGTGGGCAAGGGAAGTGGGGTGAGTGCCATCAGGGACAACAGTGGTGTCACCTTGATGTGTTTCAGGCTGAGTGCAAGGGCTTGAACTCAGCCAAATTACCAGGGAGGTAATTGCTCCAGGGAGGCTTTTTTCTCTCTCCTTTCCCCTTTTCTCACCTCCCCCCTCCCTCTTCTTCCCAGCACCATGTGATCTAGAGCAGGATAACAGCTTCAATTGCTCCAAATTGCTTATTGAGGACTCTGTGGTAAATCAATGATTTTAAATGGGATCACAGAACAGCAATCCCACCAGCAGAGGGATAAAAAAAAAAAAATAGAGCTGGTCAGCAGCAAGGAGAGGCAAAGCAGCTGGGCTGAGAGAGCCACCAGTGTGGGACACAAGAACCTGCCTGGAAACCTGCCTGGGTAAAGACAAGTGAGGGATGCAAAGGTCCAAGTGAGCTCCTCTTGCTCCTTTGTCACTGGTGCTGCAAATAAAATTGGGTTCAGCTCTTCAGAAGCAGACAGGATCCCCTCTGCTGGCCTACCAGCCATGGCAGTCCCAGCATGAACGTCCTGAGCTTCTGTGCACAGGGCATGGAAACTGAGGCACAGGTGTGTGGAGACCTCCAAGCTCTGCCCACTGGGCTCTGTGGCCATAAATAGGGTTAAAATCTCTGCACATGTGCTTGTGGGTCCCTGAACACATCCCAGAATGTCTTTCTACACAAGGTGCAGACACAGCCAAGCTCCCACCCATTGCCCATCCCCTTCAAATTTAATTTCTGGGTGAAAATATCTCCAGTCCTATCAGAATCCCAGAATCCCAGACTGGTTGGGGTTGGAAGGGGCTTTCAAGATCATCCAGTTCCAACCCCTGGTATGGGCTGGGATGCCTCCCACTAGACCAGGTTGCTCCAAGCCCCATCCAACCTGGCTTGTAGATCTCAAACCAAATAGCTTGTAGGTCACTCCTGAATTCCAAGTGCCTCAGTTCTTGCCAAAGCTGGAGGCTTTCCTGATGTCCCAGGCTCCTACCTGGGACAGTGAGCAGAAGGGATCTCACCAAATCACCAGGAGAAAAGTCCCATCTGCCAACCCTCAAGCTGCTGCCTGTTGCTGGGGACAAAATCTCTTCTCACTTTGCTGCTCTTCCCGTCTGTAAATACTTTGAGATAGCAGCTGTAAAAGTACCTTAGAGAGAAGGCAGCAGTAAAATTACATCAAGCCTAGAGGCTTAAACTGATTGAAGGATACATTTTCCAAGCTGATAGAGCTAAAGCAGCAGCAGAGCACCCGTGCACCCAGCAGCTGGTGGAGTTTGATCATTTTTTTGCCCTTCTAACTGGCCAGACAGTCGGGAAAAAGCCCCACAAATATTTCGGAAAGGGGAAGTACAGCAGTGGGGGAAGGTGCTATCCAGAGGCAAAAGCCTCCAAGATTTTCTGTGCAAACAGCCAGAGCTTGGAAAATAACCAGAGTAGCATTAAATCTTGGTGTGATGCTGTAATGGGTGCTGTTTTCTGGCCCACCCAGGGGCTTCTGCATCAGGTTGTGAAAGGTGATGGTGGCCCTGGAGCTGCAGCTGCTGGGACAGAAGGGGAGGAGGAGACAGCAGCTGCCTTAGCAAGGGTACTGCTCAAATGTACATGTTACTTTATGTTATTTTATTTCAAATAGATCTCTGCACACCTCCTCCCTATTTCTTTCCTACCTCTCTGCCCCTTCCCAGGGGGATGCACCCCATCCCCACAACCTGTGGGGAGCACCCAGACCCAGGGGGGCTCAGCCCCGCAGGGACCCCGATCTGACAGCTGAGATGCAATGGGGTCAATCCACTCTGACCCTCCCTGGCACCTCTAATTAAGATTAATGAGGGTGACTGTTATCTGGTTGACTCTTACCCCGTGCCCTGGCCAGTGCTGGGGGCACAGCTGCCTGACCTGCCCAGCACGGGGGGGCTGGGGCTGACACCAAGGATCCATCACAGCGGCTGCTGGGAATGGGGAGGGGAGGGCTGGCTGGGATCTGCTGTGGGAATTTCCTCAGGGGATGTGAGTACATGTGCTAAAAAAGATCCTTATGACTCTTCAGTTACCACCCCAATACTCCCCCTTGTACCTTCTCTGCATTTGCTGAGGTTGGGGGGGGACGACAGGGCAGGGGAGCTCAGACCTTAAGGCTAAAATCTTGAGTGATTTGTGTCATCAAGCCTCCAAGCCTTCTCGCCACAGAAATGTGGCTGTCAAAGGGATTAAACACTCACTTTCCCCCCCAGCCTGTGAGATATGGCAGGTGGGGGTAAGGGGGGAAGGGATGCAGCCTCCCATCCCACCAACTCCCTCCCCAGACCCTCCTTCTCCCTGGGACTTCTCCAGGACAGAGCCAGAGAGGATCTGAGCTTTGACAGATGGGCTCAGAGGGTAAAAGCCCCCCAAGTGCCCATCCCACCCCATCCCCAGCTCTCTCCATCACAGCTCCTGGCATGAGGGAAAGGACAGCAAGAAGAGGAAAGGGACAAAGGGCAAAATCCCCTCTTCTAGCAACAAGGAGTCATTTTGAACAGTGTTAGGCAGTCTCTACTCACCTCATGGTATCACTTTCCAGGGAGAAGGAAGTGGCCTGGGAAGGGCAGCCTGGATGTGGCACCTGGGTGGGATAAAACCATCACTGAAACACACTGGGGAGGACAACCCAAAGCATCCCCAAGAGGAAGCAGGTGAGGTCAGTCAGATGCACAAGACTGCCTTGGCTTCACCACCAGGATTCCAAGCTTTGCCTAAGTGCCTGGAGGGCAAATATGGACTATGAATTATCAGTCTGGGGCTCAACATGGGCATGATGATCCTGGGATAGCCAGAGGGGCTCCAAGGATCAGGGAAGAAAATAAAGGCAGGCACCCCAGTCACAGCTGACTGCTCCTCAGCTTGGTTCTAAAATAGTTCCCAGGTTTGTAATGAAGTACAAGGTTATGGCAGACTAACAAACAGCACAGACACAGCACTATGCTAATAAATGCTGATTTAAATTTGATGGAAGCCAGGAAGAGTTATCCTAGAACATATTAATTAGTGTGATTATGAGGTGTTTGAAAAAGGAAAATGCAAAGCAGAGGCTATCAGGAGGAAAGGTATTTAAGGATGGAGAGCCTTTGAAGCTCTTCCCAGGGAATGTGTCTGGATTCCCACACCAAGGCCAATCCTCACCCTGGAACTCACTGCAGAACCTTCCCAGGGACCCCCCCAAGCTGCAGCCCTGCCTGTGCCCCAAGCAAAGCCCTGAGCCACCCATGGCCCCACACACCACTTGTCAAAGTGTAAAAGGGCAGGAGGAGCTGGGATAGACCCCCAGCTCTTCCCCCCAAGCACATTGGGCACTGCAAAACTGCCTTTTGCTGTGAACACATTGGCAGCTCTTGGAATCCCAGAGTCCCTGCCCAAACACTTCCTCCAAGGGAGCACGATGGTGCTGGAGGAGCAGGCACATGGTCCCCTTGAAGGGGAAGAGGTTTTTCAAAGTGAATCTTAAATCAGCTCTGGCTGATTTCCTTCTTGTTCTTGTTTCATTATTGATGTTATTTTACCCCCAATATTCCTAGCTGCCATTTCCTCCACCACCCTCCCCCTGCCCTGCAAATCCCATGTTGTACATCAAAACTCATTCTTCGACCACAAAAGCAGGGACTGGGGCTTCCTCTCTGCTGCAGAAACCTTCCCAGCACCTTCCTGGAAGGGTGGCAGTTCATGGAGAAGAGCAAGCTGTGGCTCTGCCACTGTGACCATGAGCAGCACCCTGGGATGGTGCCGGGCACAGCACCGGCACCAAGTGCTGTGATCAGGTGGGATACCCCAGACTGCTGGAAAACAACAGCCCTGAGCTCCTTGGATGCAGCTCTGGGCACAGAATCAATGCTCAGCAGTGCTCATGTGCCCAGCAAGGGCTGGCTTGCTCTTCACTGAGGGTTATGTGACCATCCCAAAGCAGATCTCTCTAATTTTCTATCATTCAGCAGAACAAGAATCATGTTGGTGTAAGAGAGGAACAGCTTCAGAGCCAGGCTGAGATCCCTCCTTTGCTCAGGGTCAGTCTATGCCCTGTTCACCAGCCTGAGAGCAGCTGGACCACAGAATCCCAGACTGGTTTGTGTTGGAAGGGACTTTCAAGATCATCCAGTTCCATAACCCCTGCATGGGTAGGGACACCTCACACTAGCTCAGGTTGCTCCAAGGCCCATCCAACCTGGCCTGGAACATTTCCACAGCTAGGGTAGCCACAACCCTGAGCCAGGGTCTTACCACCCTCATAGTGAAGATTTCCTTCCTAATATCTGACCTAAATCTTTCCTCTTCCAATTCAAAGCCATCACTTCTTGTCCTATCACTACCTGCCCTTATAAAAAGTCCCTCCCCAGCTTTCTAATGTGGGCAGAAGGGGGGACATTTGCCTGGAGGAGGTGAGGAAGCACACAGAGGGATGGGTACATGGGGCAGCTGGCTACAGAGCCCAACTTGAAAGATTTCCCATAATGGCAGAGATCTCTTCACTCCTACCTTTGACCATTGAAGCAGATGATTGCTCTGCAGCATCTCCCAGCTGAAGCTCTCCTGTGTAGGCATGTGGTCAAGAAGGGCAGGATTTTCCTGAGCCTCACAGTCCATTTCATCCAACCTCACCCAAGTCACATCTGGGACAAGTTCAACACGAAGGCAGCGAAAAACTCCCCAGATCACACCAGCCCATCTGGAAGGGAAAGATTTTGATTCAAAGTGACTGCTCCTTTGGAAATCTCATCCTGCTGAAGGAGAAGCATGAACAAAACCCCTTTTCTTTGGGAATAAAACCAGGGAAACCAAGCTCAGATCAGAAGGGAAAGCTGTAATGGGAGCAGACACCGTCCCCCGCCACAGCTGAACCGGCCACCAACAAATCATTTCAGGTCAGTGCAGAACAACACAGGCTCTTCTTGGAACTGTGATGAAAAAGCACCACACCAACTACTTGGGGTGCTTTTAATGAGGGCAGCTCCCCTGGGCATCACAACTGAGCTCAGCTGGCTGTGGGGCTGAGCCCAGGGCCGTGGTGCCCACCTTGAGGGGAAGAGTCCAACCCTGCCCACACGTGGGGTCCAGGCACATCCTGGACAGTGCCCTGAGCTGCTGCTGCTTTGGGGTTGATGAAGCAGAGAAATTTCCTGAAATTGACTAAGATGATCCAAGGCTTCTGTCCCAGGTCTGCCAGGGGGTCTGGTGAGGTCACTGGTGGTTTCTCAGGGGGGAGCACATGGCTGAGCAGAGGAGAGCTGGGGATGAAGAACCGGGTAATCCACACGGCATCCCAGAGCAGGCTCTGCAGCAAGACTTTAATAGACTTATCTTTGCCACAATAATGTATTTTATTTTTCCAGCTCACATTCATTATTCACACACTTATTTTCCCCCCGGATTATGTATGCTGCCTGAGCTCTGTTCTCCTGCCTTATTTTCACAATACTGGCTCTGGTACCTACTTATTTTTACAGCACTGTCACCTGCAGACGGGTTTCTATTTAATCGCCAAAACTAATAATACGGCTCAGTGGAGATGTCAGAGGTAGGATGCTCCTTCACTTCCCAAGTCCCTTGCCTGAAAAGGACCAGCTGTTGGCACCAAGGCATCCTGGATGCAACGATCTGGGGGCTCTCAGACCACCTCCTATGCAGATCTTCTGCCACGCTGGGTGAATCTTGGGGCTGCTGCGGCATCCAAAGCTGCGAGGTGGAGTTTGCTGGAGGAAAAATGAGGAGTGTATCATGCAGAGAGCCTGCTGCTTCATTCCAGGTTGAAAAAGGAATGAAAGGTTGATAGGGTGACTTTTAAAAGGCTTCCAAAGCCCCTCTCAGTCAGTCGTTGGACCAGAGCTTCCCACATGGCACAGCAAAACCATTTGACTTGTGCTGGGCTACAGAGTCCATGATTATTTGTCAGTCTCTCAGACCTGGGATTATCCAGGGCACAGGGGGGAAATAATACAAAATAGCTGCTCATTAAGCAGGGACATCTGTGAAGCAGGTGAGTGCTGGTGCTGTGGGATGAGCAACATCTGCTCAGAGGCACTGAGCTTGGTTTGCACAGAACAGCTGCATGAACTGCATCTTGGTAGCCCAATTTCCAGCATTCCTGGATTACCAGCCTCTTGGCATGTAAAAGTCAAGAGTTGTCCCTTCCCACAGGTTTATGGAGCCCACAGTTACCAAGGGCACTTCCAAACACTCACACACACACAGCTACTACACTGTGCTTCCCCCCACATGCAGCCACACACACTGCAATATCAAACCAGTTAATGCCTCAGTGATCTATCCTTTAACTCTATCTTGCCTGGTTTTGGAATCTTGTGGAGGATGAGTATCTAATTTCATTGCTTCCCTTCCCTGGGAGAGGGAGGCTACTCCACACCAGAGGAAGCAAGGGCTCATGTTTGCACACACACCTTTTGTGCTGGGGGAAGCAGCACAAACAACTTCTGCAAACTGCCAAGCTCTCTGAAAGGAAAAAACCGTAGTGAAATGAGGCAACCAGGTGCCACTAATTCACAGGGAGTGGCATGAGCTTGTGTTAAGCCCCCCTGTGCCTAATTAGGGCGGGCCCCCACTGCCCCCTAATCCTGCTCATGCGCAGTGGGGGCCCACCCTAATTAGGCACAGGGGGGCTTAACACAAGCTCATGCCCACTCCCTGGGAATTAGTGGCACCTGGTTGCCTCATTTCACTACAGAAAACTTCTGTTTTGTCCCCTGAAATGGTTTCATGGGTTTGGTTCAGGATCCTCAGGCAGCAGAGGGGAGCTCAGCACCTTTATCCCAACCTTCTCTATTCGCTCACCTTCAACCAGGACAGCAAGGAAGGATGAGAAAGGTGAAGCCTCCAAGCATTCAGGGAGAGAACTTTCCTTGCAGTTGATTTATCAGTCCCTCAGAGCCCAAGCAACCCATACGAAGTGATCTCCCAGATAGGTAGGCACATATCAGTTCTCATTCTTCACCTTCCCATTGGGGTGTCCTGGCACTTTGCAGGGTGCTCCAGCTCATGCTCACCCTGTCCTTGGAGCTCAGCCCCCTGGGTGCTGCCCTGCCTCCCTGTTCTCAGCCTGCACCCAATTCCTACCTCTCATCCACCACTGCATCCCTGTTTTTCCTTTGAGACTTTTATAACTCCTGAGCCATGCTTTCCCCAGGGCCTGGATGCTCCCCATCCAGGACAGGTCCCTGTCCCCACACCATTCCCCCAGCAGAGCCCTGGCTCCACAGCACAAAGTTATTCTCCCTGGGAATTCCTCTCCCTCACCTTTAGCCAGTGTGTTATTCTGCCCACGTCCCTGTGCTCGCTCACTGCCTTCAATGAGAGTCATAAATAAGGCATAAGGCACTCTAAAAAGGGAGAAAAAACATTTATCTTTTGTTCTTGTTTGTTGCAGAGTCGAGATGGATCCAGCAGCTCAGAATCCCAGCCCTGGCCAGCTGCTCCCACCTTCCCTGGCCCCTACTTAGGCAGAGATGAGATGCTGACAAAGGATGGATGCTGGTCCCTTGGGGTTAGCCTTATAAAGCAATTTTTTATCCTTTTTTTTTCCTGCAGATGGCAAGTGCTAAGTGAACATGGGCAGAGACACCTGCACATCCCAGGAAAAGGGTTGAGATGCCCCATTAAGTGGTTTGTGAGCCCTCAAAATAGAGGTGCTCCTGGTCCTTGAAAGCTCTGAGCTCTGCACCCCAGAGAGGTTATTTGAGGACAAAAAAGAAGAACTTAGCTAAAACCCACCTGACCCCTTGGTGTGAAGTCCCCAGGCAGAGGGCATCTCCTGCTGCAATGCTCACCATGTGCTTCCAGCCTCAATTCAGGGCTGAGTTTTGTCAGGTGCTTTTCCCATGACTCAAGGACAGGTAACTCGTGGTGGGCTTCTTCTGGAAGGTTTTTTTTTTGGCAGGACTCCTAGACCATGGGCAAGCATCCCTGGATGGAATGGTCCCTGGGTGCTGAAGAGCTGCCATGGTGGCTGCATCACTGCTGTCCCTTGGCCATGCCAGGATGCACAAATTCTGGAGAAGCAAACAAACAAAAAAAAGGTCATTTTGGTTTCTTTAAGCCTGGTGTCCTGAGGAAAAGAGATTTATGCAATTGCACTCCTTGTGTCTGAGACAGCCAGCACGTCTTCCCTTGTCGTTTCCTACCTTACAAGGCAATTTGAACCAAATTTGACAGTAATAATAGGAATCTGAAAAGAATTATGTTCCAACAGGCTTGGTGAGGATCCACAGCCTGGCAGAGGATTGAAAGACCTAATTAACATCCCTGCTGAGAAAAAGGTCGAGCTGTGAGTGTTCTCCTTACTAGACATCAGAGAGTCTACAGGCAATTAAAAGCAGTCCCTGGGGGGAGGTCTTGGTCAGCATTTGCATGAACCAGCAGGGAAGCCTCCAGTTAAGAAAAGCCCAGCTGGAAATGGGTCTTCTGGGGCAAGTCTGACAAAAAAAGTAAAGCTTTTCCCCATTTGGGACATCACACCATTGCTCTCCTGTGGGGATTCTCTCGTGTCTACTACGTGGTTGTGGGCCAGGGTCTCCCCATGCACAGTGCTGGCTGGTTGGATCCTTCTCTACACCTTCACCCTCCACCAGGGCATCCCAGTATGTGCTGCCCTACATTTTCCCAGTACAGAGGCTGTGTGTGCTTGCAGGACCAAAGGGCTTGTCCTGCCATTTCCACTTAGCTCTGCATGAGCCCAGAGATGTGCTGTACATATCTTTAATCTTAGAATATCACTTGTTACACCCAGAATCCAACTGAACATCACTACTGCAGCAAAGAAACACCAGTTTGAATCCTCAGATGATTTAATAGAAAGGCTGGTTTCAAACCTGAACTTCAATCTTTCTGACACGTTATATTCCTTATAAAAAATTGTCTTAAACAGTAAAAGCAAAAGCTCCTGTTTCTGTCGAGTTTATATCAAGGCAGGTCCCCCACAAACCATCAATCCAGGGCTCAGCTGGACCAGAGATTCAACATCATCTCCCAGAGGGATTTTTTTTTTTTTTTTTTTTGGCTTACAACCTAAAGGAGGCTGCCCCAGGGCACAGGGGGCTGCTAAGGAGTTAAAAAGCATTTAAAAACCAGTAAAAAGTTGTCCCCCTCTGCTGCCTCACCTCCTGCAATCTCACGTGCATCAGCTGAAGGGAAAGGGAAAGTTTGCACCCAAGATTAAAAGTTCCTTGTCCCTAATTTAAGTACCTGGAACCAGCATTGGGTTCTCCTTTCTGTTTCCTTCCATCTGATAGGGAAATTTGCAGAAGCTGGTGGTGGTCCCCAGGCAGGTCCAAAGGTTCCACCGTGGGACCAAATTCCTCCTTTACCAGGGCTGAGGGGCCAAGGGGCTGTTGGAATTTTCCTCCATCAGCTGCTTTCTTTTGGAAACACCAGAGAAGGGTTGAAGCTGTTCATGGACAGAGATGCATGTGATATTTTTTAGCTAAAAAAAAAAAGGCTGGAAAGTTCAAACAACCTGCTCTGTATGGCCACTGCAATGCCAACCACCCCCCTGTGCTCACCAAGACATCACCATGGGTGGAATGAAACCCAGTGCTGGGGCCTCCCCTTCTTTGATAAATACAAGAAACCCCCAAACCCAAGAGGTTTGCAAGGAAAAGGAAATCAAATACACAAACCCAAGTCCCAGTGCTGGGAGAGGCAGAGTGCCTGTGGAGACTGGCCCAGCAGAGGAATGAGGGGGAAGGAAATAATAAAATAAAGGCAGAAAAAGTCAATATAAGAAGAATTATTTAAGAGGTAGAATAAAGCTGTTAAAAAAGGGGGAAAATATAAAAAAACCAACCCTCTCTTGGGGGGGGAGGAGTAAAAATGTTTGATCAAAAGTAGGCCATTTGCTAAACAATGAAAGGGATGAAGATGATGATTTTAAAATGGCTGAGATGAGGAACTGGTTTTTAAAATCTGCCTTTATCAAGAGAAATGTGGAAAAATGGTTTGGACAATTAGGAAATAACAAAGACCTCATAAAAATAGCTCCAGGGGAGGGGGGGAAAGAAACACTTGGGAAAGGGGAGCGTGGAGGCAGCATTGTGGCAGCGTGCATTAAGGGATTAAGTGATGGAGGGGACCAGGGCCACATCCTGCTCCCTCCTGGCACAGGAGCAGGAGCTTCTAAATTAGACTTGGGGAAGCATGGGAGAGGGGTGAAATGAGAGGTTAACAAAGATCCCATCAGGCAAGTGGTGAGACTCTCTCTTCTTTGCCTTTGAATAGTGGAGCCAAATTAAAGATGGCAAAGAGAATCCTCGCTGGGTATCAGGATGTGGTATCACTTCCCCGGGGGGTGAAATGGAGGAATGATGGAATTAAATTAACAAAAAAAAAAGGAAGTTAAAATTGAATTTCTGAAAAGAAATATTGCTTGGAGTAATTCTCAGCTCAGATGCAGAATTGGTGACCTGGAAGGTGACTGCAGATAAGGTCTGAGAGCACCTGGAGAGTATTCCAACCCCAGGTGTGAGGAGATGCTCTGAGGAGCAGGAACAGGGGCCACATGCTCACCAAGGGGAGCTCAGGGCCCTCTGTGCCACAGGAAAGGGCTCCTGGAATGGTGGGGAACAGAGGGGAAAAAAGAAAAGGAACAAATTCACTAGGTGGGGTGGATTTTCCTGATGTTTTTTCTCTTCATCACAGTCACCTGAACTCTCTCATTTCAGGCTGGGAAGCAACAGAGAGCAGGAGATGATTTGGGAGCAGGAAATGATGCATAAGACCATACGGGGCACCTGTCTGCTGCCTCAGTTTCCCCCAGGGATGACACAGAGGATAGGGCATGGTGTTCCTGCTGCTCTTTTTTGCTATGGGCTCGAGATCCACAATATCCTTATGGGATGAGCCCAAAATCCAGCCTCTTTCCAAACCCACCCTCTGACCTTGCCCAACAAGGAGGATAAATGCAGCATGAGAGCACCATACTGCTCCTCCAGCTCCTCTCCCTGCCTCCAGGATCAAATCCCAGGGACCAGGACAGGGCATGACCCAGCAAACAGCATCCTGTGGGCAGCTCCAGGCTGCAGAATGGGATTTAGTAGAGCCTGGGTGGGAGAAAAGGAATATTTCTCTGCCAGAGCCAAGCTGTCCTGAGCTGTAAAGCTGGCAGCTCCCAGGGGTCAACTGCCCAGCTCCAACTCACGTGGGCTCTGCTCATCCTGCCAGCCTCATCCTGAACCTCCCTGAACCTCCCACAGGGAACAAACCACATGTCCCAAACCCTGCTTTCTGGAAACCCCTGCTGTAGAGCAGGGAAGCACCTGGCAGCCTTTTAACACAAGGAGAAAGAAACGAAGGGTGGGGGGAGATTAAAAAAACTCAAACAAGCAACATGGGAAAAACTCAGGAAAAGACAATTTGGGCTGCCTGCACTACCCCAAGTTCTCAGAAGCATTTTTAGCATCAAGTTTGGAGCTGAAGGAAACAGCTGCATGAACCCTGACAGGAGGAGAGACAGGAGGTGGGAGCAGACACCCTCTATTTTCATGGCATTTTTCCTTACATCACCCTGAGTCACACACTTGGCAGCTCCCCCCACCCCCTCCCTCTGAAATGGGAGCAAAGCAGCACCAGCTGTCCCCCCAAAAATTGTCCCCTCCTCAGCATCAGAAGGCTGACAAAAATAGGTCCCTGTTACTGCAGTGTTAAATGTACTCACCACCACCCAGGAGCCAAAACTCCTCTAAGAGCTCCAGGGACCCCTTTTTTAAAAAGCTCAGCCCAGAGGGGTTTGATCTTGCCCCAGCCCATCACCTGGGAGGCTGCAGGTGATGCTCAGCCCAGCCTCCCACTTAAAGGTCCAGATTTCCTTCTGAATTCAGTGATTGAAATGACAGATTTTGGTTTTTTTCCTGTTAAATGAATGTCCTGGCTTTGCAGTGGGCTTGGGAGATTGGAGACACCCTACTTTTGGGGAAAAGGAAAGTTTTTCTCTTGGTTGGTGGGAAATACAGAGGAGCTGATGGTCTCTGGGTTCAGCTGCTCATCTCCTCCTGGAGGAGCAGGGACAAGCATTGACAGCAGGGCAATAAATCCAGGGAAGGACTTTCTGAGCACTCAAGATGAGACAGAAATATCTCCAACTCCAGAGCATCTGCTCTGTTACCAGCCACCCCCTCAGCCCCAGCTGGGGCCCAAAAAGAGGAGATCATTGGGATCTTTAATGAATCTTGCCATGATCCAGCCTGGGTTTTAAGACAAAGAAAAGGGAAAAAAGGCTCCTGAGGGCACCCCAAATGCTTCACCCACCCTCTCCTACTGTGGTGGGCTCACTTGCTCACCCTGGACTCTTGTGAGAGACCACTCTGAGCCTCATGGAGAGGAAGAGACCCCCTTTGCATTACATCAAGATGTAGAATCAGGGCTATGAGAAGGTATAAAATTTGACCAGGAGAGAAACCCTGGGTTGTATCAGCTCTAATAATACAAAACTTCAATGGTGAAACTTTCTGCTCTGTCTGGGAAGGTCAGGAACTGGTCTGGCATGGAGCTGTGAGTCCATCAGGTGTCTGAGCTGGGCCCATCTGCAGCTACAAGGTTGATGCAAAGGGAAAAAGAGGCCACCACATCTCCCAGTACAACTGCTGGGGTGACTGTTCCCACTAAACCTCAACACCAATCTCTACACCATGCAAGACCAGAAGAAGGGAAGAGGATCCCGAGGGTCTGATTCCCTGGATGCAGATGCAAACCTTGGCAAGGAGGAGAGCTGCTGGCCATGAGCCAGGCAAGCACAGCTTGGTGTCTGGTACCAAATGCCATGAGCTAAAATTTCATGTTGAATTCCTTCTTCATGTTGAAGAGGAGAAATTGGCTAAAAAGCTAAAATTAAGGGACTCAGCAAATAAAATGTAAGTGACTGGTCAAAGGACCCTCTTCCAGGGCTGACCTGGAAGAGTCTTTGAGTGTCAAGCAAAAGACATGGAGATGCTGAGCTGAAGGGCTGACATTCAAAGGAGCCAAAGGTGGCTTCTGCTGCCCACAGAGAGGGCTGGCTCCTGGGCAGGTGGCTGCTGGGAGCAGCTTCATGGGGGAGAACTCAATTAATTACAGAGGCAGAATTCAAAATCCTGCCTGCCCAACCTACTCAGCTGTTTTTTTAACAGAGATAGATGGAGGGCTCAGCCTGCTCCATGTATTGGGAAGGGGGAAAACCTTTGCCACTTCATCCACAGCATCTGTGAAACAGAGGCTCAGCCAAAGCTTGGTTGGGGTTTTGTTTAAGGGAGGTGCATCCCTTCATCCTGGGAAAAGAACTTGTGAGTTTCACTTGCTAGAATTGCCTTGGAAGATGTAAGTGAGGGTGAGACAACTGGTCTCTGGGGGCAGGAGCCATCCAACCAGAACATGCTCTCAGCTAAGGAAAGCTTCCTAAACACGGAGCCCCCGTGTCCACACTGCCAGGACTGATGTTGTAAATGGGCCTTGGATGTACCAGCACCTTGTAATACTGCACAGAGAGCTGGGTGGAGCAAGTGGAAAAATGGTGACTTTTCAGAAGAAATAATATACTGGAGATGGGAGGAATAAAAAAGCAGCAGATCAGACTGATGGGAACATACTGGCTTTCCTCTGAGCTGTAAAAAATGGAGGTGTTTTTTTTCCCCTCCAAGAAAAGCTGACTGCCAGAGGTTTGGGCAGGAAAGTCCCATCTCCTGCAATACTGTGGCACATGGTACTTGTTGGAGAGTTTGTGTCAGCAGCCAGACAAGGCAAAATCTTGATCCATCACCTCCCTTAGATCCTCTTTCTGCTCACCTTTATTAACTTGGTTCTTTTCCTGCTCCTTCCTCATCACAGCTCTAAGCTCCAGCCATTTTTCCTCCAACAACAGCAAGAAACTCAACAGTTCAGATCTACACTCATGGGCTTTAACACATTTTGCCTTCTGGGGCTGCAAAGAAAATGCAGAAAAATTATTCTGATGGCTCAGATCAGGGGAGGGGTGAAAAGGGGAGCAGGGAGCATGATGGTGATGGATGGAGAAAGGGTCACGATGAGGTGGTGAGAGTCCCCTGGAGCCCTCTCTCCTTGGGGCTGTGGAGGGGCTGGAGCTGGGGTGGGAGAGCAGAGAGCAGCTGGACCTTTGCTGGTAGCCATGGGCCAGCTGAAGGGGAAATGGGAGCTGGGACACTGTAGACCCTGGGTGCAGACAGGCTGGAGCATAAGGACAAGGCATGAGGTCACCTGGAGAGTCTGGAAGCCAGAGCCACTTCCTAGACCACAAGAGTTTGGGAACATGGATGAAGCTATGTCCCATCTTCATGGAGGAAAACAGCCATGCCTGAGTCTCCCTGGGTTGCACTAATTACTGATGCTGCTAATTACACCCTTCACTTGCACACCCTAGGGATGTGCCTAACAACGTGACCTCAGAGATGTTGGGAGCATCTCCTTGGAGCTCCAGCTCTCGGAAGGGAGGTCCAACAAGAGGGAATGCTGCCCCCACCCATGCTCCCAGATGTGGAGGGTCTGAGTGGGGTTGGACTTGTACTTAATTGAGTCTCCTCTCCATCCTCTGCCCATCCCTCATTTCCTGTGAGCCCCTCAGTTCCTTACCTGAGATGCCAATGCTGAACCCAAGGAACCCATCCCAGGGCAAAATGGTAACAGCTGAATTCTCTTGCTAGCAGCAATGTGATGTCTTTAGGTAGGATGAAGTTTTCATAGAGACCAAATTTAAGTCAGAAAAATAGGGATAGAAGTGGGAGGCAAGTAAAGGTCTCCTCCATTCACACCTTTTCCACAGAAAACTTCCCTGAAGTCACCAACAAATGCCAAACTTGTGGCTGTAATTAGGAGGGGACAAAAAAAACCCCAAACAATTCTTGTTTCACATGACATTTCTTTTGGAGTTTGTTTTTCTTGTGAGAAAATGGAGTGTGTGTGTCACTGAGTGGCTCAGGACAGTTGACAAAAGCTGTGTCTGGAGGTGGCAGGAGCTCTCCAGGCACTGGAGATGGGCAGAATGCTGAGAGGGGTGATGGAAAATGACAATGAGATGAAGGTGGTGTTAAGACATCTCAGCCTACATCTGAGGAGTACAAAACCACCTCCAACTGGTCTCCTGCTTTTTATTTCTCATGGAATTCCATCAGAAGCAGTGAATGCCCAGGGCTTTGTTCATTTAAAAAAGGTCTGAGGATGACCAAAAGCCCTGTGCCACTTCCCTCCCCTGAATCTAAACTCAGCCCTCCTACTTTCCCTTTATTGGAAAGTTGGGAATGAGAACTTGCAAACTACTTTTTAATTTGCTGAGGCATGGCTGAGGAAAGCTGGGACCAAGGGCTGTGGGATTCCCTCCTGCCTTTGTGGGTTTTTTCAGAGTTCCAGTGGTCTTGCATGAAAAAGACACCTTCAAAGAGTCTGCTTTTGCCTTGGGAAGAAAATTTATTTATGGGAAGAAAATCTATTTTTTTTTTAAAAAAAGGAGACCTGGAGCTTCTGAATGTTGTAGGATGGTCCAGAAGCTCTCAAAAAACAATGAGAATACAGTAGTGAAGTTGGTTACCAGACTGCAAAAAGGGTTGTAAAGGGCCAAAGTGGATCTTTCTCACTCAGCTGGAGATTTAACATATTTTTATTTTTTTCTCTCCTCCTGGCAGGTACTGAAAAGGAATCAGGAAGAAGCTGATTCCTCACCAAGGGGAAAATTCCCCTTTCACTCAGCACTGGGAACTGGAGCCTGCTTGAGAGCATGGAAGATTAATGTGGGGCAAAAGAGCAACCTGAAAATCCCAAACCAAAGCAACATTTCCTCCCTGTGTGCTTCTTGGCAAATTTCCTACCAGCTCCACAAGACACCAAAGCACACACAGTGTGGGAGAGACTCATGGCCCTAACCCAGTGCATGAAGATTTCCAAGAGCTGCCCAGCAAAGTAGGAGCAAATGGAGATGCTCCTAGCCCCATCCATCACGTGGCAGAAGATGCTTCCCAGATCATCCCAGCTTGGCAGATGCCAACAGGCTTCTGACAGCTCTTCCACCCAGCCCTCCCACAACATATGGCTCTGGCACACTGGGTCCCAGGAGGCCCTTTGCAACAGCTGCTCTGCTAATGACTCCTTATTAATAGTAGGAAGCTGGAAGGGCACCAGTGATGCCCCTCTGGAAGGTGAACCTTTCAGGGATGGGTTTGGCTCAGGATCTTCACCTTTACCTCCACTGCTGGCAGTGATGGTTTGGGCAGTTCCCCCCTGGAGATCCTGTGCCACCTCCCCCCCCCCCACCTCCTTGCCAGGCTGGGCTCTTGCTGGCCACCCCAGCTCATCTGTGGCCTCACCACAAACTGGCAGCTGATGTTGAAAAGGCCAGGTGAGCACAAGCAGTAGCAAGTGTTCACTGAGCTTACCTTGGAATGGAGAAGAGTTGAATGGAAGATGCCAGCTGCTCATGTCTTTAGCTTTCAGCCCTAAGCAAAGCAGAAAACAATGAATAATTAAACTTCCCATGAACTCAATTACATACCCTTCCTCAGGCTGGAAGGATCCTTACTCACAAAAGCCTCCTCTGAAAACACCAAGTGGAAAGTAGAAGCCCTGCCCCTTTCAGTAGAAGCAAAGAACTAGTTAACCAGCCATGGAAACAAATTATATTGGTCTCCTTAGACCAGCTAACCCAGAGCAAGAAGGGGAGATCAGGATGGGATGATTCACCTTAGCAAAACCTGGCCCAGCATCTCCATATCTCTGGGAGGCAGCAGCTTTCACACCAGCCCTTGGTACCAGAAGCCCTGGCCCAGTCTGGATCCCTCCTTGCCCACTCCAGGAGTCACTCTTCCCTCTGAGGGTTAAGGCAGGGATGATGGAAGATTTTTCACTTTGCTTCTATTTGTAGTTAAAAAAAGCACTAATTCATTCTAAATCTGCCCAAAAGAGCCTTAAGTGGTAATACGCTGATAAGAGGACTTTATTTGGCTTAGCATTTATAGAAAGTTTTATGTGTATAAATGGGTGAGGATACCACAAAGGCTCATTTTCACTCTTTCAGACCAGGGAACTGTCTGGTTTCCCTTCTGCTCTCCTGCCAGCAGGATTTATACATCCCAGCCTTTCCCCCTGCCACAGGCACGAACATTCCCTGCTCTGCAGCAGGGGATCATTGCTCGACACAGGACCAACACCTTGGTTGGTTGAGATCCCCCTTGCCCGACAGCCCCAGGGTCTCCCCATGGCCTGAGGACCTCCCCATCCTGTCCCCCAGCCTCTGGGAGGTTTTTTTTCTAGCTCTGGCTGGGGTCTCAGTGCATCAGGGTTGTCCCCAGGCACACTGGGAGCTGAAGTGCAGCCTTGAAGCCATTTGGGGTGTGGAAACCTTTCCATGAGCTGTGAGGCACACATCCATTGCTCCCCCAAATCCCTCCCCACTGCTTCCCAGGTACCATCCCAACAGTCCTGGGGAAGAGACATCCCCATCCATCTCCTTTGGCATCCCCATCCTCACCCCCCAGGAGTGGAGGAGGCTTTTTGCTCACCACCAGCCCTCATTCTCCGACCTCGTTCTCGGGTTGATGGGGTTGGGGATGGGATTTCACCTGGCTCAAGGTTCATTCATCTCCCTTCAGGGGAGTCACCAAGAAGCCACTGGCCAGCAATGCCTTCCCCAGCCTGGCCATGCTCTCCTGCTTCTTCCAACCCAACTCTCCTCACCCGAGCCACCCCCACAGCCAGCTCTGCTGCGAAACACCCCATTTCACAGTGAGATTTCTCAGCCTGATCCCCCCTTTTACTTCCAAGGCCATCACAAGACTTCCCAGCAGCTAAATCTCACTCATGAAATGCTCTTGCCAAAGGTTAGCATGGCTGTGAAGAGCAGGATCATCAGGAGCAGGGAGGATAAACCCTGCTGAGTGGTACTCGGGCCGTGGGAGATTTGGCAAATTTCGTAAAGGTCAGTTATCAAACTAGTGAGAGGAGATGAGAAATTTCAGCAAAATGCTCCTTTTTTTTGGAAATGTCTGACTGAGCACAAGGCCTGATGGATGCTGTAACTGGCTCCCTTATGTCTGTGGGTGTCTGGAGTTCATTTTTGCTCTCTGAGTACCAACCCCAGGCAGGCAGTGCTGTGGGGGCTGCACAGGGATTGCTGCCCAGCTGGCTCAGGAGCTGAGGGCAGCAATGATCTCCAGTTAACCAGTGATGGTTAAACCAGTGCAAGCACTTGTGTCAGAGGCAGAGTCACTTATTCCAGCATTAAATGGCATTAACTGGTGGATGCCCAGGAAAAGGACAATCAGGAGGGTTCAGCTTGGGCAAGAAGGTCTGGCCAGGGACACCCAGAGATGGGTCTGGAAGGAGCTGAAGTGTTTCATTCAAGATGTTTTTGAAATAATATATTTCACTTGAAGACACTCAGTTCCCTTTGGATCATCACTGACTTGTGTTTAATGGATTTATTTTTTTTTAAAGGTAGATGTTCCCTACAATTGTGTTTATTGAGCTGTGGTGGGAAGGGATGTGCTGGGTCTGGAGGGCGTTTAAAAAATACCATTTCCCACTGATCTGCAGTGATGTATTTTAAGATTTTTTTTTCCCTTTTAGTACTCCCAGTCACCCCACACCTCAGAGGAATTGCTCTTCTGGGTGAACATCAGCCAAATAACTCAGATCAGCTGAGCTGGGCTGTTCTACAACAACCTGAAGAGAGGAGGGGAGGGTGAGAGGGAAATGAAGCCAGAGAGTCTGCAGCAAGAGGTGGCCACGGGGACAAGGGACCAGAATCAGACCCTGTCCTGGTGATCCAGCAGCCTCTCAGGCAGCAGCCAAGTGTCACCTGGACCTGGAGATGCCACCTTTGGGCACAACATCTCAAGCAGCTGGTCCTACCTTGCAAGGTTCTGGTGAACTTCCAGGGGACAGGAGCAGGTGAAAACATTCCAGTGCTTCATGGGGATTGCAGTCAGGATGCTGTGGGGCTGTTCACCATCAGGCTTTGAGGATCTGTCTCTCATGGGATGGGAAGTCCACGACTCTATGGAGAGCAGGGGCTTAATAAAGAAATGCAAAACAGAGAGGCAATGAGGCACAGTGAAGAGAGTTTCATGCCTGCCCTAAACAATCTCTGACAGCCCAGGAGGAATTTGGATGATTTCAGTTTGGTTTTTAGCCTTATTCCTATTCCATTTAGCTAAATAAATAGAGGCTGGGTTTAAACTAATTTAACCATGTGCACGCAGCCAACTTGCACAGCCTAAAGCAAATAATGATTTTTATTGAACTGGTGTGGTCTGAGTTTAGAAGAAGAATCTGCTAAAAGGTGAATTTTTAGAGGGTTTCCTGCCCTTTCCAAAAGGGCTGGTACCCAGCTGCTACAGGTGGGGAAATGAGAGCAAGTACCTTAAAAAAAAACCAAACCAACCAAACAACAACAAAAAACCCAAACCAGAAACAAGGCAGTTTTTAGTGAGAAGCCTGGATTTACAGCAAAGTTTCATTTGTCCTGGGCTGGCTTTAGAGCCATTTCACATGCTGGATTTGTCTGCATGTGGGATTTAACAGGATCTTTCAAAAAAGGTTTAGATAAGAAGAGCAGAGAGTTATTAAAAGGGCAATAATACAAAACCAGGTATTAATGAGGCAATGTGGATCCTCCCCTCTCCCAGGGCAGGAGCAGAACCCACAGGCAGCACAGCCTGGTACCAGGGTGAGCTTGGGAGGGCAGAGACCCAGCAGCAGGTGACATCTCCATGGCTCTTCCCATCTGGAGGCTGATGGGATGATCCACTGCTGAGTTTCATTGGTTTATAACAACCTAATCCAAACAGATTAGGATACAAACCCACCCTCCCAGTTTCCTACCCCTGCTCCACACAGTGGGGACATCAGCCCTGCTCCCAGCTCCAGGAGGGAGGGAAAGGACAATGCCTTTGCCTGCTTCCATTTCCAGGAGTGGCCAAACATCTGTATTTGTGGCAATTCCCTCATTTCCCCTTTTCCACGGCCACCAAAGGGCAGTGATTTGGCAGGAAGGGCTTCAGCCTTGGCAGGGACACAAGGAGGTGGGATGTGGTCTGGGGGTGCCCTGGTGGAGCTGCCAGCACTGGCTGCAATCATCTGGAGGGAGTTTGATTTCTTGCCACGCTGTTGCTCACATTTGTTTACTGCAGGAAATTCATCTTTTCAGCTCATGCTGGGGATTAATTAATGGTTATGGCTTCTGCGACCCTGTGATTAACTCATTTTCACATAATTGCTTGAAGACAAAACAATGTATTAGTAGCTTTTCTTCCTCCCCATCCCTGCTTGCCACGATCTCTGGAGGGACCCAGCAGTCAATACAGCTTGGGTTTTCCTTCCTTTTTTTTTTTTTTTTTTTTTTCTTTCCTTTTTTTGCCTTTATCAGCTTTCTTGCACATTCCTATAGAGCCAGAAGAAGAAACCCAGTGAGAACTGGGGTTGAGAGCATGTCCCAGTGGATCCAGCTGACCTCTGGCTGGGCACAGAGTCCTTCACTGCAACCTCCATGATAATTGCTGACCCAATTTTTAAGGTTTGAGATCTCAGAGTCACAGAGAAAAGGGTTTGGCTTTGCACTAAGACTGCTGCAACCCAGAGCAAGACAGATCACCCTGAGAAGGGCAAGGAGAAACCTTCCTCCTTCATGAGCAGGCAGCACCTTGAATGTTAGGGCTGCAAGGTCTTGGTGTGCAAGAGGTGGTGAGACAGACCTGGCATGTGTGTGGAATCCATCCTCCATCCTTGCATGTTGCAGGGGACCAGGTCTTGCTAAGAGGTCAGAGTCACAGGTAAGGTGAACATGTCCAAATCCTTCCTTTGGGATCTTTTCCAACATGTTCTGCCCAGAAACTGCTCTGCATTGAAGTGGGGACAGAAAAATCAGCAAGCAGAAAAGCTTCTCCTCTGGGACACCTCTTCAACCACTACTGCCAGGTGATTTAGTGCAGGATTTATAGAAACTCCATTGTCCCTCGTGGGACCCTAGAGGAGAGGGACTGCCATGGTCCACATGCCTACCAGGGGACACAAAGGACTTGGTACCTTCACTTCCTGAGGACCAGAGATGGCCAGGATGGAGGAGGAGCCTGGGCATCCAGCACAAGGTGCTTCACCTGTTCCCCTGCTGAAGCCAGGGCTGTGGCCCCATCCCAACTCAGAGATTGCTTTTCACCATTGAAAGAGAGGTTGAAACTCACTCTTGGCCTCACCCAGGCTCCAGCAGGAACAGCTGCCTTGCCTCCCATCACAAACTCATTTCAATCCCAGATTATGGAGCTAAAACACTTGGCTGACAGAAATAATAAGCACTCAGCAGGCAGCCAGCAGCTCTGCTTGGCTTCCCTCTCCCCACGCCCTTAATCTATTTTTCAGAGTCTTCAAGCAATTTAAGCTGGGCTTTCAAAGCCAAGAAGCTTTAAACTTGGTCAGTGAGAGTTGTCCTTGCTTGTCCTCTGCTCATGGTTTGGCTCCATCCCTGGTCACCAGCAAAGGAGGGGACAGGGCAGGAGGGACGAGCTGTGATTTCTTGTCCACAGAGATGGGATGGATGGAGACTGCAGAAAGGGAGCCACAGAGTGAAATGGGGTCTGCCTCCAAGCAGGAACATCAGATTAAGTGGATGGAAAGACCTACCTGCTTCCTGGGATGGAAGGGAGGAGTGCTGGAAAGGTGGTTTCCATCCTCACACTGCCCAACAGGAATGAGAATAAGGTTTAAATCAAGCAATTATTGCCTTAATTCCTCTTGAGCTTCAAACATCTCAAACTGCCAGAGAGTTCTTTGGGGTTTGGTCCTGTTTTGCCTTTTTTTTTGATCTCTTCTTTTTAATTTATTTTTCCTACCCCTCTTTACTGGTTCTAATTGTGCCATTAGTAATTAATGACTTCGAAGGGAGGGTGACTTTTTCTTTTTAATTAAAGGAAGAAGAGGAAAGCCATAGTAACACTCAGGCATTATTCCACTGTGCATGGATGGGATTTCCCTGAAGCTGTTTCTCTTCCAGCACATAGGGAAGGGGCTGGGACCAGCCAGGGGACATTTTCTGTGCCAGTTTGGAGAGCTCATCCTCCCACCTTCTCCATGGCAGGGAGCTCTGCCAGGGGATAAATTCTAACACCAAGAGAGACACACTTCAAGAGCAAATTCACATGGAGATGACAGGCTGGATGGTGTAAAACCCACCCCAGATGTGGCTTTTCTCCCAGAGAAGACCTCAGGCTGATCTGGTCCCTTCCAAACATCTGGAGAACTTTGTGGAAGCTCATCCAACCTGCTGAAGAAATAGCAAAGCCACAATTTAGACCCTAGCAATCCTACATTGTCCCCACTGCTGGCTGGGGGTCCTCTCTGGAGATGTGGCAGCCTTGGGGACCCTGAGACCATCACTTGCTGATGCATCTCCACCAAGATCTGCTCTGCAGCCACAGCAGGGACTCACTCCCTGCCTCTGCCCTCACCCACCACGAGCTGCCCAGCTCCCAGGCAGGCAGTGCAGGGCATCCTCACCTCTCATCTCACCCAGCAAATGGGGAATTATTTCCCCTGCTACCACTTGCTGCTCCATCCAAGTCAATGCAGGGCTCCATTTGTCATCGTTTGTGAGAGCAGGAAGGGTGAGGCCACCACACTGAAGGGGAATTGATTGTTTGGATGCTGGCAGCAGCCTGAGCTCCTGGTAACTGCAAATTATTCCTTTAGTGGCCTTACAGGTGAGAGGATCTCTGCTGCTCCACCTCCAGTGCCTCCCAAGTTCCTGAGGGAATTGGTTTGCTCCCAGGTCTGGAGGAGGAGGAGGGTCCGTGGGGTGGGGTGTGATGCAGGGGAGAGGATGAGAGCCACGCAGGGTGGGCTTGCTGATGCTCCTCAAATCACTTCCAGCAGGTGAAGGGGGTTTTGGAAGAGCCTGTGGGAAGCAAAGGGACTGGGAAGGAGTAAAAAAGGAATGAAGCTCGACATGTGCAGATGTAGCTCTGTAAAGGCTACACTAAAACTCAGCAGGAAAGGAGGGATAATTGGCCCTGAATTAGCGACTGATGCTCAGGAAACAGCTCTTGGGGCTCCTGCAAACAGCTGGGAGCAAACACCTGCCCAGCAGCCAGGGGAATTAAGGAGGGAAAAAATAAAATCCCCAAAAGGCAGCAGAAATGTCAAGGTGATAGAAAGGAAGGAGCACAAAGCAGCAGAGGATGTTATCCCAGGCCATTAGCTGAGATTCACAGACACTCTTAGGCCATGGGCTCAGCCCCAGCCATCTACTTGGAAAAGCTCTGAAGAAAGGAGGTGAAAGCCAAGAGAAAAAACCAGCCATGGATAATAGGGGCACTGAGAGCACGTTTCAGCAGGGAGGGAAAGGCTGAGATGATCTTGATGCCCAGCAGGGAGCCCAGAACCAGTGTCAGCCACGGGCTTTGGGTTGTGCCAACCTGGAGGTGCTGGGGATGCTGAACAAGGAGCAGGGCTGAGCATTCACCTCTCCCCCTGGCTACCGGCTGAGAGGAGGGCTGAGAGGGAGAAGATTTGCAGGGGGTGAAGGAGCTTTGCTGGCTCCAGCAATGGGGGAAGAAGCTGGGGTGGGCAGCAGGGAGGAGGAGAGGAGCTGGGGAAGGTGTTTTGTGGTCCCACACCCTACAGAGATGATGCCTGTAGGGTGGGGGTGTCTGCCCACTCCTCTGGGTGTTATTACAGCAGATGAACTGTGAGAAGTGAGGTTCCAATATTCCAATGTGGAAATCCACTGTCCTCAGCAGGGAACCCCCTCCAAAAAGCAGGGCAACCTTGCACTGGAGGTCAGCTTAGGAGAGGGAAGAAAATTTAGGAGCTGGAAGGCTCCTGGATCTTCCTGAGACCTTACAGTTTTCTGAGCCATCCTCAGCACCTGGATGGGATGGGCACACCAAGGTCTCCCTGCTTCTATTTGGGCAGAGTCCAACAGAGCAATGACATGGAAAATCTGGTAAGAAATCAGAGATGTGAGTTAAGGCAAAGCAAGAGGAAAAATACCTTTATCCATCATCTTTTATCCACCATCTCCCCAAAGAAATGGGAAGAGATGATGGAGAGGATGCACAGGTCACTGAGTCCAGCCCCAGCTGCACCATGTGGCTTCAGGAAAGGTCACCACTCCCAAGGGACAAGGGACTGACCCCTCCCTGTCTCACTATGGAGGTGACAGCCACTGTCCCCTCACCTGCACCACACCACTTCACCTCAAGGCAAACGGATCTTTCACCAGGTAAAGGATGATGCATCCTGCTCCTCCCTTTCACTCACCTCTTCCCTTTTTTGCCCTGTTTTTATTTTTGAAACTCTCAGAGAACCTCACGTTAACAGCAGCTTGGAGAAAGTAATCAAGTTATTTCTAGGAAGAGAACTAATTTAATGCATGGATGACTTTAGCTCAAAAGAAGAAATAAGGACACTCAGGCATCCTAAGGGAGCAGAATAATAGGGTAATTTGCACAAGATGAAGAGAAAGGGGGGAAAAAACAGCCATTACTTCTGCATCATCTTCTTTACAAATCTTCTGCTCTCCCCTGTTTCCTGGTCACCACCACCAAGACTTCAGATGTCCAAAAAACTGAAGCTCTCCTTGACAAACATATGGAAACCAGGATGTTTTCATTTTACCAAAAGGCTCTGTAACATATTTTTCCCTTCCCTTCACCCTCCCAACCTCCTTGTGGGAAGTTTCCATTTGGGGAAAACCACCTTTTCTGTCCATAAAACTGTTCCTGCCAAGGATTTCCAAGCAGCAAGTGAATCCACAGGGATGGTCAAGTGGTGGGAATAACAAAGTTACTGGCATGGCAGAGGGACAGACACAGGTCCCTCCAGCCCTGCAACTGAGCAGCCTTGGGACAGGCAGCTGGAAGGGATGCTTTTTCACCTGGCAAGAAATTATTCACCTCAAGCTTGGAAACAGCAAGTTCTGCCAGGAAAACAGGTTATTTTTCTTGCTTTTGTCCTGGATGGACTCCCTGCCTGTTCCCTCCCTGCTCCTCGTGGGGGTGAGGGAATTGTGGAGCAGCTGCTGAAACTGTGCAGGCAGTATGGGATCAGCTGCAGTGAGGAGCAGCCCAGTTGCCCCTGCTTCTTCTTGTGTCCCCAGCCCTGAGGAAGCAGGATTCAGGCACAGACTCTTCAGAGCCACCTGCATCCCTGCCTTACTCCCTGTTTGGTTCCAGCTGTTTCACTAAGAGGGGAAAAAAAAAAAGTAGGTCAGAGCCCCATTTGTTGGTTATTTTGCAGCAGGTGGAGTGACTGGAACCAGCAGCTTAATGGATGGATCTCACTTGTGAAATTACCCAGCACAAAAACGTGTACCTGCAGGGCACAGAGGCTTGGTCACACTGGGAGGAGAGGAGATTTGATCCCATCAGCAGCAAAGAATGGAAGAAGAAAGCCTGGTCCTCTCCTCCTCCTCCCACTGGTTTTTCCTCCTCTGTAGCCAGGGCCATGTGGTGCCTGCATTCCTCCTCCCTGCCTGTGCTGTAAGGGAAGAAGAGCCCAGCCTGGCTCACCAGAGAATGGATTCAGCCTTTTATTATGCTGGGCTGGAACCTGGAGTAGATCTAGACCCAACCCACATCTACTCAGACAAAGAAAATGTGTGTGTGTGTGGATGACAGTTCATTAAGTAATTTCTTATCCCTTTTAACAACCAAAAATGGACAGAGGAAAGGAGCCTGTACAGGGGAGCAGCTTTACTTTCTGCAAAAGGTCTTAATAAATCATCTCATAATCCTCCAGCCTTAGAAACTTCTCCCTGCTCTTGGCAAAGGCTCCTGAGCCAATGGGGTTTGTTGCAATGATAAAAAAACCCGAGCTCATTGCCAGGTTTTCCCACCCTGGTCGTCCCCAGGGAGCCCCAGATGCCTCTCCTGTGGCACCAGAGAGATTCTGCCATGTTCTGCAAACACCAGGGCAGCAGAGCTGAGGCACTGGGTATCCCCAGGGAAAACGGGGCTCCTGCTCCCTCATCTCTCCCCAAATGTGAAGCTGGATGCCCCGGAAGGAGCACGTGGGTGCTGAGGGGTGATATGGAAAAGGATCCTTGGGTGGGCTCAGAAAGACCCCATGGATGGAAAGTAAGAACACCAGGAAAGAGCTGTAGCATCTGATTAGCAAAGGCCATCTGAGCCTCTAATTAAAATTTGCCTAATGACCTGGCTGCTTCGTCATTTTCACTATCAGAGACATTAATTTAAAGTGACGGGTACTTAGGCAAAATTAATTTCTTCTTTAAAGAAAATTAAAGGGGCAGAGCACGGATTCAGCTGTGCCCCCATCTGCTGACCCACCCCAGGAGGTGCTCGATGGCCACGCCACAGTGGAGCATGTGCTGGTGAAAATGAGGAGGAGGGATAAGTCACACAGAGCAGATGTTTCTTACCCTTCATCCCTGCTGGGAAGATGTCAGGATTGCACATCCATGGATACAGAAGCCCACTTGACCATGGTGGTTCTGGTGATGCTCTGGTAGGGTTGTCCCAGTGTTGCCAGTGAGTGAAACATCCTGCAAAATGGACAGACACCAGGGATCAAGTCTGGGTTTTTCTTGTGGAAAGAAAAGATCCGTGGTTCCTTGCTCCAACCCTACCCCTGTCCTTCACCTTTTCACTGCTAACAGGACATGGGAAGTTCACCCACAGCCCCATGTCCTCAGTAGATGCCCTGCCCCATCACTGAAGCCACCTGCCCTCTCCCCCTCACCACCCTGCTCATTTTCAACAAATCCATTCAATACACTCAACCTTCCCTCAGCAAATTCAATTCCACTTCCTCAGGTCACCCAAAAGGGAAGGAAGAAGACACTGAGATGACAACACGTCAGTCTCTCAACAGCTCCCATCTACCATCCACAGCATCTCCTGGGTGCTCTCTGGGGACACACATCTGTCCTTATGTGTGTCCCTTGCCACCTCCAGCCTTGCTTCTGCCCATGCTCCCCCCTGAGCAGCCAAAATCTCTGGAGATCTCATCCCCTCACCATGTCCCAACCCACGGGACAGCCACACCGAGCTGTTCCCCAGCCACCCCCCACCTCTTGCTATGGCCACAGGGAAACCACAGCCAGAAAATTCATCCCCCTCCCTCTGGATGAAAGCAGAGGTTGGGGTGGATTTAGTGTTCAGCACTGGTAGTCCATACCTCATTGTTCATGCCACATTGATTCTCAATTCCAGCCCTGTAGGTTATTTAATTGGGCAGATATCCCTTCAATTTTCTCCTCCAGCGATATTATTGATGGCTGAAGTCTATCCATTTCTTTGCATGGAGCTTCAAAAGGAGCCTGTTAACAATTATAACAATAGTCAAACACTTTTCTTTCAATTGTGCTTCATACTTCCAAATCTCAAACAATCCATTAAGCCCATCTTGGAGGTATTAATTGTCCCAGGTTCAGCTCAGAGATAGCTTGTGCTGCCCTTTGGGCTGAAATTATTCTTCCCTCTCCATTTCCCTCCACCAAGTGCTTTTTGAGCTATCAGCCAGAGCAGAGAACTGGGCCCCCCACATAAATCTTCCAACAGGAGCTCACAGCATGATGGTGTCACCAGGGGCAGCTGGTGGCCCTGGTCCCCAGCCCAGCTAAATCCCAGCCACACCACTGCACTGAGCAGGGAGCAGCTGGGTCTGGGATAAACCAAGCCCCTATGAGCCTGACTGTGGGCAGCAAAAGGTCAAAGAGCCCCAGTAAAGCCCCACTGTGGCACTGGGCCACATCTGGAGGTGGCAGAAAGAAACAGTGAGAGGTCCCAGGTAAGGCAGCAGAGAGCCAGGATGGTCTCCACCTCCTGTGCTCCCTCCTGCACCCAGATCTAGCTGAAGTGGGGCATGGGAATGACTTTTTTTTCCTAATGTCCAATCTAACTCTACCCCCTTCCAGTTTAAAGCCATCCCCTCTCATCCCATCACTCCATGTCCTTATAAAAAGTCCCTCCCCAGCTTTCCTGTAGCCCCTCCAGGTACTGAAGGGAATCACACTGATGCCCTTGTTTCACCTCTCCAACATCAGTGCTGTACTTGGGATGGATAATTTTATTTCAAGTTTTATCTCTTTTTTCTTATTTTTTGATGGATGTAGTCTCAACCCTTATACTATCTGAAAATGAATATTTTACTACATTGTAAAAGCTGAAATTACATGAATTAATGATATTTAAATATTATACTGAATATCTGATTCACAGGACAGAACAGCTGGCACCAGAAAGGAACATTTTGGCCATGGCCACGCTGGGCAGAGCCCTGGGTGGAATTCTCTGACAGCCCCCATTTCCTTCCTGCTTTTCCTCCTCTTTTCTGCATTTTCACACAGAGGGCTGGAAACCACCAGGTCCCTGAGGTTCTGCACTGAGCTTCCACCCCAGCAGCTCTCCCCCAGCCATCTCACCAGGCCCAGGGACTTGTTTTCTCAGCACCATGGTGGCCCTGGGGCCAACTCCAGCCTCAGCCTCATGGAGAAACCTGGACTCAGGAGCAGGGTCCCCTCCCTGCTAATTACTGCAGCAGTGCTCAGGCTGGTTAATTACCCACAGGTCACAGCAGAAGCTCTGCCTGGATGAAAGCTGCAGCAGTAATTTCATGTTTGAAATGAACTCCAGGAGCACCCCGTGGGTCATCCTTTGCCAGGAGAAGAAAGTGCAATATCTGTAATTAAGTGCAAGGGGGCCAGGCTAACAAGAGGGGGGGCTGAGGAGCTGAGCAGAGGGGGCTGCTCCAGGAGGACACCTTCAGGGCTTCCCTTTGCCACCAGGGTTTGGGGGAGCAAGTGAGGAGGTTTTGCTGGGGCAGCACTGAGATGGAGCCACCACCACCAGCAGTGTGTCCCAGAGCAAAAGGGGCTGAAACAGCCTCTGCTACAGTGTCAGGGGGTGCAGGGAGGGCATGGAGAGCTCCAAGAGCAAGGGGCCAGTGGTGGCCAGTGGTGGCCAGTGGCCCTTGGGTCTCTCCTGTGCACCAGCACCATCCTCTGCTCCTCCAAATGCATCTGGTGCTGGTCCATGCAGCATGGTGGGTGACATCCAGCTGAGCTCCAGGCTGCAGAGGAGGAAGAGGAGGATGGAGAGCCCAGGACAGCAGGAATCTCAAGGACAGCCAAGACAGAGGTGTTTTTACAGGGAGCACAGCACAAGAAGCTTGTGCACCATCTGCTCCTGACTGCCCTGCACCCAGACAACCAGGGAGATGCTCTTTTTCCCACATCTAAAAATACTCCCTTAAAAAAAAGGCACAAAAGTAAGAAAAAGGAGACAGGGAAATGAAGAATATAAACAAAGACTCCACGGAGACCAGAGGCATCATTGTGCTCTTCCTGCTCCAACAGGCCCCTTCCCCATTTCTCTGTCATGTTTTAGTGCACAAACATCCTGTGACTGATTTTCTGTAGCTCTGGACACCAGCACAGCCCACCAAGTGTTAGCAGAGAGGAGAGCTGAGAGCTCTGCTAACCCTAATTAGTTGGTCTCAAGTTCAACCAACTGTCCCTGCAAACCCTTCTGGGCCCCACTGATGTCCATGGAGTTGGACAGCAGGTAAGGACTTGGCCATGAGAAAATCCCATTTGCAAGAGGCAGACAACAGCTCAAATTGTTGGGTATGCTCCTTCCTTGGGCAGAGAGATATAGGAAGTGGGAAGAAGGATGGAAAAGGAAAAAAAAAAACCAAAAAACCAGCAAGCTCTTTCTGGAGAAATTAAATTTGACTTCAAATTTACAGGGTCTTCATTTTGTTCTGGTGCTGATGAATTAAGCTCTTGCTGGCAGTTATATTGCTGCAGAAATAAGAACCAGTTAAAAGCACTTTTGGAAACTATGATGTTCATTTTAAAGCTGCCACAATTTACATTTAATCCATTCATTAATTCATTTATTTATGCTGCTCAGGTACACACCTTGCACTTCTCCTTTCCCAGGATTCACTGAAACACTGTTTTTAAACCTCAAATCAGCCTCCACCTGGACCTGGGGTCCAGACACATTTACTTGAGAGCATTTTCCTCAGCACCAGGCAGGGCTCTCCAGCAGTTCTGGCTTGGAAGTGCTCAACCAAACTTCCCTCCTTCCTAGGACTGAAGACACATGGAGATGTCAATGATGTGTGGTGGGCACAGCAGTGACCACCTCTGAGAGCTGGGGGGTAGAAGCCACATCTATAGATGAGATGATCCAGAAAATGTGGCTTTGCCTTTGCATGACAGGAGGAAAACCCCAGTGCCCCCATATTGATGTTTGCCTCCCCCTCACTAAGGATCACACAGAGCAAGCCCATGGCCACCAAGCACCTTGGGCTGGAGGAACCAGACAAGAGTTTCCAGTATCTCTAAACACAGGCAACCAAAATGCCAGTAGCCATCCTGCCACCCCCCCAGTCAGGGTTATTCTCCCTCCCAACCCTGTTCTTTGCAAGGACAGAGTGTTGAATAAGAGCCAAGACCTGGAGGTGAACAGCCCATTACCCTGATTAACCAGAGACACAGAAAATGCTTTGGCTTGCAATAATTTCACCTTTATCAGATGCCCCTCATGCTTTCCATGTGAATCCAGCCCCCACTTCCTCCCTTCCCACAGCTCCTCTGCTGATGCTTCACTTCTTTCTTCCTCCCAGCTCCTCCAGAAGTGCCTCAGATAAAGGCTTCTGCTTCTCAGCACATAAGCACAGTGGGTTCAGCAGAGTCAGGTTTTTCAAAAACCAAACCAAACTCTTCCATCACCAAAAGATCCACCCCCCCTTCCCTCAGACAAGCTCAGGAGGGCAACCTGTGCCACACTAGCCTGCAAGGACTTTACACCAGTCCTGGAGTTCACAGCCAGGCTGTCACATGTGGCCAGCACCCCAGCACCTCACTAGAGATACCCAGAGAGCAGCAGCAAGATCAGAGCCTGGGGATGCTGCCCTGCAAAGGGACCATTGCCCCCTGCCAGCACCATGTCCCTTTTCATAACCCATGGAGCTCTAAAGCTCTGCAGCAGAGCCTGGAATTTTGAACCCAGAGTCTGGAATTTTGAACCCAGAGCTTCAGGGAGGTTCAAAGTCAGCCCAGTTGCTGCGGGCTGGGAGCAGGATCCCACAGCACCCTTGGTGTTTGCTCCTTGGTGGGTGTCAGTGCAGACACGAGCTCCTTTAGAGGCCCTGGAGCCACCATGCTCTCACCAGCAATAAGATCCCAAACACTCCTGTAATTTATATGGCAGCTTTCATTACTTCCTTTCTCCAAAGACCTGCTCAATAAATTACCAGTTTATGAATGCCAAAGTGCTCAGTGCAGCCCTGAACAAAAGGGAAGGGAAAAAAAAATATCCTGCCCTGATCAGCTCTGATGGCAGAGCTTTTCATCCTGGAAAGAAAGCCATTACTAAAACAATATCCCCTTTGCCCCCCACAGACACATTGCTTTCAGCAGCCAGAGCACACCAACACCCTGTTATTGCAGTGCCCAGAAGTACCAACTGAGCTCAAGGAGCCCCTTCCTACCCCAAAAACCTTTCTTGAAGAGCTGAGCCACCCAAGAGCAGGGGAGGGAGATCTTAAGAAAAGGTTAATCCAGGAGAAAAGCCCTGTTTCCCTGCACTCTGAGCTTTGCCCACTCCTGTGGGCTGGATTTCTTTTAGCAGCAGTATTCTTGGCCATGGGCTACCCCATCCTTCCCCCAGGTTGCTGTGAGGGTGGGAATCCATCCCTTGGATCCCATGGTTCCTGACTCTCCCCAGAGCTGTTGCGCTCAGAACAGAGGCACCTGGCAGGTTGCTCAGAGCCCATCTGAGGACTGCAAGTGGTGGAGGGAGAGAGAAGAAACCTGATGAATTCATCAGAAGAATAAGAGTCAAGGGGAACAGCAGGAGAGTGGGAAAGCTGCTGACTGGTGGCAGGATGGAAGGGACTTACTGGAGATGCTCTCAGATGGGGCTTTTGTCAGGGTTGGGGTCTGTCCCTTTTTTAGCCCCACCTCAGCCCCCAGGCTCAAAGGCAGCTCTGGGGCCACTGGGCCAGGCAGGGAGGAGGCTCCCTGGACAGATGGATTTTATTGCTGCTGGCCATCCATGAGTGCTGAGCTCCTGCACAGCAGCCAGGAACAGGGAGAGAAGGTGGTTGAGCTGCTGAGCAGAGAGAAAAAGCCCCTGCAGTGCTGCCTCCAGAGCCTTTCCACTCTGCTGGGCAGCAAACAGGGGGGAACAAAAAAAAAAAGAAAAAAAGAAAAAAAACCAAACCAAAAAAACCCCAAAGAAATCAATAACCACCACCCATTGTGTCTCCATCTGCCATTGATTTATGGCCCTGCTGAAAAGCCTTGATGTCCACAATTATTGGGCAGTCAGCTCCTATTTGCCATGATTTCCTCACCCCTCCTTCCCACCCATCTCCCAGGCAGAGCCCAGCCTGCCCCAGGGAGGTCAGTGGCTGGGGCCCAGCTGGGACCAGTCCCAGGGGAGGATAATGGTTGTCAGGCTCAGGTCTGCTCCTCCAAGGGCCTGGGATGGCAGCTGGAATGAAAAAGTAGGAGCAGAGATGTAGGTGTCTTAGATACAGAGGAGCAAGGGGGAAAAGAGCAGTCAGGTGGACCACAAGTAAAGCCAACCAGAAAATTACATTTTGCCCTGAGCTGCTGAAAATTCAGCTTTATCTCACAAGAAGCCAAAAGCTGAGCACAAGAAGATTTCCTTTCTAGCCTTCTTGACAACCTTCCCAGCTTGATTTTGCTCTTTTGGCCATTTCTTTCATATGTCACAGTGACCCAGGAGGTCAGATTGATCCAGCCAACCAAGCCTTGGGAGAGCAAAGAGCCTGCTGGATGAGTTCCCCAAGATATGCATTTCATTTTGCCAGTGGGAAAAAAAAAAAAAAAAAAAAAAAAAGCAAACCACTGTGTTGGTTAGAAAATAATCAAAGCATCCAAAGAGTCAGCAGTCTGGTGCCTCCATCCAACCACCCCCAGCATCTCATGCTGACCTGAGGGCATCTCTGCTGGATTAAAGAGTTTTGCCTAATTCCTGTCCCCTGCCTGGGCTGTGCCCAATGGCCTCTTGTCCACCTCCAGCTCCCTCATGTTCTGGTTGTGATAAAGAGCCCCAAAATAAAGGAATTACCATTGACCTCCCCAAGGCCAGGCTCAGCTTTAGCAAGGGGACCCTGCAGGAGCAGAGAGGGGTTGGATGGGGTTAGGGAAGTGCTGGGAATATGCATCAAGCTGTGACCTCTTCATGCAGCAAATCTCTCCCTTTGGGAGGTGAAGCAGCAATTTTTGGTGGGACACTTCAATCATTTGCTCTGTGGAAAACATTTTTAACAGCTCTGGTCTACAGGGAAGGCTGCAGAGCTGCTGGCAGCCATAGAGCAGCCAAAGCTGGATGAGAGAGAGCTGGCAGGCAGCAGACACTGAACCCACGAGGCAATTATTATTTAAACTTAATTTTGGTGATAAAGAGAGATATTATGGAAGGGCTGACTGCAGAAGTGAGCCTCAAATTGAATATTTTGACCTAAATCAACTTGTGATGAAGTGAATGAACAAGTGAAAATAAGCCTGCAAGTGGGGATCTTTATTCAAGCAGAGTGGACACGGAGAAACAAAAGGAAATGGTTGGAGAAGCCAGCTGGAGGGAGGTCATGGACACAAATATGCAGGATGTCTGGAATTGCATCAAGTGAAAAGACTTTAGAGCTGCAAGAAATACAAAGCAGGAGGAAGAGACACTAAAAATAAAAAGTTGAAAAGAAGAGCTTGCGAGGTAATGGGCTGAGCAGTCACTTGAAGAAAGGTGTTGGAAAGAAGCAGGGACCCTGCACAGATTGGGAGAGAGGAGCCCTGGAATGGAGGTCAGGGAGGCCACCAAAGCAAAGTGGAAATTGCATCCAGTCAGAGTTAAACCTTGCAAAAAAGGTATCGAAACAAATAGCAAGTTACAAGAGCCTGTGAACCTTTCTGGCTTAAAGAACAAGGGTTGTTATGTGATGAAAAGAGGGAAAAGATTAAAGGATAACTCAGGGCACATCCCAGCATTACCTGACCTCGGTTTTCAACCAATGTGAGGTTGCCCATAGAGGTAAGAGACATATGAGGAAGCAGAACAAAAAAGCAGGAGACAGGAATGAGTGATTCCCTGGAGTGGTGAAGAATAGGCACGAGGGGAAGTGTTTCTGCTGGCAATTATTTTTTACATCAAGATAAAGTATTATTGGTTTGGCATGCAGCACATGTGGGGGCTGTATTTAAATCCAAGACACAGGCCCATTAATCTGGTCTCATGGAGCATGAGGCTTCAGTGCAGCCTCAGACAGCAAGGCTAATTAAAAGTAAGTAAACAACATTGAGGGCTTAGCAGGGGGAGATCACACCATCCTCAAGGGATTAACCCATCCCCTTGGTCTGCAGGATCAACTCTTGTCATCCACCTGGACATAACTGAAGCACCTTTAGATTAAGATTACAGGAATACACAAAAGAAACCTTGAGCTGGGACAGAGAACAGACAGGGAGGCAGGAACAGGGAGGCAGAGAAGATGAGAACCTTCCCTAACCTCACCCCAGACACTGCATCTCAAAGGTGGCTTCAGAACATCTGCAGATGAGAACCATCATCTGACCAAGGCAGCACCAGAGCACCACTGCTCTCATGTAAGAATCCTTTTATTTGATCATTAAAATAAAATTCTCTTAATCTGCCTAAGGCATACAGCAAGACTGAGCCTTCTCAGTGCTTTGAACAGAGCCCCTCTTCCCAGGGGAAGATTCAGGCTGCAAAATGGGAAGATGGGATATTGTACTGCAAGACTTGGGAACCTTAGAAGTGGAATGAAATCGCAGCAGAACAGCATGAGGTGCAGGGCCAGGTACTTGCATTAAAATTGGTTTTCTCTGCATTTTTGCCAGCCCCTCAGAAAGAGGGCAAAGCTGATCAGAGGAGGGTTACAAGGCAACTCTGCCACGTGGCTGTGGAGGAGTCTGGGTGGACATCCCACCTGCAGGGTAAGGAGTGATGCTGCTGGAAGGGAGGAGAGACAACCTGGGATCTTTCCACCCGTATTTAGGAGAGAGAAACCATGAGGAGGGAGCCTGAGTGAGCAAAACAAAAACCAAGAGAGCCTATGACTGTCAGCTATACATAGAGCAGGGTCTAAATACACAGAAGAAAGAAAAGCAGTTGAAACCAGAAGACAATGTTGGCATGAGGAGAACCAGGCAGAAAGGGAATTATCCAATTATTCCCATGATCCAGCTTTGGCATTGCAATCCCTGTGACTTTGCCTGAGGAGTCAGCCCATGAAGGAGATTGTGTCCATGGAAGCAGAGGACCAAACCAGATGTCCTTGGCTCCTCTCCAGCCCAGGAGCTCTCACCTGCAGGAGGAGCCAACCAAGTTTACAGGTTTCTTCTTCTATTACATGGCCTGGGTCTCCCCTAGGTGCCAAGCAGGCTGGTAAATGTGAATGTGACCCAGAGTGGCATCAGGAGACTGGGAAGCATGAGCAGTTGCAGTGATCAAACAAGTGTTTGCCTTGCAGGCTCCCAGGCCTTTCCTTGCCCAACTTCTGCTGTCTCAGCCTTCACTGACTCCCTGCTACAAAGTTTGGTCAGGTACTGAGCTTTCAATCTGGCTTTCCTGAGCCCCCCTGGCTGGTCTGATGCTCCACCAAGGCCACCTGCTTCTACCTTCTCCATCTGCACATTCCCCATAGCCAGGGAGGACCAAGCACCCTTTGCATCCCTGCACCTGTGAGCAGCTTTTGGGTAGGGGTGCAGCTCCTCGAGGAGCAGCATCTACTCAGTTTCTACCCCTCACTTTTTGTTCCAGCTCTGTTGCCATGGAAACCCAGCGGTGGGAGATGGGTTGCTTGGCAACACAAACACCCGGTTGGACCAGGCTGCTGACCCCAGGTACAGGGACCCCAAGTGGGGTTTGGTGCTTGCAGCAATGCTCTCCCCAACACGAGGGGATGAGGTGAGGAAGGGGATGGTGGGAGGGCAATCCCAGCCCTTGGGAGGTGATGGATGGAGTGGAGCTCTGCAGCAGGGTCTCTCCAGGGATGCCCCATCCACCCAGGAGCAGAACTGATCCCTTCCCAGGCCTGGGAGCAGCTCCTCCTGGGACAGTGGATGCAGTCATCAATGCAGAGACTTCAACAGTGCCCTAAAGTGACTCTGCTGAGCCTTCAGGGTCTGTTTGAGTGTCAGGCAGCTGGAGACAGGACACCTCCAGCCTTGCTCCCCACCTCCAAAGTACAGCTCTCCTCCGCAAGTCCTGGTGCACACAGAGAGCCCAGGGAAGCTCCCCAAGAGAAAAAGCAGAGCTGAGCAGCCCCACTAAATCTGATACCAAGGCAATTGGAAGATGCGTATCCTTCAGCACCCAGTTTAATCTCCACCAGCTGAAATGCAAGAAGGAAGATCCTGAGGTAAGAGAAGTCAGCATGTTCCAAAGCTGTCTGAAGACCCAGACTACCGGAGATTGCCAAGAGCCCAGATAAAAGCAGTCATTACAACCTGCCAATGGGGGAGAGATAAAAACAAAGATAGAGATGGAGGCACACACACACAGAAAGGCACCTGCAGCCTCTAGCAAAGGCTTTGCAATAGGTGGGGGTTGCAGAAGACAGCCAGGGATGTTGCTGGAAGTAGGACACAGTCATTTACATGAACAAAGTGACCCAGGGTACAGGGAGCATGAGGCTGCAGAACTTAGCAACAACTCTGAGGCACTTTTGGCTCTGGTACATTGCAAAAGAATACAAATAAATAAAGAAAGGAGTGTGATAAAGCATGCATAGCTCTTCCTAGGGTCAGCAGAAACCCAGGGAAATGCAGAGCTGGCAAAGCAAGCTCAAGGAAAACTGCATCTCAAATTGATTATGGAGAGGGAAAAAAAGAGGAGCTGCCATCAAAGGCAGCAGGAGATGAAAGTAGAGATAAGTGCTGCTGACCAAGGGATGGGAGGCTTGATATGGCAACAAACACACCAGCACAACCAAGACACTGAAGTGGTGAGCTTGGGGATCACTCGAGTGGACCAAACCCAAAGTTGGGCAGCAGAGAAACCAAGAAGACATCTTGCATCAGAAGAAACTAAGAAGCTGATGGTGTTCGAGGCAGGATATCTAAAGGAACTATCCAAAGGAGAAGTCAGCTGGTGCCACCTCATGTCTGGCCCAGCAGCAGAAGTGCTGAGGAGCAAAGGGTAACCATGGCATGCAGGGCCCCAGCAGGGTCACAGAAGCTGCTTGGAGTCCCTGGCATTGCCCCATGTCCAACAGCAGCCCAGGGCCAACCCTGCTTAGATATTAGGAAGAAGTTCTTCCCCATGAGGGTGGTGAGAGACTGGAATGCCCAGAGAGGTGGGGGAAGCCCCAACCCTGGAAATTTTTAAGGCCAGGCTGGAGAGGGCTCTGAGCAACCTGATCTGTGGGAGGTGTCCCTGCCCATGGCAGGGGGGTTGGAACCAAATGATCTTAAAGGTCCCGTCCAATTCATGGCACTGCCCCCCCCAAAGCCACCCCTGGGAACAGAAATGCCAGCTAAGGGAGGGGGACAGGTTTGCTGGTGTCAATGTTTTCTGGTTCTGATGCCCAGCTCTGCCAACACAGCCCTGAAGGACAGGATCAGGCAAGCAGATCCCCAGCAGGTTCACATCCATAGCACAGGAGCCAGGCTCACCCTGAAGAATAAATTCTAAAAGGCACAAGGATACACAACCAGAATATTTCCATGTTTTAGACATTAGAAAGCAGCATCCCCCCATGCAAGAGTACAGCAGCTTAAATAAAGCAGCCCTAGATGCCAGGCTAGGAGAGGTTCACCAGTTTCCCCAGTGACCCATCAACCCCACCCCAGTTGTGATCAGCATTTTAGGGACCACCTCTTGGGGAGCAGAGAGGGAACTGCATCCAATTCAACCACCATGGGTGAGCAGGAGTGTGGGAATGCCAATCAAAAAGGACTTCAGGGAACTGGTATAAAGGGTCACCAGTGGATGGTGGTTTATTTTTTTTCTTTTGTGAAGAGCTGCTCGTATTTTATTTATTTGCTTCATAAAAGTTGGGGTTTTTTTGTGGAGGTAAGCAGCTAATTGAGCTCATATTCTTCAGCTAATGAAGAAATGAGCTGAATAATTAATTACTTGAAGATAAATTATTCATGGACAGTTGTGATTCCAGTGTGGGAGCAGGGGGCTCAGAGGGTTATTTTCATGCCAAAGAATAATGCATGCAAGGACCCCACCTACCCCTCCAAATCAGGAATGTGATGAGAGCTGGGGGACTCTGGGGGGGGACAGGACAGCCCCCTTGCTTCCCAGGGGAATGGGAAGAGCTTGGTGATCAGTCACCAGACAGGATGTCACCCAAAGGGATGGCTTTGCCACCTACCAAACAAGGACCCTTCTCATTCTCCACAATACACCTGAAGGAATGAGGTCTTTGAGTACAAACAAATCTTAATACCCCCAAATCCTAGTGCCATGTAGATGTCTCCAGACCAGAAACCTGCCCTAAATCCCCCACTCCACTTGGAGCTACCCTTCACCAAGCCACACAGACTTGCAAATGCACTCCCAGTGCCCACTCCTTCACCAGTAACATTTCTAATGGATTTTCCTATGACTTTGCTCCAAGGTTACCCAATTTCTTCTCCCTGAGTTGCAGTGATCCTGGAACCCCTCCAGCCCACAGAGAATCTCCCAGCTTTTGGAGATCTGGGAGCAAGCAGCAGCAATTTGCTTGCTGGCTCTGGTAGGGCTCCAGACTCCAGCTGCCAAACAGGAGATGCTCTCCAGCCTCCTGAGTTACAAGCAGCAGGTTTTATATGCCAGCCACAGCACTGTCTGTGGCAAATATACCCTCCTGCCTCCTTTCTTCTGTATTTGGAATATCTGTGGAACATTCATACCTTTTCCACTCTGCTATTTACGATTTTACCAGCTGTCTCTAAAACCAGAGCCATTTTGGACACAGAAATAAATTACCCACTCTAAGTGCTTTCCTACTCTCTTTGACCTTTCTGGTCATTCATAGTCCATTAGTTTTGGTTTTTTTTGATTTCTTCAAACTGCTACCTGTATTTTTAGGTAACCCATGCCTTTCTTTAGCATTCACCAACACTCTGTTTTCTCCCTCCTCCCTACACCTGTGCTCTACTGAGGATGCAACAAAAAAAGCCCAGTTTGACAACACTTGGAGTGTAACACATTGCCTACTGCTGTGTCCTGCCATCCTGGCAGACCCACTCAGTAGGCATGGGCTGTAATCAAATTATATTCATTCCAACTTCAGCCAACCATGGATTTGTCTATTTTTTTTTCCAGCCAGCAAATAACATCCCTCTGTCAGTGGGGATGAGGTCTGTCAGGTTGGGCTGCAGTAGGTGCAGGCACTGCACTATGAAATCATCAATTATTTCAGTTCAGTTGGGGCTGTTTTGGTCTTCAAGACACAAAGTGTTCCTAAAGTCACCCCTCTTCCTACCCCCAAACTCTTGAATCATCTCCCTAAAGCTCACAAACAGATGGTTCAGCAATTTATCCTGTTTGCCAGCAAAATCTCACAGCATTTAAGCAGGCTCTTGCCCAATCCCCACCTTTTTAGATCCTCCTGCAGGTCAGCATTGTCTGTTCCTCCACACATGGCCAAGGTCTTGCCCCTCACCAGCTTTGCTGCCACAGGAGGGGTTTTAGTCCTTCCTTTTAAGACAGAGAGAAAGGAAAGGAGAAGTTGAGCCAATTCTAACCCAATCAGCACTTCCCACAAGCCCCAGGCAGCTGTCACTAATGAAGTCTATGCATGACATCTTCATATCCCCCATAACATATTGATGCTTCTCCCTTTTATCAAGGATAAAAGTCCTCATCTGGGTCACCCTACCCAATCTATTTTCTCTGGGGACATTCAGTGATATCCCTTAACCATGCAGCAGATAAGAGCAGTTCCTTAGTTAGAAATTGCACAAGGAATTCCAGGGTTTGGAGTTGGAAGAGTTGGGTTTCACACTGCTGGATCACACAGATCACCAAGAAGCCACCCCCACTCCTGACCCAGCCTATCCCAAACCCAACAGAGAAGCCTCACAAGAGCTGATCTGTGAGGACCATGACAGAGTTTCCTTGCAAAGAGTAAACCAAGAAGCACCCATTGGTTAATACCCTGTTACAGAGGCTGTGAGAGCTGGAAAGCAGCCACCCATCCCAGGGAGTTACTGGAGAAAAAGGAATGGCAGGGCTGGGAGAGCAGAGAGAAAGGAGACTGTGGTGAGTGACAAGGGCTGGCCACAGGGAACAGGACCAGGGGGGATGGCACCCGTGGCCAGCAGCACCCCAGCAACACGGGTCAGAGATGAATGAACCTCACCCAGCTCCCCAGGAATGGGGATCAGTACCAGCCACAGAACCACCTCTGCACTGGAGACACTTCACACAAAAGGGAGAGAAAAGGCACTGCTGGAGATGGAAGTGTCTGATGCTCATGCTTACCCCCCTCCAGCTGGACACACTCCAGTCCAGCTCCCTCACCTGGCAGCACAAGGGAGAAGATGCTCTGGGAATGGTCCCTCCAAACCAGGAGGGAGAGGACAGCACAAGCAAGACACCAATTTCACTTTTCCTCCCTGGGCTTATTACACCTCAGTACCCTTTCTAGCAGGAGGCAGGGAACTACTTACCCCCTTAGATACAAATGGAGCAGCTGAGCTACCAACAAAGCACCTGCACATCCCATTGCATCCTCTGCAGCTCCTTCACAACCCTACAAAGTACTTGCAGAGAACTTTCCAAAGGTTTCAAGAAAGCTGGGATGGAGCAAAACGTTCACTGAGCTCCTCCAGTTTTAAGCAGAGGGCTCCGAGCTCTGAACAACCAAACTTTCTGGAGCTTCTGGATGCGAAAGCCACCAGTGACCCCACCAGGCCACTCGGGTACTGCACACACCTCCTCTCCCTCCTCTGCCCCAGTCCCAGAGAAGACAGCTCTAAGTTTTGGTGGGGCCTTGGTTTTTTTTGTCCTTTAAGTGATTGAAGTACCAGCTGAGAAAGAGGCACTTGAAAGCAACTCGAGTCTGGTTAAAGCTGGTTATCCATCTCGATTTGCATAATGATTATGCAAATGGCAATTCGCATAATGTTACTGCTATCTACAACCACTTTAGGGTTTTGCTGCAGAAAAAAAGACCACAGAGAAGATATTGAGCAGCTGCCCAACCACCCTGACTGCAGCTCGGACACCAGCAGGGACATGTGCTGAGATTTTCCCCTCCTGCCCTTGGGTTTGGGTCCCCCAGAGAGGCTGAGCCTGGCTGCACACCCACCCTGGGCTCACTTCAGGCTTCACACAAGGCTGCAACTTACTTCTGAATTCTTCAGCTGAAACCTTGAGGCAGGTGCTTAGGGTGGTTGTCCCTCCAGAGGCTTCCCCAGCAGCCAGACCTGCACCCACATCTCTCCCCCTGCAGGTAGCTGAGCAGATGGAGAGAGCTGAGAGGGGATGCTGCTACCACCAGCAGGATTAATACCCAGCAGGAAGCCATCACTCCCTTTAACCCACCTTTAGGCAGCAGCTGAAGCTTTGCCTGTTGTCAGGGATGTGATTAAGAACTTGAAACGACTCAACCTGTCTCTGCTCCGGGCTGCAGCTCCCTCCCAGGGCCAGGTCCCCATCAGCAGGTCATGTGCTGGAGTGACTCCTCAGGGTGTCAAAGACAGAGTGACACACTCAGGACCTGGAAAACATGATCAAGAGGTGTTACCAGGAGCAGTGATGGGACACTGAGCCAAACTGCAGCTGCTGCAGTGTGTACCTCCTCTTTTCTGCTGCCTTCTGCATCCTGGCTGCTTACCTGTGTGGAAATGGCTTTTTTAGTCTCTCCTGCTGTATTTCATCTTTCCCAGGGATGACAGGATCAGGTGACAGAGCATCCCCCTGCAGCCTAACCTCCACGGTGGCTCACAGACAGTGATGGTGTAGGATGTGTGCATATCCTCCAAACACACCTTGCCAAGGGCTCCCCACTGACCAGTGGTTGGAGCAGGGGGGACCTGATGGGAGGACTGGAGATTTGTCACTAAAGCAACACAGCTGAGTTGCAAACCAGCTTGATCCTCAGTGAGACCACCCCAAGGAGGTGCAGGGGCCATAAAGGGGAAATGGGAAAGGATGTCTTGGATCAATCAATCCTCCTGCCTGCTGTTGAAGGCAACCATGTCACCCCATCACCTCCTGTCAGCTCCTGTCTTAGCACTGTGTAGGCTGCTTAATCCCTTAAACCTTAATTCCTAAACCTCCTTCACACCTCCAAATTTTGAGCTTTAATGTATTACTGCCTAGCTTCTATGGAGTTTTCCTCTAGTCCTTGATCCTAAAAGGCTCTTCTCCTTCCCCAATGTATTCTTAACCTCATTTTTAGCAGGCCAAGGCAGCCATTCTCTGTGTTTCCTCTCAACAAATGAGTGCTTCACTCCCTACAGCAGCAGCAGAATCCTTTCCTGCCCTTCCCCTCTTTGAATTTGCCTTCAGGAGAAGACCAGAAGAGTAAGGAGTATTGCAGATAAAACCCACCAGTGATTCAATCAGAGGCATTCATCCTCCCTCCTCCACACTGATGCCATTTCACCACACTGGTACTCATGCATTCCTAATATTTGTGCCAAGGTCAGGAACCAAATTACTCAGTTGTCCTCAGGACAGATGATCTGTAAGCCTGACACCACTGCATGCAGCACCCCATGCTCTCAGCTCCTTTTCAGCACGTTTCTTGTGCACTTTCCACTCTTCATTAATCCCTGTACTCATTAATAATTTCTTACCAGGCCCTGTATCAGACACCTTGCTGAAGCATGGAGAGATCCACAGTGTTTCCTCTGTCCCACACCTACCACGAGATGAGCTTGACATTTCCTGTGCTGCATTTCATATCATTTTCTATTTAGCTCTGGTTTTTTAATGACTTTTTCCTTCCAAACTTGTACTAAGGCCTTGTCTGCTCCAGGGGCTGAAAATGTACCCCAAGTTGCTCAGATCGTTTCTGTTTCCATTTCTCAAACGGGGTGGAATCCAGGAGAGAGATGAGGTCAGTAAAGATAAAACCTGGGATCATGGATTCTCTGCTGTGTCATGGTTCCCAAGGAAGATGGGGAGTCCCTGGATAGGCAGGGATGGGTGAAGAAAGGCCTGCATTTGGGTCATCCAAATCCATGGTCCTTTGCATCCTGACTGGGACAGTGGCCAAGAGACACCTGGAGACTGATCACAAGGAGAGGGAAGAATTCAGTCCCACTTCTTCTGCTTTCAGGGGGAAGAAAATCCTGACTCAGAAGTCACCTCCTCATTCTGAGGTTTAGCCCCCATCATAACCCTCATCTCCAGCTCATTTGCCTGATCCTTTGAACCCATCACATCCCACAGTGGTGTCTGGGCTGGGAGGTGAATCTGGTGGAGGTCACAACGTGCTTGGGAAGTGGTGGAAAGACACAGAGCCCAGACCCTACTGGGACATGAACTGGCAGCATCCCTCAGAGCTGATCTTTGCTCCAGGAGAACAAACTCCAAGGCTGGGCTTGGATACAGAAATGCTCCAGGCAGATTTCCTGGAAAACAGAGGAGGGCTGTGGTAGGAACACTGAAAAGGAGCTTTTACAGGGTGCTGGTGATGCCTCTGAGCAGGACCTGCTTTCTGATACCATCTCCAGAGTTGTTGCTGGGGTGGGTGCTCCTGGGCATTTGTTTCTCCTCTCTACTCTTCCTTCTGTCTGCAAAGTCAGGCTGGAAAACAAGTAAAATAACATTATCTCTGTCAAAATGTTTCCCCAAATAAACACTTGTTATCTAGTTCGAGTTTTTGTATTATATTCCTTAATTTTTTCTTGCTCTCCATTAGAAGAGTTTCCTCTGGCTTCTCTATTAGATTTTATTTTATTTTAAATGGGAATCCCTTTTAATTAGAAGGAGAGGGAAAAGCCCTTCAGTCCCATTCATCTCAAAGCAAATTGGTGCTTCTCTCTCTGAGGAGACTCAAGACACAGTTTAGTGTTGGATTCATTTCATGAAGTGATCAGGAAATTCAAAGCATCAGGATCAGCTCCATATCACATTTTCTCATTCCCCCTCAGCTCCTGTTCCCCAGATCTTAAGATCTCCAATTCATTAAAAAAAAAAACAAAATAAAACTTCCCATCAGTTGGAAGAGGTGGCTTTTGCCCAAACCTGAACAAAAGCAAAAACCAGTGTTGAAAACCTTCCAGCCTGGCACATAAAGCATCTCTTCCTCTTCCCAAATCTGTGTTGCTCCATCTGGGTTTCTAGAAAGAATACAAACTGATTGTGGAGTGGGCAATAATAACAGGAATGTGCAATTGGGGTGGCAGAGAAATGGTACCATGTTCTTGGCTCAGGAGAGCCCCATGCAAGTTACTCCATGCAAGATCCCAACTCAACATCAGAAGAAAATTTTTTACTGTGAGAAGAGTTGGACATTGAAACCATCTCCCAGGGAAGTGGTGGATTCCCAAACACTGGACACTTATAAGATTCAGATTGACAAGGTGCTGGGCCATCTCATCTAAATGCCATCTCATGTTCCTGCCTGGAAAGGTTGGATCAAATGATCCTTGAGGTCCCTTCCAACCTGGCATTGTCATTCCATGATTCCTTCCCCCATGGCTGATTCCCTCTGCCTGGAGTGGGAGTGTGGTGTTGGGGTGGGATGTGATATTCTGTGGTGGGATGTGGTGCTCTGGGGTGGGATGTGGTGCTCTGGGGTGGGATGTGGTGTTCTGTGGCAGGATGTGATGCTCTGTGGTAGGATGTGATGCTCTGGGGTGAGATGTGGTGCTCTGGGGTGGGATGTGGTGTTCTGGGGTGGGATGTGGTGTTCTGTGGTAGGATGTGATGCTCTGTGGTGGGATGTGGTGCTCCACAGCCTGGCTGAGTGCTGGTTTGTGGTGTCAGGACTTTGCTATGATACCTGGGTGCCAGGCTGGCAAACCCAGGACCCCTGATGCAGGGAGCAGGGGGGTGGCGGGGGCGAGAGAGGCACCTGGCATTTGCATCCCTGCAGAAACCAGGTTGTGTGGTGACTGCTGAGTGGCCTCCAAGGAGATTAAGTGCCAGTAATTAATCTTCAGTGCTTGGATAACCAATCACTCGAGTAGGAGGAGCGGGTGCTGTGCTGGATTCGGGGAAGTGGCAGGAGCAGAGGGGCTGCCGGGGGCAGCAGGCGCCAGCCCTTATTAAAAGGCTTTTTCCATTTCTGATTTCCCTAATCCAAGAGAGTAAGAGTATTGACATGTCAGAATGCTCTTTTATTATGATCCATTTATGCCATTAATGTAATATCCTCCTCTTGGATTGCTTAGTTATGTATTAATGTTGTAAGAAACTTGGCGTTTCTTTGAGCTCTTCATTGTCTCAAACGAGTCCCCAACGCTCTGTGAGACAGGAGTTTGATGGATGGTCATATTTTTAGCTGTGATCATGCCTTGATGCTCTGAAATTAGGGACATGTTTTAAAAATGTTTTACCACGTGCATTCATCTTATTTTTCTTAATCTCTGCCTTACCAGTTATCCTTCTGGTTTTATTGTAGAACCATTAGTGCTTGTTAGAAGTTTGATGCATGCACATGGCGCCATTTATTTGCTGCTCTTAGCATAACAAGGTATGGAAAAATAAAACATGAAGATGGGAAAATGATCAGTGGGTGTTTCACTTTTTTTAATAAAGAACATTCCTATCGAATTGCCTTGCTGAGGCTGCTGGGGCATCATTACATCCAGCCAGCCTTAGAAGTCTGAAGAAAGAGATTGAGGAGTCAAGAACGAGTTCCAGGAATGAACCTGGAGAAAATGCTGTGCAGGAACAGACCAAAGGGATTTGACCCCTTTGATTTATCAAAGATACCAAGAGCTGTAAGTTAAAGTGCCAAACATCCTCACCAGGAGGAAATATTAAAGGGTTTATTAAATCTCACAGGAATGGCACTAAACAAAGGAACCACCTGGAAATTTAGCCTGGATGCTGCAGGTTGGAAGCTGATAGCACAGGGGTTTAATAGAGATCAGGCCTGATCCAGCCCCTGTGTGACTCCAGGGGATCCAGGAGTCCTGCAGCCTTTGACAGGGGCCAGCTGTTGGCAACAAGAATGTCCTCATTGCTAGCCCAGCAGCACTGAGTCCATCCCCATTGCTGTGCTTGGCTGGGAGCACACAGATGAGTTATTTGCTGCTTTATGGAACAGGATACAAATGAAGATGTGCATTAGCCCAGCACCAATTACTAGGCTTGGGAAAAAAAAAATCTCCAGTTTGTGTTGTTTGAGGCAATGCCTTCATTGAAGGGTTTCAGCTGCCCTGGAAAGTGGTTGAAATGGTCCCCATTGTGCTACCTACTGCAAGGGTGTTTATGGGTCTGAGGGGTGTTTCCCTCTGGCTGGCACATGGGGAGGTTTGACACCAGGATGCCTTGATCTTGTGCTTCTTGTAAGGGTGCTGCTGGAACAACTGGAAGGATTGATGAAGAATCCTTCATGCTTGCAAGGAGGAGCTGGGCACAGAGACTGCCCTCAAACCCAAATCCCAAATCCCTGTGGTCTCGTCCAGCCATGGGTCCCCAGCTGATGCCTTCTTCTGTCCCTGCAGCTCCTGCCTTCACCCATACAAAAGAAAGGCAAAAAATGGACAAAAATACTGTTGATTATGAGGAGAGGATTGGTCTGAAACATGGGGACGTGAGGCCACCCCTTCTCCACAGTCACTGCCAAGGTAGCAGCATCCACTCCATTTGGCTGACTAACGAGAGCCCTTCCCATCTAGAAATTTGATGGATGATCCCAATTATATTCTTCCAGCACTGATTTAATGTAATGTTTTATTAATAGCAACAATCAGAGGAAAGCAAACAGCTTATTCTGCACACGCCATTCCCTTTCTAGCTCTTACTTTCCCACATTCATGTACTCTTGAGTCCTTGATGCTACAGCATCAGGGGGAGGAGGAGGTGGGGGGGAAGCGAGCAGACGATCAGCTGAGTGGGGCAATAGCTCATTAGTGCTCTCCCCACAGAATTAACACCATTGTGACAAAATTCCCTTCACTCATTCTTCATGGATTATTTGGAGGAAACTGCAAATTGCTGGTTTGTTTCCTTGGCTGTTAAAAAACGATGTGAAAAGATGAGGGAAATCACTTATGGTTTTGTATTACTGCTTTTAATTCTCTTTTGCCACAGAAAGAGTGAGGGGAGAACAAAGTCCATTAGAGTTGTTCTTGGTCGGGCACAGCACCATCAGGGCTCAGTCCTGTGCTGGAATCTTTGCTCAGGGCCAACCTCTCCTCCTGACCTGCATCCCCAGGGGAGCCCTGCTGCCCACACCCTGGGTTTTTCCTTCTCCCCAGTGTGCCCGGCACTGCATCTTCCCCCTCTGGAGAGGAGGCAGAGAAATGGGATTTCTCTGGATACGGGGTGACCAGCAGCTCTGAGGTGTAGGGATGCACCCTGCATTACTGGTGGTGGCATCTGTGATCTGGGGACAAGCTTGAGCCAGCAGCAGCCTTACAAGAAGCACAAGATCAAGGCATCCTGGTGTCAAACCTCCCCATGTGCCAACACAAAAGCTCTGGCCTCGTTCACTCCCTCCATCCTCCCTTCATTAGTGGCTCTGCACCATCTCCCTGTTTGCTTTTGTATCTGGAAGCTTGTTTGCATATTTACCCATTGATTGCTTGTTTTAATTGTAATCCAACCCCGGCCCGGCCACTGCTGATAAACTCAGAGGAGAGGAGAGTTTTCCTCAGCTTGTTATTCCAGTTATTGCTCCTGGCTCAAACATGGAATTGAAAGTTCTTTACAATCAGAAGTGCTCTGTATCGTGGTTAAATGATTTCTTTTCCCCCCAGAGAATCATTAATCAGGCACATGATCTCTCTTTCTCAATCTCTTTTGGTGAATTCTTAGAAGAGGGGGGAGGAAGGGGGAGGAAAAGAGAGAGAAAGATTAAATGGAGCAGGTGTCACATTTATCTTATTTCCAGTGCAAATACAATCAACAAGTGTCAAGCTAAAACCAGACCCTAAACAAAACCTGCAAAATGTTCTCTAAATAAATGATTCTTGGCTCTCCTCTGTTTGTTTTTAATTTGCAGCCATCCTCCTGATACTTTTGCCAAGCAAAAACTGCTTTGGGAATGAGCTCACTGGAGCTGGTTCCACAGGGGGAGGTTTCTGCTGATGGGGTGCCCTGCAATGCCCCTTCTCCATCCCCTTCCCAAGTCTCTGTCCTGCACAGCCCTCTTCCCACAACAGCCCAGGATCCTTTCCTAAAACACAGGAAAGGATCTCTAAGGATGCACAAAGCAGAACTTTTCCATTAAACCCTCTGCTCAGGATTGCTCTCAGCTTTGCATCAGGTGGAACAGAATCATAGAATTCCTTAGGCTGGAAAAGATCTTCAAGATCAAGTCCAACCTCATCCTATTACCCTATTACCCTAATACCCTAACCCTATTACCAACACAGAACAACAGACTGGTCCTAGACTTTCCTTCCTTCCTTATCATACACCTCATGCCAAGAAATACATCCCCAAAGGAAGCAGAGCTGGGGAGTGTGGCAGTGCTGCTGTGACAGCAACGTTGGCTCCAGCCACACGGGATGAATTTCTGGCTTCAGGAAAAAAACCTTCCCCCAGCCACAGCTGAACCCCAGATTTCCACACACTTAGCTTTTCTTCTGCCCCAAGACTGACCATTTCTGGTAAGCAAATAAGCTGAAGTGTTCGAATGACAACACTGGAAACAAGCAGATGTTGCAGGGGATGGAAAACTCAGCTTGGGTGCAAGCCCTGGTGCCAGGGACATCCAGTGCAGCTGCCCCACAGCAGCTCCAGGGCTCGGGGCTCAGCAGGAACATTTGTTGTGCTCAGCACCACAGGGCCCGGGGTCAGTCCTGTGCTGTGTCCCAGATGGTGGCTGTCATGTGTCACTGAGTTACAGGAGCACAGGGACCAGCCAGGGCTCTGCAAGGCTGAGCAAGGGCTTGGAAAGCTGGTTTTTTTTTGGTTTTTTGTGCTCTTTGTGTCACTAAGACCGGGCAGAATTCAACCTGGTTGTCTCCCCTTCCTTGTGCTCGCTATCCTGGGATGTTGAGGGGTGGGACTGCAATAATTTGTGACAGGGAGAGGATTCCCACCAGGCTGCCCTGGATGTGGATGGTGCTGGGCCCCCAGGTGTTGCTTTTAAGGTTCAATGGCAGCAGAAGCAGCTGCTGTCATGTTTTATTCATGCACACTGTCAGGGAATGTGGGCTCTGGCTAAGAGGAAGGGACAATTAAAAGCAAAGAGGGACAATTAAAAGCAAAGAGGTGCCAAAACCCAGGGACTGCACACTCGGTTCTGGCTTTAAAGGCTTCTGGACTGTGGCCAGGGGATTTCTGGGCTGCTCTTCCCTGGGCTATAGAGTGACAACACGTGGGTTCTGTACCTCTCTCTGCTCCTTGCTGTACTTTGCTCCTGTGCCACATTCACCAACTCATCCTGGTGAGCCACAGCTTCCCAATCCCAACTCCTGCTGCATGGCACTGATAGCACATGGGGACCTGAGCACAGCCACAGCACATGGCCCTGGGCCTCCCAGGTCCCCTCTGGTGCCCTGGGCTCCTAACACACAATTAATTGCTGTTTTGGGGGCTTTTGTTTTAAGTTGGAAGTGTCTGATATAAGGCCAGTGATGAGTTGCAGCTGGGAATAGTGGGTGCAGAAGATGCTCAGCCTGGGTGGGTCCAGACCACTGTGCCTCCCAGGAGGGACTTTTGGATGTGGTATGTCCCCAGGGCTGAGCTCCTGCAGTTCAGCAGGGCTGGGGAGAGCAGAGGTGGATGCTCACTCATCTCATGCTTCTCTGCTCCCCAGACTTTTGGGCTGTCACCTTCCTCTGATGCACCTGCAAGGGATGGGGACCTGCACTGGGTATCAGAGAGAATCAAGCAGCTGAGAACAAGCAACTCATTCCTCTGATGCATGACATAAGGGGAAAAGGAGAGGGAGGAGGGCCATTGATGCCCTAAGTGCTGTATTGATTTAGCTGACACAGCAGATCTACACAGCCCATAAAGGGTATGATTGCATTTACAGTTCTGTTCTTTCCAAGCGAGTGGCAAAGCAGAGATTAATCACGTGAAGGAGGAGGAAGGGGAGGAGGGGAACAGAGGGACCCTAAATCCTGGGGAGCTAATAAAGGCATGCAGGGAAGAAGCCCTGTTCTATCACCACTGCCAGCTCCATCCCATCAGCTCCTTCAGATCCAGAGGTGCCCACAGGACCCCTTTTCCTTCCCTCTTCTTTTCCATCCTTCTGTCCTTCTATTTATTGATATAAATAAACATGGGCCATCCCCTTCTGCGTGAGGAGGGAGTTGGGAACAGGTTCCTACACTCTATCTTCCCAGGGTTGGAAGATGTTTCTTTAGGTGTTTAGGTGCAGTGGAAGAGCCCTTGATTTATTCTGCAAAAGCTGACAGACCTCTCCTGCCCAGCCCTGCCTTCTCTCCCAGCAGCCCAGCAAAGGCTCAGAAATCAGCATGGATATTAAATGCAATTCCTGGTGGGTGCTTTGGGGGTAAATATAGGGGATATGGTCAAAATACAACTCCTCCAAGAGCAGGACATCCCAGCTTTGCCTCCAGCTAACTGGGAGATGGTCGGGAAGGGCTAAGCTCAGCTGCAGCCTCCAACTCTCATTAAAGCTCCCCTGAAGAGGCCAAGTTTCCAAACTCAAAATTTTCCTGAAGAGGAGGAAAGGAATTAATAGGAAAGGAAGCAGGAGCAAGTAAGGTGCTTTTATAGCAAAGGATGTTAATTGCTTGATGAACATTTGTCCTACATCATGGCTGAGAAGCAGCCACATCCTGGGGATGTCTCTGTCCCCACACAGGGATGGTTTTGCAGAGCAGATGTTGGGGGGGGGGAGCAAAACACAAAGCTAATACTGGAGTTACCCCCACCAGCTCTTCATGCAAGAGCTGAGCACCTTGGGGTTGCTCACGGGTTACTCTCACACAGCCAGGACTCAGATGGGTGTTGCTGGGTGTTGGCTCAGCACTGGCAACCAAAGCTGAGCTCCCTCTTGCCACACCAAGAGCCTGGGATGGAGCACACCCCCTGCAAAACTAAACTGGGCAGGCTGTGCCCTGGCAGCAGGACACAGGATGGAGAACCATGCCCCAGTCACCAGGGATGTGGCCAGCCCTCCCCAAGATGCTGTCACCCTTGAAGCCCTCACCACCTTCACAGAGTCCCCATGGGCAGGGGAAGCATCCCCAGACCACAGGATGCTTGATGGACATGGGGAGCATCCCAGATCCCTTCCACATGCAGCAAAACCCCTGTGAGCTCTTCCTGGACATTTTTTGAAGATCTCATGAAGCCATTAACAGCCTGGGGGGTGGTGCAGCTGTTCCCTGCCCAGGAGCAAAACTCCTCTGAGGGCTGGGAGCTGAACAGCAGAGTTATAGAGGGCTGCATGTGGAAGCTGTGAAGGGTGTGAATGCAAGGGAACAAAAGAATTATGTAGAAAATAAAGGTAGTTACAGTTGCTTCAAAACATTTTTGCAGCTAGGGCTCAGGGCTTTTAATCAACTTTTTTTTATTATTATTTTTTTATACCTTATTGCAGGTTCACCTTTCTGCCAAACGTTTGCAGAATGAAAAAGAAATGAAAGAAAAGAGAAGAAAACAGATTTAGCTACCAATCTGTTGCTTTGCAAAGCCATGAAGTGCATCCTCAGAGACACAAGCACATATTATAGAAAAGGAAAAGGATTTTGTTCATCCTCTATGCTGAAAAGTCTTTTTAGGCCCTTTCCCTCCTGAGACCTCCCATGGCCCTAACACACTCTGAGTCACTAAAGGACCATTCCAGACTCATCCCAGGCTCCCCATGTGCTCCTGCAATCCTGGCTCTTCCCTGGGAGTTTATCCTGTCTTTTTGAAGCCATAGTCCCTTGCTCCCTGTGGCCTAGGAGCAATGCAGCTGCCCCAAACCCCTGCAGAAGGAACCTGCATCTTTCCCATGAGTAAAATCCCCATCCCTCCCCACTTAGCTCTCTCTTTCCTGGGAAGGTTGGTGGTTTCTACCCTTTGCCCAGCACCACAGGGTTAGAAATCGGTGTTTCTCACCCCACCCAAGGCAGGGATATCCACAGAATCCTGTGATGCTCAGAGCAGTGTGCTCAGGACAACCAGAACCTACAGAAAGCTGCCAAAGGAGACAATCTTGGAGCAGAAGAGGACTGAGAAGCCTAAACACACCCTTTTCTCAGTTTTACTAGGCTGGAAAGCCAGGCATTGAATGTAAGTATGTGGGAGTCCCCTCCCTAAGGCCACATGAGCAGAAAAGTAAAGATAAAGATACATATATATGTGGTTGTCACACTAATTGAGGCTGGGAGAAAGGAGAGCTCTGCCAGCCTTCCACTGCTCCACCATGCAGGGAAGGAGAATTAGAGGGGCAATGAGGAGAGAAACAGAGAGAAACATCCTCTAAAGCTTGTTTTTAAGACATGCCTTCTACCCTAGGGCCTGTTTTAACAGCCCATACTGCACACTAGATACGTCCCCTTTTATTTACAATGATTATTACAGGCTGCTGCAGAGTCCCCTGGGTCCCCGCGAGGCAGCGCCGGCTGCTATTAAGGCATTTTGTCTTTCTCTAAAATCACATAAAGACCTTCCCCGTGCTCCTCCCGCTGGGCAATAAAAAGCAAAAAGACAATCCAGGGCTGAGCTGGCTGCTCTGGAGCTGGATGGGCAAAAAACCTTGTTAGGAACAATAAAATGCTGCCCCTGACTCCCCCCCAACACGGCCATCGGTGGGGACCGGGACGATTGGGCCGAGGTGGCTGCAGGGATGGGGTGGGAGCAGGGGCCTCTGGCAGTGTTAATGCATCAGATCCCTGTCCTAGAGCAAAAAGCAGGATCTGGGGGTTGCAGGGAGGGAAGGTGCAGTGCAGGGGGGGTATCAGACTGCACCCCAGCCCCAGCTGGGCTCTGCACCCCAGGGCCAGGAGCAGGGCGCATGTTGATGCCAAGCAAAGGGGGGGTTTGGGAAAATGAACCAGTCCCATTGGAATGTGATTGATTGAAGATTGAAACCCACAGTCAAGCCAGTCCTGGGAAATATAATAGCCTAAAACCCAATTAATTTTTCATGTACTTTTTGTTTTGATTTTTTTTCCCCCTTCCCTTGTCGAGGTGGCTTTGTGCCAGGGTGTTTTTAGAATACCAGACTGGTTTGGGTTGGAAGGGACCTTAAAGCTCATTTAGTTCCAACCCCCCTGCATGGGCAGGGACACCTCCCATTAAACCAGGTTGCTCAAGGCCCCATCCAGCCTGGCCCTGAACAGGGAGGGGGCAGCCACAACTTCTTGGGCAACCAGTGCCAGTGTCCCAGCACCCTCAAATTAAAGAATTTCTTCCTAACATCTAAAAACTACGTGTCAACAATCCAGCCTGCTCCCTTCTCCTCTGCCCCAGCCACTAACTCACTGCTCTGAAGGGTAAATCTGGTGTCCAGAAAGTCAGGCAGAGTCCTGAACACATCCCTTTTCTGCAGCAATGAAGCAAACCCAGATGCCACAGACAGTGGGCACCCAAGGGCAGTGGTGTGGTTCAGCTGCAGGGTTGAGGTTTGGTCCAAACTTACCTGGGAAGCATTTTGCCAGTGGGCTGCCTGTGTGATCAGAGCAGGATGGCAGTGTAAGTGGTAAGTGGCACTATTAGTCTGAAAAAACTTGATTCCAATAGATCTGTTTTGATTTTTGGTTCCAAAGTGAAAATGCCTTGTTTGTTGTTGGCCTGGTTTTGGGGTTTTTTTTGGTCACAGTGTCAATATTTTTCAAGTGGGAAAATCCAACATAGTCTTAAAAAAAACAAAAACAAAACCAAATCAAACCAATTTTTCTGCCAGCAGCATCCATGGAAATGTTTCAGATAGGCCTCTGATGAAGCAATCTGAACATATGCCATGAGACCCAAGATCTGACCTCTTCCAGTAGCCCTGGTTGGACTGCTTCCCCGGGGACATGAGGCTGTAAAATCACACTTTCTCTGTGTCTATTTGTCACCTTTCCACCACCAAACTCTGGCATACCTGGGCAGATTTCAAGCACAGATGGGATGAGATCTTGGAGGCAATTGGTTTGTGACAAACTTCTCGAAAACCACACTCCAGATTTAATGATATTTGGTTTTCTAACGACAGAAAAGGTGGCAGGTAACGGGCTGGCTCCTACTAGACACAAAAAACCCTCAGATTTCCCAGATGGGAGGCAACAATCAGTTGGACTTTTCACCTTTCTGGCCTACAAGTCATCCAATGGAGCTCAGATGTCCTCTGAGCAGGAGCAACACTTCTCCTGCTTCACCTGCAGTGCTCTGACTGCCACGTCCATGGAGTCACCCTTGGGACAGTAACTTGTCACATGTGTCCTCTGCCAGACCAGCCTTGAAACCTCAATGAAATGAGGATAAAAGCAAGTGATTGATCTTCATCCCACAGCTCTCTGCTGGTTTTTTAGTTGTTTTTTTCTTCCTTTGGGACTGTTTTCCTGGTGGTGCTACATCACCCTGTGTTTTTCCCCTCAGCTCTTGCTGTTGCCAGCACTTTGGCCACAAGATGGATCAAATCCATCCAAATCCTTAGGGCCCCTGTGTGTTCACCATTGTGCTGGGTTGTTCCAGCCTTTATTAAGACCATTTATTTGTGTCCAGCTCTGCCCCAAGAAGTCTCTGTGCTATCTCTGAAGGGTCTGTGCTCTCTGGCAGCTCCTGTTCAACCTGGCACACAAAGTGTTAGGCCTCTCCATGAGGGTTTTTTATTTTTAATAAAACTTTCTTCTGCTCTTCCCTGAGGGACTTGTTGAAGTTGCTAAAGTCAAAAATAAAATGTTATAACTGCTGTTTTCTGGAGAGCCATGCTGTGTTTTCTCATGAAACTCCTTTAATGAACACCTGTAAAAGGTAGAGATGGGACCAGACAGTCCAAGCACCTCTGCACCTTGGAGATGTTGGCAGCCAGATCCAAGTCAATGCTTTCCCACAACTTCAACGTGGGAGAAAAAATCCAAGGTTGTTTTCCTTCCCAGTCTATGCTTTGTGGCTGTCTTCCAGCTCCCTGGAGATCTTGGGACCTCCATGAGATGACAGGAAGAGGTTCAACCTTGCTGGAGGGACAAGCTGATGGTGCAGAGGCTGGAAAGTTAATTTTTACATCAGAGAAGAGGCAAGTTCCCTGGATCAGGACCTACCATGCCTTGAAACAACACCATCTGCAGGAGAAGCCCAGAGGCAGCTTAGCTTTTGGTTACTCATCAAGGTTAATGAGCTGATCCACACGCTGGGCTAATGAGGCTGCACTTTTGCTGGTCCTGGAGGGAGCAGTTGCTGAGGGGGCTCTGCCTGGTGCTGCACTGGTAGGAGGAGGGAGATGCTCACAGACCAGGGCTCCCTCACAGACCATTTTGACAAGGGGAAAATGTATTTCATCCTCATCAAATCCTTGGCAGGAAACGTTGACTTGATGCCAACAGGAAAAAAAACCCCAAACCCTTAATAAATAAAAAGAAGTGCTGCTTCCTTGCAGGTGGTTTGAACTGTCTGTTTTCTGACCTGAGAGATGGCTTTTTATTATTTTTGGAATTCTCTTCTGCCCCTGGGACAAAGCAACACACCAGTTAAACATCTTTCTACCATCATCCATGAGTGCACCCCATGGGCAGCAGGACTTGGTAGTGTTTGGGCATGAAAATCACATCCACCAGTGTCCAGGGCTCTGTGGGGACACATCCCTGTGATGGGGGCTGGCAGTGGTGTCACTGGGATGCCATGGCAAGGGGCAGAGGACACAGCAGCAACCTTCAGCTCTGCAGCAGAGCAGATGCTGTGACCCCTGATCCTCCCTGGGAATCCTGCTCATCTCCTGGGTTGGTCCTTGGAGAGCTGGCTGAGTGCTGGTTGGTTCTGATCCAGAGCCCTCCACCAGGCTGGGCCTCCACAGCAGGCTCCCAAACCTTCTGAAACTCTTGGGTTTGCCTGGAAAGCAGTGCTGGGGGATGGGAAAAGGGAATTATCTGTGTTCTGAAGTGCCACAGAAAGTCCCTAGGGTCTCCCCTTGTCATGCCCTGGGTGCTGGAACCTGGTCCAGAGGAAGGTGTATGTGCACGGTGTCACTGCCTGGTGGCCCCTGCCCACTGGGGTCACATCAACAACTGCCTGACCACAAAGCCCTCATTTTTGGGGAAAAGAACTTATAATGAAAAAAAAAAGAATTAAAAAATCACATTTTCTGTGCCAACCACTACCTTACACACAGGCATAAGCTTAACCACAGCTCAGTTTTCTACTAAAGGAAAAGGTTTGAGAAGAGGTTTCATCTGCCCCACTCCAAACTTTACCCAGGCTCCAGCCCTAAACTCTGACCCTGCTGGGACTTCCCATTCAGCTTTGAAGAAGTTCCTCCTCATCCTAGGAGCCACTGCAAATGCTGGGCAGAGAAATGGCTTTCTTGGCACCCAGATCTCTTTTCTGATTATTATTCTGGTCATTCACCCTCTTTCTCTCTCAATCTTGAGGAAGGAGCAGTGATTTTCTGAGTTGGAATTTGGATGTATTCCCAGCTCCTTTTTTCCCCCCCTCCTGTTAATTAAAACTAATAAATCTGCTCAACAGAGTCTGCAGAGCAGGGGGACAAGGTACAGTTATCTTGACAGGGCAAGGCCATCTCACTCCTTCTCCCATACCTTTACTTTATTTAATTTATTCAGGTATTCATTCAGTTTTTGAGCCTGTTCCAGAAATATGCTGCTGATCTGAATTTCTCCTCTCTGCTACGTGCAGGTCTTTGCCTTTCTTTCACAAGGAAGCAGTCCCCCAGGAGCTGCAAATAATCAACAATTATCATGGCATGCATCCCTAGACATAACTACAGACAATCTGGAGCAACCTGGAAACAAAAGGAGTACCTGTTATACAAGACCTACTTGCTCTACTTCTCCTCACATGTCCTGTGCCCTCCACAACATGAAGGGGGACAAAACCTCAGGGTTTGGGGTGCAGGGAGGGTTAGTGCAGTGCTCAGTCCTCTGTACTGATTTGGGGGATGCAGTAGAACAAGCCAAACAAAAAAGGATTCAGGCTTTCCCCCCCAACTTGGGTGTTTAATGTCATCTGAGATGTTGCACGACTCCTCAAGCACCCCTGGGCCACCCCAGAGAGCTGGGTCACAGATGCCACCCCAAGGAGGTGACTGCAGTACCCTGTGGGGTCCCAAAGGGCTGGAGGTCCCCAGGAGCTATCCCCAGCATGGCACACATGTCCTCCAGGAGGACACAAGTGTTCTCTGAACCAGATGCCCTGTCTGAGGTGGGACAGGTAGGACTTTTTGGGGAGATACTGATCACCCCCAACCTTGCAACCAAGTCCTGCTCCCCAGCCTCACGCTGCCACTGGAGGGGAGGGTGAGGAAAAAGGTGACTCACAGGGCACCCCCTGGCTGAAAAAGCAGAAGTTTGTGCAAAATGGCTTTGCTGAGAAGTCCTGTGGTCTCCTCCTCCTCCTCCTCGCCGGGAGGAAGGCAGTGCTGGTAGCTATGGTAACCAGACCTCCATCCTCCAGCAGCCAAACTTCAACCAAACTGGCTCGGGTGAAAAAATTAAGAAGGACAGGAGAATGCAAATGATCTGCAATCCCTCCAAACACTTCCAATCAATATGATATTAATTTTAAACCACGGGAGTTAGGTGAGACATGTGTAAGGATGAAGGCATGAATCCCAGGCTGCTTGGGGGGGGGAAAAAAAACAAAGGGAAAGGTGTGAGAGAGAAAAACAAGCCCATGATCCATCTCTTCCAGCCCCTCCCCTCAAAGCAGGCTCAGAAGAGGCAACACTGGTGTCATCCAGAGGGTGAAAGCTTTAATTAGTGATTTCAGGGCCCTCCACAACAGATGCTTTTGGGAACTGATGACACTGCAGTTGCTCTGGAGCAGAATTGAGCCCCTTGCCTGCCCCCAGCACAACTGGGGGGGACACCAGTGGCCAAAGAGTCAGGAACATCAATCAGTCCCCACCTCTGCCTCTGCAATGCTCCACGTTCACCTGCCCCAATGACAACCACTGCAGTGACATCTGAGCCCAGCAAAACAGTGGGACAGGACAATCAGGTTCTGCTCTCAATGGTCCCTCCAACCCCCCATCCCCTGCCCTGAGCAGAGCTGGGGATTTTCTGCTCCATCTTTCTCCCTCTGCTCCACCCAGCATTTCTTGTGGCTGCTGTTCCCACCTCTTTGGCTTTCTGAATGCTGTTCAAACAACCCCCCAGTCTCCTTTAGACCTTTTCTCCTCAACTGGGTGAATTCCCTTTTCCTACTTTACACATGGGGAAACCCAGGCTGGGGGAAAAGACCCTGCTCAAAGTCATCCACCCAAAACCAGTGGTAGATGCAGGAACTGACCCTGAGCCAGAGCTTTATATCCCAGCTGGGCTGCTCACCTTGGAGATTTCTCCCATGGAATGTCTATTTATTTATTTTTTATTATTTTCAGATGGCTTTTCAGCCAAAACTCAAGGGGAAAAACATTGGAAACCTTGACTTCTGGTATAAAAGTTTGTAATTTTTTTTGCACTGAACTTCCTAACTCAATTCTCCAAGGAAAATCTCCAATCCACTAAAGGGGCATAAGAGTTGATTTTGGAAAGCTGATGGTTGCTTTTAGGAAACAATGACTTTTTAGAGAAAGCTGTTTCTATAGATAACTGCCATCTTTCTCTCACTTGAAGCAGCTGTTGTAAGAGACAGCTGAAATGGCAAACAGGCTCTGGCTCAATCCATCACCCAGCCACAAGGAAAGAAGAGCTACTTAAGTTAAAGGACATTGTTTGCATAAAAGGAGCAAGCCCACAAATCAATTCACACTGCAAGTCAGGAGAAGGGTTTAACAAGAGGAGTGGGCTCCTGGAATGATCTTCTGATGGGATCAGGGACAAGAAATGTCACCCTTTTCTAAGATGGGGCTGAAGGAGGTGGGTAAGTTCTTGCAGTGTTGCCTGTGATGTTGCTGACTTCGACCTGAGCAAAGCAGAAAGATCTCATTTCATATTTCTGTTTCATGCCAGAGGTCTCTGGGCAGCTGAAGCTCTACCTAATGACCCATGATATGCAAAAGAACTTAAAGAACATTCACTATTGAATTTCTTCCCCATCCTATTTGCATTTAAAATTAGCTTTTGGATGCCGTGTGTGGGGCAAGACACATTTCTGCTCAATACCAGGTCCAATTTTCCCTGTTGCAGAATCAGGTTGGAAGCACCAGGGCTGTCAATACAGATGGAGCTGTGGGAGAATCCAGAGCTCCCTGGCCCAGAGAAATCTTCCTGGGAGGTGGGTGCAGAGGTTCTGAATGCTCTGCTTGAGCCAGCACATGGCAGGGTGAACATGGTGGTTTGTGTCCAGTTCTGGGCCCCTCAGTTTAAGAAGGATGTAGAGGTCCTGGAACAGGTCCAAAGGAGGCAACCAGGCTGGTGAAGGGACTAGGGCACAGATCCTATGACGAGAGGCTGAGAGAGCTGGGGCTGTTCAGCCTGAAGAAGAGGAGGCTCAGGGGAGACCTCATTGCTGCCTACAACTACCTGAAAGGAGGCTGTAGCGAGGTGGGAACTGGACTCTTTTCACAGACGACCTTCAACAAGACAAGAGGACACAGTCTTAAGTTGTGCCAGGGGAGGTTTAGGTTAGATATTAGAAAGAATTTCTTCACGGAGAGGGTGATCAGGCTATGGAATGGACTGCCCGGTGAGGTGGTAGATTCTCCGTCCCTGGAGACATTTAAAAAAAGACTGGATGTGGCACTCAGTGCCATGGTCTAGCAACTGCTCCGGTGGGTCAAGGGTTGGACTGGATGATCTCTGAGGTCCCTTCCAACCCGGCTAATTCCATGATTCTATGATTCTATGACTACTGAGAAACAACATTACGAGAAACTGGAGGGTTGAATCTTTTCCCCTTCTTAAATGGGGACAGAAAAAGCCAATTTCTGGCCCAACCAGTAATAGTTATTCCAAGGAGAATCGATCGTAAGTAGCGAGAAACATTTTGCTTCAGTTATTTCAAAGCATTATTTTTCAATCTTCGCAGCCTTGTTATTAAAATGCTTCTATTTTTTAGAATAAATTGATTTACATTTTAAAGCAGCAGAAAAAGCCACTTTGGCTTGCCAAAAAAAAAATAACAAAAAATCCCATCTGAAAATGTCAGAGTGGCTGAAGAGGCAAAGCTATCGACAGACAATGCTGAGAAGGCTGAAGTGTCTTTCAGCTTAGTCTTTACTAAACAGATCAACTGTGAGTTGGTGTCTGACACAATTAGCACTGAGGAGTAAGATCTCAGGCTAGGAGGGGACAGAAGGCTCTGGATTGTACTTTGCTCAGGGAGGCATTTTTGAGCCTGCTGCTCCGTGCCAGCTCCATCCCTGGGCACATCGAGCCCCACCAAGTGTGATTTTGGAGCCAACCCCGTGATATTTGAGAAGATGCAAAAATGTAGAAAAGGGCAGATGCAACATCTGCCTTTCTGAAAGGGAGGTGAATGGGTTTAACTCCAGAAGCAAACTGAGAGCAAACAAAGCCCAGGCAAGCACCTGGAAGAACACAGGAAAATGAATGACGGCCAACGGGAATTTGTAAAGACCAAATTGGGTCAAAATAATCTAATTTCCTTCCCTGGCAGGGGGGGAGATGCAGTAGATGTCATCTATCTTTACTTCAAGAAGACTTTTCGAGCTGTCTACCCTGACATCCTCATCAGCAGGCTGGGAAACAGCCCTGTTCTGCAGTTTGGCTGTACCTGGAGTGGGATTATCAGTGATTCCCTGTCAGAAAGGAGGGAATTGTCTAACAGGGGTCTGTCCTGACCTGGTATGATTCAATATTGGAATTAACATGATGGAAGAGGGGAGATGTTTATTAGATCTGCAGAGGGCTCATCCCAGCAAAGGGAACAGGCACTCTGGAGGACAGGAAACCCAATTCAGACCAGACTTGAGAGCAGGTGATGGGAAATTAGAGAATGGGCCCACAATATCCTCTAGAGCTGATGAAATTCAGGGAGGAGCAGTGTGTGACCCAATGGTGAAGTCGCTCACACAAACACCAGATGGGCCACAACAGGCTGGGCAGCAGCTCTGCAGGAAAAGGTCCAGGGCTGTATTTGACGAGGAGCAGAACAGACTGGTAATAAAAGGCAAAGGATTGACTGCAGCTTTGTCTTAGGAATGGCTCAGGAAGAGCCTTCTCCAGACAGGGGAGTGAAATACAGAAGCCCTCTGGGCCTTTCTGTTCTTCTTTCTGTTCAGTGGTTTGGGTCCAGCAAAGGCAACTTTGGCTGCCACTGGGTTTGGTTTAAATACAGGGGCTATTTCCCCAGGAAGTTTTCAGTTCTTTCTCTTCTTTCTGCAGTGCATGATTTCCACTCCATGTCCTCCACGGCCTCTCTGGCACTTTTGATCTTTCATGTGGAGCCAAGGATCAGTATCATTTCAACACCACTTTCAGTAAAAATCAGCAAATTGCATTTGTGTCTCACTGGAAGCTCCAGGCTCTGGTGCAGCCTCCTCCCCCAGGGAGATGTGGAGTGATGGGATACTCTGATGGGCTGTGAGCAGCAACCTGCCAGGAGGAGGAAGATTCAGAGTCTCTCAGCTCTCAGTGATGGCTTTATCCTTTAGCAGCTCCACTGTAATCATACACTGAGCAATAACTGGTGTGTGCACAAAAAGGCAGTTTTTAGATTGTGCTGCTTGTTGCTGCACTGCTAGGAATGTCCTGCTAATTTTTTGTTTTCACCAATTTTTCCACTTGAAATACGAGGGGGGGGAAATGAAGCTGTGAGCTGCATCAGGAGAGAGAGGCAGAGCTGCTGCTTTGCCTTTGGCTCTGTGGCACCACCGGGGATGGGAGGTTGGAACCTCCTGGCATTGCCTGCAAGGGTCCTGCAGCACCTAGACTCAGACCTGGAATTATCTTATCCCTGGCAAATTCCACCTGGAGCCTGGTCTCTGGCTGTGCCAACCATCAAAATGGAATGGCAGGGCTGAAAAAGGAAAGGCAAGGCTGAAAAAGGAAAGGAGGGGATGAAAATTGTCAGACCAACCTTCTCAGCCCTGTGGAATGTAAAGCTTGTTCCTGGTGGCTTTGCAAAGATTAAGAAAACAACAAATAAATGGCAAAGTTGAACCAACCAAACCAATACAGTCCAAGCCTTAGAAATGAGGAATGATGCACCCAGCCTTGGGAGTCAAGGGCTGCTTTGGAGAGAGAAAAAAAAAGATGATAACTGAGCAAGCATTGCCATTTCTGGTGGCTTCAAGGTCAGCCTGACAAAAGCTCTTCCTTTAACTCAAAAGCCAAATGTTTTGTCTCCCAGACACCTTCCCCCAGCCATATTTCACACAAAGCCCTTGTCCTCATGTGGTCAGCAGGAAGGACATGGGCAGCTGCCATTCAGCAGCACCCAGCAAGGAGATTTAAAGGCTATTGTGGAGAAATCCTTTAAATCCATCCTTGTAGTGCAGAAACAAGAAAGGCAAATGGGCAACTGGGAAGCCTCTGGATGCTGGGAAGGAATACAAATCAGAAGGGCTGCTGGAGCTTTACTGTACAGCTCTGTGTTTGCTGCCACAATCCCTGAATCCTGTCATTTTCAATCATCCAGGGAACAGGGGCAGCTCCCAGCCCCTGGATTTGGGGTCTGCTCACACCTACCTGCTTGCACCTGAAGCACCTTCACTGGGCAGAACAGGGGCCCCAGGACTTCTGTGGACACCCCAACCAGCCCAGGAGGTTCAGGGTGTGCTGGGGGTTGGCTGGGACCCCCAAAGAAACTTAAGGAGGTCACACACAGCCAAACACACTGCTCATGGGGAAAGGGCACAGAGCTGTCAGAGCAAGAGCTGGAGGGTGGGAGGCTGCTCATGCTTCACTTTTGGGGAATCACCAAAACCTGCCCAAATCTGGGAAAGCCCCAGGGGGAGGATGAGTGTTCCTGGAGATGGGTGAGTATGCATGGGGGGCTGGTGCTGGAGGAGTGAGAGGCAGAACCTGGAAGTGTTTAAACATGCAAACACTGAAACCCTCTTAACAATCAGCATGGATGGAAATATTGATGGTTGCATTAAAAGTAAATATTTTTTTAATTAAATCATTTTCCCCTTCACTATTCAAGGGGCGTGAAAGCTCTTATAGAATTAAACTGCTGCTTGAATTTCTGTCTCTCTCTCTCTCTCTCTCTCTCTCTCCTCTGACACATCCAAGGCTACGATTTTCTCCTCTTTCTCCTCTGCCTTCCCACCCCACGGCACCACTGCCTTTTGGCTCTTTAACTCCTTCTTGGCATCCCAGAACACATCAAGGTTAGAGAACAGCTGATTTTCTCTTCCCTTCCCTCAGCCCTAGCTCAGGCAGAGCTCTGAAGGACTCATTAATCAAAAGGCAATTAATTCCCCATCATGGGGGCAAATAACAGATACAGTTCAATAGCAGCCTTTTTTCATGCTTGAGTATTTCTCTGATTCCTGCAAACTAGAATAAAAAGAAGCCAAAGGAAAAGAAACACCAAATGATTAAATGCTTCATTAACATCCTGCAAAGTGAGGGAGGCCACAGCTTATTTATCTCTGTCACCAAAGAGACAAATAGTTCAGAGGTGTCCAAATGGTTCCTCAAAGCAAGGTGCAAATTAGGGCGCAGGATGGTGAGGTCCCCTTGTCCTGGAATGTCTCATGAGCATAAAACATACAAAATGGGTCTGTTTCTTCACTAAATGGGGGGAAATCCCTTTTTCCTTGTTTCCTTGGCCCTCAGGCTTTGAGCTGGGATGCTCCTCAGTCATTCCCCATCTCAGCTCCCAGCTCTGTGCCTAACACCTGGCCCAGGGCTCTGTGACAATTGCACATCACACCAACAAACCCACTACCTTTAAAGTATAACTAATGAACAAGGTAATGATATGGAAAAGAAGATAATGCTCCTTTCATTTTGCTGCTGAGAAGTCAAGTGACTAAGAGTTTTGATATATTAAACCATAGGTTTGCTCAACCCTTGTGTCTGGATCAATTAGCTGCTGATTGCTGCCTATAGAAAAATTAAGAGTAAACTATGATATCACTTATTTAATCATTGAACTTGCAAAAAACAAGGAAAGGAACTCAAATGCTCAGATGGTGTCATTAATCATAGTTTGTAACAGAAAATAATTTCATATTATTAAAGAAATTACCATGTAATCATTTAGGTCCCCCCAAAATTCATTAATCTTTATTCATTATTCAATCAGATGACATTATTTTAGCCCATTCCATCTAACCTGCTCGTTTCAAAGTGGTGCAAAGAAAAACAGGGAAAAAAGTGACAAAAGGAACTTTACCTAATACTAAACTCTAAGGCTTGACAGAAATTACCTCTAAATATAATTAATGTAAAGGTCTGCAGGAGGGACAGCACAAACATCCTCCTCTCCACAGCATTTATTTGCTGTTTCTCCATACCTGCAGTTCCCAAGGGCTCAGTGCTCACAACTTGGAGCAGGGGATTTATAATTTTTTCCCTCCCTGTTATTTAGTCACCTGAATAAATTGCCAGATTGTGCATTCAGAAACCAGCAGCTCTCATTGTGAGCCTGATGGGCAGATTAGCAGAAAATTCAACTGCATCAAAAACTGGAGAGCAAAGTGTGGTGCTCCTGGTGGAAAAACTGACCCAGAGCCCCCCCACCCCTCCCAGCCGAGCACCCACCAGGATGTGCAAGCAACTGGGAGCTCTGCTTGTGGCTGGGAGCCTCAGGGTTTGGGGTCTGACAGCCACAACTAAGCCTCCCACAAGAAAATCAAAGCAGCAGAGGAAGCTGAGCTCTGCTGATCTGGGTCAGACTCTTATCTGCTGGCAAGTGAAAAAAAAACTGGACTGATTTTTCTTCTTTTTTTAATCATCTGAGATGAGTGAAACCACAGTGCTCCTTATTATCGTTATTTGACTTAATAGTCAAAGAGGTTAGCAGAGATCTTTTTGATTTTATATCCACGGATTTATCTTGAGAAGTTTTTCCTCTGTGAGAAAAAAAGGTGGAAAAAAGAAAAAGCTTCTCCCAGCAGTTTCAGGCTCCTTAGCATGGCACTTCCAAGCCGGGTGGCTAAACCCTGGTTTGGCTGGTGAACAGGTTTTGCTCTAGTTCCTCTCCCCAGGGAAACACAAATTTGTCTTCAAAACCTCACTGCAAAGTAGGACAGCAATGCTAATGCTATTTTGCTGCTAAGAGAGTGTGAGCAGCTTGCCCAAGGTAGATGAGGGGGATGGAGCCAGGAATAGGAGCTGGGGCTCTAGTTTACCTCCTTCCTTAGCATGCTCTGGAGTTTGGTTTCCCCTAAGATGAGAGGCAAATAAATGTCCCCCTGTCCCCAGGAGCCATGCTCCAACCACTGCAGTGCTCAAGCTCCTGTCCTCTGTCTCAGAGCTGCTTTTCCTGCCAGGTAGAAGCTGTTGAAAAGAGAGACATCTCCATCCAACTCCCTTTCAGTCTTCCTGCTGTAATTCTGGCTTGGATCTTGCCTTTTTGTGGTCATTGTGAGTTACCCAGAATTTCCTGCCTGGTCTGGGACCTTGGGTCTCAGTCACCTTGGATGAAGGACAGGGGCAGAGGCATTTATCAAGTGAACAGATCACTTAGCAAGAACAACCTGGGGACATACATTTAATATTTGGGTGCCTTTCAGAGAGGAGCAGAGCAAAGAAGCCAGGTCCTGAGGAGTGTAGAGGCCAAGAGAAGGATGAAAGAAAGAATTGCCATGGCAAAACACAATCATTTCCAGGCTTCCCTGGAAGATCTCAGGGTACTATCCCTTTCCAAAGATGGGATCTCCACCTTCTTTTACTCTTTTTCTCTACAGCTGTAGAGTCCCAGTGCCTACTTCCTCGCCATGTTACTCCAGGTTTGTATCTGTGTGATAAGAAATTGGAGCAAGAAGAGGATTATCTGGTCCCAGTGGTTCCATTTTCCCCACTGCCAAGGAAACTCAGCCATGATTCCTCAGTGTGCACTGGCACAGCACCACGGGGTCAAAAAATCAGTTCAAGCCCACAAAGAGATCAATTCACAACACCCCAAAACCTCATAATTTGGATTTATAAAAACAGAAGCTTTGCTGTGTGCAAGAGGCAATTCAGTCTCAAAGTAAATAATAAATAAAAAAAGAGCAATATTGTTTTCCTTGGAAGCATGTAAGAGGTTGTCATGGGGAAGGCACGTGGGCTTTCTGCAAAGGGAGCATTGCTGGTGACCTTTGGAGAGCATTTGCTCAGAGCCAGCTCTTGTGTTCAGCACATCCCTGGGCTCTGGGAATCCCCAGCCTGGTGGCTGCAGCTGCTTTCAGTGAAATGCTGGATGCCCTCTTGCCTCAAAAACCCCTGACTGTCAGACTGAGCTCCAGCCCCAAGCTGCTTCCAGAGTCAGAAGAAACCTCTAACACACCATTAGAGCTGAGGCTGGTGCTTGGCATGGCACAAAAGTCACCATGCCCCTGGAAAAATGTCCCTTTTGGACAAGGAGGCTGATAGGGAGATGGAATTTATCCCAAATCAAGTATTTAATGTGGATCCTAAACTAACTGAGCTGGAGCACTACACCTGCCAGCCTGCATCTTGGTGCCTGTAAGCCCAGCAGTGAGCTGCACGTTGCTTGATGGATAAAGCAGAGCATCAACAGCTCCTCTCTCCTTCCCACTTCCACCTGGTGATTTAAGAGCTTTAACTTACTTATTCCTTCACTCTCTGGGAAAACTCCAGGAAATAAAGGCTTACACCTGGCCTCCTCCCAGGGACTGGATATGGAGGCAGGACACGGAGTTTATACAGAGCAGGAAAGGGCTGCTCTGCCTGGGACATGTGGGACAAGTCAGACAAATTCACAGTAGTTGACAAATGAATTCAGACAAACCATGATGTCCAGAAAACACTGAAAATTAAGCCAGATGGTAGAGGGGGACACAAAGCTTTAAGATGCAGGGAAACCACTCCGTTCTCAAACAGTTCTCCTGCATGGCCCCATGCAGATGAGCAGAAATTTCATAGCCATGGTTTGGGTGTGAAGGGACCTTTAAAAGCCAGCTAGTCCTACCCCCTGCCATGAGCAGGGACATCTGCAACCACACCAGGCTGCTCAGAGCCCCATCCAGCCTGACCTTGTATTTCCTGCACATTCCTTAGGAATGGAGCCTTCCAGGACATTCTCCTGGGACACTGGGAGGGGACACAGACTCCTGCAGGCAGGGATGCTGCTCAGCATGGGGTTGAGTCGGGTTTTGAGGCTGAGGTGGGAGGTCTGACTGCAATCACATCTCCCACCCATTTTGCAGGATTGGTTTAGTGCATCTCTGGCATGCTCTGGAAGCAGCTTAAAGAGACTTTGATAGCATTGCTGGGAGAAAATGAACCTGTTAATGCTGCTATTTGCTGCAAAAAGGATTCACGCCCAGAACACTTTCTCACAGCAATGATCATTTTTAGCTGTGAGAATGAATTAGCCTTCCACTGAAAAGCTATTTGAATGGGAAAGAGGTCAGCAAGGAGCAGCAAAGTGATTATTTGGGGGTAAGCCCCTGTCCCAGCCTTGAGGAGATGTGAGTTTAATTCTCATTTTTAACTCTTGCCCTCTGTACCCTTGAAATATCTTTGTCCCCAGCTGTAATGACCAGGGGCAGTGCCAACACAGAAGGATGCAGGGGCATCACCAGGGCTTTCAGCATCCCTGCAGATAACCTGAAAAGCTCTGTGTTTATTCAAGCAGGACTGGTTCATTTAATCATCTTCAGATTGCTGAGTTTGCTGACAGCATTTTCACAACAAATAGTGTGAGAACAATGCAAGGAAACCTGGGCACTCATTCATCAGCAGCCCCTGGGTGATCCCAGGAAACTCCTGCACCCAGTCCCACTCTGAGGGTTGAACTGCCCAGGTCTGAACTAGGGACACAACCTGTCTGGCTCCATGGCAGGAGTTAATTGCAGGCAACATTTCCATAGGAAAGATGCCAAAAAGATAATTATCCCTCTGGCCCTGAATGTACCCCCCATCCCTGGCCTGGGCATGGGGCTGGTTTGGTCTCCAGGGAATGATGCACAGGCTCTGCCTGAATGAATGCTGCTGTGTTTGGGCCCTCTGATGGCCATGCAGATGCTGCTGCTTGCTCCATTCATCCAACCCTTCCATTCATCCAACCCTTCCATCCCTGGGCTGGCTTCCTGTGCAAGGGGATTTTCCTTACAGGGGGAGTTCACCCAAGACATGGAGACTTTGCAAGCCAGGAGCTGACATCTGCTCCTGATGGGACAAGAGTCCCAGACAGATGTTGTCCCCTCCACTGCCCAAATCCTGACCCAGGCACTGGGAGCTGCATCCCAGGCTGATACCTCCAAGCTGGACATGATGCAATAGAGGTCTTCACTGCCTCTCCTCCTGGCCCTGGGAGTGTTTTTGGGAGGCAGAGCAAACTTTCCTCAACCCCACCATTTACTTCCTCCTCCAACTTCCTGGGTTACTAATTATCTGAAAGAGATTGATAAAGCTGCCAGTTGCTGCTCTGGTTACAGGTCACTTACCACAGTAATAAGAAGTGCAGAAATCAATAGCCATGAATAGCAGTTGGGAATCAAATTCCCTGAACAGTGCTTTAAGTGAGAGGAAGGTTTCATCACCTGGTTGTGTGGCTTTACCCTGGAGGAGCAGGACATGAGGGGAGGCAAAGGGATCCAAGAATTCAGCCAGTCCTTTGGTTTTGGGCCAAGCCCATGGGTAAGGAGAGATGATGAAGACTTTGAGTCTTCCAAAGGCAGCACAGCTTCACACAACAGTTAGCTGCAGGCAGGGTTTGAACTCTGTGCAACCCAGAGTCATTAAAATCCAGGCTGGGGGCAGCCACCTAGGAACAGGTAGAACGCATGCAAGGAACTTAACTGACTTTTTTTTTTTTTTTAAAGCAAATAAAGGTTTCAAACAGGGACTGACTCAGCCATGCACTGAGCTCTGGGATGGTCCCACTGAGGATGGGCCACAGCTTTTGGATGCAGAAAGAGGGAGGCTCTTTGCTCTCACAGGGGTTTGGGATGATGGAGTTGAGGGCAAAGGCAGGAGCAGCTCCCAGAGCTCAGATGTGCAGTACCAGCAGGAGTGGGGATGACTGCTGGACAGGATGAACAGGGAAGGGTTGTTTTTTACTACTGTTAGTGATAAACTATTAATTTAGAAAATCTTGCATGCTTCTGCAAGTCTGCAAAGTGCAAGGCTTTTCTGGAAGGGACACGTTGGTCAAACACTTGTACCCTGCCTTAATGCCAGGGGAGGTGTGTGAAATTTTCCACAGCACTCAGTCTTTTCTGGGTCTAAAAATCTGTGTCTCCAACCAACTTCCAAGTCCTTCCTGGTGGAATGAGGTCTAGAGATGGTTGCTGACTCCAGCTCACATAGAACTTATTCAGGAGGAGTGGGGAATAAAGGAAATAAGGAATAAAGGAAAATCTCTCCAGTCCTTTCCCCCAGCTGCCCCTCTCAGCTGTTCTGGGCTTCCAGAGGAGCCAAGAGCTGCAGGGTGGTGGTGCCAGGTTTGCCTCACCCCCTCTGCTCTGGGAATGCTGATGGGCCCTCCAAAAAATAATGCAGCTGCCAGGTTGGAAAGGGAAACCATCCAGCCAGTTCCTCACCAGTTTCCCAACCAGTGAGACTCCAGCTGGAACAAGGAAGAGTTTCACCCCAGAAAAAAAAAAATACTGGAGAAATAAAGCCAAGGAAGATTGGCAGCCTTCAAGTTTCAGAGCCTGGCTTTCCCTCCAACATCTGCTCCCACACCTGGACCCAGACTGGGGTTTGGGCAACCCTGTCCTGGTGCCCAAGGGAATTGGCTTCCTCTGCTCCCTGCACAGGGCTGATGCTGCAGCAGAGCACTGCCCCAGCACCTCCATGCTGTGCTGCCCACACAGGACTTGTGCATATCCACTGCAGCAAATGCAGAGAAACACTGCAGGCAAAGTGGGGAAATGCTTCCAAACCACCTCCTGTGCCCTTTGCTCTGGGGTCTCTGCTCTGGGTTAGCAGCTCCTTCCCTCAGGGCTGGGTTCACTGCTCAGGATTTCCTTGCTGTTGTCTCCCCAGGTCCCCAAATCTTTTTGTTCCCCCCCAGAACTGCCCTGGCAATTGTACCTGGCTGGCTGGCTGCCTCACAGAGAGGCAGAGACCCAGATATTCTGCTTGTGGCTGCTCCCAGAACTGCTCCTGTAGGGCCCTGCTGAACTTCTGAGGCTATCAGAGTATAAATATGGTCTGAGATAAATATTGTCACGGCACATTACCCTGGTCCTTCCTCACTGATACACTCTGCAGACAGAGTTATGCATCTATTGATATGTGTATATATATCTAATTATACTATATAAACTGTATACTCAACTCTCCATTGTGCATATTTAATATAAATGCCAGCTAATTGCCCTCAGTAAATATATATGGGGATTAACAGTATTGAAATTAAATTTATTGGTAATCCTCTTGAAAACAAACACATAAAATAAAATAAACACATAAAATACAAGATGGGGACATCACAGTTTTTATGTTTGGGTTTTTTTCTCTATCCACAAGGTTGGGGCTTTGCTAGGCAAGAGCACTGAGGTCTCCAATACCTTCTCCAAAGCCCTCTCTGGCAGCTGCTGGCTCCTATTGATGGTGTTGGCAGCACTGGCCCCAGGTTGGAGCCTGGTGTGGGGCAGGAGGAAGGTTTGGGCTGGCCCTGCTGTGCCCGTGGTGGCCCACACAGACATGGCTGGCAGCTGGGCCAGCAGATTGGTGATGGGCTCTGGTGCCTTCCTGCCCGAGGTCACCACCTCAAATGTGTCCCCAGACAGAGTCATTACAGCCAAGCAGATGTTTGATAGTTTGTGTAAAATGGGATGGGGGTGGCAGAGCCCTGGCATGCAGGTGGCCATGGTGCAGATCAGTGTCCATGCAGGCAGATCCCATTAACCCCATCAGCCAAGCAGGTAAGGACAGCTGACACCACACTGAGCCATGCTGGGGACAAGGCAATAGGGTTTCTCCTGCCATCAATAAAATCCTCTCTCTAGGCAGGACAGTTTCTTTCTGCCCTCAGAAGAGGTGCTGCTTGGTGGCTCTGTTGTTTGGTGGCTCAGGGTCCAAAGGGATTTGCACAATCAGGAGAGGGAAACCTGCTCAGAGCAATGCTGGCACAGGGGGCTGTGGGGACCAGGATGGGCTTTAGCCTCCATTATCAGAGCTTTTGAAGAAGGGGGTGTCATAGTTTTAGCCAACAACCAGGTGACAGATGCTCTCTGTTATTCCCCCACCACTCTCCCAGTGGAAGATAAAACAGGGAATATCATAGAATCATAGAACTGGCTGGGTTGGAAGGGACCTCAGAGATCATCGAGTCCAACCCTTAAGGGGGATAGGGGAGAGACTTTAAGGTTGGAAGAAGAAAAACCAAGATAGGTTTAACTAAGTCGTAAGAATGATGGTGAATTACAAATATACACAAATATAAAACCCATGGAACACCCCCCCCTAAGTTGGTATTTACTTCCTAGCCAGAAAAGTCCCCCAGTGGATTCAGCAGCAGGGCTGACCCACTCACTGACAACTGCATGGAGAGTTCCCCCAGCTGATGCCTCACATCTTCCCCCACGCTTTTTGGCTTCAGCAGAAAAGCCCTGAAAATGCTCAAATCTGCTGTTTAACAGTTTTTGCAACATTATCTGTCTATGCAGCCCACAGGGCTGCTGTGCTGCTAATTATTTGGTTGTGATAATTTTTTTCCTGCTCCTTCATGCTGGCAGTCAATGTTCTGCCTCCTGGGGATGAGGGACCCCATGGAGATTTCAGCCTGGATTCCAAAGGGACTGGCAGCCTTTGACCCCTGCCATGAATTCTTAATTCTTGTGTCATTTGCTTGTTTGTTTGTTTGGGTTTTTTTACCATCAAGAGGGCAGTTTCTATCCACTTTCCTCGGATCATTAATTTATTTAATCCCACGCCTCACCAGTTTGCAGGCCTCTGGCTTGCTTGGGGGGGCTCAGGGGGGGAGGATGCTCCAAGGCCCATCCAAAGTGCTCTGCAGAGCTGCCCCACTGCAAGGAGAGAAATCACCCAGCCTGAGCTCTCCATTCCTCCTCTCACCCTTTTTACCCTCTGCTCTAAACACAAAGCCAGGGCAGCCTGCAGCCACTTGTGTTTCCTTTCTTCCCTCCTCACCAATTCTCCCTGCCAGGTGCCTCCTTTCTCTCTGCAAAGCTCTCAGGGAAAGGCTGTCTTGACTATTTGGAGCTCATTTGGTAAATTAATGTCCTTGCCACTCTCCTGGACACTGGGTTAACTGACAAGAGCAAAAGGCAGAAGGAAGAGGTGCTTCCCCAAACACACACCTGCACATCCGGGTGCACATGTGCTCCTGCACCCAGCAGCCTTGCCTGGCACCAGGACAGATGGTTCCTGGGTCTCTCCACTTGACTTGGAGATGTGCTTTTGGGAGTGAAGGAGAAGTGGGACAGAAAAAAAGAAGGACTCAGAGGTGCTGCCTGGTCCAGGTACCCAAAGGGGCCTGGGGTCAGGTTTGATGCTCTCTGTGAAAACATCTTGGATGCCCACAGCTCCATCTCTTCTGGATGCCTGTGGTCACCCTCCAATGGACCTACACTCAATGTCCTTGGACAATTGCAGCAGTGATTTGGTTTATTTGTATTTTACTCCATTTGACAACCCCTCTCCAAAGGGCAGGTATCTGGGCTGCTCCTAACCCCATGCCCCATCCATGCAGCACCTGGTTTCCAGCCATGGGCATGATCTGTTTTATCTCCAGGGTGTTGCTGTCCTCCTTACCCTCAATGTCCTCCTTATCCTGTCCCTCTATAGGGCATCTGTGGACCACAGAACCATTCTTACCCAGAAGAAAGCCCATGTGCTATCCTATGGCCCTGTGCTATGACAAACTGCCTCTCCTAACCTCCAGAGTGAGCTGCAAGAAAATTTATCCATCATTCATGGAAGCTTCCTCTCCCTTTGGATCAAAGCAACTTGTTTGGCAAGGAAAAAAAAAAAAAAAAAGAAACCACCACCCCTTGGATCTCTTAATTTGACAGGCTGGGAGCTGGCATTTGAGTATCTTAAATAACTAATGGTGACTCAAAGGAGCGTTAAACAAAGATAACATTGTCACTTCTTCTCTGTTCCTCTTTTGTTTCTCACTCTTCAGCTTTCCTGCCGGTTTATTATCTCTTCAGTTTTCCTTCTGATGATCTTGTTACCCTGACAGGATGTATATTATCTTTGGCAGCCTCTTCCAGACATATGACCTGTTGTATCAATGCATGGCAGGAATAAACAACACAAATGCATGCAGAGGAATAAAAGTCCCATGATAATGAACTGATGGGACTGCAAGAGAAGGGCTCTGTTTGTCAGGTCAGGGTTAGGTGTGTGGGTTCCCCACGCTTGGCATGGATGAGATAAGCTCCAGGTGGGAGGGATTCTCCACTAGGCCCATCTCCAGTTTGGAAAGCTTTTGAAGCTGAATCTCCAGCAGGCCAGCAGCTGGGCTGCCTGTCTCAGAAATCTGTTGTGCATTGCTAATTATTTCCTAAAGCTCCATCCCAGAGGAGCTGGGTGGGCTTGGGTGATCTGTGTGCCATTCCATGTGAAAGCTGCAGCTAAAAGTGGCCTTAAGCCAACCTGGAATGAACTGATAATACCAGCCAGCACCACCAGAAGCACTTCTGTTCAGGGGATCATTGGCTCATTTATTGCTGATTGCAAGGTTACCATTACACATTGTTATCTGGGGATTCCAGTGCCTGCCAGCCCCAGCTGGAGGTCTGCAGTCACCAAGCATTGCACAAAGCCAAAACTCAGCGGGTCCATCTCAGCCTCCCCCTCAATAAAACAGATGGAGCCATGGGGGAATGAACTCAGTGCAGGAATGAACCATCTCCTTCAGATCCAGGCTCATGGTTGCCAAGGACCAGAAGTAGTGAGTTCTGAGCTGTCAGAGGAAGACATGAGCTCAACAATGCTTGGTATTGCAGAAACTTCTTCAAAGCTGAGAAGTGCCTGGATAAAAGGCTCTGGTCCGGACTGTCTTTTCGTAAATGTCAGTAGAAAGCCTTGGGGAAGTAGGAAATCTCATTAGGAATTAACTTGGGATCAAACATGGCTTGCTAGGGGATTCTGAAAGGCCAGGTCAGTCTAAGGGAAAAGTGCTTGAGGAACAGAGCCACCTCCGAATTCTTTGAAGGAAAGTACTGCATGAAATTTTGATATCACTAAGTATTTAATAGATCTAATTTACAAAGCAGTGTTGCTCCCAATTCCCAGAGTGCTAAAAATCCTGCAACCTTTTCCTTTACAAGAATGACTTCAACTCAGTCATGGGTTTTAATGCAGCAAGTTGTTAAACAGCTGCAAAAAATGTTTCAGGACAGGAAGGCTGAGCCCTACAGCAGTGTCCCAGGCTCTGCTATACCTTCAGCAAGCCTGGAGAGCTGTGTAGCTCTGACAGGACATGAGATACCAGATTTTTTTTCTCTCAGCTTGGTAGAAGCATTACCACAAGATGTGAAGTCCTTAAAAAGAACTTTGCTCGCTGTAGAGTTAACAAAAGGAAGTGCAAACTCTGCTCAGGGGAACTTAAGAACCCACAGTCCCCAGAGATTCCAGAACTCGGTGACTCAGGAGTCACCTGGATTCTCAGGATTCTGCTTGCCTGACAAGGGCAGAACTCGTCATGGCAATGCTTGGCAGAACCTCAAAGCCAGGGTGGGTGGTATCTAGCACCTTGCAAAGCTCCTTGTAATTCCTTCAAGAAACTCCTGGAAGAGCAGGACCTGAAAATTATCGAGGATATTGGTGAGTCTTCCAAGAACATCAGATGTTAAAGAAACATCTGAGCAGTTTTTCTACTCCTGCTGGGTCTAGGGAGGCTGATGCCAAGAGCAGAGAAGTCTCCATAAAACCAGATGGCTCAGAGCTGTGGGATTGCTGACTAATGCAAAGCAGCCACCACTGACCCATCTCAGCTTCCCTCTGCACAGATTCCTTGCTGAAAGTTTTCCAGGTTGCTACTTGATCAGGATTACTTTCACTAGAAGCTTTTCTTTACAGTATTTTGGGTTGAGAAGATCTTGGGTTTGTGCCCATGCTGCTGAGCAATGAAATCCCTCAGAGCACACCTGATGCTGGCTCTGCTGCAAAGCCTCAGGGCAGCAAGGGAAGACAAGATCACGTTCCTCTCCTGGTCAGGAGAGCTTTCAGTAGATCAGAGACTTCCCACAGCCTTCCAAAAGGAAATGTTGGGCCAGGGGAAGCTTAGATTGTATATTAGGAACAATTTCTTCCCCAAAAGGGTTGTCAGAGCCTGGCCCAGGCTGCCCAGGAAGAGGTGGAGTCCCCATCCCTGGAGGGATTTCAAAGCTGGGGAGATGTGGTGCTGAGGGACATGGTTTGGTGGGGGACTTGGTAGTGCTGAGATAACAGTTGATCTTCAATGTCTTTGCCAACCAAAATGATTCCATGATTCTATGATCTGCTGGAGCTGTGCAGGCACACCCTGAGGCAATTTAATCTGTATTTTTTACCCCAAAAGGAGGTGCATGACCCTGAAGCTACTGCTATGGGTTCACACCTGAACTGGACAGGCTGTTGATTGGTTCCATAGCAGCGAAAAAGCCTTCTGGGAGCAAGTTCTGATCCTCTGGAGGAGGCAAGACCAAAGGCATGCCAAACCAGGCTGGCTGGAATGGTCCCTGCCTCTGTGATTAAAGGGATTCATAAATATTCAATGTTTCTTGGCAGCTGGGAGTGCTTCAGTTGTTCCAAGTATCTCAAGGGGGATGGAGAAGGCAGAGTGAGCCTTAGCATTTCTGACATCCCACAGAGACAATGAACAGGGGAAGGAGAGTGCTCATCTTCTTGCAGAGAAGAGTTTCATGTAGGGTGATTTTAATAATTCAGCCTTTGACTGGTCTGTTTAAATGTTTGATGCCTGTGAGTTGAGCTTTAAGATCCAGCTGTCTATAAATCCAAGGAGTTGGGTGCTGTCTGTCTTCTTCATGGGTGCTTTAAGCATGGTACCATGGTATGGCTCAAGCCAAAGGCAGAGCACAGGTTTCTCCCTTTACTGTGTGTAATTCTGCTGCACTCACACCAAGGGAAAAATATCAACCATCCCATTCTGGTTTGTGTTTGGGGTTAAGGTGATGTCCCAGCTGATGTCTGTCCCAGTCTGCTGGGAGAAGCTCCAGTCCTTTTGTCAGGATTATCCCTCTGCTATACCTGGGTAGTAAACCTCCAGCCTCTACACAGTGGAGTTGGGATGCTACCATCTCCTTTGACTGATCCAATTTTGACCCTTCTCAGAGCCAGAGCAGAGTTTGAGTTTGGGCAGGCTGGGAGAGAAGAGTATTTGAGGAACAGCACCATCTTCTGCTCTCCCACCCTTTGGGATGCTGCCACAATCAGAAACTTTCCATCCCACAGCTACAGTTGCCCTTCAGCTTTGTTCATAACAGACCCTTCACTTCCATGTCAGATTCTCATCCTGTAAGACCTTATCCTAAATTATCCATGAAACGTGTGGGCATGAGTTATGCATGAGATGAATTATCCATGAATTGGGTTGGTTGCCTTCTCTCTCTGTCAGCTCTGTAGGTTTCTGCCAGGTATCAAAGCATAGAGAAGGCCTCATCCATTGTATGTTATTCCCCCCCCCCCAAAAAAAAAAAAGAATAAAAATCTGTATTTTACCAAACAATATATAAAACCTGGGACAGAGCTTAAATATTCAGGGGGTCATGATGGAAGAACACAGAAGGCTGCTTGAGAGCTCACAGGGTCAGCCTTTCCCTGAAGATGCAGTTTCAGATCCTAAACCAATTCAGTGGTTATTCATTCCTAAAAAGGGGAAAGGCTCCAAGAATGATGGAGGCAACTTGTCTGTTTCTGACAACACACTCCCACAGCCAGGCTGGTGGTAACTGTAGTCATCTATGAACTGGAACTTAAGATTCAAGCCTCTTCTCTATGACAAACACAACAAAGTCTTAATTTTTGGAGGGTAATTACTTCTGATTTTGACATGAAAGCCTATGCTGCAGTGATGTTACTGCTCTTGAGAGGGATTTTGTCAAAATCAGTCTATTTGGAGTAGAGAGGGGGAAAGAGGGTTCAGGAAATTGAGATTTTTAGTGGGAGTAAAACGTTGTTTTTTTTTTAGAGAACTCCTGACCAGCCCATCACCTTGCTAATCATGGGGTTTGTCTGCAGCAGAAGTCAGCAACCATGCTGGCACCAGCTTGTCAGAGGGAAGCTAGAAGCCTCTCCCAGACCTCCAGGGTCTTCAAGTACAAGTTCCTCGACGGCTGCAAGAACATCCTTGCATCTTACATCCCAGATGTTGCAGGTCCTTATACACCCTACCTAAGCTCTGCCTCCTGCAAACCCAAGGTAAAACACAACCCCAGAACAGCAGCAAACTGCTGGCTCCATGTCCTGAGAACCTCCCCACCTTTTTCACCTCCCCCATGCACCGGGAGGAGCAAGCCAAAGAATTCAAGACACTTCCTTGCCTCAAAGAAAAGTCTCTTGTTTCAGCAACTGTATGAGGAGGTCGTGCTAGACGTTGCCCTTGGAGATGGGGAACTTCCAGACCCAAGCCAAGTGTTGGGGCCATTTCCCTGCTCCAGGCAAAGGCTGCCCGTGTTTCGGAAGCTCAGTGGGGAGGCCATGCAGGATGTGACCCTTGGAGATCTGCACCCTCAAGACTCAAGCTCAGAGCTGAAGGAGCTGCCTGGAATTAGTGCTGAGGAAGGACATGAAAGGCTGGCAGCTCCCCCAGGAATGAGGCATGAACTGCCTCTGAGATGAAAAAAAAGCGAAAACCAAACCCATTTCTGAATAAAATATAAGTTGATTGGCTTCCTCACATTATCAGGAGGTCAGTGGTGATGTGGTGTGAGCTCAGAGTGACTGAGAGCTGAGGGTGGGTAAAATGAGAGGAAGGAATGGGATGCTGGTGCCTCCCCTGGGTATCCCTTCCACTCTTCTGGATGCCATCCAGCCTGCTGGTCCAGTAGCCTGGCAGTTTGGGCAGGCATGGCCATCCAGCTCCATCCCTTTCACTCAGCATGCTAGAAACAGAGAAAAACATCCTTCTCCACACCTGGAAAGCCAGCACCATCTCCTATCCTGACACTCAAAGCATCCTAGAAAAAGGCATTGAAAAAAGTCCTGAGTACAGGCTGTGTCAGAGCAAGTATCAAACATTACATGGACAAACAAAATAATAGGAAAGGGAGAGAGGAAAGCAAACAAGAGATCCCTGTGAGAGAGAGTTTTAGAGATTTTCACTGCTAAAGTCTGGAGGCTGGAAAGTGGTGACAAGGAGAAGAAATGCTCCACAAAGAAAATGGTAACAAACAGAACAGGATTCAAGGGGGTTTTGGCATAGGGATCACTCTTAGATGTGTTCCTGAAATAAACTGTTCACAACAAGAACAGATCCCAACCCTCAGAACAACAGGGATCTGTCAGCAACAGGGCTATGTGAAAGAAATCTCAGCAGAAAAGAGGTAAAGACAGTGGAGCCTGCAATGGTTCCAAGCCTAAAGAGGGACAGGACACTCCTCAGAGGAAACAGGGACATCAGAAAACTGGAAGATAACCAAAAAACACAGACCTGCACGACCTTGACAACTGGCAGGTGTCTGTAAGCTAAAAGTGAAAAGCTGGTGCTTTACTTAGGGCCAGTAACCACGGCAGAAGCCCACAGGAATTGCATGTGTGTGCCAGCACCAAACTGTTCAAAAAAAGAGAGGTTTGAGTGTTGGTCAGGGGTTGTTCTTGTTGCTAGCCAAGCACACCAAAAGAATGCAGCCCAACAGGTCCACCACACACAGATGCCATCAGATAGCTGGGAGGATGCTGAGATATTCAGGGGAGGAATGATTTCCATAGAGTAAATTTCCCCTGGTGAGGTTTGTGTGTTACATGCTCACATGAAGCCTGGCAAATCTCTGAGGAGCCCTGTAAGAAGCAAAGGGCCCCAGAGAGAGGAGGGAATCACATAATTACTGTACCTGCCTCTGCTACACAAGGAGAGGAATCAGACTAGCAAGGGTAGACCAAAGGACAGAGGTGGGTTAGGCTGATGGGAAGAAAAGTGTCTTGAGGAAGGATTGTGCCCCAGGTTTGTAGGTCAGGCTGGAGCCTGAGTTTAGCTCTCCCCAGTCAGGATGGGACTGAGTCATCAGTCTTTAATTTTTGAGGCACAGATTGCAGAGCAAATGTTGCTTATTGCAGGCACCACTTACTCCTAAGCATGATAATAAACAGACTTTGTCTCCAAATGGTTACTGATCCAGGAAGACACAAGGCTATTTTAGTAGTATTTCAGTGAATGTGAAGACATTAGAGAAGAGGTTGACCTAGATAAATAAACATGGGTCCAGTGATCAGAAGTTGATGCCACTTTAATTAAATGGAAGGAGATATTAAAACAGGTCAGTAGCTGAGGCTATTTGCCACGAATTTGAGCATATGAAATTACCAACGTGGCAACAAGGAATTTTACTGCATGTAACAAACTGGGAGTGGAACCATATGCTGGGAGTTCACCAAACACAGCACCCACGCTTAAGGAAATGGGGCAAAAGTAATTTTGACAACTAAAGAGCCTTTATTCTGACCTCCCCATTCTGCACTTCGATTTCCAACCAATTCTGAAGGTGAGCAGAGAACAGTGTCCAATATGATCTGCTTTTACAGAGGAGAGGTCAAGCCACGTTGGCTGTGCAAACACATCACCCGGTGGCCACAACCCCCACACAAGGTCACACTCTGCAAATAAGATCCAAATAACAAGCTGAAAAAATCAGATAGGGACTGTATCAGCAGTCAGAATTTCCCAGGAGCAAAAGCTGTCTTCAGAGGTGCTGCCCTTGGCAGACAGGCACTCAGGGTTGCTCCTCCTGTGATGAACAGGAGATTTCTCTGGCAGACCTTGAGCTGACCCATGAGGACATTTGGTCCAAATCTAGTGGCCTACTAAGTGGCACCAATAATTCTGGGCATGAAAAGCCTGGCACATCAAATCCATGTGGGCATCAGTGCTGTCTCTGCAGTGTAGGAGATGGAGTCAATGAGTACAAGTGGAGTTCCTCAGACAATGGCCAAGGGACTCCTTTCCTTGGCATTTCCATTGATGGATTTGGCACAGAAACACATATTGGATTTAGGAAGATTGCTGATTCCCCAAAGCTGAATGGGATCTATGTCTCCTGAGGGAGAAATTAGGTGACCTTGAGGAACAGCAATTGCACAAATCTCCTGTAAAAGGAGCTTCTGCTCCAAGCTGGGAGCTCATCTGTTGGAAACACGAGGGGGAGAAAGGCAGAGATGAACTTGCCAATCATGGGCTGATAATAAATCTCTGATGTAATGTGGCTCTGAAAAAAAGGCAAATATGATAGCAGAAGGTGTCAGGGGAGATATTCCCTTTAGAGAAAGGAGACTGATTCTGTCATTGCACAAAGCCCTGCAGAGCCCTTGGTTGCAGTCCTGTTATGACTCAAATCAACCACATTCAACAGAGACTGAAATGGGAACAGGTGGGAGAAGGGGGGAAATGAAATTCCTTCCTTGAGAACCTTCAGGAGTTCAGCAGACAGTAGACTGCAAAGGGAGGGGATGAAGCCATGGCCTGAACAAACAGTTGAGAGGAGAGGGAGAAGAGTTATTTGAGGCTGGCATTAGAAGAGAGGGGGATAAAAAGCACTGCACTGTTACAACCTGGTTCTTGAAAGAGGAAGAGACAGAGGGTATGTCTGCTCCTCTTCTCTGCTGGGCACCTGGCCACACACCACCCTCCCTGCTCAGCACTGAGTTTGCTCCTCTGCTCTCTGTGAAGGAACCAAGCCCCCACTTTTCCTCCTCTGCAGAGAAATCCCCCTTCATGAGTTGTTTGCTGCTAAAATCCTCCAGGACATAGCCCAGTCTCTGCCCCCCAGTCACAGTTTTTTAGCCTCTGCCCTTCTCATGTAGGTCTTCCTCCCAACCATCAGCATGCAAAACCTTTTATCTCTGCTATTCCTGAATCACCTCCCATTCCCAAGGTCTCCGGAGCTGCCTTATGCCTGTGTGTGAAGAGCAATCAGTGCCTCACCTTCAATAATTGGAGTTGAGCCTCTGGAGCTGAGACATGGATTTGATCTCTGCTGTTTTGCATAGGAGGGATGAGCTGGGGTAGGGACGGATGGGGATGGAAGGGAAGGGGATGAATTCTACTGAACGGAACATGTTTCAGTGTTCAGGAGGGTTTACAGCACCCCAAAGAGACGAGGACACCCTACCCTGGACCAGTGTAGGACACAGGCACACACTTCTCCCTGCATTGGTGTCTCCATCTCCTGCTCTGCCTTTGCAGTAACTCACGAAGTTTGAAGAATGAGCATAGCACAGGGGCACTCCTGTGACCCTCTGCTGCTCTGTCTGTACATGTAAGATTGTGATTTTGCCTCAAAACAGCCCTGAAAAGGTGATTGTACCTGCAAAACTGTCAGAGGGACACCTGAGTGTGACTATGGGAAGGTGTTTTATCATCATGCCCAAGAAGCCAGTGCTCTCAGAGAAGGGTGGATTGCTTTCTCACCATTCAGCAGCATCCCCTTGTAGGCAGGCTGGATCCTGAGCAGGGCTGGCATCCATCTGGGGAGGGGAGACCTATTCCCCACAGGTGCCATCACATTTAGACAGGCGATGGTGTGTGCAGAACCATGTTCATCTGTGAATACCACAGCAAATTCCTGTCCTGTGATTATTTATATGTAGATGTGTTTGGGGATGAATTACCAACCAGCCTGGAGCAGGGAAAGGGAGCGGTGACTCCACCCAACATGTCAGCAGGCAAGCCAACAACCCACCTGGGACAGTCATTAACAAATTAACTGATCACCCAGGTCTTTCCCTCCCTGTGGGGGCTCTGTGTGTCTTGAAAACCAAAGCAGCCAATCTGCATTTGCAAGGGAGGTTTAGGGGGATGATAACTTGAGTGCATCCATAGCAGATTGGGGTTGGCTGGCCAGGCCAAATCTATCTTGCCAAGTATAGTCTGTAGATGAGAAAAGACAGAAGACAGACTCAAGAACCAAAGAAAGGCAGGGGGAAGGCTCCTGGAGAGGCAGAGAGAGGAAGTGTGAGATGAAATGAGGAAGTGAAAAAAAAAAAACAACAAAAACCCAGCTTCCTTTATTCCTTTTCCTTTATAGACAATATTATGCTTCTGCTCAGAGGGCCCAATCTAGCCCTTCACACAGCCCCAGTGACCCTTCCTAATAGAAACCATTTAAATCTTTAAACAATTTACATGAAAATGTAACTTTGCTGTGAATATATTTCTTCCCTCTCCCGTTCCCATCACGAGTGCAATCCTTCAAATCTCTGACAGCTTCCATTATCTCTTAATGAAGTGAGAGCATCTTGCTTAGGAGATGTGGCAGCCTGGAGGTTAATCGCCGAAACAAGGTTCACAAATAAAAATCAGAGGAGAGGAAAAAAAAAAAAAAAAAGGAAAACTAAACACTCAGAAGAGCTGAAGGGGGTGGCTCCACCACCCAGAAACTCAAGGTCTAGGAGGGCAGTCATCAAATTCTCCCTAAGAGGCCATGTGGGCTGCTGGGTGACTCCATCCCAGGTGCCTCCATCCCTCCCCTGTGTCTGCTGTTGGTTGAGCTGCCCCATGGGACCTGGGCAGATCCTTTCTTGTGCCTTGTCTCATGCCTGTGCCAAGAGAAGGGTGGGGGTAACCAGGCAGCACCTCACTCAGAGGTCCAGCACACTGCTGGGAGATGTAGGAGACACCAACACCATCACTGATGCACAGGTGGGTGAGCTCTGAGAGTTGATGGGAGGTCTGGGAGGTGTAAGGGCCACCATGGCCAGGCAAGAGAAAGCAGATCCCTGAGGTTTGGGGAGAGAGGCAGGAGAGATTTAAAAGGTCATCCTGGGATGTGTAGGGCTGTGAGCTCTTTCCCATGCAATGGGGAGAGCTCTGCTTGCAGCAATAACCCAGTTCTCCCAGCACAGGCACCTCCCAGCACAGCCTTCCCCCACAGACATTTCAGGGTTATATCTGAAAGGCCCATGACCCATCAGGGTCATCTTCAGAACCAGGTTTCAGAGCTGTAGAGACAGAGAGCCTAAAATCAGGGGCTCAGGGGCATCTTCCATAGCATGTGGGGCTCTGCACATCCTTGCAACACCCTGCAACATGCACCAGAAGAAACCATCTGCAGGACACTGGCAGGGACAGGCTGGGACACAGTGACACAGAGACACCCTGTCTGCTCTTTGCTTTGCAGGAGCTACACACATTCCCAGCCCTTCAACTCCAAACTTTTATGTGCATTTGCTTGCTGGAAACCACCCAAGCCCTGGGGTTGGTGAGGGCTGCAGTACCCTGTGGGACTCTGTTACAGGGCTATCTGCAGAAAGTTGGGAAGCCAGAGCAGAAGCTGTTGCTCCAGGCACTGCCCTCTCTCTGATGTTCCCAGCTCCTTCCCAGGATGGAGGGCTGCTTTGCAGAAGGCTCTGTGGTGATATGAGGGAGGTTTAAGAGAGAGGATGTAATGAAAAATGAATGTAAGGGGCTGGAAATGAGGAGAGAAAGGCAGAAAAAAACTATTGAGATGACAGGAGATGCTATGGAAAAGGGGATAAAAAAATCAGGGAGGTCTCACGGGAAACCAGATTCTCAAGAAGGGGGACTACTAACTTGAATAGAATAGAGATGAAAGTAGAAAGCAACTGCAGAGGAAAACAAATAGCTATTTCCAAAAAAACCAATAAAATCTGAAATACTCTGGGCCAGAAGGAAGAAAAGAAAAAAACAAACCACCAAGAGTTAACAATTCTGTTTGTTGGAGCTGCTTAAGTAAAGAAAACAAAGAAGGAAAAGGAAAGTACACGGCACAAAAATAAGGAGATGAGCAATGCAGGGAGTGCTTCTGCCAGTTAGTTTGTTCCCTGTGGTGTGCTTCACCAGGCTGGTGTGGGACATGGCAGAATCAAACCATGGCTCTGTATCTCTCTGAGCAAAGAAAGCATCATCCCAGGCTCAGTGCATGGAGTGGCCTCAGCACCTTCCCCATCAAACTGCCTCCAGGCCATGGGGTCGATGATAACGGGGGAGAATTTCAGTCCTGTCTTATCTCAACACAGCTTCACTGCTGCCAAACAAACCTGAATTTGAAAACACTTGAACAGAAGCCTGGCATCTTGAAGAAGGGGTCTCTGAAGAGAAAGAGCAAAAGGGGATCTTTGTTCTGGAGCAGGTCCAAAGGAGGCAACTGGGCTGGTGAAGGGACTCGAGCACAGATCCTATGAAGAGAGGCTGAGGGAGCTGGGGGTGTTCAGCCTGGAGAAGAGGAGGCTCAGGGGAGACCTCATCACTCTCTGCAACTCCCTGAAAGGAGGTTGGAGCCAGGGGGGGGTTGGGCTCTTTTCCCAGGCAACTCTCAGCAAGACAAGAGGGCAGGGTCTCAAGTTGTGCCAGGGGAGGTTTAGGTTGGATATTAGAAAGAATTTCTTTCTGGAGAGGGTGATCAGACACTGGAATGGGCTGCCCAGGGAAGTAGTGGATTCTCCGTGTCTGGAGATATTTCAAAAGAGCCTGGATGTGGCACTCAGTGCCATGGGCTGGGAACTGCAGCGGGAGTGGATCAAGGGTTGGATTTGATGATCTCTGAGGTCTCTTCCAACCCAGCCAATTCTATGATTCTATGATTCTGGGACATTGCTCCCCCTGCTCGGTTCCTCTCTCCTCTCTGACCCTGCAGGCACAGGCAGAGACACGCAGGGACGTGCCCTCCTGGCAGATCCCTGGTTCACCTGGAGAAAGAGCATCTGGAAAGCACACTGCTTATCTCCAGACATGGCTAGGAAAGGGGTGGGAAAGTGTGAAGACAGACTTGGATGTCAGCAGCAAGCCAGGAGCTGACTGACCCTGCAGCCACCAGCACTGCAACACAGCTGCCCGAACTGTGGCTGAGTCTGAAATCAGATCCTCCAGCGGCAAAACCTGCAGCCCCTGGGCAGGGGGTGACACATCTGATAACCACACAAGACAGCTCTGAATCATGTTTAAGTGGAGGCAAATCAGTCTTTATCTGCGCAGGGTGAGCCTTGTTTGCTGCAAGGTGGGAGCTCTGCATCGCATCTCTGGGGTTATTGGTTCCTGAGAGGTCACCTGGGTGTTAACCATGGCCCTGGGCTGGGCTGAGCCTGAACTTTGTCACTGCGTGCAAGCAAAGAGAGAGAGGGGACACAGATGGGACTGAAGCTTGGGATCACTCTGTATGGCCAGGGCTTACCATCAGTGAGAGACTTATCTGATTTATCCTCTCCCCATCCCACACAGGGAGACACCTGCAGTGTCCCCTCCTGAATTGGAGACATCTGCCCTTCTTCCACCCCATCCTGGGACTCAGGGAGGGGAATTCCTCTCTTAGGGGAAGGTAATCCAGAACAGAGGGGCTGGCAGGGAAATGGTAGAGGGAGGGATGAAGTGATGGGACCTGACCTTGCCCTGCAGGGGAAAAAGGGAGCTGTGAGGGGGAAGCCAGCCTCTTCTGCAGCTACCCCACCTCCTCACAAAGCTCCTTTCCTCCCACCATAGAGAGGAATGAAAAGCTCTCATTAGGTGAAGAGAGCCAGCAGGATGGTGGATAACAGCTGCATGTCAGGCCTGAGTACCCACAGCCCAGCAGTCCTCTCCAAACAGGGCTTTTAGCCCGTTCCCTTCCTCCCACCTTCCCTTTTCCCTGCCTGGGCACGATGAGTGGGAGCAAGTTAACCCTCTGCCCTTTAATCAAGGGCTTGTGTACATGGAAAAGGATTGATGGAGCTTGTGTCCCTCATGGCCTCACACCAGGGCTCCGATTACACCATTAACTCCCCGAGCTGAGTGCCCGGGTTGTATTGGCAGCCAAGAAATAATGGCCCTGGGAACAGCATCACGGAGCCAGCACTGGGAAGCAGCAGGACACAGAAATGGTGATTTCCACCCCAAGGTGTTCCAGGGAAACCAGGGACCTGACAGGAACCAGGGACCTGCTGACAGGAGGAGATGGAGGAGCTATTGCTCTCCTGCATGTGCTGTTGGAGGGCTGGGTACAAACACCATCTCTCTGCATTGGTTTGGGAAAGTTGACAAAGAAAAGCCATCCCAGGGAGGGGATCCCACATTCCCTGAGTCAGTAAATCCGGTTGGCCTGGAGCGGGCAGATTCCCACATCAGCATCATTTCCATGACCTCAGACATTTTCCCCTATGTTTTGAGAACTGAGGGGGTCTCCTAAGATTTTTTGCACCCAGAAGAGACATCTGTCATCCTCAGGCAGCCCAGGGGATGTGAGGTGGGATGCTGGTCCCACCTTGCCCTGAGGAGGGGAGGGAGCTGCATTTTCCCAGTGGGTGCACAGCGTGACCTGTGGGGGCTCGGGGAGAGCTCTGCTCTCCATGGAGCAGAACTTGTCCTCCTGCCTCCAGGACCAGGAGTCTCTGGGAAGTGGGATGCTGCTGACACCCAGTGGTTCCGTGAATCCTGCAGATGGGGACTGGCTCCTCCACTGGGGAGGAGTGTCCAGGCTCTCCCCACGACTGGGACTGGGACGTGGCCTTTCAGGGTGCCCTGTGTTTTTGCAGAGCCACCTGTGTAGGGAGGGGTTGGAGCTCCTGAGTCACCTTGCACTTGTGGCATGGCTGGCAGAGAGACCCTGGCAACGTGGTCGTGTAGGGTAGAGGATGGGATGTGGGGGAGAAGAAGGTGAACCCCAGGGGGTTGTGGGCTGATGTTAATTTCAGCAGCATCTGCCTCGGATCGTGTGCCCTCACCCACATCACAGCCACATCCACCTCTGCAAATGACTGCATCATTTTACTCTAAAAGCCCATCTATGCCACACAAATGAGTGTCCTAAACTGCCACAAAAACACTGGAGGGTGGGAGGAGGAAATTCTCTGAGACATTCTGGTTCCTGCTCCCCAGATCCTCCTGCCAGCTCTGGGTGTATCAGCCCAGAAATACTGCAGAGGCAGAGGTTGGATTTTAGGATGGAGCTCCCTGGGCCAGCTGTCCAGGTGAGCTGCCTTCACAAACATTTTGACTCCAGGCAAGGAAGCAGGCTGGAATTAGAAGTGGATTAAGCTCCTTCAGGAAACCCCATTCAGATAGCAGAAGAAGGCCATCTATGCAGGGAGTTATTTAAGAGCAGCACCAGAGCTTTTCAGCCCACTCCGCATGTCACTGCAGCCCCAAAATGAAGCAAGCAAGCAAGCAAACAGTGTGAAAAATAACAAACTGCTGCATCTGGCACCCCACAGTGCAGAACCAGAGAACATACAGCCTCTGACCTGACAAACAGCAACAGATAAGATGGACAGAGAACAGAATAAAGGGAATAAATGGAATAAAGGTTCAGGAGCCACACTTCATAGCTGAGAAAAACACATTTTCATATGGCCTTTCACACTGACAAGCTCTTGTTTTAGCTAGGGAGAGTACCAGAGGCTGCTAAAACAGAAATGCATTTTTAATTATTTGTTATTATCAATGGTTTTGCAGATAGAAACTGCTGATAATAAAAGCACAGGAGGGAGACAGCTCTTTCAGCCAGGGACTACGCGAGCAGACACCAACTGCATGAAGGCAGTGACTTACAGGAAGATTTATCTCAGAGTCTCACAGTGGACCTGCCAGTGTCCCTGTGGGACCAGAGGAAGAGGGGATGCTTTCTCTGCACGTGTACACAAAAAATTGTGGGTGGAGAAAAAGAAACAGAAGCAATAAATGCAAATGGTTGTGGCCACAGCACATGGCGCACAGATTTTGTGCACAGCACAGATTTTGTTTGTTTTCCTCCAGAGAGGGCTTGTGGCTCTCTGCTTACAGGATCAGGAATAAGGCACCAAAGCTGGGCTACAAATAGAGACAGAAGGCAAAGTCTGGAAGTTGATATCTGCATCCTATTTCCAGGCTTTGGTTGCCTTTCTCTGTCACACAAACTGGGGACACAAGGAGGCTCTATGTGCCCAATCTGGGGTGTCCAAGGAGTGCAAGGGAATGCACTAGGTAGATTAATGCATCATTTCCATCTATAATTTCTCAGCCCAAATGAGCCCTGTTGGCTCAGACTCACACACACCCACACTCAGCTCTGAAAACCACCAGACTGATTAGCATTGACTCTGTTAGTGTGATTATGGGCAGAGGCAGCTGATCAATGTCTACTCAATAAGGCAAAATCAGGTGTCAGTCACTCCCAGTGATGCTTCCTTCCCTCTCTGTTGGGATCTGTGTGTGTGTGCCAGGTGCTGAAGACCAAATGGAGAGGGAAAGAAAGCATGGCTCAACTTTCAAGCCCCCTAAAATGTGATGGCTGCTTCCATGTCAGCAGTAGGGACCTGATCAGAGCAGTCAGCTTCATGGCAGGACTTTTGCTGTCACTTGGCAGAAGGTGGACTTCTTCAGGGTCCAAGAGGATGCACCTCCCACCCTCAGCACCACCTGAGCACACTGCTCATACCCAAACCCTCTGTACTGCCCAGCAGCCACCACAGCCCATCCACATTTCCTTAGCCTTGCTCAGGAAGCATCTTGCACTGAAGGGATTAAAACATAAAGATCCTGAACTGACCTTTCAGCTGGCCCTGTCTGCTTTCTGCAACCTCCATCTCCATGCATTAATAAATAGCTCTGCCTCATCTCCCCACTCTCCTTGACACTTTTTCAATAGCCTTATTTTCTTCAGTTGGTTTTGCTCTCTGCAAGTGTGCTGAAAGTCCTTGCTCCTGTTTTTTCTGCACAAATTGGTTTTCTCTTACACATCATCTGGAGGGTGGTGAATGAACAGAAGAAGAATCACAGCCCCTCTCTCATCTCAGACCAGCCACTTTCCCTCTCTCCAAGTGCACATTCAGAGCTGGGAACAAAACAAGCAGAGGTGGCTGCTTCACAGTCTGGCTTTGGATCGTTCCGAGCCCGCTGTATGGAATGACACTCCTGCTTCAGAGGTGACATGTCCTTTGGAGCCCTGGGAGAAGAAGCAATGAATAAGTAAATAGTGCTGGAGAGAAGGTGTGCTGGGTCCCCTGCTCTCTGCTCCCACTTCTCTGCCTGCCAGCAGTGATGAGTGTTTGGGTGCAAAGCAAGGAGGCTGACAAACAAGCCATGGCAGCAAGATGGCAAGTGAAGGTCCTGGAGATCCCTGGCTGGCTGAATCACAGAGTCACTGAATGGAAGAGGTTGGAAGGGACCTTGAAAGATCATGAAGTCTCCAGTAGCTTTGGTATGCTGCTCTCCCTGTGAGATCTACAGACAGAGCTAAAAGGCCTTATGCACCCACTAGTGGGTGTCATTCCCAGGAAACTCAACATCAGCTTCAAACCCCAGAGGGGAAACGACCCAAATTTCCCACTGCTCTCAGTGCCAATGGACTCTTTCTTTTCTTCCCTCATCTTGGCTCACATCCAGCACAGGGATTGTCCCTTGGCAGCTGCAGGAAGCACATGGAGCCCCAGGGATGGGGTTGTCCTGTGCAGATTTTGACACCTGAAGGGCAGGAACAGCCGTGGGGCTCGGGCACTGTGCCTAGGGAAACTGCACTGCTGTAGTCTGGCCAAGGGGTGATGAAGTCATGAGTAACTTCAGCCAGGTCGTTATCTGCCAGAATGAGGTAGAATCTCCTTGCCAGTTAGGGATGACAGAAAATATCATTCATGGTCATTCCCATAAGAAAGGAATCCAGAAGCACAGCTGAAACCAGGCCACTGTTTATAGATGTGAACTTCTGAGCAAGAAGCTTTCTCGTGGGAAGATGCAAGCACTCCAAAATGGTTTTTTTCCCCTGTCTTGAGCAGATTCAGCCTCCCTGCTGCCCACCAGGAGACTCCCACCCAGGAGTGGGTGTCTCTAGCTAGGGAGGAGCTGTGCCAACTCCACATCTCACTAACCTTGAGGTTGTGCTTCTGGAGAGCTCGTGCTGTGCTTGCAGGTGGGCAGAAAAGGCTGAGCCTGGGGGCTGCACTGGAGGGTCCTGGCCATCGAGGTGTACTCCTGAACATGCCTGTCACCACACTGCCCTGGCCTGGTGTCACCATGCCCAGGTGAGGCACCACCATCCTACCTGACCCAGGAGGAAGTGGGAGGATGCACACGAGTGGCTGCCATCTCCTGACAGCAGGAGAGGATCTGTTGGTCACACTCAGGCTGCTCCAGCTCATGCTCTGGCTGGGATCCAGCTGCCAAGAGGGATGGGATATTGGCTGTAGTCAGATGAGCTTGTAGCTGGCCTCTGAATAACATTTGAGACACTGGTTTTCAGGCATCTGTGCAATTCATTACTCTTCAAATAAACAGAATGCACATCATGCTCCAGGGCAATCTGTGCACCAGTAAACCCCAATCCCTCACCTCCAGAAAGCTGGAAAATCCAGTGAGATGCCAGTATCCACTACTGAGCTTGGACTGCCCTGAGTTGACAGCAAGTGCTGGCACAGTGGCATGTGGAGCTGGATGGGGATGTGGGGACCTGTCTGTGCTTGGACTGTGGCTACAGGAGGGACACGTGGGTGGCTTTGAGCCTGGGGAGCTGGTGGGGCTCCTTGCACCTACACAGTTGCTTTGCTGGGGCAAAAAGTTTGTACCTGTGTTGTTCAAAAAGCCCAGGGAACATGTTTCTTTTTGCTGCACCAGCACAACTGGAAGAACCTCCCTTGAAGAGGGAATGACCCCCAGGAGCAGTCAGTACCCAGCACAGTCTCCCTCTGAGACCAAAAATAGGAAGGGAGAAGGTGGAAGCTGCTATAGACATCAAAAATCTGAGCTACTACGTGTAGCTGTGTAGCAAAGGGGGGGAGGGGGCAACCCCTTGTGTAAACTTGTCTTTGATTTATACAAAACTCCCCCTTGGGCTTCTCTGTCTGGGAGCTTCTCCCAGCTCTCATTCTATGGCAGGGCCAGGCTGTCCCCCCCCGAGGGGCTGCTCAGCCCCCCCCAGACATGAGCCTCCCCCGGCAGCCACCGCTAATCTGGTGCCACCACTTCATCTGCTGCGATGTGAGTTTAATGAATGAATTAATTTTGTTCTCAACTGGGTGCAACACGTATTCAAAAGCTAGAAAATAAATGTTTCCCTTTCCTAATTCATTGTGTCCCATTTGATTTGTCATACACACAACCACACGCACACGGGCTCTCCGTATCTCCCCCACCAACCGGGTCCTGGATTTTCCATCCCCACAGAGATTAACAACCTCCCAGCAGAAGCCCAGATTTCCTTCCATCTCTATCTGCTGTCTCTGCCCCTGTAGGGTACCACATGTGGCTCAGGAGCCCAGAATTGATTTGGTTTGTGGGTCATCACAGCCAAAGACAACCACCTCCTGCCTCTCGTGGAAGAATCTTTTCAGAATTTCCATTTCAAATGTATTTATGCCCATTTTCTCCCATGCCAATTTTCTATTTAAGCGTCTGCATCCTTCTCCCTCCACGGTGCTATTCAGTGTGAAATACACAAAGGGAGTGATCCTGTTCCCACTCAACTTCTGTTTTGCCAAGCTTAATAAGCCAAGAGTCTCTGCTGCAAAACATACTTCTCACTCCTCTGGCCAGCCTTTTTTTTTCTGCTGTTCCTGTTTTTGGATGGACGCCATGAAAAGTAGTGATTATGTTATGAAAATCTGTAACAAACTACTCTTAGGTGACTACACCACCACGAAGCCTTTTCTCTTTAATAGCAATGTATGTGAGACTGTAATTATGCCCCAAATCTGGATGTAAATTGAGGAGGATTCTCTTGAGGCTCGAGGAACACTTGAGCCAGATCTGAGATCTCTGCTGCACACATCATTGCTTCTCCATCTCCTGCAGTTTGCTCTCTCCACATCAGGGGATCTTCATTCCCTTTCCCAGTGACTCGGTGCCTTCATTGCCCTGAATCCTTCAGGACACAGTAAATGCCTTCTGCCCTGCCCAGTGGCTGTATGGCTGGCTCCATCCCACAGCTCACCCATGCTCCATGAATCCAGGTCCTCTGGAATCTACCAGTGCCCTTTCCTAGCACCCATGAGAACTGAGCTCTGAATCCTGCACATTTTCAAGCAAATCACTTCTTTGCCTCTTTCAACTCCAGACTTGTTCTGCATGTGGGTAGAACCCCGGTGCTGTGAAGCCTGGAAGCCAATTAGCACCATTAAGAGTGTTGTCACTGTTTCAAAAATCATTTGCAATTACAGGTATTTTCTGTTATGATACTTTTAGAAAGCACAGCAGCAGTTATGTGTAAGAAATCACCTCCCCACACAGCTGACAGAGCTTCCCAGGATGGAGCACAGAGTTCCAGAGCAAGAATTAGCATTTGCAGCCCTCCCTTCTTGTAATGGGAGGCCATGGGCAGGCTGCTGGAACAATCTCTTACTAAACTGTCCCAAACACAAAGCTGCTCTGGAAAGCAAGAAGCTCTTTAGGAAGACGTAATTGTTAGGATTTGCAAAATCCATTTTTTTTTCCATCAGCTCTGCAAATCCATTTTAGAATTTGTAAATTTATTCTAGGATTAAATTAATAGGTTTCGTGATTTATAAACCTTTTCTTCCCTCTCACCCTCCCCTTGATTTTAAGAAGCTATAGCAAACTTTAACTCAGTCCAGGTTTAAGAAATAATTTCTTAGTCACAGCTGTTGAGAGGTCCTTGGTACATTAGAGGGGCAGATTTCCCACCTGGAATATCAAGACATCCCAGTGTCAAACTCTCCCGACAACCAGGACACTGGATGGTCAGAGAGAGGATTAGCACCAGGCTGGGGCCTGCTAGGAAGCACTGTCTGGACTGAGACCATGTGCCAACTCCAGCAAAGAAAACCCAACCAAAGAAGTCAAGGCTTCAAATCACCTGAAAAGAGAGAGCCACAGCAAACCTTAACTCACTCTGTGACCTAGTTGGACATAGTGGACCCATGGAAGCAAATAATTTATCAGACCCCAATCAAAGGTCCCACTGAGTAACCCCAAAGACAGTGTCTCAGCTCTGCTTTGCTCAGTGTATGCATCATTCCCAGCTTGTGCTGATGTGTTCTTAATTAGCATCTTAATGTGAGAAGCATATGCAATGAAGCATGAAAAGAAAATCCCCATCATTTAAATTCATTAACAGTCATCAAAAGTCTTCAATGCAGAGGTGGAATTATCTCTGAACTCCTTCTGAGAGACCAGCTGTGCTCACTAAACTGTGGTGGATGGTGCTGCACTGCTTTATTTGTTTAGCTGTCTCCAGGACGTTTGTTCTCCTGGATTCTTACAGATGACACCTGCCAGATCACCAGGGTGTCAGTACCAGGGTGCAGGCACAAGTGTCACCACAGCCATCACCCCAAGAAGCACCACTCACAGGTTGGTCATGGAAAACCCCCCCAGTGCAGTTACTGGTTGTGTTTAGCACATGGATCACTCTGCTCCAGTATTAGTTCTTCTTCTTATCACTGCAGCAGGGAGCAGCTCCAGTAGGTACTGCACTTCCACCTCCCTCCTCTGCAGCTCTCAGGGTTGTAAGGTAGTAGATGCAGCTGGAGCCAGAAGATCCATGTCCTGGCAGAGGGCAGGAGGGGGTGAGAGCAAGAGCAGGATGTGCCTGTGCCCAGATGTCCCCAGATGTGCCCAGATGTGCCCGTGCCAGGCTGAGCATAGCTGGGCTCACACCCCGAGCCCTGGTGCATTGGGATGTGTGTTTGGCTCCGTGTAGCAAGGGATGGAGCTCACCCAAGGGACACCACGAGGCTGCCTGGGTTGGGTGAAGAGCTGTGCCAACCAACCCATCCTAGGATGTCAGGTGAGACCAGGATTAATGGGCTGTGCACAACCCACTGTGTTGGTAAGGCAGGATGTATCCATCTACTGTAATCAGAAAATACTCATTTCCCAGCCCCATCATCCCAGATCCCATCCTTTCTCCTCAGCCCAGCAAGGGCTGTGCTTGCAGACACTTGATTCACCCAGCTCACTGATGCTCCCCAAGGAGAAACCCCCCCAGCCCCTGATCAGAGAACTGAGGACACCTCATAACTCATCAGAGGAGATGCTGGGCTGGGCTCAGCCTTCCCAAGCAGGGTCAGATGGAAAATGGGACTAGATGGGAGTAGGAGAGGAAAAGCTCACACCAGGGAGACTTTTACTGCTGAGCATCCTCTGCCTTCCTCTGCAGTTTGTCTGTCCTGAGTGTTTTGCTGGAGGCAAATTGCCAGAATCAAAGAGGCAAAAAAATCAGAATAAGCTGCTCCAGAGCAATTACAGTAAAGATCTCATTTATGGAGAAAACCTGATTTAATGCAAAATGGGCTTATACCCTGGTGTGAACTAGTCTGTTTTAGGGTATTTGAAGCTTCTTGAATTTCTTTCGCTCAATTAGGGATTAGTTTTATAAGCCAAACCCAAATTTACCATTAAAAAAGAATGAAACATCCTCACAGAAGTTTGAGCAAGTGCAAATAAACTAGATCCAGGTTTAAATTCAGTCCCTGCCACTTTCCAAATTCCTGAGGTGGAACTATCTGTGGAAGGAGCCAGCAACCAGCCTGATAAATCCAGGAAGCCCATGGAAATGTCAAACTGTTCCCAAGTACATATTCTTGGAGGTCAGTCTTCATAAGTGGGTTACAGTCAGATCATCTTTCTAGTGACAGAGCTGCAGAGGAATGACAGGAGGGTTTGAGGACTGCAGTAATCTGAGATTCTTTCAGACACCTTTAATAAATGATAGAAAAGGTTTTTTTTCCCCATGGCAGAAGATTTTTCACATGGGGTTTCAAAAAGATCTCTTATGTCCAGAGCAGGAAAATAAACCCCTTTCCATTCAAAATAAAAGTCTAAGATTACATTTGCCCCAACTGAACTTCTAAAATACTTTCAAAAGTGAGGGGAAGGGGTATAAAAGAAACAAAAATCTGTTTTATTTTGAATTATGCAGACACTTTCACTTCAGCTAGAAGGTGTTGTGAAGGTGGAGGGCCTGTGTGCAGCACCTTCTTTACGGCAAGAGAAGAGCTGCAAAACTCTATTTTGGGCCACTCTGAAGAAGAAAATACATTTTGCATTTTTGTCTGGTTAGGCAGTAAAATGGAAAAGCAATTATTCATGCAGCTCTCATTAACCATCCATTTACAAGTTGTTTATAAGTGATTAGTCAATCTCAGACGTGTGTCCCAGACAGGAGCAGTGTGTGGTTGTTAAAACCAGCAGAGGAAGGTCTTGAAGGGAGTTATAAACTGGGGCTGAAAAGAATCAGCTGAACCCTTTAGCTATTGATCAGAGCTTTAGCCAGCCCATATTCATTACAATATCTCCTGGTGGTGCACTAATGAGTGCTCATGAATAGATCTGTAATCTAAAGCTGAGTTCTTAAATGGCAAACTCAGGTCCAGCTCTGAAGTATTGATAAATTTTAGCTCGACCTTGCCTGGATCCCAACACCAGGGCTTGCTCCTGGACATCAGGCAATTTTTCTCTAGGCCTCCCTGGAGAAAGCTGAAAGGTATTTTTTGTCCAGGACCATATCCAATTGACTTCCCTGGGCTGGAGCCATCATGCTGTTTGCCACTGAGGTGACTTTGGTGGAATTTCCTGGCAGCCCTCAGAACTGATTGCACAGCCCTGACCCGAGAGCAAGTGTCTGAAAGGACCAGATTCAGAGTCTGCTTGATAAAACCAGGAGGATTTACTCCAGCCAATAATTCAGCCCAGTAATTGTATTCTTCTCTCTCCTACTCTCTTGTCCTCCTTCTTTTCCTTTCCTAATAAAATAACTAAATGACAAGGACTGAATTCTGCAGTAGGAAATTTTTCAACCTAGGCCTCCTCCCAGGATAATCTATTATCTTCACAAATTACTGCAGACAGTTCTTTAGTGTTTAAAACCTTTTATCCAAATAAATGCATAAACCTTTAGGAAGGGAAAAAGAGTGGGGGAGATGAAGGGAACCAGCATTTTAAATGAAAACCTCCTTCTCTCATGAAAATAAGATTTTTTTGTAAAAAAAAGAGACTGAAAGCAAAGGAAAGGAATGAGCCTCAGGGAACAGAAATTGGTGATCGGCAGCGGATTCCATTAAAGTCTTCACCCTTTAAATATTACAAGTGTTTGTTCTCTGCAGCCTGATAAATATCTCGCTGTGTTGAGATTGAAAATTGATAAGCCATGCAACATCCATCTCTTTCAGACCCACAGCCTCCCTGCAAACTCATCACTTTGGGCTGGGCCCCAGTTTAATTAGCTGCTGGGGTAATGCCATGTCAGGCTGCTACCTAACAGCCTGCGAGCACTTCCAGTGTTCTGCTACATTAAGCCCCTTTGGGCTGATATTTCCCATACACCCAAACACAAACAGGAATGAGAAAAGCCAAAGGAATGAGCAGCTCCTCTCCCTTCCTGATGCACTTTATTATCCTCATCTCAGCATTCGCTCGCTGCCGGCGGGTCAGATGCAGCTGGGAGATAAGGGCAGAGGGATGCTGGGGAAGGATGTTTAGGGAGAGGAGGGGCAAGCAGATGAGGAATATTTGGCAGGCTGAGGGTGGACACTTGGTTTTTAATGGCAAAAGAGGAATCGTGACGTGTGACAATTTTTTTGCTTTCTGCCTCTGAGGGCACAGTGAGGACATGACAGCTGCCACCCTGTCCAACCACCCCAACCACCCCATCTCCATAGCTGGGACAAGCACAGGTCCATTTAGAAGTGCAGCTGAGGGAGACTGGGACACAGGCTTCAATATTTTGCCCACCCAGCAGGGCAAAATGCCCCACTACCCTCCCAGGCCCTTTGCTGTTCCCACCTCAGGGTCAGGGCCCCAAGTGGGTGAGGGTTTCCCAGTGTGGGGAGATGTCTCAGCTCAGCACACACCCAAGCTGCTCCTTCTTGTGGGCCTGGCTCAATGGACTTATCCAAAGCCATCCAATGGGAACTGAACTCCGTGTGCTCCCACAGAGACTGTCCTGGGGATGTTTGATAAAAAGTAACCTGAGAGCTGGTAAGAAATCACCACCCAGCCCTTGCCTTCACCTCCTGCATCACCTCTTCCCAGCACACTGAGGACCAACTCTGCCCAATTTGGGCATCCCAGCTATCACTATGGCAACTCAGGGCTCCCTGGGGCTTACTGGGAAACACACCCAATTTCTCCTCTTCTTGTTCCTCCTCAGCCACAGCACTGGTTTGTTCTTCTCCTGCTGTGGGAAGCCAGAGGAGTGAGGCCACCACCATGTCCCCAGTGTCAGGGAGGGAGCGGGAGGAGCTGACTGGGAGCTGTGTACAAGGAAGATGTTGCCCAGGAGAGCAACTCCTCTTCTTGGACCCTGGCAACTCTTTATCAGGGAAGCCTCGTTCACTCTGACAAAGCAGAGCTAATGTTCTGTTTATTACCTTCACTGCTGCATTTGGACTGTCAGAAGATGAAGAAATATCCTCAGAATTAACAGCAACATAACAGAGGGAGAAGAGCCAGGGGAGAGGTTAAGGCAAGTGCTGTTATCTAAGAAATAGGCTCATAAACCCTCTTCACTGAGAGTGGTTTGAGCACCACTCCTGGGGTGGAACTGGGGCTTCTCCTCTCTGCTGAAGGACCTGAACACATCCTGGCTGGGCAGAGGGCATCAAGGGGAGAACCAGGCTTTTTACCTGCTCACCTTTGCCTACCTGGAGGGTAATGCCCAGACCATGAAAATATGGCTGATCCCATGAAGAGTGTTCCCAGAGAGAGTCAATATTAAATCCCTGGAGGTTGGGTTATCTTTGTGTACAGTCCTTAGCCTGATGTGCTCTGGGTGAGTGCTTTCAGGTGGGCCCTGACACAGGAGAAGGGGAAATTCATTAACATCCAGCACCAGATTGCAAACTCTCAGCAAGAGAGATTAAAGACTGGTAATCTGGGGGCTGGACAAGAAGGAGCCCATCAGATCTGAGGGCTGAATCTCTGAGCCAAGGGGTGTCACCAAATCCAGAAGTCACCCAAATGCAGGGGACACACTGGTGAAAAGCAGGAAGGGCCGAAATGAAGACACAAGATAAAGAACTGAACAGCTCAGGAAGGTGATAATGGAATTATCACTTCAGTTTTGCTGTCTGAGGCATGATATACCCTTCAGAAAGGGGATTATCTGATCGAGACCAAGAGCATAGAGGGAGGGCAGGATAAGCTCAGTCAAGTATGCAAGGTCTTAAATAAAATAAAGTCATTGTTGCCCACAGATCTGGAGCTATCAAGACTCTAAAGCTTTGGATGAAGAGCTTTGCAGTGACCATCAAGGCATCTCCACTCATTTTGGGGAGAGCTTTCAAAAAAACACACACTGAGTGTGCTGCTCAACAGCTACACACAGGAAAAAACTCTGCATCTCTTGGTGGGTCTCAGAACCATCCAGGTTCTGTTTGCTGGGATCCTGTGGAGCTGGGGCTGCCTTGGCCTTTCCCTGCTGGGAGGAAAGCCACAAAGCCTTCACAGTTTCTCCTCACAGTTCATGTCCCTGGGATGCTCTGGGAGGGCTCTGAGCCTTGCTGTGCCATCACAGGGCTGGGAGTGTGAAGTCCTGCACTCAGTCCTTTGTGGGGTCCCTTGCAGCAATGCAAGTCCAAGCTATAAAAAGCACCAGCTTAGTGTATTAATGCTTCCAAAGGCACCTGAATATGAATGGGAATGAAACAGAGTGAAAGGGAGCTGGGGGTGGGGGGGCACATCTTTACATCCAACACATCTCCCATCTTTACATCTCCACATCTTTACATACAACAAACAGTGGAAAGCAGCACGTGGGCAGTGCTGAGATGCCCTCTGCATTTGGTACCAGAATGAATTTCTTTGCAGTATCTCCCAACCAACAGCTTCTCACCTCCACAGGTTATTTTCTAGCTCGTGCTTTTGTTGTTTCTAGAAAACCAAGAGACAACACCACGGAGATGCTTCAAGCCAACTCCGTGGAACAGACAGGGAGGGAGGAAGCAGCCAACACCTTTTCAATTCAAACACTTTGATCAACCCAAGAACACAGTTCCTCCCAGCCCACTCTCCATCCCCCAGGTCTCCTGACACGGTGCCTCAGCACAGGTCAATGTGACACATACACAGCCAGCTCCTGGCCAGCCTCACAAGGCCCACGGCTTCCAAGCTGCCCCCCATTTAATGCATTTCACAAAAACCTGGGCAAAGCAAAGCACTCACCAGCCCCCTAGCACAGCTCCTCCGGGGGGAAGCAGCTCAGGGCTCTGCTGCACTAATCCTCTGCAAATATGCAGGTTTTCCATTTGCTTTTAAAGTGTCCCCAAGGAAGGAGCTGTCAGATCAGAGTACCTCAGTGCAAGGGAAGTGAAACCCTTCTCCCAGCCAAGGCATTCACAGGAGCCCTGAAGCAACCAGAGTGGTCCTGGCACCATGTCCACAGCCCCCTGCAAAGAGCTGTGGACCAAGCTGCTCGCTGAGCTCCTACCACCAAGGGGGATCAGGCCCTGTGGTGGGGACAGAGCAGGAGAACTGTTTCCAGCTCTCCCAGTATCAATCCCAAAGGGCACAGTGTGATCTGGAGATGGAAAGACAGCTTCAGACATGTCCCATATGGAAGAGAGGAGACCACTGCCAGCACACACTCCCTTACAGCTTATCTTGGTGGATGCCCTTCTTACCCTCCCCAAGAACTGTAGAAGATAAAGTCCCAGATGGTGCCCACCTCAAGATTCCCTGACCAGCAGGACCTTTTCCTTTTGCAGCCCTATCACAGATTCTGTTGGAAGAAGGCAGCACAAGCAATGTCTGCTGGTCCCTACAGGGAACCCCAGCACAGAGCCAAGAGCTGGAGCTGACACCAAAACCCAGTGGGACACGAGAGGCCAAGCAGCATCTCATGTGCAAGATGTTCCTTTGAGTCCTGGCAGATGCTGTGATGCTGCCAGCATCTCCTGACGTGACATGTCCATGTGGGATGGGCCCACATGGAAGGACAGGGCCAGGAATGGCCCCCAGGTCAGTGCTGGGATGAAACGCTCTCCAAAGGCCCATTGCTGGGAGGCTGAGCTGAGCTGTCAGAAGGATGCAATTAGCTACTTAATTCTTAATGTTAATTAACTTTTGCCTGCTCTAGCACCTTTGTCAAGGTATCGCCCTGCTCTCTGGGGTGCTCTTGGGGAAGCAATTATATGTTAGTTACTCTGCAATTAATTACAGCTTTAAGAAGGCCGTGGGAGGGCACCTCTTCCTGTTTGATCTTGTAAATGCTTCATTAAAGGCCCAACAAGGAATAGAATCTTTTTGTAGATTTGCTCACCTGGCAACCCTGTCCTCTCTTTGAAGACTCAGTGGTGGTATTTATGCATTGTTTTAGAAAAGAAGAAAGAAAGACCAAAGCCAGTGGGGTTTGTTCACCACAGGACATCTCTGTTGCTTTCCCCTGAGTGCACAGACTGCTAAAATTAACCCTGGGACTCTCTGGGATTAGTAGGTAAGGGTGGCTGTCACTTTCCTAAGGAAACTGCTTGAAACTAAACTTTTCACAGTGTCTGCAAACCTGGGAAATGTTGACTTGTGGTCCAAAACCTGGAGAGTATTTCGACTGAGGTGTCTTGAGGTCAAAATGATGACATTTGGTCACCAGACAAAAGCCTTGAAGCCAAGAAATGTAAACCTCAGGGTTTACTACTGATAAGTACTTAATGAAAGATGCTCAGGTTTTCTTTTTTTTTTTTTATTTTAACTAAGCCATTGGAAAAAATGATCCTGTTTTCTCTGAGAAAGTGCCATTTTTAAAGCCTGCTCTACTGAAGAGCTGCAATTCAATTATACAATAGCTCCTTGTTTTCTGCATTCTCACCCAGTCTCACAGTGAATCCAGCAACTGCTGCCACAGAATGTGTCAAATAAATAATTGACACGAGTGTGTTTTCTGCAGCAAGGAGCAGAATCTGACCTCTTGTACACCACACACCCCGTGAGCAAAGCACCACAACAAGCCAGGAGGGGTGGGTGGGAAGAGGAGATGGGTGGAAAAATCCCTCATTTGAAGCTGAATCTCCAGGGGCTGGTGACCCCTGCCTGAAGTCATCTGCTGGCAGGGTGTCCCTGGTGTCATCACACCAACTGTGCCTCATCAGGTGAAGAGTTGGCCAACAGGGCCAGCCACCAGGGAGCCTTCATCTCATCCTCACTTGCCCTTGCATAGCCACCTCCTCCTCTTCCTTCATCCCAGAACGGGTGCGTGGAGCCTTAGCACCATAAGGTGGGTTCCTGCTGGCACTCTGGGTCAGAGGAGCTCTGCCTTGCTGTTAGCAACCTCCTGGGGAGAACACAGCAGCTCAGATAAAGCTCTTGCTTGGATTATTTTGGACACTGGCAGCTGAAGTGTGTTGGAGGTGCTATGAAGCCTGGCGATGAAGCGAGGGAGGGAAAAGAAGAAAGAACAGATGAGAAGAGGAAGAGTCTATTTACTTGGGGATGCCTTTTCTGTTTCTGCACCTCTTTGCTTATCTACCATCTGCTGAAAAATTTAATCTTTGTTATGTTAATCTTGCTCTTGTCAGCAGCAGTGGGCAAGGCTGTTCCCACCCTTCCCACCGCCTGCTCCCAACCACGGCGCCTCCTGACTCGAGTGGAAGCACCACGGCAGCAGCACAGATGGGGCCATCTCTGCCCACACAGCCTGGGACTGCAGGGATGTTTTGTCTGGTACTGCAGCTTCCTGCTTTCTTCATCTCCTTTTGAACTGTTGCAGGGAAAAAATGAAAAAAAAAAAAAAAGGAGTTGAGAGGGAGATGCCCACATGCCCAGGACAGCAGGGAGGTGATTCGGGTGCTGTGGTGTTGCTGCTCCCTGTGGGCAGTGCTGCCTCATCTCCTGCCCCCATGGGCTGGAAGGGGAAGACCCTCACTGAACCCATGTGTCCTCTGACAGGGTACAGGGTTTATTTGGGCTGTAGAAGGAGGAAATCCCCTCCACTTGCCCAGAAATGCTCCACACAAACACAGCAAACCCTCCCCACCAACACAAAGCACCTGCCTGGAAATGGCTGTGTCTCTGCAGCTCTGTCCACAACAATCCTATCCCTGACAGTGAGACCTTTTGGGTTGCTCCCCTAAACTCTGGAAGAATTTAGGTGCTGGGGAAGGCAAATGGATCTAAGCAGGGGGAGATAACTCCACCAGAAGATCACAGAGAGCCTGCAGGGATGGATGGGGGTTAGGAAGAGGGCTCATGGGTTCCATGGAGGGGATGATTTAGGATGCAGTCTGCTTTCAACCTTCATTAGTGGCCTCATTAATTTGCTCAGCTTCTCCCCTCTGCCACGGCAGGACGGGTCCACTCAGAGCTCACTGCTGACTGCAAGAGGCAGCTCTGATGCTGCCCTGCATCATTCACCAAGCAGACACCACAAACTACCCCAGCATTCTGGTAATGCAGATGGTCCCTGGACTGACCACGAGGGCCATGACCACCTCCTTGGCCAACTGCCCAGTGCTCCTTCCCCATCAGGGCTGCCTGTGTTGGGGAATCCTGCACACCCAGTGCCTGGGTGGTGAGGAGAAATGGAAGCCATCAGTCACCAGAACTATCAATCTGCCAAGCCACAACAAATCTGCCATAAAAGATGTTTAAAAGGAAAATTGACATTTTGTTTTATAGCGTTGCAATTTAACAGAGGGGGAAGGAGGGCTGGAGGACCTGTGCTTCCTCTCACAGCTGCTCAGCAGGGCTCTGTGGGACTTGGCCTCCTTTTTCCTGCCCCAAGCAACGTCCCCCAGCTTTGGAAGGACCCTGGGTATGAAGGTCATGCTTTGAGCATGAAGGTTAATCCCCAGCATAAGGCAGAGCTGAACCCACCCCTCTGCTGCTGAATGACAGCTCCAGGTCTGCCCCACCAACCCAAACCTGTGTCCTGCCCAAACCACCACGTCCTACAGGAACTCCTTTGGGAAGAGGGAACTGGTGGAGGTCATTTTCCCACTTCTTGGCCCCAGCAATGCAGAGATGCTGACTGAGCCTTTTCTAGCACTTAGGGCGACCAAATGCCTTGCTCCCAAGGGGGTTCTTCAGTGTCTAATAAAGGTTGAGCATGCCTGCAGCCCGACCCTCAGTAACAGCCCTAACGTGACCCCTCGTTCTCTCCTCCACCCCCCTTCATAATTTGTGCCCAGAACCTGAAAATGTTGGTGACCTCCTGAGTTGCTCAGCACTGTGTGGGAGGGGATTGCAGGCAAACAGATGCTCTTTAGAAAAATAGAAAGCTTTCCCTTTCTCCCCTCTTGACTCCACCCTCCTCACCCTGCCCAAGGACAGCCCATGTTCTCAGGCTGACCCTGACGAGGGTTTTTATGGAGGGGGAGTCCCTGACTGGCATGTTCCCATAAATTATACTGAGCCATAAAATACGGGATTTATGGAGTGCCTTTCACTGGGCTACTGCTGTGAACTTTATGGCCACTGATGAGTGAATCCATGTCGTGTCCTGCCAAACACAAAAACCTCCTTCTGCTCTGGAGGAAGCTGAGGGATGGAGGAAGGCGGTCGTTGCCTGAAGGATGCACAGCCAGCCAGGAACGGGGCTGGCAGGAGGACCCACACCCTGCTCTGAGCTCCCCCATTGAGCTGCAACCTCGACTGCCATCAGCAACATGGGCAAGGATGCATTTTATGAGCCAACCTGCTTTTCTCTGCCTTGCTCCCCAGCAGACCCCTCCCCTCCCCAGCACCCACTACAGAGATGTTTCCACATCTCATTTCAAGCCTTAGTTTTTATTCCTAGTCTCCGGCTCTTAGTTTCTTTCTCCTATGTCTACTAATTAATTCTACAAAGCACTCTGGGACACATTTATTATGAATGACACTGTAGCAAATAATCTCTCCAGTTTGATTACAGTGACTACAGCCTATCCCCTGCTGCTGGAGGGCTCCTTATCTGAGCAGGAGAGTGACCAGCAGCCAGCAGGCATTAACCCCTCACTGACAAGGGTTTAGGTCATGTCAAGAAGTCACAGCAGTTTAATGGAGATGTGGGCACTGGCCAAGAGGACTGGAATGGTGCATTCTCAGCAGTTTGCCTCTCTTCAGGATGTACCCTGGGGATGAGGTTTCACAGCCCTGTTGCAAAGAGGACTGTTGGGTGTGCAGGGTGCTTAACCCACCAGGCATTGGGTTTTGTTTTCCACTCCACGAGTGCCTTTTGGGAATGAAAAAGCTGGAAACACTGCATGGGTGAGCCAGGAGGATTTCTCCTGGCTTGGTGCAGTGGATGCTGTCAGGCAGGGCAAAGGGGATGTCTGCAGAAACCAAATTAAACATGGGATGAGCAGAACAAGTGTGAGGGGGGCAGCTCTGCCTGGGATTAAAATAGCAGAGCTGAGAAAGGTGCCACACACATGTCTGTGGTTCCAGTTCTTTCCCAGTTAGTATGCCCCTTGTCCCCCCTCAAATGCCTGCTGACCTATGGCACTGAAATGCCTTGCTAAAAACTGCAGAACCTGCCAAAGTTCAAAGCTGCTAAGTCCTCCTGGGGCTGGAACTATTTTTGGTGAGCTCAGAATGTTGGTGCCTGGGAAACTTCAGTGCTGAAAAGTAGATTTTAGATAGCTCCAGATTTAAGCAATAATTGAGAGGGGTTTATAAGCTTTACATTTCTAACTTTAGGACCTAAAATGGAAACCAGGTGCCTCTGTTCTCCAGCAGATCTAATTCATAGTCTCCTATACCTCAGCTCTCCATCTATTAAACTAATGACACTTTGTGTATGTGCAAGGAGGGCAGATGCTAAAGAAGCTGAGGGGCTCAGATGCAAATTGTGCAAAACCCAGTAATTACTTCACAGGGCTGAAGACACAACCTTCTTGCCTTCATCATCAGAAATCAAGATAAGAAGCAAGGAAGGCTCCAAGATTAAAGTGAAAAGTTCCATCAGTCCAGGAAAAAATGAAGCCAAATGATCATCATCTTGATGGTAAATCTGATGAGACTTGTTGCTGATAGTTTCATTTTATTTCCTCCAGCACTTTTTCAGGCAGAAGGACAGATGTCAAGACCATCCTCTTCAATATCATTACCAAAGCAAGCATGGATATTGGGGAGCAAAACCTGTTTATGTTCTTGCTATTTAATGGCATAAAACAATACTCTTTACAGCAGCTATTAGCTGGCTAATGGCAGCCCATCATTCCTCATATCAGTTAAGTGACAGATGGAGCTGATGGCATAATTAAGCCACTATGAGTCTCATAAATTACAAAACTACCACTGAAGCACCAACCACACCAAAGGAGTCATTGCAGCTCTGATGTATGAGGAGTGTGAGTGAAGAGCCCTCATTAGGTGACCGAAAACCATCACAGGTTTGGTTGTGCTGTGAGGAAACCCTCGAGTCAATCACTGCATCAGTGACCAGACAAGGTTCTGGTGCTGCTGGGCCATGCTACCCCCACAGCTCATCCAGGGAAGGTGGAACTGGCCTTGTGTAACTGTGGAACACAGCATCCACAGCCCCTGGAATGCTGCAGGTTCAGTGTCTGACAGTGGAGATCCAGGCACTTCAGAGGGGAAAGTGCCCCACTGGAACAGGACCTGCAAATGGGGTTTGGCTGAAGCAGAGAGTGGCAAAAAAATGAGTCTTCTCCACTACCTCCCCACCAAAGGGAAGGGGCACTTCTGTGTCTCTCATTTAGGTTTCCTGAATTGGCAGAGTCCAGAAATGCCTTGGTAGAAGCTGGAGCACATTTTGCACCTGCTGCTTTCGTGTGGCAGTAACTAAGGGCTCCTTTGTGTTGCTAGCTGAACAGATTTTGTGGGAGTGGAGCTGTTTTTGACAGCAGTAAAATTTCTAGCTCATTACAAACCTAAGTGAAGTTGTTCTCCTCAATCTTTTCTTTGCACTTCGTTCTGATCTATAACAGGAAAATAGAATATTGAAGAAAATTGTCTTGGATAATTGTGACAGAAGTTTCTGGCTGTTTCCAGGATGGGAGGAGATTGGAAATAACAAATTTTCATCCTCCTTCCAGAAAAATCAAGTTTTTTGCACTCCTGAAATGTTGTGTGTTAAAGAGCAGAACCCTGATACAAAACCAGGATGCTGAGCTTTTGCCTTTCCTCCTGGCTCTGCATCCACTCAGGACCTCAGTGTTCACATGAAGGAAACAAGGAGTGAGGGAACATTCCCACTGCTGGATTTCTCTGACCTCCCCAGGCACCACACTTAGGAGCAATGTGAAGGTTTTGAGGAAGCAGGATGCTCAAGCAACAGTGCACTGGACTTCAAAAGCCACTTCAATATTCTTTTGAATGACACAGGCTCAAGAAATGTCAACATCTCATTCTGGTTCTACAGTAAATGGACATCTTTCCAACTTTTTGGACAGCTCTACCCATTGCATTGCTAATTTCAGGGAGAAAAATGTAAATGATAAGTTATAAACAGGCTTTTATTTTACAGTCCAACACCATGACCTGAAATGCTACAGCAGATCATTTTAGCAGAATATTATCCTTTTGAAATTTAAATGAATTTAATTTACAAGTCTAAGGATAGAGGAAGAAAACTATCCATGGAGATATTATTCCATCAGAAGAAAAAAAAAATCACATAGAAAAATCTGTAGCTTAGACAAATAGAAGCACATTAAGGCCAACAGTGAATGATGTGAATTTTCCAGGGAATTATATAGAGAGGGTAAGGGAAGTGGCAAAATTTACATTTGGTGGCTGTGTTTATTGCTTACAGCTGAGCATTATAAATAACAAACTGGGTTCTTACTGCCTGTGCTATAAAGTTGTATTTTTCCCTTTCCTCTTGCTCTTCAGATCTTGTGGATTTTGTGACAAGCACAAAGTATTTTGCAGAAGCAACCAAAGAAAATGATTTGCAGGTGGGGGTCAGGCAAGGGAGAGAGTCACAGAACAGGCAGGAGAGGAAATAAACCCAAATTTTTTCCAAAGCAGAGGTTGCCACCAGTGATTTCCTATCCTGTGCTACCCCTCAGGGCAGAGCCATGAGAAATTTCAGGTCATGGGGCAGCACTGCTGCTGCACTTCATTACCATCCTTTGGTCTCTCTTCCACCCTTGATCCCTTCCTCGGCTCTGCCATGACCCTAATTCTGCCCTTTCATCTCCCCCCTCAGCCATGGCCTCTGCCTCATGCCCCAGCCCCTGGCTCTGTGCTGAGCCCTCCCCAGCTGCTCATGGCAGGGGATTTGGCTTCCTCCCTGAGGCAAGAGAGAAAAAGGAAATTTGATATCCATTTCTTTCCAGTTGTTGTTTGCTCCTCCAGCAGTGGCTCATTTGGGAAGTTTAATCACCAGGCAGCTCATTCTGCTTTCTCACAGAGCATCTTTTGTGCTGCAAGAGCCGTTGTGCTTTGTGTTCACTCCTAACACTGATTTTGTGGAGAGAGCTTTAGAAATCATTTTCCTTGACCACTTTTCTTCTTGAATGCTTAAAGCACCTTTTCTTTGTGAATCCCTGCCTCTCCTCCCTCACAACTCTGCTTTTCTGTCATCTGCCTTCTCCCTTACCAGTCCAGTCTAAAATTCAATGAAATCACCTGACAGAGCTTACAATGGCACCAGGTTTTGGGTCAAACCCCCCACCCAGAGAAGCCAGAACCTGAGATGAGCCCAAACCACAGATGTAAGCTGCTGCCCACACTGAATATCTTCCAACCTAGAGTGGGTTAAGGAAACAAACAAACAAAAAACCAAACAGGAATAAGGTAAAACAAGAAACCATTGTGCTTTGGGAAGTAATTACCAGCACCACAGAGAGAGCAAAGCCACCTCCTGCTTGTGCTGCTGCACAGAGGATTCATGGAGGTGCAGAGGAGTCTGGCAAATCCAAAGCATGTCCTGGTAAGGATGTGTCCCCAGGAGGCAGGTCTTGTGATTCCTGGAAGTCCCAGGTTACACGGGGACAAGTTTCTCCTGGGGAGTCCCAGAGGAAGCAGCCCTGCCTGGGGCTCTCACTAACACTTGGAGGAGGTTTCTGGGACTGTCCATCTGTAATCCTGCTGGATTTCACTGGCAGGACTTGGCACACAGTCCACATGTGTGTAAGTCTGCTCAGACACTGCACACCCAGCGGAGCCTTCAGCAGACTGGATATTCCTTAGATATTCTCCTAAGCTCCTGGAGAACATTTAATTAAACACACCCTACCATTTCACCTACAGTATGTTCAACAGCCCTGGCTATGAAAATAACATTCTCTTTTTCACTGAGACAGGAACAAAGGTGCTGGGGTGGGAAGTCTTTTTTTAAAGGCTTCTTTTTCATTTCTTTTTTTTTTCTTTTCCTTCAGGAGTGTTGAGAGGATGCAGTGGGGTTCATCTCAGGTGAGAAATAGGAGGAGCTGTAGAGGATGAAGCTGTGCAAAGATCAGGTGTGAGAACAAAGTGGCAGAGCTCAGAGGGGTGATTTGCCTCCCAGATGATACTGAAGCAGAGCTGGAGGCTGTGCTGCTGGAGGAGCAGACACCAAGAGGAGGAATGTGCTCACCCCCCCCTGCCTGGGTAATAATTCTTGGGGCCAAGGGCCTGTGATTCAGTCCTCTGATCCCACCAGAGCTGGGTGACATTAGAATTTAGGCTGGGCTAAAAAAAAACCAACAGATTTATCTGCACTGGCAATATTCAGTTGAAAAAGCCAAAGCAGAAAGCAATATTCCCCTCCACCCCAAGTCTGAATCACTTTAGTTTGGCATTTTTCACAGGGACCACTTTAATTTCTCATCTCACAAGGCTCATTCTCTTTTCACATGGCCTTCCATTATATACAACCAGACTCAAAAGAGAAAACCTTCCTCCTTCTCACATGGGGTTGAACAAAGCATTTCCTTTAGTCCCAAATGAAATCATTGCTGATTTCTTCATCCACTAAGAATTCAAAACCACAAAAGAAAACTGCCCACTCTGGCTTGGTGTGAAATGAATTCATTTCCCAGCTTGTTTAGGAATGGCAGGTGTTAGAGCCAGATTGCAGTGCAGGTAGTAAATGAGCTCATCAGACTTTAGTTAGCAAAAATTTCACTCTGGACTAAATAAATCCATCCTTGGGTCCTTCTGTAGCCAGCTGAGAGCAGGAATAACCCTGAGAACTGTGCAAGGAGCCTTGGCTCCCAACTGGCAAACTTGGAACCTTACTGAACATGAACCAGGATTTCTTATTGCATCAGAGCCCCAGCAGCAGGAGATGCTCCCTCTTCAAGATCTTCAGAGGAGGGGACAGGAATCATAGAATCATAGGATCATAGAATTGGCTGGGTTGGAAGGAACCTCAGAGATCATCAAGTCCAACCCTTGATCCACTCCCACTGCAGTTCCCAGCCCATGGCACTCAGTGCCACATCCAGGCTCTTTGGAAATATCTCCAGACACGGAGAATCCACTACTTCCCTGGGCAGCCCATTCCAATGCCTGATCACCCTCTCCGTAAAGAAATTCTTTCTAATATCTAACCTAAACTTCCCCTGGCACAACTTAAGACCATGCCCTCTTGTCTTGTTGAAAGTCGTTTGGCAAAAGAGCCCAATCCCCACCTGGCTACACCCTCCTTTCAGGGAGTTGTAGAGAGCGATGAATCGCCTTGAGTAAGGCACCAGACTTAAGCTCAAATCCTGGTTAAGGAGCAACACAAGTGGCATCTCTTAAGTGCTCTGCTCCTCTTCATCTGCACCTCCAGCTTGCTGCAAGCCAAGGGGAGGAATCAATACAAGGTACAGTTCACAGATAACCTGAGTAACCTTGGGAAGTCACCATGACCCCAGCTCCTGTCTCATGACCTAAGTCCCAGGAATTTGAAGTGTCCCCAGCCAGGGGAAGGTCTCAGCCAACAAACTGGGAGAGCTGGAAGCTGAGGGATGCAAGCAGGAGGGAAGGAGAAGGAAGAGTGAGGAGGCAAAAGGTTGAATTTGCTCTGCTTCTGCCTCATGAACTGTTCTGTGCCATGGAACCATTTGCTTTGGGACTGTCACCTAAGGATGGCTCCACCTCTCCACCCAAACCCTCTGCAGCTAAAGCAGAGCTGCTTGCTTGCTATGGACATTTCCTGCTGTGATACAACACCTGGAGAAGGTGCTTCTGCCCCTCCACTGTCTGCAAGGGAAGTCCCAGGGGTTGTTTGGATTTGGTTGGCTAAAAAGAAGGCCCGTCCAGCTAAGCCCTTCTATACAGCAGCCTTGAGTGGCAAAATCCCTTCTAAGAAGAGATCTGGGTGTCCTACAGCCCCTGCTCCCTCACTCCCCACCTTTTTGTGTGACAAAGAGACAGAAATCCTGCTGCAGGGAAAGGCCAAAGCACTGAAATACAGACTGAAGTAGCAAGAAGGCTTTGCTGTGCCATGGGACACCTTGAAACAATCCTGTCACTTTCCCCCTGTGGCAGCCAGACACAAGCCCTGTGCTGGGGAAGCTGAGACTCAGGAGCTGCCATCCCATCAGGTGTGAGCAGGGCTGGTTCTGGGGCTGTTCTGGGATCCTGCACACCCTGCCACCTCTGTGTGCCACCTCTGTGTGCCACCACGAGCCCACCAGCAGGCTCTGCTGCTCAGGCCTGTGCTCGTTCTGCTGAAAGGGCTCCTGAACCTGGCACACGATGCAATTCATTTGCCTCTTTTTACAAACACCCCCCCCTTCCCTCTTCCCTCGCCCTCTCCTTCCTGAGATAATATTGACAACAATATCCATAAAGGAGAATATTAAAATAACCTTTTCCATTACATCTTCACTTAACAACTTCCCCATGTTGCACACCACACCTGGCTGTCTGTGCCTGTTTGTAATGTGCTCCTTCATCCCTTCCCTGAGAGCCCCTCTCTTCCAGCCAATTCCCCCTCCTTGCACACTAAGCTGCAGATTACTTTTTCGTAAGATGCAATTTCCCCCAGATCTCATTACTTACTCTCTTAATGTATTTTCTGTATTTGTTTCATCTACAATTTCTTTGGTGCTCTGTTCTGCTGATAAAACAGTCAGCTGAGCTGCTGTGGAAAGCAACTTGCTGGAGTGCATTAAGGAAACCTCTTCTCATCCTGGATTCCAGCCACACGCTTGGTGCCAGGCAGAACAAGCCCACTGTGTGTATGGTTCTGAAAGGCCCCCAGAACCTGCTCCTCTTCATTTAGTGACATCTCTGAGAGTGGCATTTAAGCTGGCAAGGAACCAGGGGTAAGAGGAGGGTGGGGAAAGAAACTCCCTGGGAATGCTGGGTGAAGGCAACCTTCAGATGCTGAATTTTCAGGCTGTAATGCTCCACAGGAGGTGGGGGTCACTGTAAATAACTTCTCTCAGGATATACCAGAGTCTCCCCATACTCTCAATAGCCAAGAGTGACAGAGAAATGGCACCTGCAATGCATCATTGGAGATGGGAGTCTGCTTGGGAGCCCCTGCCACAGAGAGGATGTGAAGAATCAACTGCCTCCCAAGCACAGCTCTTGCCCAGTGTCATGTCAGTCCATCTAAATGGAAATCAGTCCATTTTCCCAGAATTATAGCAGTTGTGGACTGGACGTTTTCCACTTTTTGGGGTGTTCTGGGAGAAAAGTGAAAGCACCTTTTCTGGGGAGAGATGACAATGCTCAGGAAATGAGCTGTTTTCTGAGCAAAAATATCACCCCGAGTTGTAGATGAATGACGTTCATCATCTGGGAACTGCAGAGAAGCAGCATCTGTGCTGCCCTGGGTTACAGCTACAGACCTCATCTGCCAACCCACCCTCATCCAGACATCCACCTCTCCCCATACAGCCCCACTGGGGTGAGCAGGAGTGATCAAGGGGGGAAAAGTGTAAAAGAGGCAACTCCAACACCAGGGAGACAGAAAAAATGCAGAGGTTCTTCTGAAGTGGGAGGCAGTGGCAGGATGAGGGAACATACCCAGCTCTCCTCTAAGTGTGAATCCTTCAGTCCTGAGGGACTTGGATTATTCCAGCCTTGCTGAGTTTGGGTGGGAGCTGCTGTTGAGCTCCTCTTCCCAGGGTATATTTAAGGCCAGTGCTGGTTTGCTTCCCTTCCCTTCACATCCTCTGCAGGCAGGCAGCAGCATTGCTGGGGACAGTGGACAGGACATGGCCCATCTGTCCTGTGGCATCTATCTTACAGGGGGATGTACCAGCACAGCTTGTTCTTAGGAAAAAAGGTCTTTGCTATAAGAGGCTTAAAGTACAAGTTTGGGGTCTGGCCTAAACTCAAGCCAAAAAGAAAAAGAAGAAAAAAGCCCAGAAAATTCTGTAATTACAGGCAATATTTTTACTTGGCAGAAGATTAACAGGTCAGGAGAAGAATTTAAGTCTCCTTCTTTTCTGAATTCCAATTTAATAGCAAATAATCCTGCCCCTGAATGCAAAGAAAATATATTACCCTGGAGAATTCTGGTGAAGTTCAAAGGAGGTCAGACAACAAAAAGGTCAAAAATTAAACAGATGGCATTCTCTGATGGTTCAGAGAAAAAAACCCCAATCTGCCTTCCTTTTCCATACCTGTACTCCTTCCCTAGCACTACTACCACACACATCCCCCTTCTTGTTTGCTCTGCAGCTAAAAGCAGAGTCTGAAGTTGCTAACACTCCCTATCCTGCAGTGATGTTCAAGCAAGCACACACCATTTTTAATGTGTCTGGAGGGAGGAATTTATTAAAGAGGCACTGCATTAAAAATATGCAAATGTTCCCAGTAACTACACGAGCCCATGAGGAAGCCAGATGAAATGTCATCCCTCCCTTCTCCCTTCCCCATTTTTATGCACTGAGATGGTTTATGGTTCCCCCTGTTTTATACTATAACTGGGAGCATGGCAGATATTTAATCTGTTTGGAAATAATTGCAGCAATAATGATTATTTTATTGGGTTTAACTATGTTCTAAAAAAAAAAAAAGGAGATGCTGCAGCAAAGATATGCCAAGAAAGGAAGAAGGAGAAAAGATGCTCTGAGTGTGTGTGGAAGGTTTTATACCCCCCTGTTTTATGGGCAGGCCTGGGGGGATGCCTGGGGGATCCATGTGGATGGGAAGCAGCACATGGAAGCACCTCTGGTGGAGCATGTGAAGGGCTTTGAGCATGTGCCCAAACACTGATAGGGGCAGACATGGTTGGGCTCAGGTGGAATCCATCCCCCAGCTGAGGAAGTCTGCCCTAAAAATAAACCTGCTTCTAAGGCCAGAAGTCCTACAGAACAGGAATAACCCTCCCCTCCAGTCTGGACCATTATAACTGAAAAGAACATCTTGACTGGATCACAAAGCTGACATTTCACCCCCTCCCAGTTCCCTCCTAACCTCACTGGGGTTATTTGGCAGGTGAAGAGCAGCTCTTCACTCAACACCAACTGAGCTTTGCTTCAGCTCGACAGCACCAGGACTGGGAGAGCTGCAAGCAATGCTCTTCTCTGGTATTTGTGTCTAGCACTCCAGCCCTATCCTCCTCTCTCAAGAAGGAAGTTTTCTGCAGTCAGGACTTGGCACTGCTTTATTGCACATCTCACACAACAGGAGCCAAGCTGCCTGTGACCCCCTAACAGGATCACATCTCTAAAATTCAATGCTCATCCTCAGCTTGCACCAAGTTCTCCCTTTCAAAGTGCAGCAGGGCAGGTGGGGCATGGGCAGAGGGAACACCATTCATTTGCTATTCCTCTCAATTTCCTCTTTGAAGCTGCTGTGTTACACAGCCTCAAGGTGGGTAAAAGCCACAGTGAGATGGACTCTGTGGTCTTAATCCCAGAGAAAACCTATCTCTCAAGTTCTTTTTATATCTTCCCAACCTTCCCAAATCCCTGCATAATACCAAACTTCAGAGAGCTTTCTTTTTCACTTTTCCCCCTGATTTCTCCATCCTCTTCCATATCCCCCTCCCTTTTAGCTGCTGTGGGGGATCACCTGACTCTTGGTATAACCCCTCATGAACAAGGCCCCCTGGGCTTTGGAAAATGCTTTTTCTCAAGAGCAGCTCTAGTTCCTCTTCCAGAAAAAAAATTTCCATTTTCAACAGCTCTCATCCAGCTGTTGGTCACAGGAGTGTCCCGAGTGCCAGGTTCTGCCTCTCCCTGAGGTCTGATGCAGAGCCGCAACGTGAAACCCCAATCACTTCCACAGCATTTATTTATCTCTCACAGGCTGCACTGGTAAGCCTCCATAAATATGTTTTCTGTCAGCAACTGGTGCTTAATTATTTTATAATAACTGTCAATAAATAGAAATGCCTCATCTGAGGCACTCTGTTTAACAGAGGAGATATCATCTTTTCTCCCATAAATCCTGGAGCAGATCAGAGTGTCAGAGGGTCTTCAGGCTGTGCCAGAGGGTGAGGCTGTCTACAGGGAAAGGCCACAATTCCACAAGGTCTTCTCAGACTAGCACAACACCCACATATCTGAGTTTATGACAGAAGATTTGGCCAATTAGAATTCCCCCAGAACAAGATGCAAACTCTGCAGTTACCAACACGGCGCAAAGAAAACAACGGGAGGAAAAATGACAAAATAATTCAACCCCAACAATTCCTTCCAGAGAAGAGAATCCCTCCCCATCCCCAGCTCCAGAGCACGTCAGGACACAGGTCTACAAATAAGATACAAGAGGTTTGCTGAGACCACTGCAAACATTGCAACACTTGCCAGGGCTTCCCCAACATGCATTAAGCCAAGCTTCTTGCTTAGTGTCATCTCATTTCAATTAACTTCCCTTCTTTTTTTTTCCCCTCCTGACTACTCAATTAAAAGCGTGACCAGAAGTTAATTACCGTAATTCAATTTAGCTGCAATTCCTGTGGGGGAATAGAGAGTGTGGGTGAGGGGCTGGAGGAGGGAGCCAAGGCAGGAAAGCTGTGGTGGAGTGTCCTGAAGAACCATCAGCTTGTGGGTTTAACTCTGCTCAAAAGATGCCCAGCACAGCTTGGTTGTGCCTGGGAGGCAGAAGCTGGGAAGCAGGACAAGATCTAGACAAGAACAAGAGGTGAAGAGCAGGAGGATGGTGATGGATGGTTGGATGGACAGATAGATACAGCCAGACTGACTACCCCTGCTGTGCTTGGGGATGGGTGGAGAGAGGAACAGACAGAGAAACTGGGAGAAAAGAAGGGAAACACAAGTGTGACTTTCCTGGCGAGCTGTCCAAATGGATTCTGCTAATTACCTCCCTTCTCCCCACCTCCTGTCAGGGCTGCAGATTAATCAGACCCCCCCTTCTCTCTCCTGTGCTGGGAAGCTACCCTGACACGGGCTGCAGCCTTCAGACTGGGGACATATGGCAGCTGAATGTGCCAGACAAGCAGCATGGCTTGTCAGAAAATGTCTGCAGCTGGGAATGAGCAGCCCAGCTCCCTGAGAAGCCCTCTCCAGTCTGCTGCCCTCCCTGCCTGCAAACAAAGGAGCCTTGAGTCCAAAGCACAGGCACTTCTTGGCAGCAGAGCTGGGGGAGCTTAAGGCAGAGGTGGAAATCAGGAGACCAGGCTTCCAGATTTGTTAAAGTTACTCTCCACTGCCTTCTAGGCTTGAAAACAAATGAAAAGAAAAAAAAACCCTGTGTCATCAGCAAACTTCCCTACCTCCCTAGTCAGCCCTGGCCACAACCATTAATAAATAGACTGAGCAATATTCCCATCTAACACTGACCTGCAAGATCCCCTTGACAATCACAATTTCCCCAACTGAGAATTGCCCATTTCTTTCTATTCTCTCCCAGAGCATTAATCTATCACAGGGATTTTAACTCACACCCCCTGGTCACCATCATGCCTTGATAGCTCTCTGTCAGGGTCTTTATCAAAAAAGGCTTTTGAAATTCAAAAGAAGGAGTGTGCATATATATACTCTCTCATTCCCTTTTATCCACTGGTCTCTTAACTCATCCAAAGGATTTAAACGGGTCAGAGAAACACAATTTTCTTTAGCAGAAACCATGCTGTCTGTCCCTTATCCTACAGAAAAGCCTAAATATAGGCTCTGAAAGTCCCTGCAGCTGGGAATGTGAATGCAGCCATCCTGCTTTGAAGCTGCCTGAGACTCGTGCAGTTCCCAGATGAAGGGCTAACTGGCTCTGGCAAAGGAAGAGACAAGGCTTTCAAAGATGCTTGGAGATACCAGGAAAGATGTCACTGGCCTGCAGACTCTCCTTCTCCTCCTACTTTTCTTAGATTTTCTTTAGCCTCTTTAGCCCCTCATTTCTGTCAGCTTGTGCTGAGGAGGAGCAAAGCAGATCTGCAGCCTACACCCACCTGGGAAAGAAACAGAGAAGGGGCCTGATGTCCCAAACAGCTAAAATACCATGGAAATGAGGGTCCTTAGCCAGCTGGAACACAGCCCAAGAGCACAAGGGGTTTTTGCCCAGCTGAGGCCACGTTTCAACCTGCAGAGAGAACACACTGGCCTGGTGCTGCTCTGCAGGATGCTCTGGGGAGCAGCAGCCTCTCCTCCCCCATGGCTCTGCATCCTTCACTTGTCTTGCAGATGCCCCTCCTGAAGAATTCAGGATATTTTTCCAGTTCAGTTGTCCACAGACTGATTGTGCTCCCTCCCAAGGATCACTCCAATGGGGCAGCACAAGGGCTCCTTTCTTGCTGTGGACTTTGCTGTTCCAGCTTCCCTGTGCTCTGTTTCCCCTCGGATGGAGGCAGGTTATCAGGATCTGCCTGGCTGCCAGGGAACAACTAAGAAGTATTAGTTGTTATTGGATTCTCTGACCAGTCAGTGACACATTTGCCAGAACAGTGTACTTGGATTAAACCTCCCTCTCCACCCAGAGCTCGGATGTCTCTAGGACCTGCTATCCATTTTCCTAATGTGACTGCCTGACAGTTAAATCCATGCCTGTGTCTATTAGGGAAATGCATGTGTTATGAGCACCATGAATTCAGGCAGCTCTGTTCAATCTCCTTGATGCATTCACTTCAACCCTAGCCCTCCCTCTCCCCCCCCTTCTTTTTCCCCCAGAAGTTACCTATGGGCCAGGCACCAGAGCTGTCAGGAGGTGAAGGATAACAACATTACAGGACTACCAGAGAGAAAAAGCTCATGGAAAGCAGGTTTGCTGCCTGCTGGCTGCAGGAGGCACCGGGCAGCTCGGGGAAAACAGCATTTGTGCATCAAGTGCAGGGGAAGCTTTGGAGACATCAGGCTCCACACACTGATCTGGAAGCACTTTGGAGACATTCACTAATGGAGATTATTGCCCTGAGGGGAAATGGGAAGGCAAGGAAGGTAACAGCTTCCATTTGCAGATGATTGGAAGGCGCTGGAGAGAGTCCCACGTGTGCTCACACTGAGCCAGACCCAAAGCAGAGTCCCTGGGCTGGCAGAGCTGAGGAGCCTGCCTGGAGCACAAGGGACCATCGGGGCCCTATCCTGGTGAATTCCAGGTCTTTCAGCTCAATCTCTAGGTCTTGATTCCTCACTTGATCTCAGAAACTTGGAAGAGCTACAACACGTGCCTGGAGCAGGCCAGTCTCAGCTCTGGACTACTTTGCAGAGAAACCTCTTGTGCATTCTGTGGTTGTAAGAAGACAGATTCCAGCTGTTTGCCATTTCTTGTAGAAGGTGAGATGGTGTGAACAGATCTCCCCAGAGCAACCCTGCATGTCCAGGTGACTGGAGAAGATGGGGAGATCTCTCCAGAGAGGAATGTCCTTGATTGGAGAGCATCCAGGTAATGCCCACCTGAGCATGGACTTCTAGGAACCATCTACAGCCTCTCCAGGTTCTGCTGACAACTGCTTCTCCTGTTTCAGGGCACAAATGAATGTTCCAGACCTCCATCAAATAATATCATGGTTAAGAGAAGGGTGAAATTCCGTTGGGCCCTGGCTGGAATAGCCCAAAATGTAGCAACTTCCACACAAGTCACACAGTCTCCTCTTCAGCCCTCCCACTCCAAGCTGCTACCAGGCCTGGGATTTTTGTTGTTTTTTTGTTTTTTTCCCTTCTTTCCTTCTTATTTTAACCTTTCTTTGAGCTCTGGCTTGCTTCCTCAGCACCTAGTGTAATTGCTTGCAGTCTCTGAGGATCCTGGTGAGGATTTATGTAACACACCAGGCAGCAATTTGAAAGGCTGCTTTTGGATATAAGAACTTAATGCTACACCAGCCTTGGGGAAAATGAGCTGGAATCCTTGGGAGGGCTGCGTGGTGCTTGCTGTACACTGCTTCAGAGAAAGGCTCTGGGGTCTGCTCCAAGCAGTCTGGAGAGGGGAGCAGAGCCAGAGGGAGAATGGGGATGTTTCTGGCAGGCAGAGTGGTTTTGTTGGGGTTTCATTCCCTCCTCAGGTTGTGTCAGGGACAAACAGGCCCTTGGGGTACCTCTGTTGCTCTCAAGATTAGAGAAAGGGCATCAGGACTTTGGGCAAGGCAGGGAAAGGAAAGCACTTTGAGGAAGAAGGGGAGAGAAACAAGACTCATTTAAAGCTCTTGAGCCCAATGGCCCTGCAGCAGCACACAGTGCCCTGCTTTGAGGGCTGCATTGCCCTGGTGTGTGCCTGGCAGGTGGTGAAAGCCCTGAGCAACCCAGAAACCCAGAAGAACCCATCCCCAGGCAGCCCCAGGAGACCTGCCATGCAGCTCAGACAGGTGCTGGCGCCTGCAGGAGCTGAGCAAGGGAAGCTGAACTTTTTCACTTCCACTTTCCTGCACTGAGTTTACAGGGTGGGGGTTTTTTCCCCTTCAAAATTGTGTTTGCCTTCATTTCTTTTCCAGTCAGGTTGCTGATGGAAATAACACCAGTCCAGCAGTTTCAGTGTGTGAGTCTGTCCCTCTGTCAGCTGTCAGTCTGTCTGCCCTCCCTCTCTCCCACAAAGCTTTTGAGCTGATTTCAAGTACATTCAAGACAGGATTAGGGACCTGAAAGCTTGGAGGCACCGATGAGTGAAGCTTTTGGATGCAGCTGAGCAGAGATGAGACATTCCTCATGTGCCTCCTCTGACCAAGTGCTGAGGGAGCCAGCATGGGATGGAGATGCAGCAAACTGGACCCATCATTCAAGGGAACAATTTCTTTAAGCTTGAGCTTTCTAAGCTTTTCACACAAGGAAAAGGCTTTTAAAAGTCCTGCAACCTGCAAACAAAACAAAGTCTTACCCTCCTGGACAAACAGCCCATCTCTGCTTGGTTGAGGAAGCCCTCATCATCCTCCTGCTGGTAACCACAGGGCTTGGCTGCAGGTGGGAGCTGCCCTGCCATCAACAAGAGGGCTTGGGCTGCTCCTGGAGCCATAAAACCCTTCTGGCAGTGGTAAATGAACCCAGGCTCTCCGTGTTTTAATATGAAAATCAGCACCTTTTAATCCTAAGCTCAGTGACCACTTAGCTTGCCTCCCTGGCTCTGCCCTCCTGGCAGGAAGATGCTCTGCCCCTCGGCTTTGCAGTGCTGCTTCTCATCCTTACAGTTCTGGAACACCAAACCCTCCTCTACCCATCCTGCTCCCCACAACCACTCTTACACCTCCCTACTGCAATAGCCCTGGCCATTGTTTTCCTCCTCCTGAGCCCCAGTCCAACCTTTCAACTCCCACCTCCCCTCCAGCAGCTCCAGTCTGCCTGGGAATCACCAGAGCTAATTCATCCTCTGCAGCATCATGTGAGCTTTCTGTCACTTCCCTTTTTCATCCCTCTTGTATCTCTAAAGAAATGGGTGGAGAATTACAAGCAACAACAACAACACCAACAACCAAAAAAACCCCCAGTAAATTACCATTACAGCTAAGGTTTTACATGCACAGAAGTCAGGAAGTTCAAAGTTATGGTTCCCTCTCCAGCTGTAATTCTGGCACACTGCACGTATATATTAAGACATTAAAGTTAGCCCCATAAACAGTAATACAAAATACTACATGCACACAAGGGGGCCAATCTATGATGGCCAGGGGAGCCATAATTCCAGCTACTCTGACTCCTCTGCGTGGCTTTCTCCCTCAAAAAAGGAGTAAGTCAGCTCTCACTCACTTGTAATTCAAAGCTTAGGATGCTGATAGGGAGGAGAAAAGGGATTGTTCTGTCTGCTTCTTCTTCCTCCTCTTTTTTCTCTATTTTTTTATTTTATTTTATTGCACAGGCTGTTGTCTAGCTGCCTGCAATCAATGTTCTCCCTCAGCCTGACTTTGATATATCAGGAGAGATCTCAGATTTCTATTCCTGTCCTCTCTCTCTCTTTGTAACTGATCCAGCTCCCCAGCAAGGCACAGGCATTAGATAAGGGAAAGCCTTTGATTGAATTTACTTAATTTATACAGAGGATGGGACACAAGAGGAATATTAAAATACAAATTAGCAGCTTCATATTTCACGTGCATTGAAATCTCCCCAGCAGATAAGGAGCTGCTGGAAACTTATCTGCCAAAGGCCTCTCCCTCACCACACCTATTCCTTTTCCACCCCCGAGATCCTGGAATAAATGGTAGGAAAGTTGGTAACTGGAGAGCTACAGTTTAAGTCCTTAAAGGGACAATAACTGAGGCCAATGCTTTTAAACAACTCTGCTGCTGGGAAGGAGCTCTACTGAGAAGGCACAAAAGGATTTTCAGCCCTTGTGACTACCTCCTACCCAGCAGAGCAGCCTGGAGAGATGCTTCCATCTCCCCTTCCATGGGAAATGGGCAAACTGGTACCATGATGCAGGATCTCTGCTCCCCTTGTTTAGGAGCTGAGGTGCAGCAAGTGGAGCTGTGTGAAAGTCTGAGCAGAGGGCAGAGCAGTGAGAGGTTTCTGTGGTGCTGTAGATCTTTGGAAGCTGTAGATGAAGGGATGGGGAAGAGGCAGAGCCAAAAGAGAAGTCATGGAGCCCTGGAAGAGGTCTCCATAGAAATGCTTTCTTCCTGGTTGCCCTGTGGATCATGGACAGGGATGCACAGGTAGGAAGAGGGGAGCTCTGCAATGGCAAATTCTTTTTCCAAAGGAGATCAGTATCTGGATTTGAACAAGAAATGTGTCAATAGACCTGACTCTGAAGTGGTCAGGAGGAAATGCCTACAGGTAAATTAAACCAGCAAGTAAGTCAACTTGGAGGTCAAACTGACACTGCTTAAACTGAGTGCAAGAGGGCCCTGATGCTTCTCAGCCCAGGGTCTTTAATTCTGCTTGTTACCAAAGTCAAACAGAAATAAAGAAATACTTTCCAGTGGGATTGTCAGAAATAAAGATTATTTTGAAGTTAGGCACCAAGTACTTGGATTGTGCACCCCATGCCCCAGCAGCCATCCCTCCCTGCGAGGCTGAGAACCTGATCTGCTTCACAAGAGATCAGATACAGCCTGAGTCTTGCTTGGGGTGATGACCTGAACTGCAGATGATATTCCCCAGAAGCAACAGATCCCTGAGAACAGGGAATATCCCTCTCCCTCCAGCTCCTCATGTTGGGCCCTAATGCCAGAACAAGGAGGAGTAGGAGAGGGGATCCCTTCATGGACTGATGGGTGTTTGGGGCTCTGCTCTGCACGGTCCCTTCTTGCTCAAAGACATGGATGAGCAGAGATGGAACAAGAGGGAAAAGCTGGAGATGGCAGTGGTGCTGCCTTCCCTTCTTCTCTCTGCTGGCACAGGGAGATCCCTCCCAGCACACAAATGGCTCAGACCCTTTCCTTGATGAGAAGAACCAAGAAGTTTTTGCAAGAGAATTCTGCTTTCCATGCCTACCCACTGCAGAGCTGAAAAGCCAAGAGATGGTGGAGGAAAAGATTTCCCTCCCTTTCCAGGCAGGCACTTACCTCCCCCCCTGCCATCAAGTACATCTTGGATGTTTCAGCAGAGACTTTGCACAGTTTCAGGGGACAGTGACACTTTTGATACCATTTTGGAGCAGAAGGCCCCAGCTTTGCCCATGTGTGCTTGGCACAAGTGAGGAACAAATACCAAATGACTTTCAGCCAACCTCCCAACTTCCAGGAGCAAACTCCTTCCCCAGTGTCACCAGGACGGTCTTCTGCCATCAAAGAGCAGGCTGATCTTCTGCCTTCTCTACCCATTAGAAAGTAAAATGACCCAGGGAGTGACAAAATTATGCTGTCAAAACCAAGGCAGTCACTCTGAAAATCAATAATACCCCAAGGTGTTACTGTGAGTTAACAGCTCTCTCAGACCCGAAGTGCAGAGCTGGGATTAACACTGTTCTTGTCACCTTTCCCACCAACATCCCCACTGCTGCCCTTACTCGAGAAAATCTCTGACATGGAATTCTACTTAAAGCACTGCAAAGCACAGATTTTTCAGTTCGGTGACCAAACCAAAAATAATTGAGATGAGAAAAAGAGAGAAAAGCAATGTGCTACAGGCCACCCTGCATGCTTTATGTAAGGCAAGGCCAAAATACTCTCTTCTCCTTTGGGGTGACTGAACAGTTACTGACTCACACTCCTTTATTTTGCTTTGTTTGTTAAAAGCAGCACTGGAGGAGAGGTGCTACTTCAGAAGGAAGCATCAGATTTGTGCAACACCAACCCAGCTTTTTAGCTCTCTGCTTCACTTGCCCATCCCTGGCTGCTCCTCAGCCAAAACTATTGCACTTGCTGAACTGAGCCCAAACTGGGTCAGCCCAGCCCATGGCTCTGCACCTGCACTTCCCAACAAATCTAAAACAAAGGACAGAAGTTACCAACTCCCTGAGTGTGGGTGGTTTTGAAAGAGATGAAACATCTTGGAAAGACCAATGGACTTGCAGAGGTTTTGAGGTGCCCTCCAGATGTGGATTTTGGAGCAGTGATGGAGAGGCATGGCCTGCAGAGGGGAGGCTGAGAATGCAACAGGTCTCAGGTGTCATGAACCCCTCCTGCATGTCTGGGGTGCCCAGGGGCAGCTCAGAACCCCAGGGTTAAAGCTGGTGCTGTGCTGGGGGACTGGAGGTCATTCAGGAGCTGATGGTCAGCCCTGGGAACTGATGAACGCCCCCACTCCTGGGGATGGGCACTTGGCTGCTGGGGAAAACAAGGAGGGTTTTTTCCATGAATTTGGACAGAGGGGGCAGAAGGGGTGTGGGGCTCCCAGGTGGCTCCTTTTCATCTGTGACATAAAAACAAAGTCCCCAGCAGCTGCTGTCTGTAAAGCTGTGTTTTTTCAGGAGTCTCAGTGTTAAATCTGCCATCCTGCCCAAATTCTGGCTTGGGGTAATGAACTGCTGCCTCAATCTTGCTTCAGAGCCTTGCACATCAATGTGATTGACTCCCACCATCTCCTAAGGAAGGGAGCAGGGGAGGCTGACTACAGGTAACCTCCCATCTTCCTACCCAGACATTCCTGGCAAGGAAAACACTGGGGGAAAAAAAGCCAAGAAAGATTCAGAGGATGCAGAGGATGAGATTTCTTCAATCACAGTAGCTCAGCCATGCAGGGTAGCCCTTAAAACACCACAGAATCAGGTTGGAAAAGACCTCCAAGATCATCAAGTCCAACTGTCAACCCAACACCACCACACCAACTAAACCATGTCCCTAAGTGCCATGTCTGCCTGTTTTAAGAACACCTCCAGGGATGGTGACTCCACCACTTCCCTGGGCAGCCTGTTCCAATGCCTGACCACTCTTTCAGTAAAGAAACTTTCCCTGATATCCAATCTAAGCCTCCCTGGAGCCATTCCCTGCTCTGGCCTCATTATGGGAGATGGGGAGTGAGGAGAGATGGGGAATCACATCACCCCAGTGTTTCACCATGAGCTGCACCACTGCAAGGAGCTATGGACACCACAGGGTCCTGGGGGTCCCACACTGCAGAAAAGCCCAGGTGAAATTTTCCTTTAGTCTCATTTCCATCCCTGGCTTGAAAAAAAAGTTGTCCAAAAGGGCCTTTCCTCCTCCTCCTGTGACCAAGGCAACAATCAGAGAACATCTCCTGCCTTGGACTCCTTATTAGTTTAATTAGATGATTTTCTGCATGATTTATCCCAAACGCTGCAATTGCACAATCAAATCACAGATCAGTTGACAACTTCATTTAAAAAATTAGTGTTTAGCAGCTTTGCAGGCTCTAAAAGCTCTGAGGACATCTGTCAGCAGTGACCCTTCCTGATAATGACAAACAGTCCCTGCCTGTGTCCTCACCTCCTGTCCTGCCTGCAAGCTGGCACGCTGAAAAATCCCTTGAGAAGGGGAAAAAAAAATAAAATAAAAGCCTGAGGGCATTCCCAGTTTGCATCTGCCTCTGCTGCCTGCTGCTTGGCTTCTCTTCTCACATGTCAGTCCACAAATGTTCCAGGCCTGTCAGAAAGAGAACAGATCCTGCTGCTGGGAGGGGGTTTGGAAGCTGCACTTCCAGCAGTGCTTTTGGTCAGTGATGTGGGAGCTGATGGCTGAGGTGAAGATGGAATCCCTGTTACCTCCCCATCACCCACAGCTGGAACCCCTGTGCTCCCCCCCTTTGGAGCTCTGCTCCCCCTGAGGCCCATAGGTGGTGATGGAGGGGTGGATGCTGCTTCTGGTTTGAGCTGAAGACCCCAAAGCTGAGCACAGGAGCTGTCAGGGATGGATCTCCCAATCCCTTCCTGTGGGAGGGTGTTGGTCCTGCAGGGTGGGTTGGGATCAGCTCAGCAGGGCAAGTCAGGAGTTTAGGAGGCTGGAAGGAATCCCTGTCTGCACTGGTGGAGGCAGTGGTGCCATGCCCATGTTCCTTGGAGGTTTGGCTTTCTGGAGCAATGCTTGGGCAGATCCTGCAGGGAGCAGTGGGAGAAGATGTGGGATAGAGCAATCCTTTCCAGGAGGTTCAGGAAGGGGAAGCCATCGTGTGCCTTCTGAGCAGGGAATGCACAATCTGTATCTTTCCTGTGAATTAGCAGAAGCCAAAGCCAGGTTCTCCTCCTGGCTTAGTCTGAAGGGCCCTGCTCCCTTGGGTGGAGGATTTGTGATGAGAGGACAACTGATCCTTCTGCTGTCTCAAAGCCAAGGAGCTTCCCCTGAATCCTTTATTTCACCTCCAGGCTGAGCCAATGGCATCGAGCCTGCCTTCCAAGGGACACTATCCAACCAGGGTGGCATCATGGTGACAACAACAAAGCATCCCAAGTCTTCAAAGATCTCTGGAAACCCCACTAACACCATCTGAATTCAAATCCAGGGAAGAAGCTCAGCCTCCATTTCAGATCTTCATCAGCCCGAGGCACTGATTATAATGAGTTCCACTAATTAGATTGTTTTAATTCAAAGGCCAGCATGCTAAAAGAGAAGAGAATCAGGGGAACTTTTGTGAGGCATCTGCTGGGATTCCAGCTGCCCACCAGTAAGTCCTTTACCAATTGTCTCCTCTCCCACCTCTCTCCCCAGAATGGACCTTGGCCAAGAAGGTCTCCAGCTTGCCAGACGGATGCCTCTTCCCTGTTCTCCAGCAGTCCCCTCTGAGGGATGACACGACAGCTGTTTCCAGTCAAATGAGCCTCCTTCTCTTGTTCCCTCTTCATATGTTTGCTTCAACTCTTATTCAATTGCACAGATAAAAAAAATACAACTCAGGGAAGGAGCTAATTAGAAGCAAATTAACTGAGGTGGAACTGGGAAAGGAGGTGGTGGAAGGTATAGAAGGAAATGGAAAACCAGTACTGAAAGGAGTAGCAAATACCTGGAGATGGTCCACATGGGACCCTATGGTGGCTGATGATGAGTGATGGGCTGGCTTAGTGACATGTGACAGCCAAGGGGAAAGCAAGGATGTAGGTGAGCAAACAGCTTGTGAGCCACCTCTTAACTCTTGCAGGGAAGCAGGATGTGCCAGCCACCAGCCAGGTGCCTTGAGAACTCCAGCACAAGTTGCTGATCCATTTTTGGGCCTGAGTTTCCCTTCTTGTAAAAATCAAAGTCTGTTTCTGTTTGTGTGAATGATCAGTGATGGATTCGGAAACATCCCCAGATGTGGAGACAAAAGAGACCCCAGGAGTTGTTTTTGGGAAAGAGTGCAGAAGATCAGACAGCTGGGAGAAGGAGTCCAAGAGATCCTTTAGGAGAGTTTTTGGGCAAAACATGGTCCCCCCAGCCCACGGGAGCTATGGTGGTTGCATCCAGCCATACCTTGGCTCTCTCCCTGGCAGACCTTGAAATTGCTCACCTCCAAACTTAGGCAGCTGGGGAAAGGCAAGCAAAGGCCTGACATGCCAGCTCCTTCCTTTTAGTGGCAATGTCTTCTGTGTCCCATGCTTCTCTGCATTACAAAAATCCCCTGAAGACACCATTGATGATGGAGAGCCATTGGAGAGGCAATTAGAAAGAAGTTAGAGTGAATTACATATGCAGGGTTTATTTTCTGTTTTCTGCTATAGCTGCTGCCAATTATTGTGCAATTAGGCTGCCTTCATTAGCAAATGAGATTAAAATTAACATCGTTAATTACTCGTTCTGTTAAACAGGGGAAAGCAGGCATTTGAGGGGAAGATGCAGAGCAGGTTGTTCTTGGAGCAGCTGCAGAAATGTTCTCTGTTTGCAGCACTGTTTCTTCCAAGGGTTGTGCTGGGTTATTCAGTTGCAGCTGATAGAACCAGGGGAAGGAGCATTGACATTCCAGCCTTCCAGGAACAGATTCCACTTTGCCCAAGAAAAGCATCCTCACTTGTTGCAAACCAGCAGCTGATGGGCACAGTGAGTACCAGGAGGGAAACCTCAGCTGCTGGTGCTGCCTACAGGAATTTCTAACCTGGCAAGCTGGGAGCATGGCTGACACCACCAACCATGGTGTAATAAAGCCAGAAAGAGCTATTGCTATTTTTTGGGAGGGTTTTCTTGGCACTGGATGTTCTGTGGACACTGAAGAAAGCTGCTCTCCTGGGCTCACAGACTGGAGAGGGAGGTGAAGAGCAGCAGTGCTCAAACTGGCAGTGTTGGCTTGGCAAGGCAGCTCCATGGTATTGCTGGCTGCAAAACTCAGATGCTGAGCAAGCACAAAGTCACCAATTGAGGTGGAGACACTTTAAGGGTCCTGGAGTGCCAGGGCTGGAAAGGATCTCAAGAAGTCACCTGGCCCAGCCAGCTGTCTCCATACTGAATTGATGCAACTGCATCGTTTTTATCTTCTGTCTTTCCAGGCTACTCTTGATGGCTCTGCCCCTCCTGAGCCATGTTCTGGCTAACGTTTTGCTTTCTTTACACTTGGGAAGGCTGCTCTGAGTGTTAATTGGAGCTGCAGTTGCCCAGTATTATCTCCTCTGCTCCCTGTGGACATGGAAAAGTGATTATTCCCATTCTGTCTGCATCAGCCTTTTTCCTATTTAAGGACTAATCTGTCTTGCCTGAATTCTTCTTCTTTGGACTAAACCATCCTAATTTACTTGATCTTTCTAAGCAGATCATGTCTGCCAGTCCTCAGTCCATCCTCCTTGCTCTGGACTCTCTTCTCTCTGGCTTTGCAACTTTCTGAACGAGCTGTGCCTAAAACTGGACTATTCTGACACTATTTTCTGTCTCTTGCTGGTGATACTTCTGCTTAGACACTCCTGTTTGTCATTTTTCACAGCAGCTTGACATCTCTGACTCTCATCACACAGTGATCAAAAATGAGCCCCAGTCTTCTCTGCAGGATTGCTGCCAAGTCAGCTCTGTTTCTGCATCCTGCATGTGAACAGTTCATTATTCCTGTCTAGATGTAGAATTCAGTACTTATCTATTAAATTGCATCCTATTTCTTCCAAACCATTTATCCAACTTGTCAAATCATTTTGAGAGAAATAGAGAGATTGCCAAGGTCCCTCAGAAAACACAGTGTGTAGTGAGAGCCCTGAATTTCAGCCTGAACCCTGCCAGGCTGAACATTGCCCTTCTTGGATCTGTGTCTGTCTCACCTTGCTCTGCAACACCTCAAAGAAAAACGTGGCCCCTCTGAGGGGCATTTTCACAAGCTGAGACCCAAGCTGCCTCCTCAAAGCAGACAGATGTGCAAACAATGTACTGAAGACATGAAAACTTGCTGCTGTGATTGCAGGACTGCTGCTCAGGTTGCTCTCTCTGCATGCAAACCTCAGACCACACAGAAGTACTTGCATGGAATTGCAACATCCCTCTCCAGCCTGGCCCAAGTACTAAAACCTATGCAAGGAAAAGCAAAGACTCCAAAACTGGACCAAAGAGTTAAGGAACAGCTGCTCAAACAAACACCTAAAGTGTTAGGATCTGCTGAGTGGGTTGCCTGCTGGTCTCACCTCCTAGTTCTTCTCCTGGTGGGTTCCCTGTCCAGGCAGCTGCAGCACAGATGCCCCTGAGAGCCCCAGTGAATTTGAGTAAAGGAGAGGGAGTCTTGTATTAGATCTGCTCTGGAGAACACAAGTGATGGTGTTAAGAAAAGGAGCACCAGACTCCAAGTGAATAAAGGCTGAGGGAAGTTCCTCTCTGTCCTCTTGCAACACCCTCAGCTCTACAAATGCCAAGAGCCCCTTGCTGTGCTGCCCAGTTCATGAGCACAGAGGTAAAAAGGAGAGGCCTGGCTGGGACAGACTCTGCTGACTCCAAGCTCTGAAGATACACAGAGTTCTCAACCACTTCTCTGTTCTGTTTGGACCTGCTGGCTGATCTAACACAAGCCATTCCCTCCTCTGTCACTTTCCTCACATGCTCATCAGCAGAACATCACCAATGGTCATACAGCCCAAGGTGTGCCCCTTGCTGGAAGCAGCTGAGTGCATCACATGTTTTGTGCTCCTGTGAAGGTGGGAGGGAGAAATTTTCCCATCTCTCAAGCCGGCAAACTTGGGCAGAAAGAGATTTAACAATCCACCTATGGTTAGTAATAAGCAGGAGGCCACTTGGGGTCCTAACGCTACTTCTTAGCCAGGGGAGATTTTCAGTGTTGATGATCTGTGAAATGTTTGCCTTGAATTTCCTTTGGACCCAGCACAGAGCAGTATCTTATTCAAAAGCTGTATTTAAGAATGGCAATGAACTTTATTAGGTGTGTGCTGACAGCCTCACAGACACCTTCAATAAGAAAAGCAATCGGATTCTGAGCAGCACGATACCTTGTGCATAGCAACAAGCTGCCTGGCTCTGAAAGCCATTTTCTCATGCAAACCTCATCAAAAAATGAAATGAGAAAATAAGTAGACAGGACTAGGCAGGGAATTCTCCTGCCCTCGTGCCCCAAGGGGAGTATATCCAAATTAATAGGCCTTTTCCACCGCTAATGACTCAGTGAAGATGTAGATGACAAAGGCCACAGCATCAGCTGATGTAAATCAGTGTGTACCTGGAGATACTGCAGGAGGAACAGCACCAGATTCTGTCCATCTTAGCACCCAGCCCACCTGAGCAGGGAGCCCACCTCCCCCAGCAGTGGGTTAAGCCACAACTCTCTCAGGAGTCCCTGGCCCCCAGCTGGCTCTCTGCTGGGAGGTATGGAGAGGACAGGGGTGTTATTCAAAGCTTCTCCTTCAGAAACCACCCTGTGCTGTATTGCTGCTGCTAAAAAATCCCTCCCAACACCAAACCATCTAGCACTGGGACTTCCATGCTCCTCTCTTGGGCTCAGCAGTTCCTTGGAGAAAAGCTGAATTGAGAGTGGCAGAGGGAAAAGCAAGTGGTGTGATGGGATTAGTGGGCTGGAAGGGACTGAGGGAAGGTGAAAGGGACCCTGAGATGAAGGGGGGGGGGGGGAAATAGATGGATTGGGAGAGAAAAATGAAAGCCAAACAAATGATACAAAGTTCTCACATCAGACTCTTCCTTGATAGCAGATTTATGTGCCTTTTTTCTCTAGAAAATTCATTAAGCATTTTTGCCTCCTTCTTCTCCCAGGCAACGTGCTCCAGCTTTGTCCAGGCTGGAACAGTAATTCATGCCCAGGCACCCTCCTCTCCCAACCCTAAAGCAGCACAGCATCCTCCCAGCCCTGCTCTGCTCTCTGGCTCAGGTTTCTGCAAGGAGCTGACGGGGAGCAGCATCCCAGGAGTCTGCAGATATTCCTTGAGGAATTTGCAGACAAATAGCAGAAACTCTCTTGGTGTGAGATCTGACCCATGGGAGAGCAGCATAAATGCTTCCCTGGGAACGAGAGGGGAGAGGCTGCAGGAGCAGGGCATGTTCTCTCAAGTCAGCTTGAGTAATTTATTTCTAACTGAAGCTAAAGGAAATGGAAATGGGCTGCTCCAACATTGTTTAATTTACCAACCAACTGGCTACAGAAAGAGATAAGAAATAAGGCCTAAAATCTTAAAAGAAGCCATTAAGGAAATACAGAAGTGAAATCCAGCCGAAATAAAGCCAAATGCATGTTTGTGAGCTGATAAGATTCTGAACATTTCTTTCAGCAGCTGATGGCCAGAGGTATCAACAAGGTAGAGAGATCAAATTCCTGCAGGCATTAATTAAAAGAAGTCTGATGAGGAGAGAAATTAAGGCCCAAACACTGAGGAAAAAGAACTGTTATTTTTCTTCTTCAGAGAATGTTTAGCTTCAAAGAACTGCTGGGGCTTGGGGGAGGGAAGTTTGTGGATGTAAGGTGTGAGATGTAAATAGGAGATGAAGAAACACCACGAGAGGATAAGGGCCACAAGCTCGCTGAAACAAAAATAATGCTGGTATGAATCTGGTGGTGCTGAAACAGTAATGAAGAGAGGTGAGAAGCCAACCAGTGTGTGGGCAGCTAACAAAAAAGTGAATATAGAAAATGAAGTGAAATCCCAAAGATTTCTGTGGCCAGGGTCGGAGATTCCCAAGAAAAAAGAGAGTTGAGCAAAGCATGTCCTGGTATTCAGCTCCTCTGTGGGAGGACATGGAGGAAGGGAAGAAACACAGTGTGTTTATAGCTGAAACAGAGGAACAGAAACCTGCTGAGATCAGTCACACAGCTCTGTGTGTCCAGAGCTCAGGTGAAAGCAGAAAAATCTCTGGTTATGAATTCTCAGCTGCTTATAAAATTGGCTGTAGGGAGGCAGTGTGTGCTTTGTGCAGGTGTGGAGCAGATGTCCCATGGATCTGAAGACATCTCTAGGCAGTGCTACCCCATGATTACACAGCCAGGAAGCCCTCAGAGGACGACCAACCTTGTGATTAAGGCAAGGGCTGAGGGCTTGGCACATCCTGAGCAGGCTTCTGGTTCTCCTACAGATGCCAGGGAAAAGGAAGGACTTGGGTAAGTTGTTCCCCCTATTTTTCTTTCCTATAAAAGTGCTCACCTTCTACCTTTCTTCCTGTTCATTTTCTTTCATACCAAACACTGTCTCTTAGTGGGTACCTGCACAACTCTAGAACTTCTCTAAACCCCTAAGTGAAGCAATCAGGGTTACTACACCAGGAAGATTTGGGGCCACCCCATTTATTGTTCCACCTGCGACTGTGTCCCTGCTTCCCTGGAACACCCAAGTGGGTGCGTGCTTTCCAAGAGACAACCCAACTTGTGTGGCAGTGTGTTGATTCAGGGGTAGCTCAGGAAGACACCTCTAGCTGAAACCAAGCTGATTCCACCCACCACAATGCTGCAGAGCTGATGCTTTGTGGCAGTCCCTTGAGGACACAGCTCCAGAAAAAGAATCAGTCAACTGCTCAGCTCCCAAAGTCACCACTTTCCCCCCCAACAGCTTCTTCTCCCCCCCCTCTTTTTTTTTTTCTTTTCTTTTTTGACATTGTTCTTGCCCAACAGGTTGACAGAACAGCAAATACTTCAGGGTGGTTTGGGGGGGAAAGGGCAAAAGACTCACAAACCACTCAAGTGTCTCAGAACCAACCACACTTTGCAGCTATGGCTCTGAGCCCGTGCTGCCATTCTAATGCAGCTGCAATTTGCTGCAGATTAAACACCAACTTGGAAGTTCACACGAGTGAAATGTCAGCTCAGGGGTTGATTTCATTCACCTGACATTCCTGTTAATAACAATGCCTAATTAGAAAGGCTTTTAAGCATCCGTTACATTAATTTAACGTGAAAATCTCATGGAGCTTTATTGGAGTTTTTTTTCCCCTGTAAAATTAACCCTGCAGGCTTGTTACACATGTTTTCATTAGGGACTGTGAGCAGTGGGCATATTTGATGAATTAGAATCAGCCCCTTAGTCTTTGAGTTTAACTTTGTATTCCAAGTTCTTTCATGCTCACCCAGCCTTGATTTGATCCCCCCCCTGTTAGTTTTAATACGTGCTACAGACTCTTCATGCTGTGGTTGAGGGCTTGAAATCCAAATTCACTGCTCCCAGGCAAGCTGGAACAAAAGCCTCCGGTTCACAGCCTTTCATCCCAGCTCCAGGGCTTTCCTTCCACACCTCCAGCCACCATCCCTCCTTTAAGGGAGCTGAAAAGCCCCACTAGGTTTGCCCCACTAGGCTTTCCCTTTTCTGAGTGCAACAGATACCATCTGGCTTCTGTTCTGGCTTTAGGGGCACAAAGTGCTGCAGCAGGATCTCAAATATCAGCCTGGAAGGGAAGAACAGAGATGGAGATCAGAGGTTCCCAGGGTCCAGCATCCTGACAGCTCCATGGCACAGGGACCACGCTCCTCCCAGTCCCAGATTGCCTGGCAACTGGGTCTGACTGGGCCAGGTGCCCAAGGGACAAGTCTGATGCATGTCCCCTTTGAAAGCTCTTCCCTACTTCGAGAGCCTGGACCTTTGCAGAAGGCTATTTCTAGCACTGGGTTTCATTAAACTGTTTTATGATGTTAAAGTCTGGGCCTCCATTGAACCTCCCAGCTTGCCAGAGCACAGAATACACTCGGATGATTTTAATGATGGATCCACTCGGGGATAGGAGGGAGAAAAGTTGGAGGAACAGGAACAGATACTTGACTGGCATAAATCTATGGAATTGTCTGACATCCAGTGGAAATCTGACATGAAGCCAACAACCCTGTCACACAGGCTGTGTTACTGAAATTGAACCTAAATAGCAAAAGAATCACACTGCCACAGTGATGGAGGGGAACATACACAGCACCTTGTTCTCCAGCAGGTCACTGCAGGATGGTTTCCCTCATTATATTTTATGCTGCTGCAGCTTTGCCAGATCTACAATTCCCAGCTGATTTCACCTCTACCCATAGTAAACTACCCTGCTGCCTGATGCAACAGATGTAAGAATATTTTCCTGACAACCACAGAGATTTCTCCTCTTATTAAGACTTTCCCTTGAGTCACTGAACATTAATATTACCCATCTGTGGTATTTATTCTGTTTCAATATCCAAACACTTCTCTTGTCCCTCCTAGTTGTCACTGTGCCAAGCTGCACATAATTCATTTTTTTTTAATTTTTCCTCGTTAATCAAACCCTTTGAACTCCCCCTACTCCAAATAATTTTGTTGCTCTTTCTTGAACTTCCTAACTTTGTCAATATCCATCTCATAATGAGGTGTGCAGAGCTGAATGCAATGGTACAGCTGTCTCACAGAGAAAGGGAGGATGACTCTGGCCTCTCTATCCAGTGCCATCACTCTGTCTCTCCAGCCACTGCATGTCTAATCTTTTCCCTTCCACAATCCCCAGATCCCTTCTGATGAACTTCTGGCTCAGAAGTCCTCCAAGGCTCTGCTGAAGATGATGGAGATTTTTTCTGCCAGCTCAGTGCCCTGCTACCTCCCTCCTACAACTCATCATACAGATCAAATTATTAACTCAGAGCCCAATTGGCAGAAAAAGGGATATACAAGGATAGGAGATGAAAGGCACGCAGAGATTTTGTATGCAAGTTTAGCTCCTCTGTACACTATTACATTGGCATTGCCTAAGAAACTAGTTCAGTTTGCTCCCTGCTGAGAATTTGTTTCTGGAAACCTGTCCTGCCTAATTTCCTAGACTTTCCAAAGCTTTATCCTTTGAAAAACAGGCTCATCAGCTCTGCTGTCTCTCAGACTGCCCTCTATGAAACAGCTTTTCCTTGATCCTTCCCAGTCGCTCAGTAACTGCTGCTGGGGTTAACCTCTTTCTTGCTGTCATGGGGCAAAATCCACCCCCCTGCTCTACTCAAGAGAAGGTTTGGGCCAAGAAACATCAAACCTGATGTGAAACCTCTGGTTGGACTGAGAGGGTGAGAGAGATTTCAACTGAATAAGATGAGGCTGGGAGTTCCTTGTGGAGCCTGTTGGCATCTGCTGAGAAAATTCTGATGTGCACCCACAACCCCCTTTGATTTGACAAAAGCCACCAGGACTGGAGCCCCCTCTTGCTAAGAGCAGACAGAAGCTGTAAAAGGATTAGGAGTGGTCTGGAAATTCAGCTATTAGAACAGTTTTGGAGTCTGGAATTAGAGCTGGCTGGGTTTCCCTGTCACTTACATCCTTCTGATGATGCCATCTCTCATCCCTGCTGGGGATGCTCTGTGTTGAGATTTCTCAGAGGCTGAATCTCACCACCTGAGCTGACAACACTTTATCTCAGCAGCTCAGCCAAGCAAGAGGACTCAAAGCAGGTGACAAAGGCTGATCTGTGCCTGCTAATTGCATGCATGCTGCTTTTCCATAGGATGGCAGGGCTGGGAAAGTGAGAGACTAAAAAAAGCTTAAACCTAAAAAAACCCAAAACAAACAAACAAACAAACAAACAAACAATGAAAACCTGAACCACAAGTTACCTAACAAGTCTTCAGTTATTTGGAAGGAGAAAGGAAGCCCATTTCTGAAGATTTCCCCTAAATCAAGGAAGAAAAGAGGTATGAGGTCATGGCAGGAGCAAAAGATGCTGATGAGAGAGTAGGAATAATCCAGAGTTTCTCACATTAGACTTAAACCTGTGGCACAAACAGTTCCCTGCCTGTAGACTCAGGATGCCGATACTACTGTAGGACAAATCCACCTCAGAAGGAAGGAGATGGCTTAGCACAACCTCCCACTCACCCACTCACTCACTCCAGAAGGTAGGAGGACATCCTTTCTTTCCCAAGGGACTCCCAAAGCCTTCCCAGCCATGCAAGGCTGGCTTGGAGGAAACACGAGGGCAATTCACTGCCTGCTGGTCAAGGGGCTGGAGGTCTGCAAGGAGAAGGATTTGTGTTGATCTGAGAGCCGTGAGGGGCTTTTTGCCCTTGCTGCAGTGGGCAATGGGGTAATGGCTGAGGCTGCTTCTGTTTCTCAGGTAGCTCAACAGCAGCCCCTGGCCTGGTTTTCCTTAGGCCTCTCTCCTCCCAGCAGGCTCTGAAGGGATTTACATAATAGGGTGCCTATTTTAACTTTGCTTCATTGACTCCTGACAAGATACAATATTTTTGATTAAAAAGCTTCCTAGGAAGGAGCTGCTGCCTTAAACCTCTCACACTCTTTCTGACCCCATGCGAGCTCATTAATGGTCCCCTCAGACTCCATCTGACAGCACCTTCAATTCCTCTTTTCCTTCTTCCTCTAAAAGAGCTCTTCAGGGTAGGGCAGGGCCCTCCTTTCAGCCTCCCAATGTCCAGCTCTACCTGGACAGGACACCAGGTCACTGCCATGCCACCAGTCCTTCTGCCTCTGACCCCATCAGCCCCAAGAGCAGCTTTCTTTGCAGCTGCTTCCCTTGCTCAGTCCTTTCCTTCTCCTTTCTTCCCCCATCAATCTTTGTTCTGCCTTTTCAGTTTCTCTCATACCATCTGTCTCTTTATGCCTTATTTTTTTTTTCCCCTTCCTTTACTGACCAGCCCAGCAGAGACCAATAAATCTCTCAAGCCAAGGAGACCATGTCCTCCATATATATTTGCACGACAGTCAGATGCTACAGCAACAAAGATCAAATCACCAGCAAGCTCGACAGAGAGATTCAATAAAAGCAGAGAGTTATATTGATAGGAAGAAGGCAAATGGATAGTTTTCATTTTTGTAGATTATTGACTGCTCAACGGAGGCAAAAAAAGGCTTCCTAGCAGCACAGCTTCGAGAGCAACTCTTCCTGATGCAAGGCAGCCAAACAAGAGGAGTGAAATATGAGACAGGGAGCAATCTGTGGCATATCTGACAGTCCCATCATCTCTGTGAGGAATGGTCCTCCCCACCACTCCTAATACATACCAAAAAACAGATGAGATCTGCTTTCAGCTAAGCCTGAAGGCAGCTGTGCTGTGCAGAGCATCAAAGTGCACCCCACCTAAGGTCCAGGTTCCATTTGGGCACCAGGGAAAGACTCCTGATCCCTCAGGAGAGTCCTGTCTCCTGAAGGAGCATGGGGATGGTTGGTTTAAGCCCATGTAGGATGCAGGGTGGTGTTTCTCTTCCATCTGACTCTGCAGCACAGGTCTGACACACACACAGCACTTGGGAATCACTGGTCTCCAAGTGGCTGAGGCTGCAGTGAGCATTTCCTCATTCTTTCCTGCCTGTTTAATGTTTGGAACTGAAAAACTCTGAGATGTGCACATGGTTCCCAGAGGAATCTGGGTCAGGGCAAGAAATCATCTTTGGTTATGGCTCTTTACTGTCCAAACCCTTCCAGTGCAGCTGCCTCCGCATTCTCCCCGATCACATTTTGCACACAGATTATTTGCTCCCAGTCCTGCTGCAAGAGAGGAAGAAATACAAATGCAGAGCTCAGACAGCAAGAGTTCACCTGCAAACACATCCCAGAGGAGAGCTCCACACAAATCCCTGGGTATGTCCCCTGAGTCCCTGCAGGACCTGCTGAAAACAGCCAGGGAATCCCAGGGGAAGTTTCAGGTGGGGATTGTGCCCCAGCCTAGGTTTGGTGACAGGGAATGTCCTCCCAGCAGCCTGGCAGCAAGGTCTGGGTTCTGCTCCAAATGCAGCATCTAACCCAGCCCTCAACAGGACCAGGGATCAACTCACTTCACCCCAAGACGAGCAAGAAGTGGCAGCATTTAGCAAATATTAAATACAGCAAAAGAACAGTGGGGGTCACAGCACCTCTGTGAGAGCCTGGAACACTGCAGCCAGGGTGAGGAGCAGTGATGTGGAGTCATCTGGCATGTCCAACAGGATTAATTGAAGCACCAGCAGGCTAAAAGGCTGAGAAAGGGGGCATGAGTATAAGGTGTGAAGGATATTTCAGCTCTTCTGTTTAATTTTAGCCAATTAGCACTCATGCAAGGAAGGGGGGAGCTGCTAAGTGCTAAATAACCAGAGTGTGAGCTCAAGTGTGAACAGGTACTAACAGGAACAGGGAGCAGCACTTCCAGCAGCATCTCTGTCAATATTCAGAGATGGAAAAACACCATGAAATTATTCCTCCTGCATTATAGGAAGGGAAGCAAATCTTAGAGTACAAACACACTAATGGGCTACGCAGGGATCTGAAGGAGGATTGTTGAGGCATTAGAGCAGGCTGCATTAGAGGGAGAAAAAATAGCAAGAAAAGAAACAGGATTTTCAGGGAGATTTCATCCAAATCGATTAAGTGAGAAACGTAAAGGGGCAGCATTTCATGGGGATGGAGCTGGTAATTGGCCCACGCACAGCCCAACAGGGAAAAGCACTCAGAAGGTAAGCACATGGCTGACAGGTTTCCTTCAGGCAGGGGCCAGGAGACACCATGGAGAGCAAAGTTTCTCCCATGCTAATCCTCTGTAGAAATCTATGAAGCCTCCTTATCTCCCTTCACATCCCTGCTTAAAAATCCCTGCTAGTGCAATGCCTAAAGAACCCTGAGAGTGCCCAAGGAGCTGGTGCTGCAGGACCAAAGCTGATCTCAGTAATCAGATCCTGGGTATCACTGTTCCCCTGTGCAGGTCCAAATGTTCTGTGTGTTGACTTGCCTGTCATCTCAAACTAATCTCTTTGGGATCAAAACTGTCTTTATGTTCAAAATGTGGTGCAGGAGGAGGGCTCACATCCCCAAGGAGAGGCAAGGGAACGCAGCAGACAAGGCAGGGACACAGCCACAAACAGAATGCAGAACTGTGGCCAGGACAAAGGTAGGCCTAGAGGGAAACAGCACACAAGGTCTCTGAAAGCATCAGATAGAGATGTTTCTCTCTCACCAAGAAATTCTTGATCTCTTCCCCTTGGAAAAGAAAACACTTGTCCCTGGTTTTGTACTTCTTTCTGTTTAGAAAAGAAATGAAAACTCAGACCTCAAGAGGAAAAAAACATCTGAAATGGCCAAGTTCAGGTTTTTTAAATGCATGATTAAAAGAACCACATGTGAATCAGAGGCAGTTCATTAAAAGCAGCTCCTGACTGCTCCCAACTCAACTCAGTAGACAAACTTTAGAATAAGAAGGGACAGAGATGAGGAAGCTGCACTCTGGAGAGTGGCTTCGTTTTCCTCCACGTGCCCACAGGCAACACAGGCTCAGATTACAGCAAAAAGTCTGGATTAGATTATAATCATGAGCCTAAGGAGAAAAAAAAAACAAAACATCTTTCTTTCTCACCTGCTTATTTTCAATATAAAATTCTCTGCAAAGTGCACAGCAACCTGGCTGTCAGCTCCCACTCTCCTCTGTCCCATGTGCAGCACCAGCATTTCTCAGGTGATCCTGATTCTCCCTGGTGTAACCTACTCCATCCTGTTGATGGATGCTTGGTCAAGATTAGGGCTGCATTTTGGCACTTCTGGCTCTGAAATCTCTTAAGACTGACTCCAGAAGGGTACTATTTCTGGTTGTGTTTTCTGACAACTATTCACAACTGGTGATGGGAGGTTTCAAAATGATTAATAGATGTTTTAATGAATGCCTAATCAATGCTTACAGATTACTACAAAGCCCAAACAGTCAATAGGTTGCTTCTAATATCCTGTAATACCTTCTCCTGACATGCTTATAATCACCTGCTAAATTATGCCACTCATGTCTATAATGCCTATTAATCACTTATTAATCTTTTATAAGCCACTTGCAAATGAAAGCATAATATAAACCATGAGATCCTCCTCCTTCTGCCAGCCACAAGCATCACACCTTCTGGGGCTTTAGGGAAGCATTAGCCACGGAGAGACATGATTTGAGCCAAAAACTAAGTCTTTGCAGCATTACTGTGCTCCAGGTAATTCAGCACCTTCTGAGGATTTGATAGGAGAGGAGGAATGGTGAGGCAGCTGATAGTTTTGTGGCTCAGATGATGTCAAAGTGGTGTTCAGGAAAGATGAAATAATCACGTGCACAAAAGCTTCAGGATGAAAATCCTCGGAGAGAGAGAGAGAGAGAGAGAGAGAGGGAGGAATTAACTTCAAGGCTTAAAGCAAGGAATGGGTAAAAGAAAAATCATGTCTCTAAGGACAGAGGATTGAAGTGAATGGACCACAGGTAGCTGAAAATAACCCCAAATTGTTCCAAGTAATCGTGGTAAAATCAAAAGATGCTCTGACACAAAGTGAGTATGAGAAAAAGGATTGGTGACACAACAGTCACGTATTTCTCCCCTCAGATAGGACCAATTTTTCTAAAAATAGCTCTGTATTTGCAAGATCACACCAGGTTACTTGGAGCCATGAGAAGCTGCCTCTGCTTCGACACCAGAGCCCCAGAGCTGCCAGCCAGAGGCTGCCATTAAATGATCAATGGGACAACTGTTGGGACAGTTGGGACAACTGGGACAATTACAGCTGCAACTACTTACACCAACCCACTTTTAACCCTTTCCAGTGCAACACTCTGTGTGATGTGTTACTACAGGATTCATCTCAACCATTTGCAACACCTACTCAGGACCACACAACAAATCCATGCCTGGGAGGGAGTCCAGAGGCTCCAGAGCCAGAGGCTGTGGTTTCACAGAGGCAATTTATCCAAATGGTCCAAGTGATGAGGCTTTGAGCAGAGCCTGGGCTGTAAAACTGCCCAGCTTGGTCTCTTTTTGCCTTCCTGCCTCTAGATTGCTGCCTCCTGCCTGGTTCTTACATTTTGATCCAGCAGTGCCCAACCACACCATGGTGGGGCTGCTCAGTGCAGTGGGAAGGGATGAAGAAGCCTCAGGAAAGGCAACACAGGTTTGAGGAGAAGCAGAATGCATTGAACCTGCTCTCATGTGGCTCCCTGTGTGCATGTTTTCCAGCATCTAATCCTGTGGTTCAGCCCCAGTGCCTGCCTTTTCTCCAACAGGACATTAATTTAGCTCTTTTCCTTCTTCCCATTTTCACCAAATGTGAAGGAATTTCTCTAAGCTCTTTGGCTCTCTTTCCAATTTGTTTGAAAACCAACAGGTTCTGGAAATGTTTATAAATGGGGTGCACCAAGCAGATGTGCATGCACACAAAGTTCATTTTAAACCCTCCTTATGTTTAGGCAAAACCTACAGCCAGGACAAAACCATTCTCAGCCTTGGGGAGTTGTCTCACTGTTAGGCCAATGCTCTCAAACCCATGCAAGAAGCCACCAAATCTTATTTCTTGCTGGGCAGCAGAGAAGGTTCATTAAGTAGGTGTCATGGTGCATTGCTGTTTCTTGATCCAGAAGATCCTCGTGGTATGAAATGCCCTAATTAACTTGCATTAATTTAATTCCTTCCTTTCGTGCCCTGCTCCCTTTTCCCCCTCAGCTTGGCTTTGGGTGCTCTGCTGTGTCACCCACTGGAGGCACATTCCTGCAGCAGCAAGTACTGCAAGGAGGAAAAGAAATCTGAGTCTGAATTAAAAAATAAATAAATAGAAATAATAAAATACAATCCCCTTGATCAGTATGCCTGTCATTTTAGCAGCGTTAAACACATTAAAATGGGATCTGCACACCAACTTAATTAAATGAGCCAACTGAAAGTTGCTGCCAAGTATTAATTTAAGGTAGAAAATACACTTATTTTGGAGCTTATGCAGATTGAATTTGTAGGGTGTTGTGAGAAATGCTAAGCTTTTTTTTTGGTTTTTTTTTTTTTTGGAAGCCTCACAGTTTGGGAATTTATTGCAGTGATCTGAATTTTGTTTCATTAGGAGTGTCAAGCACAATCACAGTTAGAAGAAGTCTCTTGGCTGCTTCCCAGGTTCTGATACCCCTTTTAAATGGGTATTTGCTTCAAAAGCCCCTGCTGAAACCTACCCAGGACCCAGCCCCAGGGGCAGGTGATGCCTGTTTGCCCAGCAAAGAGGCATTTGGGGCTCTCATGGCATTCAGGAGGAGATGATATTTGTGTCCAGTCTGATTGTTTGATCTTAGGTGACGTGTGGCCATCTGTAATGTGATTACAGAGATGGAGAGCCTGGAACGGGCAGCAAAGCTCAACATTTATTTTGGGCTTTTCTCATCCATGTAAGGCTGCAATCAAGAATTAGTTGAAGAGCAGAACAATTGATTTGAAACTATTTCTGTAGCTGTAGCTGGCAGTTGCAGCTCACTGTCGTTCTTCTCCAGAGCTGTCACCTCCCTGGCAGCTGCCTGGAGGCACAGCAGGAACTGAGGCTGCCTCAGTGGGGCTAAAAATTGGGGGGAAAAGTGCTTTTAGAGGAGACTTTTTCAGCTGGACAAGGATTTTGCCTCTAACACAATGAAAGCACTTCCCCTCTTCAATTCTCTTACTCAAGCATTTCTTTGGCCCAGAATAAAAGTGGTTATTGTTTTTCCAGGATATATTTTAAGATCTGTGGGTGGGGTTATTTTTAAATGGGAAATTTGGCAGGCCTTTCAATATCAGGGTTCCAAACTGGAAATGTTTCACTTCACAAATATCAGATTTTTTTTTGTTTGTTTTTTTCCTGATGTTTCATTTCCACCAGAGTAATTTGAGGTATTCAGCCCGGATTCAAGCATTTTACTGATGTCCTCATCTGATGTGCTTTTTCTCAACTTTCAGGATTTTGATAAAATTTCAAAACTGGGAGGTCAGAAGGTGGAAATCAAGGGAAAAAAAATCTCTGTGGGGCTTTTTCCCCTCATGTTCTTCATTATGCAGCAGACTGCATTTTTCACTTTACTCCTTGCTACCTTGCCTGAGATGAGCAAGCACGGTCACCTCCACTGCAGACACCCAGGCAAAGATCCACAGAAATCAGGAGTGGAAATGGAGCTCCAGCCATCCCCAAGCCACTGCCATGGCTGTGCTGATGATGGTGAGTGCTGAGCTTTAGCTGACCTCACTCCATCTTCTTTCCATTAGGTAGCTGAGATTTTGCCACATTTTGGCAAAACTATCTCAGAGGTGCCTGCTGCCTCTCTGCAAACCTCTGCTTCCATCCATCTCTTCTCCCAGATGGATGGGAGTTATCAGGCTAAGCACAGGTTTCTGCAAGGTAAATGTTTATCCCCCTCAAGTCACCTTGGGAGTTACCAACCCATCCATCTGCTGGTGGAGACCGGAGGGGCTCTGCTCTCCTCTGAATTGGGCACATCAATCAGACCCTCAAAGTGCCCATTTTTCTCTCAGGGTACCCCAGGGGCTGAGCAGATGGATCAAAAGGAAATGCTGACACTGTAAGGGTCCAGACAAAAAGCTCCTCACCCCTGGGGTAGGGAGGGCAAACCCAGTGCCCAGTGCTGGCTTTGGAAAAGGAGCACAAAGCCTCTAGACGTGGGGATCCTCCCTGCCCAAGTTAAATAAAGGACCACAAGGGCTGATCCAGCTATGTCTAAGGAGTCCCACATAGCTCAGAAGCCTAACAAAAATTGCTCTTACATGCCCAGGTCAGCAAAGAGGGAAATGGTGGACAAGAAGAAGGACTGGAGAGTGAAGAAGTTATACACAAGAAATGCAGAGCAAGGCACAGTAAAGTCACCTATCTGTGCTTTTCCTCCCTGTTCTTTACCTCTCTCAGGTCTCTGCCTATCCTTTCTTCTCTTCTTTGCTCCTCTTTTCCCTGACTAAGCCCTCCTAGAGGCATTCCCTGGCAGTGCTAGGAGGTAGGTTATCTTTAGTCCATTGTCTGCTGAGCCCTCAAGGGAAAAGCCAACTCCAAGCCAGGTACAAAATGAGCAGCTCCTTGGATCTCACCTCTACTGCCTGGCTTTAGGCCTCCAACCAGCTCAGCATATTTGTTTTAACTACTTGCTGCTGATAAATGGTTTCTGTGCTTGCCATGGGTGAGTGAGCACAAGTGCTCATTCCAGGCCCAAAGAAAAACGTGCAGAGAAACTCTAAGATTGTGTACTGACCTTTCAGACAAGATGTGTTCTAGTAAATACCAGCCAGCCTCTCGAATATTAAACAAGTCACAGCCAGCCCTGCATTTTCTATTACCCCAAAGTCCTTCAGACTGCATCATGAGCTCAGCCCTGCATTGCAATGACCTGCCATGCCTTGGACTTTTCTTTCACGTTGGACTTCAGGGGGTTGTCCAACCCTGACACAGTGACTTTCCAAACCGACTCCTGTCACAACTGCCACCAGTTCCACTGTGAATGGTGCAGAACGTGAAACCCCTGGGAGATCCCATCCATACTGTCCAACATCACTCAACATCAGGTACTTGTCCAACACTTGCCAGAAGGCCCAAGACTCCACTCTCTTTCCTGCAAAACTTTTCAGGGACTGCCTCAAATCTTCCTTGTGTTTTCCCACCATCACCTCACAGAATCAGGGTAAGCAGCAGAGCATCCCAGGGAGGGGGATTTTACAGAATGTATTTTCCCAGCCCTTCCACTTTGAGAGCTTTAGACAATCCTTCCACGTGTGATTCATTCCAACAGGATGTCTCCTCAGCATAAAGTCACATCCACCCCAGGATACCTGATGGTCTCCTCCAGACCTGCAGGTTATGGCTCTTGGATAAGAGGTCCCCACTGCCTCCCTTCTCTGCTCTGCCTCCAGGGGTGTGGATCCCACCCCATGGAACACAGGCTCAGCCCCAGCCTTGGATCTGTGCCACACAGCATCTCCTGGGGAAAAACCAAAGGCAAACAGCAGCTCCCAGCACAGCTCTCAGCCAGAGATCTCCACTCACCAATTAGATTTCCTCCCCCAGTTTGTCCGGGGAAAGATGGAGAGGAAAAGCCAGATGCTGCTGGGCACTCAAACCAGACTGGATACGTGTGCTTAAAGCACTAATAACTCCCTTCCTGCTGAAAGAGGGAAAAGACTTTCCCTTAATCCCTCCTTGCATCAGTAATCAGAGAGAGGAGCAGATGGTGCCAGAAATACAGTAATATGCCCATTAAAACAACCTCAGTAGCTGATCAGTGAGCACCAAGCCCCGTGCAGCAACCACCTCCACGAGAGCCCAGCAGCAGCAGTGGCTCACACCATGAGGCTGAGGAAATACAAACCAGGAGAGACTGAGCTGCATTTCAGGGGTGGAAAGCCAGAGCTCTTACCCATAAACTCCTTGCTAGCAGATGTGCTCAGCAAGGTTTGCCCTCTGGGCACATCTACAGAAGGTGCATGTCCCATCCTCCCCCTCCCCACCCCCAGCTTGTGCCCACATGGACTCCGTGTCTCCCAGCTGAGCACTCAGCACCTCCAGCACCACTGCTGGGCTTTCCAGAACCCATGTGTCCCTCAAGACAATAAGCAGATGGACAAGAGGCTTTCCAATGATGGATTTCTTTTCTACAATTCCCAGAGTAAGGTCTGTACATAAGCAACCTTCTCTCAATGAAATTCAAGTCATACCAGTAATTTCTCAGTGGATTTGCAAGTTTTTGTGGCACTGCATCTGTCCAGAAATGATATTCTTCTCCATGGGCCATCTGAGCAGTTTCCTACAAGTTTTGTATGGCAATCATAAAGAAAAACAGAAATGTCAACACTGCCCATGCTTCTGACCTTGCATGGCCAACCTATCTGCTCCTGGACACCAAGTAATGATGTTCACATCACAGCACCCATCTTCTCTGCAAAGAACACAAGAACCAGCAGAGACCTGGGGCAAAACCCCTTTCAGTATTCAAGGTCTTCATTTCCATGGCAGTGCTGCCACCTCCTAAAACCAGTATTTGAAAAGCAGCATCCTCCAGTCCAGCTAGCAGCCTGCATTCCTCTTTCTCTTTCTGTGACCTCATAAATCTTCCCAGCAAAATTTCCACCCAAATAGATGTGTTCCCACCAATATTTATGCCAAGTCACACTTATGCCAAGCAGTCTTTCTCCACAGCAAAGCACTGCATCCAAACATTGCATCAGCTCCAGCTCCCTGCCTCTAGAAGGGTGAACACTTCCTTGTCAATAATTAACTCTTTATATGACACGACATTTATTTCATTATCCCACTGAATGCCACTGTCCAATTAACTCCTCTCAAAGGAATGGGACCTAATTAACCAAAACAAGTAAACTGAACTCAAGCAACCTTCCTCTCCTGTAAATAAGTTACTAGTACGTAATTACTCGGCGCTAACTACCTCGTTAAAGCTTGAATAAAGATTCCTTCTCCCTTCTTTGGCTTTATTTTAAAAGACATTTCTAATTCATCTATTTCCATTTTGCTCATCACTGTGTCTCAGAAATCCCTAGGGTCAAAGCATGTTGCTTTCCAGCATCAGCTGTATGGAAGTGGTTACAGATAACAGCAGCTCTCCCTCCGTGGCCAACAGACACCAATTACTCATGGGACAAGGGAAGCTTTCCAGTGGTTGAGGAGAAAGCCTGCAAGCCCAGATCTGTGTCTGGTGGAATCTTCTCAATTCTCAGTTGAGAAGCTTGGGGATGGACCCAGTCAGACTCCTGGCTCTGGGCTGGAAGCTGCAGCTCTCCCTTAGTGCAACCCAGGCAGCCTGGAGCCATCATCCCATGGACATCCCAGCCTTCCTCACCCATCCCACCATGGGATTCAGAATAAATCATCAACCATTTAAAAGCTGCCTTAACCCCACCTCTCTCTGTGTACAGATCTTAAGGAGCCCAAAGACACAAGACCAGTCTTAGCAAGTGTCAAAGAGTGGGATCAGAGACCCCTTGGCACAGCTTGTGCTGGACATCACTGGTGGTCAGGAGACCAAAAATATGAGATCTGAGCAGGAATCAGGTAAGACAGACAGAAAAGAGCATTATATGGTGCTGCTATCTAGCAGCAACTCATAACTGAGCAGTGCTCTTGGGCAGGGGTGCAAAGGGAGGAAGCATCAGTTCCTCTTCCAGTTTGATTTATTTATTATTATTATTTTGTTAGATATATTCTCCTGGTGGGGAGCACAATCATCTGATGTAAAGCACGTGCATGATGGCTGCTGGCATTGCTGAGATGGCAGGGTTAGGGAGATCAGATCTCTACATATGTTATTTCCTTGTTCTTCAGCTTAATGGGGCATTCCACTTTATTATTGGTAGGGGTTTTTTTTTTCTTTAATTTTATAAGACATGTTTCATTAAATCTGAATTATGGCAATTCAGGGAAAGAAATTAGCCCATTAAAATCACAATGAAAACATCTTACAAAAAAAGCTGTCAACTGCCATTTCAGCTCTGCTGGGTGAGGAAAGAAGGAGAGAGGAATGAGTTGTTTCTGAGCAAGGAGAGCAGCTGGGAAGGCAGGACCTGCCTGCCAGGTGCTCTGGAACAAGAGCTCATTGGGGGGGGGAGCTAAAGAGCTCCTGGGGGCTGACTGAAATTTTTCCATCAAAAAGCCTATTTCAGGTTGTTTTAAAAGAGCTGAGGGAAAAGAGGAGCACTGCATTCATGCTTGGCCTCCCTTCCTTCTGAGCAGCCTGACAGCAAAAACAAGTGGGCAATTCTTGCTTGGACTTCTCCCCTGCAAAGTCCTGGCACAGCTGGGACCTTGAAGCCCTGGTGATGGGCACTGGAACTACAGCACCCTGGGGGTTCTGGAAGGGAAAAAGTTTCGTGCTGGAGAACAAACACAGGCCCTGGGAGCCAGGGAACTGGAAGCATGAAGTATCCCTCCAAAGCCTCATTTAGGAAGGTTTTGCACTTCTCTTTGAAGCAGATTGCTCATCCTGCTGTCAGAGACAGCTTGTACCTCCAGGCCCAGGCTCAGGTGTTCCCATGCATCACTTTGTTCCTTCTGCAGCAATGACGTTCTCAGAGGAGGAAAGAGATTTTGTTAGAAATAAAAGTGGGAAGAAAAATAAAACCCCTTAAGCTTGCTCTTTTATGGTGACGTGGGGTAGAAATCTCAGATCTGTTCTTCAGCCCAATTGCTGTGTGATTCCTGCTGCTGTCCCAAACTCCCTGCACCCTCTGAGTAAAACAGTGCTGCACCTCTCAACGTTTTTCATCAATGTACCAAAGGTATTAGCTGGAGAAAAGAAATAATTCTGCCTGCAAGGGAAGAAAGGTCAGTTCTGCTGAAATGAAATAGATTTTGACACTGCATGTCAATTAGACACATACAAAAGAAACTAATAAAGTTAATCCACTAAACTGCAAAGCCATGATAAAAAAAGCCTTATAAGACACATAGAAAAGAAGGTGGGCTGGTAAACAGAAAGAGAAATGAGGAACAGAATAAGAGAAGGTACAGAAAAAGAAATAATGAGTAAAAGAGGAGACAAAGATAAATGTGATATTCTTTCCTTAAAGGGTAAAGCAAATGAAATGAGATCAGAGTGAACGACAGAACTCAAATAATCCAAAATGGGCAGTTCTGCTGTGCTGAACAGAAGGGAGAAGGTTTTTTCTTCACAGACAAGATAATTTTCTTAAGAGCTCAGGAGAGCTGATCTGTGTTTGTAAAAGAGCACAGCAGGAGGGGCAAGAGGAGCAGGGATGCCCAGCTGGGGAGAGAACAGCCTGACCTCCTCCATCCTGGGTACCAGAGCAGCATCCATCAGGTGAGATCCCCCTGCTAAGTCTTGGGTTCACCTTTCCATGTTGCAGCCTTGTCTGAGAGGCTGTTCAGGACAGGGATGGGCAGACCCAGTAGTTCAGGTGCTCCTTTCCAGTGCAGTGCTGTATGGACACTGGTAACAATCTCCAGTCTCACGGGCAGGCTCTGGTGGAGTCTCTACAGCTCCCAAATCCATGTGCTGGACCCATCTGACCCATTCAACAGGGATCTCTGCAGTGCCTGAGCTTCAAGCATCCCACAAGGGGCTGCTGAGAATGCCAGATCATTGCTCTGATTGAACTGTTTACATGGGAAGCTGAAAATCTGGCTCTGGTTTTACCACTGGTGGCTCTGAAGCCCAGCAAACACTTGTTTGAAATTCTGCCCTCTCTGTCACCTCTGTCTTCCCATTCCTTTTTTTTTTTTTTTTTTTAAGTGAAGATGATGCACTTAGGCTCTAAGAGCACTTAGTCCTTGAAAGTTCTGTCTCACAGTGGAACTGCCTTTGTCCAGCTGGTTGCCAAAAGGCAATAAAATCCAGCAGCACTTTATGTACATCAAGGAAATATCCCTGTAAAAGTCCCATCATAATTTATTGGATGCTTTTTGCTTCCTCCTGTGCTTTAGGAAGAGTGGAAATTGTTCTGTTCAAAGCAGACACAGTGGGCATGGGGCATGGTAAGACACTTCAGCCACATCTAAGAAGTCCCTTCCTGCAAGCAGATCTGCAGCTGAGTTGCCAACCAGGATAAACTGAAGCACTGATTTACACCTGAGAGCAACTTGCATGGATCTTGGCCCCATATGGTCATGGATTCAGCATGGTTCTTAATCCAGCCTGGAGAGAGCCTGAGGGAATGACTGAATGGTGTAGGACAAGGCTTCAGATGTCACAGAAATGCTGCTGCTGTGTGACACAGCCCCATCCCAACCCCCAGCTGACAGATCAGCCTTGAGTCAAACCATGGAGCTCTCTCTACCTGGGAGTTGCCCTAAGATGGCAACTAAGTTGATCCTTAGATCAACTCTTTTATCTTTCCACAAAAGTGACTGCCCTGAAAAAACCTTCCACCATCTCCTTTAGAGGACTCGAGTTGAGGATTTGCAGAGGCCATTGGAAAACCCAGGGTTTTCCTCAGCCCCTAAAAGCTTCCTCCAGCCCAGATTCCACCCCTGATTTGGCAGTGCTTCTGGACACAGGCAGAGCTCAGCCCACGGATAACCTCCCTTCTGTCCACTTTTATGTCCCTGGGCTGCAGGGCATTTCCTGGCTTTAATGAACATCATCAGGTGGGCCTTCTGCCTGATGGTTCCTCAGGGCCTTCCACCAGAGATCACCCCTCTGACGGCATTATTGATGCTTTACATGCACCACTGAAGGATTTCCATATGGAGAGGTGGTCAGCTGAGGTGACCCTGAAGAGACATCAAACAGAAGACAGATGAAAGAGCATCAGGGAATTCGGTACCATTAGCCTGGGGTCTCTGATCCAGCCTCAAGGATGGAGTGGTGGCCCTGTGGCCAGTGCTTTCCTGAGACTTTGGGTCCCTGACAGAGCCCATTGCATGGAATCAATTGCAGTCCTCCAAGAGTTCTTATCCCCAGCACAACCAAGGCTCTTCCAGCCACGGTCAGCAAAGAGACTCCTGGGGATGTCAGCCCAGGTGTGAGAACTGAGGGGGCAAGGGGTTTTTTAAAGAGATTCTAAATGTGGGTTTCCAGTGGAAGAAAGAGGAGAGTGGAACTTCACTGCAAAAGGCAAACATCTCTCTGAGTGGCTCATTAGGAGAAAAGAAGGTCGATTAAAGCTGGAATCAAAGAACTGCACTACTAATGTTATAAACATATGTGCAAAGTGCTGCTCCAGCCTCACTCTCACTCACCAGGTTGCTGTTCTCCCTTGTCTCTTTTAAAAGGAGAATGAGGAACAGGCTGATTAATAAGGCTACAGAAAAACAGAACCATCTCCAGAGAAAGAAATACATTTTGTTTAAACTCGTTTCTGTATTTTTTCTTTCCCCCAATGAATTTTGACACTGATCTTTTTCCCTTTCCCTGTTTGTTTTAAATTGAAAATTTCTCCTTTGAAAACAACTCCTCTCTGTTTCCCAACATCCCCTCCCCCTTTTTTTTATTATTACTCTCAAAATAAGGGTGCAAGCAGGTTCTCAGCTCCCTCAGTGACAGAAACATTCTGTTTGAGTTCTGTCATCAAAACCTGGTGGGTGTTACTCTGATTTCTGTCACACACACTACTTAGAAAGCGTGTTGGAGGAGGTATATATGTGATGTGTACCAATATATGTTTGGCACAGTGGCTTCCTCACTCTTTATTACTTACTATTTATTTGCTTTTCTGTCTGGAATAACTTAATCCAGCTTCACTCCCCATTGCAAGGACAGCATCAACAGGAGTGGCAGTGCTGTGACTGCAAATGGGGAGCTACAAAGGAGGACCTGAGGTGCTTTGGACCTGAGTGGGACCATCTCAGTCTGGCACAGGGAGGGAGCAGTGCCAGCAAAACCAGCCCAAAGCAGGAGGAGAGGACATGCCAGGCAGACTTTTAACCTCAGTCATGTGTGGTGTTGGGCAATGGAAGAGCAGAGGGGGCTGTAGTTTGGATTTGCTCCTGAAGCTGTACCTCAGGGGCAGAAAGAGGAAAGCCCCAAGAGGAAAGGGGGGGGCTGCACTTCTTGCTTGCCATCTGCAAATGGTAGCACGTGTACCAGCAGGTGGGCTGGCAGGCAGCATTCAAACTCCCTCTGGCCTGAGCAGATCCAGCTGCACTGGGAAGATGCCCCAGGAAGGACTGAGGTGGTGGTGGAAGGGAAACACACAACTCCATGGTGTGCCCCACCATCCCTATCCACCCAGCGTGGGCTGTGGGGAAGCCCTTCCACCCTCTTCCTGCTAAACCTGCACTTCTGATGGATGCTCTGGCAAGGCACCATCTCACAGCAACGCAGAGAGTCCTGAAATCTGGAATTTAGCCTGAATCTAAACTATATATATAGATTTAACAGCCCAAATGCAAAAGCATGACCCATTATTTACTAACTCGAGCCGTGTTAATAAAGATAATACATAATTATTGCTGAAATAGTTCAATGCAAAGGTTCCCTCAGCTACACACGTATCACATTTCTCTTCCGTTTGATGTCTTAATCACAAGTATCACTGTCCATCTGAGATAGAACCAGATCAAAGCTCTGCTTGCATTTCAAGTAGCTGTTAGCACTGCTTAACAATGAGAGATGACTAATTGGCCATCACATTGGTGATGAATGAAGCTGAGACGTAAGGCAGAGCATGAAAATTACACATGATTATTACCAAAAATGAGACTGAAGAAAAAAGAGATGTACAGGCACCATTGGAACACCAAGGTGGTCTGACAGCTCTGAATCCAGCTGGAAATGGGTTCATCCTGTAGCAGGCAGCTGAGTGTCCCCTGTTCATCCCCTGGGCTGGGCTCATGCACCTCCAGCCTCTTCACACATGCTGGGCTGTGCTTGTCAGAGGTGTTTGTCACACTGCAGCTGGCTCCTTCCCCACTGTGGCCACAGAGCAATAATCTTGTCACCTCTCACAAGCTGAACGTGGTTTCTCCAGCTCTGGGCTGGGTGTTACCTCCCCTTCCAGGCTGTGGTGAAGCAGCTCCCCTGGGTGCTGTTAGGGCAGGATGTGTTGTTGCAGGTGCTACTTCTCAGCAGCAAGAGAAAAAAAAAACCCTGAGTGCAGCAGCTCCTAAAAGGCTCAGTGCTGTGGGGAGCACCAAGGCAAGGGCTGGTGAGAGAAGCAGGAGCTCACATTAACCCAGCAGACAGCTAATGAGCTGCTGGGCAGGCAAGGCAGACTTGGAGAAACCCAAAAGCACTCTGCTCAGGGGTGGTGGAAGGGGGTTTTAAGGCTTTTGTGTGTGTGAGATCCTTGCTTCTTCCTACTCTCTTGTTTCTAAGGTTACAGCAACCTCTTGGTCACTGGTGTTCAGCTCAGGCTGGACTCACTTCTGAAGAGCTCTGAAGGCATTTTGCTATCTTGTGTTCCCAAGTGGAAGCTGGAACAACAAAGCTTTGCTGTTTTACTGGGGCACGTGCTAGGCTATAAATTGATAATAATAATAATAATACACTTTTCTGTCCATCTACTTCCTCACCTTCACTGGAAGGAGCAGCAGCATTTCCTCCCCTCTCTCTCTTAGTTTCTTGCTGCAAATCTGCTTCAGATTAAACCTAAAGAACTTTCTACTGAAGCTAAGAAAGGATTTTGCTCTGCCTTGGTCTCATTGCTGGGACACTGGTGATTGCAGCTATCCCTGCTGGAGGTGGGAAGCTGGGCCTGGACCACTCCATGCAAAATGCAAGCTAAAGTGATAAAGTTACCACCTGTTCTCAACATAAAACCAACAAAATCTTCTTGGGAAATTTCTCAGCTGACTCCTGGCTTGGATGTTCAGCCAGGCAAATCTGGGATGTGTGATAAGAACCTCTCGCCTAGATTTTTACCCACTCCAGTAACTCTTGAAGGGAAGTTACCAAAAAGCATGACAGGAGGTAAAGTTTGCATGGCAGTTTTCATTTTCTCTGGTGCATTGTCTCAATATGATCAAACAAAATTATGAACACTTGGCTGGGGCTTTTGCAGCTGATTTTTGGAATTAAGATGTGAACATCTGCTGAGGGGCATCCTCCCTGCTGATGGTTTTTGACATATTTTCACAGCAAATCCCAGGTCCCAAAAGGGATGGGGAAAGAGGTCAGTATTCCTGTAAGAGCATCCCTGCATATACTTTCTGCAGGGGAAAGGGTTGAGAACTCCCAAATATATCAAGCTTGTGTCCAGGCAAGGTTTCAGGAGTGCTGCCCATAGTTCAGTTCAAGGTAAAGAGCTTGTTGGGACCACCCTGAGTTGACTTAAAGAGGCTGCAAAGCACAGTGGAGTCTCCTGTGCTCCATAGGTGTCTTTGTATCTACGTGGGGAGTTGTGTGGAAGTGGGAAAGAAAACTGCTCAGGACAGCAGTGTCCCTTTGGGCTGCTGCAGCCCATGCCAGATGCCAGCAGGAATCCCTGAAATTATCCTAACAGCAAATAGAAATCTTTAAAAAGCCCTCACTTCTCCCACTCCTTTCAAGCATTGCTTGGCAGGCAGCTTGTCCCCAGGATATGAAGAAGAATCCGTGTTTTGTAGGGTGGGTCTGGAAGGAAAGTGGCTTACCCATGAAAACACTGCCAATTGCACCCTTTATTTCACACATTTAGCTGCTGAGATGAAACAAAACTGTGTAGAAAAACGAATTTAATCTGCTGCACAATATCATTATTGCCATAATCATGTATAAAAGGGTGAGCTTCACACCACTGGTAAATATATTATGACAATCATCTTAGATGCTGGCTCAACAGCTGAGCATACAGAGGCTCACATTTTTGCAAACACAGGCTTAAAAACCTAATGCCTTCTTCCTACAACGACCCAGACACTTCAGCTCAGAGTTACCTCTGCAATAATGAGACACCTGAGTGCACTGCTCCTTTTTGCCAACTCTCAAATTTAAAGATTTCTGTCTCTCCACCCTACCTCCAGCCTGGAACTGCCCCTTCTTCATTCAGCAGAGCAGTGTGGGAACTGCAGGAGGAGAACAGAGAAGCCCATGTCTGTCCCTGCCCCTGCCACCCCTTGCCTTGCTAGGCTGGAGAAATGCCCTTTCCTGTGTCCACACTGGGCTCTCTGTACAGCAGTGCTGGGGGTAGAGCAGTGTCAGGAGGTGGCAGTGACAGTCCCTGGCCCCCTGCACATCACCTGCCAGCTCAGCAGCCACTTCCCTGCCCAGACACTCTCTCTCCCAGGACAAGAACCAGAACTGCAAAATCCAGGGCAGGTTGTGGCCCCAGGACGTGTAAGCACACAAGAGTTTATCCAAGGGCTCCATTTTTCCTCATGTCTTCCAATGAAATACAAATGAAAGTTTCCAGCAAAACCCTTTACAGGAAACATTTTTCACTGCCCTGCCAGGAGCCACTATCACACAATGTATTTCCTTATCCTTTGTGATGTATCCAGGAGCAGTTCCAGTTTCCAGCAGTTACACCTCCATGCACCACAGCCTGGTGATCTGTGCCTGTCTGACACCTTGTCCCTCACCCCCAGCTCATGGTTCCCCTCCAGTTTCCCTGCACCCAGGGAATCCTCCTCAGTCAGATTCTGTGGGGAGGACACAGGGCCTGGGCTGTGCAGGGGGATGCCCTTTGTGTGCACACCAGAGGAGATCTTAGATTAACAGAATTCAAACTAGTCAGGTGTGGGGCTGTGTACAGATGCTGTTGACTCCTGCAGAATGGATTCAAGGCATGGATTGCCTGGGGGGGGTTAAAACTTTCTGCCCTCAACACAGAATCTTCCAGGAGGAGCATGAACTCCTCTGAAAACATCACCTCTGGAGGTTGGTAGTATGGCAGAGGTGGACTCACTTATCTTAAGCATCTTTTATCTACACTGCAGAAGTAGCCAGTCCTCAGGGACACTGCAGAACACAGCAAAAGCCCCTGGGGCTCAGCCACCCCCTGAACACTGTCCCCAGTTAGTCTGGTGCTGCAGATGATCTCTGAACTACCAATCATGCAAAAATCGACTTTATGTTTGAAGGACAAATTCAAAGTCTCTCTTACTGTCTCTTTATAACACACACTCCATCACACCTGACACAACCACTCCTGTCAAATATTGTAGTTTAAATAGCTCTGTTGGTAAATGATAAATACAAGAGCATACATTTGGATAACCTTACACCCTGGAGAGAAGAGGGTGCGCTGGATTTATCGTTACCATGTGTAATATTGCTTCATTTTGTCCCAAGAGAAATACTGGAGTTCTTCATAAAGGTGAACCCTGTAAATCAATAAAGTCATTCTTGATGAATCTGATTTTTAACTGGGAAAGCTTTTAGCTGTGCAGTGCAGAGAGGGGAAGCTGTTTTTTTCCCAAAATGAAAAAAAAGCATGGCATGGAAAGAAGTGCTTTCTGCTTCAGGTGCTGAGAGATGAGAAGTCTGCTGGGCTGGAATATCTTCCCACAGGTTGTCAACCCCCCAGGTTGTTCTGAGGAAGCAGCACACAGCTCAAAACACCAGGAGCAGGGGAATCCTTCCAGAACATAGCCCTGAGCTTGCCTGAATGTCTCTAAAAGCACCTCTGAACTTGGCCACTCTGTGCTCAGGAGTCTGACCCACTCATGGCTGCAGCTCAAGCCAGGAGGCTCTGGCACTGGTGCAGGGCCCAGGTCCTGCTCTCCAAATGGCTCCTGTTGGCTGCATTAATGCAGCTGAGGCTCCTGCACATCAGCCTTGTAGCACTAAGCTCCAGGGGATGTGCTGGTCTCTTAGAGAAGTATTTGTACACTGGTTTCCTCTCCTGAAGAGGAAGGCAGCTGGCCAGGATCTAACCATGGATACCAGTGGGAAACACCTCACAGGCTGAGCATTTCTCCTCAGATCCAGGATGATCTTTGCTATTCAGTTCAGAGGGTTAAAATATTTGCCAGACTTTGGCATTTGATGCTCTCGAGGGCAAAGGCTGTTGCTAAGTCTAGCCTGGAAACTACCTGAAAATTGTATTCCTACATCTTGTTTATGTTGGGCTTCACCGCTTGCTTCCTTAAACCACCTTGATTTTGAAGCTTTGTTTGGGGGATTTTTGTTGCTTTTTGTAATAAGCTGTGTAGTGCAATTTATTCTGCATCACAGAAACCAGAGAAACATCTCGGAGAGAAAGACAACTCCTGCAAAGAATGAGTCAGACACACAGCTCATCCTGCAGAGAAGAACAACGATGGTGCCAGCACAGCAGTGCCTGCTCCAACCTGTAACAACACTGCTGGAAAACAAGAAGAAGCTTGGAGGAGTTATAGAAACAAAAGCCAAAGCCTCTGATCAAAGAATTGAATTAGAGACAAGAAAGGAAGACAGAACTGGCTGACTGTCAACCAGATACTCTGTGGGACTTGGAGAACACAATTCAATCTCTCTTTGCTTCTGTTCCCCTTCTGCAAAATGGTTTCTGGCCACCTCATGCACTCAGCCTGTGGGAGGCTGGGGTCAGAGGTGCTCTCATTATGTCTGCACACTTCCTAGCCAAGTGAATGCCTTACTTCTATGCAGGTAAATAAAGATGAAATTCTTAAACACCAAGACAGTGAAATCAAATTGCTGAGTGATTCTGTGTTTCACTGTTAACTGTCTGTGAGCACTCACTGAAGCTTGTTCAGCTGGGGAAACATTCTGGACCTCTTTTGCCCATGAGACACACACAACAAAGTTGGAGCTGGGGCCTTCTAGCCTTACAAAATCCTCACCTCAAGTTCTGTGAAGCCTGCATGAGCATCATCCCTTCTTTAGACCACTACCCCTCCCTCAAACAGGGCTGAAATTGGCTGAGATGTGCAGAAGGTGCTGAGTCAAAGGACATACAGCTCCACTACCTGTTTCCAGGGAAAACAAACTCTAAATCACACTGGCTGGAGGAAAGCCAAACCAACTCTCCCATCTCCATCAACACATCAGTTTGTCCTCTGAACAATCCTCACTCCCTTCCCATGTAGTTTAAGTCCAAGGGGAATTATATCACCAGGCAAATGAGGAGACAATCTGGTTATGATTTTCATCCAGCCTTCATCACCTTTGCTGTCTTAATACACTGAGGACCCAGCAGCTGTCAGCTGAGACTGAAATATTTAAATGGCATCTGAAACATGTACATGAGCAGGGAGAGGAACTCCTCCCTGGAAGAGCTAACCACAGAGCAGTGCCAGTTCTCCACCCCTTACCTCCAAACCAGAAGAGCACAGGAGGAACCCAGAACTCAGTAGACTCCACACTGGGATATTCTGTGCTCGATGGGTTCTTTCTGACCCAATAACCTACAGGACTGATTCTTACTTACAGAGTGTCTCTGTTCCACTAGTATGAACCCTGGGAAATGAAATTTAACCTCTCTTGAAGGCCATTAGAGAACTACAGAGCAGAAAAGCACAAGGCCCATGACTAAGATTTCAAGCCAAAACTGCCTCGTTCATGGCAACACATCCCATCTGACCCCAGGGGCTTCCAGGTAACAAAAGAAAACTCTTTATCATCCCATACTTTTCAAGAGATTATCTGCAACTGAACCCACCCCACCCAGGTTCCCTAAGCTGCCACCCATTTCCAGGGTCACAGAGTCCTTACTGCTGGCCCATCTTGGGGTAATGGGCTCTGCCTCTGCCAGAGCACACTAGGGAGCCTGGCACTCAAGGTGTTAATGCAGATCCCTGCTGCAGATCATTCATTGATGGTGAGAGCAGTCCACAAGATTCTTAACCTCTGCCTGGGACTGTCAGGCTGAATAGATGGGTTGCCCTCATGTTTGCAACTTTCACTGCTTTGTCACGTAATATCTGCAGGGGCCAGAGGCCACACCACTGCTCCCATCAATCCAGCTGCCTGATCTGCCTCATTGCATTAGTCCCTTCCAGCTCTGTCAGGGATGTTTACTGATCCCCCCTGCACAGTCAATCTCACAGTGATCTCAGTCTCTCTGACCCCTCTCTTTACAAATCACGTTGGCTGAAGGCTGTAATTATGGGATATAATTAGAAGTGGAGTTTCATTTAACGGAGGCAGAAACGTGTCCAACGAGCTGCAAGGGATGAATCCTCCTCACTCCCCTCTGCTGCTGCTCTTTGGGAGCACAGAAAATGGACTGAGGATGACCAAGATGATGCTGATGTTCTTGCTTCAGATGTTGTTATCTCCAGCTAAGAAGTAAAGCTCCAACCATGAATTTAGCCCATCATTGCACCTAACAGGTCTAACAGGACACCAACAAATCTTAGGCCAGCAGATTGAATCCACTGCCTCTCAACTCTTCCCATAGCAGGACCCTTCCCTTTTCCAAGCAAGCCCACTGCACACTCAGTGCATGGACTTCTACAGGTCATGAATTCAAGTAGAAATGAACATGGCAGTAGAAGAAAGTCCCCCACATATGAAGGCATGGAAGACAATCCAGCCTTTATTACATTAATTATCTTAAGAAAGTTTTGATCTACTTCCTGACAATCCACCAGTAGCAAACAAACTCTGGAGAAGATTCAGGGTACCTCTGAGTGTGAGTGGTCCCACCTGAAAAGGAGAAGAGTGAGCTGGGAAGAATCAACCCTGAGCAAAGGTCTTCTCAGAAGACCCATCTTGCTCTGATGAAATCATTGCAGCTAGCACGAGGCTCCAATCAAAGAGGAAAGTTGGAAATAGCTTCCCAGTTATCTTCTGTGATATTCCAGCTCTCCTTCCTTCACCCTGACAGGGCAGAGACTGGAGAAAATGATGAGGATTTTATAGCTCTCTGTGGAAAGCAGTTAATAACTCTCTGAGGTGATAGATCTGGGCTCCACTGCAGGGCTGGAATAATTCACAATAAAATATGACTTTTCATTTATCACTTTGACACTTAATAAATGCTTCCTGGTAAAGCCCAGGAAAGAGGAAGAGAAGAGAAGAGAAGAGAAGAGAAGAGAAGAGAAGAGAAGAGAAGAGAAGAGAAGAGAAGAGAAGAGAAGAGAAGAGAAGAGAAGACAAAAGAGAAGACAAAAGAGGAGAAGAGAAGAGAAGAGAAGAGAAGAGAAGAGAAGAGAAGAGAAGAGAAGAGAAGAGAAGAGAAGAGAAGAGAAGAGAAGAGAGAAAGAAGAGAAAGAAGAGAGAAAGAAGAGAGAAGAAGAGCTCAGGCAAGGCCCCTTGGACACTAATATTGTATAATCTTGATAATGACAGATGAAGGGTGTAAACAGAGAAGCAAGATGTGTGTGGCCCTTTCTCCTCTCTTGTGCTGCCACCACCCCACTGCCACCACATCAGGAGGGATGGAGCCTCCCCCAGGCTGGACTCTGATGGCCCCGTGTGGCTTCTGCAGCCACCTTTGCCTGGGGATGGAAGTGCCTCATGGACAAATATCATCATGTCACTGCAGAGAGGCAGGAAAATGTTGTCTGTGTTCTTTGGGAAAAGAAAGAAACCTGAGGCAGAAACTTGCCCGGAAAGAACCAACAGCATTTTGCCTGGAGCATCTCTCACAAAGTCCTCCAGCAGACACATCAGCCTCACCAAGAACATGGCTCTGCTTCCCCTGCCAGCAGGAATGATTCCCACTGATATGCAACCTGGGCTCTGGGCAGGGATCACAACCTGGTGCCTCCAAATCCCACCTGGTCCCAGAAAGAAGTAGTAGGAGCTCACTCTCACAGAATGTAAAGTAAGCCAGCAAGTCTCCCTGGCAGGAGCTGCTGTTTGCCCGGGGCCTCAGCTCGTCAGGAAAGCCCATCTGCCTCCCAGGGCAGCAGCAGTGCTCCCACACCCCCCCTGTGCTCCCTGCTGCAGGGAGCAGCCTGCATCCACTTGGAGTTTCTCCCTGCTGGACTCCCCTTGCCTTGAGCTGTCAGAGGAAGCAGCACAGACACCAGTCTTTGTAAATCAGAGAGCAAGGCATGGTTTACTATGACATAAAAAGTAAGAGATATTGGTGGGAACTACATTTGCCTGCAGGTTTTTTATGTGACTGCTTTGCAGATGGGCTGTCCACTGCCTCACATCTTCCTAAAGGCCCTTTTGTTCACACAGAGGCACTGTCCTTTTCAGTTCCTTGCATCTACACACTTTACAGCTGATCCATGGAAGAGACTCTCATCTCTCCCTCCCCAAAGACATCTGCAGCAGCTGCTGCTGTGTTCACCCAAACCCCCGAGGGACCACAGAGCCAGGGAGCTCCCCAGTTCCCTCTTTCCATCCTCCCCCAGCAATGCCATCCTGGTTTAGCTGAAGAGCTCATCCCTATGGGGGGAGTGAGGATATTGCTGTATGGCTCTAAACACTCTGGAAGTGTTTTAGCAACAGAAGCAAACAACAAACATTATCCTGTGCACAATATCGACTCAGTTAATTGGCAAGTGAGGTGCTGGACCTGCCTCCTGCTTGGCTTAAATTGTATATGCACTGAACACTCTCTCTGCTCATCATGCTGTCAGTGGGAAAGGCTCCATACAGGGTAATCACATGCTGCTGCAAACTCCGTGCTCAGTAAAGCTGCAAATCAAAAGAAAATAGCAGACAAACACAGGGGGGGGGGGGATGGAAGGAGGGGTGGAGGGGGCCAAGGTGGAGAACACAGGCAAACTCTCAGCCTGCAACTGTTGCTGCCCCTTCTGGGAGCTCAAGAATTCCTGAGAAACTTCATTTGAGTTCTCCCATGGTGGCTACATGCAGACATAGAAGAAAGAACAGGAAGGAGAGAGCTGGGGAGCTGCAGGAGTGAGTCTCCTGTCTTTCAGCCCTGGTGCTAAGGGGAGAGGGAAGGGCTGGCACCTGGGAGAGCTGCCATGGAATAAAGAGGATGCTCTGCCACCACCTTCTCAAATAACTCTGACAGAGTCACTCCCTTTGCCACAATACCCAAGTGGCAAATGAACAGTGCAGTCCTGCAGCTCTCCCTGCTGCTTTCTGCTTTAGGACCAGGCTTTCTGAGACAGCAGAGCCCCCTGAGGATGCATCTGTGTGTCCAGAAGTATTTTAAATCGTTCTAAGCAATTATGTGCTGAACTCACTTGGGTCTTGTCCCATTTCAGTGCAGCCTCGAGCACCACAGTGCCTCTCCAAATCTGGTCCTTGGACTCTCTGAGGCAGCAAATTGTCTCTTACTATAACTGTCTGTATAAATATAAGGGTCTGTGCATGCATGCACACATTGCTATCTTATGCTCTGGCACAAGTAACCAACAAACTACAAAGATCTAAACCTAAAACTTGTCTCCCAGGACACTTGAGGCCCATGGCCACCCTGTAGACTCTTCCTGCAGGTGCAGTATTGCATGTGGGCTACAAAACTGTGGGTCTGATGCTGAGACCACAGGAGACCTTGCCTGTTTCTTCCTGGCAGTGGTCAGGAGCTGGGCAGAGCCATGCTGGTGGCCCTGGAGGTTGTTGCTTATCTAGAAGGGTGACTGCGTGCTCTGGGCCAGCAGACTCTTCTTAGGAGTACACAAAAGCAGGAGAGGAGGCAAATCAGGTGGTAACTTCTTCAGCCCTGACTCAGGAGAAACAACTCACAGGTAGCAGCTGGAGGGATGTTGGCTGCCATGGGGGGGTTAAAGAAGAAGCTGCTCAATTCCCTCGCAGCCAGGCATTTGGTTTCGAGCTGCCACAAAATCCCCCACATTCTTGTTTCCACCAAGTGGTGTCACGTCAGAGGAGTCCAGGGCCATCTGGCCACTGGGGACAAGGCTGCCCTCCACCCTATCAGCTCTATGGAATTCCTCTCCCTCAGCTCCATACACACCAGAGAGCACAGGGAGTTGAGGGCAGGGAAAATTTACGCTTTACATGTACACCCTGGGAGCTGCTTTGGCTGGGGTTTAGGTGTGTTTGCAAGGGAAGCCTTTGGAGAAGGGAGTCAGCTTTTCTGTTCAGCTCCTGTTAAAGGATGACAGAGAGGGAAAAAAGCCTGGGGGAGGGCAATCCAGAATGCTGGAGCCAGACCACATGGCCAGCAGGAATATTTAAAGTACAGCTCAGTTCTTCACTTGAAAACTGAAAACTTCATTTGTTAGTTCAAGCCTTACTCCCTCTGTGTATTCTGTGTGTAACCCCAGCCCCCAAGTTCACCTGGAAAGCAGAGGTTTCCATTAGCAGTGCTTAAACTCGGGCTCTGTCAGCACTTCCAAGTCTGGAAAAGCTCACTCCCCATCAATGGATCTGCCCGAGTCCCATTACTGCTCAATGTTCCTTATCTCCTGGGCCCTGGAATTGGAAAACACCTCCTGAGCTCAGTGCAGGAGCCAACTCTGTACCAGATTTACTCTGCAGACATTTGGCTGGGGATTTTACTTAAAGTTTAACTCGACTGGCAGACGTTGTTTTCTTGGGTGGCTTCTGTTCCAGCTCTAGATGTCTGTAAAGCAAGGATGAGATGCATTGGCAGGGAGGTGGGTGTTAATTACCAGCTACAAGCACACACTCAAATGCAATAAGATTTTTCATTCACAATCTGGAATGCAATGACATTGAAAGCAGAGCACCAGGTTGTGGAGAAGGATGTTTTCTTTGTGCTTGCCATGAAACTGGATGAGAGTTTGGGAGCCAGGTGGGGAGAGGAGTGCAAAGTGTATTTCGTGTCAGGACAGGAAGGAGAAATAGATTTAGGAAAACACCATGAGTCAATCTAAACACACAGCTTCATGTGTGTGATACCTGCTGCAGAGTGAGGTGCACACTGGTTCCAGGGCAGGAAACCAGGGATGCTACAAATCCCTGCAGATTCCCTGCAAATATTCCAAGCCTCTGGCTCCCCAGCAGCCCTGCTCTTCCTCCCAGCCCTTGATTTTGCTTTGCTTTGTGTTCTTCAGTTTGATGGGGAGCAAGACATGAGCTATAGCTCACAGTACACACATTCTTTAGATCCACTGCCTGCAGGCCTGGCAAATTTGGGAAGGCAGTTCCTTAGATGAAATTCTGAGTAAAGAAACAGGGGATCCATCCATACAGCAGCAATGTGAAAGCTCAGACTGGTTCACAGCACAGAGGGAGCTGCTTTAATTCCAGGCAGAAAGAGGAAAACAAGGAACAACCACAGCACTTTATCTACCCAACATGTCTGTGTCTCACATTAAATTGGATTTTTTCAGAGTCTGCATCTCCCTCCCTTGGAGTCAAGGTTGGAAACATCCTTCTGAGAAATGCCAAAAGAGGCAGAGGAATCAAGAGATATTTCAGCATCACTGGGAAGGTTTAAAGGCTCCAGTATAATTTCTCCTTCCCCCCTACCCTTATCTCTAAAGCACTTCATGTTGGGTAGAGCCAAGGACCTTGTGAATCCTAAAGCAGAAAATGAATAAAGAGCATTGCCAGCAACAGGACTCTTCTTAAAGATCCCTCATGTCCACATCTTGGGGCAGGCAGAGAAAAACCTCTGGGGTTCTGCCAGCAGATGGGGCAGGATTTCCCTGAGATTCCAGGCTGGATGCTGAACTTTTCATCCCTCTGCCAATGTGATTATTACCTGAGAGCTCAGAACATGCTCCTCACTGCCTTGCTTTGGGAGGCCTCTTGGCAAGAACAGCCAAGGAGAGAGGCAGACAAGGAGAACTGATTATTTATGTTGGCTCACATGAAACCACCCAGCACCTCTGTTGAGGCTGGAGGGAAGGAATGAGCCTCCCACAGCCCTTGTGAAGCAGAGCCAAGTGTGAAATCTTGATGCTGGGAGTGGGACATTAAACAAAGGTCAAGGAACAGGAGTTCCAGAAGCAAACAGGGTGTGTGTCTTACAGAAGTGCCTCAGGAATAAGCAGCCTGAGGTGAAGGCACTTCCACTGTGCTCAGAGCTGTACAAAAGACAAGCTCTGCTCTAAGGAGTTTGCAATCAAATCAGGTGAGACAGGGGAACAGGCACCAGGAAACCAGAGAACTGGGGCAGGTACCAGAGTCCAGCTCCTGAATGATCCACTCCAGCCATGCCCCCAGGGTTGCTCACAAGCCCAGGTAGGATTTAAGCAAGTTCATTGCCAGGAAAAGAAGCCTTTAAGAAGAAACTTATTGCCATTAACTCATTAGGTGACCCTGTTTGAGACACAGGTGTTAGAAGATGCAAAATACCATTGTTTTGAGAAGAAATAAACTCAGTCCCTGCCCTCAGTGTCTGTTTCTGTGCTGGATTTTCCATCCTGCAGCTACAGGTCTCCTGAACTTTACTGGAGATGCTGCCTATTTTTAACCTGCCTTGGCACTTGTGTTATCATTCCTGCCAGAATGAGGCCAGGCAGTAAATAGATCTTTCCACCACCAAAACTTCCCACATTTTGTTAATTTAGGGAGTTTAGTCTGATGCCTTCCACACCCAGGGGAGCACTGAGCCCAGCCTCCAGCCTCCAAAGCAAGAAGTTTCCTGCATCCACATGGATGTACCACATGCTCCTGGGAGGGGACCTCCTGCTCCTGGGGACCATTGCTGTCCCCTGCACAGGGCTCACTCCAGAAGGTGTCTCAGGGGTCTCAGTATTAAGATGTCACCAATTTATCAGCTTCCCTGGAACATCTGCTACAAGTAGTAAATCAATACATAGCATTAGCACAGCCCAGTACCACATCTTTTCATATTAAAAACTCTCTAGATTTTCAAGGCTGAGATGTACTGAGAGCTTCCAAGGAAATTCCAGGGGTCTTGTATTAGCTTGACAGACTAATTACACTATAATTCAAACAAAATTGCAATCTATACTGGAAGTGATTAAATGCAGATGACCTGAGTGACTCTCATTTCCTCTATGATTTCTTCTGAGCCTTTTTTTCTGGTATCAATTCATTTTTAAAAAATATAAAATAAAAAGCTTTTAGAAATTATTAACACACAAAACCACATTTTATTAAAGCTTATTTTAGGAACTTTGTGTTAAATCCACATATAGATACAAAGGCTGAGGGGGAATGGCTTCTCCTGTTTAAGGTCTCAATACAAAAGCCTTCCTGCATTGCCTTCTGGGAATCATGCCAGCCTAGAGCCTGAGAAATGGTGTAGTAATAAAATGTAACATGATATATCATAAATTATAGACAGGATGGAACTGATGAGGGAGGTGGTGAGTGTATTTGTCTTTCACCCCTTGCAATGAGCTCAGACACTGCCAATGGTCTCTTTGCCTACAAGAACTTGGGAGAAGACATCTGACCCTGCTCGGCACCTGGGAGACCTCTCTGCAGGACTGAGTCTTCCCCACCCTAGAGAAGCAACACCAGGAGCACCCGTTCACTTCCTGGGCCTGGGGATTCCCTGCAGGGTGACTGAAGCCCACCAAGCCCCAGCCCACCCAAAGCTGCCCATGTCACAGCTCTCCTCCTCCCATCACTTCTCCAGGATGGTGGCTCAGGACAGGACACGTCTTGTCCCATCAGCTCTCCTCCAGGGGAGATGCCCTGCAGCAGGCAGTGGATGAAGATCCCCCAGGACTGGACACACGAGGCAGCCTCTGTGCCCACCTTTTACACAAGTCTTACCCCGGGAGGGGGGTGCCAGGACCCACCCAGTGCACACACACACACACACATATCCCTGCCAGCAGTGAGATAACCCAGCTGTGCAGAGAAAGGAGACAATTAAAAATGCCTCACACAAAGGATTTGTCTCTAAATTATTATTTACAAAATATGCCAGTCCCTCACAGCTTCATTTCACCCTCCTGTTTATTCTGCAGGAAAGATGTGGCTCCAGCATAGTCAGCAGTCCTGTAATGAGGACATTTGCCTACTCCTTTGAAGGTAGGAGAAATGCTAAGGAAGGATTTAAGAGCCTTCTGTCTCCTCCATACCTCCCAGAATGTCTCTGGGTTTTTGCTCCAGGCTCCTTTTAATCCACCAGACTGATCAGCAGAACCTGAATTTAGGAGCTCTGCATCGTTCTCTGAAGAAATCCCTCTCCTGCTAGCCTGGGATGTCACACACCTATGGGAAGTGGTATAAACACCCCTTCTCTTTATGTGCCAGCCATCTGCAGCCCTGCCCCCAATGGAAGGAGCACACCATGTAGGAGGGCAGAGCTCTCCTGCAGACCCACACTGCATGGCAGATTGGACAGGTTTCACCAGCTCCCACTCAGGAGCACAAAAAAGATGATTTTTTCTAAGACAGAAGAGTTATGAAAGCAGACACACCACCTGGGAGGAGAGATTTTTCTTTCCAAGCACCACAGGGGGCTGGCAAATACAATTTAAGGCAATTCCCCTAACACAGGTGAGGTTTTGGCTGCTGGCCACCCACGCCAGCCTTGCAGGGCAGCACCAAGGCAGGGCCAGCACCACCCTCACACCCACCCCTGTCCTGTCCCCTTGTCCCCAGGGACCTGCTGGCTGCTGCTGGCACTCAGCACACTTCAAAGGGGACCTTGCAGCTGCTCAGCAAGGCAGAGCCACACCACATCCCAGCTGAGGACAGATGTAAGGACAGAAACCATCTCCTGCTGCCGCAGCAGTAAAAGTCCATTGCAATTGTTAAAGCCAGGCAGAAACTAATTTTTCTCTTTTTTTTTTTACAGCCTCTCATCCTCCCCCCTCTTTCCTCGGCTGCTGCAAGACTGTAGGAGACTGAGGAAAGCCAATTGCAATTAAACGTTTCACTCCTAAATGTATGGCTTGGTTTGTAAACAACAATTGAGACAGAAAACTGCAGCTCTCAGCACAAGCAGAGCAGATTTTTTTTGCTAAATACCACAGTGAGAAACACCTCCTCCCACCATTATCCTGAGCTCTCCCAGGGCCCTCCCTTGCCCCTCCAACCCCTCTTTGCCCCAGATTTAGTGCCTGTCAAAGCTAATCTGAAGAAGTGGATGCAGGCACTGAGACATCCTGCCCTGGAAGCTGTTCTTCTGCAAAAGCCCTGCCAACCTGCTCCTTTAGATAAATAAATAGCACATCCCCTGTGAGACATCATCTGCAAAGCACTGTGCCTCCACTGTCATAACTCCCCATGTCCTTATTGCCCGACAGCCTCCATAAAGAGGCAGCAGGTTTATGTGCCACTTCAAACCAGCCCATTACCAGCAGCAAACTTCCCTCAACAAGTTCTTGTGTGCTCCGACTGGAAAGGAAAAGAATTGTGTCCCTGTGTGACTGAGACAGCCACCCCAACACCCCCTGAGCTTGGGTTTGGTTACTGCTCCCAGAAGAGGGGTTGATTCTCCACTGCTCTCTTGGGCAGCCCCACTCAGCCCAGAGCAGTCACAGCAGCAGATGATGCACAATTTAGAAACTGCAAGGCAGGAGTGATGCTCCCCTGGAGGGATGCATGAAGGGAGGCTAAGGACAGAAGGGGACCTTGATCCCAGGGTGCTGCCTCACCCCGGGGTTTCATCAGCAGGCATGTTCAAAGGGACAGAAGGCATGCCAGGGGGGTTTGCAGCCCTATAGATAAAGGGTTTTTTGGGGTGAACTTGGAGGACTGATTTGCATGTTGCTTCAAAGCAGCTTGAACACCCAAGCAGGTCCTGCAATACTCAGTGATCTCTGAAGAGCAAGTGGGAATAGATCAAAAAAAAAAGAAAGATCTAAAATCTCCTGAGCCTTCTCCTTCTCCCCATGCAGAGGTCTGTGGTTAAACACAGTCATTTTTATTTTAAGATGCTGAGAAGTGGGTTTTTTTCCCTATCAATAAAAACACAAAACCACAAAGGCAAAACCATCACCCCAAACTGTCCCATCTGCTTCATGATAAGATTTGATATGGCAAAAGTTAGAGTGTTATGGTTTGGTTATGGCCACTCATATCTGGGGCCAGCCTTCCAGAAAAGCACCCATGGTGACACATGGGACTTCCTGAAAGAGCCCATCACCCAAGCTGGGCAGATGAAGTCCCTGGAAAAGCTGCCCTGCTTTGGGAAAGCTGAGCAGCAGGAAACCAAGTGCTTGGTGTAGGAATGTAATCCATCTACCTCAAAAGCAAGGGAGACTTTAAAACAGAAAAGAGAGAGGAAAAAAAAAAAAAAAAAAAAAAAGAAAAAAAAAAAAAGGGGGGGGGGAATATAATGAAACTGAAAAGAGAAAAAAAAACAAAGGCAGGAAAGGGTTGAATAAATTTCTCCTTTGGTTTTAGACTGGTAACACTATAAACAGTACTGAATAAATCACCTACAGAGCAGAGAGCTGAAATAATACAGGGGCAAACCTGACTTTCCATTTGTCAGACTCCCCCTGACACACAATAAATGCTTCTCATTCAGCCCAGCTGAATTAGCACAGTCAGCACAGCACACAGCAATGCCCACAGATTTCCCCACTCTCTGAAGCCTCCTGCCCTCTGTCCCCTGCTCCCAGGAACAGCAAACCAGCCCCAGCTAGACTGAGGGGTCCTTGCTGCCACCAATCCCCAGCACACTGGGGTCTCCCTGCTGGCATCTGAGCACCTATAACCCTGGGGAGTATGAACCAGAAAGCTGGTATGAAAATACAGGCCCTGAGAGATGCTACTCCCCGTTCCCTCCCTGAGGAAGGGAGCTGGCAGGTGAGCAGCAGAACTGGAAGTGGCATTTCTGGGGCCCACTGCAGCCTTTCAGAGCGCCCTGCTTGGCAAGACTGGAGATACAGGGATGAGCCACTTGCTTGGTTCTGTGACACACAGGTCCAAGACAGCCCAGAGAAGGGTGACTGTCCTTTTGTGGAGCATTTGTGGAGCTGTCACCCAGAGAGCTCACAGGGAGCCTCTCACACCAAGCGCAGAGAAGCTGCAGTCCTGACACCAGCCTGGAAGGAGATTCAAAACCTTGGGCCATAGCAGGAGAGTTATGGGAAGCCAGATTTATGCCTGAAAAGCCAAGCCAACACCTGCCACGAATGCTATCGTGGAAACATTGCTGTTCTGTGATGGAAAGCAGCTCCAGCTGAGATGGACCCAACTGTGGCAGTGATGGGGCAGACACTTGTGACCAGCACTGGGGCTAGGAGGTGACAGGCAAAGGCTCCATCCCAAGCTGGGGTTTCCATGGGGGAGGTGTGATGGGAAGAGCTCCCTCTGGTCCAGGGGTGGCCAGAGCTCGATGAGAAGGTCAATGCTGGGAAAGGAGCCCAGCCCAGAGCAAAGTCCATGTGGCAGGAGCAGGTGAAGGCTGAAGAGCTGCTTTAAAGCCAACAGAAAACAACCTTTACTCATGCTCTGAAGGTTTGAAACCATCATTAGTGGATTAAATCCATTTCAAGGGGAAATACTGTGCCAGGTCTGAGTGATTGCCCAGAGCAGGGCTGGAGTGATGTGGAAATGGGTGATAAATATGAAGAGAAGGAGATGAGAGACATATAATGGAATGTCTGACAAATCCTTAATTAGAGCCTTGTATATACTCTGAGAAAATATATTTAGCTGATAGCAGCACAGAGGGGCTGAGGCTTTCTACAATGTGCTCAGGTTAAAATAAACATTTATTTTAAGCACAAGCAAGAGACTCAACTAGTTTAAAGCTGAGGTGGGTGAACAGCTTACAGGAAATACAACATGCATTTGTTCAAGCTTTCTTTTGGCCTAGATTTCCTAAGAAAATAAAAATTAAAGCAAACCAAACAAAACCAAGGCCTGTTACTGCTCTGCATTACTCATTTGCTGCTAATAATTACTGAAGCTCTCGGCCGATTTCTCTGAGATTCACCACAGGAATCAGGGGTTTGGGAATGCTGCAGTGCTCCAAGTCTGGAGGAAATGGGTTGCTGATGATCCTTGCTCCCAGAACAGCTGCCAAAAAATCCAGACTGGATGCCTCGGGTTGCTTAAACTCATCTTTGCTCATTTACAACTCTCCTCACACAAATAGCTTCTCCCTCAGATAACCCAGCACTGATCCCAGATGAATTCTGGTCAAGACATCATTTTCATCCTGGTTTCTCATGGCTTCTTTTCCCTCCTGCCCTTGGCAGTTTCAAGGCAGGAACTCCTCAGAGTCCGCCCTGACCCAAATACTTCCCAAAGAACCCAACACTTCTCCCCAAAAGCCATTGCAGCTCTGCCCATCACAGCCTCTGGGGAGAGGAGGGAGGGAGCTCTGGGTGTCACCAGTCCCTGCTCTGAATCCCTGCTCCAAGTTGGCTCTGAAAGCAGATGGCAGTTCCAAACAGCTCACCTCCCAGCTCTGGAATATCCTACATGAGGGTGTAGGATCACCCTCAGGCAGCCAGCAGGACACAGAGCTGAGCTCTACTCTCTCCAGGTAGACAAATTGTCCTGAATAATTGATTGCCCTGGATGGATCTTCCATCTCCAGCAGGATGAGTAAGAACCTCAGGGTGTAAGTGCCCACTCCTGTGGGAAGGACTGGAGAGACATCTTGTCCATTCCACTTGCTCCAAGGCAGAGGTCTAACACCTGGCACATTTGTCAGAGCTGTCCAAATCGTTCTTAAATACCTCTGGTGACAGAGCTGCCACACTGCCCTTAGGATCTCTCTTCCTGTCATTCATATTTGTCACCTGCTGCCAGAGTCCCATCAGACTAATGGTGTTTTACTGCAGAATGAGTCAATCCCTGATGAGTTTTTCAGTCCTCTGGTGTGCCAGGAAAGGTCACACTTAAGTTGCCTGCTGCTCCCTCTGTGATCTCCTCCAGGCTATGAGCTCTCACAGCCCAACAGTGTCCTCCATGGGCCCCAAATACCTGCTTTTGGTTCTCTCCAGATTTCAGGATGTTTTGTAAAGGCCTGGAGAGACCATTCGGTTCCTCTTCAGACTGTCAAAGCAGCAAAGGCAGGGAATTTCCTTCCCTCCTCCCTCCAAAGACCTCTCATCAAGCCCCTCTATCCAACAGGCTCACCTGTTCAGCAACACCACCTGGATGCAACCCAAGGAGCTCAAGATACTGGGTCCCCAGCACCAAATCTACCTTTCAGGACAAGCACAGAGCCCAGGGAGACAGCTGGGCTGCTGGTGCTCAGCCACACTCCGTGTTCAGCAGGGCCAGTGTCAGCCCAGGCAGTCAGGGAGTGTGGAGAGCCTGGAGATTGATGGCCTTGTCACCTTTAGCTCCTGCTCCTTGGTTGCCAACAAGCAGAAGGGATGTCCTGCTTTGCATAATGCTTGTACTGTGAATATTATGAACCTCATCTATCACTGGGGAAGGCACAGAGCTCTGGTTTGCAAGGAGCAGCAGGGCCAGCCCTATGCAATCTACTTCTATCAACAGGAACAAGGAGCATTTAATAAGCAGGAGGCAGCTGATGTCTTTAGAGGTGAGGGGTTTGTGTTGATTTCTTTTTTCCCCTTCACAAAAGATAAATATGCACAGGGAATTTTCTCCTATGGATTTTCATCTCGTTGATTGCTCGTAAACTAAGGAGGGTCAAACACTGGTCAGTACTTGGATGGGATATCTCAAGGGAAATCAAGTCCACAGTAAATGAGGAAGAGAAATACTTACAATTTGGCTTTTTAGTGAGGAATGTTTTTCTCTGGAAGCCACCCCTGAATCCCCACTGCAGACAGGGGTACAAAGGCACTCACAGCTGCAGAAAGTTCCTTCCCCCTGTGGGATGGCAAATGGGGGAGTGTTGGTATCTTCAGAGGAACCAAAGGCAGTTAGGAACCAGATTTACCTGCCAGTCAAGTATCTTTTGAGGTCCTTTTAGAAAGTACCAGCCTTGATTAAAAAAATCTCCTCTCTCTCTCTCTCCAACAACAGGTATTAGTCAAGGGGTAGCTGTTTAATGCTCCCAGTAAAAGGCATTCCAGGCTGCTTCTTTCCCTAAAGTCAGACAGCAATTCTGTTTGAATCTACTATGTTTGTTCCCCCTACTGAAGTGTCCCATGTGCTTAATGTATGTTTTCCAACTGTTCCCCACGTACCATTTCTGCACTGGCTGAATTTCCCTGGTGAGTAAAATGCTTTCTGTGTTCAGTAGCCTGTAAAGCACCAGGAAATCTTTCAGATGAAAGGCCCTCATTGAAAAGTCTATAATAAGATTTCATTACTGTATCATTTATTCTCATTATCACTAATAGCAGTGGTTGTATAAAATGGTTTTTTTTCCTGTGATCAGAATCGACCATCCAGCAAACACCCCAGCCCACAGGAGCTAAGGACAAAAAAGGTGTCAGGGAATTGGTGTCCAAAGTTCACTCGCCTGTACTCAGCTCCCCACACGTCCTCTCTGCTGCTTTGAAGATTTTAATTAGAAGCTGAAAAAACGGTGTTCCAGGAACTGGAAAAGATCCAGAGGTATAAAGGACACCAGTCAGACTGGGAGCCTCCACTCATTGTGGGCATAAAGCTTTTTAGAACTGAGACACACAGGGTGCTCACAAAGGATGCAGAAGAGGAAGCAGTGGGGAGGTCTGGGGACACACAGAGCATCCAGAAAGGAAGAGAGGATGGTTTGGGGTGATCAGACTCTGGTTTTGGGGAGCAGATTACCCTGCAGCAAACAGGTGAGCTCACATCCAGAGTTCAGGTGTACTGGGAAGCAGAGGCAGCGTTTCCATGAGAAACTGAAGGGGTAAGAAATAAGAGGATTCTGAATTCAGCAGCAGTAAAATAGGCCATAGAGAAAACTGGGCAAGACAGAATGGAGAGGGAGTGCAAAAAGTAAAGGAAGAGGAGAGAGAATGAGAAGCAATCCTAACTCAGGCTGACCTAGGAAGCATGTTCTGAGCTGTAGAATTAATTGCACTAAATAAATACCTGAATCACAGAAAGATTTATAAGCAAGAGAGATACAAGAACCAGCTGGCTGTCTGGTGTTTGAATGGCTAATGGCAAGTATTTACAATGTCAGCAAAGCAACCTGACAGGCAAGAGAAGCCCAGACATCATTCAGGACAAGAAATAAAAGAGGTGACAGTTTAAAGAGCTCTCACCACCCAGAGAGCTTGAGAAGGAGGAATTTCTGCACCATTCCTTTTCTTCTCCTGTGTGTCTCTGATGCTGTAACTCCAGTGACTTGTATTCCATCCAGGTGCTCGTAGCCTCACACATGTCAAACCCTGCAGTGACAGAGAGCTTCAGGCAGGGGCTGGAGCAAACAGATGGGCAGGAAGGCATCTCAGACCTCTGTCATTCCAGGGTGATAAGAACCAGGAAAAAGCAATTAGAGCTGGATTTGAGGCTGGAGTCTGGGGACTTTTCAGGCAGTGGTGACATTTGGAGTTAGTCCAGTATGAATGGAGAATTCAGTCTGCAGGAAGAAATGGGATGGCTGAGACTTGACTGCAGATCCAAGGGCACAGATCAGATATAGGGAAGAGAGCAGTTCCTTCTCCTTAGTGAGAACAACAGAACTAATATCCAGTTTCCCAAGTTACTGAAAATTCATTTTACTTGAAGGTTAGCTGACAGCAAAGAGCATGAGTTGTGTTTTCATTCCAGATCACAGGCTATCTCCAAATGAAAGGGGGAACCATCAAGTTGAGGTCTGGGTGGAGCAGGAATTTCTTGGCAATTCCTCTTCACCAGAAGCGTTCAGAGCTGACCAATTTTTCAAAGCTTAGCTCCAGTTCCAGTAGCCAGACTAAAGGCATGATGTATGTGGCATCCTCACTGCTGGGTTAGATGAGATCTGGTCTTTAGGCACTCTTAGAAAGTGGCAGATGCTCTGCTCAGCCCTGAGCTGACAGGCATCCCCCTTCAAGGGTGACAGAGCCAAGCACCCCAGTGGAAAGTCACAAAAAAAGACTCTCAAGATCTTGCCAGAGCTGCTCATCAGAAGGGCTTTGATTAACAAACATTACTGAACAGCAGCTACTTTGTCCTTTGATCACGGCTGGTCCTCAAGTCCTAGATGAGTTAAATATTGAATAGTCTGTGTGACAGCTCAGGACAGCTGCTGTGTCAAAATGGTCCTGGGAGGCCCCCGGAGCAGTCAGCAGACACGGGAAGGTAGCAATGGGGAGAGCAGCATCCTTGGCTCTTCTCCAGAGAAGAACTAGAGCCACAGGCTCTGAGGATGGAGGAACCATGACCTGGCAACCAAACGATTGATCTGAGCAGAATGGGAGGATTTGAATTCCAGGACTTGTCCTTCTCCAGAATGTACAGTATTTACTGAGATGACACCATGCTGACAAAGGGGGGTATTGCAAGACTCAGTGGTTATTCCATTGTGTATGTCTCCATCCAGACTTGGACCATGAGAGCTCACTGCCATGAGGAGTGATTTTGAGACAGCAGAGCAAAGCACAGTGACTGATTCCTGACTCACACACCAAGAAATGCTGCAGTGCCCAAGCAAGAAAACACACCCTGCTCTGTACGTGCAAGGGTGGTCTTGCCAGGACACTGTGTCCTACCCCTGCAGGTTGGCAGTGTCTGGTGTTGAACCTTGGGATTGAACCTTGGGGTGCTGAACAGGAGAGAAAGCCAAAGGAAGGATTAACACAGGGGGAGCTGGGGAGGGTTTGTGAAAATGAAGCTGTCCTGCAGTCCCTTTGGTCCCTGCTGTCACAGCTCTGTGACTCTGGGTATGGTCTTCTGGCTCGCCCTCAAAAATCGAAGGAACGACAGTGACTTTGGTTACAAAACAGAAGCACTTTAATTGCAACAAGGGCCCCTGCTAATTTAGCAGAAACCCTTTTAGCTCAGATAACTGCTCTGCTAATGAAATCAGAGCCATCACCACTTCTGGCTAAAGAGCCAGAAGGTAAAACCTCTGTCCTTTCCAGGGACTGAACCTCACCATAGCTTAAGACAGAAGTTTTAATGGACTTTAGCAGCCTTCGAGAGAAAGCGTTTGAAGGAGAAAATAAATCATCTCTCTTACTGTGCTGCCATAAAATCCCCCTTCCCTTTAATATTCTTCTTGCATCACCTCCTGGTTCTGCCACTTTCCCTCTTTCAAAGCTTTGACTTAACTTGAAAGAGCAGATCTAACCTAAAGGAGAATAAAAAGGACCCCCAAAGTTTCCAGTTCTCAGATCCAGGATTTGAGAGAGCAGAACAGCACCACAACTTCCATCAACAAACTCATCTTTCCTAATGCAATGGGGAAACAGCTGTGACAGGTCTGTAAGAGGAGCAGTTAGAGAAACCAGCTCCCTCTCTTCCCCTTAACACTCTGCAGCTTTGGTGGGAAACTCGGGGGGTTTTTTTGAACAGGTTTTGGCAAAGGTTTCAGGCTTCTCTGACTGGGGGAATCTCCAGAACAGTGCCCTGCAGAGGTCATCTCCAGGTCAGGTCCTTGTAAGGATCCAGATGGGCTGTTCCTTGGCCTCAAGTACTGAAAGGCATAGGAAAATCTGTGGATATCTACTGTAGTCATGTCAGACTGTAGGAAATACAAGAAGAAGGCAGCAAAGCCACCTCTGCATCCCAGCTTTCCTCCCGGCACCACCAGCAGAGCTAAACTGGATCCCAAGTGTTGGCTCATGTTTCTAAACACTTTCTAACTATTGCAATGAACAAGTGCTTTAGGGCTTGGCTGTAGTTATGCTTTTGCTTGTCTTTAATAAAAGCTGCATTTATAATACATGATTAAGTATTTTGCACAAGCCTCCCTTTTATGGGAACCTGTGAAATGTAAGTGATTTTTAATACCACCTCACAGACATCACTCCTTCATCCCACCCCCATTACCATTAATCCACCTTGCAGAAAGATGTAGCATTTGTCACTGGTATATTATGAAGTGCAATGTTGTGAGTTATTTATGAGCCTGCTATTTATTTGAGGTATTTGTGGGTAGTTTTAGCACTTCAACTCTAGGGTGAGAATCAGCCACGTTTTACCCACTGCCTGCTGGAACCCACTGCTGTTTAACCACTTCATTCCCACTCTCTGGCTGTGCCCTTACTGCCCTCTCAGCCTTGGCCCTTCCAAGGGACCTGAGGAGTGACCCCCATCACCTCTTGTTCTCCTGAGGGAAAGGACCCAGAGGCAACGAGCAGAAAGAAGCAAAGAATGGAGAAGTTACTGAATTCTGATTGCTGGAAAGACAGCAGTCTGGGCAGCTGACAGCACTGGAGTGACACAAGTGGCCAGACCCCAGCTCAGGCCTAATACCTAATAACAGATAACCAAGAAACAGCATTAGAACAGGATGAACACAAAGCAGCTCTTCCCCAGGGTATTCCCCTGCTCCCTGTGATCTGCCACACAGGAACTTTCCATCTGAGAGATTTGTGTCTGTCTTTAAGAGCCAAGAGATCTTTATTTGTTGACTGTATTCAGTCCCCCCACAAATCCAGAAATCCTTTTTGTACCACAAAGTCCTGATGGCAAGGAGCACCTCAGCTTAAATGACAAGTTGCCTCCGAAGTATCTCCTTTTGCTTGGTCTGAACCTGCCACTGCCTCTTGGCAAGTGAGTAGATGAAGGTTCCTCTGCATTCCAAGTCCAACAGGACAACCCTGTCTCTGTTGCACTTCAAACCTGAATGGAATAGGCTGTCAGATATACCAAAGAGATGGAGAGAACAGGGAGGTAATGGTGTGAGTAAGTGAGAAGCACAACAAACAGCAGTCAAGAAAAGCATCTGCAAGCCCCAGAGCTCCTGCCACCCAGAGAACCACCGTCTCCAAACCCCTGCTCTGCTCTGCCTTCACCTAACTACAAGAAAGCCCCTAAAAACCTGCTAAGCCCAGTCCCTGCCTAGCTGGCATCTCTTGTTTGTGGCCAGCCCAACCCAGGAGATCAGGCCAGGAGACTGTAAGCAGTCTGCACAGAACAACTCTCAGCAGAACATTTGTGTCAGCACCACAGAGGCCCTAGCAGTTGTGCTGTGCTCACCTCTTTGGCCAGGTGCAGTATAACAGGGCAGGAGGCAAATTTAAAGCATAAACCTGGAGTATAATTGCTTTTCAGCAGCATCACCCTGTGTCTGAAGCAGTGCTCTGCATTTAACCAGCTGGAAATGCAATGCAACTGTTGGGGGGTTCTCTTGGCTAAAGTAGCTGGACTCCATATTTCAGCAATTGCTTTTTAAAAATTCAAGATATCTTGGCTTGCCACAAGTGAAGCAGTTCATATGACCACGATCATAACCTCTGTTGCCCTTCTGAGCTTCCCATTCCCAGCACATAAATAAAAGGTGCAAGATCCTGAGCACTTACCCTGCCCCAATAAGAGGAGCTGTGAGCAAGAACAGCCACAAATTTTCTGCTGAGAACTTGGGAAAATCTGGCTTCTTCCTTTCTGAACAGAATGGCTCTTTCAGTCACCCATTTGATGTGAACATCTAAGGACTGACACTTTGGAAAACCAACCAGCCAATGAAATTAAGAGCAACAGTGGTCATTGCTTCTTATCAACAGCCCCAGTTGTGAATCACTAGAGCTGTATAGCAGATACCTGCTGCAGCCAGAACATCCAGTCCTAGGTCAGGCTCTGGTTTTCCCCCTACATTACAGACTGTTCCAGTCAGAGAAAAGAAAGGAGTCAGTGCTCAGCATTATGGTTTTCCAAGAAGGAGCAGAAATCCATCTCCTCCATTTAAAGGTGCAGAAAATGAAAACACACTGAGGTGCAAGCCATGAAAACTTAGCCAATTGGTTACCCTGCATTATCCAAGCCACAGTAATCATCTCCAGAAATGCTCCTTGTCCATGGCAAGCACAGAATGAACTCCTATTATTCCACACCAAACAGAAGGAAGTCACTGAAGCACAGACTGCTGGTAAAGCAGGCTGAGCAGAGAGACCCCAGGCCCAGGACTGAACTTGCAGAAGATGGCTGGTAACTCACGGACAGATGATGAACTGAGGCTGCCAGACACCCAACTGCCCCTGCTCAGCCAGAGGGATTTGAGCAGAAGACTCCAGGGAAAGCAGAACTTCCCCAGGCTCAGGGAGGTGGCTGCTGCCTTTCCATTTGTGCTTTATTTGCAGCTACCCAAGCAGTCAGTTGGCAGCACCAGAAAGGTCTGGCTGGAAACTGTTTACAGCATTTAGCACTTTGTGCTGAAATCACTTGCTGAAATAGGAGCCTGTGGTCCATTAAAAGGAGCAAACACTTTGCAGGCCCAATTTGATTTCACTCTCACGCTCCCCAGAGCTGGCGGGACCCGGAGCTGCTGGGCTGGGGTGGAGTTTTGTGCAGGTAAAGGAGTTAAAAGGTGTGAATTAAGAGGGCCACAAAGTCCCCTCAAAAGGTTGAGCAGCCATTAGTGAGTGGACCTGAATACATTTGCTGTCATTCTATTCACTTTTGTTCCCATCCTGCTGTGTCTGGGAGTGCTGCTGTTGTGTTAGCTGCAGTGAAATTGCCCTACACCTCCTCTCCTGACAGCAAACACTGTTCCATCAAAACAAACCAACTTGATTTTGATAAAAATACCACGTTTTAAGAGAAGCTGTGCTGATTGGAAGCATTTTGTACAAATCAAAACAAATCTGGGAACTTTGAGGCTTGGCTTCAAACTACCTTTTATTATAAATAATTTGGAGGGGGAGGCCAGACACTTCTACAGCATTTTTTAGAGCACTGCTAAACACTGAATGCTCTGCAATGCTGTGGCAGGGAATTGGGATGTGGCTCAGGGAGCCTTCCAAAGGGAAACCAGACAGAAAACCACTCCAAGTCTTTTAAGTAGCTTTTAGCAGATCTGTTCCCACCTGATCCAGCTGGCTCCTAGACCCCCTTCAGAGGGTCAAACAAGATCAAACCTCCCCTCACTTGTATTTTATCCACACACCAGGGCTGAGTCTGCCTGATGTGAAGTTGGAGTCATTTCAAAGGCATCAGAGCTGCTACAGATCTACTGAGGCATCAGTGAAGAAAGGAGATGTTTGATTCAGACTCTGCCTCAGCAAAGCCTCCAGCTGGGGTGGAGTAAAACAAGTTTTCCACAGTTAAAGTAAGGATCAGCTTCTCCTCAACCAAACATGGGGGTCAGTCCTGTTGCCACTCTTCCCACCTACCCACTTTTCCTGTCACGCTCTGCCTCAGTTTCCCTCTCAGCAAACCACAGCTCACTAACACCAATAGTTAAGCATCACTACAGCTCCCTGGTGGGGCGGAGGGCCAGAGCACCTCGTTCTCCTGTTCTCCTGAGAGCCAAAGTGAAGAGGCCTGGCAGGATGCTGGGCAGGTTTACCACTGTTAGGCCTTCTGGCAGAATTTTTTGCCAGTCAAGGACAAACTGGGTTGTGAGGAGCTGGTCAGAGCTGGGTGATGCAGTGAATAGCTTTTGGAAGAACAAACAAGATAATAAACCCACCTTAATGCCTACAGAGGAACACAATCTGACCTTATCTATATGCAAATGATGGTGCCTTCTTCCTCCTCTTTGAGGGCAGGTGAGTTGGCTATAATGTTCATGATGAAAGCAGCACATTTGCATTCCACTAGAAGCTGTTAGGAACTTCTCTCTGCTTTGTTCAGTGACTTGGGTTGTTGTTTTTTTTTTTAAAAAGTCCCTTCTGATTACAAAGCAGCTCCATTTGGCTGCCACCTGGTACAGAACCACCAGAACCAAGGGAAACTTTCAGACACCAACTCCCACACCTTTTGTCAGCAGTGTTTGCCTCTTTGTCCCTTGTCATCAGGCATGGAGAGCAGCCTCTGGTGTGGAGCAATCCATCTGTTCCTGCTGTTCCCTCCCTCACCTGAAGTCAGGCAGCCCTACTATTTGGGTGCCTGCAAGTTGAAAGCACCGAGCAAGTTAGAGACTAAGAGGAAAAACAGAGAAAAAAGTGAACAGCAGATGTTCTTCCATCACACAGTCAGCTCAGAACAGTCCCCTGAAGAAGAAGATTTCAAGTATCCCATAAGCAATGGTATTGGCCACCATTCTTTCCAAAATTAAAGGTGAAACACAGCAGGAATTTGGCAGGATCTGCCATAAAACAAACTGTATATTGCCCAAGGCTTTGCAGAAAGCATTATGTTCATACAGGCACATGCATACCAAAAAATCCACATCCTCCCTAATTCCACCCAGCTCCCTTGTCCATCATCTCTTGCCCACCCTTTCTGAAGCTACTCCAGCTCCCACTGAGGATCAGTTACCCAGTGCCACCAGCACCCCAGCTCAACCAGCCTGCAGGCAGATGAAGTTTGGATGAACTGAGGCATTCTGCTCCTCCACACCCTGACCTGAGTCTTACTGCTCTGCAGCTTTCAGAGGAAGGAAGTAAAGAGGAAGAGTAGTTGTATTTTTATGAGGTAAAAAAATTAACATCATGTTTTTATGCAAATAACCTTAAACCTTGGGCAGGGACAAGAGAGAAAATGAGGGAAGAAATCCATTTTAAAACCTTTCTGCTTCTATTCTTTTCTCCTTTATGTTTTCAGCGTGGCTTTAGTGGCTCTTTAAAGATGTACTACAAAGCTTTTAATAGAAGCCAGAATGAAAGGCAGAATCCTCTTTAAGATCCTAAATCAGTCTTGCAATACATGTCTAGACTCACAGGTTCCTAATGCATTAACTTTTCCAAAGTGAGATATTGTAACACCCACTAATCCCTTCAGCTTCTGCTAAATTCCCTGTCAGGGAAGCTGCATGTTTCTGTTTGGATGGGAAGCAGGAACATTAGCAATGACCCCTTCCAGAGAACCTTTAATAGGTAAGCAGCTCACTCTAAGTACTTTTCATTTCTACCTCTCATTCCTTTAGCAGTCCTTTCCACCACTCTCTGAACATTAAGGACCTGATTGCTTTTTCTATCATGCAACTGCTGCACTCACTGAACAAAATATGCAGGAGTTTGGTCCTAGTTCTGGGAGCAAAGTACTGGTTTTGGCACTGATCCCACCAAATCTAGGGTTATGCTTTCAAAGCAAAACCCATTCCATCTTCAGCAAGCAGCAGCAATTTCCCCCTGGTCCCAACTACCCAGGAATTTCTCATCTCCAAGAATACAATTTTCAGTGCTGCTGGCTTTCAAAACTGTGAGTACAAGTCAGCTTTTATCAGCCACAGAAAGCATATTCTCCTCTCATTTGCAGTTGTGAGCCATATGATAACTTCCAGTTTGCTTCCAGGCCTAAATGTGGCATCTGCAAATTGTCTGTTGAGAAAAGGTAACAGGCAGTGTCTAGATGAAGTGTGGATTTTCTTTTTTTTTTTCCTTAAAAATACCCAATATTTCTTAGTCCCAAGCAGTGGCTGCACTGCATCTGTTTCCAGTAGAGATGCTCACCTGCTGATTCTTTTGCTGGGGAATGCCAAGGGCAGAACAACAGGGCACTGAAAAATCACCTGCTTTGTCTGGAACTACAGAAAGAAACTGGGTTTGAACTCAGATTCCCTGAGAGCCAGCTCCATACCTGGCCTCCTCACTTCCCACACGACCACAGGCAAATCACTTCATCTCTCCAAACTCCAGTTACCCAGCTGTGAAGTGAGGATAAGAAGAGCTTTGTTCATCCAGGCCCTTGTTTGACTTTCCTGTGCAGAGACTGCAAGCCCCGTGGGGCACAAACTCTTGCTCTTCCTAAATATGGAGAAAACTCACTTTTTTGTTTTCTTTTTTTTTTTTTTAAATAACCAACAGATGCCCCATGTGAATCTGTGAGCCCCACAGACTTAAGAAAGATACCTGGAAATACAACAGAGCAAGTGTGTCTCTCCTGTCTTGCCTGCAGCCTTTGGATGTAGATTCAGCTTCTGAGCTACAGAATGCAACTGCCCCAGCAGCCACAAACCTCAGCAGCCCCAGGCAGGCTGCAGCTAAATTTAGATCCTCTCTTCCATGCTTCAGCTGGGATTTTCACAGATTGATTTCCCTTCTCCAGTGCAGTCAGCCCTGCTCAGAGGGATATCCCTTGTTTCTCTAGTTAGTTATTACCCTCCTGCAGGGAGAAGGGCCCCTGTTTGCACTAGGAACACCAGACAAGCTGTTCCAAGCAAAAATATTGAATGCCAAGTCCCTTCATCACAAGATCAAGGCTTGAAAGTGCCCTGCATGACAGCACCCACGAGAAACCATGTGAACCCATTGCTTCTGCTGCCACTGGAACAGCCCCTGGGCTGGGCAAGGGTGTGAGGGAGAAGAAATCCTGATCCAGCATTTTGGGTGATCTTCAGGTGCTCTGGGGAGCTTTGTCCACCCCTCTCCTTCCCCCGAGGTCACAGAACCCATCTGGAACCCACCCATACCTGCAACCCCCACCCACTCCTCCATGTTCACTGCATCCCTTTCACCAGGACTCCAAGTGATCAAACCAAGGACTTGTCCCTTGCCAGATCAAAAAAAAAAAAAGCTCAATGAAATGGAAACATCTTTGCCCTGGGGCCACTTGATGCATGCTCTAACTGCATCACTCCATTAAGGATGATAGGATTTAAGTCTGAATGTCTGGTTTGCAGTGAGATTAATAGCAGCTGGTTAGCCATATTCCTTGGATATTAACAGCAGGGTTTTCTCCTGGTGATTTCTCATTGCTCCTAACAAGATGTAGGACTCCAGTCTCAGCAAGCAGAAAACTAAGTCTGACTATTACCAGCAATTAGATGGTCCAGAGGAAGAATAGATAACCCTGCATCACTGTTAAGCAAGCAGATACCAATTAGATGTGTTGCTTTTCAGGATCACCATGCACAGCACTTACCCAGGTTTCAGCCTAAGCTGTGAAACAACATTTCAAAGACAATTAAAACATCATAAGCAATCATGTGTGAATATTCTTGAATGCAGCTACTAAATAAGAAACAGTGACAGACCAGCAAGGGAAGAAATCATAGTTTAATCTAACATTTAATGAGTGTTTATTAATGGAATGATTATCCCAGTTTAGAACTAGCCACTTGTTACAGCCTGAATACCACAGTTTTTTCCACGTTGAAGCCAAGGCTCAGTGGAGATGGAGTTCAGCAGCTTGATGGGCAGTGGAAATGCAACACACAGACTGGTCCCACCACATCATCCTCTGCACACTGAACAGTCTGGAAAACCAGGGCAGCAAACCAAGGCAGGTATCTGGACACAAACAGGACACCCTGGGATAACAAACAAGCCCTCATGGCCTGCTTCAGCCATACAATTCATGCCTCAACTCAAGGGATTGTTTTCCACCAATGGTTAAAATTTAATATTCTGGAGCTTATTTTTTTCCCCCATTTAAAGAAAAAAAATGGTAGTTTACATTAGAGGGAAAAGTCTAATTTCTTAGACTTTTCTAATTTCTAATTAACAGTGAAAGGGTTCTAATTTCTTTTAACAGCTGTACATCCAGGGACATGACAAAGCCCTGCTGCTGACTGGGGCATCCTGGCTGCTCTAGTTCCCATCTCTTCTACACCACCCAAGACAATCTCAGGACATTCTGAGAGTTCACAATCCTCATCAACACAGGGTTGAGAATTCATGGTTTGTGTGATCCCCTTAAACTCCAACACCCCTTCCATCTGACAACCATTACAAAGGGTATTAAGTCTCTGCTTCTTTTCCCAGTGGGAAAAATGGGTGATGCATGCATTTATTTTAAGAAAAAGATATATTCTTTTTTTGGTAGATATATCTGACAAGACCCAAGAGACAGTCCCACCACCCAGCCCAGAAGGTGAAGTTTGCATCAGTCTTCTGGTCATGGGGAAGATGATCATAAATCCCATCTTATGGCATGAGCTACAAGAAGTCTCCCCTCAAGGCCAGCACTGCATGTGATCCTCTGATCCTTAGCCTTTAATGTGCAGAGGAATTCATCCTGAGTGCCTCTGTAAAAGGCTACGAAGAGGTAAAGGACATTTGAAACTGCTGTACAGCAAGAAATAGACATTTGCTGCTACGTGACTGGCACTGCATTCTAACTATCACCTAATTACAGCAGGAACCCACTCACCCTGCCAGAGAGGAGGAGAAATTGTAGTGAAATTGTCAGAGAATTCTCTCCCTGAGGATCCTCACAGCCTCCACAAAGTGACACCATAACACAGCTCCCAAAGCCAGGAGAGGAATGTGGGGGTATTCAGGAGCTCTTGGTGTTCACAGCATCCAGTGACGCACCAATACAACCAGTATAAACCACAGACAGGGTGCATCTATTGCAGACTCCTCTGGTGTCAAAGGACCACAGCCACTCCTCAGGGCCCTCCTGAAAGACACCCCAGAAGGGATCTAAGACAAAAGCAAGGAGATCATGACTGGCATGAACTTGAGCTTGATCCAAACTGCATGGGAAGTCAGCCTGGGAAGCAGAAGGAAAGAAAGCTACAGAGCTGATGAACTCTGAGTAGCCTGTGTTGCTAAGGAGATGCCTTGGAGCATCCTGCAGCTGGAATTTCCTAAGTGGTGAGGGGCTCAGCCCAAAGGAGAGGAAGACACCTATAACTAGTGATGGGTCATCCTCTGGCAGGCTGGAGGAGAATCTCTCAAGCCAACCAGCCCCAAGAGAGCAAGCCTTCAGATGGCACCAAGCTCAATCATAAACTAAGTTACAGTTCCTCTGTTAGATGCCTTCAGAGCAGGATTTAATGATACTTCATCCTTCTCAGTGCTGAAGGATGGAGTTCAATGTTCAGTACCTTGGGTATCACACCTGGAAATGGGATGCTGGTAGGAGGAGTGAAAAAGGCAGCACTGGCCAGGGGGTGAGGTGGTTATGTGACACTGCTACTGGCACAGCAAGCTGAGAACCTGGAAAGCTTTTCCCACCTTCTTAGTAGCTATATGGTGTGCCAGATCAGCTTCTCAGAGGATTTGCTTATCTTCTGCAGTGCTATGTGAAAGGCTGACAGCTTTCAGGATTACACTGGAGACTTCCAGGAGGAAGATGAAAGGTAGAATCAGACTAAGCTGCCTCCCTGTTTACACAGAAACTTCCGTGCTCTGCCACCAGAAGTAAAAAGTTATGGATTGACTGACAACACCCCTCACTTCCATGGTGCCACCCAGGGCAATTGTCCCGGTGTCACCTATGAATCACAGAATCATAGAATCAGCTGGGTTTGAAGGGACCTCAGAGATCATCAAGTCCAAGCCTTGATCCACTACCACTGTGGTTCCCAACCCATGGCACTGAGTGCCACATCCAGTCTCTTTTTAAATATCTCCAGGGATGAGAATCCACTACTTCCCTGGGCAGCCCATTCCAATGGCTGATCACCCTCTTGATAACAAAATTCTTTCTAATCTCCAACCTAAACCTCCCCTGGCACAACTTGAGACCCTGCCCTCTTGTCTTGCTGAGAGTTGCCTGGGAAAAGAGACCAACCCCCCCCCTGGCTCCAACCTCCTTTCAGGGAGTTGTAGAGAGTGATGAGGTCTCCCCTGAGCCTCCTCTTCTCCAGCCTCTCCTCATAGAATTTGCGCTCGAGTCCCTTCACCAGCCCAGTTGCCTCCTTTGGACCCGCTCCAGGACCTCGATATCCTTCCTGAACTGAGGGGCCCAGAACTGGACACAGGACTCAAGCTGTGGCCTCACCAGAGCTGAGCACAGGGGCAGAATCCCTTCCCCGGACCTGTTGGCTACGCTGTTCCTGATCCAGGCCAGGATGCCATTGGCCTTCTTGGCCACCTGGGCACACTGCTGGCTCATGTTCAGCTTCCTGGCAATCCAGACTCCCAGGTCCCTTTCTGCCTGGCTGTTCTCAGCCACTCTGTGCCCAGCCTGGAGCTCCCCATGGGGTTGTTGTGGCCAAAGTGCAGGACCCGGCACTTGGCCGTGTTAAACCTCATCCCACTGGAATCAGCCCATCTATCCAGTCTGTCCAGGTCCCTCTGCAGAGCCCTCCTGCCTTCCAGCTGATCCACGCTCCCCCCCAGCTTAGTGTCATCTGCGAATTTGCTGATGATGGACTCAATCCCCTCATCTAAATCATCTATAAAGATATTACACAGAACTGGGCCCAACACTGATCCCTGGGGGACACCACTGGTGACCGGCCGCCATTTTGATGCAGCCCCATTCAGCACCACTCTCTGGGCCCGACCTTCCAGCCAGTTCCTAACCCAGCACAGGGTGCCCCTGTCCAAGCTGTGGGCTGACAGCTTTTTCAGGAGAATGCTGTGGGAGACGGTGTCAAAGGCCTTGCTGAAGTCCAGGTAGACCACATCCACAGCCTTCCCCTCATCCACCAGGCAGGTCACCTGATCACCCTCCCATCCACCTGGTCTGCTCCAACTGCCTGATGGCAGGAGGGGCAGGGCTTCACCATCTCCTTCTGGAGTTCTTTTGGGTTAGAAAGGGTGTGACTCCACCAGTCAATTTCCCTTTCACTGTCCCTAACACTTCTTAGTCTCTCTACCTCCTCCTTGGCCTCTGCCACCAGGCACAGCAAGTCCTTCCCCTGCTGGCATCGCACACAGACCCCCCTCACACCATCCTCTGGTGCTAACACCAGGCTCAGACACTCCACACAGCCAGAGGCCTGAGCAGCTACGTGCCTCTTGCTGTCCCTCTTCAGGGGTTCCGTCTGTGTGGACACACCCTGCATCTCAACAGCAACAGGTTTTGCTTTTTTGGAGACCATTGCTCCTTCAAGAGAGCTGGGAGGTGGCTGTGCCCCTCCTGCTTGCCCTGCCTGCGCGAACTGCCTCGCCAGCTGCCGGGCCCCGATCCTGTTTGCCTGCGCCTGTTCACCTGTGCCTGTTCACTGCCATGGCCTGTTCCTGTTTGCCTGTGCCTGTTGCCTGCCAAGCCCTGCTCCTGTTTGCCATGCTCCGGGTCGCCAGCGCTCCTTGCAGCTCCTCTCCCCAGTGCTGGGTGTGGACCCCTTATCTCCTGATTCATTGGCCTCACCTGAGACCATCAGCAGAAGGGTCTGACCAAAGCCTCAGCTCCTCAGCCTGGAGCCAGCGTGGTCTTGACTGAAAAGAGAAGCCCTGGGAGATGGTGCTGAAATGTGGCAGAGCTGTGTCCTGCTTGACTCAGTGGGGCTTTGAGCTCTCTCTGCTGAGCCAGGGCTTGGTCATGGTCTGCAAAGTTCCTCCTCACAGCCATGGCTAAGGCTGGGTCCCTCTTGGAGCTGTACAAACACCACAGACTGGCAGCTCTCCAAGCTGCTGGTTGCCAGACTCAAACTTCAGACTTTAACTGGGAGACCAGACCTTTGTTGGCTTGGTTGGGATTGATGCTGTGGATCAGTCCCACTCTATCTCTCACTGAGATGATGCTTTAATACACTCAGCACAGAGGCCCTGCCAGCCAAAGGGCACCAGAACTTCATCTTTACTTTTTCCATCCCTCTCCCATATGCCTCATAATCACTAACCTTGCCCAAGCATAGAGAACTTGGCAAACCTACAGGCCACAGGTGGCTACAAGATGCTCCTGAACTTGCCAGCTGCTGGGACAGGTGGGTTCCCCCATAAATGTCTTTTGTAGAATAGTTTTAATGAGGGAAAGCAGGCTCAGCATTTACAAATTACAAACTCCAGGGTTTTTGTGTTATGAGTTCCCATTTCATCTATTATTTACAGAAAAAGATCTACCTGGGGAAAAAAAAAAAAAAAAACGAGAAAAAAAAAAACAAGAAGCCCCTTCTTCTAAAATCTTTCCAGAACTGACTCAGCAATTTAATTTTTATGCTGGCTACTTTTTTGCTTTTCTTCTCTTTACTGCTAATTTTTTTAATTTTCCACTTAAAAACCTTATTTGCATGATAGCTCTGTCCAGCCTTAAGCAGATTTCCCTTGTCTTTGACTTTTATCTCATTTTCTCTTTGCTTATTTTTTTTTTTTTAATTAAAACCCAGCTTTGAATTAGTTCACTGCAGCATTCCTTTCCCCACCTTCCCCTCCCTCCAGAGAACTCCTCCCACTGCAATCCTGCCAGCCCCTTCTGCCATCTCAGCACATTGCCACCACCAGAGCGAGCATCAGCATGGACAAGATGATCCAGGTTCACCCCTGGATGGCAACCACTGACTGCATCGACTTCCAAGGAGATCTGAGCAGCACACGGGTGTCTCACAGGGGTCACTCCCACAGAAAACCCACTGTGGGGCAGGAATCAAAACCCACTTTGCCCCAGGTCCTGTCCCAGAGCAAGTGGTGGGTGCAGTGCTGGCAAATCCCTACAATAGCCAACAAAAAAGAGCACTTTGTGTTTTTAAGGCACTTTCATCTCTGCAGGATTAGCAGGGAACACATCCTCCCAGTCCAAAGAAACCTTTAAGGCTTTGCAGAGGAACAATTTGAACAGCAAGGCTGAGCCTTTCTGGTTCTACCCATGCAGCCTGGCACAGCCTTACAGAGCAAGGGGAAAGAATCACTGTGAGGATGGCTCACTTGGCATTTGCTAAGATCCTAATGAGACCCAGGTTCCCACCTCCTGCCACAGCCTCAGGCATTGCTGCAGAGCCTGTGTGCAGAAGGCAGAGTTCAAATACCCCATGGAAACCTGTGCAAGCCAAGATGCCATCAGCTACAACTCAAACTGGCGCAGAGGTGGGGAATGCTACTGATCTCAACTGAGTTCCTCTCTGTCCACATTGGAATGAGGCAGCACATGCCAGGACTTTGTACATTTCCCAGGTAGTTATAGAAAAATGCAGAAAGAATCTACCTTGCTAATTGCTTGCTTGACCTGATTCTGGACTGCTGGGGAGACCCATTGGACCTCAGGGAAGGAGGTGAACACTGCTCACCTACCCTCTAAATACCAGTGGTGTTTCTTCTCTTGTTTCCACTCTAGAAATAGCTCCTGTTTAGCAGTAATATTTTTCAGGTCCATTTAATTCTTAGCAGGATAATGCTTGCACTGAGGTCACAGACACAACTGCAGTGTTGTTGGAGAGGGACCCACATGGCTTTTTATGTCTGTCATGTACCTGTGTCATTCCAGCAGCAGATCAAGCCACACAGACTGAAATGGATCTTGCTTTTCCAAAAGAGCTCTGTAATCCTACTGCAGGGAGACTCTTCCCACTAGAACACAGCTACAGAAAAAAACAGGAGCTTAAAGAGCTTTTGGGTCAGCCCAAAAACCCGTGCAGCTATCTCTGTCAGCAGCCAAAAAAAAAAAAAAAAAGAACTGGGAATAGCACAATAAGTGCTAGCAAATCTTTCCCCAGAAAAGTCTCTCAGACTCCAACCTTGGTGTCTCAGGGATATTCAGAGTTGGACAGTGCTTCCAGGTACTTAGCATCCTGAGCAGATTTTTCTAGAGTCCCCCTGCAGCAAGGAGTTCCTCTGCTGAACTGCCTCTGCAAGCACCAACCTGTTGTTTTTGCTGACCCTGCCACCCCCAGCACAACCTTTCCCCCTGCTGCTTTCCAGTGCTTGTGCTGGAGGTGGTAGCACAGGTCCAGTCCCTGCCCAGCTCTCACACCACCACACACCTTTCCCACACAACCCTTGCTATCAGCACTGTTTCAGATGCAGGAGTCAGAGCTGCCTGCCCACCCTTTGCCCAGAGGCTGTTACAGACTTCTCATCACTTTTGCCACCCCTCTCGGAACCTCTCCCAGGAAGGCCAGAACTGCAGAGTTGCAGGTGGGCTGGCAAAATTAAATGACTTGGCAGTAGTCTCCACATCCCTGCTGTATGGTGTGATTGTTTCCAGGGTAGTGCTACAGCTCCCAACATGTCTTTGCTAAGAGGGGAAGGGACGAATGTGGAAGATGGATTTGATCTCTGCCAGTTTCTGCTATTCAGGAAAAGGGGCTGGGCAAAGTCTTCATACCTCTGAGAAAAAACAGCTCCTTGCAATCCTGGGCCTGACCCCAGTTTCCATTATTTTGGGGTGGGAGAAAAGGAGTGAGACAGAAAAGGATTAGCTATGCTCCACGGAGTAACTGGTGTGATCCAATTAGTGGCCTGTTCTAGGAACACGGACACAGCTCAGAAGAAGTGAAGCCAATTGAATCCTGTCAGTGCTTTCCTTTCATAACAGATGCCAAGTCTGAGCTTCTCAGCACAGCTGTCCATCACTTACCTCCCCACCAGGCACACCCGAGCATAAAATCCTGGCTGGGAGAACAGGGAGCACAGTCACTTGCTAAGGACCAGAAGCAGCAAGAAGCATATGGAGAAAACCAAACCTTTGCCCCTCTCCTTTCCACAGGAGGCAAGTGCATCTACCCCACCAGGTAGCCATGCAGCACCAAGGCAGAGCAGAAACTTCCTTCCCCATCTCCTGTGCATCCCAGCTCCCCCAGTACAGTGTGGCTGGAAAGCTGGGGCTTGGCCATTGCTCTGAGAAGACAAGCAGCCTCCTGGCATTATCAGCTGACACCTGAGGTCTTATCTAGTCTCCCTGGGAAGCTCCTCAGCTCAGGGCAACCACCACCTTTTCAATTTCTAAAAGGCTGATGCTAAGTAATTGTTCAATATCTCTGCAGCATTTGCTCCCCTTTATCTTGGAATCCCTGCTGCAATTCATTGATGGGGCTGTCTTTTCTTTTTCTCTATTCCACCGTGTATGTACTTGAAAATGCTTTCATTGTAGGCAGAGATACTTGCTGCTAATTGATGCTTATTATTCCTTTTAAGCCTGTAATTGCTTTTTCTCGTCTAAATTTACTTCTTTCTCCCCCCTGCCAGCTCTTCCTAAAATTGCTTTGGTTTTTCTCTCCCAATCAGCCCAAATCCTAGAGTTCCAAAGATGATTTGAACGTGTGCCAAAGGTCCTGCTGTTGCTTTGACATGCTGGCTTTTCACATCTATAGAGTTTATTTCAACTTCTTGAATATTTCCAGGAAAAACTGGGGGGCCTGAAACTGGTCGTTTCTCAAGGGTCTTAATGAGGGCAGACTGGAGGCGTCAGCTTCCAGGCAGACTTTTGATTAGAAGGCTACAAAGGGTGCTCAGATTCTCTCATTTATCTCTTACACAACACAGGACTTGTGAGTCAATTCTCTTAGCAGATCAAGAAACAAATGCAGCAAAATGCAATGTTGTTTGGAGGCAAAAGAGCACCTGTTCTTTTTGGTAATGTCTGTGACTTTCTCCGTGGGTCTTTACTGGGCTGACCCAAGGGAATTTCCAGCCCATCACTCCCTGGTGTTCTGGGACCTTCTCAGAGCCCTCCTCTGGATTCTCCAGAGGATTCACCATCCCAGCCGTCACATCCACCCTCACCTGATACAGGACCACTGTGGGTTTTGAGCACAAAATCACCATAAGGAAGAAATCCATGGACTTTTTGGCCATCTATGGTGACACGTCATGGGCTTTGCCATCTTAGACTTTGTGTTGCTGCTCCACATGAAACAAAAGGAAACCCCAGCCAGCTGGAATTCACCTCCACCAAGGAAGCCTTTCCATTTTGGCTTTGCTTAGCACCAAGCAACAAGGATTTGTACCTGGGATTCACTGTCCTGTGGTCACAAGGGAAAACAAGACTTCCAGCTGGGCTGCTGAAGGCCTGTGAGGTTTTCCCACATCTCAGCTGCATCCTGTCCCGTGGTGTCCAGAAAGGCCCAGAGGCCTTGGGAGGCAGTGGCTGGAGTGCCAGCTCTAGCACTGACCATTTGTGGCATTTTTAGGAAGCATCCATGCCTCTGTTTTCTCTTTCCCTTCTGTCCAGCTGTGCCTGCTCCAGCTATACTGATTTACTTCTTTACAACTTCGCAAAGCCTATGGAGGTTTCCAGCTTTGTTCCTTAGCAGAGTTGTCATGCTGTCCCTACCTAATATTTATCTACCTGTGGCTCAGCAGTAGCTTTGAGCCACACAAGCCATTCTTCCCGGGCTGTTCAGTTCCCTGCAGCCAGCACAAGAGCTGTCTGGGTTGCCTGGAGTGGACATGAACCAGAGCATCCCTAACTCTGAGTCTCTGCTCTTCATTTGGCTCCAGGAACTGGGATAAGAGGAGGGGATACAGAAGGACCAGGAGGAACAGGGAAAATCTTCCCACTGGGTTTGCAGGAACGAGTAAACTCTAAACATCTCTCATCAGGAAGAGGGGACTAGGCTGAACTCAAGGCTCAGTCAGCACGTCCAGCTGCAGCAGATGATGAGGTTTGCTGTCAGAATGGCTTCTGGGAGTGCTTGAAATACTTCTGTCCTGGAAACATCATCCATCATGAAGCTTCTGTCTGCACTGCAATCTGATAGCAGCACAGCACTGCCCACCCAGCCCACTAGGGGAGAGAACCAGGGGTAACCACTGGCTGGTGAAGTACCCAGTGAGCAGCTGAATCTCTGCCTTTTTAGGCACTCAGCCACAAGCAAGGACTCCACATAAATATCTTCTGCATCTCTAAGTACCACATCAGAACACAGAAGAACAAGAACAATTACTATCTTACAGGAACATTTACAGTTGGGAGTGTGTTGCATTTCATTTGAAACAAGTTTCTTTTGCAGCTCTAGTGACCTGAGGAGCCAGGAATATGAACAGTAACAAAAGAAACAAATAAATAACACATTCCAATTACAGCTTTAATAAGATGCAGTATGCTCGAAGTCCATGTGGATGCAACAGCAATTTCTAATTAAAAACATGTAATTAATTATTAACAAAAAGAAGTCTAGTATTACTCCAGAGTGTTCAAATCTGAGTGCTCTCAGAGTGAATTCAGGATTATGATTGCTTGGGTGTATTCCTGTTTGTTTCTTTCTTATCTTGTCAGGGGAAAGGACAATTTTTCAGACAGTAAAACTGTGCAGTTGACAGGAGACCATTAGGAGCTGTTCTGATGGCTACACTGCCCTCACCTTTCTTTAAAGGATTATGTTTGGCCTCGGTTTTCCAAGTGAGAGCTTTTGTAATCCCCCTCAGACACCTTTGTGAGCTGCAGTCCCTTGCTGTGGAGGAAGGAGGCTCAGTCTGAAACATCCATTGGCCATATCAGAAGACAAAGTTCAAATGCTGTCACGAGCTCTCCCATAGAGGAACACAAAGCTGCTGGGACTCTACAATCCAGCCTGGAACACCACAGACAGAGCCTGGGAAAGGAGCAGGACAGGAGGGATTGTTGAGGGCATCATGGGAATGGTGTGCATCCCAAAGAGGTTCATTGTTTAAGGAATCAGCCAGGACATTTGCAGCCAAGCACCACTCGAGTGAACTGGGCTCACATCCAGTGTGATTCATGCCAAGTGAGAACTTGCTACCTGTCAGCTGTCTTTCCACGGAACAGAATGATGGCATCAGGTTTAAATCAATTCAAATCCAGTCAGATACAAGCACCAGAGGGAAGGAAGAGGATTGGTGATGTAATCAGCAAATAAACCTGTGATTCAGAAACTTCCATGAAACTCTGTCCTTCCAGGAAGCCCACCAGTAGTTAGGATATTTGCCCTTGCAGCATGAACCTGACAGCAGACACTCAAGATGGTTCTTCTGGAATGTATAAAATGTGTGCAAAAAAGTCAAAACCAGTGGCTCTGGGCTGATGGAATAGAAAGCACCCTCAGGAGAGGCCTGAGGCAGCCAAAGTTTGGAAGCACACATCAAGAGCTTCACATTTTGTTGCAGGGGGGGCAGATTGAGCCCTCATGGAAGTGAGCAATTTCAAACTACCAGACAGCACAGCCTGATGGATCAAAGATTGGACTGAGGCTTAGGAAACCAAAGCTGATTTTTCAGCTCTCCTGAGTAATCTGCCTTCTCTCTGTGCTTTTGCTTCAAACTCAATGGAACAATACTCTGCCTCCCTGGGCACAAAGAACAGCACCTGCCAGCCTGGTCCTACCATAACACAGAGGATATTAATAGAGGAGCTGCACTTCCCTATTTAGTTTCCTATTCTGGATGAAGATGAAAATGAGCTGAACTGTGAATCCAGCTAACAATGGCCAAAAGCTCCCTGGGTGGAAGAGAAGAGTGATGACAGCCTTCAAAATGCTTGGAGAGATCTCCTGCCAGCTGAATGGCTTTACTGCAAGAAAAAGTACAGTTTTTTGGGGGGAAAAAAAAGAAAAAGAAAAAAAGAGAAGCCTGAACAAGAAGGAAGGCTGGGAGCAAAGAAGCTGGAGAAATAGCTGAGGGAATCACTCCTCCTCTCCCCTATACAGCCTGCTAGAAACCAGCACACAGGCCACTCAACAGCAACACACAAACCCAACCACTGCAGCTGCTTCTCTGGGCAAGGTTAGTTGGCATCTTAATATTTGGAAGCAGCTAGAGAAGGCTGTCAGCACTCCAGACAGTGAGAACAGCTGAGGGAAAGGAGAACAAAGCTGCTCAGTGTGCCCTTGACTGATCATTCAGTTCCTCCTGCATCTCCCTCTCCGGGGCCAAGTGGTCAACACAACCTGGAAAGCTCCTGGAAATGTCTTATACCGAGTGTGTCTCAGCTCCTGAGACATCACTAAGGCACTGCCCAGCCTTTCCCAAGCACTTGAACTTTTTTTCCAAGCCACATGGAGTCCCAGGAGGCCCTAGGAGGGCCATGCCTTCTTCAGCCTCTTTCTCCAGTGAAGATCTTCAGCATACAACGTGCCATCTTCTTCTCACCTTTACTTTTCAGCTGCCCTGTGTGCAAACCTTGTCTATGTTGTATGTGATGCACTTCTTGGAGATGGAAGGAGTGTTGTGTTTAAGTCCTGCTGCCAATAATGGCTCTTATATACACAGCTACTTGGGAGCTTTTCTCTAGATCACTCCATGCAAGGCATGAAAAAATTATTTTCATGCTCAGTGGAAATAAATACACTTCAAGAAGTGAATCACACCAGAAAGTTGTCCTTTTGAGTATTTAAGAGTGTGTAGAAACTTCTCCATTTCAATGAAAAGCTAATAACCAGCAGAGCAGCACAGAACTTTGCAGCATCTCTAACGCATTTTCCCTCCCCACCCCAGTCTGTTTCATTGTGACCCATTTTCTTGCTTTTTTCTTCTCTTATTCCAAGTCAAAACATTTTGACACCCAGCCCTTGGTGAACACTGTGTGTCAGAAGATCTACAAGGATGGCAAATCGTGTTTTCTTCTGTCTAATCCAGGCAGGCAGCTGGACCACTTCCATCCCTAATTGGGTGCCTCTGGGACAGTGTCAGGGTTCAAGTGTCCCACTGGGTGGGTACCACCACACTGCAGCAAGCCAGCACGACCAGACATGACAGAGGAGCTGACCTAAACTTCAGTGTATATCTACCTAAAAATAGGAAGAGACCAACCTGCAGGAGTTGAATTTCCTACTAGGAGAGGCAAAAAAAAAAAAAAAAAAAAAAGAGAAAAAAAAAAAAAAGGGAAAAAAAAAAAAGGAAAAGAAAAATATCTTTTCTTTGAAGCCAGCAAGCAAAAGAGACTCTGTCAAAGAGGATACACAGATACTACAGGTGAGAAAAGATTTACACCAGCAGCTGGGATCAGAGTCTGTGGCACAGTAATGGGTGTTTACAGCAGGGCTGCTTTTGGCTCAGGAATGGCACATAAATAGGAACTGGTTTGTTTGGCTTCTTTGTCTTATACCTGTAAATAATCACCTTCACCTCAGCTGCCTGCCTCCTAATTGGGCAAATGAGACAAATCCAGGTGTTTCAGCTTGTAAAAAGGGAACAGATGAAGCAAACCATACACTGGCTCAAATAAACATTTCTCTTAGATGCCTCAGATCTACTCATTCTTTTGTTTTTTTTAAGACAAGTTTTCTTATTTCAGAAACAAGGTTCCTCCTCCTCTTCTCCTGCCACTGTGGCAACTACTGAAAAAGATTGGGGGAAAAAGCAGCTTTGCTTAACATAAAACAAACAAGCATTTGCAGTTGCCAGCTCCCTTTGTACAAACCAAGGTCTGTGTGGAATTTCAGAGGGAAGAGGGATTTAGGAGATAAGCAGGCGTTCAAAGCAGCACTAACTTGTTCTGACACCTTCAGTTCTGTCTCCCATATGATGCTCTTGTTTTACACTAAGATTTAAACCACACTTAGATTTAAACCACACAGTCCTCTCCCTGCATGAAGGGATCCTGTGTCCTGCCAGCTCACCACAACCAGGTCACTTGGGATCTTCCACCTCAAGCAAGGCAGGATGGGCTCAGGAAAATAGTACCTGAGGGTGATGCAAACCAGGAGAGGTCAGGTCTGCTGGGAGTCCTGCTTGAGGGATGAAAAAGGAGAAAAAGATGGGAAAAAAGTGAGGAAGAGCAGATTTCTATATTGCCTTCTGCTCCTGACATCTGCTTGTCCTTACTTTTGCTCCTGAATAGGACTGAAAAGCTTTGAAGACAGCAGAGAGCAATCCCAGTCCACATGCATTAGAACAAGAGGAACACACAAATCCAGGATAAGTTCATTACAACAATCCATGTTACACAGCTCAGTTTCTTATTGCAAGAGCACAGGTTCATGAAATTAATGCTTTTCTTCATACCTATAGGCTTCCCCATCCAAACAATCCCTCTTTTTCTGAGTACAGTGTTCTTAAGATGGTTTAAACTCTTGTTATTTGTTAGGCACCATTATAATCCCCTTCTTTAACTCTGCATTATTGGCAGGGATTTGAAGTCTGAACACGCAGCACAGACTTTGATTCCTTGCTGTGACATCTTGCTACTTATTAAGTAAGGAGAACAGAGTAGCTGAGCCCAGACCTGCTCCTGAGGAGCCCAGACAGGAGACAGAGCTGGGATCACAAGTGGTCCAAAGGAGCAGCAGCCCCAGGTGGCTGGAGTCAGCACTTTCCTGGCACCAATGTGTCCCCACTCCCAAGAGATGGTGTGGGCTCAGCTCTTTGTAAAAATCCTCTTTGGTTATTTCTGAAGGAGAGGAATTTTTCCCATGGAAAAATCCCAGGAAGGAATTTGTTATTCTTTATAAAAAAAAAAAAAAGTACTTAGGTAAAACCAAGCAAAATTTAACAGTTAAAAAAAAAAAAAAAGCACTCTGTGACATTCTAAAAATGTAGAGACAGATGTGGAAGGACAGGATTTCATCAACAAGGATATTTTTACAGTGTAATCTGTGAGTCCCCTAAATATGAGAGCCTAGTGTCCCTGCAGAGCCAATAGTGGAGCAAAAATTACTGAAAAGTTTCCCCACTGCAGCCAGGTCAGTTTCTAAATGTAGCAAAAAATGCAGGGAAAAGTAAGGAAAGGGAAGGGAGCTCTGGCCCCTTGCCCAAAGCACTGATCATTTTAAATGCAGCAGATCCTAAGACAGCTGCTAAAGCAAGTAAGGAAGGTGCAAGATCTGAGGAGACAAGGGGAGAAAACTGTAGCTCTGCTTCATCCACTCCCAGGTTCTGGCCAAGTCCTGGGGTAGAACTGGGACAGAGAAGACTGCAGCAGCCCCAAAACCTGCAGAGAAACCGGGCTGGGAGGGCACTGCTGCCCAGAGCAGAGCAGCACCAGGGGCTGCAGGCCAGGGCTCCTCAGCTGATTTGCTTTTGTTTTGTGGACAAAGGCATTTGAGGAAAGGTTTTCAAATGCCAGATGCTTGGAGCCCAAGCTCCTTCCCTGGCCTGAGAAGCTATAAATTTACTTCCATTGATTGAAGAGTGCAGGCAGAGCCCCAGCTGCTGAGTGTGAGCAGGGAAGAGGGACATGCAGGAGACATGTGGCCATCACACACACCTGCTGAGAAGGAACAGAGGGAGCAGCCTTGGAGGAAGAAAAGGGACTGAGGGACTTCCAAGGGGCTTTCCTGAGCTTCCCCCACTTTGCATGCTCAGTAGCAGGCTTCAGATGGCTTTGGGCAAGAGCCTTCCTTGTGATGGCCAATGAATTGCATGTCCCTGCTGGTTCCAGCTGTAGATATAATCAAATAGGAGAGAGAACAGAAGAAAAGGCTGCAGGTTCTGTCCTGCCATTCCAACACTGCTTTGTTCAGCACAGAGCCTTGCTGGAGGAAGCAGCAAATGGTCAACCAGCTCCACTCAGCCAGGGTTTGGCTGCCAACATTTACAGACACTCAGGGTTCAGGGAGTCTCCCTGGCAGTGGATGTGTAACAAGGTCACCCATCCATCCATCCATTCACCTTGCCCCACCACAAATAAATTGGCAACCACTACACAAAATGGGTGTTACAGCCTGCAGGTGGGCACCAAACTGCCCAGCTTGTGGCAAGATGAAGATCTCAATAAGGAATTTGCACCATGGCCTGGAGACCCTGCAGGATACCTGAGCTCAGGAGCAATGCTGCCTGTGCCTCACTGCTGAGTCTGAAGCAGGGAAGGAAGGAAACTGCAGAAGGAGTCTTTGTGCATTCCTGTCCATCCCAGTTTGATTTGGAAGCTTGTCAAAGCCATTAAGACACAAACAGCAACTCTGAGGCTGGCTGTGCAATCAGATAGGTACCTGCCAGAGTTAAGAAAACAAGCCGTGGTTTCATTTTATTAGTTGTTTTTTTTTTCTTTTAATGAAAGCAAACTTTGGAGACACACAGGACCAAAGTTCCCTTTGCAAATAAATGAAATGCTGTGCTCTGAGCCCTCGGGGACTGGTGAGCACCATTAGACTTGTGCTGTTGACAAAGATGTTGGAATAGGAGTTTCCCAAAGGCACTTCACACACTGTCTTTGATTTTCCATTTATCATCTATACTCAAATTATCTCTGTGCCCTGTTAGAAAGGTCTCACCCATCATGCCACTGACCATCTCCTGTTAACCCAATGCTGCAATATGAGTAGATCTGACTTTGTAATCTCAGCACTGTTAACACTGATTAAAACCAAATTATGACATATTTATATCAACCCTGGCAGCAGAGCCTCCCTTGTCCTTCAGCATTAGGAACTGAAGCTCAGCTGATCTCCCTGGAAAACAAAGGCCCCTGAGGAGGGAGGGAAGAAATTGCTCCTCAAGTCAGTGCTGCTCCAGGGCAGGCAGGGTCTGAGCTTGGGCAGGGCTTTTTTGTGCCTGTTGCTCCCTCCTCTCCCAAGATGTTCTATCCTTTGGACACAGCCATCACCCTAACACACCACTGGCACACACAGCAGCTCACAGGAATCACTAAGCCTGCTGCACTCCTTGCTGGAGCAAGTAGCAAGGCACAGAGATGCTGTCACACACAATTCAGTCCACACTGAAGTGATTGCTGTCTACAAAACTAATACAAGAAGATGAAAGGTGCTTTGTGCAGACTGGAGATTCTCTCTTCCTCCCCAAATGCTGGCACAATTTGTTCAAATCCCCAAACTTCCTCTTCTTAGCATAGCTGGGGCTATTTACATTATGTTTACAAAAAGAAAATGTTCTTGGGAAAGCCAAATAAAATCCAAACTCTAAAATAATTCCAGGACCAGGTTAAAAACACAAATAAGGAATTTTACAGCAGTATCAATGTGCCCTGGCCTTGATCCCAACCCAGCTGGGGAAGGGGCTGTAAGAATGGGTAGTAAGATATCCTTTGCCTCAGTGACAAAGATGTCCCTTGGATCTTCTAATTCTGTCTTTGATGACTGGAAGCCTGCAGAGGGACCTGGCCAGTGAAGGTAAAGGGAAGGCCCCAATAGCTCCTGTAAAGTATTTTGTTAGAGAATAAATTCTGCTAAATTGTTTTGTTAAACTGGTTTGAGGTATTTCAAGTAAACACAAGAAAAGCAATTTTCAAAGTGTAGAACTGTTGGGAAGTCATTTAATTATTATTTTTCCAACACAAAAGAGAAGGAGTCCAGCAAAGCACCCAGTCTAATAGATTCCTACAGAAAAGGGTCATATTTTGCAGAATTGTCATTTTTCTCTATTGTGAAATTCTACATTCCTTGAGAAGTCACTACTTATTGTCAGTTCTTCACCAATGGAATAAGAGAAGTCAGAGCTAACTGAAATACAAGAGCTGTGTTTCCAAAAGTTACCCTTTTTTCCACTGACTTTTTTTATTTTAAAATATTTCACACATTTCAAAGCTGGGAGCAGTTCTAATACCTCTTCCCCTGCTCTATTTTGTTAAGTAGATAATTCTTCAAGCCAATGACTCTTGTAGTCTAAGTATGGACTTTTAACACAACAGATTCCCAATTTCCAACACTGAATTAATGTTCTGGAAATAATTAGAAAAAGTCTTGTTTTTTTAAATCCTGATTTAGGATTGTATGGTGCTAAGGATATTAGAACTCCATCAAGAACAAACTCTGCAGCTCGTTCCTCAAGAAACAGCCCCAAAGGATAATTTTTCTCCAGCCCAAGGCCAGTGACTGCTAGTAAAAAAAAAAACAAACCCAAAACAAAACCCAAAACCAACCAACCAAAAGCCTTACAAACCATACAGCTAACACAACCAAACACATCCCAAACAGCCTTCATTCTGTTCAAGGGCACTATCAGCTCTTTTACTGCAGCTGGGGAGAAAGCAGGTAAATGCAAACCACAAAGAACTTCCACCCAGATCTCCAACATCAATATGAGACTTTGCTTTTTCCACCTTCCACCCACCCCATTCCTCTGCCTTCTCCCCTCAGAGAGGACCTTGCATCGATCAGAACACAACCTGGGCTCCCAGCTGGAAAGGTTTCAAGCCTTGTGCTCAGGGAGGGACAAACCCCAGCCTTCAGGAGGCTTTTACTGGAGCAGGTCCTGGGAAGTGGCTGTCTCCTCAGGTTGGAGAGGTGCTTAGGACACACATCAGCAAGACTGATGGCCAAGAACAAAGCAGTGACTGCTCGGAGAGGAATGGGAGTGGAGGGGATTACTTTGTCTCCTGGTTCCCGGTTGTTGTCAGCTCAGCTTTGGTACAGGGCAGGGAGAAGGTCGTTCCAGCACCATTAAAAAGTGGTTCTGCTCATTCCCAGAGCTGCTGGCAGCTTTCCCAGCAGGCAGCACTCAGAGGCAGTCACACCATCAGGAGCCAGAAGAAAGCATCGCTCAAAACCAAGGAAAAGGGCAGGGAAATTTAGCAGAAATGAAGAGGTCTGAGGAGGTGCAACATTATTAACTCCTCACGCACCCACTCCAGAAACCAACAGCCTTAGACAGCCACTCTTTGGCACCTCACTTGGTTGACTTGACAAATGGGTCTCTCTGATCCTTAATTGGGGCAGAAAAATAATAAAAAATCCCCTACCCTTGGGTCATGCTATCCCTCCAACTTACAGAAACCATATATCATTTATCTGATAGATTAAGCACATCTGCATACTAAGTCACACACAACTAGAGAAGCTCTCTATATTTCACCAATCCTTAGCTATGCATTTCTTAATAGAAAACATCAATCCCAAGTAGCCCCAAGGACCAATCCTTCTTTAATCATCCACCACACTGAGGACTAATTTTAGACAAAGGCTCCCTGTCCCACATCACCTATAGCATGTAACAATGCAGATGATTCCTAAATTCACAAGGAAAGGTTCAATTGCCTTTTCAAAGCTGGGTTGCAGACCCTGTGTTAATTACTCCGGGAAATTACATCTACAGTAATACTCAGCAAGGCTTTACAATAAATGCTGTCTGATCTATTCCTGCTCAGCCTGGAACTCTTTGTGGAATATTTGTAAATGTAATGGGTACTTCATTTTCACCACTGCTCCTGAATAATTCATACAGTGGAAGATCCTTGCATGGTTCCGTGAATCGAGAGACTTGGGGTATTTTGTTCTCTATAGTTAATGGATTAAAACAGGTTTTTTCAGCTATGAAACCAGGTAATTTATCACCACAAAAAGAAGCATGGTTCATACATCACTGGCTCAACTTAGAAATATATCTGTGAGTACAGATAGCAGAACTTAACAACCAGCAATTTTAAAATCATCCTATGTTGTCCGAAAAGCCAAGAAAGTTGCAAAACAAAATGCTGCAGAACTGCCTCGGATCAGTCAAAATATTTGATTTCTTTTTTTTCAGGCATTTGATTCAGACTCAACCCTTTTTCCCCCCCATGAAACAGTACGTTTTGAAACATCATTTTGAAAAGAGAAAAAGAAATAAATCAGAACTCCTCTCCATTCAGAAAATGTCATAGCTCCAGCATTTTCAAGATACTCCTCTCCAGCTCCCTTTCAAGCAGAATTGTCAAAATGGGTAAGATTTCCTCAGCAATTTCTGTTTCATCAAAATGACATTTTTCAAGACAAAAGCGTTGTGACAAAAAAAGAAAAAAAAAAAAAGAAAAACCAGAACTCAACAAACCTGAACATCTCTGATCCAATTGTCTTTGACAAAAAGAGATGTCTCCAAGAGGCAAAATCTGTCTTTGGGTGAGTGCCAGAACATTGGTATGACACATCTGGCTTGAGCATGTAAGTTCCTCTTAGGTAACCAGGAAAGAGAAATGAAAACAACCTGAACCCCAGAGGCCAGAGATACTTTCAAATATGCTCAGAGCCAAGCAGAGACTTTTCCAGACTCCAGTTCTTACACCAACTTCACCATCTGAACTGAGGAAATTCCAGGTTTCTGCCTTTATATATGGGGCCAAGACTACTGCTACCTCGCCAGCACCCCTGTTTGGAGGGGAGCACTGAGCTCCCTCTGGTTTGCATCAATGCAGGATTTGATGTTACAGCCCCTGCCATGGGTGTTGGTGCAATCTGCACTTAAATCTCTGGGTTCCTGCCTGCTCTCCTGTTGGCAGATTTAACCCTCACTGAAATTCAAAGTGAGGAGTGCCCAGCCAAGTTAGCAGGTGCAGTGTCTATTTCAAATTAAGTTAACTCATCAGGGGAATTTCAGAGCTGTCACATGTGTGGGAGATTTAGAAGTTGTATTTCCAAAGCTTTGCTGTGGGGCACCACCTCCATTTTCTCAGTGTCAGCAACAAATCTCTTCATTTCACGTGTTAAAAATGACTCCTCACACCCCTCTGCCAACAAAAAATGCCCATGAACTCTCTTGGGGAGATCAAATAATTTTCTCTTTGGTTCAGTTATCTTTACCAGCCATAAAAAGATTCCTCAGGCCATGTCAGACACCTCCACAACCCCTTTGCTGTAACAGGATTGCACAGCTGGAGCTCAAGGCACAGCCACAAAGTTACTCAGGGTAAGTTGACAGCCCTGGTTTACAGGAAAGTTCACAAATCTGTTGATTCACAGAGCAGAGAAGAGTGCTGTGCTCTCCCAGAGCAAAAATAGTGGTAAAAATAGTGAAAATCACCTCTGGTTTATTACCTCCAGCAAAACAAACATGACTCAGATGCTTGGTCTTTGCTTTCAGAGAAAGAAAGGGTCATTTCTACATGGGTCACTCTGCTGGCCTCCATCTCTCCAATGGTGTGGTTTGGGTTTGGGTTTTTAAAGGGGATGCTGAGTGTTCTGGGGGAGGAGAGATGCTTGAGCACCGAATACCAGAGCAGAGAGGGAGCTCTGCAGTTGCTCCAAAGGGTCTGCCAAGCCAAGGGGCTGCAGAGAAGTTTTCCATTTTGAGCAGAAGAGGTTATCAGCATCACAGGTGCCTGGGATGGATCAGAAAAGCTTCCTGTTTCCCAAATTCAGAGTTGAGTTTGCCCCTTTAACAAAATTCCAAGCCCTTACCTTTCCCAGAAAAACAAAACAAAACATTTTTTCTTTTCCCACACAGATTTGCAGAGATCAGAGGCAGAAAAGGCCTAATGCAGTGTCAAACCTCATTCTTTTACATCACACACACCACATTTTTCTTGCTAAGCCTGACAACAAACCCTCCTTGAACTCTTCCAGCACATCCTTAACCCACAGCAGCCAGCCTGAGCAACCTTTTTGTGAACAGCTGTCTGCCTACCAGAGGAAAATTGCCTTGCAGATCCCAAACTCACCAAATTTTGCCAGTGAAAACCAAGATAATGCCCGTCCAGCAGAAACAAGAACCTTGCCAAGACTGATAGCTCTAGAAAATGGAGCTCTCTGCTCCAACTTAATTAAAAAGGTATTTGGGAAAGTGATAAGTGCATCAGGGAGCTCAGTACTATCTGGACTAGAGAGGGAGTTTTGCATGCTTTAAAAAGCAATTAAGACAAGACAAGAATTACAGATAAATAGCCTCGGGACAAATGCATGAAAAAGAAAACCCACGAGCCATTTTGTGCCTTCAGGCAAGACAAACAGGGGGGAAATGCCACCACCAACCTGCAGGTCAGCACAGCTCCCAGAGCATCCTGCCCTTTGAAGCCCAGGCTGAGTCTGCATCCCCCAAAGCAGAGCTGCTCAGTGCGCAAGAACACAAACAAGGAGTGGCTTTTCCTGATCAAGCTCAGTCAGGTTCTGCTCTTTGAGGGCAGGTCAGTTCAATGTGTGACAGAACCGTGATTTATTTACACAACTTTGAAATTTCAAGGCCTAAAACGACGGAATGCAGAGAACAGATTGCATGAAACAAGCAGGCAAGCAGCAGGGCATCCTTCCTCTGCCAGGCTCACTGGATGTACCCAACTCCCTGATTCACCTACCAGGAGGGATGTTTATGAAGACAGACATGTCAGCTCTGTCTGTCAGGAGCCAAAGAGGACTTCTGTGTGGCTCCTGCCCAGAAAAACAGGAAACAGTCTTCACAGCCAATAATGCTTCAATCAGCAGAGACCTAAGCAGCATGGGGTGCAGCTTGCTGATCACCCCTTTTGCCCAACAGTTAAGCAGGTGGAGGGAAGATCCTATTTTTGTTTCCTTCCTTTCCTCCTTTCCCCTCACACCATTTCACCTTTGCTGCTCTTTCCTCCAGGCGGGAACTTCAAAGTAGGCAGAAAAATTGTCAGATCAGTCTGGGAAGGGAGATTTCCCAAGTGATCTGCCCTAGTTCCCTATCATGCATCCATCCAGACAGCCTTGAGCACCAGTTCACAGTCCTGGTGCTTACTTCAAACAGGAGGCCAGTGGGCCAGTTCTGGCCCCAGGGTAAGCATCCTTCTGATCACAAACAAAAATTAAGGAAAAGATCCTTCAGTTGGTACAGTCTTCTACCCCACTCCAGGCTTTTGCAGCTATTTTGGTTGCTGCACTGCACTCCCAAACTGTAGTTTCAGACAGAGACCACAGGACAGCAGGTGATAGACCACCAGACAGAAAGGGAAACTGAGGCACAGCCTAGGCATGACCCCCCCCAGACTCACCTAGCAAACTAGTGGCTAAAGTAACAGCAATGTTCAATATCTCACAGCAAAGCCCCATATTGCACACGAATTTCAGCAGCATTTTCAAAGCAGCCACTCTGCTTGGCTGGAAAGTCATTAAGCAGGGATGGTTCAGGTTATCTGCAGCCATGTCAGACTGACAACTTCAACCAAGCAGGCAGAAGAGAAGGAAAAAGTTTTCCTCCTGTCTAAAGGGAAGAGAGAAGCTCAAGGTAGAACCAGAGAATTAATCTGTCACACCAAGATGCTCAGGGTTGTAGCTTGATTCTTTCTGCAGGCAAAAGTCTACTCCTCTGCCTTCTATTTGGATCATCACATATGCCTTCAGCTTAGTATTTGGTGGTCCAAAATACATTTAAATGCTTCTCCACTCAGAATAATGGGAATTTTGACTTTTGGTTTCAATTGCACCACCATGAAATAACCAGAGCAGCATCAAGTAGACTGCAAGCTGGACTCTCCAAACCTCTGCATAGTAAGACTGCAGCTGAAGAAAACACACCGGGGCAGAGGTGAGAATCTGTAATGCTGGAGTTCCCATCTGTAGGTAGTTCTGGCTGAACATTCACACCCCCTTGCAGCATGAACCAGAAACTGAAAATCTCTGAACAGAAATTCACTTTGGAATTATGCAGTTCCTCATTTGGTAATTTGGTAATTATCCAAAAAGTGGAGACATAAATAAATATACGGTAAATGAGTTGTTTCCATGAAGTAAAAATGGTGTCTCACTCGTATCAAAATAAAAGCACTTGTTTTGACACATTCCAGTTTAAAACACTGCTGGAAGAGACATGTTTCCATTCAGTGTTTTGGTTTTGACAAAAATGTTTTATAAAAAAAAAAATTTCCTACATTTTTTTCTGCCAGCTCCCAGAGGGATCAGTCAAAGCTTCCTGAAGCTCAGAGTCATTAGCAAGCTGTCACATAGCTGAGACCCTAAAATGTATCTGACACATCAGATCACAGTTCTATCAGACCTGGCAAGTGTGCCAGTGCTGGATCTTCTCATCTAACTCTTGGATCAGACTTCTTTAGGATTCACTCTCTTTGCTGAGTGAGCAAGGGAAAGGAAATTACCCCAGTTCATTTTCCCCAGCCAAAACCATGGCTTCATCTGTTGTGTGGAAAGAGGACTTCATGAAGGTTCTCATGAGGTTCCCAGTGTACAAACCCCACAATTGCATGCACATAACCAAACCTTTGAGGTGAGGGAGAACAGCAGCACCCAACACCCAAAAAAAGGAGCAGAAGAAAACAAATCATGATACTTTAAAAGCATGATGCTTCTAAAGAGACTTGGGGATCTACTGGGCACACATCTAAAGGGCCTTGGCCTGATAATGTCACATCCTGAAGATCCCATGTAAAAGCTGCAGAGAGCAAAACAAGCTGGTCTTGGCAGAGCAAAGGGCTGGAGTTGACCCATCTGGCAGTTGACCTTGTGTTTCCTACAGAGCTGAGCTATTTTCAGATTAGCTGCTTAGATCACAAACCTCTCTAGTGAGAGGTTTTCTCTTTGAGTATCAAGATAATGACTTTCTGGAAAAAAGACTGTTCCTGCTCCAGTAAGCAAACCCAAGGCCTCCACAACATGACCCCACACTTGTTTTTCTTGTTGTGGCTGAAGTAAACATATGTTCAAACAGCACTGCTGCAAGCCTAAGCCCAGGTGGTCATACAGAGCTGTTGGTGGAGGCAGATATCCTCATTGACACACAGACAGCTTCAGGACATGGCTTCTTTGCCTTTTTCACACAGGTAACCTCACCAGTGCTTTGTGGGGATTTCTCTTGTCTGTACCTGGTGGAAATTCTGCTTATATGCACCCCTGAGCAGCAGGCATCCCTTTCCTTGCTTTTCTTTTTCTTCCCTGAGGGACACTGGAACTCTTCCAAATGCCAGTGCTCCCAGAGACATGCAGAAGGGAAAGTCTTCTAATTGCTGCCACGTGGCATAACTCCTGTGGTGCATTTGCAGTGCTCTGGAGTCCAGCTGGATCACAATGCCATCTCTTAATGTCACCACCATGATTCTCCCAAAAAAAGGGATCAGGCTTTCCGTAGACTGGAAGCATCAAAAGGGGCAGAGTGTCCTGTACTCTGGACATGAGACAAAGAGCTCAGAGTTCCACAGAATCACAGAAAGTTAGGGGTTGGAAGGGACCTCAAAAGATTCTCAAGTCCAAATCCCAGCTCCTCTCACTGATCTTATCCTCAATGAACTGGAGAAACCTGGGATCTTCAGGGTATAGACTTACACATTCTCCCTGGGAACATCCCACCTTCTTGTGTTCCACACTCAAATAAAACTGAACTTCTCTTGGTACAAAAAAGTGTCTCATCCCAGATTCAGCTAAAGCTCTCTTTTCATTCAAGGACACGTTGTCTATGAAGAAAACATGGAGTAAAAGGTAAGTGACATCCATCAGTCCATCCAGCAATGCCCAAATATAGCAATGCCCAAACTTGCCACTGACTCAAGCAGCCCCTCTGGATCATCATCAGCTCTCAGGGTATTTCAGTCAAGTTTGCAGGATGCTTTGTAGCAGTCAGGAGAGACCTTCTAATCGACAGCCACAGTTTAAAGCATTTTAGCTGGGGAAGCACGTAGGTAGGAACGTGAGCCTGAGCACAGATGTATGAAATTGTAGGTGATCAAAGGTAGTGCATCCAAGGCAGGATTAAAAGACGTTTAATACAGCTTTTCCCAATAAGCCTGAGAGATGAAAGAACTGCCATGAGGCCTTGCTGGAGGCTTAGAAATTGCTCTGTGAAATCAGCTGCAATTGGTAATTAAATGGAAAACCTTGGGGGTGTTCTGAAGACTCTTTTCATTGCCTGGCATAACGGAACTCATCTTTAAATTACGCGGCTTTTATTTTCCCCAGAGGTGAAGGTAAAACACTGTCCTGCTGCTCCTGCACATGGGGCCTCAGAGCAGCACACCTGAGCAGAGGTGGCTCCTCAGACCTCTTTGGGAGAGGGTCAGGGTGCCCCATCCAACAGTCTGCACCTCTCAGGACCCTCCTGTCTTACCAGTGCCTGCCTGACCTAGCTGTCAAATGGGGAACTCCCCATTCCTGCTGAGTGTCCACGTGTGCCACAGGCACTGTCCCCCTGAACAGGCGACAGAAAGTCACCTGTGCTATGGCAGCCTCCCAGCAGGTCTCAGAGGAGCTCCTTCTTCTTGGAAGTGCACACAGCTCCTACACAACTTCTGTCAGCTCCCTGCTCTGCTGCAAGGAGAGCCCAGGAGATCTCTTGGTTGAATGGGATATGGGAAGAAAAGGGAAAATCTTGGTCATGAAAAAAGAGTGGAGAATGACTGTGCTTTGTGTAACTGATTAAGATTGGAAACTGAGTGTGTGCAGGAAGATCTGGGAGTTAAACCAGACCAGAGCAGAAAGCCCAGCCTTGTGGGCAGAGCATGGCTGGGGCAGAGCCCTTCACATGACCCATTTCTAAGTCTCTTTTAAATAAAAGGGGTCAGGCTTTTCTGATCTACTTGCAAGAATGGATTATTTACAGTTTGCTTGCAGAGTTCCTAGGGCCATAAGCAAAGTGAACCTTCTCCTTTGGACTGCAGTTCTACAGTGTTTAAAATACCTGTTTGATGCAAGTGCTTTGTTTCTTGTTGTAGTCTTTGATTTCTAGATGGCATGACATTCTTAGTCTGTGGCAAAGTACTCCTTTAGACAAGGCTGAATCTGCTGAAATTTCCCATTTTCAGTAGAACAAGAAGCAGCAGGTAAGGGCAACTCAACTCCAGGCAGCTCCTCAGCTGCTGAATAACAAACTAAGATAAAAAAAATGTTTGAAAAAGAATTAAAAGGAAGTTCAATTAAAAAAAAAAAGGGGGAGGAGGAGGGTAATTCTCTGCTGAATACAAGGCAGGTAGCCAGAAATAGCTGCCACTGGGAGAGACAGACAGGTGATATAAATAGTAGTGACTCATGGTGTAATGGGGCTCCAGTTCAGAGGAACAAATCCCTATCAGTTGCTCAGACACAGCCTCCTACAGCAAACGCCTCTGAAGGATGCAGGCCTTCCAGACACCTGGAAATGCAGAGCTTGGGATAACACCTCTCAGGCAGAAAGCCCTTGGTGCCAGTCTCCAGGGCATGAACCACCCACTACTGTGGACAGCTTGAGTTTGTGGCTTGGGACAGAAGGACTTGCACAGTGCATAAGGGTACACTCAGGTATCAGAAAGAATCTCCCTGTATCAGCTATGCTGAGCTGCTTTGAAACCTCTCTCCCAAGAGTCCTTCCTGGGCCTTGCACTCACACAGGTTCTTTTAGGTGAACGTGACACACACCCCACAGAAGGTTTGGGAAACAAATCAGGATACTGTAATTTCCCAAGGACTATGCAGCTGTGAGCAGAATGGAGCTCTACACCTTCCTAACTGGGAACCAGAGCTCCAGGCTTTTCCACTTGCTGGTTTGCAGAAGCTGCCTCTCAGATGTTGCCCTTCTTACACTTGCTACCAGCTACAAAGTTTTTCCAGTTTTATTTGGTCCTGCAAACCCATATAAACTAAAGTCCTCCTGCATGTGGCATGAAGGCACCAGTGTCCCAGCAGCACACATTCCCAGAGGATGTGGCCACTCACATCACAATGCTCACTGCTGCCTGCCTGCAGCCTGAGCCCATGGGCAAAGCCAAACTGACCAGAAAGGAAGGAAGTAAGAGGGAGACACAGGAGTTATTCTTCATGAGCATAAGTCCACTGAGGGCTGGAAGGCATTCCCAGATGCCAGGTCAAATGTTGACTATCTGGTACTTGCAAATCCTTTACCTTCCTTTTATTTTTAGGGTCTTCATAGCTAGCCCTGGGGAGATGCCAGCTCTTTGCATCCAGCACTTTTCAGCCTCTGAAATTGCTTCCTGCCTTGTGCTGATATTGAAGTCAATCCCAGAGGCAGAGCAAGCCTGAGAAACAAAGTATGAGCCAGAACGAGCAGACCAGCAGCTGGGATATTGCACAGAAATGGCAGTCCCTCCAACATAGAGATGCTGTTCTTTCAACAGCTTTAATTTTTTTGCCCCTCCATATAATTCTCTAATAATCACCCTATTAACAATGTTCCATTTGCCACACAACTTGCAATATTAATCCTGTTATTTGGCACTAATCCTATGCAAAACAAAATAGAAATATTCACTCCCTCATTTTCTCAGAGTAAAAAAATAGCAGAGAAAGAGGTGAGGAAAAGACAAAGATGCTTTCAGAGGTTTGCTGCTTTGTTAGTTAATTGAATGGAACTGGGCCTCCTGTGGTCTCCATAAAATATTCCATTATCACGAAATGGGGTGTCACATACAGCCTGTTGATAAGAGACAGTCTGTCAGATTAAGCATTAACTATCATATTTGGAAACCATGCGTTTTTCTACCCATTGGGGCATCAAAACACAATATATCCCATTTTCCTTTCCTTCCCCCAACACCTTCTTCCTTTACCACACACTAATTAAAGAGCAGGAGGGGTAGACTGGTTTGTGCTGCCAAGACCAAGATAAACTTTGCTGAGTGGGGAAAAAAACCTGAATTGTGCATCCCAGAGATCTGAGGTCTTTCCTATAGGCTTTCATTTTTCCTCCCATCCCCTCTTGTATTTTTTGTATTTCTGTGAAGAATTGCTAGCAGTTTCCATCCTCTCCTGCTCTACAAGGTGAGACTGGCACCTACTGGCACCTGCCTGGAAAGGCTGAGATGGAGAACAACAAGGGAAAAAAAAAAACCCCTTTCTCAGCCTAGTTTTGTCTCCAGGTTCACATTATTTTTCCTCTTTCATTAGACAACCAAACAGCTCAGCCAACACAACAACAGTCAGCATATGCTGGAGTAAGGATTTGACACAGCTCCATTTTTTTCAAGGTGTTCAATTTTCAAGCTATTTGGTGGTAATCAGGGTAACAATCATTAGTCACTTCATTTGTGTCAGCTCATAGGAAGGGAAACCCAGGCACAGCTCCTGATAAAGCTCCCAAGGTTACTTCAGGTCTTTGAGGATATTCACTCTTCTCATGTCTGAGAACCTAATGGAAGCAAGAGCAAACATCCCTCCAGGTAAAACATCTTCATTAGTTTTGCCTTCCCTTCCCTCCCAGGCTCTAGGCTGGGTTTGAAGATTTCCCTGTGTGATGTGTCCACAGGTTGGTCCAGTCTCTGGGATTTAAATTTAAACCCCAAAACACAGCTCTTCCCTACTTCTCCCCTAGCCACAGACTGATGTCTCCTCTCCAAAGCCCCACTGACCACCCTTGATCAAGCAGCCACTTGGATTCTCCTTGCTCCCTCCTCCCCAGCCACACCACCAGCCTTGTTCCCACTCCAGACCTCCAAGAGAGCTCATACAGACCTCCAGCAAAGCCCACTGGTGGCCTCCAAGCTTCTGAGAGCCTTAGAGAATGCATCCTGAATCCATCACTAAAAATCACCCAAAAAAGCAGCTCTTTCACAAAGGTTCTCTGCTAGCACCACACTGTGCATTTTATCATTAACTTTCAGCAACAAAACTCCCAACTCAGAGAGCATCTCACCAAAAGATAGAAAAAAGGCACTACAGATTAAGCAAGGAACATAAAACAGGGGAGAGGAAGGGCTACATGCCACAGCATGATGGGGAAAGATCAAGGGAGAGTAAGAGAAGAAAAGCCAGAGAACAAGAAAAAATCCTGCAGATTTTTAGCTGAACAAAGTGCAGCTGGAGGCTGGGAACAACTCATGGACTGGAGCTGCCTCAATTACAGGGCTGCAGCTCTTATTAAGGTAAAGTCCTCACTCTATTTACACTCTGCCTACCCCCAAGGCTGCTAACCTGAGCACACATGACTCACCGTTAGGAATAAAGCTGTCCCAACACAGGGCACCAGGCACCTCCTGATTAGCAAGTCTAATCCTCCCTCTCACAACCTCTCCATTAGGGAGCTCTGGTTTAATAGACTCCCTCTTTGTCTGAGGAGCAGAGGCTTGTCAGAGACCTGTCAGCACCAACAGAGGAGGCCATCCAGAGCTGACTCATGTCCCCTGGCTGGGGATGTCTTCAAGAGCAGCATGGCCCTGCTTTGAAAATTACAGAATTTAGCATCTGCTGATTGCTACAGGCTGCACAACCAACCAAACAGCTGCTGCTTTGCTCTCCAGAGCAGCCTCGGCAGTTCTGTGTGTGCCTGGGGGGGAGGGGGGGGGGGAGATGTTCCTCTCCACCTCCAAGATTGATCCACATTCAGCTGGGAAGGACCCAGACACATGGCATGGAGAAGCTCAGCAGGATGTCCTTGGTGGGTGTGTCTGGGGGTGGCAGAAGGAAATAGAGTCTCCTCCTTCCAACAGAGCTTCAAGATGTCCTGCTGCCTCCAGGAGCCTAGTGGCTAGTGACCAGGAATTGCACGTACCCGAGAGAAACAGGGGCTCCATCACACTGATGCAAGCTTCAAAGGGCTGTTACAGCCTCTGAGAACTCCTCTGGCTTTACTCGGGTAAAGCAGAGTAGATTCACCACTCAGCTGAGGTGACTGACAGCATCTGGAGTGACTGACAGCATCCTCAGTCACCAAGGGGCACTGGGACAAAGAGAAGAATCGGGACCAGAGGAGTACAGAAGTGTTCAGCCACCAGCCAGCTCATTGCCTGGCAGTAATTCATAGCCTGGTTCTGAAATCAATAGAGGCTGAGAGCACTCAAGAGACAGACTAAGCTAGGTCTGTAATTTACTGTAATTCTGAACTGCTAGATTACTTTCTTCAGGTTTTCCAAGAGGAGCAGTTAGTCACAGTGGTGAGTTACTCCCCTTGGTAGGCTCTGTTTTCCATTTTTTCCTTTCTGGATTGTCACCTCTGTTGTCTTTCCAGTCCTGGGGAGCAAAGAGCTCTCACCGTGGCCTCGTGTGTACCCCAGTGCTGTCAGCCTGCAGGGAAAGAGAAGGCCTGAGTGGTTTTTAAGAGTGTAACTTACTCTCCAGCTTCATGGATGTCATTCCTTATCCCAACTCCAGCAGCTACACAGACATCTGAAGAGGAGCCAGCTCTACTGATGCTTCCAGGAGCAACTACATCCCAAGCATCATGAGGCTTCTTGTGATACCCCACAGCATGCAGATTCAGCCAGCAAGGACCAAATGCTCAAGTAGATCACTTAGTGTCTTGGATTATTTCCTCAACTATGTTTGAGAGCACACACTTAGGAGACTCACCTGTAGGCAGCACATACAAAAAAAAGCTGCTCTGGAAAGGTCTAAGATCACCTTGATGGGACAGTGGCATTCCTTTTCATGGTCTGCATCTGGGATTCATTGCTCCAAATATCAACATATACTACAGGCCCTCTCCTTTGCAATAGAGGAAGTTTTCTTCTGCTGAGTCTAGTAGAGTTTTCAACCAATTGCTCTAAAGATAACACTTTGTTTAACTGGTCACAGAACCCACTTGGGCTTCTTTTAAGAAGAACCAGCCCCAGCAGAGTTCTGGATTTACATTGACAGAACACTATAGCTGACTATCTCACTGCTAGGAATGGCTTGAGAAAGAAAGATTTGACCTCTTTCCTCTTGACTGGGTCAAGAGAACCCAGATTCCAGTGATGGATGATTGACTGTAACTCCTGCCTACTCATTTAATCAGCAGGAACTGACAGAAGCATGAGCACACTCAAAAGAGAAAGCAGCAGGCAGTGGTGGAAATCCCAGAGGCTCTGCAGAGCAGGAAGGTGTGAAGGGGAGATGCTGGCAGGAGAGCAAGACATTGGGGTATAGTTCTGATATGAGGGACTACAGGGAAGGGACTTGGGGCTTTTGCTTGGATGAGAGCTCAAAAAGTAAAATCACCTCTACTAGCTGTGCCATTTCAGAAGCTGAAACCATGCTGCAATGAAAGAACAGCCCCTGGAGTAGCATAAACCACAGCATGTGCCGCAGCCTGCCTGCCATAAATACATGAGGGCATTCAGGCATGGAGGAGAAAGGAGGGGATCCAGCCCTACCCAAAGCTACTTTTGTAGTCTCGCAACATAAAAGCCAAATAAATCTGCTCTTAAGGGAGCTTCCCATCCATCAACATCCAACACACACAGGGTTCAAGGCCAGAACAGACCACGTGGTCTGATCTCCTGTCTGAAAAGGGTGATCAGGAAAATGTCTCGTTTCCTGACCTCGATAACATGGCCCCAACACAAGGGCACCCAAACTCTACGTAGCCCTCTGCTCAGCAGCAGTTCTTTTTCCACAGGACCACAGAGCCATTTTCAAATCAACCCCAGTACTGTGGTGTCCACAAGCTCCATGGAGCTGGAATTAACCCCAGAGCCCCACCTGATGAGCAGTGGATTGGACAGAGGAGCAGAGTGTTATGTAGCGAATGGGGTGGAAACAGGAGAGCCTACAGGATTTCTGGACCCCTGCACAACAAGCAACCAGGTAGGTCCACAGCTACTGAAGCAGAGTAGCAGCACAACTGAACATATCTAGGTTGGACTTGATCTTAGAGGTCTTTTCCAACCTTAGTGATTCTGGGTTGTGCTGTTAGTGAACAGCCTGGTCCAAAAGAAAAGGGACGCATTGCGAACCAAATCCAGCCCTGGGTGTCTATTTTTGATGTAGCAGGAGTACCCTCTAGTGGGAGAATGGCTTGGAGAAAGCCTTCAAAATCATTACATCCCCAACACAAAGGCAGGATTTTAGAACTCAGAAAAAATGCACTGAGAGCAAGCACAGGATGGAAGCAGAACAGACTGCAAAACAGAGGGAAACAGTATCATGGGGGAAAAAAAGGCATAAAGAATGATTATCACTTACAATGCTATTTTTTTACTTTTTCAAGAAAGTCATCTAGAAACAGTCAAAACCACTATTTCAACTATTTCCATGCAGGGAGAGCACTGGGTTGAAAACCAGCTATTCATGAAGCCAGGCCAAGAGTGTTTAAATACCCAAAGGTCACAGAGCAGCCTAGGGCTGTGTGTCTTAATCCTGCTTACTGTTTGAAAGCTCCTGGGTGTGGAAGCAGTTTCTGTACTCATGGCAGGAGCCCAACACGTTTCCTGAGGACACCAGAGCTGGTGAAGCTGTTTTGTTTTGGCTCATGGATGAAAGATTTTGCTGCTGGGTGTGGGGGGAAGGAACTGGGCAAGGACTGATGCATTGGACATAAGGGATGCAGAGGATGCTGTGAAGTGTATACAGATGGGATCAATATGCTCTCCCCAGTGACCCACTCCAATATCACCCTGACACTGCAGTGACAGGTGCAGTATTAGAACCTCAATAGAGTGGAATTATGTAGTACCTCTGGGGCCCTTCCCATGCAAAAGCCTATCTAACCTGAGTGTTATATATAGATCCCTTCATCCACTATTGAAATGTACTTACCTCTAGGGAGAGGTTCCTGGTGTCTAAGCCTCCAACCCTTCTGATTTGGGCAAAGATAAATACAGTTGGGGAGCCTGAGCTTTTTTGTTTTCAGATTAAAGAGCTAAGCACTGTCTCCTGCAAAACAGCAGTTATAGAGGGAGTGGGTTTAAAGAAACACAGTCCACTTTCACAACCAGGGAGAGGAAAGAAATTGATAAAAATTCATGCCAGATTCAAGGTCATCTGTTCTATAGAGGTGGAGCCCAATTAAGCATCTCACAGAAATCTGTGCTGGTAGTCACATAATCAAGAGGAAGCAGGACTGAGAGTTGGGAGTGGGAACACTGCAGGTCAGGTTAGAAAGAGCTGAAGAGGTGACAGGCAGAGGAGAGTGATGGGTTAAGCCCAACATCTCTCATGGGAGATGACACAGTGCTCCCTCTCCATAATACATCATGTGCAATCCACAAGTTCCCTACTTTCTTCAAGCTCCAATTACTCCCAGGAAATCTGGCTAAGTTCTCAGAGCCCTGATTTCTGGCTCTAAGTATCCGATTCCCCCTTTGATCCCACCATCAGTTCCAAGAGCCTCCTCCCAAAGAAGGCATGGGCATGCTTCCCCCAGGACACTTAACCACCACCTTCCTGGGCCAGAACCCCCCCAGGTGCTTAAGTCTTTGGGGCACTGACCCAGCAAAGCACAACATGAAAATGACAGCAGCGTAAAAAGATGCCCAGGCACTGCTTCCACATCTCACTGGGAAGCCTCCTGGAAAAGGTAAGTTACTCACCCTACAGAAGGGAGGAGCATGGCCCAAGGTGACTGGGCTGCAGAACTGGACCAGAGCCCAGACCTCTCCCAGAGGTTTTTCCTCTACCAGAGGCAGAGGGAGGGCTTGGCTCTTTGGAGGATTACTCTGTTTTCCAGAGCAGAAGGCTGTGAATTCCCCATTTCCCACACTGCACGCTCAGTTAAAGTGACAGATGACTGTGTGTGTGCACGAGCCTCCATCACTGCAGGAAGGATAAAGATAGGGTAGGTGATTTCTTGGAGACAAAGGAGGGGGAAAATAAAAATAATAATTAAAAAAAGGCAAGAAATTTGAAGCAAATGAAAAACAGAGGAAAAGATTCTCTAGATATAGAAAGTGCCACTGCAGAACCAGGGACACACCTAGAGAAATCTTTAAAAGTTTAAAGGAAAAGCAAAGCTAAAAAAAAAATAAAAATAAAAAGGATCCTATTAAGATTAATGCTTTTTGGCTTTCCATCTCCCTCCAGCATGGCTCTTACATTTCCATAAACCCATTATCCTCACTGCTGTTTCACTTAATTGGAAAATGTCTATTGCAACCTAGCGTATTCCAAGACAAACCTTGGATGTATATATAACAAGCACTTAAAAGCTTTCAAATATTTCAAATTTGCTCAACCCAATTATGTTAACAAAAACCCTATGGGACTTTTTTTTTAAACTTTTTTTTTTTTAAATGAAACAAAAAACACCAAACCCCCCCAAAAACCCACAGTAGTCATCAAGCATGTGTTCACAGGGCAAGAAATGCCATTACATTTATCCTGCTTAGCATTCACTAAGCTTTTATGTGCACACAGCTATTGCCAGGGTAGGGAAGAGGGGAGAGTAGGAAACGGCAGGAACTGATTTGGCTGCTGAAGGTCAAGGAGCTCAAACAAGGATGTTTGGTGCCCTGCAGTGGCACAGTGACAGCACGGCCAACAGGGAGGCTGTGCTCCAAGTCCCCTTTGAGCTGCACCCTCATGGGAAACCCATGTGTGCTTGGGAAGGGCAGGGGGGATAGGAGGAGGGTCAGGGAGGTGAGCAAAGCTCAGAGGTGGTTGGTTAGGAGGTAAGTTGGAGCAGCTCAGAAAGCCAACCCTGTCCTTGGCTGCAGAATATTTTGAAGCAGATGCATATGTGTGCACAAGTCCAGCAAGTGCACAGGATCCTTTACAACATAATGGTTCTTTTTTTTTTTTCTATTTTCACGTGTCACAGCTAGTGTCATCTTGGTCATATTATCCTCGTAATGAATAAAGTCTATTCTTGTTTTGTACAATAACCTTCACTCCATCATGCCACTAGTGCACAACACTATTAAGAGAGAATGACAGAGATTTCAGCAAGGTTTACAAAGCTCTTTGGGGATGAAGCACACTGTACTCAAGGTAAGTGCCAGCCCTGGCCCTGAGAAGCTGTGTTAGGGCACAAATCTCTCAAATATTTGCTCTGCTCTTCTTTCCAGCACGTCTAGGCTGCTGTCCACAGACATTATTCTCATGCTGACCTACCCACTGTGCAATGATATCACACCACTTGGAAATACGAGATTTCCTCTTTGCTATCTGTGCATCTGGCTCAGACCAGCAATACTCATGAAGAGGATGCCAAAAGTGGTTCCCATCTGCAAGAAATGCACGAAATCCCTTCAACTGCATGCCTGGATGCATCATGAGACCTGCCAGTGGTATCCCTGGCCCTGCACCTTCAGCCTGCTTATTCTGTAAAGGATAAAGGAGCTGAATACACCAAGACTTTTATCAAGTGTCTCACAGCATCTTCCCCGCCCACTCCATTCTCCTTCCACGTTCCCACCAACACCTTTCCTGGGACCTGCCAAAGCCTTTCTGAAGGAATCCTCAGAGCTTCTAATCCACAGCACAGGCTGAAAGGAGAGGCAAACCATTTTCTGGCAGCAGCACACAGGCAGCAGTAACCAAGCTGTCCCCTACAGAATGGCATTGCCTGTGCCAAGGCTGGGCTCTGTCCTGAGCTGGATGCTTTACAGAGATGGATCACTGTTCCTCTTCCAGCACTGCTCAGCAAACACTGATCCTGCAGGGTCTGTGTCACAGAACAGTCCTTGCAACACCAGTGGAAACTGCTAACTCCTGAAGTCTTTTTGGAAGAAGAGATGTCAGGCCCAATGCAACAGAGCTGGAGATGGTTGTGGATTTCCACAGAAGGTTGGGCATCCAAAGCAGTACCTAGACACTGAGGGTGACTCCTTGTCAGTGAAACAACCACCTAACTTTGTCTTTGTGAGACAAGTGAGTGAGAAAAGAGGTTTAGTTGTCCCAGTAACTATGAGAAAGGCAGACAAGGAAATGTAAAGAGCAGCAAATCAGGAGAAGACAAACAGAGATATCTCCCCACAATTCAAATTCACACACTCTCTTTCTTTGCCCCCACAGTACAGTTCTGCTTAACCCAAGAGACAAATTTATTGCTCAGAACAGATTTCCAGACAGTGCAATTCACTGTTTCAAGACAGAGGCCACAGATCATAGGTCACTCCACCTAGATTTGTTTTTTTTTTTTAACTGCCAAGACAAGAGGCTACGATATGGTCATTCTGGGAGCATGAGGAATTAGCAGGAAGAAACAAAAATTTTGGAACACAGAAAAAAGCAGTTTGGAATACAAAGGAAGCAGCAGTTCACATCTGATTTGGTAGCACAAATGTTTTGCAGGATTTTTGGACTACATAAGCAATGAATTTCCTCATTTAGCTAGCTCTTAGTCATCTCATCTCTCCTGCTAGTTTCAAAATCACTGGCCCATCTAACAGGCCTTCAAACATCAGCTATTCCAGATCCAACCAGAAGTGTTTTTCCTTAACTCCAGCACTGTTTTTCTGAGAGATCATGTGCATGTTCCCAAAACAAGAGGGGAGTTTTACAGTCCTGGAGGAGCAGGGGAAGCTGAGTGCTGATCAGCAAGCTGCAGCACAGTGACCAACCAAGCCCTCTATGAGCTTCCACAGCATTTTTGCACTGCCTGCTTTCAACCTGCTGGCCCATCACACTGACACAGCAGCAGCTCAGCTATCTATTGCCCTAGGGCTGTTCTTCCCTACCCTCCTCTGGGTCCAAACACCATTTCCCAACATGATTTCCTCCTTCCTCATCATAAGAATGAAAAAAAAGCTTCTTGGCTTTCTCCTCTAATGGAGACTGCACTCGAGGACGCAGCAGCAAGGGAATGGACTGTTAACAGCATTTGGGCATTTCTTAGTAACGAGGGCAGTGAGATGGAAGGGGGGAAGTAATCAAAACACACATACCAGATGGGCTATTTCAGACACATTTTTCTCCCTTAGCACCTGTGAAGGGCATTGCCTTTCAGCAGGGACACTTTTTGTAATGAAGTTAAACCCACAGAGCACGGTGGGACAATTTGTATCTGCTCACCAACAGGAGGAGGGAGAGAAAAACAGTCTCCAGAAGAGTTTCCTGGCACTAAAGTGATTCTTCTGCCTTGTCTAAGTCCAGGGGAAAGGGATGAGAGCCCCAGTTTGCTACCTGACCCCACCACCAGCTGAGGTTAATTCAGTCTCCACAAGCTTTTCACTCCTTTGTTAAAGGCCAAAAATAAAGGGGGACAGGGAACAGATGGAGAGGCTCGAGGCAGCTGCAGAGGACACAACACAATCACACTGTGGCTCAGACTGAGAAGCCAATACCTCTGCACAGCCTCACCACCAGGACATTAACTGCTGCACTAGCACAAGCCTCCCTGTGCTCTCACAGACTGCACAGTGGTGAAACAGCCTTAGGACAAACAGGGAGCAATTCTCCTTTGCTTCAGGGAGGCTCAGAAGTGCCAAATGCTGTCCAGTGACCTCCCTTTCAGGTATTTAGAAATCCCAGATTCTGTTCCAGCAAAGCCAAGGCTCCAACCATCTGTAAGGGATTGCCTGCTCTGTGAAAGTTGATTCAAACAGAATGTAAGGATGCCAGAACAGCACTTGATGCCTTTGGATATGGAGAAGTTTTGCAAAAGGATGGAAAAGTTAAGTCATGGATGTCAGATGCTGGGCTAGGAGAGCTAAGTGTCTTTCACCACTGAATTCATGCATCTTTGGGTAAACCAGACAGCTCAGCCAGGGGCCACCATACAAACCAGACTCCACTAAAATCAGCAGTATCAACATCAGTGCTGGGCACCATAGCACAGTACCTATCTGCTGCAGAGATGAGGAAATTTTGTGGGCAGTATGACTGGCAGGACTGAGGCAAGAACAGTATCAATGACACATGTAATTTTTCCCAGTGGACCTGCAATTTTTAAACCAGAGGCTTCCAGCTTTCCCTTACTTGTTGAACTGAGCACATCTTCAGCCTTCAGAAGAGAACGGCTGTAATTTCACCTCATGTTGCTGAGAGCAGAGCATAATAAAATGGTAATCCCACCATTAGCATATGGGCTTTATTTCCCCAGCTGTTACCTGCAGATATGACAAGTAACTAAGGGGCATGTGGAGGAACAGGCAGAGCTCAAGGATGTCAACATGTAAAGATGTTCCTTTATCTCTAAAGCTGACACAGGGAGGATGGAGCTTTAACATTTGTTTTCCATACAGTGCTGCACAGATTCTCCTCCTGCTCCCATCTGTTTGAAAACCCAGCTCAGAGAAAACGGATGCTCCACAGTAAAACAACAAAGCCCCAGCTATCAGTGTGCTGTGGGTATGAAATAGGCAGCTGGAAATTGTGGGTAAAACCTGCCTGAGGTATTTGGCTTTGCAGGACAGGGGGGAAAAAAAAAAAAAGCAACAACCCAACCAAACAACAAACACAAACCTGTGCTTGCATTCAGAGGAAAAAGACCTGCAGCCACAGGGCTGTCAGCAACACAACTGATCACCAGAGGACTGTTTTATTGCTCAGCTTGTTTTGCATTTATACAGCGATAATGTAGCAGGAGTTCCTCAACCACAAAATGGTGGTATCAGCTTTAGCTTTTTTAAAAAGGGTTTTTAAGGCGAGACTTGGAAAAAGGTTAGTGCTTGCTTTATTTATTTGTATCCCCTTCCTGATCTTGTTTGCTTTTTCAGTGTGCATTCAATGTTAAATTTCCTCTTAATGTACTAACATCCAGATTTCTCTAGAAGAATATGCTCCAACAGAGAATTCACAGCATTTGTCAGGGGGGAAAGAATTAAGTTAACAGGGACTTCAGACAAGTTTTCTTGATAGTTTGCTTTTTTCCCCTCAGGTACTAGTAGATTAAAAATTTACATAGTTCCCTGGAATAATTATTTAGTTATTTATTTTTCCTATACCTACATAAGCACTTTTTGTTGAAGGAAACATCTCGGTCTCTCAACTCAGCCACCCTCCTCTCACAAGCTGGATTTACAGTCACCAAGCCACTGCCAGGTGAAGGAATTAAGACTCCATCTCCCAGAGCTTAGCCTTATAAATCTGGCAGAGGCAAGATTCTTTCTGTCCAGTAAAGGCTTTGGCAATGGAATTTAGCTGCAAGGATATTCCCTGAGAAAGGCACCTCACCAAGGGGCTGGTACAGGCACTGGGATGCAGTGTTTCTCAATCCCTCCACCATAAAGACATTTCTCATCATGGAGGAAATGAAGAACCTCCCATGGCTTCTGAAAGGGAAGGGAACTATCTTCCAAGCCTGCAAGGACTGTCATCTCCAGGTTCACCTTGTGATAAAGAGGATATTTCCCCCCCTGTATTTCAGAGGCAGCGGTTGGAAAAAGCTGCCTTTAAACTAAGTTTTTAGACACACTTGAGCAGCATCCAGGGGGAGGGGATAATGCGCAGGTTCAGAAATATGACACGTTCTTTGCCATCACTCTTCCTGGCCTTGACTCCTTAGAGCTCCATGGGCTCCAGCAGCATTTCACAGCTAGTTCAATAGCTCCCCTGTAGCACTCTGCCACCCACTCCCTGAGTTATGGAGGGGCTCAGCTGTATTTCCATTAGAGCCATTAGCCAGTGGAATGAACATGGCTTCAAGGATCCACATGAATACTGCTTATTGCTTGAGATTCTCAGGCTGAGGGCAGGAGAGGGTGAATCCCCTTCTGAAACCAATGCTGAAGGAAAAGACCTGGCTAGCTAGATCCTATCGAAGCAGAAATGGAGAAAGGACCTCCCTGCTCTGCAAAGGATGTGGTGGAGGCCTTTTGCAATGCTCCTGCTTCCCCCATCCATCTACTGGGCAATTTAGAAAGGTTACCTGGAGGGCTGCAGCCCTTCTCTGAGATGCAGCTGTCTGGGGAGGGAGGAGGACTGGTATTATGGAGATCAAAGTCTTGTTGAAAGCACTGTGTCTCTCGCTGGACTAGGTCCCTCTATTTTTATCTAAGGACCATTGCAAAAGGGTCAGGGCGAAACAATTGAGAAGGCTTGGTACAGAAATCCTGAAACAGCCCACAGAGAAAAGCAGGATTGGAAAAGTCACACATCACAAAGCCGCCCCTTAAGCAGGAAAACAGCTATTCCTAGGCATCAGTGCCCCTTCTCACTGATCAAACATTGTAACAGAACATTGTAGCAGAAGCCTTCCCATTCCCACCCTCCAAGTGAGGAAAGTTTTAATCCTGTTTAAGAAGCCTCCAAGGCAGCCTGGCTTCCCACCCAGCTTTTCCAGCAATGAGGCAAATCCCAAGTGCTTTTAACTCCATTGCACTGCAAACACAGGAGCACTAAACAATCCTCAAGAAGCCCAATTCTGAGTGAGCCTTAGGGGCATTGGGCAAAGTAAATAATGTGGCTGAAAGCCCTTGTAGAGGTTTCACAGCCTCTAATTTCCACACCCAGGAGTCACAAGCACAGCAGCTGTCACTTAAGGTTCTCAGCAATTCACACATTCCAGTCCAGCTCTTGCTGTTCAGTGTTTGAGAAACACTCAGAGCCATCTCCTCCATTGTCTCCAGAGTAAAAAAAGCTCAAGGCAGTATGACAAGAAAATTAGAGGCTGTAAAGTCTTGAGAAGCAGTTGTAAGGTAAACTGTCTTGCCTGGTGCAAGGTGCATTAACTTACAGACCCTTGTATGTCAGATCTCCCTGCCTGGAGTTCTTGTTACCCCCCAAGGATACTCCAGTAAAACTGCAGCTGAACAAAGCTGAGTGGATGCTGCTGCCCTGACAGGTGAGTGCTCAGAGTTCCTGAGTGCCCCTTTATGGCATTTCTCCAGCCCAGAGAGAAGGAAGAGGTGGCTCAAAGATGAATGCTGGAATGAAGGTCTGGAGAGATGCTTAACTGATGGGATGTGCCTCTGCAAGAAGGATCATTTGTGCAGAGGGAGAGGATAAAAGATGAGAAGGTAAATGTAGTCAAGGAACATAAAAAAAGACTACAAGGCCTGCAAGGCTGGAAGGAGAGGGGCCAGGCTGGAGGCAGGAAATCTCTGGATTCTATCAGTAGTCCTGTGATTCACATGATTTACAAAAAAAAAAAATAAAAAATAAAAAATAAAAAAAATTGTTCTGTGGTGCTAGAGGTGTTGCATTTCAATTGTCATGATACATGACAATTACAAAGAACAGAAGTAACTGGGTGACCCAAGACACAGAAATCAGATCAAACAGCGTAGAACAGATAAGTTTCTATCATGCATTCACTGCCTGCAAACAGAGCATCTCGGGGAGTTTGGAGTCTCAGTCCTTCTGAGTCCAACAAAAGGACATAACTATGACAGGCACAAGCACGACAGAGGTGAGGCACTTCCAACAGAGAAGGAAAAGCAGAGAAATCTCATCTCCCATAGCCCAGCTGAAAGCCACAAGATGTAGGCATTGAGGATCACCACAACAGAGCAGATGATTTATCAAATGGAGGTTGAGACTGGCAACATAAGCAGGTAGCAATACACAGAAGCCCAAGCTCCTCTGCTCTCCTCCCAGCAAGTCCCAGAAGATGGAAAGCTGCAGTGGCACAGGCACAGTGGCACAAGGCCTGGCTTAACACAGTTTGCCCCAGTAAAGGGCCAAGAGGGTGAATCTGCAGTGACCTTGGCAAAAGAGGTCTGCCTTTAATCATGTTTCATAGCTGAGCTTTCATCAGCTCCTTCCCTGATGCATTCATGGCAGAAAAAAATGCAGCCTAGAAGTTGAGCTTTTACAGAAAAAAGCTTTCTTTGCTTATACATCATTACCCAACAATACAGAGCAGCTACTTAGAGCATTTCTACGTTCCTTGGGTAAGAGACCTGATTTTAAAAGCCAGCAGCTTTATCCGTGGTGTAATGTATCAAGAGCAAGCTGAACTGACACTTATGCAAGTCAAAGCAAATGTTTTTAAGATGTGACAGCAGAGCCATTACCAGCTTCATATATTTCATTCTACTTTTGTGCACACAACCAAGCATATTATTGGCTTTTTATTTTCCTCCTTGTTTGCTTCAGGATCCTGATTAAAGCAAGGAAATATTTCATGAACTGCCAGGTTGTGCTTAAACCATTAGGCCCGTGTATGCAAAATATTTATTGTTTTAGGAAATGGAAGAAAAGGGAAGCTGGATCACTGGTGATACATCTCTTCCACTTACGAAACAGAGCAATAGCTTTCCAGATTCCTGCTACCCAAAGCTCTGATTTGTGAGAGGCTGAAGCTGGCTCAGTATCAAGGGTTGTATCATGATACAGAGCTCTGATCTGGTCTAAAGCTCTTGGATCTATTCAGCTTTGTGCTGAAAATGTAATGACGATAACAGAATTTTTGCTTGGTTAATGGCTCATAATAAAATCCCCTGGGCCTCTCTGACAGTCCTTTTTTGCAGTTTCTGCTCTCCTGGTTCTGTTTGAGGTCACTGTTCATGACTGCACGGCCCCCTTAGCCTTCCAACTGCTAGCACTCCTGAAAAAAAAAAGCTTGGTTTACCTGACATGAGATGGCAGGAAGACAAGCCAGGTCCCAGAGCCACAACCATCATAGCACAAACCCAAGCAGACTTGGGTGCAAGTGCTTGACCTTCCAGAACTCCAGGGAAAAAGAGCAGAGAGGCTGATACAGACTGACAGATGTACCAGGGCACTGCAGGACAGACCATCCCGTGCTGGCAGCACCAGGATCTCATGCAGGGCTGTGCTGAGGTGAGGCTCTGAAAAGGGCTCACTTGAGGGCCAGGCACACTTGGCAATGCCAGAGCAATGCATTCCATCTCCAAGAGCACAGTCACAACGGGCTGGGAACACAAAAGGCAAGGACCAGCAGTCCCAAGAAGTGCCACTATGCAAAGGTATCCAGTATGACACAAGACAGAGTGAGATGTCAGGCAGCATGCCAAAGGCTGACGTTAGCACAGACACTACTGGACCACCTTGCTGACTTGGCTCTGCAATTGAGTTAATTGTATCCAGATCCAGAGTAACTCTGTGAAATTACAGCCTCAAAGACCTGTCCTCTAGACAGCTTCACTAAGCACAAGTAGGCCACATGCACATTCTTTCATTACCAGAAATGAAATGAAGCAGAGAAGGGAGGCACGTTGGTTTTAGGCTTACTTGGGATAATAAAACACCTTGAGGTTATTAGGGTACTTTTCCGGCCACACTGGAATCAGAACCTGCACAGTTTCACTTTATCTTAAAGCTGGATACAATCTAAACCTGAATAGCCACACTTAACATAACCAGCTCACGGGCAGACAAAACCTAACCTTCACTATGGGAACACACTGCCTTCTCTTTTCATTCTGTAGGGAAACACAAGGCACAACAGGAGCTGGTCTGCAGTGGAGCTGCAGGCACCAGCACAGGAAGTTTCTGCTGTTCAAGCTTCTGCAGAGGTGAGGGGAGAGTCACAGATGAGGTTACAGCACACAATGCCACATCCCCACCTCCAGGGCAGGTACAGAACTGAATGAGTAATGGACAGAGGGGAGAAGAAGAGGTGATTTATTTAAGAGGTTTCTCAGTCAGTTCACTGAGATGGCTGACCTTCTGACAGTGACTTAATCAGTACAAATCATTTCCTCAATTTGTCACCAGGGAATGGCAAAATATTCTCGGAAGAGCTCCATCTTTTATCTTAAGAACTATTTACATCAAGGAGGTTAAGAGACAGCCTTAACCACACATACAGCATAACCTTTGCAGCACAATCTGATTTGTTATTCTTAAGAAACGCTATCCGGGAGCACAGTTTTTCTTGTCTTGACTTGTATCTGCTTTATCCACAAAAGAAAAAGCTCTGTGTTGCATCATTTTTATTCATGAAGATAAATCCATTGTGTATTATTCTAATGATCTCTTAAGTCTGCAATTTGTACCCTTTTATAGCTCTAAAAGTTAGAGATGCAGTAAGCCATGTATTTAAGGCTGGTAATTTAATGGGAATGGCAGTAACTACTATTTCAGATTTTTAGTTATGCCCCCCTCCCCATCCTTTGTAAGTACCTTGTTATTTAACAGCAGGATCAGCAATTTTATTGATGTGCTTTTAGCACAGGCCACTACCAGAGGACAAGTGTGCTGGACCATGTTACAAACTTCACAGTCAATTTTATCTCCTACTCTTTTTTTAAAAAGAGTGAGAGAATTACCACCTCTCCCCCACTCTAAAAAATCTGTGTGAATCATTCAGGTCTACTTCACAGGTATTTTTAGTCATCTTTTATAAGTTAAAAGATCACTCTTGGCCTCCAAATCAGAACCCATGTTATCCTAATAGATAATATGCTCTAATAAGCCTGGCTTATTTCTCTTATAACCTTATGCTGTGAGGGGACAGGGGGAACTCTGCAACTTCACTACCATCAAGCCTAGTCCTTTTGCACAGGCAAACTCAAGGAAAGAAAGGCTTAACAAAAATATCACTGTGATCCTTCACTTATTTCTGAGCTGGGCAATGACTGACCTATGAACCTTGAAACAGTTCCTCAAATGAAGGAGCACCTGGCTCTGGAGGACCCCCCATGAGCCCTAACCAAGCAGACACCATCCCTGGATACAGTCACCTGGGAGCAGAACTTGCCAGAGCTCCTGCCCTTCTCAGCCTTACAAAGCTGTCTTATAAACCAAATAATTCCAGGTTTGGCAGTGTTCAACCAGCATCTACTTTTATGACTGAATTTTCTGTATATCCCCACAGCTATGAATGCTGTCTTGTAACAGTCTTTATATGACTGGCAATGGATCTGGGGAGTTGTAACCACTATTCCATTGTGCGCTTTGTCCTGTAGACATGCACCAGGAGAAGACAAAAGGTGCAGCACAGAGCTTATCAGCACACAGCAGGCATTTTAAGCCACCTAGCAAACTAAAAAAACATGTTGTGAATGTAAGAGAAGGAAATCCCTAATTGGAAACACAATTGTCTTGTAAGAAAGACTCCAAAATCAACAGCCACTCCAATTTATATGGTGTTTTATCAAGCCAAAAAGCTCCCAAGAGCTTTGCAAGATGAGACTCTAAGGCAGCTTATGAAACTAGCCCACTATAATAGAGGCTGGGGGAGAGGGGGAAGTGAAAGGCCTTACTGTCACAGAAATGTAAGCCTGTCATCAGTGACTGGAAGCTCAGAAGGGATCTCAATCACGGGACAGTTTGTGTTGGAAGGGACACTTAGAAGTCATCTAGTCCAACCTCCTTCGGTGAACCAAGGACATCTTCAACTCGATCAGCTTGCTCAGAGCCCAGTCCAACCTGACCTTGACTATCTGGGACAGGAGTGGGCACCACCCTCAGCTCTGTGACATTCCACTGCCTGGATCAGAGCCACACGTGCAGGATACAGTCCTTGGGCACAACTTTGGTGGATCAGCTCAGAAGACACTGCCCAAGTGAAGAGTGAAGATCACCTGTCTGACCAACACCAGACTTGCCCATGATTTTTTAAAGAAGCTGTGTGCCTTCTTCCTAGCCATCAAGTCATTTCACAGAAGAATACAATTTTAAGGCTTTTTTATTTCCTCTTTCCACCTCTACCCACATAAGAGGAGAGAGGTTGAAGGGAAAGCAGAGGGGACATTTTGTTTGTTGCCTTTCTGGTGCATCCGGAAGACAATCAGATACTGCAGCAACGAGTACACAATAAGGAACCTGAAGAGGATGGGGAGCACTCAGTTGGAAATGTGCATCTAACATCATCTGCAGGAGTGCATCCTTTGAGGACCATCACTCCATCATCACTGTCCTACCCAAGTGAGAATACACAAGTCAAGGAAAGCAAAAGCAGACAGCATACAAGTCACACTTGACTGCACAGTTCCGCAAACAGCTCTAAAAATCCCTCAGAGGGAAGAACCATTGCACAACTAGTTTCAAGTCTGTTTTGAGATGAACAGTGGGGTTGTCAGTACCTTGTTTCTAGCAGCTCTACAGTGGTTTAAAAAAAAGACAAACTAGCCATGGAAAACCCAAGTCAATTTTTTTTTTTCTTTCAGGAATAAATGCCTCCTTCCTTTTTCACCAAAGAGAGCAAGACCTTTCATTTGTTTTACATTTTCTGGTTGGTGCTATTTCATGAGCAAGTCTGTAATGGCAATGATTCAAGGATGTACCCTGTCCTGCTGTGAAGGTGAAAGGCTGCACAGAGCCTGTATTTTAAATACATTCACATCTACCAGTGAGCTAACAAATTAAGTAAGGCTGTCAGTAGTTTCACTGTCTTTAAGGTCATCTTGCTGAAGTCTAAGGAAAAAAGAAATATCTGTTCTAACATTTTCTTAGACTTATAAATGGTACACAAAAACCAGAGAATAGAACCATAGAATTTTCAGGGTCGGAAGGGACCTTTAAGATCATCTAGTTCCAACACCCCTGCCATGAGCAGGGACACCTCCCACCAGACCAGGTTGCTCAGAGCCCTATGGACTTGGCCAGTGATTTCTGGGCCGTGCCTGACCCTGGTCATTGTCACCAGACCTGCTCTGCTCTTCTTGCTGTGATACTGTGGGACTGCAGCAGTTGTCAGCAAGGCCACAGCCTCTGCTTGCCCTACTCTCACCCTTGGTTCCCTGCTCATCCCTTGTTGCTCCCTGACAACACAAGCCTGCAGTTACGCCTGCAGATAGGAACCCCAGTGCTTTAGAGGAAAAGAATCAGCCAGACAGCAAGTAACTGGTCTAAACAGGAGATCAGCTTCCCCTGGAAAAACACAACTGGGGTATGGCTAACGCACCAGAAAGCTCGTGTCTCAAGTAATCGCCTGCTCAAGACTTTATCAATAATGCAAAATTGGATTGTGGAATACAAAACCCCTGAAACTTAATAAAAGAACTAGCTTAAGCACCACGTTAACATCATTGAAATTGATGAGTAAGGAAAGACAGCTCCAAACAAATTACACCTCAGAGCCAGATAAGACCTATCTCTAGGAAACTGGATAAACGACAAGTTCAGAGTAGCTCTACTCATATCCACAGTGAAGAGGCTCTGAGTGGAAAACAGTGGGTGTAAGAATTAAACACACTTTTCAGCTAGATTATTCAGAAGGGAAAGGTTATAAATTGAGGGGGAGGTCTGTCTGATGCTATTTTAGACATTCCAGTGCTTGGTAAAAATTCATCCAAACACAGGGGTGGGGATGTTGGTACTATGCTTGCATCATGAAAGTCACCCAACGGGCTCCAAGCTGGTGTTTTACAGCCAGCTCAGTTTCCCCTCACATCTGTGGATGTCTTTGCTAAAGTCTTTCTGCCCAAATGCCCTGTGACTGTCCCAGCACAGGAATGTGCTCAGTCTTGTCCTGAAGGCAGCAATCGGGTCAGCCACAGCCCAGCACACTGCCCCGAAGCAGACTTGGTTTGATCCTGGAACTGGCAACACTGTTACTGGAGTACAGACTCTAAATGATTGGATCACATCAGCACAGTGTAGCACACAGAGGAAATTTCAGAGGCAGCAGACATGTGGGCTGAGAGAAAAGGGAACACACACTTGGGTACCAGTCAAACTGGAACCAGGACTTACAGAGGTAATGTATGAAACTGTGGATGGTGCAGAAAGAAGTCAGAAACAAAGGGATGAAAAGATGAGACTCTTAAATGAACACACACCACTGAATTATGTAGAATGTGCAAGCAGTGAACTGCAGGGGTAAAGCATGCATCCACCAAGACCTGCCAACCAAAATCCCAGTTTCTCAAGCTTATTGACAGAGCCTGATACATCCATTTCCTTATCTGGATCCTGACATTGGATTAAGGCTGTATTGGTTTCTCTGTTGCCATTTCTGTGAGAGACATCTTCAGTGCCACCTCCTTGGCTAGCTGAAGACCAGTGTGGTGTTTGGGTTGCATGTCCCTCACAGGACCCACCCTGCACCATGCCTCCCACTCACGGGGCCTCTGCTGAGCTTGAGCAATATTCTGCAGTGTCCTCAAAAGAGAGTGAAGGCATCAGCACTTCACATCATATCAGCACCTCTCACTCTGTGCTCAGCACCCATAGCATGCACGTAGCAGGTTCCAACAGCACAAGCAGAGCACCACAGGGGTCTGTCAGGAGGAATTAACCCCATATGTCTCCTCCAGCACCAGCACAAGCTATCAGGAGAGCATGGATGAGCCCAGCGAGCCTCAGGAACACTTCATATACATTGCAGCTCAGCATGAGAACATCCAGTCTGGAGCCAGACTCCAACCCAGCTCTGAGCATCAACTGCAGGGAGAGAGGTGAAATTAGAGTAATGCAATTTCAATATCCTCAGAGAGGTAAATGCATTCAGTTGCCTCAAGGCCTGTGTAATCATTAATTATTAACTTAATGTCTGTCTTCCCTGAGGTATCCATTCTCCTGTGTATTAATGGGTCTTCCAATAAGGCAGGGGGTAAACAGCTTGCAGATTACCTGATAGCAATAATGAAAGTTTGCAAATTGATTTGGTTGGATTAGAAAGTGCTTGGCAGTTAACTGATCTCAGAATTTGGAAAAACAGCAGTATACGGTGAAAAATATTTTCTTTCCTCTCAGTTTTATCTGCTCAGAAAAGCAGAGGAGTCAGGCACAGCAGTGCTGGCTGCTCTTTTGGATGTCTCTCTTCTCTGTCTCCCATCCAAAGTGTAATTAAGGAAAGCCTTAGGCAAAAAACTCGGTTGTAGCAAGAGGTAACATTAGTACTGCCATGTCCTAAATGCCCCTTCACAGAAGTAAAGTCAATCTTGTTCCTAAATCCAGATATTTTCTCCAGGCTTCCATATTTTCACCACCAACGCCTGATAGGTCTGAGGGGTCAGAGTCACAACAGGATTTCAGTGAACAAAATCCGATCCAGTCCAAAACTGAGATCCTTACAGCTGCCTTCCTGATCCTTTAAATACCTCCAGCTCCACACACAGAGTGGGATAAGGGCAACAGGCTGAGTGCACAGACATTGACAGCTTGCATTTCCTTCTCATATAAACTGCTGCTCAGCTTATTTTCTGACTCCCAGAAAGCTGCTTTTATAGCCCTCTGAAACATCTCATTTAACCAAAGGAGTATTTGTTCACTAGCATTACTTGCAGCAGGATGCACATGTCAGTGTGGGAGTTCAGTCCCTAAAGATATGACAAGACAATTCATCCCACAAGACAATCCATACTCTAGAGATGCTTCTGGTCCAAGTTTGCAGCTCAGCTCCCACCTCAGTCCCACAGGCTGCCACCTCCACCCTGGTCAAAGCATCATGGCCAATTTGCAAGCAGGACAACCACATCTGCAGGCTGACCAATATTAAAAGCCAGCATCTTCCCCTTCAAAAGACAAGGCAAGCCTGAGCAGATTACTGCTTTCCATCCAGAACACCATATGCTGTAAACAGCCACATGCACAACAAGTAACAGTCACGTTTCCAACCTGCTGTTCACTTTGCTTGGGCCTCGTGCTGGAAGAGAGATTTGTATTCTCTGATTCTATCTGAATGTCAGGGAATGATTTACAGTGAGACCAAGCCACAATCTTTTCTTGATAGATTTTTGGATATGTTGCAGTCTGCTGTTTAGTCAGGTGGCATCTGTTCTTCAAGCAGAACAGTATGATACTGGTCCTTCACATAAATTTATGGTAGAAGTTAGGATTTTATCCTATATCCTAAATAAAGATTCAAACCCAGTTTTTAAAAAGGAGAAACCTTGTTCGTGATGGAATTTTGTGCCTGGTATTTTATCATAATTTAAAATCGAACTAGTGAGACACTGAATTCTTTCCTGCTGAGAATGTGCAAAAGCTCCCTTTATTCCTATATCCTCTACCGCTGGCACCTTGTATTTATAGAGGGTAGATGGAGAACTTAACATCATTTTTTTCTTCTTTTAAAGCCTCTCCTTTGATCTAGTCATCCATCTAGGAGATTGCTTTGATCCTTGGAGTTTTGCTAACTCCAAATTTGCAATTATGCTTATCTAGTCCTGGAGGATCTGAAGGTTTCAAGCTGCCCCTCATACACTGCCAGTTTACAGCACAGATCTAATGAAAAACAACTTCTTACCTGGAGCACTACAGGCTGCAGGCTGCCCACCTGACATCCTGACAAACCCCTGTGAGGCTATTTCTCCTCACCTGACCACGTCACAGGCTGAGAGTCTCTTTATAGGAAGCAGGATGGAGAACAGGCTGACTTGTGACAGAAGGACACCTCATTTGAGCTGGAAAGTGAGGCTGGTGAACAAGTGGAAGAGTCCAGAAATAAATGGTCACAATGAGGAACAGGGCTCTGGGAGAGGTCTAAGACAGCTGCAGCAGCTGGAAGTCTGGGTCGTGCTGTCTTCTGGTCTACATCCCCTGGTCATGCTGGTCTTCTCCTTTCTCTTCCATCATTTTTCAGTCATTCAGAAATCATTGCTTACCAAGCTGGCATTTGATGCCAGGAACCAGGAGGTATGTAAGAAACTGTCCATCACGGTCCATGAAGTAACCAATGTTAGCATGGAATGCAGCAAAACCAGCATAGGGTACTGATCTCCAAAAAGGCAACCCTATTCCTCCTCCCATCAACCACAAGGAGAGCTGGCTGAGGCTCTGACTTCTGTTTGTTGTTTGGTTTTAAATACCTTTTCCCTTATAGTACCATTATGCCACATGAATGAAGACTAAGGTTATCTAACACTGCCTGATTTTTTCCCAGGGGAGCAGGGAGGGAGGCAGAAGAACACTATTATTTCATGATGGGATCTCAAATTGTAGGGGATTTCTTTCCAGGTTCCAGAGGACTGAAACAGATTGAGATGCCTCATCCTAATGCTTCAATGCTCAGTATCATCATACCACATTATTGCTTAGCACCTGAAACTGATCTGATTGAAGACATGACCACAGCCATTCTTTCCTCTGTACTACTAAGTTCTTGTTTGCCATTCCCCATTCTCAGAAAGAAATCCAACTGTTTTCTAACATGGTAAAGAGTGATAGGAAAAATTAAAAAAAAGAAGATAAGACAATCTGAAGAGACAGCAAGCAGCCACAACTACAGTACAGCATTTGAATAATCTTCTTACATGAGCCCAGATAAGCCTGCTGAATTTTTCACATCAAAAGATAAGTACAGGTTCCCCTCCCTCCCTACATAGAGGCTAATATTTCTGTTCCTGCAAACTGAAGGTCAAAAGTGGCAGTTCCTGTGCAGAAGCTTCTCCTACCAACAGCACAAGGAAGGAAACTATCTGCTATGGCTTAGCACCACCCTGGCACCACCAGCTTTTCAAGTGGCAGATTACACATGGGAGGTAGGGAGCAGAGCTGTTCAATCACCTTCTTCTATCCAGCAACACCGTCAGCAGCAAGCCAAAGCACATTATTCATGCTTTGCTTCAAACAAGACTGACAACACCAGAGCAGCCTCAGCAACACCTTGTACTTAATAAGTCAGTTGAGAGATTAAAGAGGACTTTATTTTGCCAGTCTGCTCTAATGAGAATTACTTTTCAGGAGCTCTCAGCAGTTCAGAGAGGTATGTGACAGGTGCAGAGTCTGCCCTCACTGAGTGAATGTCAATGAAGCAGTGCAAAAAAGAGACTTGCAGGTGGGAAACTGTCAGGTGATGCTACACTACTATAGTGAACACCCTTCCAGGAGAGTTGTACCTGTGGTAAATGAAAGTAGGTGCCCAGTGATGGAGCTTTATGAAGTCATCTTCCCTTGATACACTGCAAAGTCCTTGTGCAGGCAGTGTGCTTCCTACAGAACCATGGTAGCCACCATTAGCTGAAGTTTCAGGTAGGGTTTGTGAAATCTCTCAGCAGAGTTTTGAGGGGTTTTTTGCAGACTGACTCACTGCTTCAAAGTAGTAGCCTTCTGAACCAGCTTTCCCAAGTTTAATTACTTGCCAACATTTGGTAACTATAACTCTTTGTGAAATCCCTTTATTTGCAAAGGAGAACCTTTAAAACTTCTTCTTCTTTGTAACACAGAAATTCCTATCCCAGTCCTCCTCCAGAAAAGTTTAACACTGTTAAACTTTTACCTTCAGTTTTAAAAAGGTTTTTCTGTAACTCCTGGCCTCACTAGGTGAGAGCAGATACATACCAGACCATTTGCTAAAGAGTAGGTTCATCTTACTCCAAAGAATGACTCACCTAGGGATTCCAAAGACATTGAACAGAAATTTATTTAAAACCTGGAATTACAGAATGTCACCTTTCTGTCCTCAAAAAAACATTTGCCTGCAGAGGTGATGTACCTTTGGTGTATGGGGTGAAAACAGAGGGAAAATGGGAGTATACAGAGGTCATTCATCTTGGATAGGAAAGAGGGAGGAAAAGAAAGGGAAAAAAAGTACCATGGGAATACAAACTGTTCAGATTCATTTTTCTGCTTACAATATAAGCCTCAGACTGGTAACATGGTCCCAATCAAATGCAAACATCTAACACATTCCTTCTGCACAAGTGAAAAACAATCCAAGCACATTTTGGATGACAAATGTAGGGCTGGCACATATTTATCACTTAACTATCTGGAAATCTGATCATCACATAAGCAAGAAGACTGTTAAAAAACATCTGCTTCACAGCACAGAAATTCAGAATCTCATGCTCTGGAATCTGGCCAGATTCAAAAACTGCTGCATTTGATTTTCATGCCCATTTTACCATTAAAAGATAGATGGCTTAAAGTCACTTGACATTTGTACTAGAAAGCCAGAGCAAACAGACAAAGCAGGATAAGGGCTTCTCTGCTATGTGTGCTAACAAAGACATGGACAAACACTTCAAGCCAAAAGCCAGCAGCTCTGGGAAGCATGTTCAGGAAGGCTGCAGCTCTTAATAGATCCAGAGAGAAAAGCTGTAAGGGCTTCAGTGTGAGTGCAGCACCAGCAGTGAAGCCAATTACCATGGTAGGCAGGTGCAGTTAGCAGTGGTTATTTAAGACACTTCCTTTTCTTGAGGAACAGTTCTGGAGGAAAGGAAGGGAGGGTAATTGAGGGGAAACTGGAAACTTGGCCTTCCATAGCATCTAACTGCCTTATGAAGATGTGATGTGATCTACACAGCCAGTGCATAAACAGTTACCCTCCTACCAAATCAGGAGCTTCCAAGCATGATTAGACTGCAGAGCTGGGTAGCATGGGGTGTATATTACATATCAGAGACTTCTCACAGCTTTTTAAAAAAAATTCAGTCTGACCTCTGTTCTAAAGCACTTTAGGAAATCTTTGTCCCAGAGCTTGTGAAAAAGGCAGAGCTATAAATTAAAACTGCATTAGCAGTTTCTTTGGTGGTCTGTAGAACAGGAAGGAGAGTAGCAGGGAACCTTTTTTGCATATATAAAAAGTTATACCCTAAAATTATATGCAGTGCTATAACATATAACACAGATCCACAAAAAAAAAATAAATTCTATTGCTCAACAGAGAGGAAATAGCATTACCAAGTACATTATTACCTAGTACATTAATTGCAGTTTCTAGCATTCTCATAATCCTGTATGTCTTTGTCATATCTATAGAAAAGCATAAAAGCTCTCATACTTTTTGAAATAACTCATTCTGTGCAGTTTCATATATACGAAAGGAACAAAATTTGGACATTTTTTACTTGACATTGGCACTATTTCCAAGTGATTTCTTGTTAACACTTGGAGAACTTTGATCCAGTTTCAGCTAACAATCAACTTCTTTTCCTCACATTGCTTTTATAATTAAAGAGTAGTCTGAAATTAATCCACAGACACACTACTTTGTTTCTTTTGCACTGTATTTCCTGGTTTAATGTTAGATTTTTTGATGGAAGGTAGCAATCATTTAAACATTAAGCACACTCATCCTGGGGACACAGTTGTCAGATTTAAGGATCAGAAATTATATAGGCAGCTATAAAGGACAGGAAGTGAATAGATGAATATTACGAGGTCCAGTAATTCTTTGAAGTATTAAAATGACATGAGAGAACCATTTGCAAGAACAACATGACAACTGAAGTTATGCAGCTACTCCAGGTCAGAAAACAGCCAGCAACATCATTACAGTGTCCTGAAAGAGTTAAGGACACTTTTATCAAAAGTTGTTTGCTCAGAAGCAAGCACAGGGGAGGTAGGACTTGCAGGGTGATCCCATTCTGAAGGCTGGCAAACAGAAAGCCCTGACAATTTTCATGCACAGAACAGCACTGGCAGGCACCTCACCTGTAGGACACTCACTGGGGGAGCACTTCAGAGAAGAGATCTCTAACTCGACACAGTCCCTTACAGGATCCTGTCAGCACCCTCCAGATCACTATTTACATGTAAAAAGTGAGCAGAGCACTGAATTAACCTTCCATTTCCACCAACAAACAGTTAAGCACATTTATAAGTGAAGCCCTCATCACAGAGTAAGTAACTCTTGCTTTGTGATAGCAGTCCTGGAAGAATCTGGCATCCTTCAGAAGCATTTGGTCAGTAACTTTTTGGCACATGCAAAGGAGGAAGGAACATCCCATCACATTAATTACAACATGGGGTCTCTGGAAGGGTGTGGGATTTGCAAGCAAGGCCAGGATGCAGCAACCCTTCTGATTTGAACACCTGCCTGGAATTCCCATTGATTCAGGAAGAGGTACACAGCTCATATGGAAATGCAGTGAGTAGAGCAGAGTTCAGCTACAAAAGCTACACGTAGGGTAGGACAAAGTTTGGTATCCCATTTCCCTCTGATTTCAACCAAATAGACATGAGTGTCATTTACTGTGTGGGAAAAGTTCTCCAAATCCTGTCATGATTCATCCCATCTGACTCGAAGCATGCAGTACAGGTGACTTTAACTCTTAATCTAAGATGACTTCATGCATTCACTGGGATTTCAAAATTCAGCCTGTAGACCTAAGCATTTCAGACGGCTCCAAGAAGCAGTTACTTGGTTTAGTGATTTTTTAGGACACAGACATTTAAGGTTGCAGCATGACAGTTTGGAACCATTAATATTTTGGTGGTTCTTTGAACAAGACAAAGCAATTCCCCCTCACTATGCAAGTCCAAACCAATAATCCAGATTTCTCTTCCAGTCCCATTTGAGAATAAATCTAGCTAAAATGTCCCTTTTATCTGCCTTTAAAAAGTAACTTTCACTCAGCAAAAAAGCAAAGAGCCTCTTTTGGTTCATTTTCCTGGTTGTACTATTTCCCAGTGCTTCTCAAACAAGCCTTTTTTGACAGATCCTAGCACAGGTCTTTCTGTTAAAAAGAATTCAAACATAGTACTTAGAGTACTCCTAAAGGAGAAGAAAATTCCCCTAACCTGGTTCATCTGAACCAAGTAATGGGAGAGTACACTGGCAAGTGGAGATGACTCCAAGTGACACAGGCATACTGCCTTTCAGTGCTCAAGAGCCCTGGGGACATCTGGGATTCAAACTGGAAGCCTCTGATTTCAAAGTTTTGTCAATGGTTTGGTCTGCATCTCAGCAGCCCTATTAGCCCAGGCCATATTTAAGCAAGCATTAGCAATTCAAAGCATCAAAAAACAAGGTCATAATCCTTACAGGGAATGGGAACCTTCCTTTCCTACATATTCTAGCAGCAAAATGGTAAGATTCTAAATTAACAAAACCAGGGCAAAGTGCAGAAGGTCCCCACAGGAGAGTGATTAACCTGCTTGTTTCAGATTTCAGCAAAGAGTTTTCAACACCAAGGTAACCTCAGTGCCTGAACTATGTAGTCAACACAGCAACTATGCCTCAGCTTCTAGCTTACATTGATAACTCTCCACACACAGTGCATAATGAGGTCCTATCTATAGCCCCAGAACTTGTTTACCCCTCAAAAGTGACTTATTCCAGGCTATCAGCCAAGTGAATGTTTAAGTAGAATGTATGTAGCCATGATCTTCAGAGGCTGGTATTCATCTTGTCTCAGAAATTGTGTAGGGCAGAGAGGTTAAGAGGAATAGAGTGTGGGTTTAAAAAAGATTTGTTTCTAAGAGACACTTCACTAGATTCATTCAATTTAGTGGAAAAAATAAGGTTAGGAGAATGCTTTTTAGAAACTATTGTCTCATGGCAATGTAAAACATAGGTTTTCAAAAGAAGCAGTTAGGAAATGTTGCAGTTCAGTTAGATAAGAAACTATCTCATTAGTATGGATTGGATCTAAACACCTCAGGAATAGCTGTCAGCCTCCTTACAAGGCAAAACCTACACCCCTTCCTTTTCAACTCTGCAAGCCAAGCTACCCAGAGCTTTTAAGGGCCCTGTGACACCACAGACTCACTGACTACTTGAAAAATAACCCTGAGAGTAAAAGGAAAAAGGCACTGATCTAGATAAGGCAATTAGACCTGGTTTAAAGAAAATGCATTGCTCAGATAGGCATTGTTCTCAGACAGTGTTCTTCAGCAAATCTCTTATCAAAAGGAGGAGTCTTCAGAGAGAGAGGACACAGAGTATAACTTGTAGCTCTGAGCTCGAACACAACCCACAGTCTCTCTCTCCAGCCAGAGAACCAGCAGAGCTATTGCTTGGGGTTGTTGTAACAGCACCAGGCTGGTTAATTTGGTTTCATCTGCAGCAGGTGGATGCTTCCAGCACTGTTGGCATCTGCTCAGTTAAAACGACCTTGTGTGTAAAGTCAAGGGTGTATGAGCAGACTGGCTCTCTCCAAAATACCAACAACAGATGACAACCAAGAAGGAAAAGCTTTTTTTAATGTTGATTTAAATGTATTTGCTTCAATGTGCAGGTGTTTTCACTCACTCATGTTTAATTCAATGAGATTTTGCAATAATGAAAGGGAAAAACTGAGAGCCAGGAAAGAATAGGATGAAAAGACAGAGAGACAGACCAAACCTGGACTTTAACTGAGGGGTCTCCACAGTCTGGAGAAAGGGGCCAACAGGAACCTCCTAAATTCAGCAAAACCCCTCTACCTGGGACAGCTGAGTCCCCATTGTGCAGGCTGAGATATTTTTTTTTCTGGGCAGCAGCCCTGCAGAGGAAGACCTGGTGGTCCTGGCAACAACAAAGGGAATGTGTAGTTATTTAGCTGGAGGTACTCAGAAGCCAAATAGCAGCTCCTTTGTCTATCTGGAGACATTTGCAAAACCCCTAAGATTCAAAATGGAGTTGCATTTCATTACAAGTGAAACATTAAGTTATCCCAGGCAGCAATGAACCCCAACAAGCTCTGAGAAGACAGAAAAATTAGCCCCAAAAGCAACATTTGTAGATAGGTCAGAGGTTTTACATTTGTTTTTATCCTGTTCCCATACCCCAGGGTGCTAGAAGTGAATCAGAGGTATTGTGACAACCCATCCACTCTGCAGTGCAGGGAAGCAGGCACTGGGCAATTTTTGGGACTGCTCAGGCAGGAACCCAAACCCCCTGGGTTCCAGTACTGCAGTCTGGGTGCTAGGTCTTTGGAGCAGAAGCATCAGCCAATAACCAATCCCTGGAGAGCTGTTCTCTGCATAAATAGATGCATAAACAGCTCTACAGTGGCAGTCACAATCTGGCTCTAGAGACTTTTATGTCTCCAGTTCCTAATGAGGATCAGTTTAATATTTTTTTTAACATCCTGTCTCCCTAATAAAAATCAGCTCTGGTGTGGAACTGACTCTAAGAACTGCAGTCCCCTGATCATAAATGCTTTCAAGAGATGTGACAGGGTGATCAACATGAAGGCTGGATTAAGGTTCAGACTGTAGCTTTTGGGATTCATGCAAGTCACTAATTACACATACAGTACTTAGCACAGCAATGTGTAGTATTGCATACTGCTTTGGGAGCAATTCAAAGAGAAATAAAGTAGTTTAGCACTAAAGGAACAAAGTTCCCTGTACCATTAAACAGCAGAATTTTCCTCCAAGCTGAGGTTTGTCTGTGGCTCCTTAGCAGGTGGCATCCTGAGGCTCTGTTAAAGCCCACAGATAACAACTCCAACACTTGCTGAACAGCAGAGACCAGGAGCTTCTCCAGAAGTCACGTTGTACTTGAATTTCCATCTGCATTCTGAAATAAGGTCTTGCCTATGAAAAGCCTAAAGAGTGCTAATATTTCACATAGCATAAGATATCCCACAGCCTCCTGGAGCAGAGTGAAATGGAGAAACTGTCATCATTGCTACTCAGATATCAGAGTGAGATTTGCTCTGCAGTCAGGCACACCTCAGTCCCACACCACAGGCAGCAGGGCACAATCTATATTGAATTTGTTCAAGAGTTTCATTTGATTGTCTTTGCTTTGAATGCATGACATCCGTCCAGACCAGCTGTCAAGTACAGATTTGACAGATGTGTCTTCAAAGAACAAAGGAGAGTGTTCAGCAGCCTTGGGACTACTTTGTATTAAAGCAGAGAACACAGATTATTTGAGAGATGAAAAGAAGTTGAAACTGCCTCAACCCCACTTGTTCTGTATAGGTACACAACTGCCACTTAGAATAATGAACAAACAGAGACGAGAAACTGGGAATTTGAAACCTGCAAGATTCCTGGCTGTTAAGACAACAAGCAGTGCTTTGCACATCTATGTTTTTAACAGAACCAACCACGGATCTGACAACAGACAGTGATGGGCAGGCACCGATTCAAGTGCACCATTTTCTTTCTGGTTGCAAGTGTTATTTTGTAGGAGAACTAGTCAGAAGAGTTTCAATAAAAAGCTGTTTGAATTCAGAAATAGCCTTTTTATCAGAAGCCTTGAAGACTTTCCAAAAGAAAAAAGACAAGGAAGTTTAAACTTTTACTTCTTCCTTGAAAATACTCACACTTTTCTGAAATTAATATTAGATGTCAAAAAGACTGGTATCAAAATGATCTCTAGATCTTGGCAACAAAGTCAATTAAAAAAACTATAAATCAGCCATGGTTTCAGATGCATTCTCCAGGATTAAAAGCTAAAATTTTCAGTTAAAATCTTGAAAAAATCTTCTTCACGCATGCAGAAATGACAAATGAATATGGGAAATGCTTTGAAGCAAACAAACAAAAAACTGTCAAGCTTTTATTTTAGCTTTCCTTTGTTTTCCAAAAATAGGTGTCATCTTTCAATCAGCACCAACATGCAGCATGAGATTTGTGTTCACTATACTTGCATGGGTAATGATGCTGGTATAATTTGCAGCAGATGTACATTTGGGGAGAAGTTATTTTCCTCAGAATCTATTTGTGTGGGAGGATGAAGTATGGTTATAATGAAGGTACTGTGGGAGCCGAATGACTTTGCATCTCAAGTACAGGTGCACTTGGGTGTAACTTAAACATAGTTTGCAATCTCTCTAAATGGAGCATTTATAGCCAATTAGACTTGTCATTCACCTTGCAGATACGTCTATCTAATTTAACAGCATATGCAGGAAGCAGAAAAATAAAGGATATTATATTAGCTGACAGCAGAATAGAGGTGTAGATATCAGCATCTGTATAAATTGCACATTTGGTGGATTTCTGAACCGAAATACAATGAATTCAAACAGTGGCCTCCAAAGCCCTTATTCTCTCTGCATCCGAAGCCTCCTGTCAAATGTAATTTCCTCCAGGAAGACATGAATCTAGCTGAGACTTTCCAAAACCTGTCCAAGTGATTTGGACACTCACTTCTCATTAGTATTTACAGCAAATGGGCATGAGCATCTCTTAGATGCCTTCGGAAATCTGACACATTTATTTGTGGCTGTTAAATGACTCTCTGGGCAACCTGCACAAGAAATGACAAATGCCCCATGTTTCCCTATACGCAGATATCCATTATATCCAGGCACCAAACATCAAGATTTTCCCTCAACAAGACAACTGAGATACAGCAAGGAGGAGGGGAGGGACAGAGGATTGCTGTTTAGATTAAAGGACAAAGTTCATATTCCAAAACTGTCTCCTCCACAGAGGGCTGTTCATACCAATGTCAGGAGAATGCCACACTCATTGTCATCTTTTTGTCACTGCCCTAGGCAGGCATGTCACTCTGATGGGAACAGGGATGCAGAGGACTTACATGGAAAATGTGAACGGAAAAAAAGCAAACTCATTTGTAAACCAACAGTAGATTATGTTCTCTCCTTTCCCCACCGAGGACTTGAAAGAGGCTTGCCAGAGATTTCAGTCTGGCCCTCAGAAGCCAGGAAGAAGCCTTGCAAGGCACTTGTCAAACCAGCAGCACTGTGAATCCTTTCAGACTGAGCTACCACTCAGTGTTTGGCCACCATTAACCTGGTAGCAACTTTTCCTTTCAAAGCCCTAACAAAGTAAGTCTTACCAACAAATATATATGCAAATATGAGAGCAATATTGAGCTTTATAACTCTTACATAGCTTCTTGATCTGTTACTTAACTGACATCACTTCCCTTTTTTTCCAAATGTATTTCATGTACACATGTCTGGTTTCTATAATCTTCTCCATTTCTCTTATCTCTTGTATTTTAATAAACCACATGTCCAGATTCAGTATCTTCTTTTACAGCCAGAGATATATTTGTTCATTGCAGTTATTAAAATTCTAAACATCTCCCTCCTTTTTGTAGTTATTAAAATTCTAAACAACTCCCCCCTTTTATTTGATTTTAGTGAGATTCTGGACATTTTCTCAATACCAAGAAGATTGGATTCATTGGAATGTAATTCTGAAGACAGTCTCGCATCAAAACTTTACTTTCAGTTCAAAGCACCATCAATTTAAGGTATCCTCAGAAGTTCAGGACAAGGTGAGCCTTTTTATCAACTTTCTTCAACACAAGTTTAAGACGAAACTAAAATTGTCTTCTGCTCTCAACATGGAGAGTAAAGCCAAACAAACAAAACAAAAAGAAACCACAAAGAACCCGAGCAATATTTTGCTTTCATGTATATATTTCAACTCCTGACAGGACCCCTGATGGCCACTTTGCTTAAGCAAGGACAGATTTAAACCTTGAAATCTGACTTTTTGGGCATTATCTTCCCTGCATTAGTAGAATTAACTACTTAAAAGAGAGTTCTGGTTTCCTAGGGGCCTCTCTGCTAGCCTGTCACTGATGACTTTTACACAGAGAGAGCATTAAGTTAAGAGGCTCATCTCACCAATTCCAGCATTAGTACCAAGAGAGACACCAGCTGTGATTCCTCACTGATCCTTTGAGAAACAGCAGTGATTTGCCTCCTAGTTTCCTCTCAGCCTTCTGTGAACTCAGCATCCTGTAGTTCTGTGGAGACACACTCACTGGATCTATTGCTCCAGTCACAGCTGTTTGAAGCTCCATCTTGGCCAAAGTGGGAGCTAAAGGAGTTTATTCAAATAAGCTTGATAAATCCAAAGTAATTTTAATTCCTCCCCCTGAAAATGTACTTTTCCCCACTCAGAATAAGAACAGGGAAAGAAAATGCTTAAATGGGAAAACTTGAGGCAGTGGCCAAAATCAGGGACCTTCAGTCCCACACCACCTGAAACTTTCACTTCTTAACATCTTCTCAGACTAGTTAGCCACAAAACTCTCCAAAGATACATAGTTTCAGCTTTCCACACATTATCTTGAGGAGACAGTGGAAGAACGGCAAAATAAATGCTGCAGGCTGAAAAGACTTCAGCTCCATTGCTCCCAAGAAAGAAAGCTGGAATTAGAAATGCTCCAGTTTTGCTGCTGTTATTCCCAGGCCTTTCAAAAAGCAACCAACCATCAGTTGTGTCTGTTTTTCACTGAAGAAAATAATCTGCAACTCCCGGCAGCATTCTGCCACCTGCCTGTGCACTTCATCACAGCTCTGCTCATCAGTCTCCAGTACCAGCAGAGGACCCTCCAGAAGAGAGCCCTCCTACTCCCCTCACCTGCCCACGCTGCCATCTAAACACCTTCCAGGCTGAAGAGAGCCAGAAAGCAATTCCACTCACCCTAACTCAGTCCTCGGAAATGCCCTCTGCAGGTTCCTCTAGACATAGCCTGGTTTAGATCACATTGCCGACTTCTAGTCAGTACATCTGGGGAACAGAACCTCTGCGAAGTTGTTCAGCTGCCTTATTAAATCAGGAAATGTTGCACTGCACTGAGAGTCAGCCCTTGAGTTCTGAGTCCATCTTTCCCCTCCATCTCTTTTGCCAGGCTCAAACACACAACAAGTGAGAGTTCTCATCAAAGGGGATGACATGAGCATTGCACTGTGCTCTACACTCCCAGCAAACTCTGTCTGAACACTTCACCCTCCACACATTTTCCTTGAGATTTACCATTTTCTTCCCCTCGAAGAGGTCAGTGTTAATACAAACTTGCACTGGTCAGTGCTGGTTCTGTGAATAATTTAACAATCATAGAATCATAGAATTGGCTGGGTTGGAAGGGACCTCAGAGATCATCAAGTCCAACCCTTGATCCACTCCCACTGCAGTTCCCAGCCCATGGCACTGAGTGCCACATCCAGGCTCTTTTGAAGTATCTCCAGACACGGAGAATCCACTACTTCCCTGGGCAGCCCATTCCAATGCCTGATCACCCTCTCCAGAAAGAAATCCTTTCTAATATCCAACCTAAACCTCCCCTGGCACAACTTGAGACCCTGCCCTCTTGTCTTGTTGAAAGTCGTCTGGCAAAAGAGCCCAACCCCCCCCTGGCTCCAACCTCCTTTCAGGGAGTTGTAGAGAGTGATGAGGTCTCCCCTGAGCCTCCTCTTCTCCAGCCTGCACACCCCCAGCTCCCTCAGCCTCTCCTCATAGGATCTGTGCTCGAGTCCCTTCACCAGCCTGGTTGCCTCCTTTGGACCTGCTCCAGGACCTCAATATCCTTCCTAAACTGAGGGGCCCAGAACTGGACACAGTACAATGATACACCTTTTTCAAAGCAACCTGAACAATTAAAAGATTTAACCCCGTTAACTCGCACTCCTACCTTTGATCCTGCTCTGTCACACAGGCAGTCTCTGAGCTGAATGCACACAGCCTTTCACTCAGCATCCTGGAACTGAAGCCTAGTGCTGTCTGGAGGCCTTCAATGTGAAGTCAAGAGCAGTCAAGTCCTTCATGAAGTTCATGAATCCTTCTGCAATTACTACTCTCTGATTCAAAGCCCCAGTTGGATTTGGTCAGGGGAGCTAATTTCTTCCTTTTGAAGTCCCTGTGACTTCTGGGCCATGAGGGACAGGATGATGTGCATCTGTTCTGAGGTAGGGATTGAACACATTGTCCAAGAGCAAAGTGTTGCACTGTCAAGTACTGCAAAGTAATGCAGACTGACTGCTTTGTAACCAGCCCCTCTTGGTGGAAAATGCTTTTCTTATGGCCTTCATCCCAGTCATGTAACAGATGCAGTTGTTATGCTCATCCTCAGCTCCAAATAATGTGGTTTGTGTAGCTGGTGTTTGGTGTACTGACAAAAAGAGGAAGACTGCTTCTAGCTCACCTCGTTGGAGGCCAGCAAAGAGACACATGCATATGGTAAAGAAAACTCTGTACCTTGTGCCTCATACTCTGTCTCTGAGGTACAGAAAAGCAGGTGAGGGACACCCCAGTTAAGACAACTTGCACAGCATCCCCTTCCAAAATGGAGGCAGCTGTGCTTGGTATGCACTCCTTTCCTCAATGCAACAGCAGTTTAATCAGCTAAACAGGGACACCTGTGACCAACAGAGAGCACCACCAGACTGCAGGCATGTGCCCACCTCCACTGAAGGGCTGTTTTCAGGGGCCTGGGGTGATCCAGCACCACCCCAGGGTCTGCACACACACACACAGGAGTGTGCTCTTCAAGGCCAAGCCTAGGGCAGCAGCCCAGGCCCACAGAGATGGTGTAGGGTCCTTGAAGAGACCATTTCAGGAGGTCAGATGACAGAGCAACACTTTAGGCCTGTAGAAATACATTGCAGAGCTCTTGCAGGGGCCATTTGGGAAGCCAGGGGGCACGGGCATACCTCAAACCTGCACAGCACTCCTGAAGGACCTTCCCGAGGGACAAATCACGGGGCAGCACCTCAGGCCTGGCCAAACACAGCACCCTGGGGAGAGCCAATTTCACGAGGCCGAGCACAGGGCAACTGAGACAAACCCAGCGCAGCACTCTTAGAGAGCTCGTTTTGCAGGCCGGGTGATTCAACACCACCTCAGCCACACACACGACGCTCGAAGGGTTATGGTGAAGCCTGGGGACAGCAGCATCACCTCGGGACTGCCCCACCACGGCGCAGGGCTCTCGGAGTGCCGATGGGGAAAAAAAGGCGCAGGAAATCCCCTCAGGCACAAAACATTACCTCAGAAACTGCGTACAAACCCCCCCGGGAGCTCCCGAAGCGGCGGCCTCGCCTCAGCGGAGCTTTAGGCGGGAACGTGAGGGCGACGCCTGCGCGCGAGGGGAAGGGCGGGGCCGGCAACGGTTACGTCACGCGCGCAGTTTTGCCGCCACCGCCGGGCGGAAGGGGCGGGGCGCGCATGTGCCGTGGCCGTACGGGAGCTCGCGCGGGACCCGTTTAACGGCGCTGAGGCAGCTCCGGCCTAAAGCGGGGGGCGGGAGGGGGAACCCGGCAGCCCCGGGAGAGGGAAGGGGAGGAAAGAGGGAAGGGAAGGAGGGATGGCGGCGTCCTGAGGGAGTCTCGGTGAGGAGCCCTTTGTATTTTCAGTCTAGGGGGGTGTCTGGCGGCGGGAGGCAGCGACTGGGCCGAGCGGGAAAAGCGGTGTTGGGGCTCGTGTGTGAGGGGAGCGGGGGCTGTGGGGCCGGTCCAGTCCGGTCCGGGGGAGAGGTTTGGGGCCTGAGGGCTCCGAGAGGCCGTGGGGCTGAGGCTCTGCTCTCTCCTGGCAGGGCCGCAGGAGGCCGGATGCCCGCGGGCTGCAGGGCACTGTCAGAGGCTGCCCGGGCGCTCGGCAGCGCCTCAGGAATTCTCCCCTCCCGTGCACAGCTCTCCTTACCGAGGATCTTCCACGGCGGCGTTGGCTTCCCCGGGGTCAGCCCCTGTCACCGGTACCAGCGGGTGTCGGGCCGTGTGTCTCTGGGGTCTGAAGGCAGGAACCAGGGTGGTGGTGCCGGTGCCGGGGGTCTCCGTTTCTCCCTGCTTGTGAACACTTGGCTTTGCAGAGCTGCAGAGGAGATGGCAGAGCAGAGGTACTGTGTGGATTATGCCAAGCGTGGCACAGCTGGGTGCAAGAAATGCAAGGAGAAGATTGTGAAAGGGATGGTGAGGATTGGAAAGATCGTCCCGAACCCTTTCACGGAGTCTGGGGGGGACATGAAGGAGTGGTACCATGTGAGGTGCATGTTTGAGAAGCTAGAGAAAGCACGGGCCACCACCAAAAAAATCGAAGACATCACAGAGTTGGAAGGATGGGAAGAGCTGCAAGATGAGGAGAAAGAACTAATCAACAAACATATCTCAGGTAAGACACAGAGCAGCACCTGGGTCACTGCTTTACTTGTGCTGCTGGTTGTCCTTAATCATGAAAACTTTACTGATGTATTAGTGTGAGTGGGCAGTGCTGCTCAGATCTATGGCTCTAAGAAAGGGAATTAGTGGTGCCTTCTACAGTAGCACTTATTAATTCATTTGCCACTACTGATTATTGAGAAAGTCTGTGTGGTTTGATTCCTGTGCAGACATGGGCAGGTAAATCCCTGAAGGAAACATCAGTCACCAGTTATTATTGATTTTTAACTCTTTCACCAAGATCTCAAGTAAATTATGTGTTCTTTTAACTTTTGATATCTAAAAAAATATTCTTTCTTTTCTTTAGCTCCACATCCAGTTCTTTTAAGACTTGGTTCTTGAAGCATGTCTTACCTAATACATGAGGGGTGTATGAGATTATTTCTGACTGTGGGTTTGAACCTCACTGTTTTACAGAAGCTAATTCCAAGTCTGGAAGCACACCCAAGAAAAAAGTGATAGTCCAAGCTAAGCTCACAGCTACAGGACAATTAACTACAAAAGATCCCTTGGCTCTCATCACTCCATCACCAAAGAAGTTCTCTGGCTTCACAGGTAGGACTTAAGAAACTGATCCTGAGAAATCCTTCTCTTCCAGTATCAGCTTCTGCAGTGTTTTGATGTGGCACAGATCACTGGTGCCAGTTTGGTTGGCACCAAAGAAGTTGGTTTAGTTTTAATTACTTTTTTTTTTTAATTCTAATTTGCAAAAAATGTTAGTGCTTTCTTAGGCTGTCAGTCTGGAAAGATCTGGTATTTGTGCCCAAGGAAACCCAGTGTATGCCATGTGTCAGGCTGACTTCACTACTGCCTCAATCCACTGGCTAATTTCAGTCACAGTGACAGTGCAGACAAATAATATTCCACATAGAGGTCAAAATAATTTTTCTCTATTCTTAGACAGTATTTTGGGAGCATATCTGCTGTGAAGGGTAAAGGTCTGCCAAGCAGAAATAAAATGGAAGGATCTGCCAGCAGGAATTACTTTTCACCAAGTTTTAATAATATTTGTTTGGTAGAATTAAGGTCCAGAAAATTCTGTATCCTGTGAAGAGCAAAAGTAATGAAAAAATAGTTTAGATTTTTTTTTTAATGGTAATTAAAATTTAAAGTCCCAAATCTTGCCCTAGCAGACACTGTCATTCAGTTCTGAAGCTTTGCCAGGATGCAGGGATTGTTCTTTTCTGCTTGTCCAAGTAGAGGGATCTTCAGCTTCAAAATCTGCCCCATGGTTTACCTGTTAATGAAGCTTCTTCTCCTCTCTGGTGCAGCCAAGCCCAAGAATTCCGAAGGTGTCTCTGCAAACTCTTCCCACAAATCCAGCCTGTCTGCCAAGCAGTGTGACCCCAAGCACAAGGACTGTTTGCTGCGGGAGTTCAGGAAGCTCTGTGCCATGGTGGCAGAGAAGCCAAGCTACAACGTGAAGACACAAATCATCCAGGATTTCCTGAGGAAAGGGTCTGGAGGAGGTATGGTTCCTGCTTGGCATTCCCAGTGTATGGAAGCCCTGGTGAAACAACCTCCATGAACTCTTTTGACAGCAGAGGAAAATGGGGTGGTTGTGTTGTCCCAGCTGTGTGCTGGGAGGGTGTCTGAACTATGGAGGCAATGTTTGCAAAGTGAACATATAACAAATTCAGATAAGAATATCTTGGGCTAGAACAGTGGGAATCTTTGTAGGTGTTACCAGTCAGAGTGCTGAGATCAGATTTAGAGACCATTTGTCAGTCTTTCTCCTCAGAAATCTCATTTGATGTGAAGCAGAGCAGCAGGGAGAAAAGAGGAAACTGTTTTTTTTCCCCTAGTCATGCAAATGAGGACAAACAACCAAAATCTGTGTGTAAAAATAAATTGTGACTCTTTCTGCTGGTCTGTGTTCTTTCTCCAGATGGTTTTCATGGTGACGTATACCTCACCATTAAGCTGCTGTTGCCAGGTGTCATTAAAATTGTTTACAACTTGAATGATAAGCAGATTGTAAAGCTGTTTAGTAGGATTTTTAACTGCAGCCAAGATGAAATGATCCGGGATCTGGAACAGGTGAGTACAAACAGCAGTTCTAACAGTTTCTATAGTTCAAGCTATAGAAAGCAAAACTGAAATATCTAGTTAAGTCTGGCTGCATCAGCTTTGCCTGAACTACTTTGTCCAGCACATTCCTATGTAATTTGTATTTTTGTGTATCAAAATTGTGCTTAAAGTAACAGGTATGTGAGCTTAAGTTGGTTCAGACAGTTAAGCTACACTCACATGTGCATTTAGTTCCTTTGGACAGGAGCTGGTAATTGACTATGTACATGTCTGAATATTTAGATAACTAAGATAATTCTTTTTCCTCTGTTTATTGCTCTGGTATATATGCCCTTCTAGTGACCTCACTAGACTGAGATCCTGGGTTTACAAATGGATTCATCCCAAGGAAATGCTCTGTGATGCTGCAGCAGTGAAAAACAGAGCAATGAGCTGATCCTGGTACTTATCTTTTTGTTTTGCATATGAAGCAGCTGAGCAGCTTTATTCTGTGTCATGGCAGCTTTTTTCTACTGTTTGATTCCAGTTCCTCTGTCCAATCCTAGCATCATTCCTGTGCTTTATCCTGCTGATTGGAACCATGTTGAATCCCCATTCTCTAGCCACAGCTCTGATCAACTTCCTTCTTTTGTTTTTGGAGACAGGGAGATGTTTCTGAGACCATACGCCTCTTCTTTGAACAGAGCAGAACTTGTCCTCCAGCAGCCAAAAGTCTCCTGACCATCCAAGAGGTGGATGAATTCCTAATCCAACTCTCAAAGCTCACTAAGGAAGATGACCAGCAAAGTCTGCTGCAACAAATCACTCGCAAGTAAGAGAAGCTGCTGAAGGTCTGGCCTGAAACTAGGAGTGTTTATTTACATATCACAAGCTGCCATTGGTGAAAAAATTGATCAGAAGCCACAGAGAGTGAACTTAACATCTATCAGCCACTATTAATTAGTGTTTGGATTAAGATATCTTGATTGACCAGCAATGGAGAGCATTTATGGCTCCTGTTCACTCAGTGCTAAACAAGTGGCTTGCAGAACTTACCTTAATGGTATTAGTGCTTAATTAAGTTGCTATTCTTGGGTATATTGGGGAAAGCCTTTGAGCCATTTGGGTATGTTGAAGATACTTGCTCTGGCCCAGTTTGTGTTGATGTGAGGCTGTTACCATCACTTACTCTTGATGCATTAAGTGAATTTTGGAAGTTACATCAACACTGAGGCAAAATTAATATTGACATTCAAACATAAAGATGCTAAAAAGCTTTTTGGGTGTCCTCTTGTGCCTCTGAGATCTTGCTTTTCTGCAAAGGCCTGGACCTATTTCTCTTTTTTTCAGTTGGAAAGTAGTTCAGTTACATGTCTACAATTTCTGAATCTTCTCTCACCCTTCAGATGTACAGGCAACGACTTGAAATGCATCATCAGGCTAATTAAACATGACCTGAAAATGAATGCTGGAGCAAAGCACGTGTAAGTCTTGTCTTTAATTCTGTGATAAAACCAGGGGTGGACACCAGACCTGAAGCTGATCCATGTTTCCCTCCTCAATTTGTCAAAGGTTGGATGCTTTGGATCCCAACGCTTACGAAGCGTTCAAGGCATCCCGCAACCTGCAGGACGTGGTGGAGAGGGTGCTGAAGAACCGTCAGGAGGCTGAGAAGGAGCCAGGTCTGAAGAGAACCCTGAGTGTGCAGGCATCACTGATGACCCCAGTTCAGCCCATGCTGGTAAGGTTGGCTCCCCAGCAGTGGTAACCTCCAGCTGAGCAAGAGATGGAGGCCTCAGCTGTGCTGTCAGAGACCCTTGGCTTTAAGAATCTGTAGAAGTGACTGTGTGTAGTGTGAGCTCACTGAGGCTGCAGTGCTGATTTTTTTTTATCTTTAATGCCATTTTATAAAGTGCTTTGTACCAAGAATCCAGTATTCAATGGCTATGGTACTTCCACCTTCAGTGCCACTGCAGAAGCTAAAATCTTGACTTGCTTTCAGTCCAGAAGTGACTTTTTAGTTTGTTTGTTTGCTGTCATTCCAGAGGTTGCTGCTTTGGAATACTGTAAGCTTTCTACTGGATTAGAGATTCAGATAAGTTTGCTTTGTTTGAACAAATCAGAGTTAAATATTTACTTCTACGAAACTCACAGTAGTTACCCCTGTAAGTATTTGGAGAAGATAAGTATAGAAAAGCTGTAATTATTTGGGCACAGGCAGATTTACTAAGTAAATGAGTAATTAGATAATGGAAAACTTGGACTGGATATCAGAGACCCTGGACAGAAATATCTACAAAGGAATTAGTATTTTATTAGTGACCTTAAGTAAGAGTAGCTTTACTTTTAAATATATCAACTAAGTTTATTTGGAACTTCTCTCTCTCTACCTTTCTAAGGCTGAAGCCTGCAAGTCAATTGAGTATGCCATGAAGAAGTGCCCCAATGGCATGTATGCAGAGATCAAGTATGATGGTGAGCGGGTGCAGGTCCATAAAAGTGGAGATCACTTCAACTACTTCAGCAGAAGCCTCAAACCTGTCCTCCCACATAAAGTAAGCACCTATAAGCTCTCTTCTTTAGTGCCAGCTCCTCTATAAACATGACTCACTTTCACAAGGGTTTCTGCTGGCAAGGAGGATACCTTCTGTTGTAGACCTTTTGTAAATTTATGTAGTAGATACTTGGGATCTGGAAAAGCAACACTCAATAGAATTGTAATCAATTTGTTTTGGTGGACATAAAGAGCTTGAAACCAGAGCTAAGCAATCTGCCTTAGTCCTCTTTATGCACTGCATTTTGGGAGGCTTGATGCCAGCTGAGTGACCTGGTTACATGCGTTCAGGACTCATTTTTCTGTTTTTAGACAGTGCTGTCTGTACCAGAGTAGAAAGTAAAGCTAGTGCAGATATCCCTACACATTCCTCTGACACACTTCTGGAGAAAACATCTGCATTGGACTGGAGCAAGAAGTCCCTCTCTTCAGCCAGTAGATGTTGGGTTTTTTTCCTTGCTTTTTTCTTTTCCCCCAAGGTAGCCCATTTTAAGGACTTCATCCCTCAGGCTTTCCCTGGTGGGCAAAGTATGATCCTGGATTCAGAAGTTCTTCTAATTGACAACAAAACTGGCAAGCCACTTCCTTTTGGGACTCTGGGTGTACACAAGGTAAAAAAAAAAAAAATATATATATATAAGAAAAATCCTTTGTTGTGGTTGCAGGCTGTTAGTTTGCTTTTTCTGCTGATTTAAACACACTAGCATGCAGTCTGTTATCACAGGATAATTGAAGAGATCTGGTGCTTGCTAGAGCATCTGGGGAAAAAATAAGATCCCTGAGATAGCCAATATTAATGCCAAGGTGCTGCTCTCATACAATAGACTTGATATTAAGCTGAACAGTAGCAGGGCAGTAAGAAAACTTCAGCTCAAGATAAATATTAAAAAATCCTCTGCAAATCTGGCAGGCTGGAAGACCACAATGATGCAGGGAGTATTCAGTAGGCATGAATATTATGTAGTGCTTATGTCTAGACTAAATGGTGATGAGGAAGAGGACAGTAAAATAAAATTAAACTGTAAGTGGTTTAATGTAAGTAACCATTAATCTGGAGTCTCTGGAATGGTTGTTTTTCTGTTGCAGCAGTAGTGATGGATGTTACATTGCCTGAAGTCATTAATGTTTGTGGCTTTATTTCCCTGGTGCTAGAAAATTGACATGTTCTATCTTCTTAATTTGTGCTTTGACACTTTCAAACAAAATCTTAATTCTCAGAATGCTTCTGTCTTTTAGAGGAGACATAAGCTTATTGTAATTAAAAGATTACAGAGATAAAAACGCATCCTTTCATTTCTGTTATCTTTCTAAAGTTCCTGTTGCTGCTTGCTACAGCAGCAGATTTCTTTCAGTCCATCTTAATTGTCTTTCAGAAAGCTGCTTTCCAAGATGCCAATGTTTGCTTGTTTGTGTTTGACTGCATCTACTTCAATGACATCAGCTTGATGGACAGGTATGTGGGAGAGAAGCCTGACTGGCTCCTGCATTAACTTGCTGGGACACAGCAGTGCTGCAGAGGGAGCAGCTCACACTGGCTGTTAGTTGGGGCCATTTAAAATTCAGCCAGCATGGGAGAATCCTTGCTGTGCTGCAGAGCTTCACTAAGATGCCCCATCTTGCTGTGCAGTGCCAATATTTCAGATTAACTGCATTTCAGCTGACCCCAGCATGGTTTCAGCACCCAGCTGGTCTGATATCCTCTGAAACTAAATGCACTCTTACCATGAAATGTCTGGTTTATCATGGACTTCCTGCAAGAAAGTAAGAATTGATTGTTCAGTCTGGAACCCTGGAACACTCAGGGTTCTCTTCAGACCTGGCTCCTTCTCAGCCTCCTGACAGTTCTTCAACTCTAGGATGAATACTTTAATTCTTTAAAATAGCTTTTCTCAATGCTCAGGTGATTGGTGCTTCATCTTAAAACTGTTTGCTTCTCCTTGGCTCTCCATACCCTGGTTTAGGCCTCTCTGTGAACGTCGGAAGTTTCTCCATGATAACATGGTTGAAATTCCCAACCGGATCCTCTTCTCGGAGATGAAGCACGTCACGGTGAGTCCAGTGGTGGAACAGCACCTGTGGGCAGCTCAGCTTGCCTGCTGGCCTCCTCACTGCTCCTTTACCACATGGCTTTTTTGGGTTTAATGATCCAGGCTGCAAATCCAGCAATCCCCTGCCTTCAAAACGGTTCTGCTCTGGTCGATGTGTAAGACTTCTTGAGCTGACCAGTCCCAGCTGCTGCTCATTGCTGTAGCACCTTGGTTTTGGTGGAGAATGCTTGAACATTTGGGGCAGAGAAAGCATTTTGGGAAGAGCATTTCTCCATCCCTGGAGGTTTTTAAGAAGAGACTGGATGTGGCACTCAGTGCCATGGGCTGGGAACCATGGTGGTAGTTGATCAAGGGTTGGACTTGATTATCTCAGGGGTCCTTTCCAACCCAGCTGATTCTATGATTCTAAGAGCAGAGGTCCTAAGACCTTGAGGAAAATCTGGTCTTGTACGTGTGGGACATACTCATACACAATCAGGGTGGCTACCTCATCTCTGAGAAGTATTTTTTAGCTGGCAAACTTTTCTCTTCTTGGAACATACTCCCAGCTTTGTTGCTGGATGTGCAGCAAAGGGAACATGTATGGGACTCCTTGGAAAACTGTTTTATGATGTTACCCATTCATCTCTGAAGTTGCTTTGGTTTTAGTGCACCCCTCCTTCAAACAGGAAGCCTGAAGATGACAGCCCTTTGACAGGCTTGAGCTAACCATGATTGCTTTCCTTTTCAGAAAGCTTCCGATCTGGCAGATATGATCACCCGAGTCATCCGTGAGGGGCTGGAGGGACTGGTGTTGAAAGATATAAAGGCAGGTTCAGAGTTTCACTGGTGTGTGCTGGGAGCTGGGCAGTAACAGCAGATGGTCTGTGGAGGAAGCACACAATGCTGAGCATCCTTGAAACCTTTCTGGGTTCTTGTTGATGCTCTTATCCCTATCCAAGGTGCTCCCCTATGTCCGAGCACTGCTGTGCTTGTGTATTGCTGAGCTGGATAGAAGCAAAGGGCTATTTGAGGAGGCACTTTTGGACCAGGTGAGGTTTCTAACTGGGGGTTCTTGCCTTGTTTTGCACAGGGGAATTATGAACCAGGCAAAAGACACTGGCTGAAGGTGAAGAAGGACTACCTGAATGAGGGTGCAATGGCTGACACAGCAGACCTGGTGGTGCTGGGAGCTTTCTATGGACATGGTGCTAAAGGTAAGCAATTCAAGATCTGCCTGTGCAGAAACCTCTTGAGTTTTTTCCTCTTTGGTCTCCTACCAGAATAAGACTGGCAGTAGCAGTGACTGCTGCAGCCCATGATGTGCCAGGCTAGGAGTTTACTGGGAGTTGGCCCAGCAAAGCCTTAGGTCTTGGGCTGGGCTCTTAGTGAGCACAGAGGCTCTGTGTTCAGCTTTGGATATGGGAGCTGGTGCTGAAGCCATCCCAAGCCCAGGGCCCTTTGATTCCTGAAGATGGAAAAGGGGTTTGGCTGATTACTTTGCTTTTTTTAAAGGTATGGCTTGAGCTGTAGAGGATGTGAAGTACCCTGTTCTTCTCTCCTGCAGGTGGGATGATGTCCATCTTCCTCATGGGCTGCTATGATCCCAAGAGTGAGAAGTGGTGCACTGTAACCAAGTGTTCTGGTGGCCATGATGATGCCACCTTGGCACGTCTGCAGAATGAGCTGGATATGGTGAAGATCAGCAAGGTGAGGGGGGCTCTGGCATGGAGGTGATCACAGGAATACTCAGCAAAGGGCTTGGAAAATCCATCTTCCTGCTGAGCTGCAGCTGAGGTGTTGGCTACATGCAGAGTTGAAGTGCTCTGCTGGGAATGAGGAGAGGCTCAGTTATAGTTACAGCAGAGAAACTGCTCTGACACAGCTGAGATGTGGGTGCAGGCAGCTCCTGAAGATGAGACACTGCTGGAGATTTGTAGACACTGAGTGGGAAGCCAGGCACCATCTGTTTCCTGCTGAGACAAAGTTTTAGAGAGAGAGAGTAGAACAAGTTCCTTTTTTTTTTTTTTATCTAGCGATTGGTGAAGGCAGTCACTAGATGGGGCTGTGGGTGAGAAATGCTCAAGTCAGATTATTGTCCTGTGGCCCCCTAACCTGACATGTTGGAGTTGAGACTTCTTGTGATTTTATTGATGTGAGGAAATTTACATGAGGAGGTACCTGAGGTATAGAAGGACAGTAACTGAGAGCTGCTACAGATGGGTCTTGAGACTCTCTAAATAAAAGAAATTGCTGTAGGTCAGTGCACCTTGCACTGCAAGCTAAAGCAGGTTTCATCCATACAAAGGGAATGTAATATCTATATTTTAATCTACTATTGGGCTATTTTACAGCTACTTCTTTTGTAGGAATAGGTTCACATGATTCTGAGTGCTGTCATTTTGTTCCTGTGCTTTTATTAGGATCCTAGTAAAATTCCAAAGTGGCTAAAAATCAACAAAATCTACTACCCAGACTTCATTGTCCCAGATCCAAAGGTAAGTGCTATCATAATCATTTAACTGTGTTTTGCAGCCCTGATACAGCAATCTGCTGTACTTTATTTAAGTGTGCAAAATATCTGTTACAAGAGTCTTCATACTTTGAACAGGAAATTAAGCCCAAGTTTGTATCTCTGAATCTTCCAGATTTGAGGCTAAAAGCTTCATGAAGAAATCATACCTGCAGCACTTCTGGGAAATATTCTTGTAATAAAATCCTTTCCAGAAGTGATCTTATCTTAAATTTAAGGCATAAAAAAACTGACTTAAAATGGTTGATGCACTGCTGCAATCTGAGAGTTGCTACTGTTTATTGGAATGTATCAGTATGCTTTGTGCCATCTGCGTCTGTTTAAAAAGATGTTTAGAAATTGGCATCACAGCAAGTCAGAGATCCTCAACTTACAATTCTGTTTTTCTCCTGACTTTTTCTGACCAATGTGACCAAGCAGTTCAGTTTGTGTAACCGTGCTGAGAGGGGAGCTGTAGAAGTAGAGGAACATGAATGTTTTAGCTCATGAGAGAACCCAGGAATGTGACATGACCTCAATCCTCTGTTTAGAAAGCCCCAGTGTGGGAGATCACAGGGGCTGAGTTCTCCAAAGCTGAAGCTCACACTGCAGATGGGATCTCCATCCGCTTCCCCCGCTGCACCCGCATTCGGGATGACAAGGACTGGAAAACAGCCACCAACCTCCAGCAGCTTAAGGTCAGTCAGCATGGGGTGTCTGGAGTGTGTTCAAGAATAAGATCCAGCAACAGTCTGTATTTCAAAAGACCCGTTTGGACAGCTGGGGAGGCAGTGAAGATAGCTGCTGCCTGGTAGCTGTGATGGTGTGTTCCATTTACCATTTATTCCAGGCTCAGCCTGCCTGCTGGATTATCTTTATATCAATCTTATTCTTTCATGGGGCCTCTTGAGCTGTTGTGAGCTTTCAGGAAAGTCTGCTGGCAGTTAGTTGTATCAGATCTTGTAACAGCCTTCGTGGTGAGGAATTTCCTTCCTGAAAGAGGTGACCTTTCTTCTCTTTAGTGTTTGTGGTCATTTGGTCTCCCAGTAATTTCTGAGATTGGGGAGAATTTGGGAAGTGCCTGAGCACAGCCTGGCCCTGTTCCAGGGCACAGGGGCCAAATGGCTGTGGGCCAGGCCCTCCAGGGCTGCACTTGCCCCACACCACGTCCTTTGCTACTAGAAACCAGCTGGCTTGCTGCCATCCCAGCAGGAAGTCAGCTGCTGAGGAGCTCTCTTTGCAGTTCTTGTTGCTTGGGCGGTCTTCCCGCTGGCTGCAGGGGCACTGCCAGCAGATGTAGGTGCTTGTTGTGCCTTGGAAGCAAGGAGGGATTCAGCACACCTGCTGCCCAGCAGTTTTTCTGGCTCCCTAGGCAGGTAAGGGAGAGCAAGGTAAAAGGCTCCCTGACAGACTGTATTCCCTCAGTGAGCAATTGGTGGTCATTTTCCAGGCTCTGGAGAGTTTGTGTCTCTTGCTCAGTAGCAGCTCGTGTGAATATGGCTTTTGGTACTTGCCTGTAGGGCTTCCCCTGGGTGGAGGGCAGAGAGCTTGAGCAAAGTTGACAAGAAAATTACCACGAGTAAAGACTTCAGGGGGTAAAATGAACAAGAGGAGCATGTTCACTATGGCTCATGTCTCCTATCAGGCTTTGCTGTGGCTAAAGGCAATGCTTTTGTTTCTGCTGGGACAGGAATTGTACCAACTCTCCAAAGAGAAGGCTGATTTCAGTGTTGTTGCTGGGGAGGAAGATGAGTCCACAGCTGGCAGCAGTGGAGAGACTGAGGGAAATTCCAGGTCTTCTACACCACACAGCATTATAAAATCTCCCCCAAACAAGTCCCCTGCAAAAAACAAATCACCAGCAAAAAACAAGTCACCTGCAAAAACCAAGTCACCTGCAAAATCCCAGAAGCCAGATGAAGGTAAGATGATCTTTTCCAGGGAGAGGAGCCTTAGTTCTCTGCATTTGGGACAGGCTGGCTTTGGTTTTTTGCCTTCAGTCTGATGCTGGAAATTCCTATGGCAGCTTTTATGAGCATGTCAGGGTTAGTGGGCAGAGCTGCTGAGAGCCTTGGTTTGGACATTGTTGTTCATTGCATGGACTGAATGGTCACTGCTCTGCGTGCTGGGACTGAGAGAAGATGGATACAGCACTGAATGGTGCTGTTTAGGTTGGTGCTTTGGCAGCTCAGCTAAAGTTTATCCTGCACAGAACAGATCTTGAACCAGAGTCTCAGTTACAGTTTGTATCAAAAGTACTTTGGAGTGACTTCTCTGGGACTGCAATCCCATGTAATCCAAAGAGATAAAGATCCTTAGCAGTGTGTCTAAGCCTAGTTTGAACAGCAAACCTGCTGCTCTTGTTCCTGCAGATCACATGCCCTTTGGTTATAGACATTTTTGGCCAGGAATCAGAATTTAGTTTTATTTGGATGAAATTTGTGCATATAGCAGGGCACAAATACTGGGTGGAGGGTATTTCCAAGTAGTAAATTGCCAAGCTGGGAAATGAGTTTGCTTCACCAGGGCTTTGTCACTGGGGAATAATTTGAAGGAAGTTTCTGTGTGGTGAGCAGCAAGGAGGGAAGGTGAACAGCAACATCCTGGAGATGATGGCAGGAAGATGCTCTGAGCAATTTGCAGTAGAATTTGCCTTACTACTTACATCCTAACTCATGAATTTTCCAGAAAGGAAGAGGAAGGCACTTTCCCTTTTACTCTTTTCTCCTCTCCACTGTAATACACAACTTGTATCTGGGCAGAGCACAAATGAGAAAAATTTTATTTTTAGAGAGCAAACCAGTCATGGCATCCCCTCAAAAAGCACAGGAGAAACGAGGGGAGAAGAGAAAAGCATCTGAGATGGAAGACAATGGAAAAAAGGTATGGATAGCAATCCCTTTGGGATGGAAGGAATGTGGGGCAGTTCCAGTTGTACGTTCACTTTTGCCTTTCCTCTGGAAAGTCTTTAAAGTATTCCTGTAATAGCACTGAAAATTAAATGTAAGGCAGAAATAGCAGCAACAAACCCCCTTGTAAAGGAAGCTGAGTTTGTCATGCTGAAGGCCAGTGCTCTGTTAAGCCCCCCGCAATGTCCTGCTCTACAACATGTTGTGATTGCTGAGCAGCTGCACATGGAAGAGTAGGGAGTGAATTGTCCTTTCTAGCCCATTGTGCAACAAACTGTAGGAGTAGATTAAGAATCACTGAGCTGTAATTTCCTGATAGGCCTGGAGTAGTTATTTTAATGTGAACAGCAAGCCCCCTCCTGGGATGGAGATGTCCTCCTACTTCAACTACAAAGCATCAGCTTGTACAAAGCCATTAAGATCATGTTTACTGGACCACATCAGCATCATCACTGAGGAGAATAATGGGGTAATAATTCCCTTTAGCTAGGGCAGCACAGTTGAGCTGTAACAAGAAGGCCAATGGCATCCTGGCCTGGATCAGGAACAGTGTGGCCAGCAGGTCCAGGGAAGGGATTCTGCCCCTGTGCTCAGCTCTGGTGAGGCCACAGCTTGAGTCCGGTGTCCAGTTCTGGGCCCCTCAGCTCAGGATGGAGATTGAGGTGCTGGAGCAGGTCCAAAGGAGGCAACTGGGCTGGTGAAGGGATCCAGTCCTGTGAGGTGAGGCTGAGGGAGCTGGGGGTGTTGAGGCTGGAGAAGAGGAGGCTCAGGGGAGACCTCATCACTCTCTACAACTCCCTGAAAGGAGGTTGGAGCCAGGGGGCGGTTGGGCTCTTTTCCCAGGCAACTCTCAGCAAGACAAGAGGGCAGGGTCTCAAGTTGTGCCAGGGGAGGTTTAGGTTGGAGATTAGAAAGAATTTCTTTCTGGAGAGGGTGATCAGGCATTGGAATGGGCTGCCCAGGGAAGTAGTGGATTCTCCGTGTCTGGAGATATTTCCAAAGAGCCTGGATGTGGCACTCAGTGCCATGGGCTGGGAACTGCAGTGGGAGTGGATCAAGGGTTGGACTTGATGATCTCTGAGGTCCCTTCCAACCCAGCCAGTTCTATGATTCTATGATCTGCCTTTCAGAGGATCCAGAGGGTGTTGCTCTTGTGTGTGATTTAATGGCAGTGCAAAGAGCACCAGGCATGGGATTGCACTGATAGCCTTGAGAACTATCAATGGACTTGTTCATGCCTCAAAGAATTCAGTGTGATTTCCAGACCAACCTGATGTTTCACCAACCTGTGCCTCTCCTCCTCTTTCCCAACGTGTAGGTGCTGCAGGACATCTTCACAGGTGTGAGGCTGTACCTCCCACCCTCCACCAAGGACTTTGAGAAAATCCGTCGGTACTTTATAGCGTTTGATGGGGATCTAGTGGCAGAGTTTGACACAGCCTCAGCAACACACGTGATAGGGGACATTGATGACAATCCTGGTGCTAAACGTGTGTCTCCCAAATGGATCTGGGAATGCATCCGGAAAAGAAGACTGGTAGCCCCCTGCTAGCAGTGTGGGGCAGCTGACCAGGCTTGACACAGGAATTCCCTGAAGGCTGAGAACTAGGTAGGTAGAAGAAATGGGGAGATTGTTCTGTGGAGATGTGGAGAGAAATCAAATGGCCCAGGTCCAGCAGAGGTAGTTATAAAGATCCATAGCAACCATATGGAATTAATTAAAAGAACTCTCTGAAGAAATTGCACTGCTGAATCCATTTTTCTCCCTGTAATGTAGACCACTGCACTTAGCTAGGTGCTGGTTTGGTCTCCTTGGGTTTTTAAAGTTTGGGTATTTTTATAGGTAAAGAAATAAAACTGAAGCAGTTTCTCCTTTGCTGTCAGGACTTAATTTTCCAAAGGTTATTCTCTGCCTGGCCAGAAAACCAGACCATCAAATCTGTGAAACTCTCAGCTGTAGTGCCAGGATTGTTTTGCTGCATGGCTGCAATTCACACGAAGGACACGTGTCCTTTCTGTTTGACTCTTCCCATCTGCTGGCTTTCAACACAGGTCTGTATCCAGTTGCAGTTTACACCTCTGCCACAGGTTTTATATTAAAAGTAGGACACTAGATAAGCTCCCATGACAGCAACTGCTGGTAGCATTATGCAAACATCTTCCTGGAGTGTTTGTTTTTCTAGAATATGGTGCTCCTCTGTTCTGCTCTTTGTCTTTCATCAAGTAAAAGCTGAGAAAGGATCTTTTAGAATAATTGACAGATCTCCTTATCTGAAGCTGCTCAAAGCTATTGCAAATATTTTAATATTAATGAACTAGGAAGATAAAATCAATTCCAGTTTCTAAAATCTATGTTGCAAATGACAATGTTCATTTGCTAAGTAGCTCTGCTCCAGTAGGCCAAGTACCTGTGTACATTATGAAAAGTGAGTTGCCCCAGTTCACTGGTTCTTACTCAAGGCTAAAGATGTGCTCTCCCCCTTCGTTATCTTCACAGAGTGAGGATTGTACTACTAAAAAGTGAGTGGGTTTATTCACTGTTTTTCCTCCAACCTCTTCTGTACTTGTACTCTACCCCCATTTAAGTACCTGGTATCCCAAGCCTATTCTGGCTGAAGTTCAGAAGCAGCTGTAGGATCTCTGCTTTCTCTTTGCCTGTTGGCAAAAGAGTCAGAAAACAAGGTTAATTAAATCACATTTCAGCTTTATTATAAAATTATAAACCAAACTTCTGTACCAAAACTAGTAAGTCTAACCATCACAGTACCAAGAGATTTAATAGAGAAGAACATGCCATTTCAAGTAGAATATTAACCTTTAAAATATTTAAACTATTTACAGTGTACATAAAGCACATAAATATTTCCATTTACTTTATTAGTTGTCATCATTATATTCCTTTGGACCATTAGTTTTCTCCAGATTTCGATTTTCCTTTAAAACAATCATATCCATTGTAGAGAATCCTTTTTTTTTTGCAAGGGAAACACTGGAGTCAGGAGTAAAAACAAAGTCCTCCCTTCAGAAAGCATATGTCAGAGTCAGCTGGTGGGTACATATTCTCATTACTAAAATTTCAGACATTGATCTATTTTGATTTATATGCTGTAGAAAATAAGCCTACCCTCTACATCTGTCCACAGGGGAATAATCATCTTCCTGCTAAATTCCCCCAGCCCTGAGTTTATTGAAAAATATGACATGAATTTTCACAGTGAATTTATTAAATGAGGCTGTTCAACACTTTGTTTATTCCTCTAACTCTTAACCAAATCCCTGTGAATCCCTTGAGTAAATACAGTCACTGCTACCTGCAGTATTTAACATCATGCACTGAATTCTACCACTACTCTTCTCATCCTGGAACCTGTTGAACCTTAAGCCAAAGGTTAGAGAACAACCTGAACAGGGAAAGAGGTAAAACTCAATTTTTAGTTCAGTAAAACCTCAGCAGCTGTTGTGTTTCTGTGGAGTTCAGCAGCCACCTCAATACTGCAGAGGTTCTGCTGCCCACCAAGTGACAGATTTCTTCACCTGAAGTTCTATTGGCTCACACTGGCAGAGCAGAGACCCTTCCCTCCCTGCCACTTCAGCAGTGCTACTCATGCAATATTCCAGGTTAAAGATGACAATAATTTCCTTGGCTGTTAACATAATCACTGACTGCAAAATAAGATCCAGGGCTTTGGTGATCAGTTCTTTAACTGCACATCCAGAAGCTGTACATTGATACTTGAGTTTTTATGCTGTTTTCTGCTGGCAGAGATTCAGTTTGAACACCAAGTGATCACCCATCCCCCAAGGGAAAAGCAAGACAGGAAAAAAACCTGCAGCAGAAGGTACTGAACTTCATACATGACTTGAAATGAGAAAACAATCCCATGCTGGCTGGAAACTTAAGGCATCAAGATTGGGAGAGTAGCTGTGGTACCAACTGAGTGCTCTGAGTGCTTCCAGGCCACTTGAGGGAAAGATACACCAGTTAGAGTTTTCTCTAGCAAGGCTTCCCACTGAAGATAGCAGTAAGGGCTGGCAATGGTCACATCTCAGACCACAGAATCTCCTCTCTACCCTCAAAGCAGAAAGTACAAAAGAAATTGCTCTTGGTAAGCAGGCTGAATGCAATAGGACTGTAAGGTTGAGCAAAGGGGAAAGTAAGGGGGAAGCTGATGAGCAAACAGAAGAACCTACAATGATATTCACTCAATGATTCAAGGGAGACAAAGTTTGCTTTCTTTCATGTCTCCCCTCTAAAAAAAAAAGTCACCTGTACTTAAATATGATTGTGTGACCATGAAATCTTTACAACTTGTTAGCTCTGTTTTCTGCACAAAACCCTAAAAGACTCAAGCCTTGGATCACAGCTCTTTCATCAAGTGAAGTCAGTTCAGTTTTAAAACACGTGGTGGTGTATGCTGTAAGGAAGGCTGTGAAGTCAAAGGAATCAGCAACAGTCAAACTAGAAATCCCCCTTGCCCTAACAGGCAAACAGAAAACCACCACACAAGGTAAGGCTGGATATTTCACAGTCACATTCCCCTTAAATTTTTTCAATAAAGTCCACTTCAAATAAAGTTACACATTTTTCCACAATTGCACTAGGCTAGAATTATGCTTATTCTGAACACAGAAATCAGAGGCAGTCTGCCTGTCCTGCAAGCATAAGAATTTCACATTAAATTTAAAAAAAAAAAAATTAACAAGCACTAACAAATTTTTATCTTGGAAATTCAAGTTGGTGCTGAGTTTATACCCTAAGCAGAAAAACAAAACTTGGAGATTTCAGTCCACTTTTTTTATTCAGGGAAAAATAAAAAGCCTCTCTCTGATGGAAAGCCAAGCATCCATCTCTTCCAAACACTCGAGTAATTGTAGGATGGAGGTTGTTAATGGTTTGTGTGTCTGCTGCTGGCAAGAAGCTCCAAGGAATCCAGGCACTGTGGTGTAAAGCACTATTATGGGATGAGCAGAGCCAGGCATAACTTGAGTAAGAAGGAGTTTCCCCAGGCTTCATCCTTCCCTCACTTCCAGCTTCCATTGGTCCATTTGCTGATCTCTGCCCTAACTCCTGGGAACAATTTTGACCATTTCTTTCAGAGCAGGTGAGGCTTCAAGGCACCACCAGTTCCCTTGCCCCCACTTAGGACTTGAAGACATGCACAGCCCTGATCACATACTGCCTGCAGATGGGGCACTCGCTCATCCGCTTCCCACACTTGGTGCAGGTGACCATGTGGCCACATTCCAGCAGGACACAGTCGATGGGTGCATCCATGCAGATTTTGCAGAGGTTTTCCTCTGGGCCAGGGAGCCCAGCACCACCTGAGTAAAGGAGAGACCACGGGGCACATGAGATAAGGATGGTGGGTTTTATCAAAGGGCTTCCTTTAGGTACATTTGCACTGAAAGCTTGGAAAAAATTCCCAAGTGTGGAATCTGCATCATCAGCCAGCATGGAGCAGAAAGCTTTGGTTTTTACACAGTTATTTTTTGTGCAATGAAAACACAAATGCAATGAGATTCTTAGCAGTGAGAATGAAGCAACATTAAGGATGTCACTTACCAGTGTGATCGTCAGTGTCAGAAACTGCAACAGAGGAAAAGAAAGTTACTTGGTGAGAATAAGAGAAGCTAGGAAAAAATATACTCAAGCAGTATCACTGAACAGGAGATGAAGGCCTTGAAGGGAGATTACTAAACCAAAACTGCCTTTTGCTGCTGCAGAGGTTCAAGCTGATTATCTGATCAGGATAGGTTGTTCAGCTGGCAAGAAACCTCTTCTACTGAGCTCAGCTATTATTGTGTAACACTTCACAAAGATAAGCAATAAATAGCTAAAGTCATGTCTCAAGTTTTAAGCCAGCCTTGGAATTTATGCAGTGTTTGGCTTCCTAGGGCTACACCTTCAGCAGTGCCTTGTGCCAGCTGCTGGGGTGTTCACAAGCTCACCAGGATTGTTGAGCACAGCCAAGACACAAAGGCAACACTAAGAGAAAAGGAGAAATTCTGTCAAAAGCACAAGATATGATGAAATAATATAAAACCAAAAGGTTTAATCATTTGTGGAGAACAAGCTTAGAGAGGTGTTGAAGAACACAATGCAAGCTTGGACAACACTGAGAAACCAACATAGGAAATCAAAGATTAAATTTATTTTGCAAATAATTTACAAGTATTTGTAAGTTTAGTATTTGGTATAATGTGTAAAATAAAAAATTTTTAAGCTAATGGCCTAGAACTGCAAACTGGCATCTGAAAGTCAAACCAGATCCATCCTCTATGCACCACTATCCCTTCATCAGTCTCAACTGTGCAAGTACAGTTGGAGGAACACTGTCATGATCAAGAGGACAGACTAAAACCACAACTATTCAGCAGTTGGAGCCACTGTCACTGAGCACACACCTGCTCTGAATTGCCCAGCTGCTTTTTGGTGGCATTTTCCTGCTCACTTTGCCAGCTACCAGGAGTGGATAGCTAAAAGTTGACCCCAGTGCTTACACTCATCCACCTGCAGTTCCTCCCGAGCTGTTCTGCAAGTGACAGTGACAACACAGGATGCTGAGATGAAGGGCACACAGTGCTCACATGTTGCTGCCTCAGGGAAATCCCTCTCCAGAGCTACCACACTGCTCTCAGGCACATCCAAGTGGTGGTGAGAGTCACTACTTCCACTCTGAGCTGCTTAACCCTCCCTCCTTCCTCCTCACTTGCACGGAACAGAAACATGCGTTCCATTTCCTTCTGCAACTGTCTATAAACAGGGAAAACCTGGAAAACAGGCAGACATTTCCTGAGTTTCTTACCTAGCTGTTGAAGGTCTTTCTCTTTATAGAGACGGGTCACCCTCTCTAGCAGCTCCCACTTCTCACAGCAGCCTTTGTAGTTGACAAAGTTCCGGGCAAGAATTTCCTTCAGCTGCCGCACGGAGAGCGCGTTGATGTCCCCGAGGCTGGTGAGGTCAGAGAGGGAAGCCTTCCTCCCCAGCACCAGGTTATCCTCTGAGTCAGTAGACTGAAAGGCAGCAAAAATAGAATGATTCTTGCCCCTCAGTGCCTAGCACTACAATTTAAATCAAGTTTCAATAGTTGCATTAGCAGGAATTTGTGTTTGATGTAGGGAGAAGCCTGATTACTCTGAATTCCTCCATCTATCAGAAACACAAGTCCTAGGATGGAAATAAAGCATTTCTATTATTATGGAGTCCAAGCAGTATCAGCTCTTTCTGTATATGGGGCCAAGGTGATGCCAAAGAAGGGTTGATTTGTCTGCTAGTGGTCAGTCTGAATTACTGTTTAAATTATTTTAATACTATGGTAACTGAATTAGTCACACCTCTGCAGTAATGATTCTGTGGTGTCAAATATGGCCTAGAAAACCTGGTATTCTGTGTCATCTAATTCCAGGACACACAAACCTGTGTCTCTTCCTCTGTTGGTGCTTCTGCTGCATTCTCAACTTCTGTCAGACCACCTTGGCTTGGAGATACATAACCATTTACCTGGAAGAGGAAATAAAACTTTTACCAATATCGTATCTCAACAAGTCCAAAGGGAAATAAACTCAATAGTTCAGGCTAGCTCTAAATCCTGACCACTGCTTTAGAAAATAAAAAGCCAGGTACACTCATAGGAGGTATTTCCTGTGCAGCACTTAAAAAACCAAACTTTAAACAAGTGAAACTGTGAAACTGAAGTGCTGCACCTGACCCTTTAGAGCCCCACTTGGTTTTACCCCTGATAGTGTTACTCATCCAGCAAGTTCCCACATGATGTTCTTGTGAGGCAGGATCAGGAGACCCAATTTATCCCCACACACATCTGTGTATATGAAATCCTTCAGTGAGGTGTTGCAGGGTGAGGAGCTGTGACAGCACAGCTCTGGTGACATCTGCCAGCAGTGCAAGGCTCCCTGTTAGACCCCTCTGTAACACAGCACAAAGACTGCAGGTACTCTTCAGAGTAACCATGCAGAAACACCTCCTCAGGTGGGTTCTGGACTGGACAAACAGGAAACAGCCAGTGAAGGGCCAGGAGCAACATAGCTGGAGAATGGGAAGGGGCAGTTGCTGTGAGCACTCAATTAAATGAAATGAACTGCAGGGTAACTGGAGCTGACTTGTCCTCAGCAGCTGTCATTGCCCTCTGTGGTTTCCCTACTGACAAAGGAAGCTGTAATGTTACCACTCTACTTAACTAAGCTGTGACTTGTTAATATTTACAAAGCAAAAGAATAATAATGATGAAAGAGCCTGAGCTGTAGCAGGATCTCATGCAAGTGGATACAAGAACCTGAAATGTACCAAGGGGCAATAAAGGAAAACAACAGAGCTGAACTTGCTGGTGTAAATAGGAGTGGCCATATCCAGAAAACCAGAGAATGAAAAGGCTCTTTAATGATTTGTAAAAAAATGTCCTGCCAGGAAAACTCTTTGCTTTGTATTAGATATATCTGATGAGGAAGCAGAAGGTCCCTGTACTGTCACAGCTCTGGTCCCAGGGAGCTAAGTACACCTATTAGCTTAGCATGAGGCCTGGGAGCAGATGATAAGCACTGAGTACACTTCCCATACCAGAGAGCAGAAAGACAAACAAAGCAAAGTCAATAAAAAATAATTAAGCTCAAATGCCCCTGACAAGATTCATCAAAGCTCCAGTTTTCATCATAAACTGAAAACTAATCCCAGACTTGGGTTTTGTCTTCTGTTCATCTTGGTGCAGGAGATACCCAAAGCCATTCACCATCTCACCATCATCCTTCCCAGCAGTTTCAAATCATGACTTCTTTAAACAGTCTTGCAGATGACTTAAGAACAGTAATAACCATTTCATCTAACATCTGCATACACCTGACAGAGCTGTCAAGATCAAGGCACCAACATAGACATCAAGTACCAAAGGAACCAGTCACAAGGAGTGGCAGTGACACATGGGGACCAGAGCACCAGAGAAAACATCTCAAACCAGTTGTTCCCAGTGAGCATTCAGTACTGCCCAGCAAACTAAATTCCACTAATGCAGAAAGGGGATGGCACATGAGAGTTGGTGCAGCAGCAACACTGTGTAAAAAAAACTTATATTCCTTATTATCCTGTGAGAAAGTGAAGCCCTCACTCCAGAACTGAAGAGCATGTATAAAATACAACTGAAGTATTTTGTCATCCATCCTAAACAGAACCCTTCCTTGCTTTTTAAACAAGCATCTTTAATACCAAAAAAAAAAAAAAAAAAATTAGATTATCTACTTGCAAAACCTTGTGCAGAATCTTAGAAATGAGTCTGCAAAAGATGCTGCTGGCTACAGACTGTACCTGTGGGTGTTCCTGAGCTCCTGAACTTGAGATGGGATCTGCAGCCACATCATGTGAGGTAGAAGATGCTGTGCTGGTGGGTGGGAGAATCACAAAGTCTTGCTGTCCAGAGGCACTAGGATTAAATGCATTCGTTATTATCTGATCTTCCTGGGTAATTAGAGACTGCTGGCCAAGAATCAGAAATACCAGGTCCTCCTTTTCACGACACAACTCTGTGGAAATCTCACGGAGGGCCAAATAGTCCCGCAGATCCTTCACCTTCATCTTGATCAGCTCCTCCCGCTGAAAAGCTGTGGCTCGGACCCGCTGGCAGAGATGGCAGAGGAGGGGGCCACCTTCAGGCTGGCTGGAGCAGGACGTACAAAAATTCTTTTTACAGTCCAAACAGATGTGCTGGGAAAGAGAAAGGAAGAGAATGAAGCCAATCCACCCTGAGCTGAGACAGAGGCTCTCAATGACCTCGGGCAGTGCTCCCCTACCATCTGGAAGCCAAAGAAAGGAAGAGCCTCTGTTCAAGCATATAAAACCTTCTCATTTATGGAAAAAAAGCCATGTTACTCATGTTCCTAGATGAGGACAAGGATTGATCCCATAAGCACATCACTAGATTCTTCATTGTTCTTAGAAAAGCCCTATTTATGCTCCATTTACTCAGAATGAAATCCTGTATTCTTAAACAATCCCCTGGCAGGACAGGAGCTTTCTGCACCTTACTCCAGACCTGTTCCTCCAGTTTAAGCCAAAGATGAAATCAGGAGGTATCTGTCAGGCAGCAAGTAAATTACAGTGAGCTGTGCACTGCTTTATAATAAGATACTGCCCTGTGCAGTAAGAAATTCCCTGCCCTGTGCAGGGAACTACTTCAAAACATTTCTAAGATTTCATAAATTTAATACTTGCTATGAACAGATCCTCTCTCCCCCCCTCTTTTTTTCCCCTTCCCACTTGTTACAATCACTAAATTAATCCTTTTTTCAGCATAAGAACAAAAGGAAGTAGCAAGGCTGACAGTGTCTGAGAGACAGCAAAGAAATCACCATTTATTTAAACAGCAAAAATAGCCACTTGTTTTGAAAATAACAGGCACACTGTGTGCCAGTGAGGTGCTAGACAGAAAGTGTTGGGAGTTTTGGAAATATTAGGCCCCAGATATCTAAAAACTTTAGAGATTAACTTGTGTTGTTTGAAGTTTTTATTTTTTTACTGTTCTGCTCTGGTCACTCAGGGCTCCATTTTCAGAAGTTCCAAGCACTCACAGTCCATGTTGACTTCTGCAGAAACTTGACTGTTCAAGACTTTGGAAAGTCAAATTCTACATTTTCCAATAGGAATAGCAGCAGAACAGCCACATTATGAGCCTTTTAAAAAGTCCTGAGGGAAGAAAAAACTGCTTTCAGTGCTGGTTAAAAATGCTTATCCAGTCTCCAAAGAGACAAACATCTCATATGGAATCCTGACCCACCAGACAAGGAAAAATGCACATGCAGAGTCACAGAAGCAACAAATACAGAGACAAAAAAATTGCTTCATTAATTGCTTCTAGTGATTTAAGAACATTTTTAACCTCATAGCTTGAAAAAGCATAGGTTTTGCATGTTTTAAAAGGTGTAAATAATTCTACTTGCTTACATAAGCTCCTTCTGATCCTCTTTATAGCCTGGAAGCCCCTTCCCCCCAACTCTTTCTTACAATTTTACTGACAGACTTCTATTTTAGACCCTGTGATAGACTTTAAAAAGACAGTGAGTGGAAAGAATCCAAATTTCCTAAGCATTTTAAGATATGAAAATTTCTACCACAGAGAGAATCTCTGCTCAGGCAGACTTGAAACCTCATCTCAGAATTACTGTCTGGGGCCTGCCAAGTACAGGTGACTTTCATCAAACACAAATAAGACAGGAAGGGCAATTTCCACATCCCCATCCAGTTTTGAGCAGTTTTCCTAAACTTGGTCATTATAAAAAATATTAGTACATAACTGACTTTTTCTGACCCTACAATTGCAGGAGCAATCCAGTTCCTCAGGAAATTTTCAGGGCAGAGACAGAACACGTGTCTAGAGCAGGGGAACAAATGCTCCCCAAAAGCAGAGTGATGGAAAATAACTCTATTGACAGCACCTTCCTTCCCTCAGTCACCAGTCTCTATCAGAGGAGCAATCAGAAGGACTGAGGGGGAAAAAACAAACAAACAATATATTGTTTTTTAACCCAAAACCCTGCTTTCCTCTGGCAAGGGGAAGAACTGCCCCATGCTCTGCAGACTGCCAGGCTGGCTCCAAAGGGGAATCACTGAATGGCCAAGGACCTTCCAGCCAGGAAAATCCCTACTTGAGTAGTTCCATGTTTAGAGATCACATAAGTGAGCACAGTCCAAGGGCAGTATTACCTAAGATGTTTTTTGCAAGCAATTAACAGTAATAACATGAATCTGCCTTAATTATCAAGTGATAGATTGGAGAAGTCAAAGCCACACATATCTCTGGCTTATCAGTTCACCACTATTATTCATCTTCAGAGAAAAAAAACCCCAGCCTCAGAGTATCAAATAAATAATTAAACATGCAGAGAAGCTGTTGGCCCCATCTCAGTATTAAGCAGCTTTTACAGCTTTGATATATTTATTGAACTCTGATTGAAAGGGCACTGACAGAAGACAGCAGCCCCTACAGAATGATTCAATTCAAACATTGCTGAAAATTCAAAAGTGTTACTAAAAGGTCAGACCACTTTTGAATGATGCTTACAAACTGAGAGCACAATCACAGGATGAGCAAACAGAAGTGAAATGTTTTAAACCAGAAGTCTGTCCAGAATGAAAGCTGTTTGTGGTTGTTTGCAACTTCCCAGAGATACCAGGATGGGGGTTTGATACACTTGGCTCTTGTCTGGATGCAAGAGAAAATGAAGAAATGCCAACATTCAAGCTCTCACTAAGGGTACTGTTGTTTAGAGACTGCTGGGGGGCTTTTAAATCTTATTCTCTGTATTGCCTGGAGCTATTTCTGGTTTTTTTTCCAAAGAAAAGCAGCTCCCTGAAAATGTCAGCCAATTCAAGGCACTCTAATCAGAAAATGGGGGAGGAAGGAATAACAGTTTGAGATATCCACCAAGAATGCCTGCCACAGACTTATGTCAGCAGAGAGGAAAATAAAGAAAGCTTGTTTTAAATTTAAAAGATTTTGTGGAATCAGTTTGCTGCAGAAACCCAAAAAGTCATCTAAGAGAAAGAAAACATCAAAGAACAAAAGAGATTTTCTTTGCTACAGTGATTAAATTTTACATCCTTTAAAGATGCTCCAATAAGTTACTTAAAAGCATCCTATAAGCACATGCTGCACTCAAATGTCCCCTGCCCTAATCCTTTCAGAAGGTGCCATGGTTTATAAAATGTTAAGTATGACAAAAGATCAGGAAGTTAATATACTCTCATTCTGCTTTTTGGGTTTTGGTTTTGGCTTTTTTTATGTTTGATGGTTTGGATTTATTTTCTAAAGCAATCTAGATTGTCCTTTTGGTCACCAGTGTGGAAGTAATTAATTTTTATCCACTGTATTTCAGTATAAACATTAACTGGACATGATAGTTCAAAGGTTCTGCCTTTCTGAGGGCAGAAATGCCTTAAATGGTTTCAGCTGATCCCCTTTAGCTTTACCTAGCCCAAAACAGTCAGTCTGTTTCCACATCCTGAAGTGGTACTGAGAATGCTACCTAAAGACATCTTCCATTAGAATATCTGCTTAGGAGACAGCAAGAAAAAATGTGGCCATGGCTCTAGCACTGCTCCTGTATCATCCAGACAGGAATTGGTTTTATTGCAAGAGCAGAAAATCATCTACATTCACTTTTTGCTGCTATGCAGAGGATTAAGCACTGGAGAAGTTCTCACAGTTCAGGAACATGCTATATATAAACCCCTTCTTAAGCTCCAGAGTTTGGACTCTGAAAACCTTCCCTCACCAAAACATTTTTCAAGCAGCATTTATAGGAACCACCATGACCCAAAGGGGCTCTGCTGCCTAGTTTAAAATCTTGCAGTGACAACTGTTTTGGCATCTGTATCCTCACAAAACAAGTTCACAAAGAAAATACAATGGATTAGGATTTTGTTTGTTTGTTTGCTATGGGGTGGGGTTTTGGGGGTTTCCTTTGTGTTGTGGGTTTTTGTGTGTGTTTTATTTATTGTTCTTTATTTGTTTGGGTTACTTTGGGGTTTTTTTGCATGAAGCTGCAGCAATTCAACACACACCCTCAATAAACTTCCATAGCTTTTCAGTTTGAGCAATACTTTGGAATAGCTACATGGAGCTTCCTTTATTGAAAGCACAGATTGCCAAACCTCTTGCCACATTTCAATTTATTTCTTTTTAAAGGGCATGTTTTTAAGTAACAGATTAAAAAACCTGATGCTCCAGTTAATGCTCTTTTCAATGATTATAAGCAGTTTGGCTTTCTTCTTTCAGCACCTGGGAAAGCCAAGTCTACTGCAGGTTAAACTGCCACACTTCCAGCTCTCTTTAACTCCATCTAATTGCAAAAGAATGACTCAAGACCCAGAAGCAAAGCCAAGCTCTCTTTTCCCATATGGTGTCCTCAAATCAGAGGCCTCTAAATGTGCACTCATTTCTCATCAGCCTGACTCTCTGTAATTAAGTGGAAGGCAGCTGGAGCCCTGCAGTCAAACTGAACACTCCCCAAAGTCAGCAGTGCCAGAGATAAAGCTTTGGGACTCACCTTCCTGGAGGGGCTGTCAAAGTGCACCCCACAGGCTTTGCAGCTCTGTTCAGAAGAGGTGGGAGAGGGGTAGGAGCTGAACCCAGGGTTGGAGTAGGCTTGGGCTCTGGCTCCCTGCTGTGCCTGCTGCTCCATCTCTTCAGCTGAGCCATCCAGACAAAACCAGTTACAGCAGCTTGCCCACATAGTAACTGAAAGCTGAAAAGAAACACAACACGGGAAATAATCCCTAAGCTCAAGTGAGAGCAAAGCATAAAACCTATATTTAAGTCTCCCCACCAGCAATTCCTTTTAGATCAGTGTGTTTGGAAGTTTTAATCTGTCCTCTCATTTACAAGCACGTCCAAAACCCACACACCCAGTCCAGCAGAGCACAGCTCTGTGAGAAAGAATTGAGTACAAAATAGTTATTACTGGATTTTCTTAGAGTTAAGGGGTTACAGCAAAGATAGATGAATTTTATGTTCCAACTGGCTGGAGGAGTCTGTGATGAAGGCTGCTGTAACAGGATGTCTCCAGTCCAGGAAAGCTGTAACACTGGGTTTATTTTTTGTGCATCAGGAAAAGCAAACAGCTCAGTTTTTGCTCAGACATTATTTCAAACAAAACAGGAGCAAGGACAGATGGCCAGTCCTCAGTTTTGTTCTAAATCTCCCTGCAGATTTACAGGTACACAACTAAAAAGACAAAAGACAAGGACAGTGTAGGCACTGCTTTAACACATGCCACTTCTCAACTGGATTTGCAGCATTACAAGGCTAAATTATCCCAGAACACCTAAATGTCAGCAGTCTAAGAAAAAAAAACAATACTTGCTTCCAGTAACTGATGGGAAAACAGCTCCATCTGAGACACATCATCACTTGTTTAATTATCTTAGTTTTGCAAGACAAATAATGACACACATATCTATATACACATCCACACTTACCTAAATTCCTATCAGTCCAGTGCCAAATGCACAGTTTGGAAGCCCTCTAAGACCACCCATGCAGCACTGTTCCAGAAACACACTGCTAGAAACTTGTGTTTGGGAGTTTACAAAGAAATCTGAACTCATCTGGGCACTCAGTTTCTAGAGCATACACCATGTGTCAGCCCTCACTGGTAAACAGAACACAAATTGCTTCCTCTGCATTTCTCTGTTCCCATTGTAGTTCCCGGATTGTGTTTCTTTTATGTCTTAAAAAATCAGGTCCATCACTGATGGTGTTCAGCAGCTGCTCTCTTTTATAAACTTCTGGACATAAAACATCTCTCAGCTACACTGCCAATTCATTGCTTTCGTCTCAGGAAGTTTTGCCACTGTAAAACTCCAGATTCCCAAGGGGATGGGGCTGGCACTTACTTGGTATGACACACAAACATACTGCTCTGCTGCTGGTTGGTTTGGGACTTTTTTTTTAAAGCTATCTTGAGTCCTTTTGGTTGATGGAGTTGAACTGGGAAGCTTTTGCAGCTTGGTAGAGTTCCAGTATCTGTAGCTCTAGTGGAATCTTTAATCCTACCCAAATCTAGCTGAATTTAGCTTGTCAAAGTCAGTGCTGTCACTGCAGGGGACATGAGCCTTTCAGAACCCACAATGGGGAGCTTAGCAATGGCCCCTGCAGGCTCAGCAGCTCTTCATGTTTAGGTGGAAATCTACAGATTGATGCTACAGTAAACAATTTGTGGTGTAACTGATGTGCTCAGTGCTGTAAATTGCTCTGCAAAGAGCAGCTTAGATCTCTAACAACAGAATGGTGACAGCACAAAGCAGCACTGGGTGGCTGCTGGGAGGGCTGGGGTGATGAAAGGCATGGCAGGGAGACGTAAGGGACAAGAGTGTTATATTTTATTCTGTGATATCAAAACCATCAAATGCTGATTCTGTCAAACACTGGACAAGCCCAACACTACAGTGGCATCAGTTTGTTCTCCATACCCAGCTATCTCACTGAGTGTTCACATAAAATTTTGGAGATGCCTCGACCTTCCTCCCCTCACATCATTTGAAGCTGTTCACAGACAAGAAAAAAACCCAAAAAAGCAAAGCTGCTGTGCTCCCCCAGCAGCTGGGACAGCAAACTGCCTTGGCAGGAGTGTGTGTTCTGCACAGAAAATACCTGAACAGTCACCACACAGCAAAACAGGGAGATTCTTTAGGCCCCCAAGAGCTTTGGTTGGTGTTACATCCCTATGTACTAAACCTGGAGTCAGAAAACAATGAGCTTAAACTCTGTTATTAAAGATAAACAAGAACCAAACAAAAGCAGTGCAAGTCCTGACTGCCACACAGGGATCTGCAGCCTGAAACCCCCAGGGATGTCACTGGAGTGTCCCCACCCAACGTTTAGTTTCACATGCCACAGTATTTATCCCGTGTAAACTGGGGCAACTGTCAATAATCCATGGAGAGAAATGTTCCATGAACAGAAATAACTTAACAACCATGTGTATTAGCTCTGCACTGCAGTCAAAACACAGACTTCAGGTATTATGCATTAAAAAGTTCAGTTACTCTTTCCTTCTGTACCTTCATTTCCAAGCAATCAGAAGTTAACACACCCTTCCTATTGCAAAAACACTGAATTTCTATTTTAAACTACGTTGTCTGGAGGTGTAATTTGTTCTTAGGAATTGCAAACCTAAACAACATGAAAGCTGCAGAGCCAAACAAGTATTCCCAACCAGCACAGCAGAAATCTGTGGCCATCGTCAGTTCTCTTCCTGTGTCAAGGACCCCTGTGAACTGAAGGCCACCCAGGATAACAGAATACACAAATGCTACTGCCTGCTCCTAAAAACTTTGTTTTCCTAAAAAAGGCAGCCCTCTAATTCACTCTGGAACATTGCAACATGTCAAATGCTGGGAAGAAAAGCAGGAGGGAGTGCACAAACCAGGATAAAATGAGAGAGAACTCAGCATTCAGCTGGAGCTGGGGTTTTGTGCCACTGCCAGGAGATGAACAGACTGACAAAAAGCTCAGATGTTGCTTTAGAAGAACCTCAATCCTGCTCAGCTACAAAAGCATGGAAGGGAACCATCCAGAAACAACTAACAATCAGGAGTGTCCCCTGATCTGTCATGTTCTTCAAAAGGTATCTCCCATCTTTAAGAGGACTGAGCACTTAGGAACACAACACCATCCAAAAACTGATCACTTCCATAAGGAAGGTTTTGATGGATGTGTTGTTGGTCCAGATATGGCAGAGCCAGGGCACCCCAAGAAGAAAGCACTGCCCTGTGTAAAGCCTCTCAACCCTCTGCAGGTGAACGGATGCTCTGCATGCAAGGAGCTCCCCATGACAGTGAAGTGACAAATAAATGCCCACCTTAAAAAAAAAATAAAACCCCAGAGCTGTTGTTCTCCAGGGCTTGGTACCTACAGTAACCTCACCTGTTTTGTAAATCCAGCAAGTTCTTTACTGAGCCCATAATCAGGTGTAGAAAGAACAGAAAACTGCCACGAGTTCCTACCCAGCTCTGAAACAAATCATCCAGTGCCCATGGCCACCTCTGCCACCCACAGAAGAGATGTTCTGTGGCAGAGAGAAGTCAGCTCAAAACACAAACAGAACCTTTCCATATCTCAGCAAATTAAACATTACCTTGCATATATCTTAATTAAAGAACCATAAAACTAACCCATTCCTATCTGTGCTTCCATGGGACAGTTGCCTCTCCAGCACTGAAGTGAACACGTCAGTTTGGAAATGACACCACAGGTTTCAGGAACTCACAAGCAACTTCTTAAATAAAAGATATTGACTCATGGACATGAGTAACAACATTACAGCATCAATGATATCAGCAGTCTTCATTTTTCTTGGAAGTGATGCTCCTGCTGGCCAGTGGGAACCACAGACAAGACCTTTTAACTACCCAGCTGAGTGGGGTTTCAGGAAACTGAAATCTCTGTGGCAGAGACTCAGCAGATGGCTCCTGGCAGCCAAATAAATCCTAACTCTACGTTGTGCTGCGAGCATCTGGAAGAGCAAAGGGAGAAGCTGCTTCATCAAGGGTGGAGATGCAAGATCAAACACTCTCTCCTGGACTTGCAAACACATCCACCCACATGGCAATCATCATGCTGGGCTTGGTTTTGGGAAAGGGGTTGGTTTATCTTCTTTTTTTTCCCTGATCTATGCAAGGAAAAGCTAGATGAAATCCAGTTTGGTATGAGGCAGGGAGCTGCTTGCCATGGTCTGTGGGCAAAGCAGTGTTAGGATGTTATCACTCTGCTGGACTGCCTGGTTGGTTTTCTTTTTCAGTATGAAGCTGTGAATGCCATGACTCTCTCCTCTGATGTTAAATAGAAGCCTGAAATTCACTGCACCACCTGTTCAAGAACATCTTTTATGGTTTATGTTTAGACATAAAATATTCCCTAATTTTCCTAAGAGTGCAAACAAGAAGGGACTAGAACAAGCAAAAGGAGCATCTCCTAGAATCACTGAGATTTTGATTCTCTATAATAAAGATGACTGTGTTTGGCTTCTCCTTTTCCTGACTGCTCAGGAATTTGGGAGCTGGAATGCAGTAGCACCAACAAGACACTTAAGGGATCAAAAAGAACCAAGCTCCCACAGGCAGAAAATTTTGCTCCCATAAGAGGAAAAACCACAGCAATATGAACTCCTCCTCCTCCTGAGAGGCCTTCAACCACTGGAACACCAGGGCTGATGACCCTTGAGGCTACTGGAAATGAAGAGGGTGCCAAAAAGGGAGGGAGATGCAAGGCAAAGAAGAGCTTTGCCAGGGCTTGCTTCCCTACAGAGATGTTTGCCCATCAGGTACCCAACCCTCAGACCTCCTAATCCAGAGGAATATTACTGAAATCTATTCAGAAAGCCAGAGCAGGGCAGTATGGCTTTAAATATTGAAGACTTGATAAGTACATCTAAAATTATTATTTTTGTGTTATTATTCTATGCTGCAAAACTCAGAGCCTGTTTTAATGAATGCTTGTTTTGCAATGATTTAAGTCTTTAATGACTTAGCCATCTTGGTTCCTCATTAATAGCATTATATGGTTGCTTGTTGTTACAACTGACCTTTTTTTAAGTAAACATGCACTGATAAGAAATGTATTGCTAAAATTAGTTTCACTAATAACCCATCACTCACAAACTGAATTCACAGCATGCCTGGCCAAAAATTACTATTTACTTGGTAACAAAGCCATCAAATAAGCTGCTCAAATGACATTTATGCATGAAGAATTTTTATCATCCTGTGTCATGGGCAACACAGACCTGAATTATGATAAATGGGAGCAACCATATGTTGGGACAGGTGGAAAAGTCAGCAAATTAGCCAGCAAGAGGAAGCACAAGGGGAGGAGGCAGGTCAGCACTCTGAGGGTGACATTTACAGAGGTGGTGTCTTAGCTGGTACAAAGCATAAGAAAATAACAAGTGGGGACCAGGTCTGGCTGGTCACAAAGCACATATATCTCATTTACTATATGCAACAACTGCCTTCAACACACAAGGTTTTTACCTAGGGAAAGAAAAAATGTGTTTATGGATAAAAGTACAAGTTTACATGTGTCTAAGGTGACAACACATCTTGCAAAAATATATAGATAAATACCAGCAGAGTTAGAAACTTGAGTGTTTAGAGAGGGAGGAGAGACTGAAATCTTGGTATGGAGGGAGGAGACTTCTCCCATTGTTTTCTGTGCCTTCAAAATGTCTGCAGACATTTACATCTCTAATCACCTAAGTATGCAATACCAATCATCTTTACAAAGCCAAACAGACAACAGCTCACCAGTCTGATCAGCAGCTTTGATGTCAGTCTAAAATTCTGCAGGTGGCCAGCTACAAAAGCAGAGGACAGAGAGAGCATTCAGGTCAATCTGCACCAACCACAGTCAGAATAAGGTGTCCAGGTGAGTTCCTGGGGTCTTGGTCAAGGCTTCTGTACACCCAAGAGTGGGTTACATTGTGGGGTCAATCAGGTCTACATGAGCAACATCTCCAGACTCACATCAGCTGGCTGCTTGGCTGCTCCAGGCCCTCCTGGTGCCCTCACCTTGTGTTTAGATCTTCCCCATCAGATGTGGGCAGCACCCAGCTGGGAGTTCAGCTTCTCCCTTCGGGTGCTCCATCTTCAGACCCTTTTTAACACAGCCCAATCCAGCTGCACCTTCACTTCTCCACCTGAGAGATGCCTTCAGCAGCCCCTACGTGTGGGCACCAGGCACCTTGGAAGGCAGGAGACACAGCACATCCCAAGGTGTCCAGCTGGGAGCCAGAGCACAGAGTGTGGCACAGGACTGGATCCAACTCCCTGGCAGCTGCTCCTGGTGTGTGTCTTCCCAGAGGAAGGGAATTTGGCCTAGCAGCAGCATTTCAATCAAGGAAGTGACATCCATTTACCACAGAGCAGAAAGTAAACAGCCTGGCCCACCAGTGTGCAAAGCAGAGCAGGAAAAAGCTGGAATCTGGCCAGAGGAGTTGAGCACAGAGACAGCCACACACAGCTTCACTGCATTGCTGTCTCCCTCAGTTACTGCTGGGTCCCAGAGAAGTACCAAAAGGAACTTCCCAGTTCCGTGGTGCAGAGGAAAGCATCATGCAAAGATCCTTTTATATTGCTGTGCCCTGCTTTACATTGGAACAAATCATTTGCAAGGTAAGCCCTTAGAAAATCTACTGACAAGAGGGGGAAATTAAGAATTCTCAAATGCAGGAAAAAAAAATACAGTGGGTATTTTAAGAACATTTTGCTGCTTCTTGAGGGTTTATCAGCATGCTCTGCTACAAGTAATTTGATATCTCATTAACAGATGAGCATCTCAACTGATGCTCAGTTTATTAGAAGATTTCCAGAAGCAGCAGCCTTTGCCCATCAGCAAATCCCACTGATACCATAAGAAGCACAGAGGATCTGTGCTTCAAGCACCTGTTCAAAATTAGAGAGCAGCAATTTTCATCCTAAAACTGAGAAAATGGTTTTAGAAAGCTGTGTGATTGCAGGGGAAGCCAATCCCAAAGGCAGAAACAGAAACTCTCTCATTTGACTCCCAGCCTTGCACCCGAGTTGCAGTCTCAGCACTCACCCACTTTCACAGCACAAGTAGAACCAAATAATTTTTCCCCATTTAACATGAAAAATTTGGAAATCCTGTTTTGTTTTAAAACAGGATTTTTGGGTACCTGGGGTGTGGATTGTTTCAATATAAACTGTTTCTTTTGACCCAAAACTGCACTTTATATATTGAAAAATATTTACACAAGACATTCTTCTTACTATTAACTGTAATGAGGTCCCCAGGCATCTGCCAAGATGGAAATTCAGCAACAGCCACTTTCCTTTGCAAGTCAGTGAGTTACTTTCAGCAAATTAACACAAAGCATGATTAATGAAATCCTGTGACTAGTTCTAGAAGATTATTTATCCTACCCAGTCTGGCTCATTTCCTTACTCCCAGACCTCTTCCCAAGTCATGTGCTGTGACCTCAGACAATGTCCCTTCCCTCTGATGAGCAATTAACAAATCCAGTGCACTCTTTAACTCTAGGATGGTATTCATCAGCAAGATAAAATTAAGCTGTAAAATACAGCATGAACCTTGTAAGAAAGAGAAGAAAGGCTCTGGAGAAGTAAGATTCCAGAGTACTTCATTTTCTTATCATCCCCACCCTGCTAGCATCCTGTGTGGGTGTACCTGTGTCCCACACACGAAAGTGGCGATGAAAGTGGAAGCTCTGTCAACACTTAGGCAGTGAGCAGTCCAGAAATCATAGGCTACCCCAGATCATTTCAATCAGTCCTTTTCATCATGGAGAAAAAGGTCAGTGCTGGCTGGAGCTTTGAATTTTTTTCCCTCTGTTCACTCACATCATCCCAAGTCCTTCTTGGATGTAGTTGCAGTCAGATGTGGGGTTTTTTTCAAGCAGTGAGTAGCTGCTAAAATTTAGCAATGCACTGCTAATGAAAACCTGAAAATGTAAATAACTTGTGTAGCTTCCTTAACCAGCTCTAGTCAGGGGGAGAATTTGGCATTCTGTACTCCCCAGACTTCATCTCCAAACCCATCCAGACTGCTCTCCTGTGCCAGGGGAGGTCAGGGGGCTCTGTGCCCACCTGAAAGCCAAAGGTCTCCAAAAGCAAAACATAAGCTTTGTAATAAACAATTATCCCAGCCACAGCTCCCCAAACTTATAAAAACCCTCACCCCAATCTCCAGAGGCAGGGTAGAGACAGAAAACAGAAGGGACCTCACCATAACTCTCTGTCCCACCTCGTGTGAGAAGTATAAGGATACAGAGAGCTGGAGCAGCTGCTCCCACAACAGTTGGAAGAACAATCTTAAGCCTTGCACTGTTATTCATCCAACAGCTGAGCTTGTCCTGAGGTGGTACTGTACCAGCAGTCAGAAATACACTAAATATTAATTATATAGAGATAATTGGGATTGCAGTTGGCATGAATGCTCTGAAGACATCATGCTATGGCCTGTCTTAAACACCCAAAATCAGGTGTTTGCTGGCAGGCTACAACATAAGTTCGAAAGCCTGTAAATTACTTCTCATGCCAAGCTTTGGGTTTATTTTTTAAACAGTAAGCTTCTAAATCTTTTTTTTTTCCTCCAGAAATCAATAGATAGCCTCAGAACCCTCACATGCAAAGCCTACTCTTTTCCCACTCTTATTTGAGGAGCTGCTAGGAGAAAAATCAACCTAAGGCTCAGGGAATTCATACACATGGAAAAGCACACGTTGAGATGGATGATGCAGCAGTAAAACTGCCTGCACCAAAGATCTGTGCAGACTGGCAGGCAACCTCTAACCCAGTTAACTGCAGCCTGAAAAAAAGACCATTTTTATTTGGCTAGACTGAAAAAGATCCGAACGTATATAACTGAGGCACAGCATAACAAGTTCAAACACTGCAGAGTTATTTCACAGCCATACCTATTCCAAATTACTCTGAATTCAAATCCAAACCAGGTGCTGAAATGGAATAAAAAGCAAGTGCATATCAGCTCCTTCAGGAGACACGTACAAAGAGCAGCAGCTATGTCTGACATGATGTGAAAAGCTCTGTTCTCCCAGGCTGCAGAAATACTTGTGAGTTTGTCAGCACTTAAAGAAAGGTCCAGGGTATTGAATCGAACACTGAAAAGCAGCAAACCTGAATCCTAGTTTTCTTATTGAGCCAAAGAAAGATGCTGAAATGGAAAAGTCACTTGATTTATGGCTTAGTCATGGCATCTGTGGACAATGGAAAATCCAGACACACACCCATGTGAAGTTAATACAGGTGAAAGTTTGAGAGAGACTTGGAAACTGCATTCTGAAAGCATTTCCATAAATATTGTCATTTTTGTGCCAATCTCCATTTAGCACTGAAGTGTTTGAAATTCAAAAGTGCTCAGATGCAGCCCTGGACAGAGCTTGAAAACTGAGGGAAAGTTCAAGATGTTTGTCAGGAGGATGAGCAGGAACTACTTACAGCATTCACAGAACAGATACCAAAATAATCCATTTCCAGCCATCTACAGCACTGGTTTCTCAGGCTGAAAGATTCTAAACATGCTGCTTTATCCCAGCAGCTGCCATGCTCCCTTCCTTCTTCCAACCTCAATCCCTGCAGAACAGGAAGGACTCAACCTCAGAGCAATGCAGGCTGAGATCTGGGCTTTATTCAAACATCAACAAACCCAACACCCATTTTGTCCTGATGGAGATACTGAGAACAGGGAATGAAAGTTTCCAATGGCCTTTAAGGACCTGCAATTCCCAGCTTCCCCACTTTTGTCACCAAGAGGAAATTTCCCATATATGGCCCAAGCAGAGTAGGAGCACATTGCAGTCCAAGGCTTCTGGCAAGCCCAAGCATTCAGACATCATGAGTCAGTGCTCCAGAAATCATTGGGTTTTATAAACTAATAAATCTATTTCACTTTGTTGTCTTTTGTTTCTTTTATTTGACTTGTTGGGTTGTTTTTTTTTAGGGGGGTGGGTGTGTGTTCTCGACCTTAGCAGTACAGAGGCATCATCACATTTTCATTTTGCTCCTCTGGAACTGGGAGGAGAACCTGTTCCCATCCTGGGTTTGTCTGGTTTGGAAAATGAGAGACAAGATTTTTGTATGAGACAAAATCCTGGCATGGGGCACTAAGGAATTAAAAGGACATAACAGTTGTGGAAGCTGAAAACAGGTACTGAGCTGTCCTGGACTTACACACAGCCCTTTAACAACAAAGAACACTTCTTTTTTTAAAAATTAAACCTCAAAGTATCTTCACCTCTGTTCTCAAATCCCAAACAAATATTAACTTATCTGGCATTTCAGCTCAAGCAGAGGTGACTTCTGCTGGTAAGCAGCTCCCTAGAAGTGTCTTTTCCATCAATAACCTCATAACCTCATAACACCAACATGAATTTTCTTCCATTTTGAGTTCTACCTTCCTCAGTTCAATAGCTCAGAAGAAACTGCCCCATTTCTGATGATGCAGAAATCACATACCAGTTATTAAAAAAAAAAAACAAAACAAACCTGAACTTCAGCAGACTTCACTGGGTAATTACTTGCAGATTAGTAATGGGATCCATTTATATGGGACAACTGGGGATGTGGATTTTTTATTGCTGCTTCCAGCTCTATTACAGATGCTCTGTGCATCTGGGCCACTTCAGTTCTCTGCACCTCAGTTTTCCATACATAAAATACAGATAATATCTCATCAGGGAGTGGAATCAAGTTAACATTTCATTTCTTCAGAGCACTGTTGTATTCATAATGGAATTCAATACTTTCAGAGAACTATCACAGCTCACAGAAGTAAGGCACTTCTGGGAAGGAATCTTTACAGTGAATGACCCCCTTGCACAGCATCCTCACAATTTAGCATTAAAACACATGAACATAAACAAAAAAGAACAAGCTCAGATGATTTTAAGGCCAACTTTCCTTCACACAGGTACAAAAGGCAATGCAAGTCCAGAGAAGCTGTTTGGGCTTTTCTTGTTGAGGTTCATTTGTTTGAACTCTTTCCCAGCTCACAGTGAAAATGACAGTAATATGCAGAATAAGATGTTGCACAAAAAGTTTGGGTTTTTGAGCCATTTCAACTTTAAAAAAAAAGTGTCACTGACAAATTTGGTCTTATAAAAAAAGCAAATGCTTGGTACTTGAGACATCTGCAGAAGGCAGCATGCTATCAAACTGCTGTCTAGAAAAACATCTAGGATTTTAGATTTAAAACATTTCATGAGTGTTGCAAAAATTCCTTTTTCTTTAAAAGTTCAGAAGGTTTGATAAATATTTTTAGACTGTTTCCTCCATTATTGAGGATCAAAACTAATCAGTCAAGTATACCATGATAGTTCATATCCTTTTCTTCATCTTTGTTTTTATTAGGGGAATTTTTTTGAAATATCACCCCATATTATAGATTTAATTCCAAGCTTGCATCTTTATTCCAGGCAGAGCAATAAAAGCCTTAGCTGGTGTTATTAAAAGTCACACCCAGAAGTAAAAAAGCAACCTCCATAACAACATCTTCCCATGTTACTTAGGTCTTCAGCAGAACACCACTTGGAAAACACTTCCAAAGAGACCGGGCTCATTCCAAGAATTTACTGCACTTAGCCTGAGTAAAGACTTCCATGAGCAAGGCTTGGGTCTCACCTACATTCTGGGCTGTGAAAATCTTCATTAGGGGCAGCTGAACACACTGAGCACAGCCAATAGTGACTGCACTAAAACGGGGGAACTGCATTCAAGGTGCTGCTTATTATCTGGAAAATAGGCACATTTTGAAAATCTTTAAATAGGTTTTTGCCCACCGAAGAGCTCAGTGATGGCAACAACATCAGCCAGGACCATCAGGTAAAGAGATCTGCAGATTTCAGATGTCTCTGAAGATGTCAGGCGCTGGCAGATGAAAAGAAACACTGCAAGTACTTTGTTCTTAAGTGTTACTTTGAGTACTCATTTACCGGTGCTTTGAATTCCAACTGCATTCTCTATGCACATTTTGTAGGCATTGCACTTCACCCCGAAGCCCCAGCAGAAGCTAAACAACATCTTTTTTTTTTTTCAGTAATTTCTTCCTTCACTCAAGGATTACATTACAGCTATTTCCACTGCAGAAGTCTGTGGCTTGTCTTCAAGTCAGAGAAGGAAGCAACAAGCAGCAAGAAGTGTAAATAACAGCAGGAATAGAAAGAACAAGGTTTGTCCAGAAGAAGGGTGAGGTTTGGGGCTTTCTTTTTATTGAGTACCTGCATCAGCTCCCTCTTGCTTCTCCTCTGCATAAGAGGCAAGATCTTACTCCTCTTACCTGAGCCCTTTGCACTGAGATGTTCAGTAACAGGCTGCGTTTGACTAAAGCAAGGAGGAAACACATGATCACATGCAACAACTGAGCAGCCTTTCAATCTGAGAAACATCAGACATGAATTATGCAAGTATCAGCCTCTGGCTGGGAGAAACCTCCTGTCTGAGCTCTGAGAGCATAAATCAGTTACTATATAAACACCAGCTTCAATTTTGACTTCTCTTGATTATCCAGTCAAAAGGGACTTTGAAATTCACACTTGCTTCTGGGGCCTGAAAAATAAACTTGTTTCCCAACTACTTTGCAACCCTTCTGCAATGGCCTCAAGACAGCCCTGGTTTTTAGGCAGCTGTGTGCCCAGCCCCAGCCCCAGCCCCTGGGAAGTTGCCCTTCTCCAGAACAATTGAAACTTTCTCCAGGACGAAGTCCACACACAGGGAGCAGTGTTTCCCTGCAAGCCTAAAACACTTTCATTATTGTTTAACTACCCCAAAGCAGCTCCAACAATCTATCAAGCCTGACATTTTATCCCTCCCTGCTGCTCACCCGGAACACAGAGCAGATACAAGAAGAGGTTCAAGGATTCAAAAAGTTATTTTGTTAATCTAAACAGAGAAATGTTTCCCTTCTTTTAACGATTAACTTGCAATTTTAAAAACCTGTTCAGGAAACCAGGGGCCTGTTTGTCCTCCAAATGATCAAAACCAGGTATCTATAAAGAAATTTACTCCACCTGAGGAGTAGAAGCTTCATTTTAAGATATATATAAAACAAACTCAAAAGCAATCCTCTAAAGGAGTTCTGACTGCAAGAAAGCAGCAGTACCCACTGTGATCCCAGCCCAGAGGGGATTATTTTAACATCAAACTACCACAGAGCAGGAACTTGCTGCTCATCTGAGAACACCACTGCTCAGCAGGTTCCCAAATTACTGGGGCTGAGGCAAGGTCCTAAGAAGCACCAACAGTGTCCATGAAACAAAACTTAAGGCATGATGCAACCTTACAGACTATGTCCTCAAACATAAATGATTCCTCTGAGGGATTCTAACAACTCCAAGTAGCTGGAAAAAAAGTGAAATTCTTACAGTGATTCCAGGGACAGCTGCTTTCTGAGCAAGGTATTTTGACAGCAACAAAAAGCAGTTTCAGTCTGAATCCCCATGGGATGCACTCATGTGGGGAGCAAGCCAAAGCTAAACCAATAGCAGCTCCTGCACCAGGTGGCACTGATTCAATTTGAGATTATCCATGTGCATCTATAAAATAAATAATGCCCAAAGGAACCATCTTGCTGCAGGAGATGTTATATGCAACATGCTACTCACAAAAGAGAGTATTTAAAATTTGCCTGTTTAAAATCTCACTTAGCATCAGTCTTCAAAGCATGTGCCTTTTCAGTATGTTCTAAGAAGCAGATCTACAACTTTCTGAATATAAACAGAAGGGTGGTAGCTTAAAAAAAAGCTGACATTAAATTAATATTTAAGTCTACACTGAAACACAATGTAGAAATTTCTGTTCTGAGACTATTTGGCAGAGAAGGGAGAGAACATTTCAGAAAGAATACTAATTAATATTTTGGAGTAAAGTGAAAACCTCAAGAGCAACTAATGTGACAAATCTGTTGATTTTACAGACACTGAGAGCAATCAACAGTGTTACAGAAAGCAACAATTCTCCTTAAAGAAACTTGTTCCTTTATGGGAACAGAAATTTTAAAAAAGGCAAAAAAGGGCTTTCAGGGGTCAGAATAAGTCACCTCAGTTCTGAGGAAACCAGCTGAAAAAGGAGAAACTAATATAAAATTTCCATTCTTGATCTGACAGTCATTTCTTAAAGAAAACTGAGATTTTTCAACCTTGCAATGTTCTTTCAAAACTGAATAAAGGGCTTTGGAGGGACATACCATCAGGTGGTGAGAAACCTTGGCCTGCAGTTGAGTCTTGTTTCTGACATCAACTCAGCAGTGATTCAGTTCTCCCCACCTGTGAAACAAAGACAACAATTATCCATCCCTGCAAAGTGTTCTGTGCTCCCTGAGCACCACTTGCTGCGAGTTCAAAGTCCTCATTCCTGGTTCCCTGTAATGACCATCCCTGGGAAGCAGGGCAAACAAGCTTGATAGGAGGAAACAGAGATAGGTGCTATCAGAAGTAATGACTGGAATGACTTTGAGGAGCAGGAGCCTGGCACAGGTTTCACTGTGGAAGGGGAGGATCAGGGAGGGCTGATTTGCACCACAGAACACATTGAAGCACCCAGCACAAAGCAGAGGGAGGTGACAGCAGTGCAGACCTTCCCACCCCATGGACCTGGACTTGTATTCAGAGCTCAGACCACAGAGAGTTTCCTTGGCAGCACCAGTAGCTACCCAGCACATGCCAGTAGACCCTCTCTCCCTGGTCAGCAGCAGTTCCCACAGCTGTACCCAAAAAAAGGGCCCAGCACACCATTCCCTGCATCTCACCTTATCCTTCTCCCTGCAAAGTGTTTTATTACCCAACCAAGCACTTGGCTCAATCTGCTTCCTACTTTCTTATCTTTGGATCAGGCTCTGCATCCCTCAGGACTGCTCAAAGGCTGTAGAGACCCTGAGAAACCTTTCCTAAGATGAAAATGCACTTTTCCTGTAAGGGTTGGGGAGGCAGCCTGGACCTGATTAAGCACTATTTTTCTTCCTTGCAGTCAAACCACCACACACTGGATGAAGACAGCACATTACCTGCCTAGCTGTGAGGACACAAAGATTTTTGTCTGGCTCTGCCAGCTGCCTCCAGAGTGGGTCAGGGTGAGCCAGAGGCACAGAGTCACCCCAGCTGGTGACTCTGCAGATCTTCTTGAAGCCTTCCACCAGGCAAAACTGAAGCACAAGTTTGAACAATTCAACTCAAACTGAGCCTGACTGAAGGCTTTACAATCTCTGTAACCTGGGGTACACAGTTGTGGAACACATGAAATATCACAGCATTAAAAAAACCCAACCAACCAAATAACAAACCCACCCTAAAACCACATGGAATTGAACCACAATGAAAAGAAAACTGAAGGCCTTGAGAAAAAATGACATTTTTTGTCCTTTTGGGGCATTACTCAACTAGTGACCACCAACCCCAAAATCTAAGCCATAGGTATTGCTGCTTTTTACTCTCACTGCAGTGTGTTGCATTCAGCTCTCCTTTTGACTCCCAGAAGCCCAATCCCATTACCTGAGCTAGGCAAAGCCTCACAGAAAGTCAGCTTTTTTCTACCCTGCAATTACACACAACACTTAAGTGAGGGCTTTAAACCTAATCCAATTCTGCACAGCCTTGAGCAATTAAGTGTTTACCCATGAACACCAGTGGCAGGGCTTTTAATCAGCTTTTAATTAAAAGTTCAGCTGCAAGCAGCTGAGTGGATATGCAAACCACAGAGTGCTGCAGCTGGGTAACTCTGCACTGGGATTCACACAAGCAGAGAGAACTGCCCAGAGTGGGAAACCTGACAGCAGCAAGAGCAAATTGTTTGGTTCTGTCAGATCCAATTGTTCTACTAAAAGCAATTATGTTTACAAAGAATTAATACAAGATCCCCCACCACCCTGAACATAAAAGGTGGTAAGGAGGTAAAAATATTTGATGGGAGGGAGTAGGTAAATGCAAGGATCTGGAATTCATAAGAAATGTAGAGCTCCCAGCTTTGTGCTTCACCTCTTGGCTCTGGAGGAACAAGGTAACAAAAGGAAATTATGACAAAGGGTAAATAAATACTCTTTGTTTCATGTAATCATGTATATGCCCTAATGATCATTTATCTTAAAACATGAGCTTCAAAGTTTTGAAACACCACCCACTACACTGTAAACACAGAAATGTCCACTTAGAATGCACCTTCCAGCTCCCATCCTAAGGAAATGGAGAAGTAAAAAAGTGTTCTGTAAATCCAGCAAGTTCTTTACTGAGCCCATAACCAGGTGTAGAAAGAACAGAAAACTGCCACGAGTTCCTACCCAGCTGTGAAACAAATCATCCAGTGCCCATGGCCACCTCTGCCACCCACAGAAGAGATGTTCTGTGGCAGAGAGGAGGAAGTCAGCTCAAACAAAACACAAACAAAAACCTTTCCATATCTCAGCAAATTAAACATTACCCTGCACATATCTTAATTAAAGAACCATAAAACTAAACCATTCCTATCTCTGCTTCAACAGGACAGTGAGCTTGGCCATTCCTGCAGTGTTTAAAAACAGGTGGAACAGCTTCTTTATCACAACACTCAGCACACTCATCCTCAGCTCTTTTGCCAAGTCCCTGATCTGCTCAGCTCAGACTGGGCTGCACACAGGTTCTCCCTGCAAAGAGTTCCCATTTATTAACCTGCAATCCAAGCTGGAATACCAGTGAGAAACCAACCTGACAGTAAGTCAACAACACTTTTCTCCCCAGGAAACACCTTGACCCCTTTAAAGGAACAAACTGTTCTGAAGAGCAGCTGAGTACTTTTCTTTTCTGAACTGCCTTTGCCTTTTGGGGCACAGGAAGGACTTGCACAGCTCTCCCTTTGCTGAGCACCCTTGGGTCTGAGCAGGAACAGGGCAGAGCTCCTCGTTTAGAAAATAATTTGGGTCCTTTCCACCAAGGAAACATCACCCCAGGTACAGTGCCACCACACCAAGCAAACTGAGTACCCTGGACATGATAAAATGCAAAGAAACAGCAATTTACGTAAAGAGCTGTGCCAAGGGCTGGCACTTATCCAGAACTCCTCATTTCTCATGGCATTTTGAAGAGAACAACCTAGACTCAACCTCAGAGTGCCTTTGGAAGCAGAACTCAGGAAAGGAAAGAGTTTCTGAACACCACTTTCTGAACAAAAGAAAAGGGGCTGAGCCCCACCTTGCCTCTTGGGGAAACTCTGACAGTGCTCCCTGGAAGGGAGCCCCTTTATCCCATCTCCCCCAGACTAAAATCCAGGCACTGAAATCCAGGCTGAAAGCCTCTCTCTGCCCCCCCCCCTCCACCGCCCCATTCCCCCAGCCCCATGTCCTCCAAGCAGAGCCCTCCTGCTCCATATCCCCCCCTTCCACTCCCCAATTTCCCTCACAATCATCACCTTCAGCGGCCATTCAACCCCCCCTCCTCCTTCCGAACCCTCCCAACCCCCTCCCTGCCCCACACCCCCCTAACCCCTTGCAAGGCCCCTGAAGGCCTCAACTCCCCCCCTGCCCCAAGCACCCCAAAGACCTCACCCCCTCCACTAAAAACCCAGCAAATCCCCACCACCACATCACCCCTTAACCCCTGGCAACCCTCCCTGCCCTACCCCTCTCACCTGCCTCTTTCTGGAGCCCCGTCCCGGAGGGGGCTTTGGGCCGGGACTGCGGGAAGGCCCCGGGCCCTCCGCTGGGCGCGGCGGCGGCGCTATGGCAACTGCCCAGTGCCCAACCACAGAGACGCCTCAACCCACTGGGGATAGAGAGGCACCCACAGACCCGTCTCCTGCAGCCCGCCCCCTGGCGCCGCGGCAGCTTCATTGGCGCCTGCAGCAGCCCGAGGAGGGGCGGCGACTGCTCCGGAACGTACGGGTTCGAATCCCCGCAGGGACAGTGGGGAGGGGCTTATGGGGGGGTCTCAGGACCTCTGTAAGGGTTTTGCTGTGTGCCGGGGGGTTGGCTATCTTATAGGGGAAGCGTACGTGTGCGTACGGGTAGGCCCACGTGGGTATTTACACACCCAGATCTGTATAGCCACAGGCACAGCCAGACCTGTGCACACACAGCTACACGCGAGCGCACGCCCCGAGGTGGATTTTATACAAATCGCGGGCTAAAAAAAACCCCCAAACAACTAATTTCCGAAAAGGCCTCCTCACTACTCAGAGAGTCTGTCCTCGGAGGGGGTTTCTCAGCCCCGCTCCAGGCCCTTCCCGCAGTTTTGGGGAGGGAGGGGCGGGCAGAGGGGGGGTCCCGGTGCCAGCCCCTCCTCACACGGCTGCAGAAGTGTTGGGAGAAGGGCTGGATTAGAACAACCAGGTCCGAAGCTCTTTCCAGCCTAATTTTCCTATGCAAATATTCGGGCAAATCAGCTGGAGTAAGTAAGGAGTCAAGTTTTTCCAGCTGGGGCAATCAGTTCCCCTAACGTGACCCCTGCTGTTGTCCCCGCCCAGAGCTGTCCCCAGAGCTCTCACCAACGCCACCAAGCAGCCAGAAATGGAGGACGCGGTCCCCAAGCACTCTCCCTACCTCGGTGGCAAACCCAGGAGCAGAGGAGCTGCCTTGTCCCTCGCCGTCCTCCCCGATGCTTCCAGCTGGTCCCCAAGAGGACACCAAACTCCAGCAGCTGCAATTAACTGATGGCCAAGGAGAGAAAAGTTCTCCCACCTCGTCCCCGACTCACAGCTGTGTCCCAAACCCCGGGATGGGGAGGTTTGGAGGAGCAGAGCCTCACTGGGTTGACTTTCCCTGGTGTCTTCCTGCCCCACTGACACCATCTCTGGTGAAACACCATCCCATGATCAGTCCCTGGTGACTCAGTGCAAGAGCAGAGTCCCTGCTGTCATTTCCTGAAGGCCACAGCAAAGATACACAGAGTGACACAAGCATGGACAAAGTGACTCCACGCAGGCTGTTCCCCTTCTCATTCTCCCCCTAATGATGGAGGCAGCAAGACAGCCCCCTGGGTTCAACAGAGCTACAAAAGGTTTCTATTTGGCCTTTCCCTTGCTCCACCCCAGCTTTGCTTTCCCTATAAAAAGGAGCCTGAAGTAGAGGGATAAAGTAGGAGCCCATGGTTTTGGTTGAAATTTGTGCACCAGCTCTTCATGCACAGCTCCAAGAGACATGAAATAGATTTTCTGTTTGTAAGGACCTGCCACACCAGCACAGGTCTTCAGCAGACAGGAAAATCCTCCTCCTCCTCCATCCTGACTGCAATCCCTGGGGCCAACCCTCCCCCCCCCTAAGCTTGGAAAGCCCAGAAATGCAAATAAACACACAACTTTAAAAAGATCTTTATTTTTACTGAAAACTCTTCTGAGGGCTCAGCTCCCATTCCTTTGGCATGTTCCCCTCCTGAGGCAGGACCTTGGGAGCACAGCCTTTCCCACAGCTGGGTGGCCACCCAGGAAGGACCTGCCCCATAAATCACAGCCCTGGGAGAGCACACACAGCTTTGTTTCACAGGAAGCACAGCCTCAGACAGATGTGCCCAACAAAAAGCTCTGCTGAGACCTGGCACTGCCCCTTGGGAAACCAAACTGCATTTACAGACCCCTTTTTAGCTGCCCCTTCCCTACAGGAGCCCTTGGCTCACTATTACACGTACTTTGGAGGAATTAGCACCCAAGTTCTGGCTAAAGCAGACTCTTCTCCTCCCAGCACAGCCTCAGAAGGCTGCAGGAGCTGTTATTACTTTAACAAGCATGCCCCAATGAGTCCCTACATCAGCAGCCTTGGAAATGCAAGTCACAGCCTATCTGGCCAAGAAATTTTCTTATTAAGCAGAGGATGAGGGTATTTAAGACATCTGGGACCACAAGGAGAGGCCACTCTCTGTATCCCAGCCTCCCACCTCCTCCCTGGCACTGCACAACCAACCAGGAGGTTGCCCAGAGCAGGCAAGAGCAGCTGGAAAGCACTGGAGCAAGAACAGATTATTTTAAACTTCACCACAAGCAATGGAGAAAGTTGGCAAAGCCAACTGATGTCAGTCAGAACTCATCCCCTCCCCAGCAGACCCAGATCATGGCCATCAGTTAACAGCAGTGCCCCCAAAATCCCAGAGCCTGGTGTTATTCTGAGGAGGTTTGATCAAGCATCTGATTATGTCCCTGCCAATCATCACCCCAGTCCTGCTAGGGATGAAACCTCCAATTTTAGTTAAATTAACAGCAATCACCATGAACTGAATTCCAGCTGTCAACACCACAGTAATGTGCAACTTCTGGTTCTTTTATTTCTGATCCCAGACCACTGTGGGCTGCCCACAGTCAGAGCTCTGGGACCAGAGGGCAGTGACTTTATGGGGACAATAAAACCACCTGGAGGAGTCATGGGTTTGTGCAGGGCCATGCAAGCTGCTCTCAGGACAACACCTGAGGACAGGGCTGGTTCTCAAACCTGCAGCAGAGCAGAGGACCTGGTTCTTGTGCTGCCCACACAGCCCCAACCACCACAGGCAGCACCTGCTGAGGCAAGAAGATCTCTGAGGAACCCCACAGAGCTTCTCCATGTTGGTCCTTCCCAGGGCTGCAGGACTCAGGGACATTCTGTAAAGCCTTCAGTGTGCTTTCCTGCTTTTTTTGCAGCTCACTTGGACCTTGACATGTGCCTTTCCACCTGCATCAGGGCCCCTGTGTGGGTGTCACTGGGCTTGGCTCCTGCACATCAACATCTCCAATATTCAGCTCCACCTGGATCCCTGTCGGCTGCAAGGAGAAAAAAGAGGAGTTTAACCTCACACTGCTGGGATTCTACAGAAAAACCTCTACATTGCTCCATCATCTGTCCCAGAGCCAAAAAAGCCCCAATTAGATCCCCTGGTGAATTTTTTTCTGCTGGTGCCCTCATTTTAAGTAGGTCTGCTGAACAGAGATACAAATAGAGAATGCAATTTAGTAAAGACAGAACATCTTGCTCCAAGATATCCCCAGACACAGGATTATTTAGCACATTCAAGATGCATTTTGCTGCCCAGCACACACCACCACATCCAAACCCATATGGATCAGGCAGAAGGTTTGGGAAGAGCTGCCCTCTAAGCAGGCAGAATTCAAACCAAATCCTGATTTGGTGCCAGAGCTCTGCAGGATCCTCACTGCCCACATGGAACCAGGAGAGTGAGACAAGCACGAGGAAGGGGGTGACCTGGGATTGGAAGTGGGGCCTCTTACTTAATATGCCCACAAATCCAGGCTCAGGCTGTTGGGAAGAGATGCTCCACTCTTCCAGAAAGCACAACCAGGCTGTGTTCATTGCCATGGGTCAGGTCTGATGCTGCCCTACCCAGAGGAGCATCCCTGTGCTCCAAAAAGTCAGCTCCACACCACACAGCTCCTTCTCCACCCCCAGAGGCACTGCTCCAGGGAACCTCACCTGCCTGGGGGACTTTGCCAGGGAAGCAACACGTTGGGTGCTGGCTTTCTCCCAGGTGGCTTCTTTGCTCTCCAGCAGCACACGGGTGCTGGGTACAAAACTCCAGGAGCGGCCAAGGGCTGGCTTCAGGGGGCCAGTGCTGCTGTCCCTTGTCACCTGGTTGGTCACCTGCAGCACAAAGAGGCTGATCAGTGCCAGGCAGTCTTTGAAACACCAGAGACAGCCAAGAGGCAATGGCCAGCCTGCTGCTTCTCCAGCCTCAGCCCTCCTGCTTGGCACACCACCCCACCCCTCTAAACACAGCCCAGGGAACTGTCCCAGACATGTCCCCAGGCAGGACCTTGCCCCTAACTGCAAGCTGCAGTCACTGCCGGTGATGAAGCCACCAGCAAAGAGCAACTTGGAGCCTTCAAGCACCCTCTCAGGCCTCCCATCCTTGTCACTCTACAGAGCAAAGTCCAGGACTGTCCTTATGTCTTCTGTTGCCAGGTTCAGCAGACCAGCACTTTGTTGTGGCCTTCCCAATTCCAGCACATTAATGGTTGGAACTGCTAATTAATTGCTTGGCCAAGAGCTGGAGAGCACTAGGGCAGAGCTCCTTCCAGTCCTCAGCTCCTTCTGGATGTTGCAATGCTCCTCCAAGGTTACTATGAGGTTACTCAGGAAGCTGCCCAGCCCCTTAAATGAACCCTATTATATAAAAAGAAATACAACCAACCTTTCCATCTGTCTGTACTTAACTCTATCCTGTTCAACTGAGTGAACACCTTGCTGGCTGAGGATAGCAATAAAAGCAGGGAGTAGATTGGCCCTGTCCTTGCTCCACTCTAGCTGGAACAAGACACCCACAGGCTGCAGAGAAGCAGAGCTACACCAGGGAGCAGAGGCCTCTTGCTCCTGCTCAGCTAGGAGCAAGGATCCTCCTCACAGGGTGTCCAAAGCCTTTTCCTCACCATGGCACACACCAGCACATGAAGGACAAGGCACAGCAACACTCACCACAACAGTGAGGCTGAACTCCCTGGCCAGTGACTTCAGCTCCCTGGCCAACTGCATCATGATGGCCAAGCCTGGAAGAGGACAAAGCATTCAGGTGTTGGAGAATCAACCCCCAAAAGTGCACCTCAGAGGCAGGTGACATCTGGATTTGCATGAGCATTAGATTTATTTCCAGTTCTGATCCCTCCTTTCACATCCCAGAAGCCAAGAAAACACTACAAAAACACCAGAAGCTCCAGACAGAGCAGGCCAGGTTGATTTAGCAGCTACATGACCCTGCTCTCCAGCTCACAGACTCATTTCCTAAAGCCCATGGCTGCAAGTGGACCTGCTCTGACAGCACTGGTATGCAAGACCCTCTGGAAGGGATCTGAGGAGCCTTCTTGGCATCTCAGCCAGCAGAAAGCCCCTGAACTCCTGTTTTATGGTCCCTTCTGGCAGAAAGAGCCTCAGGGGAGCTTTGCAAACTGTGCCAATGACCACAATGTACCTGTGACACTGTAAACAGAGGTTGTCATCTCTGAGCAAACAGTTCAGTGCCTCCTCTGTCCCCTGGCCAGGTTTCAGACCACCAGCATGAGCATGCATGGCCACAGCCAGCTTGGATGTTTGCCAGTAGCTCTGCAAACAGGCTCCAATTTTATCACATCACAAAGGAAAAGCCAGGAGCAGCTGCACCCACATCTGTCCTGCCCCAGCTCCAGGCCACAGCACACGTAGGAGGAAGATGCTCTTCAGGATGAGCAGAGATCTCTGCAATCCCATTGCAGACCCTAATTAAGCAGCTCACCTTCTGACTGCTTGCCACCCAGCAGTGGGTAAATCACAGCTGAGACTGAGTCAATGATCACAATCTTGAGAGGTCCCACAGAGCTCAAGACCTGGAAGAAGGAGGCACCACATGGAGTAAGAAACCCAGCAGTTTTGGGGGGTCATGGGTTGATCTGGTGTCCCACATCAGGCACACTGCTGCCCCCCTTGCAGCTCTGGGGAAGGGAGAGGAGCCCAGTCCCTCACTCCTACCTGCTGGGAGAGGCAATCCCTCAGCTCCTGCAAGGCACTCAGCATTTCATAGATGTCAAACACACGGACCACCTGGATCCTCTGCAGGGCTTCCAGCTGTGGCACAACATGGCATCAACAACAGCTTCACCTCTTCCAGGACCCACCAAACTCCTCCTGGCATTCACACCATGCCATGAAGGCAAGGACACTTATTTCTTCCATGTTTCCCTCCTCCCCATGAACACTGCTGTCCCCATGGCACAATGGAAGCAGCAACATGGAACAGGAAAGAAAAGCACGAGGAACTACAGCAACCCCTTCCCTTCTCAAGAAGAAAACCAAAGTGCAGCATCTGTCCCTGCACACAGCACCCACCCAGCCATGGGAGGAAGAGTCTGAACCCAAAAAAGCCCATGGGGCAAAGGCAGAGCTGCACAGAGCAACCATCTCTGAGGTTGTCTGCAGGCAGGAGTCAAGGCAGGTTTATTGTGAGTGGAAGGAGCAGCTCCAGGGGAACTTATAGAATCATTCAGGATGGAAAAGAACTCTAATCAAGTGCAACCATCACCAACTTGCCTGCTCTTCCTCATCCTCCACCCGGGCTTGAAGCATCTGGTAGAGACGAGAGGCAGTGAGCCCTCCTGTGGAGTCAAGGAACAGGACACGATGCTTGAGGCTGAGGGACATGGTGGCTGCAATTCCCAGGCACACCTGAAGGGACAAGGGCCAGGAGTCAGCCAGCATTCCCAGGTCCCTCCCTTCACCTGCCTGAAGGCATCTTCATCCTCCTTATCCTCTCTTCTCTTCCCCTCACCTGTGTCTTCCCACTGCCTGGGGCTCCCATGAGCTCTGTCACTTCCCCTGTGTAGAGCCCGGAGTCCAGCAGCTGATCCAGGCTATGGGGTGAACACAAAGTGGGATTATCAACACCCCAACAGGCAGAATGACATCAGGGGCATCAGGAAACAGCCCTACAGACCCCTTCCCAAATGCACAAGTGCCTTAGGCTCTGCTCTTTTCCTCTCATCTTCCTTCTGGAGAACAGATCTGCAGCATGGGGGCTACAAGATGACAGCCCTGAGCTGGAGCAGAGCTGTGTCCCTAGGAGCAAGGTTTGAACACTGCAGAGCCACTGTACCATGAGTGAAGGAAAAGAATAAATAAAAACAAAGTAACTCATTTCCATGTTAGATCTAGAGAGTTTAAACCATCATCACTCAAGAGTTCTCCCAGATCTAAACCCCTCCTCCTCTCTGGAGCTTTGGGGTAAGGCTGAGGGCAGCATGGGTTTTTTTTAGTCTAGTAGCAAGACACAACCACTTCCCCAAAGGTGTGCAGGCTCTTGCAAGGACAACAGCAATGTCATTCCCATTCAAGGGACACAGAACAGCTGGGTTTGTAGCTGCAAGACAAGAAGTCGTCTCTGCTCCCAGAAGATAGAGAAAGGTTGTGGTTGGAATTTTTAAAAACAGCAGCTGGGGGTGGTATGGACACAACTGAGCCTGCTCAGAGCATCACCACATGGAAATTCAAAGGCTGAGCTGGGCACCCAGGGTGTTTTGCAGCAAGCCCAGCTCCAAACAGATCCGTTAGGTCACCAGGTGATGTACCCACCTGGGGATTCCAGTGGGCAGGATGGCTGTGGTGCTCTTCAGCTCCTCATAGAGGTCTGCTCCATTGGCAGGGAAGGCAGAGAACTGGGCCAGAAGCACACGTCTCACTGCAACCAGTGCCTGGTGGGCAGAGAGATGTCTGGAAACAGGACTTAGGAAGTCCAGGGTCAACAATATCTGCTGCAAAAGGTCCCCCAAGACAAGCCCATCTAAGCTACAAGCCAAACAGCTTCACAGATAACACACTAGGACTTTGGAGTTATCCTTTACCTTGTAAGACAGGGAACACTTCTGGGCAACATCCTCCAGGTCTGATGACACAAAGTCCACCACTGCAAATAACATGAGGGACAAGAAGTTGGAAGCCAACCAGAGATGACCAGCTTGGGAGCACCAACAAATGCCCATCCCCTCCACTAACACTTCTAGTGGGACAAGAAGATGCCCCACACAATGGAGGGCTGGAGCTTTTCCTCTGAGATGGCCCCCTCTGCCCATTGCAAAACAAATTGTTTCTTGCAAAGTAGCTCAGAGAGAGAAGCTGGTAAGAATTTTCCCTGTTTTGCTCAAGAGCTGCCAGCCGAGAGTCCCCTCTGCAAGTTGTACCCCAGTCTCAAGAGGCAAGTGACTGATTCAAAGTGCCAGCCCTGTGCAAGTCATGAAGAGCTAAAGCACAGAAGTTAGAAGAACTAATGGCCCTACCTACCTCTGCTCCCAGGAACCACCCCAAGATTCATTTTTTCAGATAGATGTGTATGTCATTGGTTGAAAATAATAATGGTAGAAAGCAATTCTTACAGGAAAAGCACAGATTACAACTTCCAGCACGCCCAGGATTTCACAGATCCCACTTAACAACAAGAAAAGGGTGATTTCCTCAGCCCTAATCCACTTTCTCAGAGCAAGTAAAGAATGCACCCCAAGTCCACAGACGAGGCAGAAGTTCTGCCTCATCATATCCACTCAGAAAACATCCAGCAAGGATACAGGAGGGATATTGTCCCTTGCAGGGGATGCTGCAGACACAGGGGCTGGAGCTGCAGCCCCCCAGGCTCCTGCAGTCGTTGCCCAGCATGCTCATGGCAGAGAACCCCTGCCCACCCTTTTTATCATGTGGCTCTAAGGAAACTCCCAGCTGCAGCTTTTGGGCTGCAACACCAAAGCCACAGAAGCAGGAAACATTCTCCAGATGGGTCCCGCACGGGACGAGAGCATGGTGCCACCCCAAATGTGCAAGAAATTGTATTTCCCAACCCAAAACCCCGGTGCCGCCCCCTTACCCGTCCGGATGCCGTTCGCCCGGAGAAGGTGGAGCATCTCCTCACCCAGCCCGGGGCAGAGCCCAGCCCGCAGCACCACCATGTCCCTGGCCTCCCCCAGGACAGGGCGCTATGGGGCCAGGAGAAGAGAGGAGACCTGCAGAGGAGATGGGAGAGGGGAATTAGCACTATCCTGACATGAAACCTGCCTGCTCCCGGAGTACGGAAGCTGGGGAGCTGCTACCCAGGCTGTGCCCGGGATGGGTGGGCACAGGGAGGGTTTTGTCTCCCTTTAGGGCCAAACAGCCCCAGATCCTGCAGCCAGCTGCAAACACAGAACCCCTGGGGACAGAAAAACCACCACACCGAGCTGCTCACCCCCTCCCTGTCCCGTTCCTGCTTCCTGCCGGCAGCGGAAGAGCCGGGCAGGGCTCACACCCATCCCGGGGGGGAACGCTCCCACCTTTGGGCTGCACAACCAGGGGCTCCAGTCCCTTGTCTGAACCCCTGTGAAGCCTCCAGACCCTCACCTGACTCCCTGAGCAACCTCCAGACGCGCACCTGAGCTCCCCAGCGAGATGCTGCGCAGGGGTTTTCCTCCTCTGATCCAAAACAAAGACCCTGGAAGCGAAGGGCTCCGCTGGTCCTGCCCCCGGGGAAGCGTTTGCAGCCTCTTGTCCTACTCGCTGGTCCCAGTAAGGAAGGAAAAGCGAACACCTCTCCAGCTCCTGGAAGTGCAAACAAGAAATGGGGGTTTCAGCTCCCAGCCCAGCCTGACAGCAGCAGGAATGCCCAGGAGGAGCAGAGCCTGCTCGGGAGCTGCTGGAATAAAGGAAAGAGAAGTGAGGTTGCCCCCCTTATTTATAACAAGCCCGGCCACCAGTCTTTAATTGACACAGGTGCCAGCAATGCCATGGCTGCTCCATAAATAGCAGCTCCAGAGGCAGGGCTGGCTGGTTTTGGGGAGCAGAGCTTGTGTTTGGGGGGGAGTCGGGAAGCAGAATTCCTGGTGGCCTGTGACAACTGGGAAATGGGGGTTTGAAAGGCTCAGCTCTTCTGGGGCTCAGTGCTGCTACTTGGGGTCACTCCAGTGGAGACCCTGAGCCACTCATCCCAGTAATGGGCCAGTATGCTCTGGTACAGGAGGCAGTCCTGGGGGGGGGAGCTGCCTTTCAGTCCCAGGGTATTCTGGAAGGTGCTGGGTGCTGCTGCAGCTGCTGGCACAAAGCCACTTGTCCCCAAGGCTCAGCTGTCTCACACTTCCCTAAATAGAAATGGAAAAGGGTCTGAGCACTGTAATAGGGGTCAGCCAGCCCAGCTAGGGGTTCTTTTGGCATGAAATCCCCCCCGTTTTCCCTCTCCACACCCCATGCAGCTCTGCAGAGTGAAGGAAGCTGAGATTTGCCCTGGCAGGTGGGAGAGGATCCCCCCTTGCTGCAGAGTTCCACAGCCCCCTTTGTCAGCAGGTTCCCCCCAAGCTGGGCTGGCTGTTGAGGGCCCTGGCTTCCCCTGGCAATATATAGTAAGGGAACAAGGAGGGGGACAGGCTGTGGTGACAGGTGACACTGACAGACAGCAGGAGCTGCCAGGTCCTGCCCAAACTTGGAGCAGGGGGAGAGCTCTTTCCTGAGCCACACAGACTCTCTGTGGTACTGGTGAACTTCTTTATTCTCCTTTCTTGAGTTTTTCTTCTTTCTTTTATTAATTGACTCCTAAGGATCTACAGCCATTGGAAAAGCTTCTGAGAAGCCACAGCCTTAAGGAGAAATTTAGGTTTTCCTTTTCCAAACTCTTACATCTGGTAAGCTGTTTGTTTGTTTGTTTGTTTGTTTTTAAAATGTGTGTGTTAATTATATGTCAGTCTCATGGTGAAGCTCAGCTTGCTGGAATAGGCTGGTGCCACAAGGCAGCTGAGAAAGGGACACAAATTGTTGTTTTTCCTCAAAGCTCTCCAGATGGAGGATCCCATCCAGCTGAAAGAGGAGGGCAATAAATATTTTCAGGCCAATGACTATGAGAAAGCTGTGCAAAGCTACACTCGAGCCATGAAACTCAACAAGGACAAGGCCCTGCAGGCAGTGCTGTACAGGAACAGGGCAGCCTGTTACCTCAAAAAGGTGAGAAAAGCTCCTGGTTTGCCTGGGCAGTGTGCAAGGGAAGAAGAGCAAGAAAGCAGCCAAGAGTGTTTGGCAGCTGGGGGGTTTGTCTGCTTCTTGGACAGGGGCTTTGCAAACCAATCTGAAATTATTTGTTCTGAGCTGGCCCTGGAGCTGTAAAACTTCGTCCTTGCTTCGATCCTGCTGGTGCAGCTCAGGGAGGGTCCCACTTTTGATCACTTAAAAGCAAAAGGTTTTGGTCCCCAGCCTGCTCCAATCTTATGGGAGAGCTCTGTAAGCCATGGCTTGAGGGGCAGATGCTCACAAGTGAAGCAGATGCTTTGATTTAGGAAAACTCAGTTTATTGGGATCTGTATCAAAATTGTCTCAGCCCCCTGTGGTCAGTTTGTTTGCCCTGCTATTCCACTGCTAACAAATCTCCCCCTTTTGGTTTAACAGGAGGAATATGCCAAAGCAGCCTCAGATGCCTCTCGAGGTAAGGAGAGGGCTGTTTTGAGAAAGGAGAGATGCTTTGCTGGGTGTGCTTCCTCCAGCCCACTCTCAGACCTGCTTTTGGGGCACTGTGGTCTTACTACTGAGGTCACAAAGGGAGTAATTCACAGAGGATGCACCAATTCTGTGTGTTGGTGCAATGGGTGCTAAGCAGGTGCCAGGTCACCCACAATATCCATGCACTGAGGAGCTGTAGTCACTGTAAAGCAAAGAACAGTTTACACAATGGATTTCCAAGAAGCAAACCCTGATGCCTGGTTTTGGATCACTTTTCCAGCTATTGACATCAATGCTTCAGATATCAAAGCCTTGTACAGGCGTAGCCAAGCTCTGGAAAAATTGGGGAAGTTGGACCAAGCATTCAAAGATGCTCAGAAATGTGCCACTATTGAGCCCCGAAACAAAAACTTCCAGGAGACCCTGAGGAGACTGGGGGCAAACATCCAGGATAAGGTAAGTGCTGGGGGAGCAGCCCCAGGGGCACAGAGGCAGGGAGAAAATCCTTGCTCTGGGTTACACTGGTGGATTGTTGGTCATACTGGAAACTCATAACAATGTAGGGGGATAAATAGGCTCCATTAACTGGCAGTTCATACTCCTTGCAGGTAAATCTGAGGTTAATTGTAAATTAAAAAGCATGGCAGCTCACTCCTGAGACTGAAATGGTCCTGAGACTGAAATGTAGAGGCCTGGGAAGGGTCTGGAGTAGCTTTGGACTGAGTCTGACATTGTCTTAGTTACTTCTGTGGGGGTACTGTGAAGATACCCCTGCATCATGAGGTACCATGGGGTCTCAAAGGTGATGGCTCAGGGCTTGTTCTGCCCATGGGTAAGAAATGCTGAGAAGTGACACTTGCTTTGTTATTCACCTTGGATTGGCTGTGGTTTGAGGGTCTGTGATGTCCTTGAAGTGATAAAGGGAAACTGCTCCTGAGTTTTCTCCCCTGGTGCTCCATGTCCCCTCTCTTGGCACAGCTGCGCATTCAGTTCTCCACGGACTCGCGGGTGCAGAAGATGTTTGAAATCCTGCTGGATGAGAACAGTGAGAAAGAAAAGAGAGAAAAGGTGAGGACTCTCCTGGACTCGGCAAAATTCCTATTTAATGTCACAATGACCACATAGAGAAGCAGAAGGCTCAGCTCCCTTCCCCACCTTCCCCCTCTGGAGGACGAGGAAATGAGCTGGGAGATGACCCAAGAGAGGAAATGCCCCAAAGAGGCAAGGAGCCAACTCCCAACATCCCAAAGGTGGGATCAGTGTGGACTTGTGCTCACCCCCCTCTCTGTCACCTTCCCTGTGCTTCCCTTCAACCAGGGATCCACTTTCCTTGGGGAAAAAAGCCCATACCCCATGCACCTGAAGAAACTGCTCAGTGGGGTCAGAGCTGCTCCACTTCATCCATCAGGAGATGCCTCCCCCAACCCCCAAATCCCATCAGGACATCCCTGAGCTGCAGAGAGGTGTTTTGGAGGCTGCCAGCAGGGTTGTGCTGCTGAACCCTGGTTCTTCTGTTTCCCACCCAGGCTGCCAACAACCTCGTAGTCCTGGGAAGAGAAGAAGCAGGTGCTGAGAGGATTTTCCAGAACAATGGGGTCAGCTTGCTGCTGCAGCTGATAGAAACCAAAAATCCTGACATGATCCTGGCAGCAGTGAGGACACTTTCAGGCATGTGCACAGGACATAAAGCTCGGGTAAGTACTGGGGTGTTCCAGACTTTCATTGCCTTGCACCTGGGAGAGAGGAAAATCACCACAGAGTGAAAATCACCACACCTGATGTTTGGGAGCAGTAGGGGAAAAATTAAATACTACAAATAAAATGTTAAACTTGGGGAGAAAATACAAGAAAAGGGGGTTAAGACAAATTGTTGAAACTCCCCCTGCTACTGTGCTCCTGATCTCTGGGGTCAAAGCTGTAAGTGTGCTCTACCATCCTTCATGCTGGTGAAGTGAAGCATAAACTGAGTTGTTACCACCTAAGGAGTGGGTGAGCATGGCTGGGTCAAAGCCACCTCCTTCATCACAGGTGTCAGAAAAGCACCAAGAAACCCAACTAATTTAGGAAAGTTTTCTTCCAGACTTGTATGAAGGAAAGCAGGGAATATCTACAAGGGAGTTAAGATTCCTGGGAAGTGTCCCAAGGCAAGTCCTGGGGGTCTCTGAGCCAGCTCATATCCTGCTTTGCTCCCAGGCAGCTGTAAAACAGCTCCTGAGGATCCCTGCTTGTGTTCTATGGCTGGAAGCAGAAGATGGACACATGGAAGTGAACATGCATGTCACTGTAACAGTGCAAAGAGATGGGGGGTACAAAACAGAACATCAACTGGATAAAAATCCAGTGCAGTGGAGGCATATTTTCTTTTTCTGAAGCATTACTTGTTGTCAAAAAGCCAAAAAGGCTGCTCTGCAAACCTGCTAAGTCAGTGTGGTTCTGAATGTGCCTCCCCTGACTTACTGATATGTCACCATGCACATGGGCAGGCTGCCTGATGACACTGGGTTTGCTCACAGCCAGGATGGGTTCTTGCACCAAACAGGCTCCCTGTTAACAACCTCCTCCAAAATCCAGCTGTGCTCATCTCAGCATCCTCACTGGAAAGAGTCTGTTACACCTCTACGTTTTAGGAGTTATTTTATGAACAAAAATAAGGATGAAAAGCAAAACTCTGCTTTGCCCTGACTCAAGAGTCACCCAGGAAGATCCTTGCTTTGCAGAAGCTGAGTTTGACCTTTCTGAAGCACACAGGCTTGTTCCCTTCTCTAACAGCTGCCCTGCTCTCTCCTTTCTGGGGCCAGGCCACTGCCATTCTCCACTACCTGGGCATTGACAACATTTGTATGTGGATGTCAGTAGACAATGAAGAAATCTCCCTGGCTGTCTGCAGCCTCCTGCAGAACATCACTGACTGCCTGCTGGGCCAGGGGAAAGAGGAACATCACGGGAAGGAGGAGGCTGTGGTGCTGGGTAAGGATTCAGGGCCTGGTGGTCTTTCAGTCCTGGTGGAGAAGTGGGTCAAGCAGGGAGGGCTCTGCTCCTGGGATGTTCCCCTTTTTCCTTGTTCTTTGGTGAAATGGGGACTTTACCCTTCAGCTCTCCAGGATAGCAACCTGCACACACGTAACTGAAAAACCTACATTCCAGCCAGGCAAGGGCTTTAAGTAGGTTTTCACTGGGTTCCTCTGCTTTTGAAGATAATTTCTTGTAACTGGCTGCTACTGCCTTGCTTCTGTATAGATACTAAAAAAGATTTGAAGGTGATCACACTGCGTTTGCTGGATATGTTGGTCAGTAAGAATGTCTCTGGGCAGGGACGAGACCGAGCTCTCAACTTCCTCAACAAGAATATACCAAGGAAGGACCCAAAAGACCTTGACAACAGCAGAACCATCTTTGTCATAGACAATGGTGAGTTCTTCCTCTCAGTTCTGGTTCTGGTTTGGGAGATGTGGAGCTGTGTATTCTTGCCTGAATCCCTGTAGAACGGATCCTCTCTACCAAATGAATTCTTTCTGGCTTTTTTTTTTTTTTTGGTGCATGCAATCCTGGAGCAAAGTTAGACTTATAAGCAGGGAACAGTTTCAAGAACAAGAGGGAAAAATGCTGTACAAGAACAAGAATTTTGCAATTTCTAATGGATTGACTGAACTTATTAAATTAGTTTATTCCTATGTATTTGCTCCTGTTAGGGGGATTTGGCTTGGATAAATTTTCTAGCTTAGAATGACAAGAGGTTAAACTGTTCTCTTGTTACACTGGAAGGGGGGGGAGGAGTTTGTGTGGAGGGTGTTTTTATACTAATACCAATGCATATGTGTGTTACCATTTTAGTGGAAGTTATTTAATAACACTTTAGAAACAGGAGGGTTAAGACATCCAGACTGACTGGGAAGTCACTGACTTTTCCTCAGTCAAAGCCTCCAGCTTCACAGGATGGTAGGTTTAATGCCTGACAAAAATAACTCATGCAATCAGGAACCAGTTTTGCTTATCTTGCTCCAAGAGCTGGGTTAAAAAAAAAAAAAAGGCAAATACTGCAAACCTGTATCTTCCCAGCAGAGGCTCCTCCCCAGTAAAGACCCAAGTGCCTCCTTTGTTTAAGGTTTATCCCATTAGGCTGCAAAGGACTTAAAAAGCATCCAGGCTGGCCATTTCCCTGCAAGAAACCAACAAATCATCCCTTGTGATTAGTACAGCCTCTCTTCCCTCTCCCAGCCATCTCTTTCCATTGTCCCCAGGTTTAAAAAAGATCCTGAAAGTGGTGGGGCAGATTCCTGAGATGCCTAACTGCCTGCCACTGACAGAGAACACCCAGCTGACTGCTTCTGTCCTCCTCAACAAACTCTACGATGATCTGCGCTGCGACCCCGAGCGGGACAACTACCGAGTGATCTGCGAGGAGTACATCAAGTGAGCTGGGCTTGGGCTGAGCTGGACCAGGAGCAGGAGGTCTTGAGAATGAGATGAGGCACCTGCAGTCCACTCTGGTGCCAAACTGAGGCTCTAGGAGATAATGGTTTGCTTGAGATCCTGCTGGGTCCTTCAGCTGGGGTCCTGGGGTCTTCACACTGTTGTCTGTCACGGTTTAACGCTGGCCTGGTAATTAAGTAGAAGACAGAAAATTATCTTTATCCTGGCCCAAACCAGGACATAGTCCCACCTGCTGGATCACAACCTGGATTTGGGCTTGGCTGTGTCCCAAATAACTTCTGTTTCAGCAGCTCCCAGTCTGAGGGAGGATAGTCCCTGCCAAGGAAATGAGACTTGTAAGTAACTCCTGTCCCACATGCCAGCTTCCTCTGTCCCTTTTGCAGGAGCAAAATCGACCCCCAGGACATGGACAAGACACTCCATGCCATCCAGATAGTGTCTGGAATTTTGCAAGGGCCTTTTGACCTAGGCAACAAGCTGCTTGGCATGAAGGGAGTCATGGAGATGATGGTTGCTTTGTGTGGTTCTGAGAGGGAGATCGACCAGCTGGTGGCTGTAGAAGCCCTCATCCACGCCTCCACCAAGCTGAGCAGGGCCACCTTCATCATCTCCAATGGAATAAATCTCCTGAAGGAGATCTACAAGAAGAGCAAGAATGAGAAGATCAAAATCCGAGCCCTGGTGGTAAGGATGGCAGCCCCTGTCTGTCACCTGTCTGTCACCTGCTACACTCAGCAGCCTGAGCCCAGGCTTGGGAGAGGAGGGGAGGTCATGGGAATGTGCTGGGTTCACTGGGGAATGGTTTATGGTGCTTAGCCCTATGAGGAAGGGGGAGGTGGCAGACCTGGAGCACACAGATTATTGGTAACTTTGAAAGCAAAACTGCTTTCAAAAATCTTTCCAAATCTTCCATTAAAGACATCCCATGAGAGCACAAAGCCTCACTTAGCTGTGCTGCAAGCTGAAAAGATCTAATGGGCGTTAAGGTATTTCCTCTTTGTTAAATCTGACTTCAAACTTTACATATGGGATTAGGCTGATTTGGAGCAGCAATGCTAGAGGGTTAATGAGTCTTTCTCACTTGTGTGTCCTCTTCATCCTCTTCAGGGTCTCTGCAAGCTGGGGTCAGCAGGAGGTACAGACTATGGGCTGCGTCAGTTTGCTGAGGGATCCACGGAGAAGTTAGCCAAGCAGTGCCGCAAGTGAGTGGGTTTCCTTGTTCCTTCTCTTCTCACACTCTGCAAAACCCCAGATGCTCCTTTGCCCACAGATCCTGCCCACACAGTGCCTTCATTTTCTGCTACTGCCTGACAGCTGACTGTGTCCCCAGAGCCATTGTGCTGGGACCTGGAGCTCTTCTGAGCCTTGAGCAGTCATGTGCTCCTCCTGCCCCAATATCCAAATAAACCTTCTTCCCCCTCCTTCCCTCCCTCCCTTCCCTCCCTCCCTTCCCTCCCCCCCTTCCCTCCCTCCCTTCCCTCCCTCCCTTCCCTCCCTCCCTTCCCTCCCTCCCTCCCTCCTCCCTCCCCTCCCTCCCTCCCCTCCCTCCTTCCCTCCCTCCCTTACTCTCCTCTTCCTCTGCTAAAATGGCACAGCCTCATCAAGTGCTATCTGGAAGATTCATAAGTACCATTGGAAGGTGAATTCATCAGCTGTCTGAGGACAGGCCTAAAACTGTCTCGGTATCTGTTTTGGTTTGGGTTTTTTCTCCTTCTTCTCTCAGAAAAAAACCAGTCTGGGCTCCCAAGATTAAAATGTGGATGCTTTTCTCTCTCCTAGATGGTTGTGCAACACTGGCATTGATGCCCGCACCAGGAAATGGGCTGTGGAAGGGCTGTCATACCTCACCCTTGATGCAGATGTGAAAGATGACTTTGTTGAGGATGAGCCAGCCCTCCAAGCTATGTTTGAATTAGCCAAGGTCTGTTTCCTTCCTTTGTTCCCTCCTTCCTCTGGTAGCATAAGGTTCTCCCAGCTCTTCAGCCCAGCACTGTCTTCACAGGCAGAAGGAGCTGCATCCCCAACCCCTCACTTGTAGCTCAGCAAAACTTCAGTTTTTGCTTGTGCCCTGGAGATGCCTCAAGGCTGTCATCCTCCCGCTCTTCTCCCACACCTGGGAAGGTTGCTCTTACCTTTACTGTCAGTAGCTGCATGAAAACCAAAGCCATCAAGGTGTTGACAGCCTCTGATGAGGTCAAACAGCCTATTTGACCATAAAACCCTTTTGGTTTTCCCCACCCTGTGCCATAAAGCTGAGGATAAGCCTAAGAACAGTTCAGCTGCTGCAAACTACCACAGTGGCAGCCCTAAGGGACCCATTTCCCTGCTCTGTCCTCCTCACCCTCACATAAACTTATTTTTCCCTGCAGACAAGTGACAAGACCATCTTGTATTCCGTGGCTTCTGCACTGGTGAACTGTACCAACAGCTATGATACCAAGGAGCTGGTCCCAGAGCTGGTACAACTGGCAAGATTTTCCAAGCAGCACGTGCCTGAGGAGCACCCAAAGGTAAGTCATCTACAGCTGGGGAGATGGCTTGGATCTCAGAAGACTTTTTTGGTGCATCCTCTGTCTCCTCTCCCTGAGGCTGAAGTTAGTAAGATGGCAGCTGCTAAGGAGCTAATCCCTGTCCAATGTTCCCTCTCAGGACAAGAAGGATTTTGTGGTGAAGCGTGTGAAGAGGTTGCTGAAAGCTGGAGTTGTCTCTGCTTTGGCCTGCATGGTGAAGGCAGACAGTGCCATTCTGACAGACCAGAGCAAGGAGCTCATTGCCAGGTACCTTCATGGCTGTTGTGGGATCCAGGAGTGCTGGCCAGCCCAGGTGTCCCTGAGCTGGGTGCCCAGGCTGGCCCCTTGCTTCGTGGAGGTGGTGCATCCTGCCTGTGGGGGAGGGATGAAGTGGAGGTGGAGAAAAGCCCTAAACCCAAAGTTTTTCCTTAAGGAATGTCATAAAAATCCATGTGCTGACCTTGAAGTTGGCTTACAGGCCTGCCTTGCTGGGCTGCATTTTAAATTTCTAGTCCTATGGACTGGTTTTGGCTGGGATAGTGTTCATCTTCCAGGCCTGGAAACTTCCTAGTGTGCCATTTGTTTCTTCCTCCCTGAGTTAAACATCTGGAATTTACCTGGTGGATCTGGCATCCCTGCAAAATCTCAGCCCCCTTCCCTCGGGGACAGGTTATTGCTTCCTGTGTGGCTGTTTCACCAAATCATAGAATCATAGAATTGTCTGGGTTGGAAGGGACCTCAGAGATCATCAAGTCCAACCCTTGATGCTGTGTTTCTGCAGGGTGTTTCTTGCCTTGTGTGAAGACCCCAAGGACCGTGGGACTATTGTTGCTCAAGGAGGTGGAAAGGTGATTACTTTTATTTTTGTAGCTAAACCTGATGTGTGCAGCTAATGTCTGCTCAGAGCCTGCACCGTGTCTGCAGGGAGGGAAGGTGACAGAAGTGTCTTGGAAGCCCCTGGGACCCAGACTGACACTCCAGTCCTCTCTCTGCAAGCCTCCAAAGAAACAATCTTTTTGGAACAACCAGCTACGAGCTCTGGTGTGGTGCCTATTTGAGAACAAATACAAAGCATCACCATGGGCTGCAGTCCACACCCATTCCTGTGACAGTCCACACCCATTCCTGTGACAGTCCACACCCATTTGTGACAGTCCACACCCATTCCTGTGACAGTCCACACCCATTCCTGTGACAGTCCACACCCATTTGTGACAGTCCACACCCATTCCTGTGACAGTCCACACCCATTCCTGTGGCAGACACATCTTTAGGGTATTTTAAACTTCTTTTAGTAAAGTGAGGCAATCCTGTAAATCTTCTGAGAGACCTTAAATGCTTTTCTGTGTGTCACTAGGCCCTGATACCTCTGGCTGTGGAAGGCACGGATATTGGCAAGATAAAGGCTTCTCATGCTCTGGCAAAAATTGCTGCTGTCTCCAATCCAGACATAGCATTTCCAGGGGAGAGGGTAAGCTTAAAAAAAAACAGAAAAATTACAAAATCTTGATAACTCCTTTAGTAAAATAAAATTGGCAATATCTGAGAGCTGAGAAAGCAGTGACACACCTTCTCTTCTTAGGTGTATGAGGTGGTGAAGCCCCTTGTCAGCCTGTTGAACACAGAGAGAGATGGCCTCCAGAACTATGAGGCTCTGTTAGGTCTCACTAACTTTTCAGGAAGAAGTGATAAACTTAGGTGAGTTCAACTGCTTTTTTACCTTCTTTCTTCCCCAGGAGTAAATATGAATTTCAATTTAATACTTCTCGTTTAGGACAATGAAGACCAGCCAGTTTGAGGTACCTTGGGCAGAGCTAGAAAGGTCTCAAAGGAAAAGATTTTAAAAATAGGCAGAAAGAGGAGAGTGGCACATTTTCCTCTAAAAAGAGGAAAGACACAAATGTAACTTGCATTAGATAAGGAATGAACCACATCTCGTGAGCCTCAGTGCTGCAGACACTGATTTGTTTCAAGGCTTTCCCTGTCTACAGTCAATATTTTTATAAGTATGGTTATACCCATAATGTATTTTTATTTGACTGCTCTTCAACACAGGCTGAAGATAGTCAAGGAGAAGGCCCTGCCAGACATTGAAAACTACATGTTTGAGAACCATGACCAACTTCGACAGGCAGCCACAGAGTGCATGTGCAACCTGGTGGTCAACAAGGAGGTAACTCTGGGCACCTCAGGCTTGTACACCCATTCCTGGGCCCTTACAGTGCAGAAACAGCACTTTTAGGTCTCATGTCATGGGGTTGTGGGGTTTTTTAGGTCCAAGAGAGGTTTGTGGCTGATGGCAACGACCGCCTGAAGTTAGTGGTGTTACTGTGTGGTGAGGATGATGAGAAAGTCCAGGTTGCAGCAGCAGGAGCCTTGGCCATGCTCACAGCAGCACAGAAGAAACTTTGCTCGAAGATGACAGAAGTGGTAAGAGCTTAAGTCTGACCCTTGCCAGTGGAGACATAACCCTGGTTGGGCTCAGGGATGAAAATGCCTCACAAAAGGGAGAGGTAGCCCACTGGTTTGAAAGTGAGGAACTTAGGGGTGAAGCTGAGACCTGGGTATGCATGTTCCTTGTCCATCCCTGCCTGCCTTATCCCAGACTCCATCTCAGAACTGAAATGTTTTCATGTAGCTATTCCTCAGCAAAAGTGCAGGATGCTAACTGTCCAGCAAGGTTAGGAAAGCAGAATGTTACTCAACAGACCCTTAATGCTTTTGATAAATAATAAATAACCTGAAATCCAAGCCTTGTTTCTCTCAGAAAGAGAAGAGCATGACTTATAACTTATTGACCTTTACAGACACCAAAACATCTCCATTCCCTGCACAGATCTGTAGAACTCAGACCCTGCACAGCTGAATATTTGACTCATGAGCCCTGTTGTGTTGCACACACTGATGTTGGACACTGGGGTTTGTTAGAACATAAATGATCAATCCATCCAAAAGAAGGGCAGAGGATGATCAGTGGTGAGGAGTGGGTGGTCTGCTTCTGGTCATTTCAGCAATGTCAATATTCTGATTAGATTTCTTTGCAGAGAGATGCTGCTTTCTCCTGTTGAGAAATGCCAGGCCAAAGCCTCACTCTTCAGATCAATAATAATGATTTCTCTCTCTCTCTTGAAGACCACCCAGTGGCTTGAAATCCTGCAGAGGCTCTGCTTGCATGATAACATGAAAGTACAGCACAGAGGTCTGGTCATCTCCTTCAACTTAATCAGTGCTGACAAAGAGCTGGCAAAGAAGCTGGTGGAGTCAGAGCTCCTGGAGATCCTGACATATGTTGCCAAGCAAGAAGCTGACCCCAAGAAGCAGCACATCATTAACACAGCACGTGATTGCCTCATCAAGTGCATGGATTATGGGCTGATCAAACCTTTCTCTCAGGCATGAGCAAAATGAAAAAGCACCAAAAAAAGACCAAGTGAAGGGAGGGGGGGGAAAAGCTACTGAGAAATGTGGAAAAGTGGGAGCCAGGAGGAAAATATAAGTGTCATTGTCAAGGCATGGGATAGTTTGGGGACAGCTTTGGAGGATCAGAAACTGTCTGAGGAAAACGGGGGAAAATGTGAAAAACATCCATTTAAGTAATTCCCAGAATGGTGTAAATCTTTTCTTTGCTGATATTGATGAAAACTTCAAGACCCAGCTGTGAAAGAGTCATCTGTGTTGGAAGTGTGCCAGGGGCTGCTGGAAGGTACTTCTGGAATTCCTAGCAATAGTTCAGAGGGGAAGGTTAAATGCCTTCTGTCCTCTAGGCAGGAAACAGCTTTGGTTTTAGGTGCGTGCTTTTTTTTTTGTTCATTTATGGTATTTTAAACACCCTTAAGTGGTGTGCCAAAGTATGAGGATGATGGATGAACTCTTAATAAATTCATTACTTTGTTCCACGTGGAATTCCTGTTCTGCTTTTAGTAGGTAAATGGTGAATCTAAGGCAACTCCCACTTGTAGCCCTGCATCATATCCAGGAAGCTGAAGTAACCCTGGCATGGGCTAAATTTTCACCACTTGAGAAATATCCATCCCCACACAAGTGAACAGCAAAGTCACCATGAGAGGCTTGAAGTTCTCATGCCATTAAACTTGATGTTCACATTCACAGGATAGGCAGGGCATGATTAAGTGTTGAATTTTGGGGGTTATGAAAGGAACCATGGGGATAATCTTTCCTTGTATGCTGATAAGGGTGAAAAAAAAAGCTTCCTGAAGGTAGAAAAACAAAAACTTTTAAGCTGTTCAGTTTGACAGCCTGGTGGCAGGTTATTTGGAGGCTGGTAACATCTGTGTGCAATGTTGCTGACACTGAATGGGGAAATAGTGCTATAAAAGCCATAGATTTGCATTTCTTAGCTCAAACGTGGCCAGGAGGCCCTGTTCTTGCCTCTCTCTCACCAGCCCACACAGGGTGGATTTCTGACCTGACCTTAAGCCAGACCTTGTTTGCTTTTAACTCACCCAGCACATCATACTTCTCAAGCACCTCCCATTCAACTGGCGGAACATTTTTTATTTCTCTAACCTTTTTTTTGTTTGTTTTTATTCCTCCTTTCCCCCTATTTTTTAATTTTTCCTTCACTCACCTACTTTCAGGCTCACCCCCCCTTCCACACCCCCTCCCACCCATGGGCTGTGGGGCCGGTGCTTGTCCGCCTTATAGAGCCGCGCCCTCAGGTCAGGGCGGTGCCGAGGCACCGATTGGTGTCCTTGGGCTCTGCAGAGGGTCCGGCTGAGGGAACGGAACATAAAACCGGAGCAGCTCAAGCACCGAGCACCTCAGACACTGAGAAGCTCCCGGTCCATCCCGCCCTGCCCTGTCCCGCACCGCTCCTCACGCACCGCCCCGGGCCGCCCCCTCAGCCGCTTCTGGGCGGGAAACTCTGGCCCCGCCCCGAATGCCGCTAACGCGCCTTCCCATTGGCTGCCGCCCTGCCGGCCATGCCTGCCGAGCGCTGCCATTGGCTGTTGGGCACCTGGGGGGTGGGACAAAGGCTGCGCCTGCGCTAGGTGAGTGCGGGAGGAAAAGATGGAGCTGAGGAGGGTCCGGGGGCATCGGGAGCACCGGGATAGGGGTGAGGAGGGCTCGGGGTGAGGGATAGCTGAGGAGTGGGGAGCCCGAGGGATGTGGGGTTGATGGGGTGTGGGGGGAGCAGGACGTGGGGGGGATGCCCGGGGGATGTAGGGCACGGGGGCTATGGAGGGGGCAGGGGTGGAGGAACTGAGGGCTGGAGAGGCTCTGAGGAGCTGGAACTGAGCCTCTGGAGCACTGCAGAGCCGCTGGCCGCAGCAGCACCCATAGGTATGACCCGCGTTTGCCTCTTATTTTTGCCTGGTACTGCCTGGCCTTAACCTCGGAATCCTTGCTTGTGATCCCCCTGCCCTGGATCCAGCTGGAGCCTGTCAGACGTGTCCCCTCCAGCCTTCCCCTTCCCCTGCCCCCCTGTAAATGTGCTCGAAATGTGCTTCATCCTCTTATCTGTAGAAGGCAATAAAAAAAAAAACAAAACCCAAACCTTTAAATTGTGGATGAGCATAAAACTTCAATTAGAGAGCTCTCCTGTGTGATCAGAATCAACCAGAATTAACCCAGGTTAATTTCTGGCTGTTGGGTGTGGGGAGGTGTTTTGTCCTTTCCTCCAAGAACTAAACCCTTCTGTTCTATTTCCTGACCAAGCTCCTGATAGAATAGAAAGCAGTTTGCCCAAAGCAATGATGAGTGAAGTATAGTCTGAACTGGTATTGCAGAGGCTTTGTGTCTTTGCTCTGACCAGGGAATGATCACCTAATCTTCTCTCTGAGCTGATTCAGGCTGAGCTCATCTAGAGTGAACAGCTTTGCTTCTTGGAACACCCTAAAAAATACTGGAAAAAATATTAAGAAATCTTAGCATTTTTGTCTTTTCACAGCAGGAAAACAAAACTTCGGTTTGAACAACAAGTAGTGCCAACACTTGTTTGGGCTTGTGCCTTGTGGAAGCACTGGGTTTATCACTGAGCTTGCAGTAAGAGAGGTTTGTGTTTTTTCTCATGTGTGACAAGGGTTATGAAACTCCAGAGGCTCTGCCACTGCATCTTGTTTGTAAGTGCAATGCAAATGCTGTAAAATGGAGTTTGAGCTGAAGTTCTGAGCTCTGCTCTGGATGAAATGCAGCCCTTCTCAGAGCAGGTAGATCTGGGCTCTTAAAGGAAGCAGAAGAAAAGAGATGAAGCTCTTGGCTAATCCAGGATTTATTCTCTTCCAGGTCTTGGTGACAGCTTTACGTTCATTTCTACCTGTGGAGAATGAAGCTTCTACAGGGAATGTGTACCTAGGAGCATAGTTCTGGTGGTTTCTCACAACAGAAGCCATGTGGTTTGTTTCTGTTAAGGAAGAAGTGAAAACAGCTCAGTTGCTAACACAGTAATTTGTTTCAAGAGCATCCAAACAAGTCCTGAATGTGGCTGAGGTTCACTGAGTATTTTTAAAAACCTTGCAAAGTTCTAAAGTAAGGTACTGGGTAACTCCAGTGCTGCTGTTAATGTTGATTTAAGTGTATTAAATCACAAAGCATCCTGGGTGCATGTGCTGCTTGGCTGTACAGAAGTCAGAAAATTACTACAGAAGTCCAAACATTGGGTTAATAAAGTTGTGTTCCTCGAAAACAATCTTCTCCTGCCTATCTTTAGGTAATCATGGCTTTAAGAAATCTGTTAATCACTAAATGGAGGTACAAATGGGGATGATTGTATAACCTGTGCTGGTTTCATAGCTTTTGTTTCAGACAATGGACCTGGGTAACCAAGGGTTTGGAAGTTGTGTAGAGGGAATGGGACAAGCACTGGGGCACAATCTCATTTGTTCCAGCAGGTGTTTTCCAGAGCATCTTTGGGAGGAGGGAGATGACTGGATTTTCCCTCATTATTCAATAACTTTGCTGTCTTGCTCCCAGGTGAGGGAGGATATTAGAGATCTGGATCTCCTGAAGCAGAGCTACAGTGGGGGGGAAATGAGATGGCTGTGAGTGGATTAAATGTTGGAACACATCTCTTGATCTGGAAAGACAATGTACTTAGTGCAGCAAACTTTGCTCTTCATATTCCACAAGAATTGTCACTGTGCTGTCTGGAGCAGGGAACTGCTGCTCCCTGGAGCTGAGGCAGGAAAAATACCTCCCAGCCTGAAAAACCAGGGCCAGCCATAGCATCCCACACACTTTCCTTCCCTCTCTGTTCCATGAAAGGATGTTTTGTGATGGTATCAAAGTGCTACACTGGTGGGTCTGGAATAATCACAGTGTAAGATGTAAACCAAACAGATGGTAAAGATCCCTAGCCTACAAAATACTAATTTTCTCCCCACTGTTGTCATCTGCAAAGATGAAAGCAGCTTTGGTCTTTCTTATGTAAACAGGGCTCCTAGAGGAGCAAACTCTTGCTTTTCTTCTCCACTCCTGAGAAAAAGAAATGTAAGGTTCTCAATCAAGAAAGTATTTTGCTTTATGAAAGCACTTAATAACAGATTCAATTCATCACGTGGTACCACGGCTGCTTTAATCCTTTGTTGTTTTTCTCTTGCAGAAAATGTAACCTCCCTCTTGTATCCTTGCCTGTACACCAACTTGTTCCTTTCAGAAGCCAAAACTCTTAAGTGTTAATTGTTGGTGGGCATGAAATGTCTGATGGTCTCAGTTCCAAGCAGCCTGAAAACACAGGGAGACTCTGAAAAGGAGCAGGATCAGAGGAGAGGTCCAAGCCTGTCCCTACCTCACCCTGTGAAGCTGCTCAAGAAGGAATAATTCACCCAAAACATTTTCCCTACCTCTTTAATGTGCTGGCTCAGGGGCTCCAGCAGGACTTTTGCCAGTGATGCTCTTGGGTCTTCCCATCTGCATTCTCACCAAATCGATGTTTCTTCCCTTTTGAAGTGATTTCTGCACCAGCTGGCAGCCTCTCTGGAACCCCCACAGGAGGTTTGAGCAGCTCAGGAACAAAAGGGAGAACCCTACCCACAATCTGCAGCAAAACCGAGGTCCCCCCGAGTTCAAAGGAGCTTTCCCGAGCTCGCTGATGAGCGGCAGACTCTCCAGGGGTGGAGTTAAGCTCCGTGCTGCCTCAGCCCTCTCTCGGGCAGGGTTTTTCAGCCCTCAGGGGAGTAGAGTTTGACGAGGTGCTGCAGCTCCGTGGGGTAGCCCGTGACGGGGCAGCACTGATGAGCCTTCACGTAGCTGTAGGCGCAGCGGTAGCAGAAGACGAAGCCCGAGGTGGAGAGCGCGGTGGCGTTGAGGCGGATTTGGCGGCAGAGGGGGCACAAAGTCTTCAGCTGGGGCAAGGGAACAGAACCGGGCCCGCGGTCGAGGTGCAGGGGGGGTGGAGGAGTGGGCAGGGCCGTCAGGGATTTGATTGTTTCCTGGTTTTCAGAGGAGTACCACCAGTCCAGGAACTGGAGGAAAAAGACGCTGAGGGAGAGCCCGGTGGAGAGGGAGAAGGCAAAGCCACTCAGGGCTCTCCTCACTCCTGCCTGCACTCGGTTTTTCATGCTGGAAAAGTGTGAAGAAAACATTAATAAAACATTGCTGCTGCACACTTGAGCTGCAAACCGTGGCAAAAAGGATTTGGGGGCTGAGTCCCTGCTCTGTACAACTTCTCTGTACTACAGAAGTTGGGCACTGTACCTCAGCTCTGACACAAGGCACCTGCCAGGTGGTTTCTCCCAGATTCTTTGGATTTTAAGAAGGCTTCAGGTCCTCTGCTATTCAGAAGTTTAAACTGAGTTTGGATGGAGGTAACCTGGCCCACAGAGAGTTTCCCTGATGGATCACTATGGTTTTACAGGACATGAAGCATGGGCATTGCCTAGCTGCTGCTCAGAAAAATCCAAGAGCTAAGTCTGGGGCCTTTTCACAGCTGCTGCAGTCTACTTGTCCTGTCAGACAAGTGTAGGTGAAGGCTGAACAAGATACAGGCTGGACTGCCAGAAAAACAAACCCCAAGCAGGGCAATTTTCTTATCACAAGATCTCATGAAACATATCCCTGCTAATGCTACACCACCAATACACCTTTCTGGAGCACATTTTGCAGGAAGTTAATTTCATCTTGGAGAATTATTGGAGAACAAGATGTTTTTACTTGCAGGATCACCCCTCAATTAACCCACCCACAACCCTCCTGGAAAGCAGCAGTCAAGTTCTGACCTACCTCTGTGTTTGAGCTGAGGTGGCTCCAACCCACTTCTTCTCCAGGGCCTGGATATCCTCTGCACTCAGTCTGACCAGGCGAACACCAGCCAGCTGCAGCAGGGGGGAGTGATGCTGAGCTTTGCCCAGGATGTAGCTCAGCTGCTGGATAAGAAACCAGCCCTCCCAGGTCATGTTTACAAAGGGGTAGGCAGCTAGAAAGGCTCTGTAAAAACGCTTCCAGGATGACGATGGAGGGTGGATGGAGTACTCATCCTCTTCTCTCAGGCTGGCCACCAGTTTCTCCAGCTTTCCTTTCAGGTAAGGAACAAGAACCAGCAAGAGGAGAGACTTCCAGTGCTGCCTCTTTGGCAGGCCAGCAGTAGCCAGAGGTTGCTGTCTGACACCTCCCATCGGGATCCTCTTTAAGCTGTAGAAGTTTTCAGAAAAGGAGGCACTGCAGCTGGCCAGGTAGTGCTGCTGGAGCAGCAAATCCAGAAGGGCATAAACCTCATCAAACCACTGCCAGAGGAAGCCGTACCGGCCAGGGTTGGATTCAGCAAGGACCTATTGAAAGGGACACAAAAAAGGGGCTGGGAATGGAGTACAAATTACAGCAGCGATAAATTATCCCCCTGAATCGGATGGGTCAGAACTGCTACGCTGTGGCCAGAGCTACACCCTGGCCATTAATGGCTTGGTAGAGAGCTGCATGGCATCTCCAGGGTCTTTCCCTGCCCAGGTTTCCTCACAGAACACTCACCCCTCACCTCAGAGCCCCGCTCCCCCCTCAGCTTTCCCGCTCCCTCACAGAGAGCCCCTCCCCTCAGCCCAGGCCTGGGGGCTGCCTCGCCCATACCTTAACCAGGTGCTGCAGGGCGGGTTTCACGGCAGCCATCAGGCTGTCCTGGGCCACCGCCTCGAAGATGGAGGGGCGGTCATCGGCGGCCGAGGCAGCCGTGAGGTGAGCGCCCAGCTCCGCCATGGCGCCTCCTGCCCGGGCCCAGCCTGCGCTGCGCTCCGCCCCGCCGCTAGGGGGAGCTCTCACTCTGCCCGATGCGCCCCCGCCTGGTGCAACCAAGGAACGGGTATCCAGGAAGTAGAGGGGAAGCGGGCGGCGCTCTGTCTTCACGCCGCGGTTCTCTATGGTACGAGGGGCGCGGCCTCTCGTGGAGGGGAGGGTTTAAGTCTCGCGAGTCCTTCCCGCCCTGTCCCGCCCAGCCGCTCCGCTTCCCGTTCCGGTCCCGCCGCCCCCTCAGCGGTGTCCGCCCCGCAGCTGTGAGTGGGACCGGGACCGGGTGGGGACGGGGTGACGGGGACTGGGCGGGGTTACTGGGAGGTACTGGGAGGGGGTACTGGGAGGAGATGAGAAGCTCTGAAAGGTACTGGGAGAGAGACTGGGAGGTACTGGGGGGAGGTGAGGGGCACTGGAGGGTACTGGGAGGGGGTACTGGGAGGAGATGAGGAGCACTAGAGGGTACTGGGAGGGGCACTGGAGGGTACTGGGAGGAGATGAAGAGCACTGGGTGGGGGGTAGGTTGGGTGGGGGGGACTGGGGCGGTGTGGGGAGGAGAACTGGGAGGGGCTGGGGGTCACTGGGAGGGGACAGTGGGAGGAGGTGAGGGGCACTGGGAGGGGATACTGGGAGGAGGGGTGGGGCACTGGGAGGCGGGACTGGCCCAGAGTGGGGACGATGGCTGGTGGGGTGCTGGGAGAGGCTGGGGTGGCACTGGTGAGGAGGTGCTGGGCTGGGGCAGAGCAAGGCAGCGGGATACTGGTGGAACTGGGTGGGGTGCTGATGGGCTGGGATGGGGGCAGTGGTGCTGGGAGCACTGGGGAGGGGAGGTGGAACTGGTAGGGAATGCTCCTGCAACTCAGGGTGTACTGGGAGAGGTCTGGAAACATACTGCTGAGGTGGGGAGGGGGTAGGGAAGGGGTTTGAGGGTCCAGGGGGGCCTGGGAGGAGGGAAGGGGGTTGGGGGGTGCTGCAGGCAGGGCAGGGGCTGTGAGTCCTGGGGAGTGGGGAAGGGACCACAGAGTGTTGGAGAAGGGGTTGGGGAGCCCCAGAGTGGGGAATGCTCCCTAAAATGTGAAGGAATCACCAACCCCTCCCCTGTGCTGTGAGGGGGAAGCTGAGGTGCTGCTTTCCTGATGCTGTGGCAACCCTGAGCTCCCCTTGGGCCAGCAGGGAACTACTCAGGAGGCTCTGCAGGCAGAATGGGTGCAGATTAGAGGTGCTGGCACCAGCTGGAGTGCAGCCAGCTGAAACCTGGGGTCACCCCAAGAGGTTCAGGGGTTCAGCACTGGGTTGGTTCAATGCCAGGGAGCCTGGATCAGTGGGGAGGCTGTAACCCCCCCCCACCCCCTCATCCTGTGTGGGCAGCTGGGCAGGCTGGGGCAAAATGGGTGGTGCTCAGGATCCAGTTTTCTGTGTGGTTTTGGGCTAAAGAGGTTTATTTTTCTGGGTGTGATGGTTTCTCAGTCTTTTTGTTTAATCATATTTTTAATTCAGTCTACACTGAAATGCCAGGCTAATGCTTAGAGCATTAAGCATTGCCAGAGCTTCAGCAGAAATTTCCTGCTTCATCCCTTCTTGTTTGCTGGGCTTGGAACAGGAGCCTTCTGCTCTCAGTTGAACCCTTCTTGCTTATTTCTACCTTAAAAAGTGCTGGACCCAGAAGGACAGTAAAAAAAGGGAGAAACCTGATGGAGATTTCCTCCTAAAAATACAAGGATAGCCATGAGGGTGTTGTAATTGATCTTGGGCTGTGGTAGTTTGTCAACATCTGACTCTGCTCAGTGAGCAGCTCTCAAACCAGGCTGTGAGGACATGGCCTGTGCTTCGTTTTCTCTGAGTCTGAGAGGTTTGAGGCTCCTCCAGCTTTCCAAGACTCTGATCTGAAGCTGGAGAACCAGCACAGTCTGATGATTTGGGGTTTTAAGGGTCAGCTCTCCAATCCAGCAAGGTTTCTTCTGCTGGGATGGTGTCTGGTGGGTTTGGTTTGGTTTGGTTTCCCTCCTGGATTTTCTCTCTCATCTGCTCTTCTGGCCACTGTTAAAGCAATCTTGGACCAGCTCAGCTGGGAGGTGTGACCCAGGTTGCCAAATCCCCATCTAAAGCCACAAAAGGACCAGCAAAGCTGAATTCAGTGCCTTCTCCCTGGCACTGTGCCAGATTCTCATGTAGAGAATAACACTCAAGTAATTTTTTATTTTTTTTTAAGTATTTATTTTTTTTTTAAGTATTTTAAGTATTTTTAAGTATTTTTTTTTTGGGGGGCTCAACTCCAAAGGACTGCATCAGCAGCAGTGTTGCAGCTCAACATGAGCTGTGGTTTTTGTTCTAAAAGACAACAACTTCTTTTAGGATCTTCTTCTAGTGCTTTTTATTTTTTTTTTTCTTTTTTTTCTTCATGGAAGGTTTGCAGTGTTGTGGCTCCTGTGGCTTTTCCAACCCAGCTGCTGTTTTGGAAGGAGGGCAAACCCCTCCTGTAGGTGAAACAAGATTCCAGGGCTGTCCTCAGGCATGGTTTGCTTTCCAGCTTGGCAGGAGCAGAAAGGGAGGGAAACCAAACCCAGTAATGCTGTTTAACTGGGATGAGGCCCTCACCACATGGGCACGGGGCAGGCAGGAGCTCCAGGGACCTGGGCTCAGCCCCAGATTCTTTCCCATTTGGTCTCTTGGCACAGGACAGGATTGTTCCTGCTCTGCCTTGCATTGCTCTTGAGTTTTTTTGAAGGTGGTGGATGTTCCCTGATGTCCCCTCAGCTGGGAATTTATCTGCTGAGTTATCAAACTGAATGTAAGTTTTAGAGGCAAGACAGGCAGGATTTAGGGAATTTAGGGAAGGGATAACTTGCTGCTTGGCTGGTAACATGTGAGGTCCTGGATGTATTTACAAGAGAAGGAAAATTGGGGAGAAAAAGAGAAAGGAGGAAAAAATTAGGAAAACCTTTTTGGGGGGGATGGTTTTAGGGTCATGGGTACTTGCCAGAAGCAGAACTGCCCACTTCAGTGCTTGGTTTTTAGCCAGAGCTTGAAAATTGTTGGAATCATGTTGGTGACAGAGCTGGCAAATGCAAGAATAAACTTCTGGCTCTCCACATCTGTTTGGGCAACCCCTTAGAATATAAGGTGTTAATAGTTTTGTTCTGTGCAGCAGTACAAGTGCTGGGGAGACCTTTCTGTCCTTGCTGTCCCAGCAGCATTTCTCAGCCCTGTCCCCAGATGCAGCCCAGAAATAATCAGCTGGTGTGTGTGTGTGTGTGTGTCAGAGGTGGGGTCTTGACAGAGAAATATTGCAATTTGAAGCTTGAGGGAACTGATAAAGTAGTGGCTTTTCTTCAAAAAAAAAAACCCAACAAACCAAAAGCCACAACTGCTTTGCATCTCTGGGGAACAAAAGAAGGGAAAGAAATGCAAGGGCCTGGGGTGGGTATTGCCAGGCAGGAGAATTGCTCTTTCCATCAGGATGCAGCACGGGAAGGTCTCGTTAGGGGGAGTTGACAATTTCCTTTGTCTGAGACGTGGACTTGTGGCTTCCAGTGGAGATGTTAAAGGTGCAGCTAAAGTAAATTCTGTGTCCAGGGGAAAGAGCAGCAGAACCTGGCAAGATCTCCTGCTGATAAGGAGTTAAAACCCACATTTTTTTTTCCCTTTCAAGGTTGGGAGTTGAGCTGGGCTGAGCAACCACTGCTTTTCCAGCCTGTTGCCTCAGGCTGTTTTCAGCAGCATTTTTCAGCTGAGCCCTTTAAATCCCTGAGCTTGCCAAGGAATAGCAGCAGGTGCAGAAGGGAGATTGTGAAACTTGTGCCTGTGGATGCAAAATGTTTGCTGCTTCCCTTATGTTCCACGCTCACCATCCATCCTCTGAGCTCCTGCCCTGCAGAGTGGGTGTTTGCTGAATGCTGTTTGACTCCTTTTTGTTCTTTTATTTTTCTTCTCAGGTGTTTTAAGGAACTGGAACCATGACAGACTCCAAGTACTTCACGACCAATAAAAAAGGTTGGTGTTAAGCTGGTGCAGTCAATGGGAGGTGGTGGGTGGCTATTTTTACACAGCTTGAACTGCATGCAGAGGCACTGGGGCTTTTCTCTCAGCTCTGTCCCTGTTTCTTGGCTTAATCATCCAGGGAGAAACTTCTCAAGTGGGTCATACAGTGACACAAGACAAAACTGATGTGATGCACAAAATGACCCAAATTGCTGCTTTTTCAAGGACCAGAGAACAGATCATTGGTATTTGAGTGCAGATCTGGTCAGAGATAGTTTTAATTATGGACTAAGACTGAGGATGGTTTTTCTCTTGGACATCACAAGGCTGAATTGATTGAGAGATATTTGATATTTAAGGTATAAATGTAATATATGGAGCTGTTGCAAAGAGAGTGGCATTTCCTGTTGCTGCTTCCTCCAAAGCTCCAGTGCTCTGTTTGACTTCCCCCTTGGCTTTGCTGCAGCTGTGGTGGTCACCTCACCTCAGGACAAACTGCTGCCCTTAAAATGGAAAGACAGGAAAGATCTTTGAGGATATAATACCCCTTCTTCTGTTTCAGCAGAGGACTTGCTCTGCTGAAACTGTCCCAGGCAGATTTATTTTTCTAATCTGTTCTCAAAACAAAGCACTCTTGATCCTGACTCTTGCTGGCTGCACTTTAAGCCTGGTGTTGCTCATTTTCCTCCAGTAGATGTGGAAAATGGTTTGTATTAACCTCTCCTTTGCAGACCATCTGAATGCTTCTGATGAATACTTGCCAGCCAAACAAACCCTGCAGTGTTGATCTGTTTATATGTCATTCAGCTTCAGATTGAGCTCATGGATGAGGCAAATGCATCTCGCATCTTTCTAAGGAACTCCATCTGTAAATGCAGTCCTGAGGTGTCAGGCAGATCTTTCTGGGGTGGCTGCAAGAGGCCACCCTGCACTGTCTGGGCTCTGGTGACCACAGTGCTGCTGGCTCAGGTCTCCTCCAGGGCACAAGTTCCACGTGAGCAACATCAGGATCTCTGTTCCACACAGAAGGTGTTGTGGGTGGTCACTGCATTCTTCAGAACAGAAACTTCCTCTTTTCTTTTGAAGTACCTGGTAGTGTTTCTGTGCCAGGCTCCTCAGTAATTAGTGCTGCTGTTCTGACAAAGTGACTTTGGTGTGGGCATTGAAGGGTAGGGGGCTAGAATGGATTTTTGTCAGATTTTGGTATTTGCAGTGTGTCCTCAGGCTGTGACTTCCAGTGGGAATACTGCTCAGTGTCCTTCCTGGGCCAAGCTGGCTGTCAGTTGGGAGCTTTATCCTTTCCACACCACTTGCTCTGCCTGCAGCAGGCTTGATAAAGTGACTGTTGCCCATCTTACTTTATTTTGCCAACTTGCTTTGCCACTTTTGTGGTCCAGCCTGCACTGACTTCCCATGCAGTAATATCTGGAGGAATTATAACCAGAGAAAAAGCTGCTTCAGCAGGTGCAGGATCCAGGCAAGCATGGTACTTGTCTGGCTTGTTAAGAATTTATTCCCCTGGACTAAATTTGTGCTTTCCTGTCAGCATTTGGCCTACACTGCAGTCTGCTGTTTTCTCATTGCTTTCACAGGAAGCAGGTGATGATGAGGAAAAGTTAAAAAGACTGGGAAAAATTCCTACTTAAGTTAGTTGTTTGTGGGGGTTTTTTTGTTTTTTTTTTTTTAGTTGTTGTTGTTAGTTGACTTTTTTTTTACAGGTACTAGTGTAGCATCTCCAAATATCTTTTCCTCCTGCTCACATAAGAGCTGCCTCTGAGAAACAGACACTCCAGGGATGTGATTTAATGTTGGAGAAGTGGGAGAGCTGCAGAGTGGTGCTTGTTAACTGCTTTTTTGTTAGCAAGTTGGAGCCCAAATAATTCTTTGAGTGTTGCAGCTTTGCTTCTCAGCAAACCGTGTTCTCCAGAAGGTCTGTGACAGCTTCCACATGTTGCTGCACCAGTTTTATGGGAACAACAGGCTGGGAAAATAAAAAGTCATTTCTGAGCCTTTCCTTCTCCCAAGAGGCTCCATGTGTTTTGTCTTCTGCCAGGAGAGATCTTTGAACTGAAGGCTGAGCTCAATAATGAGAAGAAAGAGAAGAGGAAAGAAGCTGTAAAGAAGGTTATTGCAGCCATGACAGTGGGGAAGGATGTCAGGTAACAGCACCTTCACTCTCTGCTTCTCCTGGGAGTCACGGGGGTGTAGTGGCACAGGTCTCCATGGAACAGCTCCTGTGTTTGTCATCTTGGCTGACAAGATGTGGGGCTGGCTTTTTCCTTGCCTGTGCTCTGTCTGAGTTTCTCAAGCTCCTTCCTGTTACTGGAAGCCAAAGAGCTGTTTTCAGTGCAGGTTTAGCTAGATTCCCTAGTAGCTCTTCTTGCTGAAAAACCTCCCAGAATTCAACTGGTTTATGTCACTTTAGAGGATGCTTTCTTACTGCCTGGGTTTCAGTGTTAGCAAGGTAATGCCAAGTGTTTTTCTTGCCCTTACTTGTCATAGCAGAAATTGAAGCTACACTTGTTTTAAAGTGTTTTTTAAACTGAACCTTTGCCTCATAGTGACTGAAGGACACAGGCATTTACCTTTTGCAGTGTGCTCTGTTGCCACAGAAATTAATATAAGGTTGCAAATTTAATATCAGGACATCATTGGAGCATAAAGGAGCAGATAAACTGGAAGGAAAAGGTGCTGTTTTGGCCAACAGCATTTGCCCTTCACCTTTAGGTCTCTCCAGCATACCTGAGAGCTGCAGATATCCCTGTGTAATTCCTGTGCAGTATTTACAGATTGCTGCTTGATATTTGCCTGATACTCAGCTCCTCAGTGTTTTAAGCTCCTTATTGCTCTGGAGTTTACTCATCTAAAATTTGGCAGGCTCTTTGTAAATATTCTGCATTACTAAAATATTTTTAAGCAGCTTTTTTTCTTCTGGGTTTATTTCCAGGGTAGTTTTCTCGTTTTGTGAACACCCCAATCCAAAACACTTTTAGGAAATCACAGTAGTTTTCACCTGTTCCAGAACTGACTGATGTGAAAGCCCTCAAAGAGTTTAAATGATAAAGTTATTATAAAACTGTTCTGGGGGGGAGCTTGACCTCTCTCATTAGAGTAGCAAGACTGGAACTCAAGTTTTCCTGTCTTCCCTGATATTTTCACTGTCCTTTTGCATACCATGTGATCATTCTTGCTTTTTCTCTGTTCTTGCTTACTGTTGTCTCTTCAGCTCACTCTTCCCTGATGTTGTGAACTGCATGCAGACTGACAACTTGGAGCTGAAGAAGTTGGTCTACTTGTACCTGATGAACTATGCCAAAAGTCAGCCAGATATGGCCATTATGGCTGTCAACAGCTTTGTGAAGGTAACTTGCTCCCAGGGCTTATCAGAAAATGGTGCCTGTCACCACACCTCCTTTTTCTGTTAACCTTTGGGAGTTGTTGTTTATCTCTGCTTTTGTACTTGAGTCTCCTGGCTGGGGGTTCTCAGAGAAGCAGCAGTGAGGAGTTGCTGGATCCAACAGATCTGGGTCCTCTCTCCCACTTGCTGCTGCTTACAGCAGAGGAGATGACTCAAGTGACTTTTAAGTGGTTATGAAAGACCCTGCTCCAGGAGAAGCTGCTTCTGTCATTTTAATACTCATTAAAGACCAACTACTGGTATTAGATAACAGAATTCATATATTTCACCTTCCAGTGTAGAATAATCTCTGTCATATGGATACCTACTTCTTGTTGGAAGGTTTTAGCTGTGCTCTGTGTGGAAAATCTTTATCTCTGGTGAACCTAAAAGATGATTTACTGAAAAAATCCCTGGCTGATGGCTCTATTGCCTTTAATTCTGTTGTCAAGTTGCTCCTCCTTATCAGTTAAATGTTACTTATGTAAGTTAAAACCTGGTGCTTAAAGAAAGTTTGAGACTCCCTCTGGAGCACTTATAAAATCTGAGACACTGGCAATCTGGTCATGATTTAAGTTTCTAACCTGGTACCTGACACTGAAATTGGGAAAGGACACAGGCTGAGAGCAGGTCTGTGCTTTGGGCCAGGGGAGATGTCCCTGCCTTTCTCTCTGGAAAGAATGCTGTTGTCTGGCATAGCTTTAAGGAATAACTCTGTTAGAATGGACTTACAGACAGACATGGTATTTTCCAGCTTTGTGCTTTTCCATGCCAGGAAATGTCTGATGTCCCTTTCAGCAAGTTGAGGGACAAGTGTTAGAAAGGGAAAGTGTTGCAGTAGCTCAGCACCTCACACACAGTTTGAGGTATTGAATGCACTGGTAGGAAATGTCACTTTTATGCTTTAGGTGAGGCTTTTCTGGTATTTTTTTTTCAACTGTAGGAAATTTAAACAGTGAAAGATAAACTTAGCTTTGCTGCTGCAGGCCATTCTGCCTCTGTTCTTTTATAGGCTGATTTTTGGAAGAGTATTGCTCAGAGATGCAGGTGGATGCACAAAGTATTATGTAGACTTGAAGCATGAAGTGTTATGTTCCCTCCTGCTTTGTTTTACCCTCATCAGAAAAGTATCTTTGGAGGAGCTTTTGATTTTTGCTTCAGATGTTGCAAGTTTAAGGGATCACAGAATGTTGGTTGGGGGTTGGTAGGGATCATGGAGTCCATCCCCCCTGCCTTGTGTCTAGAACTGATGGCCTGTGAGAAATAGGCCTTGATGACTGTTGGATTAAATTTATTTGCTGAGTTTCTTGGTATATTTTGCTCCTTTGAATCAGCAAGGCTGGAAACCAGTATTTGGTTTTGTCTGAAAGTTTCCTGTGGCTTTTTGGGTGGTGAAAGCTGCCTCTAGCTTAGCTGTAGCTGCCAGATCTTGAAAGAACCTTTGCATGGCAGAACCAGGGGACATGGATCACAATTTTACAAGCTCTCAGAGCCTGAAAACATCTTTGAGATGGTGCAGAATGTTTCTGTGAACCAGTAAATCCTACCTTATGGTGCAGAATGTTTCTGTGAACCAGTAAGTTCTGAAATAATTGCCTTTTTTTTTAGCATGTAATCAGAGAGAACATTTATTCAATTTTTTTTTTTGCTTGTTTGAAACCTGAACAGCCTGATTCTGGCAGCAGGGAAGATACCAGTGGTTAGCAGTGCAGGGCTGCTGACTGCAAATCCTCTCCTTTTGCAGGACTGTGAAGACCCAAACCCCCTGATCCGTGCTCTGGCTGTCCGGACCATGGGATGCATCCGTGTGGATAAGATCACAGAGTATCTGTGTGAGCCCCTTCGGAAGTGCCTCAAGGATGAGGATCCCTACGTCAGGAAAACTGCAGCTGTCTGTGTGGCCAAGCTGCATGACATCAATGCCCAGATGGTGGAGGACCAAGGATTTCTGGATTCTCTGCGGGACCTGATTGCAGACTCCAATCCCATGGTAATGTACAGGTCCTTCCAGCACATTGCTTGGGTTTGCAGTGGGTGGATAATCAGAAATCTTTTTCACTGCAAGTGGTGCAGTGTGATGAACACTTTGGTTAGAGAACACGTTGCCTCAGAAAATAGGAAATGCCTTCTATTCTTAGATCTGGTTGGGAATTTGCCTGGGTTGCCTGTCTTGAGTGCTGCAGTAAATGTTCAACTTCCCAGTCAGATGAATCAGAAGAGCAAGAAATACTTGATGCTGCTACCTTGGTGACAGCTTGTAGCTATTGCTTTGCTGCAGGCTTTGGAATAAGGGGTTGGATGAATTTATTAGCTAATGCAGATAAATCCACTGGCCTGTAATGAGTGGAGAAAATCAATACTAATGTATTTAATAAAGTTATGTGAGGTGCCAGAGCAGAGGTGGAGATCAGGACCAAGAGTTTCACAGGAGTAAATTGACTACTAAATCAGTATTTCATCACAGTTAATGAAGAGTCTGTTTCCACACCAGGTATCTTCCCCTATTGCTTTGTAATAAAAGATGTGGGACCAATAAATTGAAGTGCCCCACTACATAATCCTTTCACTCCTGTTTTTTCCTGTGATACACCAGAATCCAGTGAGCAATATGATTGTAATTCCTAGCAGGGGAGGAAACTGCAGCTCAGCTTAACTTGGAGCTTAATAATGTGATTACTACTTCTTTAGCTCTTCTAGAGCACAGATCTGATTTGACTCTGCTTACAGACAAAACTTTGCATCATTAGAGCAGCCCTGACAGCTCTTTCTATGGTGCATGAATTGAACCATGTAAAGCAAGCTGCTGCCCTGTTACAGCTGTCTTTGGACAGGTCTGGATAAGTCAAGTGCAAGTGGTGAGGTCCCATCCCTTTTAGTAGGAGGGTGAAGGCTGCTGATGGTTTTTCTCTGAGCTTTCTAGAGACAATAAACCTAAAGGCAGGCTCCAGTTTGTGAGCAGTGGTGCCTGTCAGAAGATCCAAGTGCCTGTTGCCTCTGATATCTGTCTCTTTTACAAGCTGCTCTTTCTGTAAGCCTCCCTGGTGAGGAGAGGGTTTTTTTTTATGTCTGGTTTCTGCATGAATATTGATGACTCCTTGAGGATGTTAACTCCGGGCAATTTTGAGGCAGAGGAGCAACACCTGCTTTTATAATTTCATGTTGATGGGGCTGCTTTAGTTCCACTTTAATACTGGCCCTTGGCATTCACTGGCACCCAGGCAGCTGTGGAAAAGGAGATGACCTACTCTTCTCCTGGCCTTGCTTCCACCTCTGATTTTCTTCTCCTGATTCTGGCCACGTGAATGTGGATTGAGGAGCTCAGGCTGCAAAGATGTGGTACTTTAACAGAAGTTAATAAGTTTTTGCTTTTCCCTTTTCTGCTCATTGATCTCTCTGGCACTATAAGTGTTGGTAAATGAACCACTGATGGTTATGAGAGCACCTATCTCTATTTCAGAATCCCATTAGCTTAATCCTGACTTGAATAGAGAAGAGGGGAAATGCCAAAGGGCAGTGTATGCTCCATTTGCTAAATAAACCAACAAAAGCAGCATAGGGTTTTCTAATAAAACATCAGGACAGCTAATGAGCTCCTGGGTGGCCATGAGGACAGGATGGGACAACAAAACCTCTGCAATTGATGGCAGCTCTGCAGGATCACAGTATCTGCTTCATGTCCTACTCACCTGTGCTTCCTGAAGCTGAGGATTCACAGCAGGAGAGGGCAGTTTGGAGGAGTGAGAGTGGTGAAGAGACCCATGGTGTGTTTTCAGATCTGCAGGTTTGGAGAAGATCATGTGGCCAGTGTTCAGTGTGCTGTTTCCCAGGTTTTCCTGTCAACAGGGCATTCTATTCTTGCTTTTTAAGGATGCATGGGGAGAGATTTTATCAGGTTTGGGGCTTTTATAGCTGCTGACTTAATACAGTATTTAATCTGGTTACAATTTTTAGTACATACATACTTTCTAGTTAAGTTTATTGCTTTGCTCCCCTTTGAAATTCATGCCTTTGTGGCATGATTGTTCCCTCAAAGTACAGGAGGCATCCGTCCCTAATTAAGTTTTATCTTCCTAGTCCCTGTCCAGCTCATTGCTGCTTTCTCCATGTGAAATTCCAGTGGGGGTTCCTGATGACCAGGGTTTTTTTTTTTTGCCAAATAAGCTCTATTTGTGTGCATGCTGATATTTTTTCAAGTGTTTCTCTGTGATCAGGTGGAATGCAGCCCTACCTGGAAGCTCTTTTTAAGTGAAATGTAGGTATTTGTATCTGATATCAAAAGAGATGTCTGAAAAGAATGGTACAGATAGATCAAGTCTTCTGGCCTGTTCCTCTGCAAATGGTGCATCTCAGTCATTGCATCCTGTTAGCTGAACTCATTGATTTTTATAATACAAATACAAATGTTTCTCCTTTTTGGATGACTTGTGGAAAGAGGCATCATTAGACACTTAATGAAGCAGAATTCTGTAGACAGGAAAACCCACACTTGCTCTTTCTTCTCTGAAATCAGGATTTTGAGCAGGAGCTAAAGATCTGATCAAAAATGGTCTTCAGGAGCAGTTTTATTATGGTTTTTTAATTGGCTGCCTCTAGCACATGAGTAAGCACTAACCATCCTAGCTGGGTAGAGTAAGAGTTCCATCTGTGGCTTGTTAATTGCCTTGTAATTGTGCAGAGATTGGGGGTGTATATTTCAGTGAGCTCAGATCACCCTCTTCATAAAAATGTCTGACTGAGCTGGAGGTGACCTTGTCAGAAACCTTTCTGGGTTTGTTCAATTTATTTTATTTTTTTTTTCCTATTTTTGGACTGATAGTTTATTATCATAGAACTGTGCACATGGAGTTTGGGGATGTTCAGGGCATTGCTTTAAAGTTCTGTTGGAGGGCACAGCCAAGGTGCTTTCCCCCTTGATCTGAGCTTTTTGTTCTCAGGGTCTTTAGAAGAGGGGTGGGCTGAGCTGTGGTTAAAGGAGGCACTCACACCACTCGGGTAGCTCACCAGCTTCTTCTGCAGACTTCTTGTGATAGCTTTGCAGTTTCTCCTGGATGAATTCATTCCAACTTCTAGTTGCATATGTGTTGGTATGGATAAATCTCCAGTGCAGCTGAGAGCTCTGGGGTCTCCCACCTTCTGCAGGTAATGGGCCAGCAACACGCACAAGGGTGCAGCTTGCTGACTAGGTGCTTACACTGCAGGAGCTTGATTGTGGGTAGTGCCTTTAATCTCGTTTTACAGATGGGTATAACATGCTTGGGGCTGCCTTTTATCACTAGGCATCCTGTTGAAGAGTTTCCCTCCAGAGAGGGAATGTGTATTTCTTCCAGAGCTGCCATAAAGCAAACCCTTCTCCTTTTTACCTGTGCGTTTCTTTGCACGGAGCTCAGCAGGAGCTGGTCTGGAGGAACAGAAAGCTGAGGTCTGGTTCCTTTGGGCTCTCAGTGTGCTGCTGGACTGTCCCAAGGGCCTTTCTTGTTGGTAACTGGTGTATAGTGCAACTCAGAAGTGTGTCCTCCCAGAATCCTCACGCTCTAACAAAATCTCAGTAAAACACCTGGGGATTTTGTGTTCCTGCTCATGGCACAGGATGGCAGATGACTGCAAAATGCTGTTGGCATCCAGCAGTAGATAATAGAAGGGTTATAAAGGTAGGGCTGTTATACTCCTACTAATGGCTCTCTGAAATCTTGTTCAAACTTTTTTTCCCCGTTTTCTTACCACTGGCTTGTTGTGGTACTTGAGAGTCAGACCTAGAGACTGATGGCTCATGGTTGGAGCAAGGGCTGAGCCCTGGTGATGCAAAGCGAGTCCACCAGATGGCAGCAGTTCAAAGCAGAACCAAAGCTGTCGATAGACATCTTAGTAAATAGTTCTCTCCTGGCTTTTAGTGCGCTTGGTTTCCTGCAGGAATGTAAATATTAGTAGAAAAACATAAGAGGAATTCCATCCAAAGACGTAATTGTCTTTTAATATTTGAATAGAACAACCTTTCTCTCCAAATATTTTCAATCCTTAACTTTTTAGGGTACCTTTCAACCCATGGAATACTTTTCTTGTCTATCTGCCTGTTATCCATATAGATTAAGTTAGGTTCGTGTCACCTTCTCCCAGTGCTTTTCTAGGTGCTGTTGGATTTTTAACTCCTTTCTTCCTTATCACATACTGTGTTGTTGCTATGGTGTGATGGATCAAAGCTTTCACAGGTGTGAAAGAGGCACCTGATGACATTTGTAGGCACCAGGAGGTGAATTTGTTTTCCCAGTGTTGGATATGTTCAGTGAATGAGACCATTGCTGAGGGACTGATGAAGGGTGGTGGCTTCACTTTGGGGCTTCTTATAGGATGTCTTTGCTGTTTACATGAGGCTGCCCTAGAGGGAGAGCAGCACTTTTTGCAAAGCAGACAGACAGCAGTAGCAAGCTGGAAATTAAATAGGCAGAGATTGCAGAGGAGTCTGTATTTAAAGCACTTTCTGTAGAAGCCATGCTTTCCCCCCTCCATTTTGGCTTCTAGCACTTCCAGAGGTGCAGTGAGTTTGTATTATAAAGCCTGATTTTCAATGACTCTGGAGAAGTCTGTCCTCCTCATTTATAATAACAAAATGACAAAATTAAATGACAAATTCATCCATCAGACACCTATCTCCTTCCAATTACTGCCACCAGTGTGTGTCTGATTTCCAAAGTGCCAGACTTGCTGAATAGATGATCCCATGATCTACAGTGTCAGAGTGCTGGGAGATTTTGTTGACTTGTGTCTAGATGTTGGTTTCAGCCAGAACAAACAGTTCCAGCTTATGGCAAGCACAATTTTGCACAAAACACTGTGGCTATGTGATCTTTTGTAACTGTGCACCCCCTTTTTAGGACTAGGTAAGGTTTTTGTTGATGCTTAGCTGATGTCTCGCAGAATAGCTGCCTGGGTGAGAGACAGCCCTGTTTGCCACTGGATGGTGCCAGTGAGAACCTCTGCAAGGAAAATTGTGAAGGGCCTTACCAAAGAACCTGAAAAAGAAACCTTCCTGGTGTGTGGTTAGTGCCTGATCCAGGCTGGAATCACACCCTGGTGCTTGCTGAAGAAGTACAGGGGGTTGCAGACCCTCAGTTGCTTTCTGCAGAACTCAAGTTTCCTGCTCTGGGTGCTCACTTGTACCACAGAGAAACCCTTTGTGTTGGAGCCACACCTGAGCAGCCCCTGGCCTGCCTACCCCGAGAGCTTTTGCAGGAGGTGTGGTTTCCTTGCCATTAACACATTCTGATTTTTGCAAGGACATGAGAGCAATGTTTTAACCTGCCACAAAGTGGCATTTTTCTGCAGTGCAGGGTAGGAGCAAGGAGGTGCAAAAACCAGTTAGGGCGAGGACACCATGGGAAGTGTTAATGCTGTGACTTCCCTTCCATTGCCTCCTCCAGAAAAATTCATCCCACTTGCAAAGAACAAGCAGGTGGTCTTCCCCACTCAGGCAATTTTTGGGTCATGGTCAGGAACTGATCAGGGATCCAACAGTGCTGTTCCAGACTTGTAGGCAGTGAAGTACAATCTCCTGCTGCAGTGGAATTAGGGGAAGATGAATGACTTAGCAGAGAGCTGGAAATCTGTCACAATTAAGGCTGAACAGGTGAGCTGTTACTTTCCAAGATGATTCATAGACTTGGGAATGTGTTGGTGGTCTCCCAGGGTTTTAATTTAAAGGCAAACAAGTTAAATGCATTAATGGTGTCAGAGGTTCATATAGGTTCCCTAGCTTGCCTGCTTTTAGCAGTTCATAGAGCATTTCTAGGGAAGCAAAGCTGAGGGAGGTTTGTGGCTGAAAGATACAACTAACATGAACAGAAGTGGGGGTCATGTACTCCAGAGGGAGAGCTCAGCTGTGTTGGTACTCACTGGGGACCTTTCAGGCACACAGCATCAGCTGTGGTCATGAAAACAAGTGGCCCTGTGAAATACTCATCCGTGCAGATGCTCCAAATATCCCATCTGGGAGTCTGTGCTTAATGGCATGAATGTACCATGCAAGCTCAGCATGCTCTTGGAAAATGTCAGCACCTCTCTTCTCAAAAACATCACGTGGTGCCTGGCTCTCTGGAGGGCAGGAGACTCCAACTGCATGGGGAAGGCTGCCTTTCCTCAGCATCTTTTCAGAGCATCTTAGTTTTTCCCCCTTTTCTTCCTTTTCTCCTCATTTTAATGGGGTGGTTCCTGCCTTAAGCAACAGAACATTGTATTTCATTAACTCCATTACACACTTGGTTTAATTTCCAATTAGCTTGGTATGCTAGCAGAATAATCTGATTGCTTTGGTGTTCCAGATCTGTCTAGCTTCCCTCCTGTCCCCCCTCCACCCCCTCCAAAGCTTCTCCATGTGGGCTGGTAGGCAGACACTCAGGTTTTCACCCACCCCCTTTCCTCCTTGTTAATGTATTTTATACCATTTGCTCTGAGCTAAAGCTTTCAGCTGCCAGAAGGAATTGCTGGCAAATCCATGTTCATACCTCTGCAGCTCTTGGTGAGGTCAGATCTGGTCTCTGGCTGCAGGGGGGGGGTTTGTCTGGAGGTGGGTTTAAAAATGTTGGGATCTCATGAGATCTAAAATAGTTTTAAGTGTGGGGCTTATTATTCTTTTAATAAGAGCCTGTGAGATTATTCACATCCCAGTGGCACTTCTCTGAGCCTAAATTTATGGGGAAATTCCAGCCTGAAAGCAGGTTTGTTGTTACTTGGCTCAACTGTGCCCTAATGGGATGCTTCTCTGCATTTGAATAGTGTTGAAAAGTGTACTCAGGGTGAACTGAGTTAAATCAACAAGTCAGGGGTTTATTGTTATTATTCTTATTTAATCTTCAATCTGCTCTGCATTTGTACTCTATAGGTGGTTTTTTGGTTTTTGGTTTATTTTTTTAGGCTGATTCTCACTGGTTGGCACCTGTTAACTTAAAAACCATGTTCTTCATTGTGAATCAAGTGAGGCATTTTGCCATGGAGATAACTTAAAAGTTAAACTTTTAAAAGCTTTTCCTGTTTGTTAACTCTCTTGGCTCACATGCTTGCAGGTTGTGGGTTGACTGTTTTTCTTTCATTATTTTTGAGAACTAAAGACAATGCTAGATGTATGTTCTTGTAATTTTAGTCTTTCTTTCAACCTCTGAAATACAAGAAACCATCCAGGAGTTGGGTAACTTCACAATGAACTTGTTGCATGTTTTGAGAAATAGGCAATACTCTGCTGAGGAAGCATATGACTTTTTCCTTGGCCAAGGAGGAAATTGGATGTGAAACTTACCTGTTTCTATGGAAAACTGTCCTACATCACTTATAAAGCTTTAGCTTTACTTTTAGTATGTCCCCCAGCAGTACATAAGCATTGATATTTTTTTCAAAGGTAAAAAACCCCTCAACTTATGTACCTTGTTCTGTCACTTTGCACCTTGTACTTGCTGTTCAATGCAGTTGGACTTCTCCATCTTGTGATGCTCTGCTTAGAAAGAAGTGTCAACTGAGGTGAAGGCTGAAGGTTCAGCTTTGCTGCTGTAGATTTTCTTTGGCCAAAACACCTTTCTAAATTTTCCCAAGGAGGTGACAAGGTTACCAGGTGATGTAATACATGCACTGTACTCAGCCCTGGTGAGGCCACACCTCGAGTCCTGTGTCCAGTTCTGGGCACCTCAGTTTAGGAAGGATATCGAGGTCCTGGAGCAGGTCCAAAGGAGGCAACCAGGTTGGTGAAGGGACTCGAGCACAGATCCTATGAGGAGAGGCTGAGGGAGCTGGGGGTGTTCAGCCTGGAGAAGAGGAGGCTCAGGGGAGACCTCATTGCTGTCTACAACTCCCTGAAAGGAGGTTGGAGCCGGGGGGGGGGTTGGGCTCTTTTCCCAGGCAACTCTCAGCAAGACAAGAGGGCAGGGTCTCAAGTTGTGCCAGGGGAGGTTTAGGTTGGAGATTAGAAAGAATTTCTTTCTGGAGAGGGTGATCAGGCATTGGAATGGGCTGCCCAGGGAAGTAGTGGATTCTCCGTGTCTGGAGATCTTTCCAAAGAGCCTGGATGTGGCACTGAGTGCCATGGGCTGGGAACCACGGGGGGAGTGGATCAAGGGTTGGACTTGATGATCTCTGAGGTCCCTTCCAACCCAGCCAGTTCTATGATTCTATGATTCTATGCACTGGTGTTGGCTCATTCTTTATGGACTTTTCTTCCATACCTGGGGGATAACTTTTAGTATCCTAAACTATGGATAAAGCTTCAATCTTTGTTTGCATGTTGCCTGAGCCATCACTTAGTGAGAGCTGCTAGCAAAGTAGGAGTCCCTGTGTGCTGGAATGGAACCATGCAGTGCTGGCCTCTGTTCTTCTGTGTTCCCATCTCGTAACGAAGCCAGTGGCAATGCCAGTGAAGAGAGGTGAGTGTGCACACTTGAACCAGTGTTTATGTTGGACTGGTTCCTGAAATCTGTTTTCATTTCAACTGTGCTGTGGCTGTGTGAAAAGCCTTGAAGATGCTAATTATTTTTGTTGGCATACTGGAGCATATCAATATGTTCAGTGCAAATCGCCAGCAAGTACTTTTTGTTTAATAAATGTTGTTTAAAGTCTGAAGATGCTTCTCATCCCTTCCCTTACTCCATTTTGCTCCATTAATCTTCTTGTCACCAAGCTGACAGCAGCACTGTTCTGCTAAGGTAGAAGGTGAGGACCAGCTATAACTGCAGACTCTGAGGTTTGTAGATCCCAGCCCATCTGGCAGAACTGAGCTGCCACCAAATGCTTCAAAGCCCCTTCCAGGAATTTTTTTTGTGACACCCAAGGAGACCACAGCCTGTGCTCCAAAGTGCATTGCCACCTGACACTTTCTGATGGATTTTTTTAAATAGAAATTTGGCATCTAGTGGGTTGCCATGTAGTGCCCCAACCTCTGTCTTGATTTGGACTCTGGCATGTATGCTCCTAAACTAGTTCCTGAAAAGAGCCCCAAAAGATCCTGAAAGCTCAGACCTTGTTCACAGACAGGTCTCTGGTACCAGCATTCCTGAACAACCTTTGCCTGTGGCAGACTCAAAATGATGGATTTCACTTACTCTGCAAGGAAGGGACTTAACCACATCTGCTTTGACTTGTGCTTGCCCCAGGGCTTAGGACACACACATGGCCCAATTACTGATTGTGAGGGTACTGCCTGGCAGAGTGAGTGCTCATCCCTGTTCCTTAATACAGCTGACAAGTACCTTTCTGTGATGCTTTGGCTTTGTCACTCTTTTATTACTTAACATTTTTTTTTACCCAAGTTTCATATTAGAAGTGCTGTGTCAATGGTTTTGAACTTTCCACTTGCTTTTGACTTTTCTTTTTGTAAACTTGCAAAATGTAAGGAAATGCAAGCTTCAGTTTTATGCTGTGTCACACGAGCCATTCAGAAATTAGGCAAATTAAATAATGGGAAGAATAAGCAGCATATCTTAGTAAGCTACTCATTAAAACAGTACAGGACGACAGCAGTTCTGATTGCTAATGATTTTGGTGACAGAAGGCTCATTCAGCTAATGAAATTCATAAAATCTTGGATTGAAATCCTATCTCTGACCTCTAGGTGTGAAATGCAAAACAATCAACATCCGTGTGCTTGTGCAGTGACTTTGAAATCTATTGGTTTAATGACAAACAGTGATGGGAACAATGCAGAGAATTTTTTGGTTGTTCTGTTCTTGTTTTCAGTGTATTGCATCAAAAGCATCTTTAGTCATCCAAAGGATCAGGAAATTTTAGATAAGATGTTCCTTTGCCTTAATCCCATAGAAAATAATACTATAAATCTTCATTTTAGAAGATATGAGTTTTGAGCTGGGCTGGACATGCCATTTTCAGAGTATTTTGCAATGTATGCCTTTTCCTAGGGTATATCAGTTTTGTGTGTCAAATTCAGGCTTAAATCCCTTTTCTAGTTATTTAAACAAATAACACTTCTGCATATTGTATGTGGATTTTCTATTTTTGTCTATGCATTCTGTGACTCTTCTATTTCAAAAAATTTCTCATGACATCTGTTAAAATAACTGACTTGGAGGATGGAACAAAGAATCAGAAATTTATGTTGCACTCCCACTCTTGTTGAGCTGGACCCTGGGCCTCTTCTCTGTGCTTCCTTTCATCCCTGCTTAGAATAGAGAAGATCTTACATAGTCTGAAATGCAGCAAGAATATTTTCAGGGATGGGTTGTGCTGGAGTGTTTGCTTCACTGGGACTCCACAAAGGACCTAAGCAGACAAATGGGTGCCATGGAGACTGTTTGGAACTGAAATATGTGTTAAAAACTTAGCAGGAGTTGTCCATTTTAGGGAAATTGTGTTTGCTTTCAAACTGGGTGACCTGACAGACTTGCTGAAGAGCTGAAGGCTCCCTGGCACCTGACATCTCCTTGAGGAGAGGGTTCTCATTTCTCAGATCATGTTAAGCAATGGGCCATTTGACTGCCAAGGGGAGATGAGGCAAGAGGCTCCATTCCTGAATGAGCAGGGCAAGTTTTGAGACCTTGTCTGTATCTGTTGAGCATCTTCTGGAAGTCAGGGGAGATGATTCCCACTTGAAGCAAGCCAGGATGGAAGTCTGGAGAGAGGTGAGATGTTCTTGTTCCATGTGCACACCCTGGTGCCATCTCTGGCTTCCTCCAGCGTAGAGTCCCTTTTGAGTTCCTGGCACCAGTTCCCCCTTCTATCCAAAGACAACTTTAACTTTTGTTTATCTTCAACAAGAATACTTTCAAGTTGTAATTTCTCTAGCAAAATGCTCTTTGTACCTATGATGGCTTTTTGTATTTCCTTGATGAAATGAATCAGCAGCCACATTTCATCAAAGAATAAGGTTGTAGTCAAGCTTTGGGCTCTCAAGGTTGTTTGTGAGGTTGCACTGGGTCCCTGGAGGCTCAGATGACTGACATGGTGGCTGCTGATAGCACACACCAGGAGCTTTGTCTTGTTTTCCCATGCATAACCCGTGCTAAGTCCCAGTTAAACCCTCCCAAAGCTCTGATGGCTTTTCCTTCTCTCATCTCCCAGGTGGTAGCAAATGCTGTGGCTGCCTTGTCAGAAATCAGTGAATCACATCCCAACAGCAACCTGCTGGATTTGAACCCTCAGAACATTAACAAGCTCCTGACAGCTTTGAATGAATGCACTGAGTGGGGCCAGATCTTCATCCTGGATTGTCTGTCCAACTACAACCCCAAGGATGATCGTGAAGCTCAGAGGTGGGTTTGTTCCTGCTGCTTGCACAAGCCACTTCAGTAGCAGGGCACTTGCAGGCTACAGGCAGTGTCACAACTCTGGAAAGCACTTGTGCTAGCAGGCACAAGTCAGGGATGTGACAGTGCAAGGAAGACTTAAACTAAGAGAGATTTAGAAGGGAGGAAGGTTTTGGTAGTTTGGGCTGAACATGTCCCTTCACTTTGCAGAACCACTTCTGTTTATTGTTAGCTTCTCTTTTATTTTAGAAACTTTTTTCCATTTAAAAGGCTAGTTCCTACAGGAACTGGCCCTGCTGAGAAGGAATCAGCCCAAGACCGAACCTGTAACAATCTTTGATCCACCCAGAAGCACTGTTTGGAAGCTTTTCTGTTTTAAAGCAGAGCTTTCAAATCTGATTTTGCTACTTGGAGAGGCAAAAAGCCCTAACAGGTTTAGGGCAGTTCCAAAGAACTATAGGTTTGTCACTGGAATATATTTTCTAATTAATAACTGGACTGTGGTATTACAGAACTGAAAGTAAAGGTAAGATTATTTTTCTTATCACTCCAAATTCACCCTTGTGTTTTTTACCTTTAGTTCCAGTGACTAAACCAAAACACTAACTTCAGAGTTTAGGTAGTAAGGTGTTAATTTGTGCATTTCAAACCTTTCAAATCTCCTCCTCACTCATCTTTGTCCAATATCAGATTCTGTACCCAAGAGAACGAGGAACCAGCAAGGAAAATTGCTTGGAACAGGGGAATTCTCAAACTTGTTTTATTTCATGTAGATGCTGTGAGGAGTGAAGGGAGAGAAATTGGTCAAACCATGTGGAAAATCCTGGGCAGGCCTTTTTTGGTTTGATGGGTTTCTTCAGTGACTCTTTTGAGGCACAACAGATAATCCACTTCTTTTGGAAAGCCTGCCAATAGTCTTGCTGATCTTTTTTTTACTATTTTTCCTCATTTCCCTCCCCTCATGCTTTGTTTCTGTGCAAGAAACAGCTATTAATGAGTGCTAGAAACCTACAGAGATTCCCCAGGGTGTCAGGCCAGTAGGCACCACAGTTTGAACAACTGTGAACATGTCCCAGTTCCTCATCCTTAATTACTCTGAAGAGTGGTGTGTAAAACAGGATGGGCAGTAACTCCTTCTACTCCTTTGTGTGAAGCTGAACTTTATTATTTTAGGGGAATGTCAGCATCTTGTTTTATACAGTGATCTCCTTTGCAGGTGTCACTACCCTGTGCTTGGAGAAATGAAGCAGCTTTGGTGTGCCAGGTGACCTTGGGCAGTGGCAGCTGAGGACTGCCCTGGGCTCTGACTTCCACACTCCTCCACTCTTCATTTAGCCAAGCTGCTTCCTTTCCAGGGTGGATGAAAGCAAATCTTTCAGGGAAAAGAAACTTTAGGAGGCACAGATGGGAATAAGATTGTTCTGGGTTAGCAATATGCAGGAGGGGGTGGGAAGAAACTTGACAGATGCTGTAAGAAAGACCATATGAACCCAAACTTCCTTTCTGCTTGGGATGAGTTGTTTAGGGTGCTGGTGATTATAGGATCCACTGAGGCAAGTGGTGAATCTGAGACTTGGGAGGGTATTTGGGTCACTCTTTCCCTATATCTTCAGAGTAACAGAAACCTTTTTTTCAGAAATTAATGGTTGAAATGGCAGTGAACCCCCCAAGCAAGCCAGAAGTGTGCATCACCTCTGAATGATTATATGGGGGCTAAAGTGTTTTTCTGATAGCTGGTTTGGTAAAGCTGTGTTTGTAAGTGACAGCCAAGATCACAGAAATAGTACCACCAGGCAAAGGCAGGAAAAGCTAATGACTGAACCAGTGTTGGGACTGTAATGCTGGGAGCTGGAGGAGTTCCTGAGCTGACTGGTGGGAGAGAAACCTGAAGCTGTGAGAGAAGTTTTTGTTCAGGAGGGCAGGACTGTTCCCATTCTTTGTGAACAAAACCAAATCAAAGAGGTGTCTGAGGCAGCTGTTTTCAGTTAAATCTCCTAACTGCAGATAAAGTCTGAAAAATTTGATGCTGTGCACTGAATGTGAACCCTTTTTTTACTCCTCTGTCTCCAGTATCTGTGAGCGGGTGACCCCTCGGCTCTCTCATGCCAACTCAGCAGTGGTGCTGTCAGCAGTGAAGGTTTTGATGAAGTTCCTGGAACTTCTTCCCAAGGATTCTGACTATTACAACATGCTGCTGAAGAAACTTGCCCCTCCCCTGGTGACCTTGCTTTCTGGAGAGCCTGAAGTTCAGTATGTTGCCCTGAGGAACATCAACTTGATTGTGCAGAAAAGGTAAAGCCTCATGGGGTTGTTATTCCTGGGTTGTCAAAGGGTTATTTCAGACCTTCAGATATTTCTGCATGCATAGCACTTGGTTTAACCCAGGATCAGATCCCTTGAGAGACAGATATAACAATCTCATGACTTTTGTAGCCTAAATTAATTTTTTTTGCAGCATACTTGTGCTACCAGCATCATACAGTATTTCTTGCCTCTCCCTTCACTGTCTTTTTAAGAGCAGTAAGAACTGCCCTCCTGTTAGACTGTAAATCAATCAGGAAATAGGAAGGAGGATGTAACCCAGTTCATAGTGACCTGTAGAAGCTCAGTGTGCCTATGCTATTCACTTCAGCATGGAAAAATCAGGCTGGTGACTGATGTACAATGGGCTGGCTTTTTTTCACCAGTTCACTCCCACGTGCATGTTTAAATGCTGTTGTTCCTTGCTGAAAAGGTGTAATAGCTTGGATAGCACTTTGTGATTGTATTCAGGGCAGAGTTGCTGTGCACTGGCATCTCACAAGTGAAAGCAGAAATGGAGTTTGTAGGTGGATTTTGCATGGAGATGAGGATGTTATTCCTTCACTGAAAATACTGACATCCACTGACTCTGCAGGAGTTGGCTCTGCAGTTCAAGTGGAGGAGGTAGAGATGTAGGCATAGTTACAGAGACTTGGGTTCTGCCTTTTGTATTTAAACCATTTTTTCCTCCAGCCTTTTAACTTTCTTCAAGTTCTTGTTCATTTGTATGTCCTGCACACTGTTTCTCAGTGAATGTTTGGGTAGATATCTAAACTAAAGATACCTTTGGCAGTCTTGAGTGAAACAATGTTATGTTCTCTCCAGGCCTGAAATCCTGAAGCAGGAAATCAAGGTGTTCTTTGTGAAGTACAACGACCCCATCTATGTCAAACTGGAGAAACTGGACATCATGATCCGCCTGGCTTCTCAAGCAAACATTGCCCAGGTCAGCTGAGCCAGTTCTGAGGTGCCCTGCATGTGTCCTGGGGATGCAGAACCCTCTCCTGGTCCTTCTGTGAGGTTCTGTGGTGTCCTGGCTTTTAGGGCATCACTCTTCCTGGGATAGGGCTTTTTGCAGCTACTTATGGAGGTGTTGGGAGTTTTCTCCATAATTTAAATGTTAATAACATGGTTTCCATCCTGACTGTTAGGTAGATCTTGTTATATGGATTACAGTTCCCAGAGGCGAGCTGATGTCTCCTGTCAAATGAGTCACTGCTAATGATGAGGTTGGAATGAGAGGCTTGTTTCAAGTGAGAGCTGTGTCTGTGACAGAGGCATTCAGAATGGCCAAACATTACTGAATTTTGAATTTCAAGTGTAATAGTTAAATTGTTAAACCCTTGCACAGGCACTCTTCAAATAATTTTTTTTTCTTAACTTGCTTCCAGAGAGGAAATTGGACAGAGCTGAGGCTGAACTGAATTGAAACTGCTTTGCAGGGTAGATTCTCATTGAATTTGATGCAGTTTTAATCCAAATTGCTTTCTTAAAGGAAGTGTTCCTGAGTGTCACCATATCCATAAGGCCTAGCACTAATGCAGAATGATTAATGCCTCTGGTTAGTGCTATTATTGTCCTATCAGAGTTTTTATGTAATGTGACATTTTAAAGCAGCTCTCTTCAGCTCTCTCCTCTGGTTGGCTGTTTGGGGTGTTTTGGGGTTTGTTTGGTTTGGTGTGGTTTGTTTTGGTTTGGTTTTTTGTGGGTTTTTTTAATATTTTTTTTGTTTTGTTTTTTTTGTGGTTTTTTGTGTTGGTTTTTTGGGGTTTGTTTGTTTGGTTTTGGTTTTGTTTTTTGAACAGAGCAAGGTAATTCACATCCCTCTAGTGCTGAGCACATGGGAAACATTTTGAAAACCAGTCTCCATGAGAATGTATTTAGAATTTTCTGCTTACTCTTGGTGGACTCCATGCACATTTTAATGCCTACCTTTTAGATAACTCAGGTTGGTTGGGTGAAAGGCAGTGGTGTCTGGAGGGCAGGCTCTGGGACTGGGATCTGCAGACTCATGGATGATTCTCTTCCTGGTTCTAAAGAAGCATTCCTGGAAAAAAAACTCCAAGCTTCACCAGAAATGCACCCTAAAATGAGACCTAAGGAGAGCAGCCCTCTCCCCATCTCCTCTCTCATCCCCACCACCTTTTTGAGACTCTATCTCTGTACCCATTCCAAACCAAGGCAGCAGACTGGTTGAATCCAATGCCCTCACTCAGGCTGCATTTGAAAAGCATAAGCTACTGAACCTATGTTCTTTAAGTCCTGTCCAACATAGATCATCCAAGGAAATAATAAAACTGCAAAACACAGATGTCCTGTCTACTCCTTGCAGATTTATTTGTCTGCAGTCTGGCCCTTCAAGGCCTCTATCTTGTCATTGCTCTGAGGAATTGGCAACTACTAGAGATTTGTCAAAAAACTGTCATGCTTTGTGCTGTTCCCCTCTCCCTTGCAATCTGTGACATCACCATCAAATCTCTGATGTCATGTTTGAGGTGAGAAACTGAAACAAAGGAAATACAAATTGTATAAGTTATCTATTAAAAATAATTTTTTCTAAGCTAAATTATTTCTTAAAATTAAGTAGCTTCTTAATCAGTGTTCTGTAAGATTCCAGCAGATTGTGATTTAAGCCCTTGTTCCTTTTAGTCAAAACAGTAAATCTTAAGAGGGGAAAGCTCTTCACACAGGGATTAGTCAATGTGTAGGTATTTCATGGTATCCTCAGATCTCCTCTGTCTCATTCTTTTGGATCCAGTAGGGATCCAGAGGTTCATCTCAGCACAGGAGAGATGGTTGTTGCTTAGAACTTTGCATCCAGTGCATGTAGAGCAGTAAGTAGAGGAAACAGCACCTAAAGATCTCTGTGCCTGGATGTGACCCCCCCCTTTCACTGCACCTTCACTGTAAGAAGGAACAGCAACATGTTAGCTTGGCAGGCCTGATTTTATTTTATTTTTTCCCCCAATTTTTACTCAGGGGAGTTTGAAAATAATCTAGACCAAGCCACCTTTTGGCTTTGGCCAACCTAAATCAAGCCTTGCTGCCTAATCCACAGCAGTGGTTTCAGAGATGGGGATCTTTGTGTCTCTTGGCGACAGGGGTGGTTAAAAAAACTTTCTGCTCATGTTGTGGCAGGCAAGTAGCTTTGCTTGTCAGTAGGACAAGCTTGTCAGGGACTGACTTAGGTGCTTTTTCTCTGCAGGTCCTGGCAGAACTCAAGGAATATGCTACTGAGGTGGATGTTGACTTTGTGCGCAAGGCTGTCCGAGCCATTGGGCGCTGTGCCATCAAGGTGGAGGCAAGTATCAGAAACTGGAGGTTTTAGGTGGCTCCCTGCCTTCAAAAAGCGATCAGCTTTGCCATCTCATTCCCATGTTACACACGAATTTTGCTTTGCTTCTGTGTTGGCACTCGAGTGACCTGGGTGCATCGAGCTCATGGGCAAAGCCCCAGCTGGAGGGTGGGACTTGGGAGCTCCAGTACATTAGAGGAGGGTTCTGTGCTCTTCTCACACCTCAGCTTGCAGGCAGAGCAAGACAGCTTCCTCATCTTTGATGGAATATTTTCCTGTACTGGCTTCAACAGAGCAGTGACTGCTTATCCATGAAGAGCTCCTTTAATAGCTGTGGCCTGACCTTTTGAAGGGGGAAGGAGATTGCAGAGAGGAACTCAGTATTAGGAATTGTTTTGTGTCCCTTGTTTCAGCTGGATGGAGCAAATGCCTAGAATTAAAGAGATCTGGGGCACTTAAGTGTAATTTGCAGAAATACAGAGTGACCTTTTCTGTTTATCTAGTGTTAAAGGTCTGTATAGTTTATAGATTTGCTTGCAGTGTGCAAGTTCCCAAGAACCTTTGCAGTTACTCAGAACAACAGTCTGAAATGTCCTCTGCCAGTTGAACATCCACCAAAACGCTTGTAATAGAATGTTGTTTTATTTTTTAGTGATGTCCCTGTTAATTTCTTGCAAATGAATCTGGTATGCCTGACAGGAGCTCAAAAAGCCTGTGAAAAGAATGAAGAGTTATGCTGTGGTGTGTGTACTTTTCAGTAAACTGATAACTGAGTGCAAAATGTCACATAAGTGGTTTAATTTCATCTGAGCTCGTTTAGCTTTTGCTAAAGTGTGTTCCCATGAGCACTGTTTGACAGCAGATTTAAATAAAAACCTAATCATGCCTGGCTGAGTACAGTGTCAGTGCCCAGGTTTCCCTTGTTCCAGCTAAACTGCTTTAATTCTATGTAAAGAGGGCACCAGCTTCTGTCCTTTGGAGAGAAATTATCTCCCATAGAGCTTTCTCTTACTTCTTTCACTGCTTAAAAGCTTGTGACTGCCATGGCCTTTCTTTTAAGCAGGACCTGGTAGAGCAGGTGATTGCTGCCTTTTATTTTATGTCTGCAGTTCAGAATACTGAAGTATTCCATGTTGCATGCAGGAGTTGGGATGGAGATACAGCAGCCAACAGTACAAAATGCTCCTGAGCATGGGAGGGGGCTACTGAGAAGTAAAAAGGAGCTGCTGGCAGCCTTTGTTGTACCACTGCTGGTGCTGGGGAGTAGGAGTTTGCTTTGGTTCTTGGCATGGACTTGTCCATGTGTTTGTCCTCCTTTCACATGAAAGGTGGTGTATCCTTGCAGTCTCAGGATGTTTTGAGAGGTTTTTACCTTTCCTGCCCTCAACCTTTCTTTCCATCTCTGATTCCATGGCAGCCACACTCAGTATGCAAAGGACTCATCATAAAGTCCCAGCAAATCTGCAGTGACCCTAACAGTGGAATTGTGTCTCTCAATAGATGATGTTAACCTGGATTTTTAGCAATGTTCCTTTGATGACAGTGCTGCTAAAGATGAGATCTCTTTACTCCTCTGCCAAGAGCCAGGTTTAAAGAGGTCAAATATTGAACAACTCATTCCAGTGTCCTCATCTCCTTGTCCCCAGTGCATCTGTATTTCCAAGAGGCTGTTTGCACCATGAGTTATGCCTAGTGGAAGAGTGTTCTTGCAGCCATCAGTGTCCAAATTCCCAAGGTTTAGCAATCTGCTTTTTGACATAGGACACAGCTGAGGGAGCTGTTGATAAATGAGTATTCATGGGGAACCTCAGCTCTGCCTTCAAGGATCCTACCCTTTGTCTGTCTCTCCTAAATGAGTAAGACAATAAATAAATTTGTCTCCTGGGATGCAGGCAAGTGTGGCATTGCCTTTGCTGAGCACCAGTGCATGGTGCTGACAGCAGAGGTAGTGCTCATTTTGGAAATGTCAGTAAAACCCATGATGAAGAGCAAGGCTGATGGATTTTGTTCAGGCTTTACCAGTCGTAGCAGTCTAGGGGATGTCAGAGCAATGTCATTTTGCATGGACAGACTGGTTGTGCTCAGCTCCAGTGTGTCTACAGCAAACTGTGGGGTGTAGCTGGACTTGCTAGCTGGAAGTGGAGGTGTCTGTGAGCTGAGGGTTGGTTTGCTCCATTGACAGCACTAGATGAAGTTATCTGATGGTTTTGATTGCAAGCAAATAAAGTGCTCTTATGGGAAAAGTAAACTAAGTGGATGCAGTAAGAGTAGTGATTCCTCTGGAGCCAAGGAGAAGCAGAAGGAGCCATATTAGAGGGGAATTTGTCTCAATTCCAGGAGATTCTGCCAGCAGCCCAGTTCTTAGAAATCATTGAGGCTGTGAGTATGGTATGTGCTAAAGTAATCTTGTGGGCTCTCATTTAGTTTCTCCAGAAAAACAAAGCAAGTTTGATGTTAGTTGGTTGTCATCCCAACTTAAGAGCTGTTCTGGTTGTTGGGACACTCTTTCATCCATTGGCAGAGCACTGCAGTCCCTAAGGATCTCTGCCTTCAGGTAGCAATGTGTTTACAGTGTGAACTGAGATGTATTTTGTTAGAGGGAAAGTTGTTAGAGGGACTGTTCCACTCTGCATGTGACCATGGGACTGCTCTCTTTCCAAGGGACTGTTGGGCTGCAAATCAATGCTTCCTATTTCAAAGGAGATGATGTGCACTTCCTGGAAAAAAATCACACTTAAGTGTCTAAGAAAAGAAAACTAAACCTGAACTTGCTCTTTAATTCTGCAGCTCTTAAAGCTTTGTTAGTTGTAGGCTCTGACAGGCTTGCTGCAAACAGTGTCTGATGCTGTAGGTTCTATAGAGCAGAACTTAGGAGAGATTTACCCCAAGAGCCCCTTAAGGCCACTTTTTAAAATAGCCAGTGAAAGTTGTTAAGAATCTGGCAAGGATTAAATTGCAAACTCTGAGACACCTGATTTGCAAAGACTTAGAGGTGGGCTCCCACTAGGAGCAGTGTCAATCCATGTTGAGCCAGGGCCATGGGCAGACTCCATGAACTGAAAGTCTCTCACAGGTCACAGGCTTCAAATCTCTTCTTGAGCAGGAAGAGAGATCAGGGCAGAACATTTTCAACCTGCCTTTTGGCTGCCTCCATAGTGGCAAAGCACCTGTGAAGCTGTGCTAAAGAGGGAGAGGTATCATTAAGAAATATGATACCAATCATATAATTTTATATGATTTTCTATGTTGATGTGAATTTCAGGGGCCTAGAGGGCCAGTTTGCAAAGACACAGAGCAAATGCTGGTTTATAGGGTCTCCCCTCCTGGCTGTTCCCTGTGCCAGCACTTTTTGCTCACTTCTTGCTCCTGGAGACTGTTTGTGCAAGATGCCAGTGCTAGGAGTCACGAGGGCAAGAAGTCACCAAGAGTTTTAGTCTCTGCTTGTCCCAGATTCAGCTCTCAGAGTCCTGTTGCCATTAAACTGATTCCCATGTGTTACTCAAATGCCATTTCATTCCTCCTCCTGCCCAGCCTTCAAGTGCTCTGAAAGTGAAGGAGACTTAACTCAAATTGAAACACCCACCCACGTTGCTGCTGTTTGTGCCCTATGATGATTGTCTTGATCCTGAGTGCTCCGTGGATGTTCTGATGGTGGCTGCCTGGGCAGTGTCATGAGCAGTCTGCTCCTCACATTAATCACCAGCTGTGTAATGAGGCTTCATATGTGCTCTGCTAATCACCAGATTGCTGTCCTTATTTCAGGCTCTCTGGTGCTGCAGTTGGTTGCTCCTCTGATGTCCTGTCTCACTCTGCTGCTTGGGAAGAGACCTTCCTGAACATTTTGCCTCTCACTCCAGTTCTGCTCCCTGGGGTTTGCCAGTGTCCAGTCTGTGTTATCACACAGTGCCTGTGGCTGGGAATTTGGAATTAATTAATGTGAAAGCTGCATTGGCAACATATGAATTTCTATCTATAGCTGGATCTTCACATGTTGCTAGTGACCTCACCCCAAAAATACTGACCCTGCTGCTGGTGCAAGCTGCTTTTACTGCTGCTCTTGAAACGTGATTGACAGCAGAGTTTTCTCCTAACTTCTAACATCTCCACTTTCCAGCAGTCCCTGTCAAAACTCTTCCAGCCCTGATTGCCACAGCTTGGGCAAGTCCAAGAGGTCTCATTTGGTGGCCTCTTTCACCAGCTAGCCAGGAAGAGGTTGATATTGCACTTGTCAACCTGCAGGTTTATTTTCTGGACAAGCATCCTGAGTTGGTAGCTGTCATCCTTTTGGTTTCCCCCTCTGGCCCTCTTCTCCTATGCATGTCTCCTTCCTCAGCACCTGCTTGGTTTAATTCTCTTGTTTGTTCTGTTCTCTCCAGCAATCTGCAGAGCGTTGTGTCAGCACCCTCTTGGACCTCATCCAGACCAAGGTCAACTACGTGGTCCAGGAGGCCATCGTGGTCATCAGGGACATCTTCCGCAAGTACCCCAACAAGTGGGTGGAAAAATAGTGAAGGCTTTTGGAAGCCCTTGTCTGCTGGCATTGGAAGAGAGCAAAGGGAATTTCACTCTGTAGTTTATCAGGGCAGAAAATCCATTCTGATTCTAGCTCCTAGTGTGGGAGGGTTCAGATGTTGGCTCTAGATCAGGGAGCAACCTGACACGTTTGAACTGGAAGCTTCTCCTTCCCTGCCTAACCATGCTGATGCTGAGTGGAAGTCTTAAGCAAAAGGTAGTAAAGCTCTTGCAGGGAATGCTAAAAGGAAAACTTGACCAAGTTTTACAGCATTAGACCTCTGGTTTTGCTCATCTCCTCTAAAACACTTATATACAAGGCCAAGGTTCATGGCTCTCATGGTCTAAGACAGCAGATTGTGCCGAACAAAATGCTGCTGGCATTCTCCCTCTGGTGTTCTCTCTGGCTTGGGCAGCACTGAGCTTCTTTTAAGCTGTTTCTGCAGTAAGATTTTGTCTGTTCTGCTGCAGAACAGTAGCAATGTTTTTCAGCAGAGACTTCATGATCACCTAAAAAGTAATATGGGACATCTGAAGGCCTCTCTGGCAATTTCTGCTGTCAGTTCCAAGACAGATTGCCTGCTTACAACAGGGATACCCACGCATGGGAAGAGGGGAAGCTAAATAATTACTGTGGGGTATTGTCTGTTTTACAGCAAAGCCTTTGGGAAAGTGTAATATCCAGTTTAGAGTTACCAGGCTGAAGGTACCAGCAAAGCTGCAGAATCTGATACAGACTGATGGTTTGAACTGTTCAATCAAATGTTCCCTTTAGCAAAGCAGAGAGGGAGGCAGCTTTGCTTGAATTCCAGATTTGGGTGGTCTTACTGATTTAAAGAAACTGCAAATCTCTTGAGGACTTTGTGAGAGCTTAGTGCTCAGCTTGGAAAAAGAAAAAGCTCAGGAATATCTTCTGTAGTTGAGTGAAAATGCTGCTTGTTAATCATGTAGAAATCCAAGACATTGTAATTCAGTGTGGGATTCTCTGCAGAATTATGTAGACTGAGATGGAGTAACACAGGTTGAATTCACTCCAGTAATCCACCTGTATTCCTACAAATCAGGTATGAAAGCATCATTGCCACTCTATGTGAGAACCTGGATTCCCTGGATGAGCCAGATGCCAGAGCTGCCATGATCTGGATAGTGGGTGAATATGCAGAGAGAATTGACAATGCAGATGAGCTGCTGGAGAGTTTTTTGGAGGGCTTCCATGATGAAAGTACTCAGGTAAAATTGTGCTGTGCATCTTATCTGTAGTGTTTCATGCAGTGTGTGTATGGGAGGGAGGTAAATATTACTCTGGTCAGAAAATATCCCCCAGTGAAAACTTTAATTTTGAGTTAAAATAAAACACTGGGACTTGAGTTTTTAGTCTGTAAAGGATGTTGAGACTTGGGAGATGTTGCTCTAAAGAATGGATGAATTTTCTATCTATACTGTGTTCCTTTCTTAGGTGCAGCTCACCCTCCTGACTGCTATTGTGAAACTGTTCTTAAAAAAGCCTTCTGAGACCCAGGAGCTGGTTCAGCAGGTCCTCAGCCTGGCCACACAGGTAAGCCAAGAGACCCAGTGAACCAGAACCCTCCATGCACTGTGCTGGTCTCCCATCTGCCAGGCCAGTGAGCTCTGCAGTGAATAGGATTCAAGTGTGTTCCCCTCCCTCCCAAAGAGGAGGGATTTGACTTCATTTAAGAGCTGCTCTGTGCCTGTTACCAAGCCATCTGGCATCTTCTGTCTTCTATTTAGCTCTTGCTTTGTCCTAATTCCTTGCCCAGGCCCCCACCAAATGGAAAGTCAGGGACAGGGTGGACTTAGGAAGAAACCAAGATGCTTTCTCTTTGAAGGTGGAGTTAAAACATCTGGAGTTGTGACAGAAGGAAAGGGCCTGGCAAAAACTTTGTTCTGTGAACAGCAAGGCTGAAGCAGTGTTATGAAAAAGAACAAACTGTAGTCTGGGTTTTTTTTTCCTTTGTGCTTGGATACTGTCAAACAATGTGGCAGCTTTGCTGGAGGCTGTAACAGTGGGTTAAGATCCTGGATTCATTATGCATGAGGTGCTGAGTTATGAGCTCAGATCACTGCAGGCAGGGCTGGGCTGGGCTGGAACTGGCAGTGCTGTAGTTCTGAAGGACAGAAGTTGAGATGTCCTGGTGGCACGAGCGGGTCAGACCTCAGCCCATCCTCCCACACTCCCTGGCTGCATTGACTGCAGCAGCTGTGGGATGGTGAAGTCCAAAAAGAACAGCTCCTCACCAAACCTGCTGTGTCAAGTGATGAAAATAGTCCCCCAGCTGTTCTGAATGGGCTGCAATTGTTTCTGTGTTGAAAACCTGGAGTCCATCCTCAGCCAGCCTTTTTGGTCCTCCTTGCTGCAAGAAATCATGGCTGGGGACTTTTTAAGCACCAATAACTTTTATTCATCACTTTGTGGGTGTTGCATTGGTCAGTGGCAAGAAACCTGTGTCCTGTTTTCTTGCTTCAAAACCTGCTATCAGGCAGGCTCTCAGCTCTTTATGGAGAGGTGGGCCAAGGGCATTCTCTACCATTTTTCTAAGCCAACAGAGGAAAGGTACCAAGTGTTAAAACCCACTGTGCTGAGTCACAAAACACTTAATGGCACCCTAGGAATATAATAGGCGTCTGTTTTTTCTCTGTTTGCCACAAATGTTGATTCAATCTGGCTCCTTGTATTTTATGTGAATAATAAGGCAGTGTAGGATAACTGGCTGTATAGCACTGCAATGCCTTCTGCTTCAGGACCTGATTTGTAGGTAGAGATAACTGGTTTTCACTTGAGTGGGAGAGTAATTACACATGTGTTTCTTTGCCCAGCTTAGGTATTACTGCACTTTAGGTGACTCTTAGGCTATGTCTGCAGATGTGAGTGTAGCAGGAGCCAGCTGAATCCAGCCAACTCTGGTAAAAATAGCAGTGAAGCAGCGGGGGACAGGAGGGACACAGAGGGGTAGCAATGACCAAGGTCCCTGGCAAGCCCACAACATGCCCTGGGGAGCAGAGAATTGGGAGAAACTTGGAAAGGGAAGATCTGAGCCTCTTGTTCCAGTAGATTTGCTAAAGTTTCAAACCTGTTCATTTGGCTGTAGAAAGAAACAGTCTTGAATGTGTATGTGGCTGCAAGTAGAGAGGAGCATGGGATCTTTCATGTCTGCCTGATCTTCAGCTGCCTGCTGCAGGCAGGATGTGGAGATTCTTCCAGAAATTAAGGGCAGAGGGTGTAAAGAGTCTACAACTCCACCATCAAACTGAAAAACAGAGGAATCTGTCAGTTAATCACAGTGTTGTATCTAGGTCCTTAGGAGCAAAATGAGCATGCTAAGCTCAGTCTCATTACAAATAGAAGGTTGAAGGTGTCTTGAGACAGAGGGCAGAGAGGCAGGTTAGAGCAGGTCAGCAGTGTGAATGAGATCACAGATGAGGAAAGATCCTGCCAGGAGGAAGTCTAATGAGGTGTACAATATGTTGCCAGAATTTTACAGGGGGAAAAAAAAACCCCTCAGCAGCATTTACCCTTGTATACTGTTGACATCTCTTATTTCCATGAACAGTTTAAACATGTTGCACTGCAATATAAAAGCACATCATCTCCCTATCCCTAGAACATTAGCTGCAAACTATCACCACTCAGTTTGCTGGGCAGAGCTGTTAAAAAAGGAAAGAAATAATTAGCACTTCATGCAGAGGCAGAAGTATCAGCAGTAAAACAAGAGTATTATTGACAGCTGGAGAACTGAAGTATTCTAACTGTATCATTAGCATCTTTCCACACTTCATTAGATAACTAAAAGGCAGGGTAGGTAAAATCCCTTTTTGTATGGAAAAAAAAGCTCTGTAGCTCTGCGGGCTCTTTCTGTCCAGCAGAGCCCTTGGGGAAGTCATATGTTTCCAGGCATTTTGGATCATTCCATTACAATATGCAGTGCTGCATGTCTGGTCTTACTGTGTGACAGAATGTGTCACATTTTTGGCTCCTGTTCTTTTCTTCTGTCTTCACCGTCTTGGAGTTCTCTTCCTGTTTGGTGACAGGAGAGTTTGGAACACAGTTGATTGCTCTGTGGGTTGGGGCAATTCTGGGATGAAAATCCTGGGCTTTTTGCTCCCTGACCAGCTAAGCAGGAAGCTCACACAAATACTTTGCCTCTCACTTTTAATTTTGGGATGTTCATCACAGCAAGCAGTTTGGAGCATCATTCTGAAATGGGTGCCTGTGCTGCTGCTGTGTGGTTGGGTTTGTTTTGGTTTTTGTTTTTATAAATCCAGCAGAATCACCACTAGGAATACAGATGATGGGTTTTAGTCCACTCCAAAGCTGTGACTGATGTTTTGCTTTCTCTCAGGATTCTGACAACCCAGATCTGCGGGACCGTGGCTACATCTACTGGCGCCTTCTCTCCACAGATCCAGTGACTGCCAAAGAAGTGGTCCTCTCAGAAAAGCCACTTATTTCTGAAGAGACTGATCTGATCGAGCCAACTCTACTGGATGAGCTCATCTGCCACATTGGGTCTCTGGCTTCTGTGTACCACAAACCCCCCAATGCTTTTGTGGAGGGGAGCCATGGGATCCACCGTAAACACCTCCCGATTCACCATGGAAGGTAAGCAGAGACAAGTCTGGAGATAATGGACAGGGTTGGGTTGGGTTTTTTCTCTAGAAAGGGGCTAAAAAATGCAACACTTTAGTGTTTGGGGTTTTTTTTTATCGACTGTGGAGGAGATTTCAGGTCATGCAAGGGGCTGTTTCATCCTGGGTGTTTAGTTTCTGAGTTCCTGGCTCAGAAGACAGAGAAAGTATCAAAGTTCTTGTGTAAGGAGAAGCTGTAACTTTTTCTGAAAGACATTAGAAGTTCTCTTGGCACAAGAATTTGAATAAAAATAACAGAGACTCTGGGTAATTGGTGCAAGGGCACACTTGCAGGGCTGTGGAAGTAAAACCAAGCTTCTTACAGAGGAATACTTCTACTTGATTTTTTTTTCTTTTTAAGAGCTTTTGCTTCAGCAGCAGCACAGCTTTATAAGCCTCACTTGTATGGAATAATACACATTATCTGGAACTGGCAAGTAGAGAGATCCTTTGCTCTCAGAATATGAAATAGTGAAGGATTGGTAAAACTTCCTTTCTCATTTGGTGCCTATAAAGTAGGGGGAGTGTAAAAGCCATCTAACCCTGTCACTTAGAAGATGGTTCGACTGATAGGGTTCCCTCTGACCTTTGGGGCAGGTGGGGAATGAGATGTTTTGGCTCAGTCTTGGGAACTTTAATGCTTCCCTGTGATTCCAGTCCTGGAAGTGGGTTAGCTCTGCAGGAGGAGGCAGTACAGGGCAGTCCTGGGCTGTGGCAGTGTTGCTGCTGAGCCTCTTCCATGGTTCCCCAGTCAGGTAAGCAGTGCCATTTGCACTAAGGGGATTAATTACAGATGTAAGTGTGCTTCACAGCAGGGAAGAGAGAATCCAGACTTGCCTCCCAGTATTCCTTAAGTGACATTGGATTGCTATTTTTTGCTGTTGCACTGATAAATCAGTGTGTGATGCTGCACCTTCTCTGTTTTCTGACACCACTTCTCTGCTATTCTTAGCAACTAAAGCTATTTTTATAATGCCTAGCATTGGGAAGCAGAGTTGTTTTCTCTCTGCCTGGCAGATTAAGCCTGGATTTGTTGACCCAGGACCAGCAAGCACAAATCTACCTGTAGGACAAGAAAAGCAGTGCCTGCAATCCTTAGCTACCTCCTCTAGTCAAAGATGTGCCCCAAGCCTTGGGGTTAGGGTGGCTTTGGTCATCTGTGTCCCAAGCCTTCCTGTACACTTTTGTTTCAGGTCTCCTCATAAAGAGGCCCCTTTATTGTGTTTTTCTGCTTTCCTGTTAGCAAGATTAAACCTTGCAAGCTGATGCCAGGGCTTCCTTGTGCCATATCACAGCATTCCAAATTGCCATTTTCAGCCTTGAGGATTATAGGGAGCAGCTCTGCAGGAGTATGATTGCGAGGAGCCTGAATTTGTGCATCCAGTATCATTTTACTGATTACTAAAAATGGGTTTGCCTCTTTCTGGTGCTGAATGTGCATGAAAAGATAGATGAAAATGTGCACATTTAAGGCAAGTTAAGGGTGTCCAGTGCAAACCTCCTCACCTGGCTATTTGGAGTCAACTTCATGACTTCTGTACTTTGGTAATTACCATTCTCATGGCTGACCCACCTGCCAGACAGTCAGGTTTTCTTCAGATTGCACTGAGATAGAAGTGGAAGCTCAGTGAATCTGGCTAAGCAAGCCTTGAGTAGGTAGCTGGGTACAAGTAGGTAGTTGAGTGGTGCTTTTCTGGGTGTAAAGCTAGGAGCTGTTAGTGCTGGTTGGCAGAAGACACTACATTGCATTTTGATTCATTCCATTTTCATTCAAAGCAGGGTAGGGCAGGTTCCTTTCAGCTCTCAGCTGGGGAGACCCATTGAACAGCTCACAGATGCTGAGATGTTCCTGCCTCTTCAGTGAGCCCAAGTGTCAGAGTTGCAGATGCATCCTAAAGGTGGGGAGGAATCTTATTGCTTGGGTGTGTTTCCTCGTGTGGTGGCTCCCACCACCCCTGCTCAGCTGTAATGCAGCTGGGAAATTTTGGGAGCTGTTGACAGGGCTCCTGGGAGAGGAGATTCTGGCAGTAGTCCCCATTCCCACACAGGTGGCTGCAGGAAAATTTGGATTCTTTTTTAGGCTGTGCATCCCTTGTGATACCAACATCTGGGAACTGTTGGAGGTTGAACTCTTAGGAGGGTCACATCAACTCCCATGGGCAAACCCAGCTGCTGGCCACTGCCCAAGAATATATGGGAGAAAGCTTATATCAAGTCTTTTTCTCCCTTTATTGACCTACATATTCTTTATTATTATTTTTTTCTGTCAAAGACAATTCAAAGTCATTTTCATACAAGTCTTTCAAGAGGCCCATTCACTACAGGAAACAAAAGGCTTAGCTTTGTCCTTCCCTAATTTTTTGTTGGGTTTTAGGGGCAACTGTAGTTATACAAGACCTTGAAGGATTGCTTTATCTCCATCAGAAGGATGAGTAAGTGTTGAAGAGGTGTAGTGTTAAAGGGATTGTGTGCTGGGAAGGAACCAAGTGTGTGCACTTGTGATGTGCCTCTGCTCATACAGTCTGTTCTTCCCCATCCTCAGGTTGGGGGTGGGAGTGGATCACAGTAACCACTTGCTCTTCAAAAATGTTTTTGTTAGCTGTTCAGCATGCTCAGTCTTCTCACTGAAGGCAGAAGCAGAAAGGACAAATAATATCAGTACTAGTGGGGTCTAAAGCTTTCAATGCAAAGATGCTTTCAACCTTTTCTGATGCTGCCTGGTAACTAATTCATTCTGCAGTCCTTCTGCTGCATCTTTTCCTCTTGGCACTGAAGTTGGGAGCACCTTGCACTCTGTCTCTAAAGCTTTCCTTCAGTAACTGAATGAGGATAAGGAAGAGGGTGGTGGCTGCTCAAACAGGAGCTGCAGTCCTCAGAAAAGAGCCCCAGTGTTAAACACCTTGTCAGGGCCCTAATTTCTGTGGCATCTGTGTGCAGTTTCTTCCATCTGCAGTAATGTGAGCTGGAGATAATTTTGTCAGTTACTGCTGGCAACACAAAATAGATTTTTAGTTACCTAAAATATTGGTGTCTCTGGTTTAAAGAATAAATTCATTGTAATGAGATCTCCAGGAGCTACAATCAATCTTGCTTTTTTTTTTTATTCCCCTTCTTGTAAAATTCAGTGGCAATCTAAAAGGTAGCCAGACTGTGTATAATGAGAAATTTTGGAAGCTGTATAATGAACATTTCTAAAGTAGCAATTAGCAAGCCTGCTAACTCTGAAAAGGAAACTTTTGGTAGAAGGAAGGCATCAATTTTGGATTGAGGTCTTTAATTGGCAAAGAGTTGTGGAGCTTGGTGCTGGTCAGTAGAAAGTGATTGATCCAGATTTGTGGGGAATGGTTGAGTTTACCACTGGTCAGAGCAAAGGCTCCAGGGTTATAGGAGTGTTAGGTCTCTGAGGAAATCAGGATTTTTTTCATGTTTTCCAGGCCTGGTGAGCTACACATAATCACCACAGGTTTCTTCTGAGCTGGGAAATAATTAATGGCAGTGCTGTAGAGCATGTAGTACTTAGGGCTTCCTATTTTGGGAGGGGGTGGATTTTGTCCTTAAAGATTTCCTTTTTTGAGATGCAGACAATGCACAATACAGGTTACATCCCCATCTTTCTGCTCAAAGGATGTGTTGAAGAACCACTTGCCATAACCTGCTCCCTTGGATGTGACAGAACCAGCTGCTAGGACAAGCTTTTAACTGGCTTCTGGGAATCTGAAGCTGGAGACTGGAGATCACTGATGTTTCTCTCTTGCTTCTGTCCCCCATAGCATTGATGCAGGTGACAGTCCCGTGGGCACAACAGCCACCACAAACCTGGAGCAGACACAGGTCATCCCCTTGCAGGGTGACCTTCTGGGTGACCTTCTCAGCCTGGATCTGGGGCCACCAGTGAATGTTCCCCAGGTGACCACCATGCAGATGGGTGCTGTGGACCTTCTGGGAGGAGGGCTGGACAGCTTGGTAAGCAACATCCTCTTTAGCTTCAGCTGATGCAAAGTAATTGGAGCTGTGCTTATCTCTGCACATCACTGATCATTTCTGCTTGCAATGCTTGGATCCCTGAGCTCCCTGTTCTGAGTCCTAAAACTCCAAGAGGATTTAACCAGTGCTATTGTTCCAACTTCCAGCAGGTTTTTGCTGCTCTAAACAAATGATGCTGCGGGCTGTAGAATCCCCATGATCAGCAGATAAAATTGTTCAATGCTTTCTCTGTTTATAGAAGAAAACCAAAAAATTGTTTGAAGCATGTAAAAGTGTCCCACTGCTTTGTAACTCATTTTGGCTCCCTTTCAAGAGACTGTTTGTTCCATTAGGTTCCTAACCCTATTGAATTTCAGTGCAAAACTCTCAGGGCTTAAGGTTGTAGCCCTGTGCCATCCCATTTGTTTATTCAGAGTGTGTCATGGTTTAATATCAGTGACATTTTAATTGCAGTTAGGTCAAGTCCTCCTCATGCTGCAGCTGCTCAGGAGGAGGTATTCCACTACTAACAGGGTCAGGCTCCACAATATGAGTAATCACACATTGCATCTACTCTGGGGTGTGAGCTGAGCATGAGCTGCAGGGAGAGAACCACTTAGCAAGGAGACCACAGCAGTGGAGTGGGTGTTGTGGTCTTAAACTGGTGACAGCCAGGCAAAGAGAAGTGCTGAATCTGGTTGTTGGCCTGGGAGATTGTTCTCATGGAATGGAGCAGAGCACACAGATCCCTCACAGCCTGGTGACTTCCCCACAGGGGGTAAGAAGCAGTCTGGGTGTATTTGCCCCAGTGAAGGCAGCTGGGTGTTCTTCAGCCCTGCACTCAAATTGTCTTGCTTTGGTTTGAGATTTGGTTCATAGTGAGCAGGGCTGGGTTATCTGTGTGTTAGTTTAGGTGCTCTTTCAGTTCTGAGTCAAGCTCTGAATAACAGAGGTAGGAGGCAGCTGGAGGAACCCAAGTGCAACAAATCCTTAGTTGTCAAAGATATATTTATTTTTTTTTTAAGCCACTGTCTTACTAAAGGCAGACATTAATCACATTTCCATCTCCAGTGCTTCGTGAGCTAATGAACTGGAAACACATCTAATGGCATTGATGTTCATGGAGGTCAGATGTGCTTTAGTCTCTGTGCCATCTGAACAGCAGTTTGCTTATTTATCAAGCTTTTTTTTTGCTTATTTATCCCCAGCTTTTCCACTGGGGAGACAGGGGATCAGGGAAGCAGTTTCAGTTGGAGTTGCTGGGAGCCCAGAGCAGTGATTTTTGCAGCCTTTGCCTTGTGTTGCTGGACCTGCCCCTGAGAAACTGGGATTTTGAATCATGTTGAGACATTGGAGAAAATGGTGTTGTCCATGGGGGCTCCAAATGGTTAGGAGTTAAATCCCTCTGGCTAAAGTGTCTTCCAGGCCACTTCTAGTAACCTTTTGTTTCTCATTTGTGTCAAAGAGAAATAAACAGACACAGCAGGCCTAGAACTTGGTTTGGGGAAAAGATTTCTTTAACAGATGGCTTTAATGAGCTTAATTTAGTGACCTGCTTTGGCAGCAGAGCTGTTAATTGACATGATACTGGGCTTTTACTTAAGACTTTTCTCAAGCCTTAAGTAAATTAATGGGGTCATGGAGTGTGATCTAAGTGTCTGGACAGAGAGTAGCTGTGCCTCAGGCTGCCAGCACCATCTCAGTTACTCAATGGGGCAAAACCAAAAAAGTCTGAATGGTGTTTCTTTTTTTCTTTACCTTGGAGTGCTCTCTGTTTGAGTACTCTTGCATCAAATGTCCTATCTTCTGATCCCTGCGTGCAGAAGTGAAGCTTTTCCTGGTAAATCTGTATTTCTGGTTTTTTCCTCCCCTAATAAGCCTAATTAATGTGTGAGTGAATGTGATTCTCTCTGTTTATTGTTCTGGGGATGTGTTTAACAAGTAGCAAGCTGAGTTAACCCTAACCTGGTATTAGCTAAATTGCTTGGCAGTGTCTCTTGGCTGTGTGGTGTTTGGATCTTAGGTTAATATTAAGCCACCATTGATGCAGTGCCAAAACCAGTCTGAAACTGCCTGGTTTCTCTGTGGTGAGGAGGTGAGATGTGTCCCAAAGTGCCTCCTTGATGAAGAAGGACTGAGCTCTTTCACCAGGGATGAAAAATAGCCAGGAGCCAGGGATGGTGGTCACTAGGGCTGCTCATGCAGGCAGTTATTTATTGAAATAAGATCTTCTTCCTTTGTCCTTATCAAGGTTGTGCCTATCAGTGTATCCATAAGCATCCTGGCTGTTGGTATCACAATTCCTTCCTCTTCCAGATACTTTTCCACAGACTTTCTTTGTTATATTGCTGCCTGATTTGTTCTGCTTTCAGCTTTCCCTCTCCATTAGTCCTGCAGTTCATTTTGGTTTTTTAAAATGCATTTTCTTTCCCTGCTTTGTCAGGAAGACTGAGGCTTCCATACCCTTGCATGAAGGATGGAGTGGTGTGAGAAATGCCTCTCTCATCCTCAAACCAGAGTTTACTTCACTTTGGACCCTTATGTTACAAGAGAGGGACTCTCTTTGGTTGTGAACATCAAGGCAGCTGCCTTCTGGGTGTATGCAGGTTTGTTCTTTCTTTTCCCACCCTTCCTGCTGACTTAAGAGTCCAAGTAAGAGAAGAGCAACCAAGCATGGTTAGGGTTGGTTCTAGGGAAAGACTGTATTTTCCCACTAGGGCTTTATCTAATGTAACTTTTTTAAGGTTTCTGGTGTTGGAGTTTGTACAACGTCAGCTGCTGATCCCTGTTTTCTTCTCAGCACTTGCTGATCCCTTTTGGATCTCAGGTTACCTGAGAGGAGGCAGGGGAACAGGAGATACTCACATGTGGCATGTTCTCTGCATCGTGCCACTGGTGTCCTCTCTCAACCTGAGCAGAGATGCAAGTTGTTCTTTTGTCAGAGCAGAGCAACCTCAAGCCCCACTTCTGTTTTTCAAGTGCCTTTTTGGTATCTAAAAAAGCCTAAATAAGCCTCTCTCCTACAGTGGAAAAAAATGGTTTGGGATGTGCTTGAGTTTGGTGTGAGTGTGTCAGTACTGTGAGTGTCTCAAAAGCAGCTGAAGGTTTGGAAGAGGCTGCCCCTAGGACCTCAGCCACTTTGTCACATTGATTCAGTGTCATGCCTTGATCCCCTCAGATAGTAAGTGCTGCAGCTCTTGTGTATTTGATAATGCCTTTTTTTTTTTTTTTTTTTTTGGAGGGAGTGTCTGTCTTCAGAGGGGAGCTCTTGCAGGGTAAATCCCAACAGGAGGAACCTAGGAAGATCAAGAGAATCATTAACTTCCATGGCAAATGTCATTCTACATTTCCATTTCTTAAAACCTTGGGCTTCTTAACTTCAGGCATTTCAATAGATGGTGTAAAACTGGATAAAGACCAGATTTAACATTGTTTATTTTAATTTTTCTCAGCTTTGCCAGATATTTATCACCAGGGCCAGTGAGACTCCAGCTGCTTGATAGATTAATTCCTTAAGTGAATAACTCTTATTTTATCTCCAGAGTGAGTCCTGTAATTGGTATGAAATGTAACATGGATATTGTGCATGCACAGGTGCCAAGCATGTGCTAGCAATTAAAAAAGGAAAAAAAAAAAGAGAAAAAGCCCTTTAGTACAAGAATGAGATAGGTTTTGCTTATAATCAAACTGATTATACAGCTCAGTGGGCTGTTCTTTAGTGAACACAGCCAGCACTGCATCTGCTCTGGAATGTTGCCCCTGTTTGCCACCCTGGGCAGATCTTCTTGGCTTTGCTTTCTTTTCTGTAGAATGGTGACCAAGCCCAGTGTTACAAAGCTGTTTGAGATGTCCAGCTTCAGAATGTTAAAGCAATGATAGGAGGCACTGATGCAGAAGCAAAACTGGCTTGGCCAGCAGGTTGTGGATGCAGAGTTTTGAGTGCTGAGAGCTGGAGTTTGATGCTTTGTGCCCTTGAAGCCAGCTCTGAGTGGCTAAACTTCCTGTGGATTATAGGCAGCCCTCCAACTCCTGTTGTGGCAGTGCTTTGTAGGATGTCCATCCATGCTGGAATGAGCCAGGGTCAATTTGCCTTTAAACCTTTTTCTGTGTCTGTTTGCTCTGCAAATCCATTGGGAGGGAGAGCTCTGTGTTGCAGGGGAGCTGGTGTGGTTAAGAGGAGCAGGAACTCTGTCCAGCAGCCAAGGAGGCTGCTTTCATCCCAGGGGCAGAGCAAGTAAATCTGTAGGAATGGACAGGTTTGGGTTGGCTGCTGTGCATGGATTTTATTTAATACTGTTCAGCTACAAGAATATTCTTGATTCAGGGCTGGCAGCTGCTCAGACTGATTGATGGTCTGAATTGTGAAGCTGTTTGATAAACACCAGATAGCCAGGTTTGTCTGGAATACCTGGGCTGGGCCAGGTGAAGCTGTGCTCATCTGTGTAATCAAGCTGGGTTATATGGAGCTGGGGTCTGACCCAGGGATCTCTTCTGTATGGTTGAGGACTGTGTCCCACCACTGTCCTCACCCTGCAGTGTGATGGAGAGCTGGAAGCTGAGCTCACCCTCTCCTGCAGGGTGTCTTGGGCAAGAAGTGCCAGCCTGGTAATGGTTGCTTCATTTACCTTTTTCTGTGAGAGTGGCTGTGCTAGGTCAGCCCCAGCATCCTCCTGAGGGTGCTCCTCCAGCCTCTGCCAAGGAGCTGAGCATCTCCATCCATCTCAACTGCTCAGGTTTGATGAACTACAAAGGACATCCATTAGGATCTGTGACAGAGGCCATGTGTCTATTGCTGGAGCAGTGCTGATATGGAAAAGGAGCTCCTTTGGTGGGTTACTCACATCTAATTTAAGGCTGTTGTTGCTGTAGCAGTTATAGGACTGCTAGAGCTTTCCAGAGCTGCTTTTTTACACTTTAGAAATAAAAATGCTCAGCACTTGCTTGCTGACAGCAATCATTCAGCATGGCAAAGCATTAGCAGTAAGTGCTACTGAAACTGGTGGCCATGGTATTGGCAGCATGACCTGCCCTCCACCACCTTTGTTTGGTACACGTGTCCTTGGTTTGGATTGTAGCTCTTCTCTTCTGCAAGCCTGGCTTGGCAGCAGGAGAGCAGACACATCAAATCAGCAGCAAATGAGGGGCTGAAAATCCCTGTGTGTGAGACCCAGCAGAGTCTGCCCCGAGGTATCTGGAGGAGGTCAGAAGATGCAGACCTTGCATGATGTGTCCTGCAGTTCAGATGTCTGTACCAGGATGAGCTCTGCAAGCATCTCTGCTCTCAGCATTTCAGTCAGCCCCATTGCCTGATTCTTGGTCAGTAAGTGCCTTGTGTTCCTTGCTGCTGTGTTGCTGAGCACATGTTCAGTAACCAAATTCTTTGGTTTGGGGTGTGAGGGAGGGAGGAGACAGCAACTGTCTCTTGTTAGTGGGTAAATTATAGCTCCATGGAATGGAGCTGCTCTGAAAGCCATGCCCATGGACACAAGGCAAAGGAGTGGGAGGCTGAGCAGTGGTTGTTGCAGCTTCTATCCCTGGCTCCACCCTCCCTTTTAATTTTTGGAGCTCCAAAGCCCTCACGTCATTTTGCAGAAGTGATTGTAACCCCTCTGGATCACATGAACACTTGGGCAGAGTCACTTCATTACAAGCTGCTGTTAAGATGCAAATAAACCCTCCTAATGCAGTAACTTGGGCACTGCTGCACTTCATAAGTCAGTGTAACTGCTTGCACAGAGCTGAAATCACAGGGCAAATGCTCTTCAACTGCAGAGCAACTGCAATGCCACCCGAGCCAAGTGACACAAAGTAAAGACGCCAATGCAGGTTGGAAAGAGGTGCTGGTGCTGTTTTGGGAGGTACAGGGGAAAGCTCAGCCTCTCCTTTAAAATTATGTGGCTGCTTGGGACTGGAAGGAATAAAGAAAAGTCCTGTTTGAAGAACTTTGTGTGTTTGGTGGCCAAAGGCTCCCTGTTCATCCTCTCTTCAGCTCCTGAAGCTCTTCATCCTGGGCAGAGGCTTTGTCCTCTTCAGCAAGTGGCAAGCCTGCCAACTGGGAGCTCAGGATCAGGAATTCACAGCCTGAAGTTCCCCTTGACCATCCTGAGCCCCCATAGCAGCCCTTGTCCTCCCCACCTGCATACTGAGTGTTTCAGCCAGGGTAAGGCTGGTGTTTGTATTAACCTGCTCTTTTCCATGGGGCTGTTGCCAGTTCCCAGGCCAGGCAGGTTCACACAGCCCTTCCAACAGGATTGTCTTCCTGCCCCTCAGATGACTGGAGAGGGTTAACTGGAGCTGCCAGCCCTGGGGAATTGGTTCTGCAGTGCCTCATGTCTGACTAATAATCTGCTGCTTTCCTTCTGCACTCTGCCTGTCACTCCAGATGGGAGAGGACACTCCGTGGGTAACTGGTTCCTGTTCCTCTGTCTTCCTTGTTCCCTTTTCCTCTCACACGTCATTGTAACCATCCCTTCCATCAATTTGGAATTTGGAATCAAGTTAGGGCTTGGGCATCTTGCAGGAGGACTGGGTAAGCCAGGCCTGTAGTTTCTGGATGGGGAAAGGGTTGGTGCTATGGGAAGGTGGCAGGCAAGAAAAACTGAGAAGGGGACTTCTGTACCCCTGGTGTGGGACCAGTTGGTTCTTTATGAACTCTTCCCCCTTTAATTTCCATTGAAGTAGATAGGTTGCCACTTTTTTCACTGTACAGGTGGAGCCAGCTCTGCCTGCAGGGACCTGGTGAAGCTGCCAGCTCCTTGAAGCTTGCTCTGCAGCTTTAGTGTATATCTGCAGCACCTGATCCCATGGGAGCTGAGTCAGGCTGCTGGCTGCAGACCCCTCCAATGGGGTCTCCAGGGTCTCAGGAGGAGCAGGTCAGAGCTTCTTGGCATTGGAAAGAGCTACAGAGCTTTTCTACCCCAAAGCAGAGATGCTGGGTGCAGTCTAGAAATCTAAGGAAGCTGCTGGTAACTTCTCTGATCCAATGAGGTTTTTTTTTTTCTTTGCCTTGTAGGGGGGTGAGAGATGGAGTCTTGACTCAAGACAAGCAATAAATCCAAATTCTACTTTTCCCTCAAGGCCTGACAGCTAGGAAAAATGGAAGACTTATGGATAGCTTGAGGAACCCCAATATGTCACTCCTTCCCTCCCTCACAGCAAGTGCATGCAGATAACAGTGTACGGGTTTCTGCAAGGTTGGATTCCTCACCTGCAGCCTCTTGTGATGAGTGTAGTAGGAAATGGTAGACTAGTTAACATCTGGCTTGATTATGCAGAATTATTCAGTCATTTCCATAATACCCTTTGTAAAATGCTTACTGCTTGACAAACCAGTCTTTCTGCTGCCTCAGACAACAGTATGAGAAATCCTCCATGCATACAGTAATATATGAAATGAACTGGATTCTTCACCTATTTTTCTTTTCCTCTGGACTTCACTGTCTGTCAGCATAAAGTGTGAAGTTCATCTGCATGCAAAACTATGAATAGGGATGAGGTGTAATAGTGGGATTTATTACTCCTCAGTGAGCCTCAGTAACAAGATATAAATGATCTGATATATTAATCTAAAACATGCCTTGGCTTCAAGAGCAGTCTGGAGATAGAACTCTGCTCTGCCAGGCTGTTTTAGTGGAGGAGACTTGACAGTGTAATAAGTCCTATTTTATAAGCTCAATATTAATTGGATTTGCACCCTCTGGCTGGCTTCCTTTGGTCTGACTGATCCTTCTTTTGACTTTGAGACTGCTCACTCATATCTCTTAAATAAGCCAAGGAAACCTGGACCTGCAGCCTGCACTGCCGTGGGTTGCTGTGGAAAGAGGTGGCTGTTGCAGAAGATGAGGGATGTCCTGTGAATTTCTCTTGTGACCTCAAGGAAGGATACAATGAGTCTCACACAGGCAAAAAGCTCTTAAGGCTTTTTAACAAAAGGCAAATAGTGTGAGTTGTACTTCTCTAACACTTCCTTACAGTATCTAATATTGCATCAGATGGCTTCTGCAGGGACTAGGGGAGGGTGAGATGCCAGAGGATAGAGAGGGAGAACAGAATGGTGCAGGGATTTGTCTCATTTTACAGTTTTTTCTGGAGGCTAGTAAGTCACTGTCTTGCAACTTTGCTCTTCTCAAGACATTTTATCCTTTTCATCTTTGCTCTGAGGGAAAGAAGTATGAAGCTTTATGACATCTCTTGACCAATGTAAAATACATTTGCCATGAGGTCTCCCAGGAAACAGCCTAGTGGGGCAGAGAACAAAATTGAATTTCCAAATCTTCTGTGCAGAGGGAAAAGGTTGGAGCCACCTTGGCTCAAAGCACAGGCAGTCCTGGAAGTTTCTGATTTAACTATACAGTGCATTTATTTTATTTAATTTTTTTCAGTGTCTCAGCATATATTTGAACAACATCCAGAGCCTTTTTTGACCCAGTGTGTCAAGTACTTTTTAAAAGCAAACAATCCACCCAAACCTTAATCAAGTGGAAGAGCAAAGCCATCTATGAAGTGAGCTGTGTTAGGCTGGTCCTGCCAGTCCAGCCTTTTCCCCATGGGGCTGGCTCCTACCTTGCCCCTGCACTTGCTTCATCCTTTGTGCATGTTGTCAGGGCATCATCCTCGTCTGGATGTGATGAAAACAAACAACCTGCACTATGCAAAAAACTGCCCTGGTGTTCTGAACAAAAGCTTAGGACACATACAAGCCTGGAGACATCTCTGTAATGAATAAGTGCTATGGATCCATGCTTGTTTCCTCCTGATTATCAGTCATCTGTCAAGTGCTTTATAAATATTCAAAGGAGTGAGGCTGTCCTTGCAAACAGCACTTGTAGCCAGCTTTGGAGTCTTTCCTGATCACTGAATTCTCTCAAGTGTGTAGAATGGTGTGGATGTTTAAAAAAAATGGGCTTAAATAAAAGAGACAGTGGTCTGGATGCTTTGTAAAAGGAGGATTTAGGGTTTATGGAGGGTTCTGCTGGTGTTACCTGGTGGCTGTTTCAGTTGCTTCAAACTGTAGCTGGGTAGCTTGGCAGGAAGTATCCTAGTGAACCCATTAGGTCTCATTACTACTTGAGTGGTCCATTAGATCATGAAGCTGGTTTTCTTTTCCAGTCTGGAGGAGGGGAGCATCTTCAAAGAGAAGCCAAAGCCCACCTCTGAGCTGGTGAAACAGCCCCACATCTCCCCTTCTCTTTCTTCCTTGTAACTGCAAGGAGCCGCATGTCAGAGGAACGTAGCCAAGATGCATTGTGTTTGCCCGCAGTTAGTGGCTGTTCCCTAGAAAACTGAAGCTTTCAGGAAGTGAGCTTCCTGTCAGCTTTATTTTTATTCCATTTCACACTTACCCCACTGGGTTTTGTGGAGCTGCTCAGGACTGCTGGCAGCCACTTGAAGGGAAAGCACTGATGCATGAAACGTGAAGAACTGAGCCGAGTTTGTGGCACGGGTGACAGGGGGATGAGTTTCTCTTCTTATTCACCTGCAAAACACCTGTCTGCAGAAGGTGTTGGGGGGGAAGAGGTAGGTTTTCCAACTAGCTCTGCTCACACAACAGCAAAAATAAAAAGCCCCTTTGTTCCTTGTGCTTTCCCATCGTTGCATTTCTGTCTGTCCTGTACGCAGCAAGCGAGAGGTGCTCGCGGCAGTGCGGTCCCCTGAGCTCTGCTCTGGCCATCTGACACTTGGCTGAAATGAACTCTGTCTCTCTCTCCTCTCTCTCCTTCTCTCTTTCAGCTTGGCAGTGACCTTGGCGGGGGCATTGGAGGGAGCCCGGCAGTAAGTGCCATTCCATTTTTTACCCCACTTTTAAAAAGCTGCTCAAAGCTCAGGGTTTTTAAATTCACCCTCCCCTGTTACCTGCTGGAAGATGCTTTAGAATGGGCAACTGCAGCTGAATCACACACGTTCCCACCTATGTTGCTTTGAGCCCAGATGTCACCTGGGCTTTCCTGAGAGCAGCAAGGACCAGAGCTGTTGACTCTTACCTGCTTAGCTCTTCTTTCTGAGCTTTTAGCATTAACACTGGCAGTACCCCAGTCCTCGTGCAACTGCTTTGGCATCTGAAAGGCTAAGGATGCTTACTTCTCTACTCACAAAGCCTGTTCTGTTGTAATCCTAACCCAGTGTCACCACAGGCTTGTCTGAACTCGGTGCTTTTCTCCTTCCAAATGCCACATAAGATTTTTCCTGGACAATCAGGATCCAATGCTCTGAGCTTTTGTACTGTATGTGGTCAGTGCTGAACTCTGCCTGCCACCAGACTTCTCTGTGCCTGTGTTTTGTGAGGCTCCTAGTGCTTAGAGCACTTGCCCAGGACATGGGAGGCTTTCAGGCAGCTTACAAAGCACCCTTGGCTTAAATGCATACCAGCTTCTTCCAGAAAAGCATGGGGAAAGGCTGCAAGATGATTTGGAGATGTGGTGGGCAGTTGGGAGGGTACTTCCAACCCACAACCAAAAGCAGTCTCCTGGTGAAAGCTCTAGTCCCTACTGCCAGGACTGGGGAGCCAGTAATACAGCAAGGAATGCATACTCAGTTCTGGAGCTGAGAGCTTATCAGAGACCCTTGTTGTCACTGCAGTCATTCTCTCTCCTTCTTTCCCTGTGAATCTGGCATTCCTTTCCACCTTCAGCATGAGGGCAGAGGAGAGCTGGTGGTGCAGTATCCCTGTATCCCCCAGGCAGTTCCCACCAGGACGTGGGAGATCCCTTACACTGTAGACATCACACCTACAAAGCCAGGTCTCTGCCTTCTTGGGCCAACAGAAACCCCCCAGGCAGTGTTCTGGGAGGCCACCAGTCCTCCCTCTCCAAAGGGTTGAAGCACCACATTGCAGCTGGGCCAGTCACCAGTATTTCCTATCTCCTGCCTTAGTCATCCTGCCTCTTTCTGGGCTGATCCTGTTCTCAAGCATGGAATTCTTCCTGCTCAAAGTCATGGATTTGGGTGCCTAACTTGAGGGTGACTGTCCCACCTGGAGCCAGGAACCTAAAGGTTAATATCCCAGGTTTGGTGCCCTCATTTGAAGTCCTGAGAGGGAAGTATTGCCCTTCTTGCAGAAAGGTTGTCCCCTGGCAGGCAGAGGCAACTAGTTCTGCTTCATATAGCAAACTTTTTGGACTGTGGTGCCAAGAATGCAGAGATCTGGCTTTGGGTGAGAGTCTGCAATACGGACATGACTCCCTTGCTATCTCTGGATATGCAAAATCTTGCAGATTCCTCAAGACTGTTGTAGTTGGGGGAAGATTTGAAGCTTTTTTTTTTTTTTTTTATTCCCCCTCTGGGTTTATGCAGGGTAGATCCACAAAGCATATTGTCTTTATGAAAAGAAAGATTCCTCTACAGTGGGAATAGATAACTGGTGCTATAAAAACTGATGTGAAAGCTATTGCCTGGTTGAGGTGACAGCCAAGTGTAAGGATTAGTTGCCAAGAGCTTTGGAATTCAATGCATTATTTAGCACTATTGATAATTCAGCAGGGAAGCTGCAAACGGCTTTACAATATTTAGGATATTGCTCAAATTCATCCTTTATTTAATAAGTGGCTTTCTTGATATGTGATGTTCATTGGCTCCTGTTCTTTCTCACCCTTCCAGGTGGGGCAGACCTACATTCCCTCTGCTGTGCCAGCCACCTTTGCCCCTTCACCCACCCCAGCAGTGGTGAGCGGTGGACTCAACGATCTCTTTGAGCTCTCCTCCAGTATAGGGATGGCTCCTGGAGGATATGTGGCTCCCAAGTCTGTACGTAAGGAAAAAACATCCTCAGGCTGTTGCCTTCCCTACAACAAGTCTGAGATGGCTCACTTCTCCTCCTTATTGCTGGTCTCCCATTAGGGATGCCCTGGGATTTTGACAGACAGAGTAATAATGTGTTGGGGACCATGTTAGTTGTTAGTTACAGACCTTGTGGGGTTTGGGAGTTCCCTCATTTTGCCTGTAACAGTATTGATTCCAAAGAATTGCCTATATAAGTTAATGAGAATTTTGCTTTCCTGGAGACCTACTTAGCAAGTTTCCCCAGGAAACTGAATGCATGATAGACATTTTGCTCCAACTTGATGGAAGATTTTGTTTGGAGGAATCCAGTGTAACAGTGAAGATAAAATCATCTGAAGGGGCTGAGCGTGCTGCAGTGTAATGCAGACAAGTGCTCCAGTAGTGATGGAGGTGGCAGATGCACTGACTTGGTCTGAAGGGTTTGTGAGATGCAGAATATGGTTCTGTGCAGCCTTTCATGCCTGAAAGGGAATAAACAAACATTAGCACTCTTCTTAGTCAATGGATAAATAAACCAAGGTCATCCTATGAAACCTGGGTAATGCAGAGCAGCTTTTGGTCCTTAGCTGCTTGTGGATTTTCCCCACAAATATGATTGGGGAATTCAGAATCCAGACAGCTATTAGTATCAGCCCTGTGATTTTATTTGGTTCAAACTTTAGTATTGTCCTGCCTCTAATAGCCCAACACATCCTTGGAGAAGCCTGTCCACCAGCAGACTTGGTAAGTTACACATTAGTGTGGCAGACACAAGATTTCACTGTTTCCTGTGCACACTGATGTTATAGTTTATTTGAATTCTTATGTGAGAGCTGTTAACAAACTTGGATTAGGAGCAGCAAGCTTCTTATTGGTGAGCTTGATCCTTCCAGCACCCCATGTCATATCTTGCCTGTAGTTTTCTCTAGCATTTGTGGGCTTAGTGTGCCAATGTAGCTGGATTCCCCAACCCAGCAGGACTTGCCTGTTGTTTGGAAAACTGTGCTTGGCTGTATTTTTAGGCCAGGCTGAATTCCTGCTGAATGACATCTCTTGTGTTCAAGGTTTGGTTGCCTGCAGTGAAAGCTAAAGGATTGGAGATCTCTGGCACCTTCAGTCACAGGCAGGGGCACATCTACATGGAGATGAACTTTACCAATAAGGCTTTGCAGCACATGACTGATTTTGCCATTCAGTTCAATAAGAACAGGTAAGAAATCAATGCAGTTCATCCACTATAATAAAAAAATTGCATGCTCCTATGTCTACACTGGTTTTATATGAAGTACCTGGAAACAGCTGGGTGATACAGCCTGAACTCTACCTCACACCAGAGCTGTGTGAAGGGCTGAAAATACAGACTGATAAATCTGTGAGGAAACAGGCAGCAGACAGTCCTGTTGTTCTCCTAGCTCTGAAACAACATCTGCCCCATTTAATCTCTGCAGAGTTTTGAAGCAGCTTCATGAGTTGTTAAGCAGGTTAGTGGTTTCATAGCCAGTAAGTGCCCTGAGGAAAGCCAGAGTGTAAACAGGCAAGCATTTGAGCTGCACAAGTATCAATCTGTAATGCCTCTACCTCCTGACTTAATTGCTGTGCTGCCCCTCAGACTGTCTGGAGGTACAGGTCTCATTAATAAAGCTATTTGTCAATGAAGAAATTGCAGGTAAGTGTCTCTAGCACATGTTTTCCCTGTAGCTGGCAGTACAAGAACTTTGTCAGAAAAAGCAGCCACCTGAATGTTTAGAGCATACAGATCATTCTCAAAACCCCATCTCAGCTGAAAGACATAACATGGCAGCACAAATACCCTGGTGGGTCAGAGAGTTTAATGTGTCATTTGCTGTGTGGTAATTTAAACAAGAACCAAGACTGTAAAGAGTATCTTGTGACCAAAATGTCCCTCATATTTCTCAATATTTCTTCACTGGAAAAGAGTTCTCTATACTGAAGATCCACTGAAACCATTTCTTTAAATATCACTGTTAGCCTTGCAAATTTGGGATTTCCAGGGACGAATAGTATTTACTTGCAAAAGAGATTATGCTAAGTAAGTCTTAGTAAATGTTCTCCCTGGACTGCTGTATTTTCTGGAGAGTTTTGCTAAGCTGCTATATGCAAATGTTTCATGCAAAGTGGACTGAAAAAAAAAAAAAGTGTTTTTGCTATTTTTCCTCATATATCAAGCAGTGTTCTAGCCACACCTACATGGTACTTCTCAAGGGTGTAAGGAGTTTAAGTACTGTACAGGAAAACAGCAGTTTCTCATTTGCAGCATGTCAGCGTGCACTCCATGTACAATCTACTACTACTTTTCCACAAATACTGTTCTCCTGTCACTGCTTTACACTGTGGCTCATGCATTGGAAAGAGCTGCAGTGAGCCATCTCCTTAGGTTTAAATACTAAGATTTGTGATTGTGAAGTTTCTATTCTTTTCAGCCTCTCCTACTGCTACTAATCACAATCACTGCAGTAATGGGATAAAGCATTTAAAAAAATAATAAAAGAAATCTAGAACTCTAGTGTGCTGTAATTCCACAGCCATTTAGTAGCAAAATGCAACTTTCTTTTCCCTCTGAGTCTAAAAGGGAAAACACTAGGGCTTATGTTCCCCAAGGTGAAATAACAGCAGAAGGCAAATCATAACTAAACCCTTGCTGAGAATATTCTTATTCTCAGAAAACTATAGAGAACAAAGACTGGGGCATCTCCTGGTTTCTGGGATCAGTTTTTTAGTGCATAAAATAACAATACATACATAGACATCTTTGTTCCTGTAAGTGCTCTTGTCACCTTTGAGCTAATGTGAATTGCACTTAAGAGAAAGGCAGTCAAAAGTGGAAACTCTCTCATGCATCTGAACTTCCATCTGCTTGTGAAAAGATGCTGGTTCATCAGCCAGAAGTGTTCTGTTAAATGTTAGCTGCTTTGCCTCTTTGCCACACTTAAGTAGAGGTGTCTATGGAATTAAATGCCTCTTGGACTGAAGGGGTAAGGAAACATTTGCTTTGCTATGGTGATATAAACTCCCAGCTGGAGAAGCCTCAAACCAAGCAGCAGAGGCAGACACTGCCACTCGGGACCAGACAGCTGGCTGTGTTGATTCATTTGTTCTGCAGTGCTCTGTTACAAACCATGTACTCCTCCTTGGCTATGGATTTGTTCTCTGTTGGCTCCAGTTCCTTCTTCCATGGCTCCCAAAGATACAGCAGCCATGCAGTGTGTGATAGAATCTACTTCTAGTGCTCTGCAGCTCTGTAAGGGAGAACCCACGAGTGTCTGAGTCCAGGTGACACTGTGCTGGGCAGGCTGCTGCCCTCTGGGTGATGGAAGAGTTCCCTGGTCCCCTGGGCAGCATGGTTTATGTTGTCAGGAGACCAACCAGGTTGAGTTTCTTTGTCCTGCTTTGCTATGTTCCTTCCCTGGAGCAACAGCAGAGGCAGCTCAGGAGTTGGTGGGAGGATGAGCCAGCTTGTGCTTGGCAAAAGGGGAGGAGGAGATATTGGGGATGCAGTGCTGCTCTCATCACCTCTCTTTTTCTCTTGCCCAGCTTTGGGGTCATCCCGAGCACCCCGTTGGCCATTCACACACCTCTGATGCCAAACCAAAGTATTGATGTCTCCCTGCCCCTCAACACTCTGGGACCAGTCATGAAAATGGAGCCTCTGAACAACCTTCAGGTAAGGATTGTCTCATTTGGGGCAGGGGGGAGATCAGCAAGTGCTCAGCCCAATTCATTTGGCTCAACACAGTGTGGTGAGGCTCTGGTAACAACATACCATGTGCTAGGGTAGACCTCATGGAAATGGGCCATGAGTCTGGCCAAAACTTCCTTTTTCTAGTGTCTTCCAGGAGGACTGAAGCAAAGACGTGTTGAATTTTGTGAGTTTGCCTTTTCAAACACCCCAACCTGCTTGCATCCATGTAGATTAAGGTCTTTGCCTCCTTCAGGAACATTTTTCTGCAAGCTGGGCTTGAAGTTTTGTTGGGTTTATGAACTCGAGCTGGTCTGAACAGAGGCAGTGTGGGCCTGTGGTGGAGCAGGCAGCAAGAGCTGTCAGCAAGAACTGAGGCATTGAAAGGAATTGCCCAAGAGATGGTGACTGCTGAGTGATTTAATACACACAAAATGTGTAAAAACCACAAGAAGTGTTCCAGGAAAGGCAGAGAAGGGATGTCAGCAGCTGGTGTTTCATTAATGAGGCTGTTCTTCCATAGAAGAGGCAACTAGCAAAGGGCTCCTGCTTCTGCTCTGTGTAGCTGGGTCCCCCAGGATGATTTTCCCTGTATCCCAAAGCATTGTAGTCTCTCCCACTCACTTCAAGTCCTCAGGTGGAACTAGGCTGGGTTCCTGTAGTGTAGCAGCTCAGAGAGGGGAATATTTTGAAGCGGCTTGTTCTGTTTTTAGACTAAGAGAATGCAACGGAAGTTCCTATTTATTCCTCCTGACCAACTGGGGTTTTTTTTCCCTTCTTTTGACTTCTGTTCCGAGGCTTATGACTTATTGATGAGTCTTTGGGCAAAAAGCTTGAAATAGCTTCTCTGGTGCTCAAAGGAGCAATCCTCCACTCCAGCTCCAAGCTCAGCCGTGCGATCCCGGGAGCATGTGGACAGGGAACCAAGTACATGTGCTCATCTTCCACAGAGGGGCCCTCCCAGCTTCTGGAAAAGCTGAATTCCCTCTGCATCCAGGTCACAAGGATGTGGTTGCGTTGTTGCATGTGAGTCAGCTGTGGTAAAACCCTACCTGCTGCTCTGAAGGAAATCTGGAAGTGTCCTGGAGGTGATGATCCTGATTTGCCTCCATAACACTGCAGGCTCCCTCAAGCAGATGTTTTTAAGTTGCTGCTTCCTTTGATCAGGAAGGATTTAGGTTATTAAATCTCTGAAGGAATCAGAGAAGTTTGTTTCTTGTAGCATCTTCTGCTAGAACAAAGCAAAGAGAAAACAAGTGAGGAAACCTCCAGCTACCTTATATCGAGACAGTGGAGCACTGCTCAGTGCCAGACTTGGTTGCTAATTTGCTACATCTCTCATTGCCATAGAAGTTGGCTGCCCTTTTACAATCAGGGAAGCTGCCATATGGAGTAATAGTATATTTCTCTGCAAAGAGTTGAATCATGATAGCAGATGCCAAGTTAAAAAGAGCACTCCCCTTACTTTTTTGACAACAGTGGGTTTGATGGAGATCTGTCATTGCCCTGACAGCCAAGGCTCTGGTTTTGTTACTTCATATTGAAATTATCTGTCTTGAAACATTCAGAAATCGTTTTGGTGACCTACTTAGGGAACAATTTATAGCATAATTCAGGAGTAGAGAATACAAATGTTTTTGTATTCATTGAAGAACCAAAACACTCATCAAGTTGAATTTGCTTAATGTGATTTTTCTGAGCTGGGGAACATTGAAGTAGATGCAGGGCTGGTTTGAACCTGTGGACCTTATGTTCATCTCTTAATCTGGTGGGGTTATTTTGTTTGAGTAACAAGAAAAATAAGTCCTGCAGTAACCAAGCTGATAGCTTTCAACTTTTTGTCATGTTAATTAGAAACTTCAAAGACTACTTGTACATTCCTTAGGCAACTGTTTCAAAAGTAATGAATTCAGGTCTTGTTCAGGTTATTTTTATTACCATTTCTAATTTTTCACCCAATACAGCTGTTTTCATCTTACCATTTGTAGTCATGAAAAGAAACTAAATCATTTGACAAGTTAACAAAAAAGCCATTTTTACAAGAAGGTGAAGAAGACTGAAATGTTTTCAGAGGCTTACTTGGGTAAAATGCAACTATGGTTCCCAACTGAAAAGTTTGTCAGTCACCTTGCATCTTGTGAGAAGTATTAACAGGCTTCTCTGGTAGTTGTACAGGCTTGTTTGGGTCCTATAGTTACCTTTTCACGGTCTCTCTGATACCCTCTGATGACACCCTGGCTGTTGGGTTGAACCTGGTAGAGAAAGAAAATGAGGTGGGCAGAGAGTATTTTTGTCATTGTGAATGTCCTCTCAAAGAGGAAAATGGGTTCCAAAATATGAATTTGCACTGGGGAGGATTAATAACTCTTTCCAGATACATCAAGTGAAATTTGGAATGGGAAATACCTGGAATGAGAGCTTTTCTGTGCTTAAAGAGAACTGCTGTTCCTAATGAATGACCTTTCAAGGGCTGTGAAATTCTGGGAAATCAGAATAACTGGAATGTTCAGTTGAGTCCACAAGAATTGCTCCCCTAACCCTGGAAATGTGAGAAAGGGAGGCAGCCTGCTGAGGGAGTTTTGGAACTCAGACCTGGCCTGTCAGAGCATGAATACAATAATCTCTTCTGTGAGATGAGAACCACTTGCAGGAGACCATACAATCAAAACCAAGCTGCAGAGACTCCTGGAGCAGTAGTGAGTCTGCCTGAACCTGGAGCCATTGCCATTCCCTTGGGATCCACGTTCAGAATTGACAATCAGTGTGTTGCATTCCCCAGAGTTACCTCCTGTCAGCTGCCAGTGCTGTTGGTTGCAGGTACTGAGCATGCAAGTGAAAGAAGTATAGCATTCAGTTTTCCAAAATGCCTGTAAAATGATCTGGCCACTGTTGGAAGGGAAGGATCTGCCAGCTGTGCTTCATCCTGAGGAGTGACACTTGGCAGTGCTGGCTGCTAAGCACTGTGAGGTGCAGAATGGTTTTGTTTCTTCCAGTGAGTTTGGCAAAACGTTTTCCTAAAGACAAATGAAAGTTCAGCTTCCTTGTTGATAAAAGATTGATCTTGTTTATGTACTAGATGATCCTTGCCCTCCCATGCTGAGGTCTGCTGCAACTCATCCCTCGTGCTCCTCCAGCCCTCAGGGTTGTGCTTGCAGTGCAGAACCTCAGGGGTGTCCATGTATCTTGGGTCATAAATGCAGGAGCTCTCAGTACCTGGAAACAGATTTCACACATTTGACTCTCCCTGAAAAACAAGGCTGAGAATCAACTTGAGAAGCAAGTCCAGCCAGTCTGTGTTCTCCCTTCAGTGTCTCCTTGATAAATAGCCCAAGATGTGCCTGGATGGGAGCTGTGTCAAAATGACAGGACCAGCCACCACAGAACAACCTTGGGTAGGTGAATGTGGAAGCTGCTTTCTTGGGTTTGTTGTCTAGGCTGGTTTTTAACAGCCTGTATTAGCAAGGATCTTATTCCATCAAAAAAGAGAATCCTCCTGGGAGCTCCCTTAATTAAGGGTCTGCTCACAGCTTGGTGTCTGTGGCCAGTTCCCAGCTCAGCTGCAGAAGGCTCTTGGCTTGCTGGTGAAGGGCAGAGCTGCCACATGGTGTGCAGCACTTTTCATCCAATGCACATTTTGAACTTCCAAATCCAGGCAGGCACACACCAGAGCATAACCCTCCCAGTCTCTGGCTGTTCCCTGATGGCACACAGTGTGCCCAGGGGTGACAGCCCCAGCACCCACCCCCCTGCCTGCACACAGCTCCAGGCTTAGCCTCTGCCTGTGGGTAGAGCATCGTCTGCCAAGCACCCGTAGGATCCTGAGAACCCTGCCTGTCACACAGAGTGAAGGGAAGTAGCTGGCACTGCCTGGGGACATGTGACAGCCAGAGCAGCAGACTGTCACAAAATAAACTGTGACCTTGTGCTGGCAGAGGTAAAAAAGATTCAGCAGAGGAGAGGAGCTCTCACCTTAACAGTTTGGCTGTTACCAGGCTCGAGAGCAAAACCCAACTTGAAGGAAATCCTTAATTTAGTGTAGGTGCTAATGGGATTCCAAGTAGGAATGTTGTGTACTTGCTGCTGATAGAAAGCATCTGTGTTGCTATCAGACTTGACTTTCAAAGTCATTTCTTATGCTCAAGTCTGGGATTTAAAGCATCAGAAACCTGCACTGTTAAAGAAAATAACCTGGTGTTGCTCTTACAAGGTACAACCTCCCCAAAATACCATGTGCTGGCTCTCAGAGGATTGCACTTGTAAGAAAGGACATGAGAACAGTGCTCATGCTGCAGGGTGAGCAAATGGGTTCCAGGGCTTATTTGTAGAACTGCTGCTTCTTCTAGTCAGATCATAAACAAGACCCAAATGATTGGGAACCCTGTGCCAGTTTTAGTGAGCTCATGGGCTCGTGCCTTTTCAGCAATGAAAGTGGAACCTTTTGACTTTTATCCCTCAGCAGCTTTGTCATTTCCATGACTAAATTCACCAAGGCAGTAATATTATTTTTCCCCCTTTCAAAAAGATTGTAGATGGAAAGCCATTTTTATTTGAAGTGTTTCTGTTTCATCTCCCAAAAATCTGAAGGTGAAGATCTTGGTAAAGGTTTCACAGTTCATGTCCAGGTCAGCAGGTGAAAGGTGCAGAGCCAGAGGCAAAGTTGGTCTGGACTGGAGGATTTATTGAATGTATGTGGAGGTGCTTTTCAAGCATGGCAAACCTGAAGAGACTTCTCAGCTGCTGCTATCACTTCAGTTGTCATTGATTGTCTCAGGCTGCTATTCCCATCTGAGGAGCACTGGATTTTTTTGGCAAGTAGCTGTTATTAGCTACTCAATTTCTCAGAGGCACTGCTGGGGATCTGCTTTCTGCCTGTGGTTGCTGTCAGAGCCTATCAGTTGGCATTGGATGCTCCTGATGTGGCAGTGCAAAGACTGGAGTATGACCTTAGAAAGCCTGTCACCAGCTGGCAGGACCTCTCAGCCTTTCCTTGGGGGGAGCTTCCACATCCAGGTAGCTGCAGGTGCTTTTTCATGAACCAGGTCTGGGGGGACCACAGCAAACCTGGCTGTTGAAGGGAAAAGCATGTGGGGTTGCACCATGGAATAGCTTCCACGTCTTGAACAGCTTACCAGTGCTATAAGCTTAAGGAGACTGTACCCTTTTTCCTTTCCTGTTTGCAAAAATTATTTGTAACAGCTGCTTTCTGCATCATTCCAGACAGCTGCCAAGTGATCTGTGATGTCATTCCTGAGCCCAGTGATGCAGTTTGGGAGGAGGAGGGCTGGCATGTGGCTTGCTTTTCTTTGCTGAGAAGAAGTTGCACTTCAGAGCATCTTAATTGGGTAGCTCTCCAGGGTAAAGGCAGAGCAGCTTACTCAGAATGTTTCTGCAGAGTTGAGAAGCAGGTCAGCAGATACCTTTTTATAGCAGTCTCATAACTGCAGGGACGGGGCTGGCATATTAAGTTGGAGTGTGCCTCCAGAACCATGACTGAGAGAAGGCACTGCCTTCCAGCCCCTCTTGTAAGAAACTGCTGCTGTATGGCTACAACAATTACCTACAAAAGCTGAGTAATCTCTGTTGTTCTAAGGCAGGGAAATTAATCATGAAATCAGAAATTGGAACAGATCTGCAGTTACGCAGTGTAATCCCTGCCATGCTTTCTGGATTTTGCTACAGTTCCTCTTTTTGAGAGCATTCTCAAGGCTGATTTTAAATACTCCAAGCACTGGAGCTTCTCTCTTCCTCAGGAGATTTTTGTGTTGCTTAACAATTCTCTCTGTTGAGTTTTCCCAGACGTTTAGCCTAAATTCCCTCCTCTGCCTCATCTCTCTGACTTATATCCAAGCAGAGCATCTGCTACAGCTACAGTGCAGTCCCAGATTGAGGTGTGTTTTTGGCTACCCACCCAGTTTGTTCAATTGCATTTTGAATCCCTTAAATCCATCCACCAGTCTACTTTTACCCCACTGGTTTTGGCTCCTCCAGCTCCAAGAGTGGACATTCCAACTCCTGAGTGTGATGCCAGCAATCAGAGCACGTAGCAGCTCCCTTTTACAGAGAACCATTTCTTTTTTTTTTTTCCTAGGTTGCACCATCATTTACATGGTTTTAGTGGGCTTTAAACTAATCCCTTCTTAAGCTGGTTTGCACTGTGGGAATTAAACATAAGCTGTTACCTTTAGTGATGGCTAAAAGTAGAAACCTCACAGACTGTCACATCTACCTTCCTGCTCTCATTGCACTTCTGGGACCTCCCCAGTTGCTCGAAGAGTTTGTTCAGGAGCTTGAGCTCCTACTGCTTGTCCTCTGGTGCTCATGCATGTCTTATCAAATCTGACTTGTGTTTGAATTCTCTGGTTTACTCCCCTCCCTGGTCTATCCACAACTGTTTTTACCAACATTTGGGGATGCCTTTCTGAACCTGCCACTGTGGGACAATAAATTTTTCTCTGCAGGACACTAATATATGTAATAATGTAATTATGTAATGTGATTTGAGTTTGTCTGGGCATAAATCTTTGTAACAGCAAATGTGTTTCTTTGGCTCAGCATTTAGCATGGTCTGGCTTATGTTTTAGCTGGGTGACAAATGGGAGAATTCCTCCTGGGTTTTTTCAAAGGAAGTGGGACCTTAAGCAGGTCCTGAAGTTCAGGACTACCCATACAACCTCACCTCTAGGTGTCTTGTACAGGCTGAGTTTCCTTCATCCCAAGCAATGGGAGGTGTCTGCTGAGCTGTGCTCCCATGACAGGTTATTGCTGTGCAGGATGATGTGAGGAAAGCATGAGAGGCATAAAAATAAAGCCCAGAGCTGCCTTTTTCTGTGGTATATTATGACAGGGCCCTTTGACAGACCTCCAGTTTGCTCCAGCTCTCAGTCAGGGGAAAATGGAAAGTGAGGTTGCTCTCTGTATTAGCAGAGATTAGTAATGCAGCAAGCATCTGTGATAAAATTCAACTCACTGCAGCTCCCTGGCTGGCAGAGTTTAATGACACTGATAATTAAGTCTTTGGTCAAGGCAACTTTTTTTTTACCTGTCCTGATTGCTCTGTTGCAGAGCTTTCTTCTTCCAGGAATCAACACCTGGCACGTGCTCACTTTATAGCTTTCACAAAGGTAAAGATTGGAGGCTTGGGAGATGCTGCAGGCAGTGGACTCACTTCAGGCTTTCTAGAAAGTGTCTGGGCTCAGATAGAACTCATCAAGGAGGCTGCATGTTCAGGCACAGCTGGGAGCTGGGGGTGAAAATGAAGAATACCCAGGGGTTTGGAGCCAGGGAATGAAGAGAGTGAGGTGGCAGAAAGGGGAGATGGAGAAGCTCATGTGCAATATAGCAGAGATGATAATAGCTGTGTGCAGTCAGGAGACAGGAATGTACCTCAGAGGTGGAAGAAGTGAGGGGAGGGAGAGGCTGAATGACAGCAGAAAAGAGCAAGGCTGCTGGCTGTGAGCCCATCAGTGCAATTGGCTCGGAGGCAGCATGGTGAAATGCTCAGGAGATTGAGCAGCTTTTAGGGAAAATGGAGTGAGCAGAAGGGTGGGACTGCTCCTTGTCTGAAATTACCCAGAAGCTCAGGATCACCTCTCCAGGTAGTCTCAAATTCAGAGCTGACCTTTGCTTGGGGAGAGCACTTCAGGGTGTGCTGGTAGGTGATGAGACTGCATGAAATTGTGGGATCCCTTTGGACTTCCAGCTGATGGAGATGCTTTAACCCCTCTTATTTCTTCTGTAACAGGTGGCTGTGAAAAACAACATTGATGTCTTTTACTTCAGCTGCCTAATCCCCCTCAATGTGCTTTTCGTGGAGGATGGCAAAATGGGTGAGTGCTTCTAGGTCTGTGGTCAGCCTCCTTCAGCCAGCCCATGCCAGCAGCACCCAGCTGGGTGCAGCTCTCCCCTGGCTGAGACTCATGTGTGCTTGTCATGATCTTTATGCTCATGAGAACCCATCTCACCACCCTGAAGTGGTTTGTAGTGGTTTGGTAACCCAGCCCTGTTGTCCTGCAATTCACCAGTTACCAGAACCCAAATCCTCCACTCCAGTTCTCTGCCAGACAAGGGATGAATCAGTTTGCTCTGAGGCTGATTTGGGGATTTTGTATTTGTCTGGTTGTTTTTTGATAGTTTTCATTGAGGGTTTGAGTCACTCAAATGGGTCTAGGATTTGCCCCCACACCACTTTCACTGTAATTTGTGTCTTCCTGGTCACCTTTATTAAATTGCTGTTTGAACTGTCTGGGAAGTAGCTTGAAAAGCAGCTTTTGCTATAATATAATCCTAAATGTGGAGGTCTCCTTCCTTCTCATCAAATCCTGCTTGTCCTTGGTTTGCAAACACCTCATATGGCACAGGCAGTCTCTGGTTTGGCAGCTCCAAAATCCAGCCAAGCTTTGCTGCTTTTACAGTGAGACTGAGGTGGCTACAGGAGCAAATCCTGGATCCCAGCAGGGCCAAATGTCACCAACAAATCTTTTGTGTCTCTACTTTGTATCATTCTGCTGTCAATTAATTAATGCTGTGGTCCTGCGAGGACAGAGGAGTCCTGATTGTTTCTCTCTCTTGTTTCTAGAGCGCCAGGTCTTCCTTGCAACATGGAAGGATATTCCAAATGAAAATGAACTTCAGTTTCAGATTAAAGACTGTCACCTGAATGCTGGTGAGTAGCTTAATTCTGCCATGCTGAGAGCACTTTTGATGTATGGACATCACCTTATTAAACAGCAGCATCTTTAGCTAACAGATTTATTATGGTTATTGCACTTATGACCAGAACTTATGAATCCCAGAGCTTATTTCAGTAAAAACTTCAGCTCAGTCCCCATAAAAACACCTCTGAACTAACATTTTAGATTTTACTTTGCTCTTTCTTCCTTTTATTGTGGACTTTAGTGTGAATGGTATTCTTGTTTCTCTTATGCTTTACTTCTCTGCAAAACTGCTCTTCTAACTAGAGCTGCATGTGTTGGGGCAGTGCAGCAATCCTGTCCTGCTCCTGTACACTTCAGGCAACGTGTTCTGGCCCTGACTTTAATCTACTGCATAATCCTGGGTCACCACCTTTCAGCCTCTCCTTTCTTTATTCTGTTGTGAAAGAGCAACCCTACAAACCACTGTAAGATGTTTTGACATCTCTGGAGGACAGACCACGTGAGGAGTTTTGGTCTGCTGTGTCAGCTGCCATACTGATGCATTTTGATCACTCTGTGTCCTGTGTTTAGTTGCCTCTGTGAGCATCCTACTTATACATATGACCTTACTCCTGCTGAAGGATGAGGGAGTTTAAAAAAAGTGGAATGGGGCCAGCCTAGCAGCTTTGCTCCTGTTCAAGAGGTTCTGGGCAGGAGCCAAGTGATTCTAGTGAAAGCTGCTGTGTTTCACAGAGGAAAAGAAGTGTCCCTATTGATTGCAGACCTCATAACCTTTTTATTCTCTCATGTCTGCTATTACACAATGAACACCCTCTTGCTTCAATTGCAGACAGAAACCACGGGTCTCTTTGTACTCATAATTATTACTATTTTGGAATATAAAAGATGGAGCATGCAAGAGGGGGGAAAAAATAGCAGCTGTTGGACCTTATGACTTAATTTCAATGTAGGGTTTCAAATGAGAACAACCTCTGTGCCTCCCCCAACCCTCCCTCTGCTCCCAACCCTGCTTGGCACAGCCTCTCCCCCTGCACTGCAGTGCTGCTGCCAGCAGTGCCTTCTGCCCCAGCCCTGCCCCGGCCAACCAGAGCTTTTTGCATCCCAAATCAGAACCCTTGGTAACTTCTCCCAAGTTGGTGTTGGGCTGCTGGTTAGCAGAGGGTGTAGTTGGGAGGGAGAGAGGGGGATGTGTGGCTTGGAAGATCCTCCAGGCTGGCCCATGCTCCCTTCTGCCTCTGGAAGAAAATGTTAGAAAATGTGGAGTGACAGGCAGTGCTCCTCATTTAGGAAGGGTTGGCCAGCTCAGGACAAGGCTGCTTGCCCAGACCTTCCTGAATTGGTGATACTTGGTGGAGAAATATGTTCCTAACTTGCAAGGAGAGCCCAGGAGGAGTGGGCAGTTTTTCTCTAGTGGTGTCCACAGCCATTGCCAGGGCTCTGGTAGGAAGAGGCTTCTCCTGTGCTTTAGCAGAGCCCTGGACACAGTGCAGGGATCCTGAGCTCAGGATGCTTGAGGGTGTGCATGATCTGCCAGCCTCCTTGGCTTAGGTACTGGAGAAAGTGGGTCATGTCTCATAAACAGATTTCAAACACTTCCATGCACTGAAGCTTCTGGTTTTGTATTTCTGCTGCTGATGCCTCCTCCCTCTTGTGACTGTACTGATCCTTTCCTTCCTTGACCACCTGGGCTGCAGCACAGAGGAGGCCAATAGCTTGCAGGATGGCAAATTAGGGAAATCTTGTGTTTGTCTTAGTATTTTTGCAACCCTGACTAGTCTATTGTATTAGAGCAGTAACTCATCTAGTACAGAGCATCCCAAGAGCATCAGACTTGTCATTACAAGGATCAGGCAGACCCCATGGAGGTCTGGGCTTCCAGCATCCTCAGGGATGGAAATGTCTCACAATGTGGCAAGTGGCTTGTCTGGTAGTACACACCACAGGGCAGAGACAAAATAAACAGGGTCAGCTCTGGTGACAGCTGAATCCATCTTCCTACTGATTTGTCCCAGAGCAAGGCTGTGTGTCTGGCAGTAAGGAGCTAGTCTTTCAAGATTCACATCATTTAGATCCAGTGAAAGCAGCCTTGTTTTAAGGCCCCCTCTTTCTTCCAGAATAGCAGCTCTGTGTCTAAAACCTTTAGGGCCTTGCTCCTTGTGGAGGAGGCAGTGGTTCAAGTTGAAAAGACTCTCTCAGGGGAGATGCCTGAGCAGAACAAAGCTCTCGACCTGGGCTGCTGGTGCCTCTCTTGTTCACCCATGAAATACCACTCCATCAGCTCAGGTACCTGAGGGCTGCTCTGGCAGAGCTGTGCAGAACAAAGTCTGCAGATTTCAACAGCCCTTAACTACAACTCAAGAGTCCCTGGGGTTTGTTGGTTTATTGGTTTTTTGGTGGGTTTTTTTTTGCAACCCTTCAGCACCGAGGAAAAGCTCGGGCTCGGCAGAGGTGTGCAGCCACCCTGGGAGTGCTTATTCCCTTGAGTCCTTCTCCCTCCCCTTCCATCTGCTGGGATCAGTAATTCATGCCAAGTCTGAGCCCATCCCCTTGGTGGCTGTGGATGCTGAGGCACTCACAGCACCATTCATGCTTCTGTCCAGCCCAGTGACGTGGATGGAGCTCAGAGCTAAAAATACCTCTGCTCCCCACTGCCTGCCTGGGTGCCAGCATCACCAACCCCAGCCACAGAGCTGGGGGACAGAGGGGTGAGCAGGGTTCCTGCACCCTTAGTGCCTGGTTTTTCTTTATCCCAGCTGCAAAGAGCCTCTGCTCTCCTGAGTGGGGCATTGCAGCACCAGGTGAGAAGTGGGGGTGAGGTTATGTGCCAGGAGACCTTGCTGAGCAGCTCAACAGAGGATGCTGATTTTCTTCAGGGGAAAAACTGAAATGGGAATTTCTTTGAATCAAAGTGAAGTGGGCTTGGAATAGGGAATTTTTATTTTTTTTTTAGGGGGCTGGGTTTTTATCTGTCAGGAAAGCAGATTGTGCATTGTTCACCCAGGGCTGCCTGGCTGTCACTGCTCTGCTGTCACTGTTCCACAGTCACCTTACAGCACCTCCTGTGTAAACTGCAGGCTTTTCCCCAGGTTATTTCTTTTGCTCCTTGAAATAAAAAGGAAGATAAACACAGTCAGTCAGGGAAGATGCTTCTGTGTGTCTGTTCTCCCAGGTCTTTGTGGCGAAAAGATCCATCCTGTGCCCATGAGCAAGCCAAATACAATTGACTTTTGTTTGCAACAGGGATGGCAGAAGCAGCTCCAGTCCCTGGCAACTCCCCCTGGAACCAGGGCATGGAGAAGCCAGAAAATGTTGGCTGCTGCAGATAGCCCAAGCTGAAGCTTGGGATAAGGTCCCAGGCTGTGGGTAAGGAGCAGGTACCCTTAAGTGGTAAAGTGGTAGAGCTTGCAGCATCTTTGGGAAAAAAAAATAAAAATCCCAGGTCCTCGACCCTTGAAGACATTTCTGAGGTCCCCAGTGACCCAAAGTGATTCTGTTGATTCTGGGCTAGGGATTTGGGGCTCAAGTTTCCAGCAGTAAGATCTGTTCTTTAGGGCTGGAGCTCTGTGTCTGTGGAGCCACTCTGGAGTTGTATCATGGGACCAAGGTGTTTTTAGGATGTGCTGCACGTCTGGAATTCATTAGAGCTCTTGCGTGCATCTGCCTCTTAGGAAGAGGTTGTGAGAGTGCTGTGGAGAAAAACATTTGGAAATGCATCTAATAATGAAAACACAAGGTCATGGTTATACCCCAGCATCCTCATCTCTTATGCATCCAGTGCTAAATTGATTGATTTGGGTTTGTTTTTTTTTTTTTAATTAAAATTTAAGAATCTAATCCATGAAAATAGATTCATAGCTCAAATAATGTAGGTGCTGTTGGTGCAACTGCACCCCTGCAGCTGAGCACTCCCTAAAGCTCAGTTTGCCTTGTTCACACTGATTTTTTGTGGGTTTTGTGCTTTTTAACATGCAAAGTTTGATTAAATTTGAAGGACCACTGCATTAAACTAAGATATGTAAAGCAGATTAGCTAAATGTTTGTTTGCTTGTTGGTTTGGGGTTTTTTGTTGGTTTGTTTTTTTTTTTAATCCTGCTTACCAAAACCCCCAGAGTGAAAGCTGACATGCTGACTTGCACATGGAGGTTCAATGCCATTAAATAGGAGGCAATTAGTTGCTGTGCAGTTCAGCAGTTCTGAGTACTTTGGTTTTGCTTCCTTTATTGGGCCACAATTTGGTGTGAAAAAGCAGCTGTAGTGTTTGGGGTTGAATATGGCTTTATTGGTATGCAGTGGTCACTTTGTTGTTTGTGGGTTTTTTTCCCCTGAGTAATTTGGAACAAAAAGAAATTGGATTTTCTGGCTGGAACAACCTGGGATGCATTTCTATGCAAGCTTCCCTGGTAAGGTTGGTGGGGTTTTTTTTTTTCCCCTGTATGTACAAATCTAGTAATCTGATTCTTTATTGTATTATCAAACCTGTGCTTTTTAATTAATTAAATTGGAAATTAATTTACTGTCATAATGTTGACCAAAGTGCCTCCCCCCTGGATTTGGGCAGGTGGATTTGGATGCAGTTTTTGGCTGGATGCTCAGGGTTACTGAAACAGCATGGGGATGTTTGCAGCCACCAAAGCAAAAAATATAGGGATTAAAATTTACTTCCTGATTCCAGTGCTCCTTGCAAAATGCCATGAAGGTCCAAGTTGAGAAAAGACACATTGTTGGTGTTAATTCTGAATTGTGTGGGTCCTTTGTGAAAACTCCTGTGGTTTTCAGTTGGTCATCTTGGTTGTGTGAGTTTGGAAGGGGGATTCTTAAGCTCTGTGGGTGGGTTTGAGCACATCCTTTGCTTTACCTGTAAGGAAAGTGCTGTTGGAAAAAATGGGATTACTCCAGTGCTAGGGAGACCTTGTCCAGCTTTTCTTCACTGCGTTCCTGACTTTCCATCTGTACTGTTTGGTTGTTGGACTGGGTAGGGTAAAGAATTCTGTTTTTAAAAAAAAGAAAAAAATGCAAAAAGCCTCCAAAAATTAAACATACAAACAAAAACCCCTCCAAGATGGACTGATGTCACATCCCTGGTCTGGGGGGTGGGATAATCTCACTGTCTCCTTACACTGGGCTGCAAGATTTTAAGAATAAGCACTGAGCCAAAAGAAAAAACCCTGCAGAAAGTTGCTCAGCAAGGTCAGGTGGAGACTCTGCTGATTTTCAGGGCTCTGTGGCTCCTGTTTGCAGAGTCCCTGGGGACATGAGCCTGCCCTGAGCACTAACCAGGGCTGTGCTGGGTGCTCAGCTCTTGCTCAGAAACCAACAGCCCTGTTCAGGACTCAGCTCTCTGCTCCCAGCAAATATCTGCTTGCTTTTTTTTTTTTTTTCCCCTTTTTATTCATAGGCTGTTCTGTCACATGGCATTAGCTGTCCTGCCTTCAGCCAGGCACATCCTGGCACTGTTGCTTAGCAACTCCAAAATCCTGATGCTTGGGAGCACAGGAGGGATGGGAGCTGCTGCCTGGGAGAGAAAAGGGGGGGGGGAGGCTCTTACCAGCCCCCAAATCTGTGCTGAGAGCAGGGCCAGGAGTCAGGCAAGCTGAGCACCAACACCCCAGCTTCCTCCCTGCTCACCCCCAGTGTCTGGCTCAGACAGGGTGTGTTTTGTAGGGTTTCTTGCACACTTCAAGGGGGTAACTGAGGTCAGACAGGGAGGTGGAAAACAGGCTTTCCTAGGGAGTTTACCCTGCCTCAGTTTCCCCTCCCTGTACATAGGAATCAGCCCCCAGCAGAGGCAGCAGCTCTGCTTTTTAGCACCACATGGTTGAAGGCTTTGGTGTGAGAGCAGCTGCCCTGTGTCCCCACCTTGCTCCCAGTGTCCCCATGTCACAGCTTCCCAGGTGACAGGAGCCCTTCCCTCTGCCATGGGATGGGGTAGGAGCCCTGCCAGTGCCAAATTCCAGCTTCCCCTTTGCTTCCAACCCTGCACCCAGGCTCCTTGGAGAATGCCTGTGCTCTGACAGCATCCCCCAGCAGAGGAGGAGACTGCACCCAGCAGGAGGGAAGATTGCTGGAGAAAGTCTCAAAGCCTTGCTAGCAGTTCCAGGATCCATGTCCAGAGAGGCTGCAGACCAATGGAGGTTTAACTTCAGCCTGTTAAAATTGGGCAAACGTTTAACACCAAGCCCCTTACAAACCATGCTGGCTCTCTGAGCCAGTGCATGTGTTGAGCATATCCCTTTGCCAAACCCTGGAGGCCTCTCCAGCTGCTGGAGGGGCAGGAGGAGATGGGAGCTTGGGCCCCATCCCTGGTGGGTGATGTCCCAGCTCCCCTTTTCCTAATCTGGGTGAGTTTGTTGCACAGAGGAGAGGAGAGGTGGGAGGAGGAGACAGAGGGAATGAGGGATTTTAAGCAAAGGATCTCACTACTTACTTAGATCTGCCAGTTTCCATAGTAACTGGGGAAGAGAGAAAACCTAAATCTGAGTGTGTCTGGGTAGCTGGATGCCTGAGCCCTCCTCGCCCTGCACACAGCCACTCTGAAGCTTGGGGAGCACAGGGGTTCAGCCCAGCCATGGGCAGAGGCTCCCATAGGGCTGTTCCATGGGTCTGGCTGTCAGCCCTTCCCCAGGGAGAAGCAGCAAATCCATCCTGGTCTTGTAGGGCTCTTTTCTCTCCTGCTTTTCCTGTTCCCTGTGCACAGACTCAGCTGTCCTCTCTAATTCCTCCCTGCACCAGCAGAGATTTGTGTCTCTTCTCAAATCTGATGTGGGTGGATTTGGTGTTGGGATGAATTAGAGCTGCATGGTCACTTTGTGCCCCTTCCCTGCTGCTGTCCTGCTCCTGGAAATGGATCCCATGTTTCCAGGCTCCTGGTTTTCAGTGCACATAGGTTTAAGGCCACTTCTCTCCCTTGCTGTCAAAAGGGCACAGCCCCTGATAGAAGCTCAGCACAGACGTGGTGTTCCCCCACAGCCCCAGCAGAGCTTGGAGAAGTTCAATTTCTCCAGGAATGGGAATTTATTCCAGGCTTGGAGCCTTCCTCCCTTGGCCTTCCCCCCAAAGTGTGAATGTGTCCTTTTTACTGGCACCCACAGCCTGGGGTTTGCCTTGCTTCATTCTGAGAAACCTCTTGGCATTGAGGATTGAGGTTTTTGTGTTCTGCTGTTCTTGTAAGGTCCCTTAGAAACAGATTATAACCCTTATAACATCATCATGGTTAGATCCATCCAGATCTCTAGGTAAAATCAGACATCATCTTGCAAGTGCTGAGGTCAGACAGTGTCTTAAAACTGTATCACATCCCTGGGATGCCTGGAAGCAGAGGTCTGTGGGTTTTTTACACCTCCAAGTGATTGCATTAAAAAAAAAATAAAAAGAGAGGATTTTTACTACCTTGTAGGACTTCAGCTTGGTCAGAAGTTTCTGTGTGTGAGTTGGAGGGGAAGCAGGAGGGAGCTGTGAGGTCTGGGACAGGACCTCAGCACCAGGCACCTGAGCAAGCCTCAGGCAGTCATCTGTGTTCTTCACCTTCATCTTCTGAATTTTGGCTGCCCCCAGGTCAGCCTGCCTGGGGCTTGTTGGGGGTTACAGATAGAGCAAGAGTCCTCCTGCCCTCTGGGCTGCAGATGAAGGCAAAAAGTCCTGGGTGACTCAGAGCAGTGAGCAGTAAGTGGAAGCCCTGCAAGATGGGCAAGGGATCACAGCCTGAAAGGAGAAATGAGGTGGGTTCACAGAAGCAAACTGGAATATTTTCTCCTTGGATCATGTCTGTTTCTGTCCCAGGGGAAAACTGGGACAGAAGTCAGCATTTTCCTTGTGTGCTTCCATCCTGGGAATGTTCCTCTGGGCTCTCCTGTTTCTGCAGATGATGAATCTGAATTAACAGATGTTTTTTTTTTCTCTCTTCCCTCTGAAGACACTGTCTCCAGCAAGCTCCAGAACAACAACGTTTACACCATTGCCAAGAGGAACGTGGAGGGCCAGGACATGCTCTACCAGTCTCTAAAACTCACCAATGGCATCTGGATCTTGGCAGAGCTTCGCATTCAGCCAGGGAACCCAAACTACACGGTGAGGTCTCAGCTGAGGTGGGCACATGGCCCAGGCTGGGGGCCTTCTGACTCACCTCACCCCTGGACCCATTTCTCCTGGCTTTGCCTGATGTGCTTGTTTGGGGGGATTATTTATCTGAGGGCTCAGGTGTGCCCACCTAACCAGAAAAAAAAAACCAAACTGAGAAGCAGCAGAGTTTCACTGCTCTGGCACTAGTGAGCTGGGATAATGCCCACTCAGCAACAATCCCTTGCTTGGCTCTATCTCTGAGATAAAGCCAAGAGACATTAGTGTGAAAGCACTGCCAGGAAGCCCTTCCCCCTTGGATACAAGGACAAATTTATGCCCTGCCATCTTCCTGCAGTGGAGACTGCCTGTCTGGGTGTCAGAGCCTCTTTGGCTTTGTGCTGGCACCAGCCTACAGCTGGTGGGAGGGTGCTGTCTGTCCTGCATCCTGCACCCCTGTAGCCATTCTCTTTGACTTTGTTCCACTTCTGAGGATTTCTGTGTCTGAGCATCCTTTTGTTAGTGGATTTATCTCCTCTTGGAAGGTGTTCCAGGAGTTTCAGGCTAAATCCATGGTCTGAGGATCTTCAGGATGAAAGCGGGTGTTGGAAGGTGATGTGAAGTGTTTGTACAAGGACTGAAGCTGCCAGCCTGGTCTCAGCCTGACCCTTGCTTTAGAGAGGAGCAACAGCCAAGTTTGTGTCCATCAGGACTGAGCAGCAAATTGTTAGAAGCCCCCAGGCTCAGTGCTGTGATTTACATCAGGGGGGCAAGCAAGTCCCCTGTCCCAGGGTTTGGGGCACTGTCCCCTTCCTTCACACCTGCAGTGGCATCTGCATTTGGGAAGGAATTTGGAAAGCCCACAGTGGGAGTTGGCTTTCATTCCCCTCCTCCTGTGTTTGTAGCAAGATTTGCAAAGGCAGTTTGGTGAGGAAGAAAGCAAAACTCAAAAGAAAAAAAAAGAAATTGGATGGCTGCTTGGCTGCTGCCAGCCCTGTCTGGTGTCTGTCCAACCCAACCTGTAGGTCAGACCTTTCCAGAGATGGCAGAAAGCTCCTGCCTGCCTTTGCACCATGTCTGACCTCTCCTCCTCTCCTCTCCACAGCTCTCCCTGAAATGCCGAGCTCCTGAAGTGTCCCAGTACATCTACCAGGCCTATGATGCCATCTTGAAAAACTAACAGGACATCAGCCTGTGCCTCACCCTGCAGAAGGAGAGGGGGAGAAAAAGGGGTCCCCAGCTCTTCCTTCACCACCAGGGCAGGGCAAAGCACTCTCTCCACTGGAAGCAACTGTATTCATGTGTAGGATTTCAGTCAAAGGCACTGATTAACCAAGGTAGCAATTAGTATCCACGTGCTAACGATGATAGGGAACAAAAACCCCTTTGGTATTTTTAGCGTCCATGGAGTTTGTAACCACTGCTTCAATTCCTCCCACGTTTCCCCCTCGCCCCTCACTCATCCCTTCTCGTGGGCTTCTCCATTTTGTGCCAATGTTCAGTGTTTTCTAAATGGCTTTAGGCGTAGTTATGATTTTTTTGTAAAAACAACCTCTCATTGAAGAAACAAGCAAAAACCACACGTGGGCTCATTAAAACAAGGCAAAAGTGTCGAAAATGTAACACTGCACTTTATATTTTTTATACTTTTTTTTTTCTTCCTTTCTTTCTTTTGAGTTTTTCTATTGTAATTGGCTTAAAGGGAAGGTGATTCCAAGGAAGTATTGAGAGCCCTGCAGGGATGTCAGCCTCGGGGAACCTAGGAACAGAGCCATCAGTTCAGTCCATGGAGGCCCAGATGGAGCCCCAAAGAGGGTGTTTTTTTATTATGCCTGTACTGGCAGTCTCAGCTCTGCTTTTGATGGTCTGTTTGAACTCCAACCATCTCCCTGGCTCGTTAGCTGCTGTTGTGTGGGGAGGAGCTGCAGACCTAGATTGGTAATGGGACAGCAGCAGCTGAAATGAAGGAAAAAAACCTGTTCTTAGAGCAGAAGGCTCTTGCCAGCACTCCAGGTATAATCTCTGTGTCTTCACCCAACTGCAGCCCCTCTTCTTGTTCTTTCTGTGCCTGCTACAGCCAAACTGCCTTCTTGGCCATCCCCTGAGCTGTGCCACCTTCACCCAGCCTCTGCAGAGAGGGGCTGCTGCTGGCAGTGTTCTGGGGCACTGCAGGGAGCAGAGCAGCTCTCCCTCTTCTCCTGCTGTCCCCCAAACCCAGGCTGTGGCACAGGGGGGGGTGGTTTGGACTCAGTGGTATTTTGCACCTTGCCTGCCCCGGGGGTTTGAGGTCAGTCTGAGAGTTGAGAAGATCATGGAAGTGTTTCTTCCATTTGCAGCTTGGCTCTTTGTGCCCAAAGGCACGTGGTAAGAAGGGCCAGTTGGGTTCCTGCTCTTCCCCCCTGTCCCAAGCAGCCCCGTGCCCTGGCCCCTCTTTTCCCACCCATCCTTAGGGCCAGGACCCCTTCCCTTTCCAGTCCAGGGCTGTGGACTCCCCACATTGCAACCACTAAGTGCTGTGGCAACAGCAGCGAAAGCAAAGCAGCCTCTTGCATGTCCTTGCCCCATTCATAGCTTCTCCTGCTTAAACCCAAGCCTCTAACCAGAACAGCTTTGCCCTCCCCAGCATGCTTTGATGCCATCTCCTACCCAGCAAGCAAAGCTCTTGTGCATAGCAGCCCCCATCTTGTCTTTTTAGATGCTACATTTAAAGTCAGTAAATGTTTTGTGGTGGGAACTGGTTCATCAGGGCTTTGGCACTGTCTGCAAACATGAAGTGTCCTGGAAAAGACTCCAGCAGGACATGGCAGGAAAAGATTCCATGCAGGACCCTGAGGAAGGTGGTGCCCCTGTGTAGGAACCCTGGTGTGTGCTCTGGCTGGGGAAAAAGTGGAGCAGAGCTGGAGCAATCCAGCCCTTGAGCCCTGCCCATGAGTGCTGGGAGGTTTAGTTGCTCCAGGCACTGCTGGGCCTCCACAAAAATCATTAATAGGACAATTAAGGAAGCACCAGTGGCACCGAGTGCCACGCTGTGTCGGGGCAGGGAGGAGATGCCAGAGGGTCAGGAAGATTCACTTAACCCTCCCTCCACTAACTCTGCTGGTGTAGCTTGGATGCAGGGAGGGGGGATGCTGAGCATCCCTTTCTCTTGCCAGATTTCTTCCCAGCTTTTGGGAGGTGTGGGTGTCTGCACTGTGGGGCAGAGCCCGGGCTCTCTGGGTGGTGCTTTGCCCTCCTGTCCCACCGTGCTGCTCGTTTGAGTGTTGGCCATGTGGTTGTGTTGCTCTTCAGGCTTTCCCTGCCCTCCATGTCAATAAATTCATCTCCACGAGGCTGTGGCTCTGTGTGGCTCTGTGGGGCTGGGGAGAGGGTCCCATCCCTCTGCTTTTGGACTTGTTGGCTGGAGGGTTGGAGGTTGGATTGAAGGGGGAAGGTTGGATTTGGTGGGAAGGAAGCTGTTAGCTCACCAGGAGCCTTTTTTCCTTTTCAGTGCTCATTTTTCTATAGCAGAGACCCCCCCAAAATAGGGGCTTGCATGGCAAGGAGGTGGCAAACCTCTGTCTCTGGCTGCTGCTCTTATCTCCAAGGGTAGCAGGAAAGGGACAGCCTGGGGTGAGGAGCAGGAGGAAGATGGATATCCCCTGTTAACCCTTTCTGGGCCCCAGTAGGCTCTGTATAGTGTCCTACTTTCCCTGCCAGGAAATGCTGGGAGTCTGATGCATTCCCATTGCTCTTAACAAGTGCTGGGATCTTCCAGAGGGCTTTCCCTGCACTCCTTCTGCCCCAGGCAGGATGGGTTGGGCTACAAAACCTCTGTCCCAGGCTAGAGCTGAGCTCAGACAGCCCCAAACTCAGCCCCCAAAGTGACCAGACAGTGTCACAGGCAGCAGGTTGGGTAGGGTGCTGCTCTCCTGCAGAGATCTCTCCCTCCCCCCTGCCCAGCCTTGGCTTAGCAGCACTTGGAGAGGAGGTGGAGGAGGTGACTTCTGCCCTCCAAGGAGCTGGGGGGGCAAATAGTGGCTCAGCCCTGCTGTGCCCTGCCCAGGGATGCTTCCCTGTTACAAGCTGCTGGGTGTGTGTCTAGCAGCAAGTGACAGACTGGCTTGGGGTCCTGGTGTTGCTCCTGTGTCCCTTCATGCATCCCTGATGTGCCTGGGATGCACACCTAGCTGCTGGGGAAGGGGATGGGATGGGATGGGATGGGATGGGTTGGGATGGAATCATCATTCCCTGCTCTGGGTCTGTTCCTGGGGCAGCATTTGGCCTGGCAGGAACAGAAGCTGCTGCAAGATGCTCAGGGATCTGCCATGTCAGCTGCTGTCTCCTTCATGTCCTGGGGCAAGAGGAAAGGTTTCCTCCCTCCCTTCCTCTTCTGCCAGGAGCTCCCTGGGGAGGAATTGGTCTTTCCTACTGCTCTGGATTTGCAGGCACATTCATGTCCCATAAGTGGGGACACACCAACCCTGGGCCAGGCTGTACCTTGCAGACTGGGTTTGCTTCATTACCATCATCAGCCTCCAGTGCTGGCAGCTCAGAGAACACAGGTGACACTGCAGGATGGTCCCCACAGCCTTCCCCTTCCTGAGGCCAATGCAGTGGGGCAAACACCTCCTGGATGCTCCTTCCAGCTCTGTCTGGAGCTGGGGATCAGCCCTGGGGTGTGGGTGGGCTCCCCAAAACCCCTTCTGCTCCTGCCAGCCTCACACTCATCCTGCCTGGTGCCAGCCTGGTGCTATGGGCCAGCAGCAGGTGACAGCAAGGTCCCCAAGCCCATGACACAGCATGGGGAGAGGCAGGGACTCACCCCAGGATTTTGAAGGCTGTGGCAGAGGTGGGGGCTCCCAGCAGCCCCCCCTGAGCCATTCAGCCCTTCCTGTCCCTGTCCCTGTGGCTGCCTGGACACAGGAGCTCTGTGAGGGATGACTTGAGGTCTGTGTCGGTCTCCTGAGCCTCCCAGCCAGTGGGGACGTGCCAGGATCCAGCCCTGCCTCCCTCCCCCCTCCCTCGTGTATTGAATTTCACAAATAAAACTGCAAGTGAAGAGCTTCTTGGAGGGAACTGCTAAAAATAGACCTGGGGCTGGAGCCTGAATTGTGCAGGGGGTTCATGTGCAGCCACAATCCCTGCCCTCTCCCAGAAACCCCCCAGGGCTGCTTTGGGGTGATGAGAGGTTCCAGAGCTGGGTGGGAGGGAGGGAGGAAGAGGCTGTGGAAAAAAGCAGCATCTCTGGCTGGTTATAACCCCCAGGGACACAAAGATTTTCCTAGCTGGGAGCAGCAAGCAGCTCTGCAGTGAAATAAACCCCAAATCTCTGAGACAGGGGAAAGGGGCACTGGCACCTTTGCCTGGCACTGATCTCAGCCCTGGCCCAAAGGTTGTCATACGTTTTACAAGCTGTCCTTGTCCCTCCCCAAGCCATGGGGCTGTGTCTGCTGTCCCCTTTTCTCCCAGGAAGGATATGGCAATGTGTTTCCACTCCTACCCTCTCCTCACCCCAAAGAGGAGCCCCAGGAGATGATGCTTTCCCCAGCCAAAGGTGCTGACAAGGCTTAGCCTGGCCGGGCCAGTTTTTTGGGCTCAGCCAAGCCTGTGTGATTGCAGCCAGATCCACAGGAACATCCCAGTGCTCAGTGGTGTCACAGTGAGCTGGAGCAGGGGTTGAGGGGCTTCTTCGAGTGGCTCCATCAGAAGTGTGTCGTGGGGGCCTGGACCACGTTCCCTGGAGGTGTGACCAGCATCTTCCTCACCATCCAGCACACAGGTAAGTGCTCGGTGTGGGGTGTCCCCAAAACATGGGTACTGCAACAGAAATGTCCTGGTGACACCAGGTACCACCCCGAACTGGGGACACCCCCAGTGACAGTGGGCACAGAGAACCCTCAGCCCTGCCAGCTGCAGCAGGGGCTCACCCAGCACAGGGGTGAAGGGACATGGACAAGAGCTTTTGGAGCTGCAGTGTCAGAGAAGGGAAAGGCTTCCTGGGAGGGGGTCCTGCCCAAAGGGGGCTGCTCCCAGGGGGCTCCCAGAGGGTGGGCATGGGGGCACACACACTGCTGGGCACTGGGGAGGGAAGAGGTGATGGTGTTGCACCCCGCAGACTGCAGGGGGGACATGGGAGGATCTTTTCCCAGCAGCACCTCCCCAGAGCCTCGGGAGAAGCCGGTGTACCTCCTGCCTTCTGCGACTCGCTCTGACCATTCTCTACCTCCTTTCCCGACTGCTGCCTCCATCCCCTGCATCCCTCCCCGGGCATTGCCCGCATCCCTACCTGGCCAGAGCCTCCTTCCCTCCCCGAGCACTGCCTTCATCATTCCCGGGCACCACTGCCCGCATCCCCGCCTGGTCAGAGCCTCCCTCCATCCCTCCATCCCTCCTTCCCTCCCTCCCTCCCCAGGCACTGCCTCTCTCCCCGTTTGGGCATTCCTCTCATCCCCCCGCCCCGGGCTCTGCCTCCATCCCCGACCATCTCCAGCCGCCCTCGCCGTGCCCCTGACGGACTTTGCGACCCGGCGACCACCGCAACCCTCCCCCCCCGTGGGTGCCCCCCGCCCCTCGGTACAGCCGCGCCGGGGGGGGCCGGGCCGGGGCTCTGCAGCGGGGCCGCCCGCCCCGCACCGGGCTCGCCGCATGGCTCCGCCGCCCGCCGGGGCTCCTCCGGCCCGGGCCGCCGCTGCAAGGTAAGGAAAGGGGGGGTCCTCCGGGACGGGGGGGGACGAGGGAGAAAGTTGCCGCTGGGCTGGGTCTCAAAGGTGTGGGGGGAGGATATCGGGGGGAGGGGGTCCCCTGCGAAAGTTGATTGCCGGTTCTTCCCGATCCCCCCTTCTCCCCGCCGGTCTCGGGGGTGCGTGTGTGTCCCGGCACCCCCCAACCTCCTCCTGCCCCGACAGCCCCCCCACACACACAGGCCGGGGATGCTGCACTGCCCGCCGAGGGGAGAGCATCTCCCCGGGAGGAGCGGGGCGGGACGTGGGGTGCGGGGTGCGGGATGCTGCTGCGGGGCTCCTGCGGGGTGTCGGGGGCAGATGGCCAAGGTCGCGTCGGGGGTCCAGGTCCCCTTTTCTGGAGCAGCCGACGAGCCTCCCCCCAGCTCTGCAAGCCACTGAGCTCGGCCTTGTGCTGACCTCCTGGGGCCACCCAAGGGGTCCCTGCCCCCCCCCCCCCCGCCCCACCATGGGACCACCCAGGCTGCATCTCCCCCTCTGTGCCTCAGTTTCCCGCGGTGGCTCGTTGGTGTGAGGTGCTTGAGGGGCCGGGAGCTGTGGGGTTGGCCACTGATGCTTTGGGGTTCAAGCTGGCTTGGGGGTTCAAGCTGGTTTTCTGGGGCTCATGGGTTGGCTTTCACTAGGCCTGTCTCTGTCTGCTGGCCCCGAGGGGGATGGGGTTTTTGGGGTGGCATGGCAGGGCTCAGCCTGTTCCACAGCTCAGGGCAGCCCCGTGGGTGCTGAGTCTCTGGATGTGTCACCCTCTCACCCTCTGGCCCCGCAGAGGAGCTAAGGACTGCTTCCATGAGAAGGAGAGGTTTGTGGGGACAGTGCTGTCCCTGTGGCGGCACAACCCCGGGGACTTGTGGTGACAGTGCTGGCTGCTGTCAGAGGGCTGGGTGTGGGGTGTCTTGCACCCCCCATTTCCCTGCGTGTGGCACAGAAATGCTCCTGCTGCCAGGGCTGGGGTTCCACAAGGGTGGTGACACCCCAGGGGACAGCAGCACCGTGTGCCACGTCCCCCAGACCTGGGCACAAAATCCCCCTCGTTGCTCTGGGACTGGCTCAGGCCCTGGCTGAAGGTCTCAGCTCTCTTTCCAGTAGGGTGAGGATGGGGTGAGCCATGGCCCAGCCTGGGGACTGCAGGAAGCTTGGCCTCCCCCAGCACCCTACAGCAGGGATGCCCGGAGCCAGGGTCTCCTTGGGGCAAATAATCCCTGTCAGGACAGGGTGGTTTGATCCTGCTGCTTTCTACCCACTCAGGGATCTCTGCTTTGTGCTTTGGGGGTGATTTTCAGGGAAAAAAGGACCAGAGCATCCCAAACTGCCAAAAGCAACCACACTTTGGGATAAAACACAAGCTTCTTCCCAGCAATGGAAGTGGAACCTGTGCCCTCACCCTTGTTTTTTCTATCACAGCTTCTGGTCAGGAACCTGATGCCAGGGGGTGCTTGGGCTATCACCCCACATCCCCCTCTATCCATGGCTCTGCCCTGGGGCTCCCCTGGCCTCACCACGTGTGCCAGCAGCTTGTGGGCTCACCCCATCAGCTGGCTGGGAAATTAGCCTCCATCAAGTTAATTGCCAAACTGCTCAAAGCCTGAAATTAAACATTAAAGCTGTCACTTACAGGCACAGAGCAATGAGCAATCTCCTCCCTCCCTTTACCCCAGCAAAAGGCAATTCTGGCTGTCCAAGCAGAGGGAAGATGGATTCCCTGGGATGGGGCAGCACAGGGATGGAGCAGCTGGTGACTGTCCCTGCGGGTGTTGTGGGACAAGTCCCCAGCACAGCCCAGGAATCCACTGCTGCCGGGGCTGGAAAAACCCTGAGCAGCAGATGGTGCCTTTTCCAGAGGTTTCCTTCCTCTGGTACCACATGGGCTGAATGGGCCTGTGAAAACCTCCCTGAGATCAAATTTGCCCAAATCCTGCCTGTCCTTGTCTCTGCAGTGTGGGATTCTGCGAGGGGGTGGCTAGTGGGGGTGTCACCCAGCCCTGGGGGACAGGCATTACCCTTTCCCATAGCCTCCTGCTTGGAAAAAATCCCTCCTGAAGCAATAGCTGTGTCTGACAGGGTATCTCCAACATCTCACCAGCTTCTCCTTCCACCTTCCAGTGCCGGGCTGTCCCGGAGGGGAAATGCATCCTGAATGGGGCTGAGCATCCTCGGGAATATGCATCCTCGGGGCCGTGGGGCCAGCACCAGGGCAGTGGCCAGCGTGCAGCGGCATGGTGGCAACGTTCAAGATCGCCGTGCTGGGAGCCCAGGGGGTGGGTAAGAGTGCCATAGTCCGGCAGTTCCTCTACAACGAGTTCAGCGAGGTCTGCGTCCCCACCACCGCCCGCCGCGTCTACCTGCCCGCCGTCGTCATGAACGGCCACGTCCACGACCTCCAGATCATGGACTTCCCCCCCATCACAGCTTTCCCCGTCAACACCCTGCAGGTAGGGGTGTACCCGGACACCCCCCCCCGCCACGGGACCTCTCACCCTGGGGATAGGGGTGGGGTCTCGGGTGATGAGCGGGGGGTGGGGAGGGGTTCTCTGTGTCGCCCCGCGGGGTCCCGGTTCCGCCCCTTCGGGGGATGCTTTGCCCTCCAGGGCAGGGTTGGTTTGCTAGAAGGTGGTGTGAGGGGTCACCACCAGCTGAGCGGGCCCCGGGGGAAGTGTATTTGGCAGCTTTTTCACCTAAAATGATGGCGAAGGCTGCGGTCCCACTGTGAGAAGCTGGGTGATGCCCACAGCCCCATCCAGCTGGAGATGGGGTGGGGGGATGTGGGGGTGGTGGCTGAGGGGCTGCAGGGAGGCAGATGCAGCCCTTGCAGGGATGAGTTGGGACAGAGCAGAGGTGAGACTGGGTGTTGGGTGTCAGGGACAGAGCCCCTGCTCCTTTGTCACCCATCAGCACGGCAGCCTCCTGGGTGTCCCCCAGCACCCACTGGGCATGGCAGTGGGGCTGAGCCAGGATTGATCCCTCTCTGCACCTTGCAGGAGTGGGCAGACGTGTGCTGCAGGGGGCTCCGGAGTGTCCATGCCTACATCCTGGTCTATGACATCTGTTGCTTTGACAGCTTCGAGTACATCAAAACCATCCGCCAGCAGATCCTGGAGACAAGGTAAGGACCACGTTGATGCTGGGTGCATCCCCCCCAGAGCTCCTGATGGGGCATTACAGCTGATCCCAGTGATCCCCTGCTCTTGGCATTGGAGATGAGATATTAGAGACTGGGAGAAAGCCCCTTTGCAGGGCTTGGAGCCCAAAAGCAAAACTGGACCCAAAGGCAGAAGGAGCAGGACCCTGGGCAGGTGTCCCCTGGGGGTGAGAACCATCTTTGGGAAGGCAACTGGAACTGATGCAGCCTGGCCACAAAGAGGGACAAGGGGACAGGCCAAGAGGAGGAACAGCCACATTTGGCCAGCCAAAGCCAAGAGCAGCTCTGGGATGGGTTGGGGTCCATGGGATGTGTCACAATTTAACACTGGCAATTAAACCAAATGACAGATGCTCCCTATTAATCTCCCTCCCCTCCCAGATAAAGAAAGGAAAGAGAATAAGGGAGAGAGACTTATGGGTTGGAAACTAAACTACACAACTTCAATGGAATAGTAATGATAAATAGGAAAAATTACTAAATATATACAAATATACAGGAAAATGGATACCACGTTCCACTCTACTTCCCCTCAATAACTCTCACATCCCCACTGAGGCTGCAGGGCAGCCCTGGGAAAGTCCAGGCTGGAATCCTGGAGTCAGGAGCAGTTGGGAGCTGGAGGCAGGAACACACAGATTCAGGCTGGCATGGATCAGAACCACAGGCAGAGGAATGGATGGAATCCTCCCGGGATGCTGAAGGAAACAGGGAACGGGTGAAGAAAGAGAAGCAGGAAGGGGCTTGATCCTCGTGATCCCTCAAATTTATACTGAGATGAGGTGTATGGGATGGAATACTCTGTTTGGTCAATTTTGGCTTCTATCTTGTCCATTCCTCCCTAGGGAAGGGCTGCAGCTGGGACCTTTTTACTTCTTTTCTCCTTCCAGAGGGCAAAATGTTCCTCAGAGCTGAGCAGTGTCCTTGGCTCTGCACACCAGTCTCCAGCTGTAACTATAACCATGGAGTGTTACCAGTCCTAGAAGCAGACACTGAGAACCTTGCTGTTCATTTCAGCAAGTGCAGCTCCTCCCAAGAGCCTTAGCTGAAAGCAAAGTACAAGACAGAAAATCACCTTTATCCTGGCCCAAACCAGGACAGGATGGGATGGTCATCCATCCATGGGATGTGCTGTGCCCCATCCCCTTCTGTCTTCCCTCACCACCCTCCTCTCCCTCCCTCCCCAGGGTCATTGGCACTTCAGAGACACCCATCATCATCGTGGGCAACAAGCGGGACCTGCAGCGGGGCCGAGTGATCCCGCGCTGGAACGTCTCCAACCTGGTGAAGAAAACCTGGAAGTGTGGCTACATCGAGTGCTCGGCCAAGTACAACTGGCACATCCTCCTGCTCTTCAGTGAGCTCCTCAAGAGCGTGGGCTGTGCCCGCTGCAAACACGTCCATACCACCATCCGCTTCCAGGGTGCCCTGCGCAGGAACCGATGCACCATCATGTGAGCCCCCCCTGCCCCCATGGACACCCTCACCCCTCTTTTACCTCCTTCCGTGGCCACTTGTCTTCGGGGACCACTGGTGTCACCGCTCTCTGCTGTGGTAGGACCCCCAGAGGCACCTCGGGGGTTGCTGCCCTGCTGGCACTGGCAGCCCGTGGTGACGTTTGGGGACAGCGTGCCTTGGGGGGTGCCAGGCAGGTTGGTGTGGTGGTCACCTGAGGAGGTGGGTGACTGGGGGTAGTGAGGGGTAAGGGAGAACCCTGAGCCCTCCCTGAGCCTCTGGCACTCAGAGCCACAGCGGTCCTGGGGGGGGATTGTGTCTCTGGTGTGCCCAAAACTCCGTGTGGCACGAGGGGGTCAGGAGATGCCTCTGATGGTGCCCAGAGGGTGGCTGTCGGGTCCCTCCTTGCCAGTTCATTGCAGGGGCAAGGTTTGCTGCTGCCTGCTGTCACCTGTCCTTGTAAGAGAATGACACAGTGCCTGTGACCTGCTGCCAGGGTGGTGGCTCCATCCCTGGGGCATGGTGGAGGCTGGAGCCCCATCTTCCTCCCTGCAGAGCTGGGGTTTCTCCCCTTGGGGGGCTCAGCAGCCTCCAGCAAGAGGCCAGGTTACATGGGCTCTCTGCTGGCATGGTTGGGTCAGGTTTCCAGGCTGAATTTCTGGATGAAAGCAAGAAAAGGAGGAAAAAATGAAACAAAATGAAGAAATAAAGCCCCCATCCTACCCCTTACCTCACCCTGGGGTGCTGGGTGCTGCTTCCCCAGGTCTTCAAGTCCCTTTCTGCCCTGGTTCATCCAAGGAAGGTTTCTCCTCCCCACCAGCCTGTAGAACACCAAATAATCTCACCAAGCTCCTCGCCAGGCAGCTCACCCCTCCACTACCTCTCAGCCTGGGCTCAGCAGGTGATGGGCTTTGCACAGCCCCATCCAACCCCCCCGGGGAGGCAGGCAGCCCCCCAGCAGGTCACTGCACCCCATGGCAGTGCTGCCAGGTGGGTCTGACCCACCCTGGGCTTTCCCCTGGGCTCGTCTCCATCCACGGGAGACAGTGGTGGTGGGAAGGCAGCCTCCGAAGCAATAGGGAGCTGGAGTTGCATTTCCAGTTGCATTCCTTTTGTAGTTTTGGTTTTGTTTTATGTTATTTTCTCTCTGCATATCCCAAGCAGGAAAGCATGTTTGTTTGTTTGTTGGTTTGGTTTGGGTTTTTTTTTAATCTTTTAGCTTGTTTTCACACCAGCCTTGCAGCTCTCCTGTGTCTTGTCCTGCAGGGTGGGTGGCAAAGTGCAGCCCTTGATAGGAAACAGTGTTTGAGGTGGTGAGCAAGAGCCCCAGGAGTCTTGGTTCTTCCTTTTTGGCTGCTCCTTGTGGGGAAATTCTCTCCTCACCCCCCAAAGGCAGAAGCTGGGGCTGATCCAACCCCTGGCCCAGGCAGCTCAGTGATTTCTGGTGTCACAAGGCACTGCAGGTGCTCGGTGCTGCTCGGGGCAGTGAAAACAGAGAGCAGCCCCATCTCATCCCCCCCGGCCACGTTTCCATCTGGCAGAGCCCTGCTGTGATCTCAGTGACACATCCTATGAAGAGCAGGTCCAGCTGAGCCCAGGCAGGGTGCATTTCACCCTCCCACCACCGAGCCCAGTGCTGCAGGCTTGGGGTCACCCTGCCCCTCCCTTCCCACCCCCAGCAGCCACCTTGGGAACCAAACCCTTGCTCCAAAAAGAAAAAAAAAAATAAGGGAAAAAAGAGAAAAAGTGATGGGGGGGACACAGGACTGTCTGGAGTGAGAGCTTCAGCTGGGGAAGGATAGTGGCATGGGTCACCATCCCTCCCCTCCACAACAAATCTATCAGTCCCCCCCAACCCCATATTGTCAGGGTTTAATACCATGAGTAAGTTCACCCTATTGGTCTCTAGCTAGCTTTATCCCTCCAAATTGAGAAGGAAACTCCTTGGTAGGTGTTAATAATAAAGCATTTCTAAAGTGCTCCAATGTACACATATCAACAATGAAGCCAATACATTGTTTGTTATAACCCTGTAGCCTGCAGTTTATAGCACAATTAGTTACAGGTTTTTATAGCATCTATTTAGTATTTTGAGAAAAAAAAAGAAAAAAGAAAAAAAAAAGAAGTTATAAATATAATTGTTATATTCTATTGTACTTTATAGACAGAGGAAGTTATATTAGTAATAATAACTCTCACTGCTTCAACAGCATTTCCCAGCTCCTGAGAAAAATGAGGGCTACAAAGAGCTACTTTCCCAAGAGCCCAAGAAGGGGGAGGTGGGGGGACCCAGTGGGTGCAGGCAGAACTGGGTGGTGGCACTGTCTGGGTGCAGGCAGGGGCTCTGGTGGTGGCCAGGCTGGGGGGCACAGCAGCAGCTACAGGCGACCCACGCCTTCCCCCTACTCATACCCTTAGTATGAAGTCACCACCCACCCAATGCCACCCTGGTCTTGCTGGAAAATTACCTTTTCCTGAGCCTGGGAGAGGCTGAGGATGTCCCCACCGCTGTCCCCAGGGCACTGCTGGGTTTCTGCCCCCACGGGAGTGGTGCCGATGCCTGGATTGGGTCCAGCCCTGGCAAGGATTCTTCCCTCTCCTCCTCTGGCTCCGCTGAGCCTCCCGGTTTCCTGTACTTGGCTTTCCTCTCCCCTCCATGAACTTCTTATCAGAGATTCCCGAGGTGTCTACACCGCCTGTAACGCCCTGCACCCCCCTCTTTGAAATCAAATTAAAAATCAGGTCTGACCCCTTTGTTCTCTACCCGCCTCGCTGCTCTTTGCCCGCGGTGCCGGGTTCCTCGCCTCCCCTCTGCTGCTCTCACTGGGGTCTGCAGGTGGTGGAATTCATTCCTCCCCTGCAAAAGAGCCTTTTTTTCAGACAGGTTTTGCATCCACAGGAGCTCACCCTTGGCTGCTCCTTTGTAGGGATGCTGTGGATCTGGCTTCATCCCCTCTTGGAGGATGGGGCTATTCTGGCCCAAGGGGGGGATCTTGAAGGGACATTTGCTACACCAAGCAGCCCGGCAGCATGAATTCCCTTCATCAGCCATGACCTCCTCCCTCCCCATCAGGATTATCCTCTCTCCCTCCCTGCCCACACAAAAGATGCTAAGCCAGAGGACCTTTGGTACATCTCTATTGCACAACCAAGGCTGCCGGGTGTGTGGCTGCAGGCTTGGGAGTGACCAGCACTGCCAGGGTGACCACCAACCCCCCCTGGGCTCCCACCTTCACCCATAAGGAAGCCCGGGGGCCTCCCCAACCTGAGCCACTCATGAAGGCTCTGGGTGCTGAAAGCCCTGAGGATCATTGGTCCCGTGTCACAGAGCTGAGGCACAAGATGCTTTGCACGCTTGGATACCACGTGTGGGGTGTTCCATGCTTTGGGAGACACCATGAGGAGGGGCAGCTGCACTCTTTTTTCTCTGCAGAAAGAAATTTGAGGCTGTACTGTACAAGAGTCACTGCTTGGGAAGAGAATTACCAGTCCTGTGTGTCCCCCCCCCCAAAAAAAAAAAAAAAAAAAAAAAAAAAAAAAGTGGAAGGAATGGGTGCAGCTCTGCAGAGTAATGGGGACACCTCCAGTGGGTCCATCCCTGGGCTGAGGGAGGGGTCAGTCCCTGCCCCAACTCGGGATGCAGGTCAGACCCACACCTCCTCATCATCCTCGGTCAGCCAGGCTCCGCTGTCAGCCGGGGAGGGCTTGGCCCCGGGACGGGTGTCAGGGGGTGGGGGCTGACGGGGGGGCCCCGGGGGGCGACGCTGGCGCTGCCCCAAGGGGGTGGGGATGCGTGAGGGTCTCTTGCCGGGCCTGTGGTCCCGGCGGGGACGGACTTTGGGCCGCAGCTTCAGCTTGTAGATGGAAGGCACGCGTTCGGGTTTCTTCAGGCACCGCCGGGGTTTGGGGACAGCGCTGGCTTTGGGCCCCTGTGGAGTCTGGGACCCCACACCCTGCCCCTCCACCTTCCCACTGGTGGGTAGGGTGGTGGGCTGTGGGGTGGCTGGAGGGGGGTTTTGGGTACCCAGCTCCCCAGATCTACAGGACGCAGGGGCTGCCTCCCGTGGGAGAGCTCCTCCACCACCCTGTCATAGCCAGGGGGCTGCGCCTGCCCCCAGCACCCCTTGAGACCCCCACTCCCACTGACAGGGGCACAGGCTCCCCCCAGTTCATCCCCTGGCACCTCCAGTCCCTCGGCAGCCCTTGTGGTCAGGGATGGGGGGCACTGACGGGGACCCCCCCCCAGCAGCACAGCCCTTGCACCCATCTGCAAGCCTGGCTGGAGGGGTGGGGGTACAGCGAATGGGTGGGCTGGCTTTGGGGGGGGGGATACTGATGCCATCCTGTTTCAGAGGGGGGTTGGAGGGATTCTGGGGTGAGGGTGGTTGGCCCTGGCCTAGGGCTCCCCCTCTCCCTTCCCGTGGGTGTTTCTGGCTCTGTGAGTCTCCCCGGGCATTCTGGTGTGGGGAGGGGGCACAGAGCTTGATGGGGCTGGGGGCACGGGGTGTCACCAAGGCAGGGACCCCCCCTTCCTGCAGCCTGGCAGCCATGGCAGGTGATTTGGCTCTTTGCTGGGTGCTTTTTGGAGGTGCTGGTGTCTGCTGGGTGTTGGGTGTTGTGCACCTGCCCTGTGCCAGTGCTGGGGGGGTTCTCCCTCGGGTGGGCCCACAAGGTGTCTTGGGGACCCCCACGCTGTCCTGGGTGCTGGGGGCTACCCGGGAGGGGGTGGGTGCCCGGCTCTTAGCCCCATGGCAAGGGGTGCTGGGTCGAGTGGGTGACCTGGATGGTGTTGGCTGCCACGTCCTGCAAGAACAGAGAACAGAGAAGGGCTGGGGTGCTCCTGCACCCACCCCCCCCGCCCCCCCTCACATCCACACCTCTGGAAGGGAGGGGACACAGAAATCAGGGATGTGAGAAAAAGGTGCTGTGAAAGCATCTTTGGGGTGGTTGGGGACACGCAGGATTTCTGCACCACTTACCTGCCCGAGGGGACCCCCCGGGGCTGTGCTGGGTCCCGGTGAGGGCTGGCACCCCGTGGGTGACCCGAGCCCTCTGGTAAGGGGGTGGCAGGTCGGTGGGGACTGGAGGGGACACGGGACCCCCAGGTAATGGGGGGCAGGGGGCTCTGCGAGCGGCTGACCAGCAGTGTGGGCTGGGGCTGGCCACGGGTGGCCACCTTGGAGGCTGGGGACAGCCAGACCTCGTGCTGCACTTGATGCTGGGGGCTGCGGCTTTTCCAGGCTTGTTTGTGAGCTGGGGGGGAAGTAGGGGGGGAGGAATCAGCACCAGTGTCCTTTGCATCCACCCCCAGGGTGCATCCCCCACCCCAGGCATCCGCTCAGCACCCAACCCCCCGGGGATGCTGGTGCAAACCTGTGCTCCCTGTAAAGGGCCTTTTGGGGTCCGGCTCCATCCAGAAGTCTGCCGTGACCTCTAGTGGCCACCAAAGCCAAAGAAAGTCCCCAAACTCCCTCAGCAAAGCAACCAGAACCGCTCCTGCGATTGGTCCCAGGAGCAGCGAGACCCAGGACTGACACCCCCACCCATCCTCCCCTTCCTCCCCGCCCCGCCCATGGGGCAGATCCGATGGATTTGGGGACACGGGGACTCACAGAGCGAGGTGCAGCGGCAGGGATCGTGCTTGTCCAGGTAGTGCCCCAGCGTGTCCCAGCCGCCCCCGACCCGCACCATGACGTGGTCCCGCAGGACCTGCAGGGGATGCCACATGGCAGGTCCAAAGAGGTCCACGGGAGGCACCCGTGGGACCCCACCCTCTTTTAAAGGTGTCTGAGGGTGACACACCCAGCCAGGCTTCAGGAGCTGTGGGCTTACCCTAAGTGTCACCTAAAGGACAGCCCCAGCTCAGAGCCACCAAGGCAGGGGGGGGTCTCAGCTCCCACTGCCAACTGGCACCTCCCATCACCCCAAGGACAGTGGGGCCTTGTGAAAAGCCCCTCTCCATCACCGTGTCCTGGGCCCTTTTAGAAAGCCAGGCTTAGGGATGTACCCAGGCAGGGACAAGGGCACCTCTGTGCTCCCATGTCTGGGTAAGAGCTGGCTCTGGCTCGGCATGGGACAGCAGGGTCTGTCCCATACGTGTGGATGGTTACATCCCTGTAAGCACACACCCCACAAGGCTGAGCTTCCCTGCTTTGGCAATAACGGTTAAAAACCCCTCACTGGTCCCATTTGGGGGATGGATTATGGAAGGGGCACCGTGGCAGCAGAGGAGGATTCCTTGTGCCCCAAAAGCAAGGGGTGAAGCAGACTCACCCTGACAAAGATGAGGGTGTCAGAGTCACCCACACGGTATTTCCCTTCAGATATCTTGACCATGGGGAACTGGACTGGGCAGGTACAGCGGCTCACCAGGTGTTGGACCTGTGGGCAGCAGGGATGGGTCCTCATCAGGATTCCTGGGAAAGGTTCTGGGGTGACCATTCCCATCCCCATTCCCATCCTTATCCTCCTCTGTGCCCCCTTGTACCATCTGGTCGAGGTTGTTGAGGTCCCGTGGTTTCCTGGGGGGCCTGGGGAGCTGAGTATCCGTGGATGGCAGCTCCAGCTCCTCACGGAGCTCCTCCTCGATCTCCTCCTCCATCTGGATGAGGGTTGGGGGACGCATCCCGAAGCGGGCAGCCCGGCGTGCCAGCTCCAGCAGGCACAGCACAAAGTTCTTCTCGTTCTTCCTCAGCACCAGGTCCTCCGTCTCAAACATCAGGACATCTAGGGCAGGGCAAGGGTGGACAGAGCCAGAACAATCCCGTGGGGATGGGGACAAAAGGGAGGGAAGGCACAGGAAGAGGCAAAACCTGGCAGGAGGGAAGTTATTCCCTGTAGCCATCCCACTAGGAATATGGCTGGGTGAACAAGAGTTGGGATAAATTCACAAAGGAAGAGTCTCCCCTTTGGGTATCTAGAAACAAAGGTTCTACCACTGGTTTAGGGCACCCCAAAGCCACAAAACCCCAAGGCTGAGCATGCTGAGGGCTCCATGCCCTTCCCAGGCACTCACTGGTGGTGGGGACAGGGTGACAGACCCTTTGGCCATAGCCAGGACAACTTCTGATGTCTTTTTATGACCAAGATTATGCTGAGCAGGGCAGGGCCACACTGTAGCACACGCCCTCTCCATTTCCATCCCCCCCAGCACCCATTTGCACCCAAGCAAACACACCCACTGCCTGCCAGCACCCTGCAAAGCTGCTGCCAAGCTCTGTGCAGGAACTCCCAGCTCAGGGCTCGCTTGTGTTGACTGGGCTGCCCGATGCCACCATGGGGACACAGGGCAACTGGAGCTCAGCATCCTACCTTTAATATCCATCTCCTTCCTGCACCACTGGATGAAGTTGGAGATGTTGTCCCTGGCCTGGAAGGTGCCTGGCTGTGCCGTGAGGTTGCAGGTGACACCGGCAGCGGGCAGGTGGAGGTGCTGGGCCACGCCAGGGCAGGCAGAGGCAAACTCCTTGGCCACGTGGGTGATGTTGTTGGCGTGGGAGCAGAGCACAGCCCCTGTCTCCAGCACCTCCAAGAAGGTGCCCACCTCAATGTCTAGGTCGTACAGCTCCTTCAGCCACTCGGCCAAGTCCTCCTTCATGGCACAAAGGTACTGCTCGCCGGACTGGTAGGGACGGATGCTCCGCACCGTGGTGCTCGGTGTCCCCCACATTTTGCCATAGGACTGGGAGGAGAGGAAGGGAAAAGGGTGATGGGACATGGGGAGCTGGCCCAGGCTGTGCCCCCAGCCCGCATTCCCAGTGGTCACACTCACCCGGTGCCACTTGTTCTCTGCCACCTGGGATGGTGACACCGTCCTGCCGGTGCCCAGAGCCCTTCTCTGTCCCTGGGGAAGAGGAAATCACCCTCCTGGGCAGTGGGTGTTTTGTTTCCTTCCCAAGTGCTGTGCCCTTCTCCTTGGTGACAAGGGACAGGCTGCAAACACTCCCCATTAACCCTTCAGTGTCAGCTCCTGCTCCAGCAGCCCTGCTCCTTCTGCCCCAACCCAGAGCATTCAGACCTGCCCCAGCACCTGGGGACTTCTGCACAAAACACCTACCAGGGATGTTCTCACCCCTTGGGGCTGAAATGAAGCCTTGCATGGACCTGAGAAGGTTCTGGCCATGTTGGGTGACCCTGTCCTGGGTGACCCTGTCCTCCCCCTGGAGCCAGCTGCTGATGCTCAATGCAGATCAGCCAGCATTATTTAGGGGGAGGAAATGCAGGAATCCCAGCTATTCCAGAGGGTCCTCCTCAGTATGAATTCAGCCTCAATGCTGGGGAAAAAACCCAAACCATTAACACATCCCAAAGCATGGAGAAATGCTCAGTAATTTGGGATGAAGCAGGGAAGAGAGTTTCCATGTTTTCTTCACCATCGAGCATCATCACCATCACAGAGTTTTCAGTGGGATTCATCCCCTCATTTGATCCAGCAAGCAGGAAAGCTGAGGCCAAGCTGAGCACTTCCCACCCCAGCCCCAACCACAGACACAGCTGGAACAGAGCCCTTTCTGGGAACGGGAGATTGCCTTGAAAACCCAAAACAAAGCATGACATGAAAGCTGCATATCCAGAGGCTCATTTTATTTGCCATCAAATCTCCAAGCCCTTGGGACTCCCTGGAAGCAACGTCACCTCCTTATCCCCTCCAATGCAAAATCAAAATGGCACAGCCCCATTTCTTTGGCAACATTGAAAATCCCCTGAGGTTTTAAACTGAGCAGATGAAGGCACCAGGGCCATGTCTGCCCAGCAAGGGCTTGCTCACAAATACCACAAAAAGTGGACAGAGCCACTCGTGTTGGTTCTGAGCATGGCAGGACCACCCACAGACCCATGCTGAAGCCACCCACCTGAAGCAGGGCACCCATCACTGGGGGCTGAGTCCTGGGAGACCATCAGAGAAGCAGCAGCTCACCCATGGACAAGCCCAGTGTGGGGAAAATCCTCATTTCTCTCAACCAAAGATCATTTTCAGGAGGCTGAGCCCTGGCCCAAGGGCTGCTGGCATTTGCTGCCACCCAAGCTCAAGGCTGGGGGCCCTGACTCTGTCCCCCAGGTTGCAGGAGGTGACTGATGGCTCTTTGCAGATGTGAGGGGTGTCTGGGTGCCCAGAAGCCAGCAGTATTTCCAGGTGGGGAGCTGCTTTGGGAAAGGAATGAGGAATACACAGCTGAGCCGTCCTCCTGAGCCTGCAAGGACATTTCTGTCTGTCCTGCTCACCCTCTCCTCTTCCCTGCCTCCCCCAGGGATTTGTCACCCTTGTTCAACCAATTGTGGCAGAGGGGACTCAAAAACTCATTGAGATCTTGCAGACAGAGCAGAGCACAAACACTTTCCCTGCACATGAGAAAGGCTGCCAGGTGAGCACAACCCCTACCAGACACCAGAGAATCCACCCAGTCCTCCCAAACACATTAGAGAGCTCGAGCTCCACAGTGACAGGGGCAGCAGTTCTGCTGTAACCCCCTCCTCTGAACCCAAAGAGGGTTTGCTGCCCAAAAAATCCCCCCCAAATCCCTCCAGGGTTGGTGTCTCCAGCTGGTGCCTCACCTGAGGGTTGGGATTTCCTCCTCGAGGTTCTGACCCCTCAAGGCAAGGGAAGGGGCATAGCAGGAGGCTCTGAGCACATGGTGAAACTCAACACAGACCCTTATTTTTGCCCAAATAGCTCTTTTCTTTTGGTTTTAACCAGGAAACAACCCCAAGCCACCCTAGCTCCAAAGCAGAAGCCACCTCCTTGCCCAGCTGTAGGAAAACAACAGCTTAAGTACAACAAACTCCAGCCCCAGTCTGAAAGAACCATGTAACCCTGTCTTGCCCAGGAAGGGGGCTGTTTGCATTCCCCATGGCTTCCAACATTTTCTTGTGTTTGTTCCTTTTTAAAAATATTGTTTCTCAGAGCTTCCAGCCCACCTGGCTGTGGCAGTCCCACGGGAGATGGTGATTGTCTCATCCCAGCAGCATCCCTGCTCCACCACCATGCCGTGGCATCCAGCTCCAACATGCTGGTCCTTGCCAAATCATCCCAGGACAAGAATCCCGAGTCAACCAAAAAAGGGATCCAAGCTCAGAAGATGACCTGCTCACTGTTTGCATCCCAGCAGCCCATCCAGGGCAGTTGAGTGGCCCACTTGCCACTGGCCACCACTTGCAGCTTCCCCTGGTCGAATTGCCAGTACTGATCATCCCGAAAGAAGTAGACAAAGCCATCGGGGTGGGTGACAGCCCCCATCGTGCCAGGGGGCAAACCCTGCCAGTCCCTCAGGCTGCGGGGGTAGTAGGGTTCCACATCCAGGGTCTCCTCCTTCACCACCAGGTATTTGGCTCCTTTGAAGAGGATCAGGCGCCGGAGCTGCTGGAAGTAGAGCGCGGTGTCGGGGTGCCGGGGGAGCCCACGGGTGCTGCATTTCTGGGGGAACCCTGGCTCCAAGGTGGAGCCCCTGTAGCACCAGCATCGCCCACCTGGGGAGAGCAAGGGAGAGGGGTAAGAGCCCACCACAACAGGGTCCATCACAGCACCAGCTGCGGGAGGTGTGGGAGGCCCCCAGTGCATCCCACTGGTGACCTGACCAGCACCACTATGGGGCTGCCCCATGGACCAGGCTTGGGGAGAGGGAAGAGGGGGGGAAACTGAGGCACGGCAGCTCAGTGGCTTGAAGGCATGAAATGAGACTGGCAGGGACAGGGCAAGGCCACCACACCATCTGCTAGCCCATGCTGCAAGGTCAAGAGGACAAATGGACCCAGAACAAGCGAGACCAGGATGGCAGCAGCAGGAATTGCAATAGGGGATGAGTGCTCAGCTGTCCCCATGCAGCCCTGTCCCTGTACAGCTCTGTCCCTGCACAACCTTGTCCCCACACAGCCCTATCCCCACGCAGCCCTGTCCCCAAAAGCAGGCAGACAAAAGCCCCTTTTCTGCTCTCCACCCTGCCCCAGCCCCAGGGTAGGAAGGAGCAGTGAGGGCTGGGCAGGGAGAGGGGCTTTGGGCTCTCACCCAGCCCCACAAACAAAGGTCCCTTTCTGAAGAGCTGGTGATTGGTTTCCATCAGAGGTTGGGGCTGCCCCTGGCACCGGGGTTGCCTGGTCTGACCTCCCTCTGCTGTGAGGAGCCACTGGGTAGCTTGGGGACACCAGTTCAGCTCCTGGTGGCCCTTCAGCCCCCTGCACAGTGCAAGGAACCTCGGGCACCCTGCTTGTCTCAGCTCTCCTGTGGCCAGCTAGCTCTGGGGAGTGATTTTTCTCCCAGGGACCCCAAAGAATTTGATGAAGTCAGTTTTGTTTTCAAAGTAAGCACTGCTCTGCTGAATGCACCAAAGGGGAAACTGAGGCATGAGGGGGGGGATGTGGGCTGATGGGACAATACACCCAAAGCCATGTGGTTAATCTGTGGCAGGCACCAAGCCCAGGGCTCCTGTAGGTTTTAGCACACTGGGGCCCCAGCAATGCCCCAGCTCTGCACTGGGATGGGACCATGGGACAGAAGACTGCGTAAGGGGTGATGGCTTTAAGCTGGCAGAGAGGACACTTGGGTCAGACATTAGGAAGAAACCCTGCACCATGAGGGTGGTGAGACTGGGAGGGCTGCCCAGAGAAGCTGTGGCTGCCCCATCCCTGGCAGTGTTGAAGAGCAGGTTGGATTGGGCTTGGAGCAAGAGGTGGGACAGATGGGACCTGGTGGGACCTGGTGGGAGGTGTCCCCCCACGCAGGGGGTTGGAGCTGGCTGATGGTTGAGATCCCTTCCCACCCAAACCAGTCTGGGATTCTATGCCGAGCAGGCCAGGCAGGCCACAGGCAGGGGGAGCAGCAGCAGCCCCGAGGGGAGCCCTGCTTGCCGGTGCCTCCCTTACCTTTGAAGAAGTAGAACTTGTGGCTGAGCTGGGACCAGGCACAGGCGTCGATGCCCGCGGGGAGCCCGGGCCAGCGGCTCTGCAGGGCCCGGGGGTCGCTGGCGTTGCCGCTCGGAGGCACCACCCAGAAGTGAGAGCCCTTGAAGATGTAGAGGTTGTGATCCGCGTCTGAGGGGCAGAGGAGGTCCCGGCTGAGAGGTGAGGAATCTCATCCCACCTCCCAGCCACCCCTCACCTCCCCGAGGGATGCTCAGGGTCTGGGTGCTCCCTTCTGCCTCTCCAGCCGCCCCCTCCGTTTCATCCCTTTGCCTCCCCTCCGGGCTGGAGAAGAGCAAAGCTGACCACAGCTCCCTCTCCAGGATGGACTTCCACAGCTGAGCTCCTGCAGCCCAATTCTAAGGGTGTTTCCTGCTCTCCCAACCCACCAAGCCATCACCCTGTCCTGAAGATGCTCCACTCCCTGGCAGCAACGTGTGTGTCAGTGATGCCACCAGCCCTGGGAGCACAGATGGGCCTGTGGACCAGCCAAACCCACCTTTCCCACCACTGGAACTTATCAGAGCAGGAACTGTGTGCTGCAGAGTGGGGGATGTGTTCTGGGAGAGGGCTGTGGTGCCCAGTGCTCACCAGCAGTTATGGCATCAAAGAAGGAGTGGCAGTAATAGGAGCTGAGGCTCCTCCGTTTGTGGTCCTTGCTGTAAAGGTCCATATTCCAGTCCTGGAAGTGAGTGAAGACCTTTCCTGGCAGCTGGATGGCTGAGCCTGTGGAAGGCTTTCCTAGGATGGAGCAAAGGGTGGTGAGTCGTGGGGAATGGGCAGGGAAATGGCTTTACCCAAAGCACTGCTTGAGCACAGGGCTGGGGATCCACCCCAGGGTCCAACACTCTTTGTCCCACTGTCTGCTTCCTGTCCCCCTCCACACAGTGCTGGCAATGACCCCTTGGTAGCCCCCAAAACATGCACCAGCATTTCCCTGGATGCAAAGTCCAACCTTCCCTGCCCTGGAGGACCTGGTACTCATCCCACGTGCCTCACTGTGTCTCCCTCCCCCACCACAAAGTGATGGGGCCCATTGCCACCATTCCTCTGGGCTGGGGGTCTTCTCCCCTTGCCCCCCACCTCTCTGCTCCTCTCTCCACTCTCCACCCCAGGGAACAGCCCTGGAGGAACCAAGAGATGCTCAGGGAAACCACGCTCACCGTACAAGTTCTGGACAGCCAAGATGTCATCCCAGCTGAGGACAAAATCCTTGCTGAGCTTCTTGTAGTAGGGAGACATCAGGGCACTCTTGACAGGGGAGTGTTCCAGCCCCAGGGTGTGCCCAACCTCGTGTGCCACCACGACAAAGAGGTTGCGCCCTTTGCCGCTGCGCAGGGACCAGCGCTCGGCGCTGTCAAAGTGGGCTTCTCCTCTCCGGGGGAAGAAGGCATGGGCCAGAGCACCTCCTGGAGATACAAGACCCATCATGGACCACGGGGCAGGAGATGAGTTCAGCTGCCAGCCAAGGGAGGGGTTGGGGAGGCACGTGCAGCTCTGGTTTGCTTAAATACACGTTATAGGTGTTTAGGGGGTCTCCCGAGAAAGAGCAGCAGCTTCAACCCAAACCAGTTCTACTTCCTGCTGCTGAGCACAGGGAGGGTTTGTCTGCTCTGGGGGTTGAGTTTTTTGCCCCCGGGACTGAAGCCACCAAAGTGACAAAAGCTCAAGAAGAGAGTAAACCTGACAGTGCCATGTAGAAAAGATCTGGAAGGCAGGAGCTGAGGTTTGGAGGAGGCTCTCAGAGTGAGGGGGCTCGTCAAAGGCCACCAGCATGATCCTAGAATGAGCATCTCAACAGCCTCAATAGCAGACCCCAAATCACAGACTTGGGAGTGAGGACCCCAAATCAGAAAGCAAAGTGGCAGGTGTCCTTGGTTAGAGGGACTGCTGGAGCAGAACCTCCAACAGCCACCTCCACCCCAGCCCACCCTGGAAAAGAGAAGCTTCTGAGGGGGAAGCAACCAGCACCTGGTCCATCAAAGGCATTGTTGAGTCCATCGTTGTGATCCCCGTGGAAGAAAGTCAAACGGATGTCAGCTGGGCCATCCTGCACCTCCCAGAACACCAGAGAGGACACGTTGCTCCAGAGCTGGAAAGCAGCTCTGACAGCCAGACGGACCTCGTGCTGGGGCAGGTAGGAGGGACAGTTCACCACCCGGTAGCTCAGGTGCCTCTTGTACCACCTCCCACCTGCAAAAGGAGGAGAAGTTCAGAACCATGATGGGGACTGGGGAATTGTTCTCCCACCTGGGGGCTGCTCAGGTGGAGGGAAGGTTCCCTGTGCTGGGAAAAAACAAAACAAAACCATGGCTTTTCCAAGCTGAAGCTGAAGTCAAGCCAGGTGTGCCACCAACACTCAGCACCCATGAAATCCCTCTGAAGGTGCCACCATCAGACCCCACCCAAAGGTTCCCAAGGTTGGATGTGCAACCAAACACTAAAGGAGGGGCCAAAACCTTCTCAAAGAGAGAAGAAGCTGGAGCAGCCAGTTTGAATCCCCTCCCCTTTCCTTCTCATGTTTTTCAGGGCCAAATTTGCCCTGACCCTGATGCCAGCTTCATGCCCAGGAGATGCAGCCTAAGGACAGGCTGTCAGGGAGGGCAAGCAAAACCACCTCCAAAAACAAGTGGCCCAATGGGAAAAGGAGTGGGAAGAGCTCTCAGCAGCACCTGAACTCCCTCCCCAAGTCCCTTGTCTGTTTTTTTTTCCTTTTGGAAATCTCTTTTCTTCCCTCCCCCCCCCCCCCCCCACCCCCATACAAGGACTTGCAACACAGCAGACACGGAGCCAAGGCAAGGAAAAGAAGACCAGCTCCTGCCCAGTGCTCAGGGCTGGGTTTTCACCATTTTTAAGAACATCCTGACCATTTCTACCTGCAGAAGATGTTTGTCTGCCAGCCAAGCTGGGAATGTCCCAGCAGGGACAAACCACAGCTCACTATTCATTTTAAAAGCATCACTTCACCATCACCAAGGTTTCCTTCAAAGCTCTGTCCCATAAGGAACAACACAGCCCCTGGGGCAGAAGGTGACAATGACAAAGAGGACAAGGCTGTGAGATCCTCCCTACCCTCCTCTCCCCAGGCAGGGGTACAGAGATGCATATTCCCACAACATCACCACCCCCTCCTCCTCCTCCAGCAGCTGCAGGGACCCCAGGGCCCCATGATTACATCTGGCTGGGGGTGTCAGGGACTGGGAGAGAAGCCACGGGGCCCTGCTGGGAAGATGCCAGAGCTGGTGCTGAGGCATGGGAGCAGTGACAGATCTCCAGCACCTGCTCCAGCTGTGCTGGAGAACAGAGAGCCAGCAGCACTTCAGGGGTGGCTCTTGGGGGGCTGAGCCAAGATCCCCCTGGCAAAGCTGTCGGACATCCCACCCCTAGCTGACCCCCAGGGACAAATCCCCCCACCCAGTTCTTCATCCTTCCCCCAGCTCTCTGAGCAGCCCAGGGCAGGGGAGGCTCTGGTCACCCTCCCAGAGTCAGGTTGGGTTTTTGCCCAGGTGCCAGGGTGTGAGTGTGCCCGAGGCTGGTGGGATGGGTGTGATGGCAAAGGTCCTGCTGGGAGAGAGGTGGAACACAAAGCACTTTGCTGGCTCAGCTGCAGCAGTTTCCTGCTTCAAGCAGGACAAACAGGCAGCACAAAGCCTTCAGCCTTCCTGACCCGTGCTGTTAGCATCCCTTCCCTCCCCCCCAGCCTGCAGGCACTGAAATTCTTTAGAAATTTCTTCTTTATAAAGAAATCCTTTGCTCTGAGGGTGGTGAGACCCTGTCCCAGGTTGCCCAGGGAAGCTGTGGCTGCTTCCATCCCTGGAAGCATTCCAGGCTAGGTTGGATGGGGCTTGGAGCAACCTGGTGGGAGGTATTCCTGCCCATGCAGGGAGGTTGGAATTGGGTGATCTTCAAGTCCCTTCCAACCTGTACCCCTCTGGGTTTCCATAAACAGCCTTGTTCCCACCTCCTGGTTACTCCCTCTCTGCTGGCACCAGAACCACACAGAGCTCTGCCCAGGCTCAGGGCTGACAGGAATCTCTCACCACCCACCCATGGACCATGATCCCCAAAAAGGAGCCTGTGAGCCACAGGGCATCAGCTGCTCCTGTTCACCCTTCTCATCTCTGCTTTGTATCCCACCTGCCCTGGGCACAGCAGGGATGGGAGCTGGGAGGGTGATGCTGCACCTCAGGGGTTTGGAAGGAAGGAGAAAGGAGGGAGGAGGAGGAGGATGGGGCTGTCTCCTGGGGCTGTCCATCATCAGCCCTGCCAGATGCAGACAGCCTGACACGGCACAGAGCTCTTTCTTAATCTCCCCTTCGTTTTTCCCACATCCCAAATCCAGCTGGCCCCAGCCCTCTCGCTCTCTAGGAATCCAGTTACTCATCCACAAGCCCAGGAGGCAGCTCAGGAGACACCAAGAGGCCCAACCCTTGACACAGGAGCAAGAGGGGTTGCTCAGAGCAGTGATTTTCACCCCTTAACGTGGGTGAAACATTCCCCTGGTGGGCAGGCAGCCCAGCACCAGCAGGTTTGTGGTTACTGCTGGGTCACCAACACACATCATAAACCTCAAAGCTCAGCAGAGCCTGGAGAGAACTTTACTGTGTGCCAGTCCCTGCCCTCTGGATTGTGCCACCAGGGCTGTGCCTGGGGCCACAGTGACCTCCTAGCTCCCTGGGAGATGTCCTGGCATCCTCAGCAGCAGTAAACCCACCTACCCCCTTGCTCAGAGAGCTTCCCACGAGTGGGAGCCACATCTTTCTAATCACTGCTGACATCGAGCCACACAAAACACCTCAAAACAAAAAGCTTTAAAAATAAAAAGTTTTCCAAACCCCAGGCAGGTCCTTGGACAGACACTGTGCCAGCAGAGCTGCACCTCGCAAGCACAGCAGCATCTCCAGGAGCTGGAAGATGGCTGAAGATCTCTAGAATGGAAGAGATGGAGCCCCAGCACGCTAGAAACCCCCCGGACCTCCTGGCACTGCTGCTCACCGTGCTGGGTGTTGCGCCGGTGGCGCGGGGAGGCAGAATCCCGGCTCTTCCCATCCCCCGTCCCACAGCGGGGCAGAGCCATCTGATGGAGTGTGGGAGCATCCAGGAGCCCGCTGGGGGGGAGGTGGGTCACCCGCTGGAAATTCCTGGGAAAGGAAGGGAAATAGCAGCACTCAGATTCCTCCCCGAGGGAGGTTTGGGTGTGTTAGTGCTGGGTGTTCGACCTGAGCCAGGGATATGGCCTCTGGAATGCATCCAGGTGATAAAAGAAGAATTTACCTCTGTAATCACTCCTGAGCTGTGAGGCATCTCCCGTGTTAGCCAAGGGAGCCTAAAAAATGCCTTTCCCAGCTTTCAACCCCTGCTGCACTTGGCTTTGCACAGGGTCAAAGGCCAAGGGATGCTCCCAAAGCCAATGTGATCTTGTTAGGAGAAGTCGTAGCTCAGGCTCCTGACATCTCCCAGCCATCCCCAACCTTGGCCTCACTGCAGATATTATTGTGAGGGGAGCACCAAGCCATAAAAGGCAAATAAAGCAGCACAGTGAGGCACCAGCCAGCATCCAGCATCCAGCTGCAGGAGTCGGGTATATCCCAGCCTTTCCAAAAAGGACCAGTTGTGCTTTATCATCAGAGCAGGCAAGGGGGAGAACCCTCCTGGCTACACAAAGCCCCCCTTGAGCACCAGCAGCTCCCACCCAGCCCCAGCTGCTGCTTTTCTGCTGCACTTTGAAAGGAAAAGCTCCTTTCCTGCTTTCCTTACCTCACTGCCTCCCTGAACTCGGCAGGGCTGTGGGTGCCGGGTCCCAGATGTCCCAAGTATCCGTATTTCTCCAGGAACAGCTGGAAGGAGAGAGATGGGAGAAGCACAGCTCAGAGCAGGGGCAGAGGTTTGCACATGTTGGCTTGAGAAGGGATGGGAAAAAAAAAACCCCAAAGTTGTGATGGGAGGCAGTGCTGCAAACCCCATGCTGTGCAGAAATGCCCCATTATTTTTTTTTGTTTTTTCCCCTAATAGCTCAGCACCCCAAGCAGTTCTGTGGGTGCCAAGCTGCTCTGGTCTATCTACTTGTATCATGGGACATGGGAAAACCTCGACTAAGCCCATCGTTTTTGATGGTTCTTGGCCACACCACCACAGAGGCATAGGAGGAACCATTGCTAACATCACCAGATCAAAAAACCCTCATGTCACCCCCAGCCAGAGGCTATCAAACCCATTCTAATCACCATGGGTGAAATAAGGCAATTTTTGGTTAAACTGGAATGATGAAACTGGAGGCTACAGCGCTGTGGACATGAGCAGGGTGCTGTCAGATGGGGTCAGGCTTCAGCCTCCCCCGTAACCCCATCCCCACTGCGGGATGTGCAGGGGGCAACCGGCTCTGCCAAACCATTCTTCTTTTCCTTATCGACCATTTACATGCACGGAGACTCTGAACTTTCTCCAGCACACAAATTTCACTCTCAAAGAAAATAAACGGCTCTGCCCAGCCGGTGCCTCCAGCTTTCAGGAGGAATTAAGAGCCAGGATTGCAGGAATGCTCCACACCCGCCTTCCCCGCCGCCGGGGTTGTCTGCAGGAGACAAACAAGCCGCCCAGCATCCTGTTGGTGCATGAGAAATCGGAGCTCAAGGAACGAGGAATAAGAAAGGGAAAGTGGCTGCTCCATTTCCCGCATCCCAAAGGAATGAGGTGGGCCGAGCACGGCTGCAGCCCGCTGGTAAAAGTGGTGCTTTTAAAACCCCTTTCTTCCCTCCTGGCTCGTCTCAGAAGAAGGGGATTGGTGTTTATCTCCACTTGAAGCTGCTCCTGCCCAACCATCTCCAGCGGGCGATTCACCCCCTCCAGCGCCGGCAGCATCCATCCAGCCCCCCCAGGCACCGTTCTCTGGGGAGGAGCAGGAACAGGTTCTGGCTCTGTCAGCCCTGGGATGTGTCAGGGCCTCTCCCTCTCCTCCTCCTGCCCAAACCCTCTGCTTGCTGTTAAGTCACCTCCCAGGGGCAAGGCAGGCAGCTCCATGGGCTCTCTGCCTGCTCCAAACCCCTCTCCAAGCTCTCCCTGCCCCTTTCCCAGATCCCATCTCCTCCTCTACACCCCTTCTACACCTCGGGCTGCAAGATGGCAAGAACCAGCACATATCCCTGCAGGACATGCCCTTCACCCAGCCCAAAAATGTGGCCCTGTGCACCCCAAAACCTTTTCAGCAGCCGGAGGGGGCAGCGTGGTGTAGCAGCATCAGGCTGGAGCACCAAGTCACCCAAACCCCATGGTCCTGGGGAGTCAGGATCAACGGGGTGTGAGGCTGAACAACCTGGATGTGCCATCTGCCTGGGCACAGGGCATAAACCCCCACCTCAATGGGTACCAGGAGGCAGAACACAGAGGCTCAGGATACTCTGGCAGAGGAGGAGGATATGAGGATGAGGGAACAAGGGTGGCAGGGAGGTTTGGTTGCCCTCAGAGCAGTCAGGAGAGGAGGAGCTATCTGGCCACCTTCCTCAGTCATGTTTTTGTTTCCTCCAGAAGTAGAACATCATCACCAGCTACATATATGGGCTGACAAACCCCAGTGCTTACATCACTGCAGATAAATGTGAGCTACAAAGTGCCTGGACAGAAAGTTCCAGGTCTCAAAGCATGGCACAGCCTCAGCATTTTCTACCACAATCTCCCTTTCTCTTAGCATCTAAAACTTAACAACTTTAAGCTCCTGTAATCCATTCTTACAGCCTGAAAATGGTTTTTCCCAACACAGCCACACCAGTGCTTGAAACCCCATCTGGAGAATTCAGGGTGAAAAAGCAACAGCTATCACAGCAGCTGCACTTGACAGGCCCCAACACCTACACAGGCTTTATTATTCCTGCCCACATCCTGCTGAGCTTTGGAAGTCCAACCAGAGCAGGACTTTCCCTTTTCTGACCTGTGTCACACTGAGGTTCTCACACACAGGCACCAGACCCCAGGCTGCAAAACTGCCAGGAGAAATGTTATGACATTTTCTAGACATGGCTATGGTGAGCTCCAGGTGATGTCATTCCTGGGAACATGAAGTTAGAGGAGAAGGATGTGCTTGCTGATCCTCCAGTGTGCTGGGGATTTATCAGACAGCTGAGTGCATCAAATCCCCTGGACCAGGGATTTTTCAGGATGATGGGGGAAGACAAGAGCTCTGTGCCACAGGGGCCTGTGCTCAGGACACCTCTGTGTGCCCTCCACACCTCCAGACATGAGCCAAGCTCTGGCAGGACTGGGTGGAAGCTGGAAACAGCCCATTAAACCTCTCCAGAGGCTGCAATGCAAAACCTGGCCATGCTGGGAAGCCCCCTCCCTGCTGCCCCAGGCAGGGAAATGCTCTTTTCCATACAATGGGAAAAGAAAAACAGCAGGAAACCAAGAGCTGAGCATTAATGTGAAATATGCCCGGCTCCCCCTCCACAGGAGGGAGGGAGAGAGAAGAGGAAAGGTCCAGCTGCCCAGGAGACAACACCAGGGCAGAAAAGTTTCTGGGAGTGCAGCGAGGACAGGAGGAGGATGGTTTGGGGGGGGGGGGGGGGAGAAAGGCAGCGGGGCCCTTTCCATCTCAGGGCTCTGGTCACAACTCGAGCAAACATCTCCGCTGAGAGCTAAAGCCAAGGAAACACCTTGCCCCCCGACCGCAGGCATCCCAGCTGGAAGACAGCCAACAGCAAATACAATTAAACCTCCCTCCCTCCCTGGAAACCGGGATAACAAGAGCACAGAGGCGGCAGGCTCCGGTCCTGCCTCCCTTCCCCTCCAGACACTCAGCTTCTGGCACCTCGCCACCAAGGCATCAGGGAAGTTTCACGTCTGCCTCCCCTGACTCCGGTCCCTTCTGCTCTGCCTGGAAACAAATCCCATCCCTCCCTTCCCTCCCATTCCCGGGCAGGAGAGGGCAGCGATCCCTGCCCCGGTTACAGAGGATGCTGGCTGCAAACTGCACCTTCCAGGTCTTTTTGGTTTGAAGCAGGAGGCAACAGCAGCCTCGTGAGCCAGCCCAGGTGGGTCCTCGGCCCATGGAGCCCCAGGATCCATCCCACATGATTTCACCCCTGGGAAGCCCCAGGTCCCAGTTTTCAGCCTCAGTTTCCCTCACACACACAGCACAGACACGGGGAGAGCTGAGCCCTGAGCACGTTTTTGGCACGGCTGGTGAAGGAGCCCCAGTTCATGGGGTCACTTGCCGGCCTTTAGAAGGTGTCAAGGCATTTCAAAACGTTCGTTTCACTTAAAAACATGAATTTCCACTCACCCGAACCGCATTCCTGCCTGCAGGCACAACCCCTTCAGCAGAACCCTTGTGTCTCTTTTGTGTGTAAGTACCTATAGAAATTTTATATATTCGGACACAAACAGGGAGATCAACGAGTACAGAGCTCGGCTGTCCTCCCGCTGAAAAGCCAGGGAAACATCAGCTAATTAGGTGTGTTAACGATGGAAGCTGATTAAAACCCCAAGCCCTGCTGTGATGCTCCCCTGCTGTGCCTTATCTGGTCCTGAGGGACCCTCCTCTCCCACCCACCCCTCCCGAAAATAAACTAATTTAGCGGCAAATTATCTACTTGCCACTGAAGCTGGGGGAACACCGTTCCCAGTGTCATTTCAAGCTCCTTTAGTAGGTTTTGGGGTTTTTTTCTTTTTTTAGGCTGGATCTCCTGGAGCTGCGAGGGGGGAGCAGCAGCCAAGGAAAACCCCTCCTGGTTTCAGTGTCCCAGATCTTCGGGATGCTGAACAGGAGCTAGCTCCCTGCCTCCCAGTTTTCCTGGATGGGAGGGGATGCCAGGGGCCAGGAACAATAAATATCACATCACTTGAAAGGGAACAAACACCATGGAAGTCTTGGTGGTGTCTGCGGGGCTGGCAGATGGCTCTGCTTGCCTGGTGGATACAGGAAAATCTCGGCAGCAATCACTACAAATCACCCCTGCTTTTCAACAGCAGCACCCGAACTGCTGGGATGCCACCCAAAAACACTCTCGGGGGGGAAAACCAGGGGGAAAACCACCTTCCCTTGTGAATACCAGAGCGGCTGACAAACCAGTTTGGTCACGCAGACTGGTTGTGTTTTTGTGTCTAAGGAGAGAAAGGAAACGAAACGTTCGGCCCTGGCCCTCCGTGGGGATGGGAAGTTGGGGGGCAGGCGAGGTGCCCCCCCCTCCAAGCAGCCACCAGCCCCTTGTTATCCCCCGTAACAAATGGGGATAACAAATGAGGATTGTTCCGGGAAAGAAAGCGGGGCTGTTCAGGCTGCTGTGACTCACGGGGCTGTTAATCAAACCGAGGGGGATGGGGGAGGAAACTCTGGGTGCTTTGGAAGCATTTGCCACATCCCCACCGTGGGCTGTGACCCTAATCTCATGGGTTTTACATGCCCTGATCTCACGGGTTTTACCCCCTCAGCCTCACGGAACCCAGGGGAGATGGCACCCGAGTAATTCCTCCTCCTTTCTCCCACTCTTTGGCTCGTCCTGCTGAGGCTGAACAGCAGGGATTTGTCCCAGGAGGAAGGTTTTCTTCCTCTTCTTTCCATCAGAGGGAAATTGGAGGGGGAAAGGGATGGTCCCAGCTGACCCCTGAGTCCCCACCACTTGCTGGGTGGTACCCGGAGACCCTCACTCCAGCCAGGCAGCTCTCAGCATCCAACATCCCAACTCTGTAAAGAAGCTCATCCAGATTCCAGAGAGTTTCTAAGCACAAACACAGCACAGAGCCAAGGCTAAAAGTGAGCCTCGAGGCTGAGAAGGGACAGGATGGAAAATAGAAGTTTAAAAACCAAAAAAATCCCGGATGACAATGTCTCAGTCCTTTAGTCTCACTCTCCATTTCTATTCCCTGCTTTTCTCAGATTTCTAACCAATATTTTCTTCCTATCACAGCAGACCTGTACCTTCTCATACAAATCACTACAGGCACTTTATGGTCCTTGGCACCACCACCACGCTCTTCACTCCCAGCCCAGGGTGAGGTCTCATGTGCCACGGATTTTACAGAGTTTCCCCAGGATGGAGGATGCTGGGGCATTACCCCACTGCAGTCCTGAGCACAGCCCAGACAGAAACCAGGGCTGCCAAACTATGTGCTCTCTAGATTTGGACCTTTTCCTATCTGGAGCCTGCAGATAACAAGGTGATTTAACACACAAATGTTTCAAATTAAATTTCCAAGCTTTTTTTTTTCTTCTTCTTTTTAAGCTGCAATTGATACAAATGCTGTGAAGAAAAGGGCACAAGCCAGGAAAGCAACACAACTGGATATTTTCTCAGACTTTTGCATCTAAGTTTACACAACCCATTGTTGCTAACTTTGGCTATTTTAAAAAGCAATAATAAAAAAAAAGCTTTAGAAGCAAAGGCTGGCAGTGCTCTGAAAGCCACAAGCAACTCAAACCATTTGATGTTATGTGAGAATTTCAGCTTCCTTTTCAAAGCAAAATTAACTGCTCAGCTTATTTAGGCAAGCTTCCTTATCCCAGACTCTGCATGTTTCCATTGTACACATTGTTCCAAAAATCCCTGACCAGCCAAGTCCATCACACTGGGGAAACTGAGGCAGGGAGACAGGAAACCCAACTGTCCAGCATCCCTCACCTGGGACCTGTCACCCCTGGGTCCTGCTCCAAGGGAAAAGTTCTCAGAAGTCACCAGTGAGGAATCAAAAGGCAGATCAGCCCTTTCAAAGCTCTCACCCCCCAGGAGGTGGTTTACTTTGTGAAGTGAATATTAAATTGATCAGTTTTCTGAGCATTAAGAGCTGGGCAGCTTTGTATTTGTCCAGGTGGCATGAGGGGCCTGGCACAGAGGGACAAGCACAGGTATATAAACACATCTTTGAAACAGCATCTCCCAAGACAAGAAACCTGCACATTAAACCAAGGCTCTGAGCACTCACGTGCACTTTTCATCTCAAAGCATGTGAAAAATCCCAATTAATCCACCAGGACTTGCTGGGGTTTTAAACCCAAGCATCTGTGCAAACGTGTGCTGGATCAATGCCTAAACAAGGAAAAAAAAAAAAATAAAAATCCCCAACGTGAACCTTTGCTGGCTGGCCAAATCTCATCCCTCATCCTTCCAAACCAAACAGGAACGGATGGCAGCATGGTGTGACAGTGATACGGGGACAAACAGAGGTGACAGGGACAGCCCTGGTGAGAGGCAGGGCAAGGGAGAGCTTGGCTTTTGTCCCATCCTGAGTTACCAGGAGATGGGAAGGTTTCCGAGTGCGAGACTTCTATTGTTGTCGGAGCTGTGAGGAAGGAGGGAGGTGTCTCATTTGTCCATCACCCACGGGGACACATCCCCACCCACACCACGCGTGGGCACTCCCTGACACTCTGAGCACAAACCAACAGCACGGGGCCATCCCCAGCCTGTGCCACACCTCTGCCAGGGACAAGCCACCAGCAGACACCGGGGACAGGCACACCCACGGGGATGTGGCTGTTCAGTGTCACTCGTGGGTGTGCACCTAGGTGTGAACATAGACATGCATGTGCACACACCCCCTGTGTCAGGAGCACACCTATGGCGTTGGCAGACAGAACTATGGGATGGAAATCCATATCTATGGCATAGGCACCAGCACGGGCACACCTGTGGTATAGGCACACCCAGGGCATGCACAGGCACAACTTTAGTGTGGCCACACCTAAGGGACACAGACACACACACCTAAGGGACACACACACACCCCTATGGCACAGGCACACCTAGGGGACACAGACACACCCCTAAGGGACCTACACACCCCTAAGGGACATGCACACACATCTAAGGGACAACTCCCCCACCTAAGGGACATGCACACCTAAGGGACACTCCCTCCCCCTAAAGGACATGCACACACACCTAAGGGACACCCCTCCCCTAAAGGACATGCGTTCACACCTAAGGGACACACACCCCAGCCAAGGGACATGCACAAACGCCCATGGCACCACCACCACCACTCCCAATGTTCCAGGCACCCCGGGACATCCTCAGCCCTCGATGTCCAGGGGGCAGCTCCCTCCCCTCAGCCCGGTACCGTTCCTACCTCCGCTTGCCGCCGCTGCCGAGGTCCCGGGCCGGGCCGAGCCGCGGCCAGTAGCCCCAGGGCCAGGGCTGCCCGCAACGCCCGCACCGCCCCATGCCCCATCCCCGCTCCGCTCCGCACCGCCCGGCTCGGCCTCTCCCCGCCCCGGCCCCGGGGGCGGCCCCGTCCCGTCCCGTCCCGCCCCAGCCCCGGCGGAGGGTTGGGCTCTGCGGGCAGCAGCTTCCCCCCTGCCCCCCCGCCCCGCTGCCTCCCGCCCCCGGCAGGAATCCCCCCCCCCTTGGGCAGTCTCCATCCCGCTTTCCCAGCAAGGCGATGCCTCTTCCCTCCGCATCCCTCTAGGGAATGAAAGGAGAGAGCGAGGCTCGGGGTAAGCTGTGCTACTGGGGCAAATTCTGTTTGGGAGCTCCTGTCAACCGCAGTTCCATCTCCAGGCTTAAGGAAAAGCTGGGAAAGATGACGCGGGGGCTTGCCGTGCATCCAGCTGGATCTTCCAGTACTTGGAGGGACTACGGGAAGGCTGGGGAGGGACTTTTGTCAAGGAGCTGGAGTGATGGGACAAGGGGTGATGGCTTTAAACTGGCAGAGGGGACATGTAGGTTAGAGATCCAGGAGAAATTCTTCACTATGAGGGTGCTGAGCCCCTGGCCCAGGTTGCCCAGAGAAGCTGTGGCTGCTCCATCCCTGGGAGAGTGTTCCAGGCCAGGCTGGATGGGGCTTGGAGCAGCCTGGGCTGGTGGGAGGTATCCCTGCCCATGGCAGTGAGTGGGACTGGGTGAGCTTTAAGGTCCTTTCCAACCCAAACCAGTCTGGTTCTTGCCATCCTTCTGATGTCTCCCATGCAGCATCTCTGCTCCCAGGCCTGTAACTCATCCCATCCATCACAGGGATGTGTCAGGATGTGTCCTGCTGTGGGTGCTGTCTCTCTGGGCTCGATGGGGAGCAGAGCAGGGTCAGGTTGGGGTGCTGGAACAAACCTCCTGCTGGTTGTGGCAGCTGGGCTTGGGTTCTGCCTAGTTTGAAGCTGGGGGAAAGAGAAGAAAGATGGACCTGCTTTTCCTAAAACTGTGTTCATTCTGGGCTCCAGACCCTGGAGGTTCTGTCCAGAGCAGATGAGGGCTTGTCCTAGCACAAGTGCAGCACTGCAGGAGGTTGGGCAAGTGACATTGTCCCTCCTCAGAGGTCTGGCAAAACCCACCCCACACATATGAACAGCAGGCTCTGGAGCTTACAGAATGACTGCTCACTCAGGGCTTCTGGTTTGTGGTTTTTATGCTTACATTTCCCTCTTAGACATGGAATTTGGTCACCCGTGGGGACAGAGGGCTCTTCACCACCCAAGGCAACATGATGCACATGTGTCAGGACTCCAGCTCTTGCACAGCTGATCTTCTGGTTTCCAGTGACAAGTTAACAGCTCTGTTTGCTCCCTGCTGGATTTTGTTTGACTGTTTTGTTTTCATTTGACTAAAGCAAAAGGATGTTTTGATGCTGCTTACGTTTTAGGGAGAAAAAAAATAGGATATGAGTTATATCTGCTTTTGTTTTCACGCCAGCTTCAGCCACACACCTATTTTAAAGCTCACAGGCCCCTTCCTCTACTTTTTAGTCATGCCAGAGCCTGAAGTTAGAGGAGCATCTGTTGAGTGCAGCTTGAAGACATCCACAGGGATGCTGCAACACGTTGCTTTTCAGCTGGAAAGGGACATTCATCTGGACATCTTGCCTGTAGGAAAGGCAAGTGGGATTCAGGGGAGAAAGGGATCTGCGTAACATGGCAAAATAAGGAAGTTGCTGAGGGGGAAAATACAGATGGGAGAAAGGAAAACCATGGCTGGGCTAGCACAGGGGGTGGCTGGCAAGCCATAAAGGGCTGGTGCAAGGGGAACTCTGGGTCTGGCTGCAGAGATCCAAGGACCTGCAGCTCCTGGCTCAGGTCAGCCCGGTGCTTCCTTTCAAAACAAGAGCAGCTCTGCCTGCAAATGCATCCGTGTTTGGTTCGTATCTAGGAAGCAACTGATCCATCTGCTCTTCCACTTAAGATGGACGATGAGAAAGTGGCTGGCTGGGCTCCAGTAGGAGCAGGAAACTCCCTCCTCTGCTTGTTGTAATGTGGGGAAGTGTCTGGGAAGGCACCTGCAGCCCCTGCAGGTTTCCAAGCAGGTCTGTGGGGTTTTTGGCTTTTAAAAGGTGAAGAATTCAGCTCAGTCTTGGAGATGCCAAATCAGAGCCCTCAGAGTATAAAGATGTTTATCCAGCTGCTGTAATAAGCTTGGTATCAGGAACAGAGGAGCTATCTTGTAAAAGGTGAACAGACTTCCAGCTCTTTCAGTGTTAGGTAAAAACCCAGAAACAGGACAGAAGAAATCCTTGCAACTGCTGACCTGAAACTTGAGAAGTTAAACCTGTGGCTTGACACAAGTTTTACTGAAAAACATTCCTGGAAGAACACGATAAATAGATCCATAGAACCTCTGGTTGCCTAAACACTCCTGATTTCTTGGGCTTTGGGCAAAATTCCATCTCCCCCAAATTTAATGCAAAAGGTCTCAATGCAGTCAGCTGCCTTGATTTCTAAACCCTTTCCTAAGGTACTTCCACAGCTTGGAGATCCAGCAGGTCTCCAAATCAACAATATCATCATATTCACCTCAAAACATCACGGAAAACTAAATTCTATTACCACAGGCAGCATCTGGAGTCAGGAGGCCACGTTGCTCACCAGGGCTGCAGTGTAGAGTTGGGCTCTGCAGAGCCAGGAGCTGAACTGCCACTGAATCACCTCCAGCTCCAGGTGAGTTTCAAGAGCTGTTTATAAACCAACATTATGAACCAGCACTTCAGTGACATGAAATTTCTCAGAGCAGCTTTTAGTGTTTGCCACAGCTGATAAGCAAATAGCAACACCATTACTCCTCCGTGGCAGTTCCTGCCTGGGATGGATGTGATGCACAAGAACCTCCAGGTAAAAAAAAAAAATAAAATCTTTGACGCTTTGTACTAAGAACCCTTTCAAGTTGTTCCATTCCATCCACTCCAGACAACAGCCATTCTTCAAATGTTTGCTGCTCAACACCAGCTGGCCTGGGGAGCAGCATCAGGCAATGTCAAAATTCCTCCAGAGAGACCACTTTGGTTGGGATCAGGCATGGAATCTGCTGTCCCTCCAGCATGAGCAGCAGATCAGCTGCTCCAGCCTCTCCCCACACAGCTCTGAGGGCACGAAGTGCAGCCCCAAGAAAGACTAACTTGGAAAAAACCCAAATAACCAGCTCATACTTTCCTATCCCTGCTTGTTGACAGACCAAGTTAGGAGTAATCAGGCCTCAGATCTTACATCTTCAGCAAAACAACGGATGCTGAACTTATTTGTCTACAATTTGCCTTTCTAAAGCTTCACCCATACATTAAATTTGATCATGTCACTAACACACAAATGCCTTAAATCCCAGTTTTAAGAGGAGTAAGTCACCCAGAATTCATGACAAATGCCTTTTCTGACAGAGCAGTGACAGTACCCCTGCTTTCCAGGAGAAACCTTAAAAAGGCACAGCATGGTTATTACATTTACAGCCAGGGGTAGTGGCTGATGTAAACTTACTGTTACCATGCCCATGAATGCACACCAAGCTAGGGAGCTGGCTTATAAACATTAACAAAAAGCTATTTTTGTTCCTGTCTTTGAACTGCAGCTTTGTGCCCAGTTATAAAGATTGTCACAACAGACCCTGAGAACTTGCATCTGTAGCATTTGCCCACTGGAGTGCTGGGTGACCAGAGATGTTCTCTCTTTTTTTAAAAGAGTTATGGTGAGGAGGTAGCACTGGACACCAGCAGCAGTGCTCAGAGTCCCAGCCAGTCTGGGGAGTCTTCTTTCTTCACATTTTGGCTTTTGTACTGAATCCTGAATGCTTAAGATTGTGTCTATTGCACCTCACCTGCATTTTCTCTTGAAGATGAAGCAGCTGCACACAACACTTGTTTGCTATTATCTACACTTCAAAAGAAGCAGTTAAAAGGTACAGCAATATGTAGCAAATTACTTCTGTTGTTTCTGGAAGCCATTCCACCTTTTTTTTTTGGAGCTATGGTCTCCTGGACACAATACACTCCTTGCTAGCACGAGGTCACACTGCCACCTGCCTGCTCCTCATGAAGGCTGCAGAGGACACCAAAGCACAGGTAGGAGTAGGACTTCAGTCTCAGAGAAAAATTAGAAAGGAGCAGGAGAAGTCTGCAGCTGTGGGATAGAGGGCAGGGACAGCTCACCACCAGCTTAACTACCAGGTTTTGCAACCAGCAGAGAGCTAGGGTGAGAACAGCAGTGCCATCTCAACCAACATCATATTTACTGCTTAGGTTATACCACAGGAAGACAGAGAATGTGTAAGGAAATGCATGCAGCTGAAGTAATTGTGAAACAGTAAGATTTCACAAATAAAACAATCAGCATTTATTGTTGTATTACAAAACACTTCATATTTTGGCAATATTTTACAGTTTATCCTTTTCCTTCGTAGGGCCTGTTGAAAAGGTATGGGGGAAAGGGAGGGGGGGAAGAAAAGAGAAGAATGTGGAAATCAAGATTAAATTTCAATGTCTTGCTTAAAAAAAATCCTCCCAAACTGCCCCAGTCCCTCCCACCAAAATAAAAATCTAGTTTCACTCAATTCCACTATCCAAAGAGGCCATGGGTGAAGCGGCAGGCAAAACTCGGGCAAGTTCACTATCAAACTCATCAAGACAACAAACAAAACATTCACAGTGGTCTTCAGTATGGTCTGTTGCGTTGATCATTTCTGAAATCGTTTCTGCAAGGGAAAGAAGAAGTTTTAAGGACTCCTTTAAGCAAGTTAACAAACAGTTCCTTCAGTCAAACCTCTCTACGCCAACTTCTGGGTATCTGGTAAAGCCAAAAACGCTGATGGAACACACTCAACAGGCAAGCTGATCTTCTCTGGAAGTTCTGATCTGTAGTTAACATTTTCCAGTTGTGTGTGCACAGATAAACAATGGTCTTTTCCCATATTCCCTACCAATTCCACAGCCTGCATGCCCCACAGAGGAGCTCCTTACCTTCCTCCCATTTTGCCACCGTAGCCACCTCCCCGATCGCCGCCTCTGCCACCACGGCCTCGGTAGCCTCTTTCTCCTCCATAGCCACCTCTCCCACGGAAGTCTGGAAGGAAAATGCAAACCAAGGCATCAGCCAGGTCTTTCCAAAAGCTGCAGGTGTCATAAACACTTCTAAAAGAGACAGAGTTGTTTATACACACCTCCTGATGGACGTGAATCTTCTGGTCTGGGCTCACCACACTGGTTGCAGGAATTCCTGCGAGCGAAGTTCATATTACCACAGGCCCTGGGAGAGACAAGGATTCCACATCAGCTGCCAAGAAACTCAGAAGGCACACATGAAAACACCCCCTGCCCAATCAAAGGGACACTTACGGGTTAGGACAAACCCAGTCAC